>NC_060142.1:443957719-445207719 GCF_021461385.2 Schistocerca piceifrons | reverse complement strand
ATGGATTCATGATCTTGTCTCCATACCTGTACACGTACATCCGCTCGATACAATTTGAAACGAGACTCGTCCGACCAGGCAACATGTTTCGAGTCATCAACAGTCCAATGTCAGTGTTGACGGGCACAGGCGAGGCGTAAAGCTTTGTGTCGTGCATTCATCAAGGATACACGAGTGAGCCTTCGGCTCCGTAAGCCCATATCGATGGTGTTTCGCTAAATGGTTCGCAAGCTGTCTCTTGTTGATGGCCCAGCATTGAAATCTGCGGCAATTTGCAGAAGGGTTGCACTTCTGTCACGTCGAACGATTCTCTTCAGTCGTCGTTGGTAACGTTCTTGCAGGATCTTTTTCCGGCCGCAGCGATGTCGGAGATTTGATGTTTTACCATATTCCTGGTATTCACGGTACACTTGTGAAATGGTCGTACGGGAAAATCTCCACTTCATCGCTACCTCGGAAATGCTGTGTCTTATCGCGCGTGTGCTACACCACGTTCAGACTCACTTGGATCTTGATAAGCTGCCATTGTAGCAGCAGTAACCGTTGTAACACTTGCGCCAGACATTTTTTGTCATATAGGCGTTGCCAACCGCAGCGACGTATTCTGCCTTTTTACATATCTCTGTATTTGAATACGCACTCCTATGCCAATTTATCTTGCGCTTCAGTGTATGTCCCCTTTCTCAGTTCCTCTAGAGCTGTTATGTAATCTGCATGAAATGTACTGTGTAGATGTTTGCTCCAAAATTTCACACTAGAAATCACACAGGGAGCTTCCAGCCCACTCGCGTTTGTGACTGAATTCAGGCTGTGACGTCACTGAAGGCAGCCGCAGGCCTCCCACCACGTGGACCTCGTTGTAGCCGTAGCTGCAGAAGTCCAGACGTCGCGAGGAGCGCAGAAGGCGGTGGGTGGCTGCGACCCCCGGCAGCCCGGGAGGCGGAGGAGGCGCCATTACCGGCCAGCAGCGGCATATGGCGAACGGCAGGGGCCAGGCTCGGGTTGCCGTGGCATGGCGGGACTGGGCCGCGCCGCAGGCTGACTGCGCAATTAGGCCCTCAGGGGGAATGCCTGCCTCCATTAGGCCGCACCTCGGATTTCAGATTCCGGACTCCCGGTCCCTCGCGGTTCCGGCCGGCCCACAAAATCTCGGCGACCCACCAGCCTAGCCTGCTCACAGCTGGCGACTGTATGCCACTCCTCCCTCGCTCCCCACTAGTCTGACCTCGCTGCTCAGCGGATCCTTCGCTTCTCCAAACCGTACTGTGCAAAGCACTGTCAAGTGCATGGAAGAGTGTGCTTCCCACTGTACAAACAGTGACCTGTATGAACATCACAGGCTGGCAAAGGCGCCGCCACATTTAATGCCAACTGGAATGAATATACACTGGTGTTCAAAATTAAAGAAGCAAACAACTATTTCCGCATACTGTGTCTAATCCACGATATAATCATAGAAACTGTCAACCAAAAGTCCATATGGTCATGTTCTACATGGAAGATGGCATTCTGGTCAATGGATAACCGTGACAACGATGACATCTGGGCATCTATGAAATGAGGTAGATTCACATCGACAATACACAGTCATAGGCAATGCAATATGGCACAGGAAAGGTGCCTACCAGACTCTCTGAGGTTGAGGGCCGTACAAAGAAAGGAACAGGACAGCCGCAAACTGATTTGGCTTAATGTGAATTCCGCTGTTTGTCGGATGTGATGGCAGTATGCTGACACCAAAACTGTATGCTGAAGACCAGGCCAGGGCTGGTCACGTGTGACATCAAAAGAGAGGACCGTTATTTGGCTGTAATGGCACGACATTACCTCCCTAGTACTGCAAGCAACTGACATGTAAGCTGGCAGTATTCAATGGATGTATTGTATCGAGGCAAACGGTGTGCAGAAGGTTTCAGCAGAATGACCTTTATTGTCTAGTCTACCTTTGACGTATCTTCACAGAAGGGAACGTCTAGAGTGGAGTCATCAGCAAGCCACCTGGACGGTCGAACAGTGGGCCAATGTTGTTTTGACAGGTGGGTCCCCCTTTAGTCAGGAGAGCAATTCTCGATGGATTCGCATCTTAAGGGAACATGGAACGCGATTTCGGGACCCAAACACCGAGGAAAGAGACCGAGATCCAAGAGGATCCCTAATGGTGTGGGTAGGGATTATGTTTACCCCATGAACCTCTCTTCATGAAATTGTTCAGGTCAGTCGGCTAAGTTTAACTGCTATCAGGTATCGTGACGAGATCTTGAGATCTCATCTGCGGTCGATGCGAGGTGCTGTGGGCACAGGCATCGTATTGATGGACGATAATGTTCGACCTCATAGAGCACGGGTGGTTGATGTTTTCTTGGAAACGCAAGATATTGAACTCAGGGCGTGGCCTGGTTGCTCTCCTAATTTGAATCCCATAGAGCATGTGTGGGATGCACTAGAGACACGGCTTGCATCACGTCAGCACCCACCAACCACTCTCCAAGACTGTGAGCAGCTTCCGGGAAGAATGGCATTACTGCTTCAGCATAAGACTGATAACATTATTCACAGCATGCCCCTTCGTTGTCACGCCTGTGTTGCTGCCAGAGGTGGTCACACCCCATACTGAG
Organism: Schistocerca piceifrons; assembly: GCF_021461385.2. NCBI lineage: Eukaryota > Metazoa > Arthropoda > Insecta > Orthoptera > Acrididae > Schistocerca > Schistocerca piceifrons. Next base: position 445,205,104 of record NC_060142.1, on the reverse strand, counting down.
CACACTAGCCAGTTGTCGAAATGTGCAAAACTGTTCAGTTGGCAGAAACGAAGAACATTTTTGTCTACCGTTATGCAAGTTTCAGTTGTTTGCATTCTGTATTCATTACTTTGTTTTTACTTTACTATCACTTTTTATACAGTTTTGTGATAAAACAAACGCAACCTTGCAAAACTTCCTTAAATGCTTTAATGTTGTACAACAGTGTATTTGCAGCCGTCAGCTGTATAATGGAATAACGACAATGAAAATATGTGTCGGACTGGGACTCGAAACCAGATTTCTGGCTTATCGCGAGCAGTCGCTCTACAGTCAGGCTATCCGAGCACGCTTCACGGCCAGACCCAAACTGTCATTTTGAAAGGTAAGGCAGTACTGACCGCTACGCTATGCAGTACTACCTCGCCTGCTGCCGCTCATTAACCTTCCTGTCTGTAGCGCGGTTCTGCTGTCCCCTTCGTTTTAAACATGGTCTACTGCTTCTAGTGCTCTGTTGACATGAATGTTGGGGAGCGGCTCTAAGGCAACTATCTTCCGACGACAACTTATTAAAAAGAATCTTTATCAGCTGACGATGCGTCTTCAAGTGACGCGAAACCGGTCGTGACTTTTAATACAAAGTATTCAAGAGCCAGTGAAGATTATTTCTTTCAAAATGTGGAAATTTCGCTGCTGTTGCTCACAGTTTAAAATAGAATATGTCTACAACCTGCTCTCGTACATCCATTATGTATACTCTCCTACAAGGGAGATACTTTATAAGGGGCGTTCAAAAAGAAGCTAGCCGCAGGCATAATTACAGAAACCAGTACCTGTACTGACCTTGACTGTTGAGACACTTGTCGCAGTGACACAAGGCGGTGAATGGTTGTCTCATGAAATTCCCAATACTGCACGTACAGGTAGACATCTGCGTCCACACGAGTGCAGGAAAGGTTATGCTGACGTTCTTCTTTGACGAAGATGGCCCCCTTCTGATTCTCTTCCTGCAGCACGGGACAATAATGAATGCCCAGCGTTACTCTCAAACCTTGACCACCCTTCGCCAATCGATAAAATCAAAACGACCAGGCAATCTCACCCGTGGGATCATTTTGCTCCAGGACCATGCAAAGCCTCATGCGGCCAACACAGTCGCAGCACTCCTGCAGAAATTCAAATGGGAGGTTCTCGGACACCCTCCGTACAGTCCGGACCTCTCTCTCTGCGATTACGCCGTTCTTGGTCCTCTTAAAAAGGCTCTGAGGGACAAACGATTCACCTCGCACGACGACGTCCAGCTGTACGTGCGGAACTGGTTCACATTGCAGCCCCGGGAATTTTATGAGACAGCCATTCACCGCCATGTGTTACATAGGGACGAGTGTCTCAACAGCCAGGGTCAATACTTCTAACATACAGGTACTGGTTTTTGTAATTATGCCTCCGGCTCGTTTCTTTTTGAACGCCCCTTAGAATCGAAAGCCGCCTGCGTGGTATCGGAGTATAAATACGATACTGCAGTGCCTGCTTTAATCAGAAGTACTCCGAACGAATAGTACATCGTACTTCTGAACAACGCAGGCATTACAACATCGTACTAGCCGCTATGTTTTGCAGCACCGTGTTGAATGATACTAATGGTCTGCTAGTACCTAACCATGTATTTCCTTGTTATGCAATAAGATTTTCTAATGTTAGACGCAATTTATTGTTTATTTATTGACCGCACGACGAGTTTCGAGGAATAATTCCCAACATGAATTGCGTTTTTCCTGTATTATGGCATCAAAAGCGTGCGAGCTGCTGACTACCGAAATGTAAACACGCGCGTTTGTATAATTACTGATATATCTTACCCTACAGACAATGGAGCGTTTCTTTATAACTTATACTTACAATTATTACGACTTTGATTTTAATGAAGTTTTGTGTCTTTTACGCTGGGAAATTCGCTGTTATGCGCTTATTAGTTGTATTTATGTATGGCGTTAGTATTTATTGAAAAATCAAACGATCGTGCAGGTACATAACCATCTTAGCACATGGTTCGAAAGCTTAATTATCGCCGCTTTTGAGGAGATTTCAAGTAATGTCGGCTAGAGTAATTTGTTCTAGCGTCGTGTTGTTCTTGTGTAGCTTCCAGCAGTTCTATTGGAAGGCTGGACCGTCAAGTTTCATGTCTCTTTATCGGAAAAGAGCAACTTACAGAATATCTTACTGAGTAGGCCGGCACTTGTTTTCACTATATGTTGTTCACACATCGTTGTGTTGGCTCCTCGACTTTTCAAAAATACTGTGTATAAGAAAGTCTAGCTTAATTAGAGTTTATATACAGCACATGTTTTTAGTTATAATTACTGTTTAATACGTAATTTTACTCCAGACAAACTGAGTTCTTGTCAATTCATTGAGGTGCAGTAGGGAGGTCGACTGCTTGACATTTCAGATAACTTTAAACACAAGAACCATTAGAAGTGAAAATATACCGATAGTTAGCTAAAGTACGACATTCCATCTGTCTCATTACTACGATTAATACAATTGTTAACTGAGCATACATTGGGGATGATTTATAACCAATAAAAGTTCTTTAAAGTAACATATCATTTCCAGTATCTGCTGCGACTGCCGAAGGAAATGTTCACTGTGCCTGATCTTGCAAAATCTGGCGGCCTATGTTGTTTGTTGCTGCCACCTAAAGCGCTGTAATGCGTAGATAGACCCTACGTTGATTCGATTATAGACCCCTTTGGTTCCACATACTCACGCATCTACTGCATGTAAGCCTCGGTCAGGATAGAGTGATCACAGAGCACGTACTTCTACGGTGTGACCGTGGCAGGAAAGATGACTAGGACACACAAATACACACACAATATCACGCAATGACTTAGAGACGAGACCTTGAGGACCGATCTCAATCCTATGCAGGCAGCCTACCTAGGGCGCTATATAAACAGTACTTGCAGCGACGACAGTACAGACGCTAACGAGTACAGGCAACGACTGACTTCACAGTCAAGGAGAGGACTGGGGAGTCAGACAACAGTAGTAATGCTAGTATGTGACAGTGACACATTCGTAAAGAGACCAACAGAGAATAACGACTAAATATAAGGGAAAACAGAAAAAAAAATCGGTAATGCTAAACATAGAAAACCACAAATACCACAGTCTGTGGCAACAAGGTACATAAAAAGTATCTTGTCCTTCTTAAAATTAGTGAATAATTTCTTATAAACTCAAATTTGTATATGTACAGAGCGTAAAGGTCATTTTTGTTGTTTAGTAGAAAGAAAATAAAAAAAAACACTAATGATGCTTTAACTTCAACGAAACATGTCTCGGGTAAACGAGAAGACACGGTCAGAAGGGCTTCAGCCTCAAGATGAATACTCACCACTTCATATTGCCAATATCAAAATACCCAGACTCGTGAACAGGGGTCGACTAGAGGTTCGTGAACTTACACCACTTATTGCCCGAACCGCCCGTTTCCGAGCCAAAAATATCCTTCTAGAATGGGAAGATTTACTCCGAAATATAATACCATATGACATAAGCGAATGAAAATAAGCAAAGTAGACTAATTTTCGTGTCGATCGATCGGTAACTTCAGATACCGTTCGAATAGTAAAAATGCCTGCATGAAGTCTTTGAACAAGATTCTAAACGTGGGCTTTCCACGACAGTTTACTATCTATCTGAACACCTAGAAATCTGAACTGTTCAGTTTCACTAATCATATGCCCATTCTATGAAATTAAAATATCAGTTTTTGTTGAATTGTGTGTTAGAAACTGTAAAAACTAGGTCTTACTGTGATTTGGCGTTAGTTTATTTTCTACAAGACATGAACTTAGGTCATGAACTGCACCATTTGAAACCGAGCCAGTGTTGCACACAACATCCTTGAGTGTACGCCACTCAGACCCCACATCACAGCCATTCTCAACACAGTGAATAATGACCTTTTGCTGTCTGCCGCTAAAGTAAGAGGTGAAACCAGTTATGAGGTACTCCCCCCACATTCCGTAATGGTCCAGCTTCTGGAGCAATATTTTGTGGTCAACAGGTCAACACAATCAAATGCATTAGTTAAATAAAAAAATTGTCTAGGATTCGAAACCTTTTGTTTAACCCATTCAGTACCTTACAGAGAAAAGAGAATATAGCATTTTCAGTTGTTAAACGACTTCTAAAGCACAACTGTACATTTGATAACAGATCGTGTGATATAAAATGATCAGTTATCCTTACATACACAGCGATTTCAATAACATTAGCAAACACTGATGGCATAGAAACAGGTCTGAAATTGTCTACATTATCCTTTTCTCCATTTTTATAAAGCGGCTTTACTACTGAGTACTTTAATCTTTCAGGAAACTGACCATTCATAAAGGAAAAATTACAAATATGGCTAAATACGGGGCTAACATGCGCAGCACAGTACTTAAATATTATACTAGATACTCCATCATATCCATGAGAGTCCTTAGTCTTCAGTGATTTAATTATTGACTCGATCTCCCGCTTGTCTGTATCACAGAGGGGATTTCAGACTTCAGTCTCGGAAAGGCATTTGCCAAGAAAGTTATATCATTCCCTGTAGAAACTAAATTTTTAATTAATTCACTAGCAGTGCTCAGAAAATGATTGTAAAATACTATACATATATCTGATTAATCAGTAACAGAAATATGTTTACTATGAACTAACTTTATATCGTCGACATTGTGCTGCTGACCAGACACTTCCTTCACAACTGACCATATGGTTTTAATTTTATCCTTTGAATGAGCTATTCTGTTTGCATACCACATACTCATCCAAATAACATTTTTAAGTACCTTACAATACTGTTTGTAATGGGCTACTGTAGCTTGATTGTGACTACTTCACGCTTTGTTCTACAGGATATCCTTGCCCCACTAGTCAGCCACCCGGGATGCCTATTACTGCTAATAGCCCGTTTAGAACGTCCTAATGGAAAGAAACTCTCAAAGAGCATGAGAAATGTGTTAAGGAAAGTTTTATATTTATCATCTACGTTATCGACACAATAAACACCCTGCCACTCTCGTTTCTTGAAAAGGTTTAAAGAACTCTATATTGCTGTTACATTAACTTCCTACATAGCCGGCCGCGGTGACCGAGCGGTTCTAGACGCTTCAGTCTGGAACCGCGTGACTGCTACGGTCGCAGGTTCGAATCCTGCCTCGGGCATGGATATGTGTGATGAACTTAGGTTAGTTCGGTTTAAGTACTTCTAAGTTCTAGGGGACTGTGACCTCAGATGTTAAGTCCCATAGTGGTCAGAGCCATCTGAACCATATTTTTCCTTCATAGTTCGTAACTATATGCGACATTTGTTTGAGTACAAAAGCCTTTTAGTGTTAACATTTGTGCATCTTGGTCTGAAAGGCTTTTAACCCATTTAGTAACAGAATGCCCATCAAGTAATGAACAATGAAGGAAAATGTTGTCTATGGCTGTGCTACTGTTCCCCTGAATCCTAGCTGTAAAAAGCACAGTCTGCATGAGATCGTATGAGCTTAGGAGATCTACCAACATTCTTTTCCTTGCAGCATCATATTCAAAATTTATATTGAAGTCCCCACTTGTAACTAATTTCTGGCACTTCCTACGAAGTGAATCAAGAAATCTCTCTAGCTAGAGCAGAAATGCTCTGATGTCAGAGTTAGGGGACCTATAAACAACAGCAATTAGAAGCTTAGTTTCACTAAATTGAGCTGCCCCTGCACAACATTTAAAATATCTGTTCAGTGCAGTGCCGTGATACGTCTTTGGACTCAAATGGAATACTGTTTTCTACGTTCATAGCCACTCCCCCACCCCGCAAGGAGCTGCTTGAAAAACAGCCAGCTGATCTGTATCCTGGTAAAGGGGGCCTATGAACTGTCAAATTATTTAAGTGATGCTATTATATACCAATAATTTCAGAGTCAGAATCTATAAGCGGTTCACTAACTTTATCTCTAATACCCCTTATATTTTGATGAAATATGCTGATTCCTTCTCTAATTGGAGGCATGACGTCCGCTGAAGGTGAGCCATTGGATAGAGGGACTTCCTTCAAGCAGGTATACCTGTCAACTGACTTCAACCTAAAAAAAGACGCAGCTCTAACACCAACCACTACTGGAATTTTTCCATGTGTGATCCCAGAACCGTCCACCGCACCGTCACCTGTAAGCTTTGTCAGCCTCCCCTTCCCATACATACTGACGTGCAGGCCATGCCTAGTGAAACCTGATCTACTGATAGACCCAACTGGCACCACTCTAGCCCCATGTTAACGCGTCATTGGTATCAATTCAGTGCTGCAGTCTTCTTACCGTTGATTGGGTGGCATTCCTTATCACATCGGCAGTTATCGAAGCACATGCTCTGACGATTCTCTCTCGCTTATCTTCAGGTGTAGTTGGAACGTCGTTATAAACAATGTCTTTTACGAATTCCCACAAGAAAAATACAGAGGCCTCAAGTCTGGCGAACGAGCCAGCCCCTATCCTCCGCGTCCAGTCCAATGATTTGGAAACTGTCTCTGCAACTCATTTCTAGCCATCAGTGAAAAATGTGCCGGGCACCCATCGTATTGATACCACATTCTGTTCCTTGTTCCTAAAGGTATTTCTTCCAATAACAGGCCTAATGTTTCTTGCAGGAATGTGATGTACTTCCTACGATTAAGATTTCCTTCGATGAATTATGGGCCTATAATTCTGTCCTCCAGAATACCAAACAATACATTCACCGACCACGGTTCTTGGTGTGCAACTTTCCGCAGCAAATATGGATTTTCAGTTGCGCAATAATGCATGTTAGCAAATTAATATTTCAGTGGTTCGTGACTGTAGCCTAGTCAGTAAATAAAATCAAATTAAAAAACTTGTCATCCCTCTGAATATGAAGTTGAGCCCATCGTCAGAATTCAATGCGACGACTACGATCCGTACCAGTCAATTCTTGACGGAGACTGATATGGTAAGGATGATATTTATAACGATGCAGAACACGAACGATACTACTCGGGCTCATGCCAGATTTCCTTGCGATTTAATGTTATATAACACAAGGATCTCGAGCCATAGTGCAAAAGTACGATTTTCCTCGTTAGTAACTTTCCTTTGCCGGATATGTTTCCGATGCGTTAAAGATTCAGTTGTTCTCAATTTATCATACACACATTTAAATGTACGACGTTTAGGGTGAGTACGTTGAGGATATATTTCAGAGTATAAGTCTCTAACTCTCACTGAATTTCGTTGGCATTCTCTGTAAATGAGAAGCACATAGATTTGTTCTTCGAAAAAATACATCATTCACATTCGCTCGATTCCACGATACTGCTCTTGCCGTTCCCGTTAGTGCTGCATTGCGAAACCGTCGAATGCTGTTTACATGTAAAAGGCACGTTAGATGGATACGCCGCATTCGGCGAATTTTTACTATTTGCACGATATACGAGAGAGAATTGTCAGAGCATGTGCTTCGAAAAGTGCCGAAGTATAAGGAACACCACTCAATCTATGATAAGAAGACTGCAGCACTGCCTTGATACCAATGGTCATCACTTCTAACACTTTGTGTATGTACGTTCTGCCACCTTTTCACCTTCATTGACCATCCAAAACCTTACTGTTACACATCACTGGATTCGTCTCGTTAGCCGCTATATAAAAAAAAAGTACGGAAGTATAGTATCCCATTTAAAAAAAAAAAAAAAAAAAAAAAAAAAAACAAAGTTGACCTTCATATCTCAACCAAAGTCATATTACGGCCCCCGTTGTTCCATGCAGCATGTGTCCCACAAACGTTTCAGCTACTTTTATACTTTGGGAGTTATTGTAAGTGGAAGTAGTTAATGACTCACCCTCCTATATATATACAGGGTGGTCCACTGATCGTGACCGGGTCAAGTATCTCACGAAATAAGCGTCAAACGAAAAAACTACAAAGAACGAAACTTGTCTGGCCTGAATGGGGAAACCAGATGGCCCGCTAGATGGCGCTGTCATAGGTCAAACGGGTATCAACTGCGTTTTTTTAAATAGGAACCTACATTTTTTATTACATATAGTACATATGTGAAATATGAATGTTTTAGTTGTACCAGTTTTTTCACTTTGTGATAGATGGCGCTGTAATAGTCACCAGTACCAGACATATGTATGGCAGAGGTCCAAATAACTTAGAATACTAAAATTATAAACAGGATCAGAATGAAACGTGTCAGATGACAGTCACTGGAGTGCGATGACGAAAAGTGCACATTAGCCACATTGATTTGTGAGCCTAATGTAGAAATGGATAGCACGCGGTTCCGAGCAGAGCAGATATAAAACAGAGCCTAACCTAGACGTAACATCAAGCCGAGGGTTAACGGCTCAAAAGAATGCTGAGGTCCCTGCCGTCAGATGGTTGTGGATGCTTGGGAATGAGAGTTTGAATGTGTTTAAGAGGTGCTTCATCCCGGGCAGCATCAGTGGCAGTAATCTATAAACCTACCCTTTTCTCTATCTTCCTGTTTTTATTTTCCTGTTTTCTTAACTTCTTAATACATAAATCGTTGCCGGCCGGTGTGGCCGTGCGGTTCTAGGCGCTTCAGTCTGGAACCGCGTGACCGCTACGGTCGCAGGTTCGAATCCTGCCTCGGGCATGGATGTGTGTGATGTCCTTAGGTTAGTTAGGGTTAAGTAGTTCTAAGTTCTAGGGGACTGATGACCATGGATGTTAACTCCCATAGTGCTCAGAGCCATTTTGAACCATAAATCGTTAATTTACGGCGTTTCTGTTTTCTAATTAGTTTTAAGTTTCCAAGCGTATAAAGGTGCATTTTATTAAAACACTAAGGAACGAAATGAACACCGTTTTATGCTCATGTGAATCCTAATATTGTGAAATCACAAACTGTCCTACTCACAAGGAGGCAGTCAGATGTAAATGGTGATAAATAAGAGATCAGGGGTTGTTCTCACTCAGTTCGCGTTTGGATCGCTGGAAGAATGAAGAGACCACAGCTCCCTTATGGCGAAATATTGGTGAGCATGGTGCATCGCTTCATGTGGGTTTCGACGTAATTGTAGCCTGCCACCTGCGTATACCAAGATGCAGCTTGATTTGTCCAGATGACTTTCCTCCAAGCATCGAGCGTACTGTGGCGCCGAGGCAAAACACACTACTGGCCATTAAAATCGCTACACCATAAAGATGACGTGCTACAGACGCGAAATTTAACCGACAGGAAGAAGATGCTGTGATACTGTATGCAGTGGCGACTCCTACAACGTGCAGACATGAGGAAAGTTTCCAAGCGATTTCTCATACACAAACAGCAGTTGACCGGCGTTGCCTGGTGAAGCGTTGTTGTGATGCCTCGTGAAAGGAGGAGAAATGCGTACCATCACCTTTCCGACTTTGACAAAGGTCGGATTGTAGCCTACCGCGATTGCAGTTTATAGTAATGCGACATTGCAGCTAACGTTGGTTGAGATCCAATGACTGTTAGCAGAATACAGAATCGGTAGGTTCAGGAGACTGATACGGAACGCCGTGCTGGATCCCAACGGCCTCGTATCACTAGCAGTCGAGATGACAGGCATCTTATCTGCATGACTGTAACTGATCGTGCAGCCACGTCTCGATCCCTGAGTCAAATGATGGGGACGTTTGCAAGACAACAACCATCGGCACGAACAGTTCGACAAAGTTTGCATCAAGATGAACGATCAGCTCGGAGACCATGACTGCGGTTCCCTTGACGCTGCATCACAGACAGGAGCGCCTGCGATGGTGTACCCAACGATGAACCTGGGTGCACAAATGACAAAACATCATTTTTTCGGATGAATCCAGAGTCTGTAAACAGCATCCGTGTTTGGCGACATCGCGGTGAACGCACATTGAAAGCGTGTATTCGTCATCGACATACTGGCATATTACCCGGCGTGATGGTATGTGGTGCCATTGGTTACACGTCTCGGTCACCTCTTGTTCGCATTGACGGCACTTTGAACATTGGAGGTTACATTTCAGATGTGTTACGTACGACCCGTGGTTCTACCCTTCATTCGATCCCTGCTAAACCCTACATTTCAGCAGCTTAATGCACGACCGCACGTTGCAGGTCCTGTACGGGCCTTTCTGGATACAGAAAATGTTCGACTGCTGACCTGGCCAGCACATTCTCCAGATCTCTCACCAATTGAAAACGTCTGGTCAATAGTGGCCGAGCAACTGGTTCGTTACAATACGCCACAGTCACTACTCTTGATGAACTGTGTTATCGTGTTGAAGCTGCATGGGCAGCTGTACCTGTACACGCCATCGAAGCTCTGACTCAACGCCATGGCGCATCAAGGCGTTATCACGGCCAGAGGTGGTTGTTCTGGGTACTGATTTCTCAGGATCTTATGCACCCAAACTGCATGAAAATTTAATCACATGTCAGTTATAGTGTAATATATTTGCCCAATGAATACCCCTTTATCATCTGGATTTCTTCTTGGTGTAGCAATTTTAATGGTCGGTAGTGTATGTGTCCTGTGACGTGTAATGGCTTCCGCTCACAATAGCTGGGCTGTGCTTCTTGTCGCTAACCTGCTGACTAGTTATCGATGTGCTACGTTCTGGTCTGACCATTCGCTATTACGAAACGCAGTACTCTGTAGAGATTCGGTATCAGCGCGTTGTTGCATTCGTTAGATTGTCGGAGCCTGGTTTTCCCCGAACAGAAGTAATGTCTATACAGTAGAACACGAAAAGCCTATGTACTGCACGCCAACAGAGTTGTTTGCTTGTCTGTCGTGACACCGACTGTCACGACGATGGCCAGTAGAGGATGTGAGGACATCCTGCCCATATGACTTTAGCAGTCCCGCCATTCGTCGCAGTGACCAAAGCGTCCTGTTTCCAACAGAACAAACTGAGGGAAGCCGCGCAGTGGTTAGCACAATGGTATCGTATTCGGAACGTTGGCGGTTCGAAGCCACTTTGAACCATCCAGATGAGGGTGTTCCGCGATATCCCTATATCGCTTAAGGTAAATGCTTGAATGGTTCCTTAAAAAGGGAATTACCGTTTTCTTATACTAGTATTCCCCAGCTGAGCTTGTTCTCCATCTACAATGACTTTTTCGTCAACGGAAAGTGAAAACCTGATCTTTGTTCCTTTTCTTGCTTCAGGAGGGCAGCGATCTAATTCGATTGTTCATTAACGTATTTTGACAAGCGGCATATGGATAATAATTATTCATAATCGCAATTGGGAATACTTTTAAAGTGTAGGTAAAAATGGCTAATGCACAATATCTACAAGAAGCAAGAAAGAATTATAAGAACGAAGGTCAAGGCAGCAATGTTAACATTATTGTTGTTGTGGCCTTCAGCCCAGAGACTGGTTTGATGCAGCTCTCCATGCTACTCTATCCTGTGCAAGCTTTTTCATCTCCCAGTACCTACTGCAACCTACGTCCTTTTGAATCTGCTTAGTGTATTCATCTCTTGGTCTCCCTCTACGATTTTTACCCTCCACCCTGCCCTCCAATACTAAATTGGTGATCCCTTGATGCCTCAGAACATGTCCTACCAACCGATCCCTTCTTCTAGTCGAGTTGCGCCACAAATTTCTCTTCTCCCCAATTCTAGTCAATACCTCCTCATTAGTTATGTGATCTACCCATCTAATCTTCAGCATACTTCTGTAGCACCACATTTCGAAAGCTTCTATTCTCTTCTTGTCCAAACTATTTATCGTCCATGTTTCAGTTCCATACATGGCTACACTCCATACAAATACTTTCAGAAACGACTTCCTGACACTTAAATCAATACTCGAAGTTAAGAAATTTTTGTTCTTCAGAAACGCTTTCCTTGCCATTGCCAGTCTACATTTTATATCCTCTCTACTTCGACTATCATCAGTTATGTTGCTCCCCAAATAGCAAAACTCCTTCACTACTTTAAGTGTCTCATTTCCTAATGTAATTCCCTCAGCATCACCCGACTTAATTCGACTACATTCCATTATCCTCGTTTTGCTTTTGTTGATGTTCATCTTATATCCTCCTTTGAAGGCACTGTCCACTCCATTCAACTGCTGTTCCAGCTCCTTTGCTGTCCCTGACAGAATTACTATGTCGTCGGCGAACCTCATAGCTTTTATTTCTGATCCATGGATTTTAAGTCCTACTCCGAATTTTTCTTTTGCTTCCTCTATTGCTTGCTCAATATACAGATCGAATAGCATCGGGGAGAGGCTACAACCCTGACTCACTCTTTTTCCAACCACTGCTTCCGTTTCATGTCCCTCGACTCTTATAACTGCTTTCTGGTTTCTGAACAAATTGTAAATAGTCTTTCGCTCCCTGTATTTTACTCCTTCCACCTTCAGAATTCGAAAGACAGTATTCCAGTCAATATTGTCAAAAGCATTCTCTAAGTTTACAAATGCTAGAAACGTAGGTTTGCCTTTCCTTAATCTAGCTTCTAAGATAAGTCGTAGGGTCAGTATTGTCTCACGTGTTTCAATATTTTTACGGCATTCAAACTGATCTTCCCCGGTTTGGGCTTCTACCAGTTTTTCCATTCGTCTGTAAAGAATTCGCGTTAGTATTTTGCAGCCGTGACTTATTAAACTGATAGTTCGATAATTTTCACATCTGTCAACACCTGCTTTTTTGGGATTGGAATTACTATATTCTTCTTGAAGTCTGAGTGTATTTCGCCTGCTCATACATCTTGCTCACCAGATGGTATTGTCAGGACTGGCTCTCCTAAGGCTGTCAGTAGTTCTAATGGAATGTTGTCCGCAGCTCGTGGTCGTGCGGTAGCGTTCTCGCTACCCGCATCCGGGTTCCCGGGTTCGATTCCCGGCGGGGTCAGGGATTTTCTTTGCCTCGTGATGACTGGGTGTTGTGTGATGTCCTTAGGTTAGTTAGGTTTAAGTAGTTCTAGGGGACTCATGACCCTAAATGTTAAGTCCCATAGTGCTGAGAGCCATTTGAACCAATTTAATGGAATGTTGTCTACTCCCGGTCGCCTTGTTTCGATTTAGGTCTTTCAGTGCTGTGTCAAACGCTTCATGCAATATCATATCTCCTCTTTCTTCTTCATCTACATTGTATTCCATTTTTATAGTATTGTCCTCAAGTACACCGCCCTTGTGTAGACCCTCTATATACTCCTTCAATCTTTCTGCTTTCCCCTCTTTGCTTAGAACTGGGTTTCCATCTGAGCTCTTGATATTCATACAAATGGTTCTCTTTTCTCGAAATGTCTCTTTAATTTTCCTTTAGGCAGTATCTTTCTTACCCCTAGTGATATATGCCTCTACATCCTTACATTTGTCCTCTAGCCATCCATGCTTAGCTATTTTGCACTTCCTGTCGATCTCATTTTTGAGACGTTTGTATTCCTTTTTGCCTGTTTCATTTACTGAATTTTTGTATTTTCTCCTTTCATCAATTAAATTCAATATTTCTTCTGTTACCCAAGCATTTCTATTAGCTCTCGTCTTTTTACCTATTTGATCCTCTGCTGCTGTTAACATTGAAAAGTGCAGTAAGACAAAGTTGTAGCATTTCTTCAATGGTAAATCGAAGAAACAGTGGCGGAAGTAAAATAAAGATTCGGGAGTGGGATCGAAATTCAACAATAATGTTCCCTGACATTGCTACCGTCTGTGAATGTGAGGAAAAATTACAGATCGTACTGAATGGAATGAACAGACGGATGAGCAAAGAATTTGGACCGAGTCAGCAAAGAAAAACGAAAATAATGGAGAGTAGGAGAAATAAGACTAGGAATAAGCCTTACATTAAAATTGTGGACAATGTAGTCGATGACGTGAAAGAATTCTGCTGCCTTGAAAGCAAAATGACGCATGACGGACGAAGCAAGAAAGATATAGCACACTAGTAAAGACAAAGAGGACATTCCTCGCTAAAAGAAGTCCACTAGCATCAAAAGCAGAAATCAATTTGAAGAAGATATAGCTAGTATAGTACGTTTGGAGCACTTCATAGTATCAAAGTGAATCATGGGTTACTGCAAAGTTGGGAAAAAAGAGAATCGTGTTACAGAAGGATGTTGAAAATTGATTACATTGGTAAGATGAGAGGAGGTCTTCCTCAGAGACGACGAGGTTAGAAATTTTTGGGATTTGAGGTCCGCCAGTTACGCAAAACACCGTTTTTTCTCGGTACCCATAGATGTTTCGGCACCACTGTGCCATCATCAGTGGGTTTTCGTTTTTATGTGTTCTGCAATGTGAACATTTTTGATACACGATTATAAAATTATGTGCATTTTTAGTTCAAACAACAGATCGTTTCTTTTTGTAAATACCTTTACATGTTTTCGCGTGGCAAGCAGTTCCATTCTTCGCGTCATGCTGCGATGCTGTGATGCATCACAATATCTCAGCATGATGCGGAGAATGGAAATGCTTGCCACACGAAAACGTGATGCATCACAACATCTCAGCATGATGCGGAGAGCCGGCTGATGTGGCCGAGCGGTTCTAGGCGCTACAGTCTGGAACCGCGCGACCGCTACGGTCGCAGGTTCGAATTCTGCCTCGGGCATGGGTGGGTGTGATGTCCTTAGGTTAGTTAGTTTTAAGTAGTTCTAAGTTCTAGGCGACTGATGAACTCAGCAGTTAAGTCCCATAGCGCTCAGCCATATTTTTTTTTATTTTTTTTTATGCGGAAAATGTAAGTGCTTGCCACACGAAAACGTAAGTAAGTAGGAAAATAGGAGCGAAAACATCGCGAAAACTAAATTACACTCTAGAAGCTATGTTAACTCTCAGCAAAAAAACTTTCTCATCAACATCGTTTGGTTGCAGATGACAAGCTACCTGTAATAATTAACACAAAAGTGGTCCAGAAAACTCATCCTCACTAAACGTAAAGGTATTAACAAAAAGAAACGATCTGTTGTTTGAACTAAAAATGCACATAATTTTATAATCATGTAACAAAAATGTTCACATTGCAGAATAAATATAAACGAAAACCCACTGATGATGGCACAGTGGTGCCGAAACATGTTTGGGTACTGAGAAAAACGGTGTTTTGCGTAACTGGAGGACCTCAAATCCCAAAAATTTTAACTGAAATCACGGCCAATACAAGAAGCTGCAAACCAAAAGATGGAGGTTAGAAATATTTGCAAAGTACTGATTAGAAGAAGGTACAAGATTGTAGGACAAGGGGAATGACACGATACTAGAGGAAATGTAGAGGCAAAGTCTGTGGGGGCAGACAGAAATGAAATACCTCCAACAAGTTCAGTATACTAATACGATGGGGCAGGAGAAGCAGTCGCGGCGGACGTACCATACCAATCCGATAAAAAAAAATTCTACCCACTCAAAGGCACCATAATACGAAATACGAGGCTTACCGAGCTTTGCACTAGAGTGTAAAGTGTAAGACATTCTTCGAGCAACAGCTTTTTATAAAGTGAGTTGTCTAGTCTTGCTGATGAAGACGTCCCTCGAATGCCTGGAAGGCGACATTTATCCGAGCACGAAACTCGGCGTTCCCCGCTACAGCTGCGACGCTCACAGTGCGTGTGGTTTCTCCCACTTGGCGCTTTTCAGCGACGGGACAATGCGACCGCGGACCGAGGACAAGAGAAGCCGGAGAGAAGAAAAAAAAATACTTTAGTCTGGAGCGCGGCGGGCGCTCGCGCACTCTTCATCACATCACATCACATCACGTGGAGTCGCGGGGCAGGGGCTGGCGCGGTCCTCATCGCCGCGATGGCCGAATAATAACTCGGCTTTCCGTGTGGCGTCGGGGACGCCTGGCGCACTCCGCTATGATTGCGAGGCTTCCTAATTGCCCTCAGGCCCGGCCGAGCCCAGGGCGTGGCGGCGCTATGCTCCGCACTCTCCCTCCGCCTGCACTTTGCCTCATCTCGCCACTGGAAAACACCTGCAGTACGCGCCGTAACGACGAGAGCGCCAATTCGTCCCCTCAACTTGCGTCGCGTGTAATACGGTACACGTGAAATGCAAATTTTTTGCATCTGCTGTAACATTAACTACCACCGTGCGGGAGTAAATGTGCTGGCTGTTTTCGCTGTGGATTTTAACTAATGAATTGCGCTTAATGATTACACTGCCTGACAAAAAGAAGTAAAGCACAAAGGTGACGTGGTCAGATGTCGATGTAACTTGTACACGTACACACCATCAGTGGTAATGTAAATGATCAGAGCTGCAGTTCTCTGTGACGGGTGGAAAGGACACCAGAGTGCATTAACGTTTTTCGTGATCGGTACTGTTAGCAGGCCTGCTACGAAATACAGGGTGTTACAACTTTCAGGAAACATTCCTCACACACAATGAAAGAAAATATGTTATGTGGACATGTGTCTGGAAACGCTTACTTTCCATGTTAGAGCTCATTTTATTACTTCTTTTCAAATCACATTAATCATGGAATGGAAACACACAGCAACAGAACGTACTAGCGTGACTTCAAACACTTTGTCACAGGAAATGTTCAAAATGTCCTCCGTTAGCGAGGATACATGCATCCACCCCCCGTCGCATGGAATCCCTGATGCGCTGATGCAGCCCTGGACTGGAGAATGGCGTATAGTATCACAGCCGTCCACAATACCGGCACGAAGAGTCTTTACATTTGGTACCGGGGTTCCGTAGACAAGAACTTTCAAATGCCACCACTAATGAAAGTGAAGAGGGTTGAGGTCAGGAGAGTGTGGAGGCCATGGAATTGGTCCGCCTCTACCAATCCATCGGTCACCGAATCTGTTGTTGAGAAGCGTACGAACACTTCGACTGAAATGTGCAGGAGCTCCATCGTGCATGAACCACAAGTTATGTTGTACTTGTAAAGGCACATGTTCTAGCAGCACAGGTAGAGTATCCCGTGTGGAATCATGATGACGTGCTCCATTTAGCGTAGCTGGAAGAACATGGGGCCCAATCAAGACATCACCAACAATGCCTGCCCAAACGTTCACAGAAAATCCGTGTTGATGACG
The DNA here is from genome assembly GCF_021461385.2 of Schistocerca piceifrons. Taxonomy (NCBI): domain Eukaryota; kingdom Metazoa; phylum Arthropoda; class Insecta; order Orthoptera; family Acrididae; genus Schistocerca; species Schistocerca piceifrons. The sequence continues at coordinate 445,188,074 of NC_060142.1, read as the reverse complement.
TGATTGCACAATTGCGTGCGGATTCTCGTCAGCCCACACATGTTGATTGTGAAAATTTACAATTTGATCACGTTGGAATGTAGCCTCATCCGCAAAGAGAATATTTGCACTGAAATGAGGATTGACACATTGTTGGATGGACCATTCGCAGAAGTGTACCCGTGGAGGCCAATCAGCTGCTGATAGTGCCTGCACACGCTGTATATGGTACGGAAACAACTGGTTCTCCCGTAGCACTCTCCATACACTGACGTGGTCAACGTTACCTTGTACAGCAGCAACTTCTCTGACGCTGACATTAAGGTTATCGTCAACTGTACGAAGAATTGCCTCGTCCATTGCAGGTGTCCTTGTCGTTCTAGGTCTTCCCTAGTCGCGAGTCATAGGCTGGAATGTTCCGTGCTCCCTAAGACGCCGATCAATTGCTTCGAACGTCTTCCTGTCGGGACACCTTCATTCTGGAAATCTGTCTCGATACAAACGTACCGCGCCACGGCTATTGCCCCGTGCTAATCCATACATCAAATGGGCATCTGCCAACTGCGCATTTGTAAACATTGCACTGACTGCAAATCCACGTTCGTGATGAACACTAACCTGTTGATGCTACGTACTGATGTGCTTGATGCTAGTACTGTATAGCAATGAGTCGCATGTCAACACAAGCACCGAAGTCAACATTACCTTCCTTCAATTGGGCCAACTGGCGGTGAATCGAGGAAGTACAGTACATACTGACGAAACTAAAATGAGCTCTAACATGGAAATTAAGCGTTTCCGGACACATGTCCACATAACATCTTTTCTTTATTTGTGTGTGAGGAATGTTTCCTGAAAGTTTGGCCGTACCTTTTTGTAACACCCTGTATAAGGAGCGTGGACCTAGATGTTGAGTAACCACTGTCAAAGGAAGGAGATGACGCGTCTTCATGTGAGACAGCGGTAAGAAAACCTGACAGAGTTTGAAATGAGCCTCATTTTGAGTGTCCATACGGCCGGCTGGTCGCATGGTGCGATAACTGGATTTGAGCGGCATTCGTATGTCACAGTGGCTCGATGTTGGATTGTATGATGATATGCATTTGGTATTAATAAACTGTAGCAGCTTGCAAGGAAAGGTCTCAGAATTAATAATAACAAAGAACAACCACCTTCAGCCACAAATCGTGGTTTTATTAAGATGCACGATGCATTCGAGCCCTGGGGGCTCATTCTTGTATTAGTGCTTTGGGGTTTAATGGTAATGTGTATGCCCCGTTTTAGAAAAAAAGTTTAAATGTGTGTGAAATTTTATGGGACTTAACTGCTAAGGTCATCACTACTTAACCTAAAGTATCCTAAGGACAAACACACACACCAATGCCCGAGGGAGGACTCGAACCTCCGCCGGGACCAGCCGCACAGTCCGTGACTGCAGCGCCTGAGATCACTCGGCTAATCCCGCTTGTATGCCCTGTTCAACATAGATCTAAATGCAGCATACTCTTGTATGTTTGGATGCTGTTATGCTTCATCCATTGTCATATCAGTGTATGTTGCTTTTCTGTAAATGTAAAAATCGCGTTCTTGCTGTTAATTAACAACGGTGAGGTCTAAGAAATTTATGGAATGGTCAGGTTCATGTTCAACTGTGAATTTTATTTTATTGTGGAGGGACCTGAATAATGTGAGAAGTTCATCAAGTAAATCTGTTGTGCCATCAAATAGGAGAAGAGTGTCATCCAAATATCTTTTGTAATAAACGCGGCAAGTTTATTTTTCCCTTCAAAAAATTTGTCTTTTCAGTGGTTGATGAATATGTCAGTCAGGACGCTTGACAAGTTGTTACCCATAGCAAAACCTTCTTTCTGCTCGTATATTTTATAGTTAAATGAGAAGTAGTTGTGGGACAATACTAATTTAAGTAGATCGGCCAGTTCTGAAATCTCTGGTATAGTCCGTATTTCGTGTTTGATAAGGTTTTTTCTTATAATTTCAGTAGTATCTATGACAAGTATATTGAGTTAACAATGGATCTCTGTGCAGAACCTGGTTTGTGGACCTTTGGCTGTGCTCTGAGTATGGGGGCAGTGGAGTTCATTAATGCGCAACTTTTAATTTGTTTATCAGATAGGAGGAAGTTACATTGGCTAAGCATTTTCTTTAATTTTTTTTTCAGGAATTTGGCAGTTGGATCATGGTTAAATTCAATAATTTTGCTTTCTGTCAAAAAATTAACAATCTTAGCTTTGTAATTATTTTTGTAAAAGACAGCAGTGGAGTTGCCTTTATCGGCCTCAATAACAATTAGTATCGCTTATTGAAGGTTATAATACAGGAACAGGAATTTGGTTGATACAGTAAGAGAATAGCAACGAAATCTTAAGTTCAGATTGGAATATTTATCTTAAGGTTAGATTTGTCGCCAATGGCGATGGCCTATTTATCGCAGTAAGGAGCTCTAGACTATCTACCGAGCTTACCAGGGATACCGACTGTGATTTAATGTGGGTGAAGTTAAGTATCAAAGGTCGCTCAAAAACGGTAATCGGATGCTTTTACAGACCACATGGGTCAGGAGCCGTGGTGGTGGAGAGCTTCAGAGAGAAATTACAGAACATCGTTAATAATATTCCTGATCATACTAATCATCATACCACAACTATAAGATGAAACTGGAAACTGCTGTCTGCGACACTAACACAATGTTTGTGGAATCCGGTAAACTGAAAAGAATAAAAAGGCCACTTGCAATTTCTGTATTTCGCAATCTATACGTACATTTATTTACGTTATCGCAGTCCCACTATGTTCCGACATCAGTGCCACGCGTTCCCAGGCACTGAAGTTGCCTCCATAACTGCAGAAACGACTTAGGCAGCACTGTGTTGAGTATGCAGTCTCCTTGCTTGCTGGACCGTAGCTGTGGACAGCCCAGGGCTTTGGTACACCCTAGCGCCTATTACTCCATCACGTACTTACATCGCGGCTGCTAAATACAAGTGACTGCGGTTCAGTAGTTATCTTTGGATAAAAGTCCTACTGATGCTCTGTGTTACTTAACTATCTCTTATGTATTTATGTAATTAATTCTTTGTGGTGAATCAGTCATTCTTCTCTCTGCAGTGTGATGGTAAAGGTAAACCTTCAGGTCTCTAGCGGATACCTTCTCAGCCATTTCAGTTAGTTTATTACGCAGTGGTTCGACCTGTACGACTTCGTACAAAGTACCATTCAGTGACGGACACCACCGTAAATATTTTCTTCAAACCATCAGTCGTGTTTAGTATAATGAAATTAAATTAAATATAGCGTGTTTTACCAACGATGCCAGAGCACTGCCGCAGTTCGCACGTGGCGTGCGCTGGTTAGTTCCCCCGGCAGCTGCTGATAACGATCAACGCTTCTTCTCTCTGTTGATGATGAACTAAGACGCAATGCGACTAAATAATGCTTACCTTCACTTACAGCAGGTGCTCAGTATGACGTCCTTTTGCCGCAAGAGCAGCATGACACCTACAGAAAATATTGTCAAACATTCGTCGAATTTCGGCTGCTGATATTGCTAAAGTCACAATCTAAATACCGTCTTCAAATTCTTCGAGAATATTAAGACGGCTGATTGTCAAAGATAACATACGCCCTAGGACTGCCTACAGTCACGTAATGGGGTATGTGCTTTTGTAATTCTTCGTATAAACCAGGGAGAAAAAGTAGTACTTCTACACAACAAGGGATAAATTGACCTGTTACCTTGTGAGTTGAGGGCGCTGATGGATAATGAAAGCATATTTAAAAACAAACTGAAATCATTTCTTTGTGACAGCTCCTTCTGTTCCGTATATGAAAATCTGAGAAGATAATACCTGTACGCTGAGGGGATACATTCATTAAATTTTATTGTAGATTAAGGTTAGAGAAATTATGTAAATGATCATGACGTACCCATGTTTTTGCGAATTAAATCTTTCGTATTATTTGGCTTATTGACGTGTTTCATATCTACATCTACTACATCTACATCCATACTCCGCAAGCCACCAGACGGTGTGTGGTGGAGGGTATCCTGAGTACCTATCAGTTCTCCCTTCTATTCCAGTCTCGTATTGGTCGTGGAAAGAAGGATTGTCGGTATGCTTCTGTGTGGGCTCTAATCTCTCTGATTTTATCCTCATGGTCTCCTCGCGAGATATACATAGGAGGGAGCAATATACTGCTTGACTCTTCGGTGAAGGGATGTTCTCGAAACTTTAACAACAGCCCGTACCGAGCTACTGACCGTCTCTCCTGCAGAGTCTTCCACTGGAGTTTATCTATCATCTCCGTAACGCTTTCGCGATTACTAAATGATCCTGTAACGAAGCGCGCTGCTCTCCGATGGATCCTCTCTCTCTCTTCTATCAACCCTATTTGGTACGGATCCCACACTGCTGAGCAGTATTCAAGCAGTGGGCGAACAAGCGTACTGTAACTTACTTCCTTTGTTTTCGGATTGCATTTCCTTAGGATTCTTCCAATGAATCTCAGACTGGCATCTGCTTTCCGACGATCAACTTTATATGATCATTCCATTTTAAATCACTCCTAATGCGTACTCCCAGATAATTTATGGAATTAACTGCTTCCAGTTGCTGACCTGCTATTTTGTAGCTAAATGACAAGGGATCTATCTTTCTATATATTCGCAGCACATTACACTTTTCTACATTGAGAGAGAATTGCCATTCCCTGCACCATGCATCAGTTCGCTGCAGATCCTCCTGCATTTCAGTACAATTTTCCATTGTTACAACCTCTCGATACACCACAGCATCATCTGCAAAAAGCTTCAGTGAACTTCCGATGTCATCCACAAGGTCACTTATGTATATTGTGAATAGCAACGGTCATATGACACTCCCCTGCGGCACACCTGAAATCACTCTTACTTCGGAAGACTTCTCTCCACTGAGAATGATATGCTGCGTTCTGTTATCCAGGAACTCTTCAATCCAATCACACAATTGGTCTGATAGTCCATATGCTCTTACTTTGCTCATTAAACGACTGTGGGGAACTGTATCGAACGCCTTGCGGAAGTCAAGAAACACGGCATCTACCTGTGAACCCGTGTCTATGGCCCTCTGAGTCTCGTGGACGAATAGCGCGAGCTGGGTTTCACACGACCGTCTTTTTCGAAACCCATGCTGATTCCTACAGAGTAGATTTCTAGTCTTCAGTGGATATGATCAACAGATCGTAAAAGGAAAGAGTAAACTAGAGTTTATAACAAGAAAGTCACTGTCGCCTGTTTGTGAAACTAAGGAGGATGTAGTGCAAGTGGCACGTGGACGTCACGTGGGAGACGCTGAAGTGTCGCTCCCGAGACAGTGGCGGAATTTTGTCGGGTGTAGGAAGTTTATTACATTTGTTTCACTTCCGTCACATCTGGAAATCCTTCCGAACTATTCCGCTTATGGCCTTGGTAAGGTCGTTCCATTTCAAAATACAATCAGCTTTATGGCACTGAGAAACTCGTTTCTCAGAGTGCCCCGTGCCTGTTGTGGAGAATTGTCCAGTGGGAAGGCGTAGCCAACGCACTTCATATCTCTTGCGACAAAACACTATTAAAGAAACAGCTTTTGTCGGTTAACTTTTATTGCCCATGTGTTCAGCTGTTACATCAAGGAGAACGTTTTTAAGTCTTGGTACTGAAATTGCAGCTCACAGCACATATTTCTTGTATAACAGTTACCTTTCACCTGGAAAAATAAACACCTGCACACAGATTTTATTTAGGTCGCAACGTATTTATTGTTCCTTATGAGACGTTTCCGACATAGTCATCATCAAATCAAACTAAAACATGAAACATGGATTTAATGTACCCCGTCAGCAACTATTCTAACGTGACATTGATGTCATAAATTATATCTATGCTTCTGGTTTTACTTTACTCTAATGAAATCTATGACCGAATCGGTTCACAGAGAGTAATAAACACATTGCTATCTAGAAACATTCTACATGGCTCTCATATCTTCTTTAGTAGGAGAATTAGGCTATATAGCCCTCTGGCGTTTCGTAAAGCTGAGCTGAATTCATCTTTATGAATTTATTTTTCAAAGCAAAGATGGCCTCTGCTCACCACGTCTACCATCTTTTGCTTATTCGCTACACATTAGTTGGGATCTTCCTCGTGCTTTAGGTAAATAAACAATTTAAACGTACATTAATTTCATTTCTGAAATTCACACAGTTGCGATTTTCTGAGTCTGTGTGTCCACATTGGAGCGACGTTTGATGATTTTTTGTTTTGTTGGTTCAGTTACGTAAGTTGATTTTGGAACACTAGGAAGGTTTCACCGTTTATATCACATGGCACTATTTAGTACGTGAACTTGATAAAAACGTCACGCCGAAGAAGAATCACACATATTTCCCATTTATTCTGCGCCAAATTCACATGAAGTACATATTTACTGCTCATGCACTCCAAAAGCGATTGTACAAGCCGTGGCAAAGGCTACTTCGTGCCAATATTGGCCAGTTTCTTTCATATTTCATTCTCATAAGAAACGAGAGCCCAATTATCTCTCCTCTCTCTTAACGAACTTGTGTAAGCAATACTCAGTCCCATCAGATTGAGACTTCTTTCTGTCCCATTCCATCACTCAGATACCTTCTCTAAGTACTTTTCATTAGCAATTATCCGACTCTGGAATGACCTTCCTGATTATGTACGAGATCAGAGTAAGATCAGCTTCAAAACTATATTAATGTTTCCTTTCTCCTGTTAGCATCACTCACCCTGTTTCAACTAAGGACTTTCCTATCTTACCGAACTTCCATCGTTTCCCAGAGTCCGTAGCTGGTGCACTCTATCGCCTTGTTAGAAACTCTCAGTATTTCTACATCATTGAATTCATTAGTCACTTCTACTGTCATTACTATTACTATTATTATTATTATTGGCATTAGCAGCAACAGGAGTATCAGTAGTTGAAATGCTTCTATTGCTGCTGTTAGTTTTTAGTAAGCCTAGTATTGCTCCTAATGCCATTAGACACATTTAAATTCTGTTTCAAATCAATTAGTATTGATTTTTCGACTTAAGTTTACTATAATTAAAGAGTGTTTTACATCAGTTACTTTTCGCTTTTATTTATAAAGCATCATCTGTGGGAACCGATAATATAACGTTCATATTCTAGTCCAAGTATGAAACTTTATTACGTAGGCGATAAGCACAAATACAAACTGAAAGAAACATTTGAGGACACAAAGCATTTTGTTAGGCAACGTAAGTGCATATTGAAATGTGGAGAACCGGAAACTGAGCCTTTCATTTTATTTTGCTGGAAGATAATTAAAATGACTGGAAATTAAACTTTGTGCCAGACAGGCGTCCGAACTCGGAACATTAACTTCCGTGGCTAATGCTCTTACTAACTGAGCTACCAGTCGTGGAGAGCTCAGCTGTTCAGAGCATTAAGCGCTAAACGCAGGGTTTCAGGTTCGAGTCCCAGTGTGACACACTGTTTTAATCTGCGAGGCGGTCGGTTGCAAAAGAGCATGCACTTTACTGTAGAACGAAAGATTTTCCCGAAATCCAGACATGAATATGATCAAGAATATTACCCATGTGCGAATCTGACAGCTGAGAAAAATCTAGAAAGGAATAGATGGAAACCATCACAACCAGTTATTCTAAGTTGAAAACATGATCAGTATTGTATACTGCCTAAAATGCGGATCAACGAAAGAAGATCCCGGTTGCGTATTTATGCAAAAATCAGCAAACTGCGTAAGTAATTGCCACTGTAATCTTGATATTGGTTCACACTGTTGAAAAATATAGTGTTGTAACTCAACTAAAATAGCTTTTCTGAAGTTTGGCGCCGATCTTTACATCAGGGAGCACTGCTTTACCTATAAAGCGACAAGAAAATGAATTTAAGGATGACTCTTTATCGAAATAACCAGGCTGTCCAATACTTCTGCGAAGGCTGAAATTGATTCTAGAGCTTTATAAGTAGCGGAGAAACAAAAGCGACTAAATGGTAAGGAATAAAACTTTCAGATGCCAGAAAACATGCACGTAGTAATCACGGAATTGGCTGCACTGAGCAATACTGAGTTTTCTTTGCATTATGTTACTGCCTAAAACAAAGTGATCTTCCTCAGAACATTATGTTGGTTGTGTGAGGGAAAGGCGCAGTAATAAAAAGCCGGACAAAATAATGCAGTGTTTGAAAGACTTGAGAATTAGCATCTTTCTCTTGTATTAAAAATCGGCGTAAGTGCCTCGAAAAATCGGGTGTCGAACCCAGAGCCTTTGGTGTACTTTTCTCACATAGAAGCTGTTCTACAGCTAAGCCTCGTAGATATACGTCCTCATTTTTAAAAGTAATCCTGTTAGTCGTCTTACCCACATATGCTTCAGGGCCACTGGTGCAAATGAATGTGAACAGAACCCGATGAATTTGAAAGAGACATTTGCATAGCATTTTTCTGACAGAGCCATACGCGAGATTCTCGCCAGCCGAGATATTATCTGCTCAAGGCAAGCCTCACGAGAACACGCAGAAATAATTTTACTCAGTATTTCCAGTACTTTCGAATTACCAGCGCAGGGCGTATATCAGACGCGAAGGACGCTGTGTGTACCTCGCTTCCTCCCACCGCAGCCATCATCGTCAACAGCGCTGCAGTTAGAGAACGGTTCTTTTACGAGATATCGACACTGAAGTTGTTTCTGGTGACCTCCTTGCAGTCTTGCGTTGGGGAGTCTGGGAAAATAGTAATTGCTCCACAAGCTATAAAATCAGAACGTATTGAACGGCGTTAGTGACTTTCGACTGCAGCAGTGTTGGACTGCAAAGGTGGTCGTTATGTGGCTTGTACACCTATGGTGAAAGGAGGACATAGCAGCAGTTGTAATTGACCGGTATGACTAGAACCGAGCGAGATAGCGCAATGGTTAGCACACTGGAATCGCACTCGGAAGGACGACGGATCAAATCCGCGTCCGGCCTTCCTGACTTAGGTTTCCTGTGATTTCCCTAAATCGCTTCAGGTAAATGCCGGGATGGTTCCTGTGGAAGTGCACAGCCAACTTTCTTCGCCCTTCTTCCCTAATCCGATGAGACCGATGATCTCTCTGTTTGGTCCCCAACTCCGAATCAACCAAATGACCAACCAAGACTAGAACTTTCTACGAATAATAGTTTTTCGACTTGTTTGTTTTCATACTCCAACTCTACAACTTTCTTATCAATTTAGACTGCCTTACAAAGAAAGTGTAGCTCGCAGCAGACATGGTCGCATGTCAGTGTGATTCCATACTCGTGTGCACACTAATGGCTGGTATGCAAGGTAGTGAAAAACAGTCTGAAAAGCTCGTAATGGTACTGCATGGCAGGTTGTGCTAGGAAATAGCTGCTAAGAAAAAAAATTCGATGCGTTGCGCCATTTACGTTTTAATTAGCATTGACGTTAGCGAATCGCGCGCCAAAGCTCAAGCACTTACATGCACTGAAATGCGGCGGTGCGCTGACATCTGTGGGTCCATTATTTACCCCTTGGCGCGGCTCCTTCCGTCGGAGGTTCGAGTCATCACTCGGGCATCGGTGTGTGTGTTGTCCTTAGCGTAAGTTTGTTTAACTTATATTAACTAGTGTGTAGGCTTAGGGACCGATGACTTCAGCAGTTTGGTCCCATAAGACCTTACCACAAATTTCCAATTTTGTACTCCTTGGTGAAACGCGCATACCAGTAAAAATGTAGGTTTCTCGGACGTGATAAATTTAAATTAGATTGTTCGGTTTGAGGAAACCAACTGAAGAACACTTTTAGCAACACTGTCTCTGGCACGTTGCATGAAATTTTGTGCGCAGCGATCTGACTGGCTACTTTTGTGCTAATTAAATTGGAAAAAACAACGTATCGAATGTTTTCCTTAACAATTATTTCTTATCGCAACTTACCGTAAACAACCTTACAAACTTTTCAGACTTTTTTATGACCGCCATTCTCTGTGACAGGTAGAACGACCACCAGGGTCATTGTCTGTCGACAGACCTTGATATACATCAACGGGGACAGTTGAAAATGTGTGGCCTGACCGGGACTCGAACCCGGGATCTCCTTCTTGCATGCCAGACGCTCTATCCATCTGAGCCACTGAGGGCACAGAATAGCGCGACTGGAGCGATTTGTCCCTTACATGCTCTCCGTGAGACCCACATTCCAAACTTAACGTCCACACACTACATTCGTAGTGCCCCTGCCCATTACACTCATTACTAGCGGCAGACAATCTTATCGAGTCCCGTAAGAGTTCAGGCAAGACGTGTGCATCCAGCACAGAAGAAGCTCAATGGCCGGTTAGCTTTAACTATATGAAGATGGTATCATCTTCATATACCAGAGCCATTAGTGTTGTTCCTGTTTGGTGTTGTTACTAGATGTCGAGTGGTCGCCGTGAAAGAAACGGAATTGCCGGTTACTCGTTTGAGAGAATGCTATAAGCACTGGGCAGATTTTGAAAAGGGCCTAATTTTGGGTCTCCATCGGGCCAGCTGCTCCAATCGTGTGTTATTCAGATTTGTGGGGCATGATCGGATGTGGTAGTGGCCCGATGTTGGACTGTATGGGATCGTGAGGACAGACACAGACTCGTCGTCGGGGTTCCAGTCGACCCCGTCTGATCACCACAAGGGGGGTCCGTACCGAGAGCTGAGTGGTCAACGTGACGGATTGCCGTCCTACGGGCCCGGGTTCGATTCCCGGCTGAGTCGGGGATTTTCTCTGCTCAGGGACTGAGTGTTGTGTTGTCTTCATCATCATTTCATCCCCATGCGCAATGTGGCATCGAATGTAATAAGACCTGCACCAAGGCGGCCGGACCTGCCCCCTAAGGGGCCTCCCGGCGAATGGCACCAGACGCTCATTTACCATAAAGGGGGACCGACGAATTGTGCTCCAAGCACAGCGTAATCTCTTCACAAAAGTGTCTGTCAACCGAGAACAATTAGTGGACTCCCTGCAACATTCTGTGTCATTTTGCAACATGGTTCCGAGAATAGCAGCAGCCAGATTGGGAAATATTATTCTGTGCATAGGCTGCCGTTAACACAACACAAAAGTTGTGGTGACGTGATCAGGAGGCATGGACTGCCGATGAGTGGCACCGTATTGAGTTCAGTTGTGAATCACAGTCCTCCAGTACCCTGGATGAGGATCGTCATCGAGTATGGTGGAGACTTGTGGAGAGGTCCCATCCTCCCAATTTTTGGAGAAGCTCAGCGGTGTTACTTCTTATGGCACGACATGGGGAGCCTCGACTAGAAGTGGTCGAGGGAACTCTGATGGTACAACGGTTTGTCACGGGCGTCTTACGTTTTCAGGTATTACCTCTCATGCGGCAGTATCGCGGTACCATTTTTCAACAGGACAATGCTGGTCCTCACATAGCACCGGCCTCTATGGACAGTCTGTGTGATGTTGAGGTACTCTCGTGACCAAGAAGATCCCCAGACCTGTCCTGCAATTGAACTTGTATGGGACCACAGTGGGCATCAACTCAGTCCAAGTGCCTGTTCTCAGGATATCAGTGACCTCTTACAACAGTTGCAAGTCATCTTGCCTCAGAATAGGTTACAAAGGCGTTATGACACCGTTCCTTAAGGAATCAGTGGATAAATCCAGGCCAGAGGAGGTGCAACGACATACTGATAAGTGGACTCGTACTGCAGAGTTCTTTGTAAATTTGATTTGACTTTGTAATCACTCCAATAACATCACACACCTTCTAACCTGCTCCCGTTATGTATGCTTCACGTTTTTTGTCCAGCGGTGTATATGTATAAAAGGAGAAGCTTATGTTCTGGCTTGACAACGTGCAGCGTGCACTTAGAAATTTGGAGGGAATTTTCTTGGTCTGACGTGGTCGCCACTTACGAAAATTTCTCCGTTTTAAATTCAACATTTAAGAGAGTTCAATGGTGATTCAAATTTTTTTGCCATCTCGATATATAGCCTAAAAGTTTTGATCCTAGGCACATTAAACGTAGTGTGAAATTTTATTATTTATCGGAGCATCTCCTTGGGGCAGAAGTTGTAATATACAAGGTCTAAAAGGGAGAACGGTGTATTAAAGTAGTTCTGGATGCTGTGACGAGGAACAGTCAAAGGAATCGACACCCAATCTAATCAAATATGCATAGAGACGTGAAATTTGGAGAAAAAATATGTGTACGAAGTAGGCACCCCCTAAGGAAGGATGTTTCAAACTTGAACACAAAGTGTACACGTTTCAGTTTTCCAGAGCCATGTGCAGTTTATTTGAGACTTCTTCTTCTTCTTCTTCTCCCGAAACGTCTCTAGTTGTGTAATTATTCAATATAATTTACTGTATATTATATTTCCTTTTCTTTCATTTTGTTTTGACTTTAGCTGCTAAAGTAATTAGTTACCACTATTGTGGCTGTATTAATAATACACGTCCAGTCACATTAATCTCACCACCTGTCAAAAGCCTGAAAAACTTTTGAAGCAGTAAGAGAGTCAAGGAAGTTATGGAAAATTCTGACAGGGATATGGAGCCATGCCGACTCCAGTGCAGTGCCCAGCTACGATAGGTTTCTCAGTTGAGGATCCATGGCGCGAACAGCCCTATCGAGGTAATGCCATAGATTCTCGATTGGGGTTAAATCTGGGGAGTTTAGTGCTCGTGGGAGTACGGTAAACTCATCCTGACCCTACACGCACATAAATACGGGGAGTTTAGTGGTCGTGGGAGTATGTTAAACTCATACTGAAGCTACATGTACATACATACAGGGAGTATGATGGTCGTGGGAGTACGGTAAACTCATCCTGATGCTACACGCACATACACTACGAGCTGTGTGACACGTTGCATTGTCCTGTTGGTAGATGCCATCAAGCCGAGGAAAGAGAAATGGCGTACAGGAGGCTCAAGGGTTCTGCATATTTCTGTTGATCCATTGTGTCTTCCAGAATTACGAGATCACCAAAGTAATGCCCTCCGGCTTAGATCCTTCCGACGATTCTGGCAGTGTGTTCCAAGTGTTCCACGCCATACACGCCAACGGTTATCTGGCTATGGAGCATAAAATGTGATTCATCTGACAAGGCCACCTGTCGCCACTCATGGACGTCCAGTTGCTGTACTGACGAGAAAATTCCAGCCTTCGTCGCCGATGAATAGCAGGCATCGTGGGTCCAAGAGGCAAGCATCTGCTTCGGAGGCCCATTCACAGCAACGTTCGATGAACGGTCATTGAGGCTGTTGGTAGCTCCTATATTCATATGGGTTATTACTTGCTCAATAGGCGCACGTCTGTTCGTCAGCACACGCCTCCGCAGCCATCGTTCACCCCCTGTCATCTATGGTTCGTGGTGCACCGCATTGCCTTGGCGCCGGTATTGGTTAGAGTCCTTTTGCCGTGTACCGTACAATTTAATAACGGCGGCATGCGAACAGTTTACAAACTTAGTGAGTTCTAAAATGTTTCCATCCTTAGTCCGAAAGCCAATGTTTATACCCTTTTGGACGTCACATGAATCGCTCTGTTTCCGCATTATGACAACGAGTGAAACGTTTTCCGCGTCCCCCGACACGCTTTATACAGGGTGAAAAGTATTTAAACCGACAAACTCTGGGAGGTTGTAGGGGACATCAAAAAAAATATTTTTCCCTAATGACATTATTTACTATGACGAGTATTTAAATCGGTAGAAGAAGATTTCTCTGGTTGCAAATTAATTAAAAAAACAAACACTTTTCCACTTTTATTATGACCATAGACAACACATTAACACAACCCAATTTCAGTTGCATTAGATTTTCAAAAATGCCTACATTGACACGTAAACAAAGGTTACACCGTCTGATCATGTTCTGTCCCGAGCGGTTCTAGGCGCTACAGTCTGGAAACGCGCGACCGCTACGGTCGCAGGTTCGAATCCTGCTTCGGGCATGGATGTGTGTGATGTCCTCAGGTCAGTTAGGTTTATGTAGTTCTAAGTTCTAGGGGACTGATGACCTCAGCAGTTAAGTCCCACAGTGCTCAGAGCCATTTGAACCATGTTCTGTCTGACACGGGCAACAACCCCAGGAGTATCCTGAATTGTTCCTGCTGCTGATGCTATCCGGGCAATCAGATCCTCTTCTGATGCAACAGGAGTTGCGTTAACAGGGTTACGCATCAAGCCCACACAAGAAAGGGGACATATCTGGGGATCGAGCAGGCCATGGTACAGGACCACCTCTGCCAATCCATGTTTCAGGGAACGACGACCGAAATGTGCCGGCGCCCCGTCATGTTGGAACCACATCCGTTGTCTTGTAGGGAGCGGGACGTCTTCTAGCAATTCTGTTAACGCTCTGGCGAGAAAATTGTTATAGTGCCTACCATTTAATAGCCTAGGTAGCAGATACGGCGCAATTAAACACCGACCCACACATTAACGAAGAACCGCACTCCACATGCTGCAAGACAGCTTCCTCAATCTGCAGCGTTGTTACCGTGCGACGGCGTCCCTGCCCAGGTAATCTGCTAAATGACCGGGTCTCACGCAGACGATGGTACACAGCAGCAAAGGTCGTATGATGCGGGATACGGCGATTAGGATATTGTTGTTGATAAACCGTATGTGCAGCTTGTCCGTTGTCGTGCGCTACGTAGTACGCACCAACCATATCAGTGTACTCACTCCAGGTGCATCGCTCCATCAGTAAACAGAGACAATGCACTACTACACTGGTGGACGGCAGTTGCCTACAACTGAAGAACGTAATACGCCCTCTAACAACTGCGTCTGACGAGCGTAATACGGCCTCCACCAGTTTAAATACTCCTCATAGGAAAAAATGACATTAGGGAAAAATATTTGTTTTGATGTCCCCTAAAACCTCCCAGAGTTTGTCGGTTTAAATACTTTTCACCCTGTATACCCTCCACTGCTAGTGCTGCCACCTGCCTGCTCTGAATGGTTATTGCACATCGCAAGCAGCTGTTACATTAATGTATCTGGACTGTGTATTTGTGTCTAAGATGCAACACTGACGGAGATAGAACGTTACACCAAGCCTTGACAGACCACTACCAAATGAATACTGTATTATGTCCATGTATGTTAGTTATATTGATCGAATATAGTATTTCGTTGAAAATTAAACGCCTACTAAAGGCTAACGTCTGAAGTAAAATGTTTCGTTTTTGCGAACGCTGAAAGGTCAGACCGTAATAAGTATGCCAGAGGAGAAAACAACTAGTAAAATTTTAAACTTTACTTTTGTTAAATCCAGAAAACATTTTAAGAGCTTTGAGCATAAACGTTCCGTGTCATGGAATAATTATTATTATAATTACATCATATTGTAGCTCATTGGTCATTAAGGACGTGCTATCATATAAAGTACCACGAACTTGTTATGCAATTTGAGCTTCTTCTCATGAGCATTATGGAAGTTGCTACACGAAAGCTATTTTCTGAGTAATAACAAACAGAAGTTAATTTACCACGGTTGTAAAGTATATCAATTGTACAGTAGAACTCTTTTGGGAGTCTGTTTTTAGTACTTTTAGGAAAATAGTTTTCCTTTCTTTGGCTGGCTCTGAGCACTATGGGACTTAACATCTATGGTCATCAGTCCCCTAGAACTTACAACTACTTAAACAGAACTAACCTAAGGACATCACACAACACCCAGCCATCACGAGGCAGAGAAAATCCCTGACCCCCGCCGGGAATCGAACCCGGGAACCCGCGCGTGGGAAGCGAGAACGCTACCGCACGACCACGAGATGCGGACTTCCTTTATCTCCTGCTGACAGTTTCACTTAGTGTATTATAGTGTGACAGGTGGCGTAGCCATTTATTGTTGTTACATTTCAGGTGTAGACAGAAACCATCTTGCCAGCAAAATACTCATACTTACAATAATATGTCGTATCATTAGTAAGTATAGAAGAATTTTATTATGGAAGTAAACAACATTACGGAAAAACCTGACGAAATAATGCAGTCCTATGAAATTAATGTAAAGGCAATTGATATCGTGTCGTCAACGGAAATTGCCGAGATACAACAAAGCACCGAAGTAGAACCGAATCTTAAACTCAACACAAAGAACAAAGAATGATTTGTCGAGGGTAGATGATACAATGATAACTTATGATAACTGGACGTTTGAATCGAAGCCCGCGATAACTTTTATCATAATGATTTAAGTGAATCACATATTTTTCCTAGTCCACAGGAAGTACCCACTGAAAAGGAACGACCACAAAGAGTATGAAATCCAGTCTTATCGGCATGTAGGGGTGACGTTCTTGGCGTACAATATCTTGAGTACATGCCTAAGCAGTTTGAACAAAATCGTCTAAGCAGTTGGAACAAATGTTACGTAACTGTGACCAGAAATTTTTCAGTTTAAGGACAGAATTTTCATGTATTGAGCAAAAGCTACACTTCAAGTTTGACGAAAAATTTCCCGATCTTGTAGATGAACAGAAGAAAATCGCTCACTGGTTAGATGAGCTTGCCCTAAAACAAAATAGTTTAGCAGACAGAACACGATACCTTAGCGCTGGTGGTATCTCTGGTGCAAGCTAGCATGTCAGAGTTACACAACTCATACGGTGATTTGCCGTATTAAGTAAAAAAGACAACGATGGATGTGGGCTTTCCTAAGTTAAAACAGAAAAGCATCAGTAATGAAATGCAAAAATGAAACGATCTTGCTGAAGTTAGGTTATTGACAGTGATACTACGCTTGCAGGAAAGGTAGTAGAGCAACAGCACACTCACCTTGCTGAAGGACAGTGACAGAAGGGGAGGATAAGACTGTTAACAAACTCGATACCGATTTACAGAAAGCATTTCAACAATTCCCGTATGAAACAGGCACAGAAAGCTTGGGTTCAGGTGAACCATCTGTTGTTGATAACAACGAGATAAATGACCAAACAGTAACAAGTAGAATAACAGTACTTCACCCAGTACCACACATGATTTAAGCGAAGGAGACTATGGAGCATGTGGACAGTTACCTGACGTTTAACTGAAATACTTGTACTGTAACTGGATACTAAATAAACACGTTATTTTGTTGCCAGGGGTTCCTTGAGTAGGAACCCTATACTCAAATGATTGTGAATAGCAAGTACTCCTGAAGGAAATCACACCCTAATTAGTTAATTAAGTAAATTTTTAATAATGAAGGTGGTGGAAATGATGTCTTGCACGTTCCATTGTCTATTAAGGGAGTGTGTGATTCTGTATCTACATCTGCATCTACATGGATACTCTGCAAATCACATTTAAGTGCCTGGCAGAGGGTTCATCGAACCACCTTCACAATTCTCTATTATAAAGATAAAGATAAGCACTGATAAAGATAAAGAAACACTGAAGAGCCAAAGAAACTAGTGTACCTGCCTAATAACGCGATGCACGCGGAAGTGCGGCGACACGACGTGGTATGGACTCGACTAATGTCTGAAGGGTTCCAATGGCTCTGAGCACTAAGGGACTTAACATCTGAGGTCATCAGTCCCCTAGAACATAGAACTACTTAAACCTAACTAACCTAAGGACATCACACACGTCCACGCCCGAGGCAGGATTCGAAACTGCGACCGTAGCGGTCGCGCGGTACCGGACTGAAGCGCCTAGAACCGCTCGGTCATGTCTGAAGGGAATTGACACTATGAATTCTGCAGGGCTGTACATAAATCCTAAGAGACCAAGGGGGTGGAGTTCTCTTCTGAACAGTACGTTGCAAAGCATCCCAGATAACCTCGATAATGTTCATGTCTGGGGAGTTTGGTGGCCAGCGGGAATGTTTAAACTCAGAAGAGTTTTCGTGGAGCTACTCTATAGCAATTCTGGACCTGTGGGGTGTCTCATTGTCCGGCTGGAATTGCCCAAGTTCCTCGGAATGCACAATGACATGAATGGATGCAAGTGATCAGACGGGATGCTTACTTACGTGTCACACGTCAGAGGCGTGTCTAGACATATCAGGGGTCCCATGTCACTCCAACTGCACACGCCCCACACCATTACAGAGTCTCCATCAGCTTGAACAGTCCCCTGCTGACATGCAGGGTCCATGGATTCATGAGGTTGTCCCTATACCCGTTTATGTCCATCCGGTCGATATAATTTGAAACGAAACTCGTCCGACCAGTCAACAGGTTTCCAGTCATGAATAGTACTATTTCGGTGTTGACGGGCCCAGGCGAGGCTAAAACTTTGTGTCACGCAGTCATCAAGGGCACATGAAGGGGCCTTCGGCTCCTAAAGCCCATATCGATGGTGTTTCGTTGAATGGTTCGCACACTAACACTTTTTGATCACCCAGCATTGAAATCTGCAGCAATTTTCGGAAGAGTTTCACTTCCGTCACGTTGAACGACTCTCTCCAGTCGTCGTTGGTCCCGTTCTTGCAGGATCTTTTTCCGGCCGCAGCGATGTCGTAGATATGATGTTTTACCGGATTCCTGATATTCACGGTACACTCGTGAAATGATCGTACGGGAAAATACCCACTTCATTTCTACTTCGGAGATACTGTGTTCTATCGCTCGTGCGCCGACTATAACGCCACGTTCAAACTCAGTTATATTATGATAAGCTGCCATTGTAGCAGCAGTAACCGATCTAACAAATGTGCCCGACCCTTGTTGTCTTATAAAGGCGTTGCCAATCACAGCGTCGTATTCTGCCTTTTTACATATCTCTATGTTTGAGTACTCATGCCTATACCAGTTTCTTTGTGGCTTCAGTGTATATTTACGGAAAACGATGAACGTACCAATAATTACATGACTCAGTACTGTTTTGGACATTATACTGGAGGAAAAGTACATAAAAGAGAAGTAATCAGTCGTAGAAGGAAAGAACATATGCATACAAGAACTTGTCCTGTATGATTTAGTAATGATATTTCCACTGCACAAACAGGTATTACTGATGTGAACCTTTCAAAGGTGCAAGAAAATACTTACGACACAAATCATATCGTAACACATGTTAAGTGATACGCACCCAATAACTAAATGTGATTATGAGGTACAAACCATTAAATCATCATATGCAAGCAGCGAGACGCTGAAAAGCCAACATGAGTGAAGTGTCGACAATCAGATAAGCCCTGGTTGATAATTTTATGTGACTACTTGTTGAGATAGTTTCATTCTCCCTTCTGAATGGTAATTCTAACTATTCTTCCTGAACTCTGTAGTATATAGTTTCTTATACTGACTTTCATAGAAAGTTGTAAGTTACAAAGTAAATACAATAGATGCAAATGGGGTGCAGTACTGTTATTGGCATGCTGATGTAACCAACATGATGGGAAAACCAGCCCTTGCCAGTAAGACACAACATAGAATTTTAGTGCTATTGTACGTGTATTTTCTTAAATGCAAACCTGTATATAACTGTGTAGGAAATATACAGAGTGAGTCACCTAACATTACCGCTGGATATATTTCGTAAACCACATCAAATACTGACGAATCGAATCCGCAGACCGAAAGTGAGGAGAGGGGCTAGTGTAATTGGTTATACAAACCATAAAAAAATGCACGGAAGTATGTTTTTTAACGCAAACCTACGTTTTTTTAAATGGAACCCCGTTAGTTTTGTTAGCACATCTGAACATAAACAAATAATCAGTGCCGTTTTTTGCACTGTAAAATGTTAATTACATCCGGAGATACCGTAACCTAAAGTTGACGCTTCAGTACCACTCCTCAGCTGTTCGATCGTGTGTATCGGAGAGCACCGAATTACGTAGGGATCCAAAGGGAACGGTGATGGACCTTAGGTACAGAAGAGACTGGAACAGCACATTACGTCCAAATGCTAACACCTTTTTATTGGTCTTTTTCACTGACGCACATGTACATTACGATGAGGGGTGAGGTACACGTACACACGTGGTTTCCGTTTTCAATTACGGAGTGGAATAGAGTGTGTCCCGACATGTCAGGCCAATAGATGTTCAATGTGGTGGCCATCATTTGCTGCACACAATTGGAATCTCTGTCGTAATGAATGTCGTACACGCCGCAGTACATCTGGTGTAATGTCGCCGCAGGCTGCCACAATACGTTGTTTCATATCCTCTGGGGTTGTAGGTACATCACGGTACACATTCTCCTTTAACGTACCCCACAGAAAGACGTCCAGAGGTGTAACATCAGGAGAACGGACTGGCCAATTTATGCGTCCTCCACCTCCTATGAAACGCCCGTCGAACATCCTGTCAAGAGTCAGCCTAGTGTTAATTGCGGAATGTGCAGGTGCACCATCATTCTGATACCACATACGTCGACGCGTTTCCAGTGGGACACACTCTATTCCACTTCGTAATTGAAAACGGAAACCACGTGTGTACGTTTACCTCACCCCTCATGGTAATGTACATGTACGTCAGTGAAAAAGACCAATAAAAAGGTGTTAGCATGTGGACGTAATGTGCTGTTCCAGTCTCTTCTGTACCGAAGGTCCATCACCGTTGCCTTTGGATCTCTACGTAATTCGGTGCTCTCCGATACACATGATCGAACAGCGGAGGAGTGGTACTCAAGCGTCAACTTTAGGTTACAGTATCTCCGGATGTAATTAACATTTTACAATGCAACAAACGGCACTGATTACGTATTTGTTTATATGTTCAGATGTGCTAACAAAACTAACGGGGTTCCATTTAAAAAAACGTAGGTTTATGTTAAAAACATACTTTCGTGCATTTTTTATGGTTTGTATTAACCAATTACACTAGCCCCTCTCCTCACGTTCGGTCTGTGGAATCGATTCGTCAGTATTTGATGTGGTTTACGAAATATATCCAGCGGTAACGATAGGTGACTCACCCTGTATACGGTATCCAATAAAGTAACTGAGTGAAAACGACGTTCAAGAGGTAGGAAAAGGGTAAGTAATCAAAGCCTATAAGCAAATTCTACGTGCAAAAACGTATGTGTTAAAGCCATAGTCCTATGTAAAGTCAAAAGTGAAGTGTGATTAAAAAATTGCTAATCGGCGTATCTTCGACGAACGAACATACATTCTAAGGAACGTCCTGAACACGGATGCTACTGATTAGAAAAGAAGAGGATGATATGGGTACTTACCAGACAGAATTCTGCGGCTCGTATGTTGTGCGTTGGGTGCTTTACGGCTTTGTAACTCCACATGAGCCTCGTACGTCTTAGAATGGAATATTCCCACCCAGTGCTGACAAGACAGCAAACCATATAACTGTTCACAGTTAGGCCTACCAACCGTTTGCACTGCAGGGGCAACCAACAGTGAGAGCGGAGAGACCGCGCGCAACGATGGGACTTACGGAGTCACTGCGAACGACAATAACGCACAAAACACATTCACGAATTTAAATAAAGAGATTTGTATGAGATAGACATTATATTAAACACCCACTGTAACCTATATGGGCTGAATATTTGAACTTGGGAACGTCTAGAAACGTCAATGAACACACGAATATGTTTGGACTTAACAGCATTACTATACGTATTTTACTTAATATTTTTTTTCTTTTTGACTCGTAAGTTACTCATTAGAGATTTTGAACAGACACGTATTTTCAAAGAAATTGTGCCTAATAAAGAATTTCTCTATCCTTGAATCGGAACCAAAGAAAATTTTAGATATAAATGTATTTTCAAAATAAGTAAAAAAATCAGTCACTGTATTCATTGTCTAATGTCTCTGTAAAGATAAATATTCATAGTAATCATACCTGCTGCCCGGCGTCATCCATATGAACACTAATATTCCTTACGGCAGACGGGGGGGGGGGGGGGGGCGAGTATAACGTATCGTTCAAACGTACAACGCTTGATGAAGGCTAACGTCTTAAATTGCAAGATTCTTTTTGACGAACACTAAAAGGTGAGACAGTAATAAGTATGCAAGGAAAGAAAGTAAATGGTAATATTTGAAACTTCAATTTATTAAATCCAAAATATGTTATAAATGCTTCGAGCATAAACGCTTCATGTTATGGCATAATTATTATTAGAACTACTTTACATTGTAACTTTGCTACTCATTATGGACGTGGAGCCATATGACAACTTTATATTATACAATTTGAGCTTCTTCTTAGAAAGGTTATGGAAGTTGCTAAGTGAAAGCTATTTTCTGACTAATAATAGTAAACAGAAGTTAAATTATCACTGATGTGGAAAAGTACATTAGTTGTAATGTACCAGTGCTGCATGTGTATCAAGAATACAGTTGCAAATGAATAGAAAATAATTTTGATACTTCTTATTCAGTAGTACTGAGAAGAAAAGTTCTTATTTAAAAATCTAGGCTACACAGCCAATGAAAAGAAGAGGTACACCAAAGTGGCTACGAAAAGACATCGGAAGCATTTTACCCTATTCCCGATAGTAGAACTGCTTGGCAAGAACTTGGTAGGAATATAAGAGAAACACCTTCCGAGGTCAGTTACATCATTGTATCATTACCTATACAGCTTCCAAACGTGTGTATGGTCTTTCGGACATGGCTGAAAGAACAGACATAATTTTGATCCAGGATAATGGTCAAGGGGCGTTACCTGAGTAGCGTGTGGATAAGATGAGAATTTTGGTCTGAAAGGAGGCGCGTTAGGGTAGTCCGTGTAGCTGAAATTACTGTGTACCGGTGCCTTAATGATCAGAGCATCGGCCTACTGTAATGACCTGGGTTGGTACACCGGTCCGGCAAATTTTTTCAAATTTTCGCAGTGGTTCTTGAAAGTTTCAGGTGATAACTATACAGAACACTCAGAAGGCGTTCACATCCAGCTTACCCACTGTTCAAAGGACTTCGAGAAAGACCTAATCTTTGTCGTAGGGTAAGGGGGGATCAACATTCTGACGGATCACACAGGCTGTTGGCTGTAGTAGAATGACTGCAGAATGAGTCGCGACTAGTTGAACTCAGGACAACTGTTTGGCTAGAACAATAGGCACAAGTACTTGCAGAAGGATTACACCATGGGAAGGTAGTAGAAACCTTCGCCCCTTGAAACATCACCAACCACAAGTAATTGGAAGTGATTATAAATGTCGCATCTTCTGTAATTTCTATTACTTCACATAATTCATCTTTTATAATTTTCCTATTTGATACTTTTCAGTTTTGTTCTTCCATTGCGATACAGTCTCAGTACATTAACGTTACTTTTAGTTTACATATTTTACAATTTATGGATACTAATACAGTTTTTGCAGGGAACATGACATTTCTCTTCTTCTTCCTGCATTCTATCATCGGTCAGTTACCTATTTGTAAGACAGTCCACATTTTCAAAATACAGTATTCTGATGTTATGTACGGTATGGAAACGACTGCAAATGACATTAAAAAGGTTTGTTTATAAGTAACTCATCTGCTACCAGTCACGATTTTCTATACTTTATTTTTCGCATGACGCGTTTCGGGAAATCATTCCCCTTTTCAAGTGCGTTTTTTATGTTTGTTATGCCATTTCTATGTAATGTTGTCGATGTGTGAGGGTCTGCTTCATTTCGTTGACTTTGTTGCAATATATAAGAAAACACTATTGGAAGGATATAAAATTTGCTAGAAGAACTGGAGATATATTCACATTCCAGAAAATATGAACATAAAATATTGAACGATAAACTTGAAAGTGAATCAGTGATTTCTTCACATGTCTCGACAGTATAATTAAATAAAAATAGTGACACATATAGATAAGCACAATTGTAAAAGAGAGATAAGTAAATAATGATCCAGTTTATTAAGGTAAATAACCTCTGTACAAAAGCATATTATACTCTGTGGAAGACCTATAGTGTCATCTGTGTTGACTACTTGAAGGAACATCTCTGTAAATGTTTTGTTATGTATAATGTTTTCGATATTTAAAAGTGTACAACAAGTTATGTGTGATGTTTAGTGTGTGTGAAACTCTGCACAAATGGAACATAAGGAAACTGAGTACAAATTCTTCTAAATTTCGCCACTAACTTCACAAAAAGATCGACAACCAACAAAAAATCGCGTGTTTTCTTATATATTGCAGTAAAGTCAATAAAGTGAAGCAGACTCACACATCGACAATATCACATAGAAATGGCATAACAAATACAGAAACAACACTTGAAAATGGGAATCTTTTCTCGAAACGCGTCATGCGAAAAATAAAGAAAATCGTGACTGGTAGCAGATGAGTTATTTATAAACAAACCTATTGTTTTCACAATCGCAGGCTTTCAGAACCGTTTACAATGGATCAAATCAGAAAAGATTAACTTCCAAGACTGCTTTCCATTCCAGAATCAATGTGTTGGAGATGATTATTCCGCTTATGCTCTGAACGGTAATGGGCTAAGGATAGAGCCCAATGGTACTACAGAATATACTTACTTCTAAGACTATTTTCTATTCGAGATTCAACATGTAGGGTAGTGGTATGGTGGCTAGTACGAAATGCAGCTGCAAATCAGTTTCCCTGAACTACAATGGTTTTATTTATTTATTTATTGATTTATTTAACCTGGCAAGATTAGGGCCATCAGGCCCTCTCTTACATCTAACCAGGCATTCTACTTATTTTACATTCATACGTTTTAGTAGGCATGTTAAACTACATCTAGTACTGTTATAATAAGACATTATTGAAGAGACAGATTTTAGATAGGAGTGCTGGCAGCAGGGAGTATGAGGGAGACTCATGGTGAAGGGAGGAGAAGAATAGAGAGACATGATGAAACATAATTAAGGAAATATAAAGGAAAAGAAGATCGCCTGGCTAATAGAGATATATGAAGGGGAAGGCATCTCAGGAGCAAGATAGGAGACGCTAGCTTTGCTATTTGACAGATGAGAGGATTGGCCTGGTACATTAATTTTGTGGAGAACTTTATGAGGATGATAGTAGCAAATGCTTCAACTTCTTCTTAAAAGCAGCAGGAGATTGAATTTTGTGCAAGGTAAGGGGCAGTTTGTTCCAGAGGCGGACAGCGGCAACTGAGAAGGAGTTTGCATAAGTTTTTGTTTTGTGAGTGGGCACAGTTAGGATACCAAATAAGAGTGACCTCGTGTTTCGATTATGATAGCATGACAGGTTTTTAATCTCTGAAGCAAGGTACTGGGGTGCTTGCGCGACGAGGAGTCTGTGAAGTAGACATAGAGTGTGGTAGTCACGCAATTTGTCCGGCCGCAGCCACTTTAGCTCGGAGTATGAAGCACTAACATGATCATATCGGCGAATGTTGCAGGTGTAACGCACACAGGCATTCATGGTTAGCTCTAGCCGTCTTTTGTTTTCACTACTCGTGCCTTGTTGAATCACATCACAACAGTGGAGGTTCGGTAGAACGAGTGCTTGCACGAGCTGGCGTTTCAAGTCCTGTGGAAATATGTTCCGAAACTTTTTGAGAGCATAGAGACGAGCAGACGTCTTTCGGCACACTGCGACTGTATTCTCCGCCCAGTTGAGATGCTCATCCAAAGTTACACCCAAGTTCTTCACTGTTTTCTGATATGGTATTGGAGTACCGC
Source organism: Schistocerca piceifrons (assembly GCF_021461385.2). Classification (NCBI taxonomy): domain Eukaryota; kingdom Metazoa; phylum Arthropoda; class Insecta; order Orthoptera; family Acrididae; genus Schistocerca; species Schistocerca piceifrons. Next base: position 445,162,517 of record NC_060142.1, on the reverse strand, counting down.
CGAGCAGAATAGGAGGTAGCCGTTCGCGGAAATCTGAACTTATTAATTTCTGATGGGCTATTAAGATTACTTGCGTCTTTTTTGCATTTAGTTTAAGCCCCAGGCTTTTCGCCCATGTCACTACCGAAGACAGATCATCATTCATCTGAGCGATTGCAGTGTTTACGTCTTCAGGTCTGACGCTTAGGTAGAGCTGGAGGTCGTCGGCATAGAAATGATATTTACAGGAGGACAGAACCGACGAAATGTCGTTGACATATAAAGAAAACAAAAATGGTCCTAAGACTGATCCTTGTGGCACTCCCGAGGAAACATGTTTCCAGGAAGATTTTTCATTTACGCAGACAACACATTGCTGTCTTTCTTTTAAGTAGCTTTCAAACCATCTCAGTGCATTATCAGAGAAATTAAGCTGTTGCATTTTTCTGAGCAATATGTCAAAGTTAACAGTGTCAAAAGCATTACTGAAGTCCAGTAGCGTCAATATTGTTGCCTTTCGATTGTCGATGGCACATTTCAGGTCATCTGTTACTTTAATTAGAGCAGTGTTTGTGCTGTGATGTTTACGGAAACCGGATTGAAATTTGTCATATAGGCTGAATTTTTGCAGGTGTTCAGTGATTTGGTCATGAACAATATATTCGAGTGCTTTGGAAACAGCAGGCAGTATGCTAATTGGTCGGTAATCACTAGGCAGTTGCGGGTTTTCGATCTAGATTTACGTATGAGCGATGTGTTATTCTAGAATGTACTCACCTCCAGGGTCACTTTTCATTCCAGTACAATATGTAAGAAACTAAGGTTTCTCTTACAATAGCAACTGGCCTAGAACAAGACCCTGTGGTACTGAGTTTCAAGACCAGTTTCCAATCTAGATTGTGCCTGTAGGTACGAAAGACGGAGGCAGGTCACTTTTACTATTTCTCGATGATCAACAGTGGGATCAGACTGAGACATGTGGGACTCCAGAATGTACCCAGTTCCAAGACTACTTTACATTTCAAAACAAATTTATAGGAGCTCCCTTTTTGACTTATTTACTTAATAATAATGGGCTTGGAACAGAACCTTGGTATAGGGGGTACTCAGTTATATATTTTGCTTTCTTAACCAGACTCAAAGCGTAATAGTATGGGTAGCAAGTCCAAGACTCATAGTGTAGGAATACAGTATGGGTAGCAACTGCGAAATGCAGCAGCAGCTTACTGTTCCCATTTTTCAATGAAGAGTAATGGAATTAGTACAGAGCACCGTGGCACTCCAGAATTTAGTTACTTCCAGTATTTTATATTCCAGAATCAACACGTAGGAGATTACTCATCCAGATTTCCGTGTGTATTAAAGCACCGCTTCCCGGACGGGGTGGTGTGCTGGCCATGGATCATATCAACCCGGCAGATTAACGGTGCGCCGGCCAGCCTGGATGTGATATTCAGGTGGTTTCCCTCCTCAGTTCCACAATTCGTGAAAAAAAAAAAAAAAAAAAAAAAAAAAAAAAAAAAAAAAACTTTTGCTCACTTTCACGTGATTAACACTACATACAGTGGGTATGTGAACACATATTCCTTCCCGAGCGGTAATATGGTAGCGATACGGCCACCCCTTAAAGTTACCATGCCAAATCCGTTTATAACCATGCGGACCCTGCGTCATTGCAGGACAAAGGCACAAGAAAAAGAAGAAGAACTTTTATGACATCGCTTTTTCCTTAAACCGTCAGCACAGGGGACGAGACAGCTAACGCTGACGTGCACGCAGATGGGATATCCAACTTCACGAGACATAGTGTCTACTGCACACGCCACGAGCCAGTTAACGTGATTCTACGCTTTCGGTGCGCTCCAGCGGCTTTATTTGGCTCTTAAACAACATAGTCTGTTAACGAAAATGGCCGTTCGCAGAATTCCTACGTTAGCTCTATTAAACAGCATTTCCTTTCCTGGCCATATTCCAGCCATAATGTTCTGTCTGCTGTATACACAAACAAAAACTTCAATATCTGTGAACGTGTAATAAGACGAAAATGAAAGATACGTACCCACTCAAGAAGGGATCAGCTTGAAAAAGTTCACCAAACTGAACAAATTTACTTCTGACAGAGAGTGCACTTATATTTACATAACGTCTTATATTACAGAAATTATTTCTGTTAATTTAACCATTTAAAAAACACGAAGCTGAAAACCCTCGGCTCCTAAACCTGGAGCTTCAACCACCTATGCTACTCTGAAACTCAGGATGGAGATCCCTCGTATTTTATTTCACTCTTCTAAAGGCTTCAACCGTAGAAATGTTAGTAACAATTAGTTATAAACAGTTAACAAGAATTACACGATATCATGGATCTTTAATGGATCATCACCTTAAAACGCCTTACTCTTATAATACGTGAGCTACAACATGAAAATAAATAAATATGAAAACTCTTTAAACACCAATATGACATTTCACTTCATTTTATTACAACAAATTATATCAATAACGATTCATCTGGAGGCATCAATGTGCTGGTAGTTAGAAACAGCATTTATTCGTAGCGTGTAATGTATAATATAAAACCACCGAATATGGGGTACTATCAACACGACAAATACATTGATCAGATGTAATTACATCGGGTCAATAGATAACCTACGCCTACGATAAAGGCACGATTTCCCACAACATACAAAGCTGGGGTGCTATTCCAAAACTGGGGAGCCTTGGTAATAGCGACAAGTAAAGAATAGGAAAATGGGCTGAGGGTGTGAACTGAAGTTCGTGTTAGGGAGGACATTGGGCTAGGATAGGATGTGCAGATGTTTATTCGTACTGATGCGGTGGTATAACAATTATCACATCCGCATAGTTGCAACACACTGGTTTTGCAACATGCTGCGGGCTTTTGTGTATTTATTTGACTTTTCTGAGGTTTAATACACGTGGCATTGAAAGTGACGAGAATAAGTCCCTTACGTAAATTTGCATGTTTAAGTTAGGTACAAACACGGTGGAAGCATCAGTGGAGGGGAAGCCAGTTTTAGATAACCACCTTATCACACAATGGCCTTCAGAGCCGTAGACTAGTCAAGGTCAAGCGCAGATGACTCGCAGGGCAGAGAACAAGCGGAATAACAATATATCACGTGAGCGGCCCGTGAGGATGTAACTTACCACTCTTTTGGATGATGGAGTGTCATTAAGGGGGGGGGGGGGGGGCTAACAGACATCGCTGTTCACTTGAAAGCCCGCCAATTATACGACACTGTACTTATTGCTGATTGGGCAGATGGGCAGCCAAGGCTGTTGCTGTTGTGGTCTTCAGTCCAGAGACTGGTTTGATGCAGCTCTCCATGCTGCTCTATCCTGTGCAAGCCTCTTCATCTCCCAGTATCTACTGCAACCTGCATCCTTCTGAATCTGCTATAATGAATTCTACTCTGCTTTTGTAAATAATGAAAGTCTATGTGAATGCAGCTTGCCGCTAACTTGGTGTAATGTTTTGTCTGTACAGAAGTGTATCTGTCGCCTTTATCGCTCTTTCCCTCTCACACATAAATCGGTACAATAAAGTCAGGGCTTCGTGTTTTCTAGTTAGGCTGATCGGTGAAAAGACAGAGAAACAATTATGCTAATGGAGGATTCTCACTCTCTCTCTCTCTCTCTCTCTCTCTCTCTCTCTGTCCTTTATCTGTGTACAATTTAAATATATTATTTACGTGAAATCAGCCTAGTAGAATCTCTAGTGGAGCCCTTCGTCTTAATATTCAGCGGCTGGCTTGCTAGAAAAGATCTTTACATTTGTTATTATTATTATTAAGCGCTGCATTCAGTTGGGAAAATCGATCGTTTGAACAATTCGTTCAGTTTACGACAGATCTAAAATTTCAGATGTGGACTCAGAGATTGCAGGCTCTCTTCGTCACAGCTGAAACTTCCCAATTAATTTCAGGGCCCAGACAATCATCAATGATTCACTCTAGAATAAAATGGTCACAAACCTTATTTCTGAGGAAAATTGTATATTGAATCCATTTCCGTACATGTTCCGTTTTCTGTTGGTTCCAAGTCTCATGTAATTTGCTTTTACAGGTTTTTCTTTCTCTTTACCTATCACGCTAGCGGCACAAACTTTCCTAGCTCGCTTTAGCGCGAAGAAGAGTAAATAAATCTCCTTTAGCAATCCGATACTTCCGAAGCTGTTCCTCCCTCTCTCTATAATAACCATGGAGCATACATTTCTGTACCTCTGTTGTTCCAAAGAATAAACGTACTACAAAAATACCTTGGCGTCGACGAGCTGTCGGCGCATATATTACTAGAAAATCTGATCAGATACTTTCCAAACGTAAATACATGTGGATGATTTGGCTGACCATTATTAATTATTGCGTGGTAGAGGGTAATTTTCGTGGGGAGATTGCACTGCTTAATGTATTCATCTCTTGGTCTCCATCTACGATTTTTACCCTCCACACTGCCCTCCAATACTAAATTGGTGATCCCTTGATGCCTCAGAACATGTCCTACCAACCGATCCTTTCTTCTAGTCAAGCTGTGCCACAAATTTCTCTTCTCCCCAATTTTATTCAATACCTCCTCATTAGTTATGTGATCTACCCAAATAATCTTCAGCATTCTTCTGTAGCACCACATTTCGACAGCTTCTATTCTCTTCTTGTCCAAACTATTTATTGTCCATGTTTCACCTCCATACATGGCATTTAAATCCACACTCGATGTTAGCAAATTTCTCTTCTTCAGAAACGCTTTACTTGCCACTGCCAGTCTACATTTTAAATCCTCTCTACTTCGACCATAATCAGTTGTTTTGCTCCCCAAATAGCATAACTCATTTACTACTTTAAGTGTCTCATTTCCTAATCTAATTCCCTCAGCATCACCCGACTTAATTCGACTCCATTACATTATCCTCGTATGGCTTTTGTTGATGTTCCTCTTATATCCTCCTTTCAAGACTGTCCATTCCGTTCAACTGCTCTACCCGGTTCCTTGCTGTGTCTGACATAATTACAATTTCATAGGCTACTAGAAATAAAAGAGAGACTGCCATTGGCTGTTCCATCCAGATTCCAGCCCCATCTTAGAGGGAAGGGAAGCGAGGCTGAAGAGATGCGCAACTGCCCAGTGCGACAGGCACTTTCCCTTGAGATGTCGTCGAGTGTGGTCGGAGGGCTAACGACAGGGAAAGGAGATACATTGGTGTGAACCCTCTAAAGTTCAGTCAAGAGCTGGCTACATTGTTTTCGTAATTCTCCTGAGCGGAGAACGAAGAGAGCCAATATACACTACAGGCCATTAAAATTGCTACACCAAGAAGAAATGCAGATGATAAACGGGTATTCATTGGACAAATATATTATACTAGAACTGACATGTGATTACATTGTCACGTAATTTGGGTGCATAGAACCTGACAAATCAGTTCCCAGAACAACCACCTCTGCCGTAATAACGGCCTTCATACGCCTGGGCATTGAGTCAAACGGAGCTTGGATGGCGTGAACAGGTACAGCTGCCCATGCAGCTTCAACACGATACCACAGTTCATCAAGAGTAGCGACTGGCGTATTTTAACGAGCCAGTTGCTCAGTCACCATTGACCAGACATTTTCAATTGGTGGGAGATCTGGAGAATGTGCTGGCCAGGGCAGCAGTTGAACATTTTCTTTATCCAGAAAGGCCCGTACAGGACCTCAACATACGGTCGTGCATTATCCTGCTGAAACGTAGGGTTTCGCAGGGATCAAATTAAGGGTAGAGCCACGGGTCGTAACACATCTGAAATGTAACGTCCACTGTTCAAAGTGCCGGCAATGCGAACAAGAGGTGACCGAGACGTGTAACCAAAGGCACCCCATACCATCACGCCGGGTGATACGCCAGTATGACGATGACCAATACACTCTTCCAATTTGCGTTCACCGCGATGTCGTCAAACACGGTGCGACCGTCATGATGCTGTAAACAGAACCTGGATTCTCCCGAAAAAATGACGTTTTGCCATTCGAACACCCAGGTTCGTCGTTGAGTGCATCATCACAGGCGTTCCTGTCTGATGCAGCGTCGAGGCTAACCGCAGCCATGGTCTCCGAGATGATAGTCTATGCTGCTGCAAACGTCGTCGAACTGTTCGTGCAGATGGTTGTTGTCTTGCAAATGTCCCCATCTGTTGACTTAGGGATCGAGACGTGGCTGCACGATCCGTTACAGCCATGCGGATAAGATGCCTGTCATCTCAACTGCTGGTGATACGAGGCCGTTGGGGACCAGCAAGGTGTTCCGTATTACCCTACTGAACCCACCGATTCCACATTCTGTTAACAGGCATTGGATATCGACCAACGCGAGCAGCAATGTCGCGATACGATAAACCGCAATCGCGATAGGCTACAATCCGACCTTTATCAATGTCGGAAACGTGATGGTACGCATTTCTCCTCCTTACACGAGGCATCACAACAACGTTTCACCAGGTAACACCGGTCAACCGCTGTTTGTGCATGAGAAATTGGTTGGTATCTTTCCTCATGTTAGCACGTTGTAGGTGTCGCCACCGGCGCCAACCTTGTTTGAATGCTCTGAAAAGCTAATCATTTGCATATCACAGTATCTTCTTCCTGTCGGTTAAATTTCGCGTCTGAAGCACGTCATCTTCGTGGTGTAGCAATTTTAATGATCAGTAGTGCAGTTATTGCAAGAACAGCGGGGACAAAGTAACATACGGCGCGCCAGCCTTGCGCGGGTATTTTTCCGTTAAAAGCAGATTACGGTGAAGTTCATGTTTTTCGCTTCACGAAAACGTAGGGCAAGTTTGCTGACATAGAATCAGCAAGGCTCGGTACATGATTCTGGTAGATTTACAGATCCGACGACATACGGCAGCAGCCAAGCCGACGACGCTGTGCAACATAAGTAACGTAAAGAACGCAGCACGCCATTAAATTTGAATGTCGTGTCACAAGCCAGTTTTTACTGCAGTGATACGAAGCTCAAAGTAGGAAGACCTCTCCCCCTTGTAGTAATTCCCGAAACTAATATATTTCCTTCGTGCGCCTGATGACCACGTTTGGTTAACGTTTATGGGGAGAGAATAAAATTTGTTAGAGCTGGTAACATTGTTCAGCTTGTCATTAGAGACTCTTTCTCCAAGTTAATTATTTTAACTACGAAGGGGAGTCAAATGAAATCCTTAAATTTGTAATAACAAATCGAAATTTTCCGCCGTTATCCTGAAAGCTGGTAAGTGTGTTACAAACAGCGTGCAGAATGACCTGTAGGTGGCAGCATAATGCAGATGCACACATACCGTCCTAGTATCAGTATAAAGATGGCCGCCCCACTTGCGACTTGCACCAAGGAAGAACATCGTTCTGTTATTCGGTTTTTCCGTAGTGAAGGTGTGAAACCCTATGAAATTCACTGACAAATGAAGGTTCAATACGGTGATACATGTTTATCACAGTATCAAGTCTACGAATGGAGTAGGAAGTTCGCAAATGGTGTGACTTCAGTGGAAGATGCTTCTCGTCCAGGTCAGGCTCAACGAGTTGTGACTCCACAGAACACTGCAGCAGTTAAAGCCATAGTGAAGGAAAACCGCCGAGTGACAACGAATGACGTTGCAGCATGTTTACAGATTAGTCATGGGTCAGCACACCACATTGTGCATGATGCGCTTCAGTTTCACAAAGCGTCTGCAAGATGGGTGCCACGGCAGCTGACTCCTGAAATGAGGGAACGACGTGTTGATGTTTTGAAGAACTTCTTCGGCGCTTTGAACGAGAAGGTGATGGCTTCCTTGCAAGAATCGTTACTGGGGACGAAACCTGGGTTCACTTCCACCAACCGGAAACGAAGAGAGCGAGCAAGGAGTGGCGCCATTCCTCATCGCCAAAATCAAAGAAGTTTCGAACAGGCCCATCAGCAGGGAAGGTTATGCTGATTCTCTTTTGGGAAGAAAAAGGCGTCATGTTGGAGCATTACATGCCTAGAGGGACCACTGTCACCAGTGCATCATACACAGATCTCGTGAAAAAAATCATCTGTAGCTGCAATCAAATCAAAGCGACGAGGATAGCTGTCAGCAGGTGTCCTTTTGCAACATGACAATGCAAGGCCCCACACTGCCCGTACAACAGTTGCAACAATCACAGACCTGCATTTTGAGTGTCTTCCTCATCCACCATACTCACCAGACCTTGCCCCAAGTGATTTCCATATGTTCGGACCACTCAAAGACGCAATGGGAGGAAAGAAGTTCAGTTCTGATCAAGAGATACGCCACGCAGTCCATGAGTGGTTGCGCGGACTACCAAAAGAATGTTTTTCAAGAGGAATGTATGCACTTTGTAAGCGCTGGAGGACTTGCATTGAGCGTGGGGGAGATTATGTTGGAAAGTGATACAGCTTTGTAGCACTTCTGCACAATAAATAATATTTAAAAAATATTTAAGGTTTTCATTTGACTCACCCTCGTATCTTGATATTTGTGATACTATTGATATTTTATATTTTATGTTATTTGAGAAACTTAATACCAGGATCCCCTTGTCTGAACAGGCGAGACCTGAGATTGATCTTGTGTATTGTAATGACCCAGCATGTGCAAAAGAGATATTGGAATCAATTACAGGAAATAGTTGCATGTTTTAAGATAGAGGTGCTCTTACTACCTCAGTGGAATATTTTAGGAACACTGATGGTAGCTACGCTTCTGAAGTCTAAACACTTGGCGAGTAATAGCACATTTCCTTACAGGTCGGTTAAACTGCGTTATACATCCTAAGTGGAATCGCACACACAATACAAACACACACAATGCAAACTTAGCATTCACTTATTACCAACCAGAGGCCTGCTTAGATGGTAAGCAGGACACCAGAGTTCAACCTCTATTCTTAAGACGTAGGTAGCGTTGTTGCTTCTTATTTGTTCTGCTTTATGTGGGTTATTCACAAAATAGATTAAGGAAAAGCAAACCTACGTTTCTAGCATTTGTAGAGGTAGAGAAAGATTTTTACAATGTGGACTGGAATACTCTTTCAAATTCTGAAGGTGGCAGGGGTAAAATACAGGGAGCGAAAGGCTATTTACAATTTGTACAGAAATCAGATGGCAATTATAAGAGCGGAGGGGCAGTGGTTGGGTTGGGAGTGAGACATGGTTGTAGCCTATCCCCAATGTTATTCAATCTGTATATGAGCAAGCAGTAAAGGAAACAAAAGAAAAATTCGGAGTAGGAATTAAAATCCATAGAGAAGAAATAAAAACTTTGAGGTTCGCCGATGACATTGTAATTCTGTCAGTGACAGCAAAGGAGCTGGAAGAGCAGCTGAACGGAATGGACATGTCTTGAAAGGAGGATATAAGATGAACATCAACAAAAGCAAAACGAGGATAATGGAATGTAGTCGAATTAAATCGGGTGATGGTGAGGGTATTAGATTAGGAAATGAGACAAGTAGTAAAGGAGTTTTGCTATTTGGGGAGTAAAATAACTGATGATGATCGAAGTAGAGAGGATATAAAATGTAGTCTGGCAATAGCAAGGAAAGCGTTTCCGAAGAAGAGAAATTTGTTAACATCGATTAAAGATTTAAGTGTCAAAGTCGTTTCTGAAAGTATTTGTATGGGGTGTAGCCATATATGGATGTGAAACATGGACGATAAATAGTTTGGACAAGAAGAGAATAGAATCTTTCTAAATATGGTGCTACAGAAGAATGCTGAAGATTAGATGGGTAGATCACATAACTAATGAGGAGGTACTGAATAGAATTGGGGTGAAGAGGAGTTTGTGGCACAACTTGACAAGAAGAAGGGACCGGTTGGTAGGACATGTTCTGAGGCATCATGGGATCACAAATTTAGCATTGGAGAGCAGCGTGGAGGGTAAAAATCGTAGAGGGACACCAAGAGATGAACAGACTAAGCAATTCAGAGGGATGTAGGTTGCAGTAGGTACTGGGAGATGAGAAGGCTTGCACAGGATAGAGTAGCATAGAGAGCTGCATCAAACCAGTCTCTGGACTGAAGACCACAACAACAACATGTGGGACGTTGGCGAAGTATCGCAGGACATATTTTGTGTTTCACGTAACAGAATGGTTCCTCAACGAGGAATAGTAGGAAGTGACGTCACAGAACTCATAGAGCGACACGTCAGCATCAGCTAACTCGGCCCAGATGCCAAGATCAGAGCCTCATGAATTAACAGAATGTACTTAGTCCTAAGACTATTTGACATTCCTGATGCAACCCGTAAGGAGATGGCCAGCGCCACTTGCTGCAGCAGATCACCGCTCCAATTTCCCGCCCCTTTTCGCGTCTCCTCAAGCATTCCCGCGCACAGAAGACGCGCGATAGGCGAGCCCAACCGGCTGGCGGTGACCGGGCGGGCGTGATGCGTGGGGTTCCATGCGCACCGCGAATGCGTCGTAAAAGTTTATGCGGTGCGCCGTAGGGCGGGGACGAGTCGGACCCCCGCTGCCGAGGTAGGGAGTCCTCCTCACGAAACTGGATACCAGAGCGCGAGTTATGTGGGTTATTGCAATAAATTCCGGCGCCATGGCTCAGCGGGGATAGATAAAGACTCCGCGGCCGAGTCCGAATGTTAGTGCTAACGGCTAGCGGTCCCGCGGGGCGCCGCCTGCTCCCTATCGGCAGGCGCCGATGCCCAGTAAATAGACGCTCCCGCGGTAATCTCCAGCCTTTTATAGCCTCGATGGACTTGCGCGCCGTGTTATAAGTGGGAACCGGGGTGTGAACAATCGGCCGACTGCATCCTACCTCTATAAGGCCAGAGCGAAGAGCGAGTGCGAAAACTGCTGTGTCCTCGTTTCGTTGCATTTCGTATGTGCTGTCTTCGCAGGCTCTCGACCTAGTGGCGCAGTGCCCAGACAGTTCCGCTGGTAAGACACCATTATTGGACCAAGATCAGCTCGGTATTTTCAGCCTTTACAAGTTGGAGGGCGAAATACGTTGGGAAGTCGGTATTTTAAAGCAAATTGCAATAGCCAATGATTTTTCGGTAAGCAACGTTTTGCGTCAGTATATCGAGCAAGCAGTAAAGGAAACAAAAGAAAAATTAGGAGTAGGTATTAAAATCCATGGAGAAGAAATAAAAACTTTGAGGTTCGCCGATGACATAATTCTGTCAGAGACAGCAAAGGAATTGGAAGAGCAGTTGAACGGAATGGACAGTGTCTTGAAAGGAGGATATAAGATGAACATCAACAAAAGCAAAACGAGGATAATGGAATGTAGTCGAATTATGTCGGGCGATGCTGAGGGAATTGGATTAGGAAATGAGACACTTAAAGTAGTAAAGGAGTTTTGCTATTTGGGGAGCAAAATAGCTGATGATGGTCGAAGTAGAGAGGATATAAAATGTAAACTGGCAATGGCAAGAAAACCGTTTCTGAAGAAGAAAAATTTGTTAACATCCAGTATTGATTTAAGTGTCAGGAAGTCGTTTCTGAAAATATTTGTATGGAGTGTAGCCATGTATGGAAGTGAAACATGGACGATAAATAGTTTGAACAGGAAGAGAATAGAAGCTTTCGAAATGTGGTGCTACAGAAGAATGCTGAAGATCAGATGGGTAGATCACATAACTAATGAGGAGGTATTGAATAGAATTGGGGAGAAGAGGAGTTTGTGGCACAACTCGACAAGAAGAAGGGACTGGTTGGTAGGACACGTTCTGATTCATCAAGGGATCACCAGTTTAGTATTGGAGGGGAGCGTGGAGGGTAAAAATCGTAGAGGGAGACGAAGAGATGAATACACTAAGCAGACTCAAAGATGTACGTTGCAGTATGTACTGGGAGATGAAGCTTTCACAGGATAGAGTAGCATGGAGAGCTGCTACAGACCAGTCTCAGGACTGAAGACCACAACAACAATGACAGACTAAAGAGAGAAAAAGAACATCAGTCAAACACACACACACACACACACACACACACACACACACACACACACACACACGAGACGCCCTGCTAAACCCGCAGGACAGGACAGGTAGTTTAAGTTGTGGAAAGGGGCCAAAATAAGCGGCTGTCAATTACACTCGAAGATACCACCTCTTATTTGATCAAGCGTTACAAGAGGCAAGAAAATTAAAAAAAAAACCACACTCGCACAGCTTTAGATTTGGAACTTAATTAGCGACTGAATGCGCCTCACAATCTCATGCCTTAGGGGCAAGAGCACTTTAATTTGAAAACGCATGAAAGCAAATAACTTAAATCTCAACCAAAATCAAAAATTAAAAGGCAACGCCTTATCTTAAAACAGTTCTTAAATTAGGCTGAAGGCCCAAACCATCTGACGCCTTAAGGGTAAAACAATCGTAACCTAAAAATCGGCTAGAAGCCATACAAGTACAAACATTAAGAACAAACAAGAAAGGGCAGTACACCCAAGGGCACTCAGAAGTCCCGAGAGTTGGCCTGGAATTCAAACACTTAAAGCTCGCTTAGGTGAGACAGGCAGTCGGCCCAACCATTGTCGATCCGACGATAACCCAACTGACAAACAGTCAACGGACCCAACGACAAGATAACCTCTCTTCACCCGACCAGAACACAACAGGGAGTTCAATGCAACAACATATAAGGTGTTGGAGCCCACGACCAATTACGCATTGGCCTGTCAAACTACATACCGTGCTGGACAGCGACAACACGATGAGGAAAATACACTGCCTGAATTTACGTCAACGGCCAGGGCAGGTAACCGGAATGTTAACGGCCACAAGGCAGAAGATTCCGCTGGTGCACTTCAATTCAAATAACCAAGTACAGTTAAACTCCACCGGAGGGTGGCTAAAATTTGCCAACTTGAAAACACACGGTGTTGCTCGCGGGAATATCCCAACAGCCGACAACGAACTCCAAACGACACAATGTGAACAGTCGTGACTCGCTGGTAGGTTAAGTCAAAACTTAACTTTCGTGTCCAGCATCGGTGAGCCACGAACCTCGTAGCAATGGGAACAGCACCACACACTCACACTGTATAGAGGCCATCAGCGGGCCCGGCCAAACTACGCGCTTTGGAGATTTCCTCGCTGCTCCACGCCAACCGACAAACTGCCCAGGCCCGGAAACGGTGGAGGGACCAAGTATACGTCGACCGATGAGACGACCAACGAACGACCAACCAATAGTTGTCCCACTCCAATCTCCCTCCGTCGGTCAGTTCATGTGTGTCGCCAGTGGTCGGCGAGCACTGGCTGCCGGCGTCTCACCGGAGCTCCGTCCACCGACTTCACTGCTTCACTGCTGCTGCGTCCCGATTGCACTGCTGGTCCATCACGAACTGACTGCCAGACACAAGACGACCCGGAAATACTAGGAAATGCTATCGGTCGCTCCAGAGATGGTACGACAGTGCATTTATCGATACGCGCTGCTGCTGCCTCTCACGAGCAAGTAAGGCGGGAAGTTAGTGACGCCAGTAAATGGAATAAGAAAACGAGGAGGCAGTACCGTAATAGAAGATGACAAACAATAAATGGCATTAACATGAGCCGTGCTCAACACACACGGCTCCCAAAAATGCATACAAGCTGTAAAAATGAATATACTTACATACATATGAAGGGCTTATTCATTAGTGGGACAAGTTCATTTTTGTTCATTCTGAGATACAGAGTCATAAAGTTAAAAGAGCCCTCAAAAATCTGCAGTTGAAAGACCAGAAATATTCAAGGTCCTGTGGTGGTTGTATTCCTCGTGTCAGTACTTACCTATGTCCTTTCCGACGGGTGCACCAACGCAAGTCGCCGGTTACTCACACAAGTCTTAAATTTTGTTGGTTTGGCTTCTTTTCATTATTTCTTTATCTTTTTATAATTTTTCTTAGTCCTTAACTCGGAACACGGGTGTACTGTTATTGGTATCTAAAGTTATAATGTAGTTTTCGACACCACATATTGTCACTAACCCATTTCCTTTTTAATTATTTAAACAAATTAATTTCATTTATCTTTCAGTTGTATTTTATTTTATCCCGTGACAATTTATATAATACGTTTTAGCTCCATAGTTTTTTGCCTAACTGAAGATGTGTATAGTTGTGATACTTGACAATTTTACAGCGGAAACATGCGTTTTGAGTCCCAGCTGCACTTCAGTTACCTGCGAACCAGAGCGGCATTCACACGATGTTTCTCCCGACATTGTGGTCTGGGTCGCATTATGTTCTGATATCTGCCGACGATGCCGAACTAATTTTGTTTGTATCTTTTCCTAATGCAACTTTGGGTTAATAATACTGGGACAGTATAAGGTTTCTTCTGTCTTAATCAGGTATGTTTCATATCATTTGTAAGCGTGTGTATTCTACATATACATCAAATTAGTACCTCTTTATTATTTCATAATTTATTGTTTACAAGATGTAGATTAATATTACGACAATTTTTGTTATCATCTAGTGGAATTAAAGAAAAAATTCTGAGCCATAGCATATTGGAAGGAAAAATGGCAAATACCAAATTATTCTCCTTCATTCGTTAAATTGTCAAAAAACAGGGTCCAAGCAGAAAACAATAAGAGAAACGTAGAGAGCAGTTTTTGCAGTTTCTTAAATTAATTTTTGCCCTTCATAATTACGATTCTTTATAATGCAATATGGAATATGTACGAAGTTCCGAAGAATTTTATGTAAGGAAAGACGTCTTCGACATATTCACGTATCGTTTCCTTAAGAAGGGATGCTGGCGCAGTGCTCGCTGGAAGCAGAGATCAGTCTTAACTTTTCTTATAATCTAGGGAACATATACCCAGAATAGAGTAAAAGATTGATTGTCTCGAGTTTGTTTGTACGCACTCGGTTTTACACGCACACACACACACACACACACACACACACACACACACACACACACACACACACACACGCACACACTGTGACATGTAACACAATAACGCAATGTAAGAGGGCACGTTAGCAGTACTGGAAACTGATTATGTTAAGATGGACCTGAGTCGGTGGTCTTCACAGTGGGAGGGTGAGATTTTCAGCACCAGAGCAATGTTACCCAGGGTGGAGCACAAGAGATGTCGCTGACCTCTACTGCCTCTCTTGTGGTGCGGCTCTACGACCTATAATGTAATGTGATCATCAAGAAATAGAGACGATGAAGGAGGACGTGTGAAGCAATGCAGTTCTGTTGAACTCTGCAGTTATCGTAAGTACCTCCATTGAACAATGGAAACACCAATGATTAAGAAAGAAACAGTACGTAGATAGCTTGGCGGGGGAAAAGAAACGTCCTGATTGATCATTCCTATGGGAACGTGAAGGACCGTTCCGAACGGAACAGCAGCAACAATCACTTGGGTTGCTAATCTAGATGTAAATGAACGTACTTCAGACTGCCGACAAAGCGTGGAGTATTGGCTCTGAATTTAGCTATCTTTTGGGAATCAAAAGTAAAGTGTGTGATGTTGGTCTGTTTTTCCTTTATATCGCTCAGTATGTTAATAGATATCATCTACAGTATGTGCAACACATCGAGTTTTTACTTCCAAAGCCGCTATGCTCCACCGACTTTATAATTTGTGTAATGCGCATTGTTTTTTTTTTTTTTTTTATCAGCAGCTCAATAAATGTATGTTTTGCAGCTGATGTTCTGGGGTGTATCCCAGTCGCGACCCTTGCTATGAACCTAATGTGACTGTTCAAATCGTTTCCCCACAGCAACCTATCTTCTCTCTCAGATTACGCAACAACAGCTCTCCACTACAGACATTTCTCCCCCGTCCCGTGGATACTCGAGCACAGAGTTTTCAGTCATTAAGAACTCTCATTCTCTTCTAGAAGTGATTGAGTAATTATCAATTCTCTTTCATAACCAATAAGTTTCTTTATTCACCTACAAAATTTAATTCTTATGGTATGATACATCTCGAAACTTACCAACTTAATTATATCAAACAGCAATTTTAATTTTAGATTCTTGCTCTCCCCTTTTCCGAATAAATTTCTGCAGACGCCCATGTTCCCACTGAATGATCTATAACACACATACACACACCCACACGCACGTACCCACCCACCCACCCACAAAAACACACACACACACACATACACACACACACACACACACACACACACACACACACACACACACACACACACCACTTGCGAACCCAACCCAGAGTGTGGTGTAGCGGTCACTCTTGCAGTAAACTATTTTTTATGCTCTTTATGCTTTATAATGGATTTGCCTTGTGAGTTACGCGTTGATGACGCAGAGGAAGACGTTGCTATTCATAGCAAATATCGTACCAGGAGAGATAAATGGCCTGGAGTGTTTTTGGCAAACTGAATACTGTTGAAGAGCGAGTTAGCAATGTGTCTGAATGAAAATCTTACCGTTACTTGTTTTTTTCTTATGACAGTGAAACATGATCCTTAAATGTGAAAACCACTCAAAACTTGAGGGTTGCACACCCCTTTCGGAGATTACTAGCAGATAAACATCCCCTGCTATAGATACGTAAAATGGTGGTAAGTTGATTTAAAAACGTCATTGAACATTTTAGGAAAGGATGTCTTGAGTATACGATTGTCTTAGAAGATTCCCTTTTTTTAAATTTTTTTTTACAAATGCAGGACGGTATGCAAGAATGTTTACACAAAGATCTGTCTGCTCTTCTCACGATGAGAATTCGATTGTTTCTTTTGATCCGAAGATATGTTACACTTTTCGCACTTACTTTTAGAATGAATCTATTTTTTATTCCCCCACACTGAAATTCATTTAATGCAGTGCTACTGGACTGATTTTGGCAGCCATGCCATTAAAACCGTTTTTCGCACATTTATAGACTTTCTATCCAGATGGTGATGTCAAGGATGATACAATAATTGCCAAATATCCCCAAAGCAGCGGTGTGCGATGTTTCGAAAAAGTGGAAACTGGTCGCATAAATTGTTGCATGTGATATGATACAGGAGCTTATGGATGATCGAACTGAGCGTTGTTGACTTGTTATCCGTAACCTTCCTATGCAGAACTCTCAAACTGAAGGTCCCCAATACCGGAAACAACTGCGCTTTTCGAAATCAAGGATTAAAAATTATGTTGGCGGTATTTTTCAAATGCGCTGATTGGTTGCATACGGAATTTGTGCCTCCAATTAAGTAAAGGAAATAATAAATTCTACCAGAAAGCATTAAAACGCTTACTATCTCGAATCCAGCGGGTCCACCAGGACCTTCTTTTCAACACGACAACTCGCGATCCCATTTACCTAAGAGAATCACAATCTCTAAAATGTAATGGAAGTATGTGCCTGGTGTCATTGACCATATTTGTTAGATTTGTGGTCTCCAAAACATTAGCTCCGTACAAAACTCAAACTGCACTTGAAGAAGTCAAGTATAGAGCTGATTTATAAGACCTGGACAGTTGTGAACTACAGACCCAAGACAATAACGGAATTAGACTTCACCGAGACCACTGAGAATCTCTTACTCAGTAATGCGCGTCAATTCAATCATATTTTTAGAAAATAAACAGTCAAAACAATTTACTACCTTCTTACTCAGTATTATCCGTTTCCTAATTTATACCTATCTTATATGAGTATTGTACAAGAGTAGGAATGGAATCATTCTGTACCGTAAAAACAATGTAAAAATATGTCTTCGTATTTTTAGAAATGCTAGGCGTTTCCTACATTCATAGTACTTTTTCTAGATAATATGCTATATCTGCTGTAGGCTTGAGTGAAATTTCTCCATTATTTCCTCAGATTTCGTTGCTACCTGCCGCCATTATCATTTCTAGAGGACAATGTTCCTCAGGACTATTACCAAGCAGCCTAGGATCGCAAATATTTGGATCGATACTGTCCTCCATTTTTCATTGTTACACATGATCCGCTTCACAGTGGCACACCATCCTTAAACACTCTAAGCTTGCCTTACTGCAACGGTACCTTTCCAGACACTAAGTCACGTATGTATCACGTTTGATTGAAACCCACCCCCTTCTCCTCCACAAAATAGACAGAACTTATGACCATATAATACTTTAGCATCCCAACAACGAATGGGTCTTAAGATATTACTTTCCAGGGCTATGGTTGATTTCATTACTTCCCATCCTTACAAACAGGGGCTACTCAGGTTGCCTTGTCATCAAAGAATTTTTTTCCTAAATGACAAACGACATTTTTATCATGTTTTGCAGCACTTTCACTATGCGTCCCGGAGTTCTGCCCCTATGTCACCATCATGACTCAGCTACCTCCTAAACGTGACCATAAAATTATAAATTTCTCTTTCGAATGTTTACACTGAGGTGCGTTAAGTCTTCTGTTGTTTTTCGGTATTTTGTACTGTAAACTTCTGTTCCGTTTGGGTCGAGAATCTTTCTCGTTACTTCGCATTCATACTGAGCTTTTGGTTTGAAAACTTTGTTGCAGTGAGTGATTTTTGCCTGTGTTGAGAAATATTTTCTGTTGCAGATGTAATGAGTTCTTCCGCAGACCCTCTCTGTGCTATATTTCAGATGCTGTAAGTTCAAGCGTGACGTCTGGGCACTTCAAGTACAGTTCTCTCTCTGATTGACCATACTTTGTGGACAATTTTTTGAATACCGAGGTTTGAACATAAGAACTGACTTTTTGCATAGAAATTTGTAAGCTATCTTTTTTTGTTGGAGGCCGCTTTTGATCAGGAATGGGTCAGCTATTTCATTTACAAATTTAACTTTAGAATTTTGTATTGATGGGTAATTAAGGTTTTGAATCTAATCTTTGTTCTTTGAATATTTAAAAGAGCGTATTATTAGTACAGGAACTTGTGGAGCGTGCTGTGTAGGTGTGTACTCGTTGGACACTCTTAACCCTTTTCAGTGACACTGGTTAGTATATATATGCCACTGGTTTTAAATCCACAACAAACATTCGGCTGTTTTGGCACTAATATATTCACATTAGTTTCTGTGATAAGTATGAATACCATTTGTATGTTTCTAAGTTGGTAGGCTTGAGGGTTGAATGAAAAAGTGAATTATGGCCAATGGCATTTGGGTCACTCATCTTCAGAGCTGTATTTATGTTCAGCTGACATTTTTCATCTGTGGATGGACTCTACTGAGATCTAATATCAACGACGCTAAGTTCAATTCCTAGTAGCATTTCCTACATTGTAAAGTAAAGTCGTCTGTAAACTTATTTACAGGTAATTTTCTTCAGCGCCGTGCGTATGACCAAATTGTCGTGAATTTCTTCCCAGCTACATATGATTATTTGCAGTGAAATGCTTCTTCTAATATACAATGAACATTGTACGTATCGTTCTTTGACAAATTATATCGAAAATGATAGCCGTTGTGATAGTACAAATTATTTCCGGTGACAGTGTACATGTAGGATGTTTACTGAAAATGCATGTGACAAAAACGGTTGATGCACACATCTGGTTTTTATGTTTGAGGGATCATACTGACAGTTGTGAACATTTATTTTAAATTTATGACTTAATGATTGTGGTGTCACTGTGTGGCAGAAGATATCCTGGCTGATCGTATAATGAACTGTGGGAAGAGGTTCCAGAAGAGCGCGCGGAAGAATCAGAATTTGGTGGCGCCTCTGATGCAGATGATGTAGTATTTCTACAGTCTGAAACACAGCTATAATAACGTAGTGTCGAGTGAACCAGTGAGTGGAACGTCGAGAACAGATGCACCAGGTAGAATAGATAGTTTGCCTGTACTTGAAGAGGCATTTCATGAAAATTGTGAAACTAACTCTGATTCTGAAGTGGCTGCAAATTCGGAATTATGCGCGTAGTTTAAAGTCGGCTGTGAACTCCAATCCCTTGGGAAATGTCTTCATCCTGCGATCATGTGTTTACTAACAGATGTTGACACTGTTGATTTCCTGCAAATTTTTCAGCACGGATTCATTGACATGAATACAGACCATCCCATAACTCACGGTGGGCCTAAAATATATAATAAATTGAGCAGTTTTATTTATTATATTACGCAAGAGAACTTGTATTTCATTGGTATGGTGGATAAGGTATTTCGACACTAGCAAGGTTAAGCGTAAGTACCGACACATGAGGTATAATAAGAAAGTGAAAACGAGTATAGCAATTGCCAAGGAGGCATTTAATAAAAAGAGCAGGCTTCTATGAGGGTGCTTGGTCTGGACCTGAGGAAGAGACGGTGATGTGCTTTATACGCAGCGTGACATTATACGAAGCTAAAACACGGTTACTGAGGTAAAGGTGCGAAAGAAGGACAGAAGCACTTCAGATGTGGATTTGGAGGAGGTTGGAAGGTATAAACTGCGTACATAAAGTGAGAAATGGGGAGAGGTTGAGAAGAATAGGGGAACAGAGATTTTACAGATAATCAGGAAAAGGAACCACAATTGGTTTGTACATAAACGGGAAGAGATCGTTAGGTGGTGGGTGCTTTGTAAACAGCGGAGTGTAATATAATTCATTACTTAGCACAAATGTTAATGAGCATCCGAGCAAGTTATTTATAGGCTCAAAGATTGCTTACGACTGCGAGGGACAGGTTATATCTGACGTGTGATATAAAAACTCGGCGGATAGGGAGTGGAACATTACGTGCACAATGGACTTACTCACTTCGGATTTAGAATTGCGGAGAGTAGGATCACAGTGGAACTATAATTAGCGACATTCTTGTAAAGTGACATCTTGAATACGGAATGAAATTTGATTAATGGTAATACCATTTCATCTCATACAAGAGGGTGATGTATACTGGAATGTACCTAGGAAAATCGTTTACGGAAAATTATAATTTCATGTATGGAACAGATGCGTTCAATTGTTTGGTTATTTTAACTTCTCCCTTGTTTGGTGTGTCGTAACTCGCAGAGAACTTTGTATCCCTGGGAAATCAATAGAGGCTCCCCGACAGTTGCTTATGCTCTGTTTTAAGAAATAAATTCTGGACTTCATCGAACCCGATACACGGACACTGATTAAAATGCTTCAGAGTGAGTGTGTCATAGCACCTAAGACGGCTTCTCCACGGCGCACGACTGTGCCTCTGATTGGTTTAAGAATTTTCAGAGTCGAAACTTCCTGACAGATTAAAACTGTGTGCCGGACCGAGACTCGAACTCGGAACCTTTGCCTGGCGGAAGTAAAGCTGTGAGGATGGGGCGTGAGTCGTGCTTGGGTAGCTCAGTTGGTAGAGCACTTGTCCGCGAAAGGTAAAGGTCCCGAGTTCGAATCTCGGTCCGGCACACAGTTTTAATCTGCGAGGAAGTTTCATAACAGTGCACACTTCGCTGCAGAGTGAAAATCCCATTGTGGACTTCTCAGAGTCGACGATAGCCGGAATTCTGCAGAGCCACAGAGATTTTATTCCAGGTGGAGTAATTAATTTTATACCTGGAAGATTGGTAGATATTTACGTTAAAATTCTCTCGCCCAAAATTTTCCATTCAAGTAAATAGTTATTGCTCAGTCATAATAATTTAACTTCATTTTCAGGGAAAGGGAAGATAAGGTGAATGGAAGAAGAAAAAGAAGAAGAAGAAGAGCACGCAGAAGATACAAGATGGTAGATAATATGAGGATAGAAAACAATTATGTGAAAACGAAGAGGGTAGTAGCAAATGACAGGACTGCATAGAGACCTACATGTGAAGACCTGCCCAAGGGCAGAACACAGTGATGATGGTGATGATGATGATGAGGGTTAGCATCACTTGGAAGCACCTGCTTATATAGAGCTGCACACAAGGTGCTAGCTTGCGAGATGAATTTGGATCACAGCCAGTTCGAATCCGTACGGCGGATTAACGACTGTGACTGGTGCAACGGCCGGTCGGAGAGTGGTTTTTAGGCGGTTTCGCGGTCACGTGTAGGTAAATGCTGGGCTGTCCCCCAATGTCTGCCTCAGGAAACACGATTCGCTAACAAAGTGTGATCACATAACAGATAGCATACAAGGCTTCCCTTCCTCAGATAACTGACGACTGCTGTGACATAAAGGGAATCCGAACATAAAGTTAAATACAGTAAAACTGCCATATCCCGTGTACTGCGGGCCGCGTACTAGACGGTTCAAAAATGGTTCAAATGACTCTGAGCACTATGGGACTTAACGTCTGAGGCCATCAGTCCCCCAGAACGTAGAACCACTTAAACCAACTAACCTATGGCCATCACAACAACCATGCCTGAGGCAGGATTCGAACCTGCGACCGTAACGGTCGCGTGGTTCCAGACTGTAGCGCCTAGAACCGCTCGGTCACCCCGGCCGTCGCGTACTAGACGGTATTAATGCTAAAAAGAAGAAGAAATCGCTTCTAAACATTAACTCAAGAAGCTATTCGGTAATGCTTATCAGCGATGATGCAGTCGAATCGGAATCTAGGTCCGTATTGGCGTCACCATCCTGTCCCAGATACAAACGGTTACTTTCTGCTCCCTTCATTCGAATCATGAATGTCACAAAAAACAGAACGGAAATCGTATAAAGCATGCAAATGGCCGTTGGCCGAATTCTGGTCTCGCACTGCGTAACCATAAAAGTAACGTAAAACTGCAAAAAGCACAGCAGTTTACTACGTAGAAACGTTTGAAGCGCCTGTGGTTGAGTGATAAGTGTGGATCGATGTTCAACCGTTGCGAGCGGCA
The DNA here is from genome assembly GCF_021461385.2 of Schistocerca piceifrons. Classification (NCBI taxonomy): domain Eukaryota; kingdom Metazoa; phylum Arthropoda; class Insecta; order Orthoptera; family Acrididae; genus Schistocerca; species Schistocerca piceifrons. The sequence goes on along the minus strand of NC_060142.1, from coordinate 445,139,843 downwards.
ATTTATAGCACACGGAGGGAAAAAGCCTCTCGGTTACGCAAGAAAATTTTAGCCGGCGAGAGCGGCGCGAGCAGGGCCGGCCGGTCTGGGAGTTTAGTGGGCCGCGGCGGAGGACACGCGAGATGCGGGCGCCGACGCCGACTGACGGGGCCAAAGGGTTGCGCCGGTCTATAATGAGGTCGGCCGCAGAATTTGCGAGCCGCCGCTGTAAATCATTTTTTATAGGAGTCCTTGGGTGTCGTCCCGGCTCCGCACCGCAGCGCAGAGGCGGCGAAGAACTCCACGGCGCGGCAACTCTCGGCTCACCACACGTGGGCAGCACGCAGGATGCACGTGTGTCTGCAGCCCGGCCTTTTCTCTCCCCCCCCCCCCTTCCCCCCCATGACCCAATTAGTGGCACCGCGCTGCCTGGAAAAGACGTCGCCATCCCCCGGGGTGCGGCTCGTAATCACAGCCCCTTACAACTCTCCCCGCTTTCTGGGGATTTCTTGACGGCAAACCAATTATAACTTCTCAAACACAACAAGTGTTCCGCTGCTAGGGGAGCAAATCTGACCGCGTCTCCGCTCTGGGGCTGGAGACGTTTTTGTTGGCGTCACCGTAACTTCAAGAACGAGCAAACAAAAGTAGCAGTTATGCCGTACATTTTGCAGTTGTGCGAGCAGCTGTGTACACAGGTCGAATTACCGAATTCGGCACAGCCTATTTTGTGAAACATACATTAGTTACACGTTATTTTTCCAATATGCATCGATTTTATACGCGTGTGGGCTATGTTTGTGACTGTGTTACGAATTTGTATACACTGACGGAAAAAAATCGCAGCACCAACAAGGGGCTCTGCGACATGAACGCAAGTTGATAGCTGTATTTCTTCACTACCTATCACTAAATTGCCACACCACGAAGATGACGTGCTACAGACGCGAAATTTAACCGACAGGAAGAAGATGCTGTGATATGCAAATGACTAGCATTTCAGAGCATTCACACAAGGTTGGCGCCGGTGGCAACACTTACAACTTGCTGACATGAGGAAAGTTTCCAACCGATTTCTCATACGCAAACAGCGGTTGACCGGAGTTGCCTGGTGAAACGTTCTTGTGATGCCTCGTGTAAGGGGGAGAAATGATTACGAACACGTTTCCGACTTTAATAAGGTCGGATTGTAGCCTATGGCGATTGCGATTTATCGTATCGCGACATTGCTGCCCACGTTGGTCGAGATCCAATGTCTGTTAGCAGAATATGGAAACGGTGGGTTCAGAAGATTAATACGGGACGCCGTGCTGGATCCCAGTGGCCTCGTATCACTAGCAGTCGAGATGACAGGCATCTTATCCGCATGAATGTAACGGAGCGTGCAACCACGTCTCGATCCCTGAGTCAACAGACGGGGACGTTTGCAAGACAACAACCATCTGCACGAACAGTTCGACGACGTTTGCAGCAGCATGGACTATAAGCTCGGAGACCATGGCTGCGGTTACCCTTGACGCAGCATTACGGACAGAAGCGCCTGCGATGGTGTACTCAGCGACGAACCTGGGTGCAAGAATGCCAAAACGTCATTTTTTCGGATGAATCCAGGTTCTGTTTACAGCATCATGATGGTCGCATCCGTGTTTGACGACATCGCGGTGGACGCACATTGGAAGCCGTAGTAGCGATGATGGTATGGTGTGCCATTGGTTACACGTCTCGGTCACAGTGGACGTTACATTTGAGATGTGTTACGACCCGTGTCTCTACCCTTCATTCGATCCCTGCGAAACTCTACATTTCAGCAGGATAATGCACGACCGCATGTTGCAGGTCCTGTTCGGGCCTTTCTGGATACAGAAAATGTTCGACTGCTGCCCTGGCCAGCACATTCTCCACATCTCTCACCAACTGAAAACGTCCGGTCAATGGTGGCCGAGCAACTGGCTCGTCACAATACGCCAGTCACTACTCTTGATGAACTGTGGTATCGTGTTGAAGCTGCATGGACAGCTGTACCTGTACACGCCATCCAAGCTCTGTTTGATTCAATGCCCAGGCGTATCAAGGCCGTTATTACTGCCAGAGGTGGTTGTTCTGGGTACTGATTTCTCAGGATCCTTTTATCCAACTTGCGGGAAATGTAATCACATGTCAATTCTAGCATAATATATTTTTCCAATGAATACCTGTTTATCATCTGCCTTTTTTCATGGTGTAGCATTTTTAATGGCGAGTAGTGTACATCACATCTCACGCCGGTCGCCTAACTGTGGCGCTATAGCGGTCGCGAACGTTAATTGCGTTTGAGATTGGACGTCGTGAGTTGATGTTAGTCAAGAATGCCTTTAAGGAGACAAAGATGCCATTGTCAACACCTCACTGAGATTGAACGAGGTCGTGTAATAAGCCAAGGAGGAACGGGATGTTCGTTCTGCGATATTGCAGAAAGACTTGGCAGGAATGTCGCCACTGTACATGATGGCTAGAAGCAGTGGTAAAGAGAGCGTACGGTTGCAAGAAAACGGGGCTCCGGACGGCCATGTACCACTACCGAGAGGGAAGACCATCATGTTCGGCGTGTGGCTCTGGCGAATCGCACTGCATCTGCAGCCGCAATTTGAGCAGCAGTTGGCGCCACAGTAACACAACGAACTGTTCCAGATCATTTACTTCAAAGACAGCTACGATCATAACGCCCTGTAGCGTTCTCTTCAATGCCCTAAAGTACCACCATTTTCTGCTTCAGTGGTGTCAAGCGAGAGCTCATTAGAGGACACAGTTGAAGGTCTGTTGTGTTTTCTGGCTATAGCTCGTTCTGCCTTGGTGCCAGTGTGTTGGCTAAGAGAGGCCGGTTGAGGGCCTGCAACCAACCTGTCTGCGTGCACAGTGGACCCACACGTAGAGTTGTTAGCTGGGGTGCGTTTTAATATGATAACAGAAGCACTCTTGGTGTTATCCCAAGTACGGTGACTGCAAATTTGTTTATAAATCTAGTGGTTCGACCTCTTGATCTGCCATTCATGAACAGAAAAGTACCACAACAGCTGTCTTTATTCCATCATGCGAACAATTTTCGGCGGCACATTGCCGCATCCTCAATCCTCAACACAGACAAAACAGTATTTAATTTCAAAAATGACTCTGAGCACTATGGGACTTAACTTCTGAGGTCATCAGTCCCCTAGAACTTAGAACTACGTAAACCTAACTAACCTAAGAACATCACATTCATCCATGCCCGAGGCAGGATTCGAACCTGCGACCGTAGCGGTCGCGCAGTTCCAGACTGTAGCGCCTAGAACCGCTCTGCCACTCCTGCCGGCTATAATTTCCTTGGCGAATCTACTGTGGGATCCTTGTTACTAGCACACGTCGGTTAGCTTTCATCGGGAGATTATACTCGACAACGTGTTGGAGTATAGACTCCTGATGAAAGCTAACCCACTTGTGGTAGTGACAAGGATCCCACAATAAATGCACCAAGGAAATCGAATAGTCTTTTGGCCGTGGTAGGGCCTAATGATGGCGGAAATTAGTCATGTGACAGAATAAAGACCTTCTCAAGATACAGTTGTGGTAGTACTTTCCTCATAAATATCTTCAACATTTCCCGGCCCTGTCAGCAACTGTGTAAATATTAATTTTAATTTTAATAATTAACAGCCTCAGTTGCACCGTTTGCAAACGGCTGTTAATTATTAAAATTAAAGTTAATACTCTACTCATACATATCATCAGCTGAAGTCCCTCGTCCATTCAGTAAGATGGTCAGCCATAAAATTTCCAGGGAGGAAATCCAACAGGATAACACTCGACCACACACCGTTGTTATGTGCCAGCATGCTCTACTTTGGCCTACCCGATCACCAAATCTGTCTCCAGTCAAGCACATATGAGGCACCATCGGACAATAGCTCCAGTGACCGCAAACGCATTAACCATCCCTATATTGACCAGCCAAGTGCAACAGGCGTGGAACAGCATCCCACAAACTGACGTCCACCGCCTTCATGCACGGCTCCATGCTTGCATTCAACATTCTAGCGGTTATATCGCTTATTAATGTATCAGCATTTCACATTTGCAGTTGCTTATCACGCGCTTACATAAATCTGTGATCTTACAATGTTAATTACTTAAATGTGTTACATAGACAAATGTATTTCATTATTGTACATTAATTATTTTTTGGCGTTGCAATTTATTTTCCCGTCAGTGTATGCAAGGTGTAAAAAAACTACGTATAGAAAATATTAGAGTTATTAGAAGTGGTGCAAATAGTCAGTTAATTATGTCACGAAAATGGCACAAGTGCATTTCTTTCCCATTTGGTGTCCATGCAGGTCTTGAGGTTAGAGACATTCGGAGACGATGTTCGGACTGCCGTTTGATAGATGTTGTTGTAGAGGTGTTTCTAAAAACGCAGTCCGCTTACAACTAGCATCTGCGTATTAATAACCGTCTAACACGCCTAAAACAACCAGCTGTTTCGCGAATAATGGCTGCAGCTTCAGCAAAACTGGCAATCGGTTCATCTGGAATGTCTCTTACACCAAAAGCTTCATCTCCTGGCACAAAAAGAAATCCATAGGAGGTGGGAAACATCTCGAAAACAATATTCGTCAGTTATGCTACTTCCTTAAGGATGAATGCAAACGGAACAAAACAGGAGGGAAGATCAGGGTTTAAAGTCTGCTCGACGTCGAGGTCATTAGAGACGGGGCACAAGTTCAGAATAGAATGAGATTTTCACTCTGCAGCGGAGTGTGCGCTGATATGAAACATCCTGGCAGATTAAAACGGTGTGCTAGACCGAGACTCGAACTCGAGACCTTTGCCTTTCGCGGGCAAGTGCTCTACCAACTGAGCTACCCAAGCACGACTCACGCCCCGTCCTCTCATTCTGGAAACATCCCCGAGGCTGTGGCTAAGCCATGTCTCCGCAATATCCTTTCTTTCAGGAGTGCTAGTTCTGCAAGGTTCGCAGGAGAGCTTCTGTGAAGTTTGGAAGGTAGGAGACGAGGCACTGGCAGAAGTAAAGCTGTGAGGGCGGGGCGTGAGTCGTGCTGGGGTAGCTCAGTTGGTAGAGCACTTGCCCGCCAAAGGCAAAGGTCCCGAGTTCGAGTCTCGGTGCAGCACACAGTTTTAATGTGCCAGGAAGTTTCAAGTTCTGAATAATTTAAGAGTGACGAAGGAAATTGGCCGTCCTCTTTCGAAGGAACCATCGCCAGAGACTGACGACCTCAGATGCTAAGTCCCATAGTGGTTAAAGCCATTTGAACCATTTTGAACCATCGCAGCATTTTCCTGGAGCGAGTTAGGGAAATCACACAAAACCTAAATCAGGACTGCCATGTACGGATTTGAACCGTCGTCCTCCCGACTGCGAGTGCCGTGTGCTAACCCGTAGCAGAAGCTATAGTTCAGCTGTATCTCTATGTCACTATGCTTGGGAAGTTTCTTTCCTCTGTTTGGAACACGCCGAGTGAAAGGAGTGTGTATTTCTTTCGGGGAGTTGTTCAGCAGCCGCGCGTGATTAACCAAACGGTCTAAGGCGCTGCAGTTATGGACTGTGCGGCTGGTCCCGGTGGAGGTTCGAGTCCTCCCTCGGGCATGGGTGTGTATGTTTGTCCTTAGGATAATTTAGGTTAAGTAGTGTGTAGGCTTAGGGACTGATGAAATTAGCAGTTAAGTCCCATAAGATTTCACACACATTTGAACATTTTGAACAGTTGTTCAGCAGCTTTCATTGGCGATGACATGCTATTCTATATGGTGGGGCTCTAGGAACGTTTCCATGCTTCTGACTGGCTGGTAAGTTAAGCTCTTTTGCTCACTGGCTGCTTTTTATAAGAGATGTCCAGTTCTGAGATGCAGAGTAAAGAAGGAGGAATTTCTCTGTTAGTCTCAGGAGTATATTCCCTCGTATTCGATGTTAGGTTTTGGACTTCGACCTGTCATCGACAGTGTTGGATTTATTTCTGCTGCAACCGTGACTTCTCATCCGCGCCGGTTTTCTCATGAAGATGGTGAGGAGGAGTCCGTGCAACCAGCGCACTCCAGCCTTTGATCTCTGTAATTAAACCTCCTTCCTGGCAAAGCGGTCGGTGCAGTCGGCTTCGATCAATCCAGATACCGTAGTGCGGCATTTGCAATGCATTTCTATTCTTTCTGGGAATGCGCCAGGCAACAGCATGGGGGCTTTACCCTCTAACCATAACTTTTGATAGTGTTTTGAAACACTAATCTGACAGTCAAGATGTCGGGCAGCTCTTTCTCGCTAAACCAGTTAAATTTTGTTCATACTGTTCGCACCCACTGCTTAACCATTCACGTCTATTATCAGATGGCGCTATCAGCTGTAAATCTACGGCACAGAAGTAATGTCCGTACACTCTTTCTAATCTAAATCCTTTCCTCTTTATGTGCTCTGTTGGTATTCATGCAGTCTCTACACTTCCTTATATCGTGGTTGAGATCAAGAATTATGTGCCCAGAAATGATTTATGGTCAGTATTTCAACATATTTTCCTGTAAGACACTGGTGGCGGTCCTATTATTGTGATTTATGGGTTAATTCTGTCATTATTCATGATATGGGATGGCAAATCTGCACTTGACCATTTGCATATCGTTCGAGAGTTTGCTGAAGCGATGCTTGGCATCTACCAACCCGATTCCTGGCAAGTCTTCACATAACATACAAACTATTTCAGCATTCTGGCTCTTTAGCGTAACAGCGAGGTCATTCTTACCTGATTAGTGTTGCTGTTCAGTAACAGAATATTTAACAGACGTGTAATACAAGACTTGAAACAGAAAAGTACATCTATCCTACTGAAGGTAGTGCGAGTTCTGTTATGAGTTACATTTACGTAACACCGAATGTTACACAACATTCTTCTATTAAATTGTTAAGGAAGTCCTAAAATATTTTAGAAACCGCCAAGGTTAATAAAAAATTTTTTTGCATTTAGCAGAAAGTGCGCTAGCTCCACAGCACACACAGAGCATCATAACTGAGCCTGTCTATTCATCTAGCCACACTAAACGTCTGCTATGCAAGACCATGTCTTGTATGTTAACATCTCCTGAAGAGTTTGTAAGTAGGCTGTTTAGGTTTTTATGTTGGTAACGTCACGTAGCGCTCTGTATGAAAATCACTGACTGTGCTGTGTGCAGTCTGTGGCTGGCTTGCATTGTTGGAATTCGCTATTGTAGTGTTGGGCAGTTGGATGTGAACAGCGTGTAGCGTTGGCAGTTGGAGGTGAGCCGCCAGCCGTGGTGGACGTGGGAAGAGAGATGGCAGAGTTTTGAGAGCGGATGATCTGGATGTGTGTCCATCAGAGACAGTAAATTTGTAATACTGTATATCATGAACTGATATATATATTATGACTTTTGAACACTATTAATGTAAATACATTGTTTGTTCCCTATCAAAACTTTTCATTTGCTAAGTATGCCTATGAGTAGTTAGTGCCATCAGTAGTTAGAATATTTTATTTAGCTGGCAGTATTGGCGCTCGCTGTATTGTAGTAGTTCGAGTAACGAAGATTTTTGTGAGGTAAGTGATTCATGAAAGGTATAGGTTATTGTTAGACAGGGCCATTCTTTTATAGGGATTATTGAAAGTCAGATTGCATTGCGCTAAAAAAATATTATGTGTCAGTTTAGTGTTGATCAGAATGAGTAAAGAGAGTAATGTCTGAGTACGTTCAGTTTTGCTCAGCTGTTTGGAAAGCAAATAATGTAAGAGATTTATCAGCACAGTCATTCATACATTTTTCTAAGGGGACGTTTCAATCCTACTGATTGGAAAACTTGACCTTTATGGAGACCAAAAATATCTACTGTAGCAGTTAACACGGGATCCGGAAAGAAAAATTGTGTGAAACCCATCTCAATCAGTTCCTGCACGAGACGAAGCTAAAAATTGCTCAGTTGTTTGAAAGTCAGCACAGTAGTTCATTAATTTTTCTAAGGGGATGTTTCATACGTCGACCCTTAGCTGAGGATATCTCACTGGAATCTTCTGATTTTTCCTTGTAGTTTGTGTAATTAGTGTAGCTATTGTTTATAGATAGCGCGTAATTATAGAGAGAATTTCCTTTGTAGTTGTAGTTTTTCACTGTTGTACAGTAAAACAGTTGTAGCATGCATGTAGATTTGCACCAAGTATTTCGCAGCTGCGCTTGCAATTAACGAGATATTATTTTCAGTGCTATGCTAATGTGTATTCTTGTTTTTGCTCTTCAAATTGTGCTTTTCTTGTTATCGTGTGAAATACGTGATAATTATGGCGTGTGAAAAACGTAACGCGAGGCTCCAAATTAAATTGAGAAATGATAGTGACGACAAGCGTAGCTTATCAGCACCACCGTGTAATGTGAATTAAGAGACATTCAAAGTAGTAATTTGGTAATTGTGCATAGGGAAATGGATCGGGCGGCAAATAATGGTGTAGACAGTGAAACAATTAGTGAACAGGGCAGCATTATCGTTCGATCGGTCGGCAACAGCTCGCCTCAGGAATCCGAAATACAGGACACAATCTTGCAAATAGCGTAGATTCAGGTTTTGGGTCCTCACCGTTTTCTCAAATAAGTCAAGACACATTTTCTGCTTTTCGAAATGCGAATATTGGCGGTTCAAATGCACTGCCGAAGAGCACTGCGGAACATGTTTCAGACACCAGTACATTGTTATTAGAATTAATGCAACAAATGGGACAAAAGCTTCAAAAGTTAGACATAATGGAACAAAATCTTCAAAAGTTAGACACAATGGAACAAAATCTTTAAAACTTAGATGCAATGGAACAAAATCTTCAAAAGTTGGACACCAAGCTTGAACAAACACGTGAAGATTTAACTACTGAGTTACATAACATCGAATCGAAATGTCAAAAAGTCTGTAATGACGTCAAAACACAAATTTGTGAGCATTTTCAGCCTATTTTTTCGCGGCCTGAAAATGCATTACAGAATCACGAAGCAGCCATGAAGAACTCCAAATTAGTGTTCATGAAAATCATGAGACCTTGCGGGCTAAAATTGACTCACAGTCAGTTGCAAAACTCAGGAAAACTTAACGGACATAGTAGATACTCTGAAAGTTGGTTCAGAAAGACACATGTAGGAAATTAGTCCATTACCACAGAAAGTAGTCGAACTTTCGGATCAGCTAAATAATTTATCTACCAAGGTAGATAATAATCTGAATGAGACAAGACCGGTAGTCTTTAATGACACAGAAGAGTACGAACAAATTAGGAAATTCAAACAAAATCAGAATCAAATTTATACGCAACACCAAAGAGAAATCCGGGAAGTACAGGATCAGGTGACAAATGTAATACAAGAATTACATATTTCAGAGGCCACTCGCGCTCCAATACTGGAAGAGGGACTTATAAATACGGAACAGCTACAAAATAATAACACTGTCCACTTCGGAAATTATGAAAGAAATTGGCAAGGTACACCGAATTTTGAGATGGAACCGCCGAAACGACGTAACAGTGACCGACATGCGACTCGCCGACATGATGATTTTGACTATAAGCTATTTATTACTACACGTAAATTCAAAACATTTAAGAATTCCGGGAACGACATTCATCGACAAGCGTGGCTTCATCAATTCTCTCATTGTTTTCCTCCCAACTGGTCATTAGAGCACAGATTAAAATTTATGTGTGGTTGTTTAGAGAATGAACCAGCTGTAAGAATTCGATCGGTCATTCACGATTGCCACGGTGAAGGAGAATTTTATCATGCCTTCCTCTCAGCATATTGGTCTCAAGCTACACAAGACCGAGTAAAATATAGCATCATAATGATGAAACATTTCGAACAATCTGAACTTTCCAGTCTTGTGAAATATTTTGAAGACATGTTGCACAAGAATCAGTACCTGTCAAACCCATACAGCCCCTCAGAATTCATCCGCATTTGCTTAATCAAATTGCCTGAACGTTTACGACATATTATTTTGGCAGGACGTTGCAAAGATGACATTGAAGCTTTTCAGGGGCTCTTACAAGAATTGGAGATTGACACTGACAATCGTGGGCCGCGAAAACAGGAACATAACAATTACAGGTCACATCCGTCACAATTCTGCGATTAAAGAAATAATAACTGGACACGACAAAGCTATTCATACAACGCAAATCGTGACCAGAACAGACACCACCCATGTGAAAACCGTTGGCAGAATAATAGTTACAGAGAAATATCGCATTTCTGTAGTAATGAATATGACAGAGATAACCATACAAACAGACAATATAGGAACCAAAACAATTATTATCAAGGGAGACAGAAAAACTTCAGATGCAACAGCTCAGGGCGCAGTTACGATTCAGAAAGAAATTCTCCACCACATGACCGACAAAAAAGAAACTATGTAAACTACTAACAAAACGACAGACCTGAGTTTCATCAGAACTGGCGGGATTCAAACAGGGCTGGGCCCTCTCGACAAGGTGAATTTGTAGAAGTTAGGTCTTCTAACCCTAATAACGATGCGCGCCAACAAAGAGACAGACATAACTCGCACCGCAAGCAGCCACGTGCGCCAGATGGCTCAGAGAAAAATAACATCGACGCTAACCTTGAGAAAAATTCCAGTATTCTTTACCGACGTATACCGCATGATAATTGCGTTCAAGTTGAAACTCTGCATACTAGAAAGGTTAAAAGGTTTACACCATATTTCACATGTAAAACCGTTTATTGAAAGATAATTGATTTTTAACTTAGTCTTTGTCATAAAATTATTCACTTCAAGCTACTAGTACGCTTTGTCACAGTTAGAAACTGTTAACATGCAACAACATTTGGAAGTTAACTATCCAGTCAAGAACCAAGAGAACTTATTTAGACAGTAATTACGAATGCATTGTTATAGTGAACACAGGATACAGTGTTGTTTTTTGTACATTCTTGCTTGTTAGTTGCACGATTACGCAACACCTATAAGGCTCACCTACTTACAACATATACCGGTACTGCTAATGAGATTTTAATGCAACATTTTGGTTTACTTGAAAATACATTGTGGATTTAAAGTGCTTTCTGAGAGATGACTCAGTGGTTAGTTTATTTGACAGCTACACGATTATATCACGACGTTACAAATGAGTGACACAATTTATATTATTGCTTTTGCGCTGTACCTGTTTTATATCTGCACAGTTTTTCTGAATTCTTCTGGAAAGTAATATATGTTATAGTAGTAACTTTTGTGGTATGGCTACAATGAGACAGCCTCTTTTGTAGCACAGCAATACGTTACAGTGTAGTACTTTCTTGATCACGGTACTGTGCGTAATAACTACGATATCTATACACATAGCATTTCGCTTTTGTTTATTATGAGGTAAGTACATTGACTTCCACAGAATTTTGCTTACAGACGACGATAATTACAACACTTGGCACATTTTTTACCCTTAAGTAAGGACAGAGATCATGTTACAACAAGAGGCACAGTTCAGCGCTGAAGTACACGTATTTTAGTGATTAATTTTGAAATTAAAACATTTATTTTTAAAGATTTTTAAATTACAAAGATACAAAGGTTTTCCGTGATACATTTCATTCCATTGCTGTAATCTGTAACACCTGAGGGTATAATTACATAATTACATTACAAACATTTATTTTACTACATCAGTGACACATGTTTACGCAACTACACAGTTGGATAACTCACACTTATGAAATTGTATTTTGTCTGTACTTTGTGAACTTCATATTTTTTCGGAACCATTGTGGTACTATGAGAGCTTTGAATGATATATTTGGTATGGGAGCATGATTTTTAAAGTACGTTTGAGGTAGATGACACTACTGAAATGAGCAGAGAATTCTTTTTAGGTTTTGAAATTATTGCAGAAAGCTACGACGTTTTTGAGATTTGGCTGAGGTTTTATGATGTTATTATTACGATGAGGTAGGTTTATGATCAATAAGCTAATGCTATATGAAGAATTTGATTATTCTACATATTTATTATGATGAAATATTGAAGAAGTAACGACGAATATGTATATGTGTAATAAGGTAAGGAGTAATGAATAGTGGTTAAGGTCTCTGATTTGTGAAAAAGGATGTTGGAAAGCAAGAATCGTACTTTAAGAGTTATGAAATGTGTGTAAATGCATGAGTGTATCACAATGCTGGTGAAAATTTTTGGGACACTGTTATATTTATAGGATTTTGTTTCTATACAGTTGTAACGCAAATTCTCGACCTGTGAAATTTTTTATATGAGACTGTCACTGTAGTGCAATATTTCGGTACGAAAGCTAAGTGACCTTGACGTAATGCGTTGTGGACTCCCAGCTGTGCCAGTCGCCTGGAGAAAAAGCCATTACTTGTACAAAAAAGAGGCCATTAACATCGCTATTGACATTCCTTTACAGAAAGCATCGCAAATACGACACGCTCATTACTTGGAAAACATATGATTATGTTGTGGAGCGCGTACTTTGTGCTACTTACTGAAATGCTTATGAACTGATGGGAAACATTTTTACATGTACACACTTGATTATGACAAGTAATATATAATAATGTCGTGTGACAAGGGCCTCCTGTCGGATAGACCGCTTGTCTGGTGCAAGTCTTTCGATTTGACACGATTTCGGCGACTTGTGCGTCGATGGGGATGAAATGATGATGATTAGGACAACACAACACCCAGTCCCTGAACAGAGAAAATCTCCGACCCAGCCGGGAATCGGACCCGGGCCCTGAGGATTAACAATCTGTCACGCTGACCACTCAGCTACCGGGGGGCGGACATTATGACAAGTGTCTTTCTATGAGAGTTGAGAGAATTTCTACTAACTTATGAAATGCCACATAACTATTGAATGATATTTTTATGCTTTACTTTACAAAGTTACTTATTTCATTCGATATCTTGTTTCCAGCTGTGTAGCAGCATTGGTTTTATAAAATAAAATTAAATGCATTTGCTAATGTGAACATTTTCTGTCAACAGATCTATTAAATAATAATTTTATGATCCACATTCTTCGAAAAAGGAGCACTTGGAAAGGAAAGAACAATAAGAAGGCACTAGTAACAGTAACTGCATACATAATTTTCTTTTCAAGTTGTTGGTAATTTTTTTTTGTAGAATAAGTTGTGGTGCACTACGTTAATGACATAGACATTAAGATGTGAATAGAGGTTTCTCTTATCTGCATCGCTGTCTTTAGTGTACTATTTTTTCTGCTTGTGGGTTTTTCATGTTTAGATATAAGTTATTGCATTTGCTGATGCTCTTTGCCAGACATTAGTGCTACTGAATTTCACTTTGTATTACTCTGTTAAGCTAGTTTTACTACTGATTTATTTTTCTTGTTTGCTGCACATTGCCTTATTTTGGTTGTAATGTTGCATTTGCGTTGCTAGTTTATACTGCTGCTTGCTTTGCCAATTTGCGTTTTTCTGTCATTGCTGTTTGTGTTAATTGTTTTGTACTGCTGCATTGCCTCGTCCCTTAGTTTATGTATCTGAGCTCAGTAGGTTTAAGTTAGCTTCAGAGGGAGGGGGGGGGGGGACTATATACGAAACTAACTATGGAGAATAGGGAAAGAATGCATTGAGAAGTTATATGAAAAAGATTAGGGCAAAAATGAGTATTGTACAATGAAAAGTATTTATTTTAACAGAGGATATGCTGTGTGCGAACGGCTGAAAGCAAGGGGAAACTACAGCCGTAATTTTTCCCGAGGACATGCAGCTTTACTGTATGATTAAATGATGATGGCGTCCTCTTGGGTAAAATATTCCGGAGGTAAAATAGTCCCCCATTCGGATCTCCGGGCGGGGACTACTCAAGAGGACGTCGTTATCAGGAGAAAGAAAACTGGCATTCTACGGATCGGAGCATGGAATGTCAGATCCCTTAATTGGGCAGGTAGGTTAGAAAATTTAAAAAGGGAAATGGATAGATTAAAGTTAGATATAGTGGGAATTAGTGAAGTTCGGTGGCAGGAGGAGCAAGACTTTTGGTCAGGTGATTACAGGGTTATAAATACAAAATAAAATAGGGGTAATGCAGGAGTAGGTTTAATAATGAATAAAAAAATAGGAGTGCGGGTTAGCTACTACAAACAGCATAGTGAACGCATTATTGTGGCCAAGATAGACACAAAGCCCATGCCTACTACAGTAGTACAAGTTTATATGCCAACTAGCTCTGCAGATGATGAAGAAATTGATGAAATGTATGACGAGATAAAAGAAATTATTCAGGTAGTGAAGGGAGACGAAAATTTAATAGTCATGGGTGACTGGAATTCGTCAGTAGGAAAAGGGAGAGAAGGAAACATAGTAGGTGAATATGGATTGGGTGGAAGAAATGAAAGAGGAAGCCGCCTGACAGAATTTTGCACAGAGCATAACTTAATCATAGCTAACACTTGGTTCAAGAATCATAAAAGAAGGTTGTATACCTGGAAGAATTCTGGAGATACTAAAAGGTATCAGATAGATTATATAATGGTAAGACAGAGATTTAGGAACCAGGTTTTAAATTGTAAGACATTTCCAGGGGCAGATGTGGATTCTGACCACAATCTATTGGTTATGAACTGCAGATTGAAACTGAAGAAACTGCAAAAAGGTGGGAATTTAAGGAGATGGGACCTGGATAAACTGAAAGAACCAGAGGTTGTAGAGAGTTTCAGGGAGAGCATAAGGGAACAATTGACAGGAATGGGGGAAAAATACAGTAGAAGAATGGGCAGCTTTGATGGATGAAGTAGTGAAGGCAGTAGAGGATAAAGTAGGTAAAAAGAGAAGGGCTGCTAGAAATCCTTGGGTAACAGAAGAAATATTTAACTTAACTGATGAAAGGAGAAAATATAAAAATGCAGTAAATGAAGCAGGCAAAAAGGAATGCAAACGTCTCAAAAATGAGATCGACAGGAAGTGCAAAATGGCTAAGCAGGAATGGCTGGAGGACAAATGTAAGGATGTGGAGGCTTGTCTCACCAGGGGTAAGATAGATACTGGGTACAGGAAAATTAAAGATACCTTTGGAGATAAGAGAGGCGCTTGTATGAATATAAAGAGCTGAGATGGGAACCCAGTTCTAAGCAAAGAAGGGAAAGCAGAAAGGTGGAAGGAGTATATAGAGGGTCTATACAAGGGCGATGTACTTGAAGACAATATTATGGAAATGGAAGAGGATGTAGATGAAGATGAGATGGGAGATATGATACTGCGTGAAGAGTTTGACAGAGCACTGAAAGACCTGAGTCGAAACAAGGCCCCGGGAGTAGACAACATTCCATTAGAACTACTGATGGCCTTGGGAGAGCCAGTCATGACAAAACTCTACCATCTGGTGAGCAAGATGTATGAGACAGGCGAAATACCCACAGACGTCAAGAAGAATATAATAATTCCAATCCCAAAGAAAGCAGGTTTTGACAGATGTGAAAATTACCGAACTATCAGTTTAATAAGTCACAGCTGCAAAATACTAACGCGAATTCTTTACAGACGAATGGAAAAACTGGTAGAAGCGGACCTCGGGGAAGATCAGTTTGGATTCCGTAGAAATGTTGGAACACGTGAGGCAATACTAACCTTACGACTTATCTTAGAAGAAAGATTAAGAAAAGGCAAACCTACGTTTCTAGCATTTGTAGACTTGAGAGAAAGCTTTTGACAACGTTAACTGGAATACTCTCTTTCAAATTCTGAAGGTGGCAGGGGTAAAATACAGGGAGCGAAAGGCTATTTACAATTTGTACAGAAACCAGATGGCAGTTATAAGAGTCGAGGGGCATGAAAGGGAAGCAGTGGTTGGGAAGGGAGTGAGACAGGGTTGTAGCCTCTCCCCGATGTTATTCAATCTGTATATTGAGCAAGCAGTAAAGGAAACAAAAGAAAAATTCGGAGTAGGTATTAAAATTCATGGAGAAGAAGTAAAAACTTTGAGGTTCGCCGATGACATTGTAATTCTGTCAGACAGCAAAGGACTTGGAAGAGCAGTTGAACGGAATGGACAGTGTCTTGAAAGGAGGATATAAGATGAACATCAACAAAAGCAAAACGAGGATAATGGAATGTGGTCAAATTAAATCGGGTGATGCCGAGGGGATTAGATTAGGAAATGAGACACTTAAAGTGGTAAAGGAGTTTTGCTATTTAGGGAGTAAAATAACTGATGATGGTCGAAGTAGAGAGGATATAAAATGTAGACTGGCAATGGCAAGGAAATCGTTTCTGAAGAAGAGAAATTTGTTAACATCGAGTATAGATTTGAGTGTCAGGAAGTCGTTTCTGAAAGTATTTGTATGGAGTGTAGCCATGTATGGAAGTGAAACATGGACGATAACCAGTTTGGACAAGAAGAGAATAGAAGCTTTCGAAATGTGGTGCTACAGAAGAATGCTGAAGATAAGGTGGGTAGATCACGTAACTAATGAGGAGGTATTGAACAGGACTGGGGAGAAGAGAAGTTTGTGGCACAACTTGACTAGAAGAAGGACATGTTTTGAGGCATCAAGGGATCACAAATTTAGCATTGGAGGGCAATGTGGAGGGTAAAAATCGTAGAGGGAAACCAAGAGATCAGTACACTAAGCAGATTCAGAAGGATGTAGGTTGCAGTAGGTCCTGGGAGATGAAGAAGCTTGCACAGGATAGAGTAGCATGGAGAGCTGCATCAAACCAGTCTCAGGACTGAAGACCACAACAACAACATGAACAAAACAGTAGGGTTTAGGGACAACAGGGTCAGATAGGATTTTACCTCTTTGCCGGCTGCGGTGGCCGAACGGTTCTAGGCGCTTCAGTCCTGAACTGTGTGACTGCTACGGTCGCAGGTTCGAATCCTGCCTCGGCCATGGGTGTGGGTGGTGTACTTAGGTTAGTTAGGTTTAAATAGTTTTAAGTTCTAGGGGGCTGATGACCCCAGATGTTAATTCCCATAGTGCTCAGAGCCATTTTACCTCTTTCTCAGTTTCAGTCTCGAATGGTTCACAGGGTGAAAGATTGCTGGCACGCCTCCGTGTAGCGACCAGTCTCTCTAACTATAACTTCATGGTCTTTCTGCGACATGTGCGCCGGAAGAAGCAATATACTGGTTGACTCTTCTAGGAATGTGTGACCTCGGAACTTCAGCGGCAAACCTCGCCGTGGTGCAGAACACCTCTCTTGCAATGTCTGCTACTTGGGGGTGGCTGAGAATCTCCGTGACGCTTTGGTGCTTAACAAATGAAAAACATTAACGACACGCTCTGCCCTTCTTTGGTTCTGTTTTCTCTATCCGTCATATCTGATCGGATCCCAGACTGACGAGCAACACAAGTCTCTTTCAGAAGCATGATACTAGCAGCAGAAATTACTATGCATTATTTGATAATGCGAAGTTGTTGCCGAAGTCACTATAATTAATATAATCACGAAAAGAGTCCATAGTAATTTAGGGAGGACTTTACGATTAATTTGGGCGGAAACAGAATTACAGTATCTTCAGAGGTTCAAAAAACATCTGAGGTAAAAGCTTAGTTGAATCACCCCGTATGTTCACACCATACATTACAAAATGTGTAATCGTAATCAGTCAGAAGATCGACATCTAATCTCGCTGACACACACAACAACAAACGTGTCGTACTTCTGGAGTATGTCCGCATAAAAATCTGTGCTTAATTAATAAATGTGTTCGTGATGATACCATTAAACGTGAGTGGAGCAGAAAATTTTGGTGATAGCCGTCTTACCGAAACACGACTCATGTGCTCGGATGCACATTTACGTGATGACAATAACGTCGAAGTATTCAACTAGATAATGGAAGCCTCACAAAGTTTAACCCACTAAAAACTAAGATTTAAAGAAAGTAAGACCACCATTGATGATGGGGAAAAAGGTGCTAAAAGGGTTTTGGGAAAGAAAACTGAGGTAAGGTGGACGTGTGTTTTGCAGAAAAAGGTGAGGCCACAGTTCTGCAAAATAACCGTGGCTGCCTTATTCCGGAAGGCTTCATGCACAATGGAGGCACCTTATTATCCTACAGAGATTATGGGAGAACACGTTCTACTGTTCTCGTACGAGTTTATCGTAGGACTCTAGAGCAGCTGAGCGTGGTCGCTGGACTGATGCACGTTAAACGTTAAAGTGCTGTAGAATCATGGAACATGTTTTATGTATTTCGACGCAATAATGTGTTACGGAATAATTTACTGTACGACTCGCGATTTAAAATGAAAGTACTGATTTTACAAAAGCGAGCAGTGTGGATAACATGTGATGTTCAATCGCGGAGGTCATGTAGGTACCTCTTCAAGCAGCTATGACTTTAACAGTACATATAATTAGCATTTTAGCAGTACACGTTAATACATGTTTAATGAAATTCATCGTAAATAATCTACTCCAGTTTGAGGACACTGATGTCTATACTTACAA
The DNA here is from genome assembly GCF_021461385.2 of Schistocerca piceifrons. Lineage (NCBI taxonomy): Eukaryota > Metazoa > Arthropoda > Insecta > Orthoptera > Acrididae > Schistocerca > Schistocerca piceifrons. Next base: position 445,121,402 of record NC_060142.1, on the reverse strand, counting down.
CATTAGAGAGAAGAATGACCTTTATTACCCAGTATTAAAGTTGTCAGTGGCTTGAAAAGGAGTTAATTTTCCCAATAACATAAAATGTCTGACAGGCAGCAAAACAAGTTTTAAATTTAGCTTTCACTCATTTCTCCGTGAGAGCTTCTTCAATTCCAGTGGAGAATTTCTTATTAAGGACTGGCAGCCAGTTAAAAGGATTAAATTAAATAAAAAATAATTTTAAGTGGAATAGCGTAAGTAGCATTAAAATAGTGTGTTCATTAATGTTAATACAAACCATGTATTCGTATCCTGTAACCTGATTCATTCCACATCATTTCGTTTAATGAATCTTTCAAATGATCTACTGAACATAATAATAACTAACTAACTAATAACCTAATGAAATTGACTCATGTAAATTTGCGGAGTACCCCAAGGGGGTGTTAGAGGACCGTGTATCATTCAGTATGTACAAGGTGGTTAGAAACAGTCGAAAAAGCTTGTGGGAGTGTTGCAGAGGAGCTTGTATAGAGATACAGTTATTTTTCAGCACAAGCTCCCCTGCAACACTCTGACAAGCTTTTCAGACAGTTTCTGACCGCCCTGTATGTAATGATATAGTGGCTAGCGTCGGAAACTCGACGAGGTTTTCAATGAACAATACATTGGCTATAGGAAGGTAGCAACTGCTGAAACCAGCAGCGAATTACAAGAAGACCTGCGGAGGATTGACGATTTGCGGACGGACTGGTAGTTGCCCCTAAAAAGAATAAATATATCGTCCTGTGCATAAAAGGCCGAAAGAACCGTTACTATTAACAATAAAAGACTGGAAACAGTAACAGCCATAAAGTATCGGGGAGTATACGTTTGGAGTGATCAAAGTGGAATGACCAGAAAAAGGCAACTGCAAGAACCGCAGATACTATACTGTTATACAGGGAAAGACACCTAAGCAAATGTAGTTAGTAATCCACTGAAGAAGCTACTTATAGAACAATCGTTCGAGAGAGTCTTGAGAATTTCTCATCTATCTAGGTCCCTTACCCGATGGTAATCCGAAATCGCTAACTGCATGTCTGTGCGTTAGCAATTAATTCGGAAGTAGTAGGTTTGAATCGTGATAATGGAAGTTATTTTCACCGTCAGTATTTGGCCAGCAAGGGGATTAGAAAATGAAGTCTTTCGCGACGGCACTGTTGTATAAAACATTCTCGGACTTCTTGCCACATCAATTCAGGACAAAACCTCGAGCTTTCGACGATTACCTCCATCGTCATCAAGAGCAAATGACTGTCAAAACTGCTGATGCGGTGTCCTTGTATAGCCCAAAGACGGCTGCTGATTGGTCGGCGTCTGCCTCAAGCTGTCGCAGATGGTATCAACGTCTGCGCTGATGGCGCCACCGCTCCAGCCGTAGCGTAAACATTGCGACGAATATCTCTCCCTCTTCTCTCCATCGAGAGCTCGCTTCCATGCACCGCTAAGGTTCTACCCGCTGCCACGTTTGAAGTTTTTCTCACTCATTCTTAGTTCTGCTCCTTCTTTAATTACGGGGGGGGGGGGGGGGGGGGAGTAGAGAGTTCCTGGTTACCTGATTTCGGGCACATGTCCTGACTAAATTCTAGACGTCTCGACAAAGTCACTTGTAGTGAGGGCAGATTGTGACACTGTAGATGATGATCCGCCGGTCGCTTGCGATGCCTCAGTCGCTTTTAGAGTGAAGTAGGCTATGTATCGGTACCAGGTTTCATCCTCTCCCTTCCGTCATCAAACAACGCAGACATACACTAATCACGGTACGTCCACAATTCGCACGGATAACAGCGGCGACGCGTCGTGGTATGGAAGCATTGAGGCCTTTGTAGGTCGCTGAAGGGAGTTGGCACCACATCTGCACAGAAAAGTCACCTAATTCCCGTTCCGCAGTACTAGTGTCAAGGAGGAGTTCCCCTGAAAAACAACGGATTCGCGTCCTCCCATCGGCACGATGAAGAAGGTATAGAGATTCATCCAACTTTCTGCCACTGCGCCAACGTCCAGTGCCGATGATCACGTGACCATTTCACTCGTAAAGATATGAAACTTCCTGACGCATTAAAACTGTGTGCCGGACCGCGACTCGAACTCGGGACGTTTGCTATTCACGGGAAAGTGCTCTAGCAACTGAGCTCCCCAAGCACGACTCTCGACCCGTCCTCAGCGTTTTACTGCCACCAACGACTCGTCTCCTACCTTCCAAACTACACAGAAGCTCTCCTGCGAACCTTGCACAACTAGCACTCCTGGAAAAAAGGATTTTGCGGAGAGATGGCTTAGCCACAGCCTAGGGGATGTTTCCAGAATGAAATTTCAGTCGTAATTGCCTATGCTGTGGTGTTGACACTGGCACATCCTTGTGTCGTTGGCTGCAGAGGCTCATCGATAGGAGTGCTCGGTGCTCTGTTCACACACACTTTTGCCCGCCGGAGTGGCCGAGCGGTTAAAGGCGCTACAGTCTGGAACCGCACGACCATTACGGTCGCAGGTTCGAATCCTGCCTCGGGCATGGATGTGTGTGATGTCCTTAGGTTAGTTAGGTTCCAGTAGTTCTAAGTTCTAGGGGACTTATGACCACAGCAGTTGAGTCCCATAGTGCTCAGAGCCATTTGAACCATCAGACACACTTTTATACTGCCCAGTATTAAAGTTTGATGTTTGTTCCCCCACAGTTCGCTGCTTGACCTGTTTCAATAGTGTGCCCAACATACGACGTCCGACATATGTAAAGACGGGTGGTCGCTCAACTCCACGACGTGTTCAATAGTTTCATTTTGATTCACCACTTGTTGAAGGCACCACAGAATTCCTCGAACACCCGACAATCGTGCAGTTTCCGAAATGCTTGTGCCGAGCCTTCGGCCCATCACAATTTGCCAGTCAAACGCAGACAGATCGCGCGTTTTCCCCATTATATACATGGACAGCACGCTCACTGATACTACATGCAACGTGCGTGTGTCATTCCTCGCCAGGTGACGCTGCCATCACCTGGAACCGTTTATATCGGTAGTAAGTCGGTGGTCATAATGTTCACTATACACAAACTCAATACAGTCACCTAAGCTCAGCCGGCCTCGGTGGCCATGCGGTTCTAGGCGCTTCAGTCCGGAACCGCGCGACCGCTGCGGTCGCAGGTTCGAATCCTGCCTCGGGCATGGGTGTGTGTGATGTCCTTAGGTTAGGTAGGTTCCAATAGTTCTAAGTTCTAGGGGACTGATGACCTCAGATGTTAAGTCCCATAGTGCTCGGAGCCATTTGAACCTAAACTCAAGAAATACAGTTAAGACATAGCTCTCACACAACGCGAGGGAAGTGGTCAATGATTGCGCCAAAAGAAAATCCTTTCCGGACAGGCTGCTGAACAATGGCTCGGTGTCTCCTGGTCTACTATGCCATACTACTCTCTTTTTACCAAAACTTTTTCCATTTCATTCCGGCCTTGGTGCAGCAACCAGTATGTGTGATAAGAAGAAACAAGCAGTCTTGGTTCAAGTATTAAAACTTTTAATTGCTTTCCAATGACGCGTTTCACCTTTATTTGGGCATCTTTGGAATGGTTGATATTTGATAGGGTGGGAACATGAGATACCACGCATAACAATATCTATCTACGAGGCCTGTTCAGAAAGTAAGCTCCGATTGATTGCCAAATTGAAACCACAGTGAACATCAGAAATGTTTTACTTGTAACAATTAGCTACACCTTTCGGCTACTTCTCTACGTAGTCGCCGTTCTGACTTAGACTTTTGTCATAGCGTTGTACCAACTTTTCAATAGCCTCATCATAGAAGGCAGCCGCCAGTGCTTTCCTCCAATTCTCCACGCTGGCCTACACTTCGTTGTCTGTGTCAAAATGTTGTCTTCAAAGACAGCGGTTCATGTGACCAGAGATGAAACTCAGGGGGAGACAATTGCGGACTGTATTGTGGGTAATCTCACATTTCCATTTGAAAACGATGCAGGAGCATCTTCATTGCCCCTGCAGAATGCGGCTGAGAATTGTCTTGAAGAAGAAACAGCACGACAGTTATGTAATGTTAGCTGCATAGCTTCAGGCGAAATTTCTCACCAGGCCCTCGTACTTGGCGGCAGACACTATTTTCTAGACATCTTTACGCACTCACTGCGAGCTCAGAAATGAGAAGAGCGACGTGATGCTAAATGGGGTTATACTGGAGACACTACCCAACACATCTGTGCAAAGCTTTATCGGATTTTCATAGTCGTTTCCATTTCGCGACCAATCGGAGCTTACTTTCTGAACGCCCCTCGTATATCCGGATCCCGCTCCAGTTACTGCCGGGTCTCTGTGCTGACGAGTCCTCTCCATTTGGTTCGGTCCTCCCACTACTTTTCTTCCTCCACTTGCTGCCAGGTCACACCTCTCCTTTCCACAGATATTCTCACTCTCGTTTTCCTCCGTGTTCTTGGGCGCCCTCTAGGTCTTTTTCCAATCATCTTTAGTTCTTCCATAATTTTGGGGAGTCTCTGCTCACACATCCTCTTAACATGCCCGTACTATCTTAGTCTCTTTTTTTCAATTTCTTCTCTCTTACTTTCTTGTTTAAGGTCTTTTCTGATATCTACGTTCCTTACTCTGCCCATTCTTGTTTTTCGCTTAACGGCTCTGAGAAATTTCATTTACCCTGCTTGCAGTCTGCTCCAGTCCCTCTCTGACATTGTCCATGTTCTTCTTCCATAGGTGACAATAGGGAAGTAGTAATAGGGAAGTAATAACTCTTATACATAAGGAGTTTTGCTTTTTCTGAAACTTCATTATTCCAAATCAGGTGTTTTACTGTTTGGTAGAAATTGCCTCCCTTCTGTAACCTCCTATTGTTGGTTATTCTTCCATCACTAGATATTTCACTCCCTAAATAAGTGAAACTGTCTACCACTTTGAGGGGTTCTCCATTCAAAGTAATATTTCCGTTAATCCCTCTATACCTCCAGATACCATTACTTCACTCTTATCTTTATTTATTTTTAATCCATACCTTTTCGTTATATCATCAAGTTGTAACTGTACATCTCTTTATCGCCCCATATTACGATTAGCGCCTAGAACCCCACGACCACTCCGGCCGGCCAGCATTAAAAAGTGCAGGAGATAAAATACTTCCTTGTTTAAGTATTTGTCTTATTTCGAAGTATTCAGAGTTCCCCAACGATGTTCCAATTCTAAAATTGTGTCCTTTGTACATTGTCTTTATTACATTAATGAATCCATCTTCTATATCTATTTTCTTCATTTCTTCCCAGAGTCTTTCCCTGTTAACCGAGTCATATGCCTTTTCTATGTCTATGAAAACCATTATCACCCTTTTGTTATACTCCTAACCTTTTCCCATCAGTTGGATAGAAAATATCAGGTCGATTGTGCTTCTTCCTTTCCTGAAACCATGCTGTTCTTCCCAGCAAGTAAATGTCCCGTGTCAAAGCTTTAAAAACATTGTGTGGTGTCCTAATTACGCATGTAGCGCATTCCAATGCAAACCAAACAGTATCAGGCCTATAGTAAATCTTTACATCAACAAAGTGTCGGAGGTATGGTGCATATATCATCGACCCCACTCGGATTTCTTATTTAACGGGCTTTCTCTGTAGCAGTCTCCACTTGCTTTCTTTCGGTCGCAGGTATTATGTATCACAGCCTGACGAGGAACAGATAGTCCACCGACGATACAACATAATTTTCGAAGAGAACCCCCTTTTTCGAAGAACCCTGCCTGGTCAGTAACCTAACATCACACCGTGTAGCAACAATTGATGATATAGAGAAGATCAGAAGTAGTCCGGCGCGTAGTATTTGGGGTGCAAGGAGCGAAAGATCCCTCCTCCACGCAATGAAAGGTGGCTTGTGGGCTGTAGATATTTATACAGAAGTGAATGTGGGGTTCTCCTCAAAAATTATGTTGTATCGTCGGTGGACTATCTGTTCCTCGTAAGGCTGTGATACATAATACCTGCGATTGGAGGAAAGCTAATGGAGACTGCTACAGAGGAAGCCCGTTAAATAAGAAATCTTCGTGGAGGGAGTATGGTTGATTTTATGTGCTGCGAGAGCTTTTGTCGGGGAGGCGCAGGCGGGCCCGAGTCCGCGACCGGCCGTGACCGCAGGCGTCCGCATAAAGCTGGCCCAAGGCTGGCGCAGCGGCGACTTGGCGCACTCTCATTTCTCCCGCCGGCACTTTTCCATCTCGCGTTTTTAATTAAATAACTTCTGAACAACAGACCGGCCGTAAAGCGGACCGGCGGCTGACGCTCGTAAAGCGGGCCGGATACGGCAGCCTCTGTTATTGGTACAAGCGGCAATCAAGCGCGCCGCCCGTACAAACAGCCAGTGCCCGCACTGTGGGAACCCCAGACCAGCCACCGCCATTTTCCGCACTGAGCAAGCACTGCGAGAAACAGCAGGATAGTGAGGCGAGGTATTTGACAGCAGTTCTATTTTACTCAAATCCAACCCCTGTATCTTTTCTCACACAATCAAAAAAATGGTTCAAATGGCTCTGAGCACTATGGGACTCAACTGCTGTGGTCATAAGTCCCCTAGAACTTAGAACTAGTTAAACCTAACTAACCTAAGGACATCACACACATCCATGCCCGAGGCAGGATTCGAACCTGCGACCGTAGCGGTCATGCGGTTCCAGACTGTAGCGCCTTTAACCGCTCGGCCACTCCGGCCGGCTTCTCACACAATCCTGTCACCCACCCCCCACCCGAGTCTCCTCCTTCCCCATCCCCCCCCCCCCCCCCCCCAAGACGTGCTATATCCACGAACGGCGCTAGGGTACGAACGGCTGTCGATAAATCTTGGTTGTTGTTGTTGCTGGTTGCATTGTGGTCTCCAGTCCGAAGATTGATTTAGTCCAATTCACCGAGCTAATCTATGCCCTGCAACCATCTTTGTCCGTCAGCCTACACCCATCTGAAAAAGCGTACTGTATTCGTCACTTGGTGTCCCTCCACAATTTTGTCACCTACATTTCCCTCGGTTACCAAATTTACTATTTTTTGATGCCTCAGGATGTGTCCTGCTAATTGAGGCATTCTTTTAGGCATGTTGTGCCATAAATTTATTTTTTCCTCAGTTCGATTCAATACTTCCTCATTAGTTATTCGGTCTGCCCACCTGACTTTCAGCTTTCTTCTGCAGTACCACGTTTCAAAAGCTTCTATCCTATGCCTTTCCGAATTGCTTATCGTTTACGTTTCACATCCATACAAAGACACACTCCAGACAACTACCTTATATACTGGATCTTAATGACTTTCTCTTTTACAGAAAGACGTTTCTTATTGTTGTCAGTCTGCCATTCGTATTTGCGGCCATGATGACTAATAACTAAATTTGTTGCCCAAACAGCAAACCTCATCGGGGATTGCAGGGTCTCATGAACACCTATCGCTAACTTAGTTATGAAAATGAAGTACCGATTTTACACTCAAGATATGACAGGGGAATCTAGTACATCGCATAGATCTTCGTTCATTTGTAGGAATGTGTCACATTTCATCACACATGAGATGGAACTCCACTGATAACCGAGAGGTTTATTGTTAACGATCGCAAGTAGACACTGCTCTGAGACGCACACAGAATATGCGGTTGTATACGAGTCGAAAACTTGCTGTGCCACACAACTGACGCATCCTGACAGTACATCAGGAAAAAACAAACAAATGACCTGCAGCAATTTCTCCCTCTATCTCTCTAGAATGCATCATCAGTCCACCATTAAATCGTACCTCGCTACAACTCCATCTCAGCCAACCACTCCATGCACTCTGTGTCCTCCTTTAACGCAGATGCAAGTAATTTTAGAGGCAGACAACTCTCTGTCTTCCTGAAAAGCATCAAAAACAGTAGTCAGCTCATGTGTATCACTGTTGCCTCATTAGACATACCATAGAATGCTGCCTCGACGGAAAAAAGGTCACTGTTTCCCTGGTTCCCTTTGCTTCCATGTTGACGTTTCCTCGGATTCCTCTTGCTGTCGCATACTTGTTTCCATATACAAGTATTGTTCTGCGCCAACCAGAACACACGCAAGTACTTCCTCAATTTCCCCGCATTTCAGTGTATTTTCCCTCAATTTATTCGAATTTTCCACCATTTTTCGCAATTCTATCGGTTTTTTTATGTTACTTCTACGCGTGTGATCATAACATAACCTCGAGTTCCGTGTTCTAAAATCGCTTGCAAATGTAGTGCAACTGCCGACACTTAACGCAAATGCACTGATGGGAGACATAGTGTAGCACTGTACTCGATTGTATGCAGTCGCCTCCGCCCCTCATCCCCACATATTCCACATTTGAAGAGCCTCTGCTCTGTTCCTTGTATGTCTGTGTAAGTGTGTGAGTCGCGAACGGCTTCAGGACCAGGTCCTTCCGCTTGTGGACCCAACTTCGAACATACAAAACTTCTTCGTGTGTAATGCGTGCTTGGTCCACCTGCGAGCCCTATCCCAGATGTGACATGTGGTGGATCTGCCTCTGAACATCGGTCTGGATATATAGTGCGAGCAGATCCACACTCAAACTCTACTAGTATGAGGCATATTGTGGATCTGCATCCCAACATCACTCCGTACATTGTGCATGGCAGATCCACCTTCAAACTCTACCGTGGACATGGCACATTGTGGATCCGCATCCCAACATCGCTCCAGATATAACGCACAGCGGATCCACACTCGAATGCTAACGTGGGTCTACTGTAAGTCCAGGGAGCAATCCGCGACACATGCACATACACAGACATACAGAAAATAGAGCAGACGCTCTGCAAATGTGGAATATGTGAGATGGAGGCGACTGGATACAATCCAGTACAGTGCTATACTATGCCTCCCGATCAGTACAATTGCGTTAGGTGTTGGCAGCTGTACTACATTTACAAGTAATCTTAGAACACAGAACGAGAGGTTATGTCATGAGCGCATGTGTTGAACTGACATAAATAAGTCGATAGAATTGCAGAAATTACTTACAAATTAAGGGAATATACACCGAAATGGGGGAAATATGAGGAAGTACTTGCATGTCTTCTGGTCAGCGCAGAACAGCTTGTACCTGGGAACAAGTATTTGACAGCAAGAGGAATCCGAGAAAACGTTGACATGGAAACGGTCACCTTTTTCCGTCGAGGCAGCATTCTACTGTATGTCTATTAAGGCAACAGTGATACACGTGAGTTGACTACTGTATTCGAGGCTTTTCAGGAAGACAGAGGCCATATGCCTCTAAACTTACTTGCATCTGCGTTTAAGTATGACATAGTGTGCATGGAGTGGTCAGTTGAGATGGAGTTATAACGAGGTACGATTTTATGGTAGATTGATGATGTATTCTAGAGAGATAGAGGGAGAAGTTGCTGCAGGCCATTTGACCATTTTATCTTGATGTTCTGTCAGGATGCGTCAGTTGTGTGACATAGCATGTTTTCGACTCGTATACAACCGCGTGTTCTGTGTGGAACTTAGAGGAGTTTCTACTTGCGATCGTTAACAATAAACCTCTCGTGATTACGTAGGCTTTCCCGGCGTAATAAGTCTTGAAAGTCTCTTCGGGTTTGCTGCCGGATCCTAAAATCAACTTGACTCGATATTTCGGCGATCCAACTGTTCGCCATCTTCAGGCAATGCTGCTTCTGCTGATGAGTCCCGCTGAGAACTGACGCACGATTGCAATTCGACGTCCTATATAGGCCACCGTTCAGTACACAGCGCATGCGCCGCCCATCACGGTTTCTGCCTTGCAAAACAGGGAGGTGGCGCCGCCCTTAGTGAAACACTGCTGGCATAGAGACAGAAGTTATGACACTTTCTGCAAGACCTGACCATAATTTTGCAGGACAATGCTCAAGCACGTACAGTGCAAGTTGGTTCAATGGCTCTGAGCACTATGGGACTTTTAAGGTCATCCGTCCCCTAGTACTTAGAACTACTTAAACTTAACTAACCTAAGGACAACACACACATCCATGCCCGAGGCAGGATTCGAACCTGCGACCGTAGCGGTCACGCGGTTCCAGACTGTAGCGCCTAGAACCGCACGGCCACCCCGTCCGGCCAGTTGCTTTGTCTATGGAAATTCTGGAAGTTTCAAGTACACTCTATCGTTACTGAACATTTAGGCTACAAAAAACTTTGTGCTTGTTGGGCTCCAAAAATGTTGACGGCCACTCACAAAATGGGGTCAGCTTTGAATTTCCTTGACCGTTATCACGATGAAGAGAGAACGTTTTGAAATCAGTTGTTACTGGAGATGAAACTTGGATCCAATACGACACACCGGAAACAAAACGACAATCACAACAATGGATGCATCCAAATTCACCAAAAAAAGAAATTCAAACAAACATTCAACAATAGAAATGTTATGGCTACCGTGTTTTGGGACCAAAAGGATGTGTTGTTTCCAGAGTTTATGTACCCCAGAACCGCTATCAATGCAGCTGCTTATTTTGAAACTTTATGACATCTGGGGAGAGTCATTCAAAACAAATGAAGATGAATGCTGACATCAGGAATTATGTTGATCCATGACAACGCTCGTCCACACACTGATGGCACAACCCAACGGCTCCTTGAACAATTTCAATGGGACATTTTCGATCATCCGCCGTACAGTCCTGACCTGGCACCTAGCGACTTTCACCTTTTCCCTGAACTGAAGACGTGGCTGGGAGGGCAGCACTTTCAAACCAACGAAGATCTTCAAAACAAGGTCAATGCTCATTTCAAATTTTTGGCGCCAATATTTTATGAAGAGAATATTGCTAAGCTTGTCCACAGGTATAATAAATGTCTCAATGTTTTTGGTGATTATGTTGAAAAGTAACCACAACTGTACAAAACTTTTGGTAGTAAAATAATTGTTTTCTATGAATTTGTCTTTTATTTATAGCAACCTGGCAGGGTAGCCGAGAGTACTAATACACTGCTTCCTGGACTCAGGTGGCCGCGCTGGCCCCAGATCGCATTCGACCAGCGGTTTAACATTGAGGGCTGGTATGCCAGACAGCCTGGATGAGGTTTTTAGGCGGTTTTGCACATCCTGTCGGTGAATAATGGGCTGGTCCCCACGTTCCGCCTCAGTTACATGACTCGCGGCCATTTGAATGTGTTGGCACTATGTAATGGCTAACACTAGACTCAGATAGCCGGGGTACGTAAATTCTGTCCCGGGGGGTTCGGGGTGGCGGCAGAAAGGGCATCTGGCCACCCTCTCCCACTAACATTGCCAACTCCATAGTAACAAGGCCAACACCGCACTGAAGCAGGATAAAGGCCCAAAGGAAATGATGATGTCTTTTATTTTTAGCCTATTGGAGGCTGAAGAAAGACAAACGGTCCTCGTATTTTTGAGTCCTTCTCCCGAGAGAGATGTTACATTGGTTAAGTTTTGAAATCAAGCGTCGTATACTACGTTATTGATTTGTTATGCACTTTTTTTACACCTTTTCCACTTCACTCGTAATTGGTAGCACAGATTTTCATACAGAGAAACGATATTTAGGAAAAAATTATTTCGCTACAGTAAACGAGAGATGCTTCGCTAAATTTGAGTGTGTGATGCGAGTGTTTTCGTAGTGTCGGGGCTGAAAGAAACATTTGATTTGTGTGTGTGTGTGTGTGTGTGTGTGTGTGTGTGTGTGTGTGTGTGTGTAGGTGGGGGAGGGGTGGTAATAGAGAGAATGAGGAGGAGTCTCAGTCTGGCTAGCTAGCGGTAGAGCTGTATATATTGACGTTAGATAAAAAAGTCTGTTAGGGCTGCGCTGAAATTCCACCGAGTGCGTATTATTTGTCTCGATCAGGTCATGCAATGACGTGCTCCCCGCCGTATTAAAAAACAGATACACGTGGGGATATATCAGTTGCTATTCCGGTATTAATCATAGCTTCATTAGATGCGCAACACCAATATCTCCACTAAAGTTTTTCCGTTTACTAGAGCCTAATAGTTCGTAACAGAGCCATAATTTGTTAATGCGGCAAAGAGTACTTATGCCCAGCGGGTTCCTTGGACAATCAATGTCGTCGCACAGATAATTATTTACTGAGTACACAATACTGAATGGATTGGAAGAAGTTATTAAATCAGTAATAGCACTGAACGCGGGTTTATTGCACTATTTTCACATCCTAACATTGCCGTAAGGAAGTAGCTTTTCCTATCTGGGTGGGATTAATGACGTATACTTCAGTCCAAGATATTATTCAAGTTTCAGAGTCCGTTAACTGATTTTACAAAAGTTAATTCTATTCTCACAATTTAGTTCAAAGTTTAGTCTCTATATCGGTCCATTTTTAATAGTTTCTAACTTTGGGTAATGTCCAGTCTTTTATTGAAAATATTCAATTGAAAACAATTTCGAATCTTTCACTAACTGAATTCTACGTGATATCCTATTTGAAGTTACTGATTTACTTCTTACAAGTTCAGTGCGTCGTAGTAGATCACAAATCTTTAACGTCCAAAAAAACAATCTCTCGTGCCCACGTATACGAACACACCCTGAGGTACGACTTGCTCCGGCAAACTCTCGTAGCACAGTAACAGAGCATGGCTCTTTCTTAGGTATTACAGACGATTCTCAAAGAGTACTCATAAGGAGTATTCTTTGAGATCGTTCGTCCTACTCCGTGATTTCTAATTACGGTACTTTGTGATCTGCTATGATTTTATTTTGAAACTAATAGGATTCTATTGTTTTATTTTTTTCTTTTTCAAAACACTAAGCTACTTGGTACTGAATTTCTTTTATATCTACGTGCTACTATTCAAGCAACAAAAAGGACTTTGTTTTTCTTTCTTTTTTTATGAAATTTGGAACTTGATTTTTGGGACTTTTGGCCTTTGGGGTACTACTTTTATATTCCTCATTTTTCGTCCAAAAGAAGCGGCGTTACAAGGAGCAGGCTCAGTTGAGAAACACGTGAGGGACAGAGGACGGATGAATATGTTTTCTTTGAAGAATGGGTTTCGTGTGATATAAGGGTTGCAAAAACATATTTTGTTGAATAGCGCTCTGTCTTAGTCTAAAACCTTCTTTCCTTAGATTACTACTTTTTGTAAGTGGAAGTTCTCCCTTACTTAATTTTTTGGTAGAGGTTATTATTTTCTCTGAGGACTTTTAGATCAATTTGAATGTTATTTGAGCACAGGTTAAGCGATCGATCCGCGAAAGAAGAAAAGCAGCTAAACAGCATTATGGACGGGAATGTTTTAGGGGTGGTCCAATTCCGTATTAGATACGTTCACTCATCTTTTTATGCTTTATTTTGATAAAGTCTGAAAGTGAGACAGACGTAACTGGGACGTGTTAGAGAACGTGAACTGCAATGTTTGGGAAGGGCGCATCGGCGCAGCGCTTGCGGCGGAGGGCGGATTAAGACGCCGGCTCGGGTCTAGCGCGGCGCGGCATCTCCCAGGGCGGAGGCGGGCCGGAAGGCTGCCGGCTGTTGGTGCAGCCGCGGCGGGGACGCGAGCAGAGTAAACCAGAGCGGGATGAATTTCGTAATTACGCTGCTATCTTTTATGGAGCTATTACTCGGCGGGAGTGCTCGTACAGCGCGGCTACAACAGCAAGTTAAATATTTGAGGAAACTTGTTTCAGCGCCGAGCGGCTGACGAGCACCGCGCAGATTCCGCCGAGCGGAGGCGAGGGAGGCAGGCGCCTGACAGTACGCAGCCGCGCCGGCGAGAAGTGGCGCCGGGTGCTCCACGGCCTGTTGGCGCGGGCGCACTGCCGGCTCTTAACGTCAACACATCCAGAGGTAGGCGGCCGCGATCGAGCGATAAGTCACCGCCTGGGGCTGCTACTCATGTTAATTGTCTCACTATTATGGAATAAAATGAGTCACCACTGGTATCACTGATTTCTCCTTCATTTTGAAGATATCAATCAAAATTTTTACAAACGGTAATGAAAAATATTCGATTTTAATCAGGAAAAAGGAATCGGTTGATAATACAGGATGTCTCCGTAAGAGCGTGCAAAAATGCCTCAGGACATAGAGAAAGTTCCACTGAACAATCTGAGGTAGGGAACCTGGGGTCTACGCAGCCAGTTTAATGATATATGGAAGTAAACATGTTTATCGCTTCGTCTAGCATTACTGTTTTCCAGCTTATTTACAACTAACACTTGTACATGTTTACGCATATTGTGCTGCTTATTTACAGGATGACAATTATTGAACTATGTCAAATAAAATCGTCATAACTTCTGAAAGGTTTGCGTTAGGATGTACAAACTGCACGGTTGTTCGCGGGGCATGATGGGAATTAATACACGCATGCTTGGCTTGGTTTAGCGACGAAGATCTTTCTCATTTGGATGGGTTCGTCAATAAGACAAGCCGGCCTCTGTAACCTAGCGGTTCTAGGCGCTTCAGCCCGGAACAGCGCTGCTGCTACGGTCGCAGCTTCGAGTCCTGCCTCGGGCATGGATGTGTGTGATGTCCTTAGGTTAGTTAGGTTTAAGTAGTTCTCAGTCTAGGGGACTGATGACCTCAGATGTTAAGACCCACAGTGCTTAGAGCCATTTCAACCATTTGAACCAATATGCCAAATTGGAGCATTAGGAGGACTGAGAATCCGCATTTAGAAATCTTGAAGTCTCTTCACCCTCAACGAGTGACTGTGTGATATGCAATGGGCAGTCACGGAATAATCGGTACTATATTGCTTGATGACATCATGACTACCGAAAGGTACATGAATGTTTTGGAGGATGATTTAATCCCCATTCTACAAAGTGACCCTGATTTCGACCAGATGTGGTTCGTGCGAGACGGAGCTTGACCCCATCGAAGCATGAGAGTGTTTGATGTCCTGGAGGACCACTTTGGGGTCCGCATTTTGGCTCTGGGGTACCCAGAGGCCACTTGCATGGGCATCGATTAGCCGTCACATTCTCCGGACCCGAACACAAGCGACACCTTTCTGAGGGGATATATTAAACACAAGGTGTACAGAAATAACCGCAAAACCATTTCTGAGCTGGAAACACTCATTCACGCAGACATCGACAGCATCGGTATTCCGACACTCCAGCGCGTCATGCAGAATTTCGCTATTCGTCTGCACAACTTCACCACCAGGAATATCGAACATATCATAACCTAAAGACGAATAGCTGCAGCGAAGTTTACATGTTGAATAAAGTGTGTGCACACTGTGGCTTGTAAGTAATTTACGTTTTTTTTCATATAGTTCAATAATTGTCACCCTGTTCATGTATATTCTTTATTTCCTGCAAGGAAAGGAGGAGAACGACCCTAATTACCGAGAAGTCATGATACAGGTTTTCTTTGCTTTATTTGTCCGTAAAGTAGCTCTGTTGTATAGTATTTACATTGTCCCATGACAGAACGTGCTATGAATCAACGACAGACCCACCCATTACTCGTTGCTACGTGCTACAGACGCGAAATTTAGCCGACAGGAAGAAGATGCTGTTATATGCAAATGATTAGCTTTTCAGAGTATTCACACAAGGGTGGCGCCAGTGGCGACACCTACAACGTGTTGACATGAGTAAAGTTTCCAACCGATTTCTCATACACAAACAGCAGTTGACCGGCGTTGCCTGGTGAAACGTTGTTGTGATGCCTCGTGTAAGAAGCAGAAATGCCTACCACCACATTTCCGAATTTGATAAAGGTCGGATTGTAGCGTATCGCGATTGCGGTTTATCGTATCGCGACGTTGCTGCTCGCGTTGGTCGAGATCCAATGACTGTTAGCAAAATATGGAATCGATGGGTTCAGGAGGGTAATACGGAACGCCGTGCTGGATCCCAGTGGCCTCGTATCACTAGCAGTCGAGATGACAGGCATCTTATCCTCATGGCTGTAACTGATCGTGCAGCCACGTCTCGATTCCTGAGTCAACAGATGGGGACGTTTGCAAGACAACAACCATCTGCACGAACAGTTCGACGACGTTTGCAGCAGCATGGACTATCAGCTCGGAGACCATGGCTGCGATTACCCTTAACATTGCATGCATTACAGACAGGAGCACCTGCGATGGTGTACTGAGCGCCGAACCTGGGTGCACGAATGGCAAAACGTCATTTTTCGGGTGAATCTAGGTTCTGTTCCCAGCATCATGATGGTCGCATCCGTTTTTGGCGACATCGTGATGAACGCACATTGGAAGCGTGTATTCGTCATCGCCATACTGGCGTATCACCCGGCGTGATGGTATGGGGTGCCATTGGTTACAGGTCTCGGTCACCTCTTGCTCGCATTGATGGCACTTTGGATAGTGGACGTTACATTTCAGATGTGTTACGACCCGAGGCTCTACCCCTCCGTCGATCCCTGCGAAACCCTATATTTCAGCAGGATAATGCACAACCGCATGTTGCAGGTTCTGTACAGGCCTTTCTGGACACAGGAAATGTTCGACTGCTGCCCTGGCCAGCACATTCTCCAGATGTATCACCAACTGAAAACGTCTGGTCAATGGTGCCCGAGCGACTGGCGACAGTCACTATTCTTGATGAACTGTGGTATCGTGTTGAAGCTGTCAGCTGTACCTGTACACGCCATCCAAGCTCTGTTTGACTCAATGCCCAGGTGTATCAAGGCCGTTATTACGGCCAGAGGTGGTTGTTCTGGGTGCTGATTCTCAGGATCTATGCACCCCAACTGCGTGAAAATGTAATCACATGTCAGTTCTAGTATAATATATTTGTCCAATGAATACCCGTTTATCATCTGCATTTCTTCTTGGTGTAGCAATTTTAATGGCCAGTAGTGTATCTGTTAGTATGAATCAGAATCTCTTTCTCCGATGTAATGCATTGCGGTTAGTGGCCGTCAGTTTTAGCACATATTGTAAGATGCATTATAAATTGTATGTTCATTATGTCAATGAGGGTATTTGTAGTTAACTAATGTAAATAAAAATGTACAGAGTAATGTGATTTTATTCCTATTATCTCCTTAAGCTGGCTTCTCCGACCCCAGGTTCCCTATCCCAAATCGTTCAGTGGAGCATCCCCTACGTCCTGCCAAATTTTTGTACGCTCTTCCGGAAACACCCTTTAAGATTAGATATAATACATTCGACAATTTGCAACGAAATGCAGAAAGCAGCAGTGTATGGATTATCACTTTGTCTGCATTTAACTTATTTGCATCAAAATCGAAACTATTAACGTCTGAGAAGAAAAAGTATTCATTCAACCTACGATAAAACGATAAATAATATACACCACACTGATGGATTCTTCCGCACTTCTTGGCCGAATAATTTCAAACTGAAGGTTGAAAAGCAAACAGACTGCATCTTGTTCCACTAAGGTTTCCCACTTCCGAACCAGTTTACGGCTTACGAGGCCAACATCACCTGACTCCTGTAGATGATTTGATAAGCCGAAAACTGGTTCGTAATTTTTGTGCCGTGGGAAAATACACTCGCAGTCCCAGGGGTGGGGGCGCTGTATCCAATGGGAGGAGATTTAGCGGGACTACAAGATATGAAATATTACACACGTCAAAATAAGTTTTGCGTCATCCCGGTTCCTAGAAGTCCTGAAGATAGACGTTGACTGTGGATATTGTGTCATAGACACAGTCCCTTTGACTGTTCAGAGACGTAACTAAACCCGCCCGGAGATGTAAACAACCATGTATGTGCAGCGCCTATAAGACGGAGGGGGCCCGACAGCCGATCAGTTCCAGTCATTCCACCAGGAAGGAGGTACACTGCTCGTGCTGCCTGTAATTCAACCATGCTTAGGCGATCAATACCGCGGTTCTATCGCGTTGGTATTGTTACTTTGTGCCAGGAAGGGCTCTCAACAAGGGAAGTGTCCAGACGTATGGGAGTGAACCAAAGCGATGTTGTTCGCCAGGAGCTGTCGATGACATGCCTCGTTCAGGCCGCCCAGGGTATACTACTGAAGTGGATCACCGCTACCTACGGATTATAGGTCGGAGTAACCCTGACAGCAACGCCACCATGTTGAATAATGCTTTTAGTGCAGCCACAGGACGTTGTGATACGTCTCAAACTGTGCGCCATAGGTTGCATAATGCGCAACTTCACTCCCGACGTCCATGGCGAGGTCCATCTTTGCAACGACAGCATGCAGCGCGGTACAGATGGGCCCAACAACATGCCGAATGGAGCGCTCAGGATTGGCTCAAACATGGTTCAAATGGCTCTGAGCACTATGGGACTTAACATCTGAGGTCATCAGTCCTCTAGGGCTTAGAACTACTTAACCCTAAGTAACCTAAGCACATCACACACATCCCTGCCCGAAGCAAGATTCGAACCTGCGACCGTAGCAGTCATGAGGTTCCGGACTGAAGCGCCTAGAACCGCTCGGTCACAGCGGCCGGCTCAGCATTGGCATTACGTTCTCTCCATCGATGAGTGTCTTATATTTCAACCACACAATCGTCGGAGACTTGTTTGGAGGCAACCTTGTCAGGCTGAACGCCTTAGACACACTGTCCAGCGAATGCATCAAGTTGGAGGTTCCCTGCTGCTTTGGGGTGACATTATGCGGGGCCGACGTACTCCGCTGTTGGTCATGAAAGGCACCCTAACGGCTGTACGATACATGAATGCCATCCTCCTACCGATAGCGCAACCATATCGGCAGCATACAGGCGAGGCATTCGTGTTCATGACGACAATTCGCGCCCCCATGCTGCACATCTTGTGAATGACTTCCTTCAGGATAACGAAATCGCTCGACTAGAGTGGCCAGGATGTTCTCCTGACATGAACTCTATCGAATATGCCTGGGATAGATTGAAAAGGGCTGTTTATGGACGACGTGACCCACCAACACTCTGAGGGATCTACGCCGAATCGCCGTTGAGTAGTGGAACAATCTGGACCAACAGTGCCTTGATGAACTTGTGGATAGTATGCCACGACGAATACACACATGTATGAATGCAAGAGGACGTGCTACTGGGTATTAGAGGTACCGGTGTGTACAGTAATCTGGACCACCACCTCTGAAGGTCTCGCTGTATGGTGGTACAACATGCAATGTGTTGTTTTCATGAGCAATAAAAAGGGCGGAAACGATCTTTATGTTGATCTCTATTCCAATTTTCTGTACAGGTTCCGGAACTCTCGGAACCGAGGAGATGCAAAATTTTTTTTGATGTGTTTAGTTCACTTTCTTACAATGACGATACGACGATTTACTTAACTTTGTACAACACATTTCCACAGGAATGTTCTGAGCTTTACATCTGTCTCTGAATATTAAAGTATATAGTGATATAAATAATAGTAATATGAAGTAAACAGCGGTATGTGGGCGAGCGTTGTCGTCTTGGAACCACCTCCGTTTCACCTCCTGGAATGCTGTTCATGAATGGCAGCACATCAGGTTGTCTCACCAGACTGAAATACAAATTTGCAGTCAGGGTGGGTGGGATAACCACGAGAGTGCTCCTGCTGTCATAAGATATCGCACCCCAGACAATGTCCAGATGTAGGTCCAGTGTGTCTAGAACGTAGAAAACTTGTTGGCAGGTCCTCAACTGGCTTCGTTCTAAGCAACACACGGATATCACTGGCACGAGAGAGAACCAGCTTTCATCAGAAACCACAACAGACCTCCACCCTGTCTTCTAATGAGTTCTCGCTTGATACCACTGAGGTCGCAAATGGCGGTGGTTTGTACGCTATAGCGTGTCTGG
The DNA here is from genome assembly GCF_021461385.2 of Schistocerca piceifrons. Taxonomy (NCBI): domain Eukaryota; kingdom Metazoa; phylum Arthropoda; class Insecta; order Orthoptera; family Acrididae; genus Schistocerca; species Schistocerca piceifrons. Next base: position 445,101,665 of record NC_060142.1, on the reverse strand, counting down.
CTGGGAGCTGTTCATGAAGTAACCGATCTGTAACAGCTCTCGTGTCACTAGGGTGCCAACTGCTGCTCAAATTTTTGTTGCAGATGCAGTACGACGAGCCAGAGCCATAAGCCGAGCTCGACGGTCGTCCCTCTCGGTGTGGCACCTGGCCGACCGGAGCTCGGTCTTCTTGCGACCGTACATTCTCATGAGCTCCACTGCCAGTAACCGTGTACAGTGGCTACATTTCTGCCAAGTCTTCCTGCAACATCGCAGAAGGAACATCCGGCTTCTCGTAGCTCCATTATGCTACCTCTTTCACGCTCAGTGAGGTGCTGATAATGGCGTCTTTGTCAACTTAAAGGCATTCTTGACTAACTTCAACTGACCACGTCCAATCTCTAAGCTAAGTAACGCCCATGACAGTTACAGCGCACATTTAAACCAAACTTGCTTCGCATCCTCATAATGGCGCAACCAGCGTCACTCTTATGCGACTGGCGCAAAATTTCCAAAGACATCGTCTTTCGGACGAAGAAATGCTCCTGCCAACGTTCGTTGTGCCGCACAGCTCCTTCTTGGTGTCGCGATTTTTTTTCCGCCAGGGAATTTTACAGTAGTCATTATTTTTATCGATATTCTACTGGATATCTCCTCGTATGTATCCAAAGTATGTTACGGTTATTTATATTCAGTATTAATTGCCAGTCTCTGGACCATTCATCAATCCTTTCCAGGTCATCCGCCAGTTCGCTGCTGCCCTCAGGCGTTGCTACTTCGTTAAAAAAATAAAAAATAAAAAAAATAAAAAAAAGTGTGCGAAATCTTATGGGACTTAACTGCTAAGGTCGTCAGTCCCTACGCTTACACACTACTTCACCTACATTATCCTAAGGACAAACACACACATCCGTACCCTAGGGAGGACTCGAACCTCCGCCGGGACCAGCCGCAAAGTCCATGACTGCAGCGCCTGAGACCGCTCGGCTAATCCCGCGCGGGACTTCGTTACAGACAACTGCATTATCTGCAGATAGCCTCAACGGTTATCCGCCGGCTATACACTAGATCATTTACATGTATTGTGAATACTAACGGTCCTGTCACACTTGGGGTACTCCCGAAATTTGAAAGGAAACAACTGGGGCTTTGGATTTAGCGATTTACGAAAAACTAAATCTGATTTATAAATGAACGCAGCAAAGACGAAGGCTAAAGAACACCTATGTTGAGGTTGCCACACATAGTCCATGTAGCGTATTTGAGACGCCTGCTAACTCTGCTGGGCAGAAGAGGTAATTAGAATTGTGGAAAGGGTCAAATAAGCTTGGGGTCAGTTTCACCTTCTAATTGTAATTTATTGTAATTGAATAATACATTGACAACCAAAGCGGCACATAGCCGAACCTTTACCAAATGCATCTCTTTCACGGCTGAAGGCCTCCGAACAAGAAATCTTAAAAACCAAAAAGATAAAAATCCAATTAAAATAGCAATAAAATAATTAAAAAACACATATCACAGGTAGGTGGAAAGCCTCAAAGCAAAGCAGATAGAACAAACATACGCAACGTGCAATACCAATGGCTGAAGGCCACAATTAAGTTTCAAAATTTTAAATATATTACCATAATTTTTTAAAGGCAGAAGGCAGAAATGTTTAAGCTTGAAAGATAATTTTAAGAATAAGGTTACAAGACTGAAAGCCCACAATTAATTTTGCAAAATTTTTAAGAAAAATTAGAAAATAACCATAAGCCTTAATTTTAAGTAGCTGAAAACAGGTAATTAAACACCGGTGAGAAAAGACAATAAAGACAACGGCACTCGCAAGGGAACCTCCCCATCGCACCACCCTCAGATTTAGTTATAAGTTGGCACAGTGGATAGGCCGTGAAAAATGGAACACAGATCAATCGAGAAAACAGGAATAAGTTGTGTGGAACTATGAAAAGTAAGCAAAATATACAAACTGAGTAGCCCATGTGCAAGATAGGCAACATTAAGGATAGTCTGAATCCAGGAACACCGTGGTCCCGTGGTTAGCATGAGCAGCTGCGGAACAAGAAGGTCTTGGTTCAAGTCTTCCCTCGAGTGATAACTTTATTTATTTTCGCAAAGTTATGATCTGCCCGTTCGTTCATTGACGTCTCTGTTCACTGTAATAAGTTTAGTGTCTGTGTTTTGCGACCGCACCGCAAAACCGTGCGATTAGTAGACGAAAGGACGTGCCTCTCCAATGGGACCCGAAAACATTTGATCGCAAGGTCATAGGTCAACCAATTCCTCCACAGGAAAACACGTCTGATATATTCTATACGACACTGGTGACGGCATGTGCGTCACATGACAGGAATATGTTGTGGAATGGCGAATGGGTAAAAAGATTCTTCTACCTTGCCCGATTTAGGATTTCTTGTGGATGTGATAATCATTCCCAAAAAAGTGATGAAAACATAACAGACGGACAGATAATAATTGTTTGAAAATAAAAAATTAAAATTTTTTACTCGAGAGCAGACTTGAACCAAGGACCTCTGGTTCCACAGCTGCTCACTTTAACCACGGGGCCACGGCTTTCTTGAGTTCAGATATTCCTTGATGTTACCTGTCTTACACATGGACTATTCAGTTCGTATATTTTGCTTATTTTTTCGTAGTTCCACACAACTTCTTCCTGTTTTCTTGATTGATCTGTGTTCAGTTTTTCAAGGCCTATCCACTTTGCAACTTGTAACTAAATCTGAGGGGAGGTGCGATAGGGAGGTTCCCTTGTCAGAAGCCTCCCGGGGGTCGGTCTGCCCTCGTTCACTTAGGTGAGACAGGTGGTGAGCCGAACTACACTTGATCCGTCGGAACCCAACCAGGGGACAGTCACGGATAGACCGACACAACGACTTGCTTCCCATCAATAAAGGACACTGCCTGAATTTACGTCAGTCCCTGGTCCGCACCAACCGACCGACTTCTCTCAGAATACCGACAAGATCTAAAATAGTGAAACGGTACAGTAGTTTCCGCTCTATAAGCAGCAGGTTTCGCTGCTCGCTCGCACCGAGAAATACTAACAGAGGCGGCTCTGTCCCCAATTTTATTGCAGGACGCGGCCGGCCGCGGGTGCAACAGAACCCATGTGAACGGGTGGAAAGAAATGTGTGAGGCTTCATAATACATATTTATATGTGACGTGTATTATGTGTTTCTTGTACATGAATGTGAATCTGCACAGGAACTTTCCTAATCTCCTCACACCTCTCCGTAAAGCGTGGCCAAATCTTAGTTGGGAAGTAGTTCTGTAGTATAGTAGTGCCAACCTCACTCCTGGGTAGGGGATCAGAGAGACATAACAGGCAGGTAAAAGTCATAGACTTCACAAGATTTGGGGTGGAGAGGTTGGTCACGGTCAAGTAGTTCGACCATCCCCTCCACCGGGACCCAGGAAGACCTCCGGGTGCCCGCCATATTCGTGGAGTGTTACAGAAGACGGGTAAGTGAGAAGACGTGCCCTCAGTGCGTCTGTCTCAATGTTCGCGCATGGAAGAGAGGTATTTGAATATTTGTACTAATTCTTTTATTTCCAGTTTTGGATTGTGTAAGGAAATGATGTTCTCGTTTAATTTCGGAAATTTGACCCCCTGTGTTAATATATCTGGTCCCCAGTTTGCCGTTATCCTCCTCTCGTAGTGGATGTTCCATGTAAAATATTGAGAGACTTTGGCGGTATAGATTTGGCCAACGCAAACTCCGTTTTGCACGTAGAAATGTGCGTGCAGATTAGTGTATACTATACCCGAGCTATAAGTTGTAAAATCGTAATATCTGTAAACTGGAACAATTGCTGCAATCGCTGTAAAGTCGAGTGATAATGTTTAAAATAATTAGGTAATCAATTGTCATCAATCTTTAACATACCTTAAAAATCACAAAGAAGTCAAGTTAAAGGAATTCATTTAAGATAAAAGATATAGACTTCAAGAAACCACACATCAGCGTGTGAGCCCTCCAGCCCCTTGCCTAGTATAGTACAGAAAGGGCACGCTCTCTAGGTAGCGATCTCAAGCTCCCATCCTTAGTTATCCGTTACGCAATTTTCATTCAGGGCTTGACGACATCAACTTTCATCTGGCGTCCCTAGGCAAGGAAGTTAGACGGGAACCTTTCAATAGTCGTCAGTGGAAATAACACCAACTACACACACAACTTGACAAACACTGCACAAAGACCTGAACGATACCCAACAGTAACTAAGCACGCACGAAGACAAATCGGGAGCCGATGCATACACACACAGCCGACTCATGAACGATCGGAGAGCCAAAACGCGTCGTCCGTGGCCCGGCTCAAGTGATGCATGGCGGCAGTGGTCGAGCCAGCTATATGGACGCAGACCTCACTGCTGCTCCAACCAGACTGCACTAATGGCGCATAGCAACTCCCGACTGGCAGGTCCGGACTCCGCTCCAGACACGTTCCAACTGACTGGCAGAGCCGAACTCGTGACGAATTGCATTACGACAGACAACGACCGGGAAGTAATAGCAGTCGAGCAAAGATACTACGAGAGGGGATACATAGATATGCGCTGCTAGCGCTGCCCACGGTCAGGCAAAGCAGCAGCTCAGTGACAGAAGTAATTTAAATTAACGTAGTGAGGTGGAAGTACGTTAAAAACAGGGTGTAAAATACATGATGGAGGGAACACGAGCCACGCACGGCTCAGTATTCTCAGGGTCCCTGCCGCAATCTGGCAGCGAGCCGTCGCGGAGGACGCTGGCGAAGGTCCGGCCTTCGCGACTCGACTCTTCCGTGTTTTTTGCTGGCACGCAGCTGCGTAGACGCAGTGCGTCTCGCTGCAGGTCTGGCGCGCGGCCATCCCGGCCCGGGCCGGAACGGAGCGGAACGCCGGGGAATTCTCGCAGCGCGCGGGCACCCCCAGTTATTAGCCGGCCGCGTGGCGAGCCGCCAGCGCTAAAACGGGCCTCTATTGCCTAACGAGTAACGCGCAATTCAGGCGAACGCAGATGTTCCACCGCAATGCCAAGGGTGGATTACCGCGTCAACAACATACCGTCTCTGTCGCCAGTCGGTTCCGTTGATTGCCAGGGCTCTGAATCTGCCGTGACGCACAACTCTGCTCTTGGCTGCGCTCGGGTCGCCTTTGAATGTTTCGCAAGTGTTAAGTAACTGTGACTGCGACAGTGGAAACACAGACGGCGACAGTGGAAAACACTGCGCTTGTTTGCCTCTTCTGTTGCGCATTTGACGCTGTAGCGCTGGGTACGCCAGTGCTACGAATAGTTATTTATTCTCCACCACACCGAGAGAGATGGCACAAGAGCTGAGACAGTGCTGTCTCACTTGTGCCGGATATTACGCAAATAAATAAATAAATGAAATAAAATAAAATAAAAAGAAAAACAAGAACAAGAACAAAAAAACGCACCAAGAAGGAATTATCCGAATAGGACGGTAATCGGCAAATGTGATGTACACATGGAGACAAAAAAATTACAGTTACACAAAAAATGGGGCATTTATTCAATAGGAAGAGGTGCAAAATTTGAGCGTTTCTGTAACACGTTGGTCCACCTACCGTTCTTAGGCAAGTAGTTATTCGGCTTGTCATTAGTGGCATTCGTTGATAGAGTTGTTGCATGTTCTCCTGAGAGACACAGTGCCAAATTCTGTCCGACTGAGACGTTACATCATCATAATCCCGAACTTATTGGGGTGCCCTGCCGATAAAGCTCCAAACGTCCTCAGTCGCGGAGAGATCCAACGACATTGCTAGTCAAGGTAGCATTCGACACACACGAAGACAAGTACACTACTGGCCATTAAAATTGCTACACCAGGAAGAAATGCAGATGATAAACGGGTATCCATTGGACAAATATATTATACGAGAACTGACATGTGATTACATTTTCACGCAGTTTGGGTGCATAGATCCTGAGAAATCAGTATCCAGAACAACCACCTCTGGCCGTAATAACAGCCTTGATACGCCTGGCCATTGAGTCAAACAGAGCTTGGATGGCATGTACAGGTACAGCTGCCCATGCAGCTTCAACACGGTACCACAGTTCATCAACAGTAGTAACTGGCATATAGTGACGAGCCAGTTGCTCGGCCACCATTGACCAGACGTTTTCAGTTGGTGAGAGATCTGGAGAATGTGTTGGCCAGGGCAGCAGTCGAACATTTTCTGTATCCAGAAAGGCCCGTACAGGACCTGCAACATGCGATCGTGCATTATCCTGCTGAAATGTAGGGTTTCGCAGGAATCGAATGAGGGGTAGAGCCACGGGTCGTAACACATCTGAAATGTAACGTCCACTGTTCAAAGTGCCGTCAATGCGAACACGAGGTGGCCGAGACGTGTAACCAATGGCACTCCATACCATAACGCCGGTTGATACGCCAGTATGGCGATGACGAAAACATGCTTCCAACATGCGTTCACCGCGATGTCGCCAAACACGGATGCGACCATCACGATGCTGTATGCAGAACCCGGAACCTGGATTCATCCGAAAAAATGACGTTTTGCCATTCGTGCACCCAGGTTCGTCGTTGAGTACACCTTCGCAGGCGTTCCTGTCTGTGATGCACCGTCAAGAGTAACCGCAGCCATGGTCTCCGAGCTGATAGTCCAAGCTGCTGCAAACGTCGTCGAACTGTTCGTGCAGACGATTGTTGTCTTGCAAACGTCCCCATCTGTTGACTCAGGGATCGAGACGTGGCTGCACGATCCGCTACAGCCATGCGGATAAGATGCCTGTCATCTCGACTGCTGGTGATACGAGGCCGTTGGGATCCGGCACGGCGTTCCGTATTACCCTCGTGAACCCACCGATTCCATATTCTGCTAACAGTCATTGGATCTCGACCAACGCGAGCAGCAATGTCACGATACGATAAACCGCAATCGCGATACGCTACAATCCGGCCTTTATCAAAGTCGAAAACGTGATGGTACGCATTTCTCCTCCTTACAGGAGGCATCACAACAACGTTTCACCAGACAACGTCGGTCAACTGCTGTTTGTGTATGAGAAATCGGTTGGAAACTTTCCTCATGTCAGCACGTTGTAAGTGTCGCCACCAGCGCCAACCTTGTGTGAATGCTCTGAAAAGTTAATCATTTGCGTATCTCAGAATCTTCTTCCTGCCTGTTAAATTTCGCGTCTGTAGCACGTCATCTTCGTGGTGTAGCAATTCTAATGGCCAGATGTGTAGTAGATAGTCTCGCCGTGTGTAGACAGGCATTTTGTTGCGCAAGTATAAGCCCTTGATGGCTTGCCACGAAGGGCAACAAAACGGGGCCCAGAATATCGTAGAAGCACCGCTGTGCTGTATGGGTGCCGCGATGGTAACCAAAGGTATCCTGTTGTGAAAAGAAACTGCACCCCAGAGCATCGCTCCTGCTTGTCGGGCCGTGTGGCGGGCCACAGACAGGTTGGTACCCACCACTGTCTGGGGAGTCTCCAGGCACATCTTCGACCTGGAATCTTACTGACTGGAGTTGAGTTTGTTCAAACGGCTCTAAGCACTATGGGACTTCACTTCTGAGGTCATCAGTCCCCTAGACTTAGAACTACTTAAATCTAACTAACCTAAGAATATCACACACATCCATGCCCGAGGCAGGATTCGAACCTGCGACGTAGCAGTCGCGCTGTTCCAGACTGAAGCGCCTAGAACCGCTCGGCCACATCGGCTCCCGGAGTAGAGTTGTCTGCTGTGATGCGTCTCGCCCGAACTGAGCCCCAATACCCAGCGAAGACGTGTCTGGAGATGCCCCCACAGCGGTGGAATACCAATCTGATTTTCGCCTTCGATACGGCCCGACAACATCCACAGCACCCTGACAGCACAGCGGTACGTCGATAATATTCTACGCCCCATTTTGCTGCCATTCAAGGCAAGCCATTCGGGGCTACATTTCAGCAAGATAATGCCCACCCACACGTAGCGAGAGTTTGTACTGATTGTTCTCGTGCGTGTCAAACACTTCCTTGGCCAACAAGATCGCCGGATCGCTCCCCAGTTGAGAACGTTTGGAGCTTTAGGGGAAGTGGGAACGGTGGTTATTGCTGAAACAACCGGTTTTCGGTTGTTATGGTTTTTTTCATGTCAGTTTAACCTTAACCGCAAAATGCGGTTTAAAGTACATCAAAGAGAAGAGAAAAGCAGATGGCATGTACTCAATGACGGATTACCTCAGGGCTCTGTTCGTGCTCGATTGTTATTCAACCTCTTCACAACTGATCTGCCGAATTTGTCCAGCCGAAAATTTCAATATGCATATGACCTGGGAATTTCATATCAGAGTGAAGACCTTCCTGAATGTGAAGAACACCTAACGAACAGCCTTACTGAACTTTATGAGTATTTTTAGACATGGTGACTGAGACCAAATGTTTCTAAAACCGAGGTAGACCTGTTCCACCTCTCTAATCGCCTTTCATCAGCAAAGATCAGTCCACAATTCGGCCCTCTTGGCACAGTCAGATACAACGAAAGCTCAGAATACCTGGGAGTCACTCTGGACAGAATTATAACATACAAAAACACCTTTCCAAATTGGCCAAGAAGATACAAACTCGAGTGAATCTTGTGAGAAAGCTGGCAGGCAGTACATGGGCAGCAACCACATCAGTCGTCCGAGGAGCATCCCTTGCACGGTATACTCTGCACCAGAATACTGTGCACCAGTCTGATTCCGAAGTTCCCACGTAGCGAAAGTAGACGTCAAACTGAACTCAGTTATGAGAGAAATTAGTGGTACAGTCCGGTCTACAACTACTTGCAGGTTACCAGTGCTTCTAAACATCTGTCCACCACACCTCCGTCGAAAGGCTGCTCTTTACAACCTCTGTCAGAAAGTTCCTGAAAACAACTCTATCCCTCTTCATGACTATTTGCAGTCACTGCCCAGGAAACGCCTCAAACCTAGAAGACCAGCATATGAAATTTGAGTCCAAATGCTATCCACAGGATTCGACCAGGACACAGAGTGGAAACGTGAGTGGCAAGCTACAACAACCCGACACTACGAACTTGTAGACAATCCAACAGTTCCAATTCCATGCTTCCACCAACCAAGGGAGGTGTGGATGCAGTTAAACAGATATCGGACTGAAGAGGGTAGGTGCAAATACAACATGCACAAGTGGGGCTTTTCAAGTGACAGTGTGTGTGACTGTGGTGACACCCAAACAATGAGCCACATCGTGAATGAATGTCCAATCAGACGCTTCCCTGGTGGCACTGAGAAGCTCCATCAAACATCCCACGAGGCTCTCCGCTGGATCGAGTCCATGAACATCCGAATGTAGTCTAAGCCGTTTTAAAACTTGTGTACTGTATATAATTTCACATGTACATTTTTATATATATTTCTTTGTTTTGCTAAATGTGTATTACTGTAAGTGATGCATACGATAATAATAATAATAAACCTGACTTTTAAAACCGCTCAAAATATCAGGTTTCATAAATAACAGAATTCCGTTTTTTATTCCCATTATTTCCTGTATAAACGTAGAAATTGAACAAAAATTGAAAAATTTTGACTCTCTCAGGATCAAGATACATACAATCAAGGTATTAAATTAGTTAGTGCTAAAGGTTGAAAACTGAGTTTGAAGAATATTTATCCTGTTACTTTGTCCTTTGTCAAGGGCTACAAGCAAACAAACGCATACTATTGTAGACACAGGTGGCAGATCAGTTGTACACTATGAATGTACTGCTGCTAAGTTTTTAATTTATTACTGTTACCATAATATTATTTCATAGTAATGGCAGATAAATCTTGAATCTTTTAAAGACAGTTAGTTCTGTACTCTAATGTTACATTACTTTGTAAAAATGTTTCAAGACTAGCGTTCTGGAATATAACGTATGTCCGCGACGGCAGCGAGAAACTACTGTATACACCAGGTGCAGGGATGTCTTGGGCAGTGCATGTATACGCGTACCTAAAGCTGCGATACACATCACGCACGGACATTATTGTCTCAAACTGCTGTACCAGTGCTAATGCCGTATGTTTGTTGCTCGTTTCTGTCTGCATATTTATTAAAATAGCACTGATCGCTGCTTTTCTCAGTTTCTGTAATAAAGCAATATTTCAAAACAATGCAAACATTACGAATAAAAATTAGTTATTTTAAAAAAAGTTTATTTACAGACGAAAAATTTCAGGTCTGCCACTATATCTAATTGATATTTCGGTTGTTTCACTCGTTATTAGTTATGCCCAGAGATGATTTTAAAGCGAAGTTAGATACAATAAAATTTATTTCCACAGCCAATGGCTACAATCCAGTTCTTAATGACCACATCTTACACAGGAAACAAAAACGGAAAATTATGCCCCTCCTCTCTGCCCCACCTGCTTCACCATCCACGGTCTGCAAGAAATGGTGTACACTACCATTTCTAAGTCAGGTGTCACAGATTGTAGCCAAACCACTGAAATCCTGCATGTATAGGCTTTCCTACTATGTCAGGAACACGACAGCACACTGTATTTTTAATAGCAAAGATAAGATCCAGTTATTAGCCAACAGTGGGGTATACAAAATCACCTGTTCTGATTGTGACAAATTTTACGTTGGTCAATCAGGCAGAGACATATCAACTAGGCTGGCTGAACATGAACACAGCTGGAGGTTGCAGAATTCAGACTCTGCATTTGCTGAGCAGGTACTGAGGGAGTGTCACAACTACCAGCCAGTGTCCCATGTACTTCATTTAGCAAACAAAGGCCGTAAACTCAACCTGCTGGAAGCCGTAGAAATTAACAAATATCTTGCTCACATTTCAGATCTAATCCTAAATGACCAGACACAGCTCAACACTTCCCCTCTCCTAAACTTCAAATAATCATCTCTGTTTTTCATTACTTCCCACACTGCCTCTTCCTATATGTTCCCATTTTCCTGCATTCATTAAGTTGTTTTGTTTTGTTGAAGTTGTCTTTGTATTCCATATAGACTGTAGTTTCAATAGTTAAGGCTTTCTTCTAACTGGTACTTGTATTACTGTCCATGTTTAACACCCCTTGTAGTTGTCTCATCAAATACTGTTCATATTTTACTTTGCTCATTTATTTAATGAAAACTGTTACACAGACACTGTTTTGATTATAATGTTAATGTTAAAATGCAGTACCACCACACACTCAAAGATTGCATTTACTGTAGGTTCCCTCAAACACCTCTATTTTCCTGCATTTATTTATTTCTGTTTATCTTACTGATATTGCTTAAGTTCCTTATGTATTCTGCAGTTACATTGATAATTGTCTCTTCTTTTAATTGGTTTGTGTATAACTCTCTATGTTTCTTACCTCCTGATGTAGCCTTGTCTAGTACTAATTTTATTTTATTTTATTAGTTTTGTTTATCAATAGAAGCTGTTATGTAGGCATGCTATTCCTATTTTGTGCTAAAGGTTTTCCTGTCTATTCCATTGTTATTTATGTACTGTTCAATTTTTGCTTTTTCTTTGCATTACCACCACACTGACAAAGATGTTACTTACTGTATGTTTCTACTTCAGTCTAGACGTGTAACTTCTGTTCCAATGTTGTTTGCAAACATTGTAACTTCTTTGCTGATAATACTCAGCAAAATTTCTGAAGATGGCCTTGTAAGCCGAAAATCGGTTAACCATAAAAGTAATATTGTAGAACAAAAGGAAACTGGTGGTTTTCATTTATTATAATGTTGTTCTACCAAGAACCGACGGAAGATTCTGTTAATAGTCTTTCTTTATTTCTTTAATTCAACAAGCCTTCCAGTGGTTTTTACTGAAGAGCTTCCCAAAATTGTGTTTATCTTTCCATTTCGACGTAACTAGGAGACTCGGGACCTCTACGGTCTTTTTTTATATCCGTACACGTCTCATTAATCTTTCTCTCGTTCATCTACATCTACATCTGCATCTACATGGATACTCTGCAAATGTATTTCTCTAATATTCCACTCACGAATAGCGGGCTGAAAAAGCGAACACTTATAACTTTCCGTGCGAGCTATGGTTTCCCCTATCTTATTATGGTGACCTTTTCTCCCTATGTAGGCCAGCGTTAACAAAATATTTTCGCATTCGGAGGAAAAAGTTGGTGATTGATATTTCGTGAGAAGCTCCCGCCGCAACGAGAAACGCCTTTGATTTAGTGTTGTCCACCCCAAATGCCATATCATGTCCGAGACACTCTTTTCCCTATTTATCGGTAATACAAGAAGTGCCGCTCTTCTTTGAACTTTCTCGATGCATTCCATTAATCCTATCTGGTAAGAATCCCACACTGCTCGGCAGCACTCCAAAAGAGGACGGACAAGCGTAGTGTATGTAGTCTCTTTAGTTGGGTCTTCTAAGTTTTCTACCAATAAATCGCTGTCTTTGGTTCGCCTTCTCCACAATATTTTCTATGTGTTCTTTTCAGTTTAAGTTGTCCGTAATTGTAATTCCCAGGTATTCGTTTGAATTTACGGCCTTTCGATTTGATTGATTGGTCGTGTATCCTAAGTTTAACGGATTCCTTTTAGCACCAATGTGGATGATCTCGCACTTTTCGTTATTTACTGTTAACTGCCAATTTTCGCACCATACATATATTTTTTATAAATCGTTTTGCGATTTGTTTCGATCTTCTGATTACTTTACTAGACGATAAACGACAGTATCATCTGCAAACAACGCAAGAAATCTACTCAGATTGTCTCCTAAATCATTTATATAGATAAGGAACAGCAGAGTGCCTATAACACTACCTTGCGCAACGCTGGAAACCATTTCTGCTTTGCTAGGTGTCTTATCGACAGTTGCTACGAACTGTGATCTCTCTGAAAGAAAATCACGAACCCAGCCGCATAAATGAGACGATATTCCATAACCACTCTGATTACAATATGTCTCTTAAGTATGGAGCTACTGCATCAAGCATACTATGAAAGGAACCTAACTGATATACGGTCTTGACCGAAGGACTTGCTTTTACTAAGTGAATTGAGTTGCATAACTACACCAAGGATGTCTACTTCTAAGTTACTCAAGTTGACAGCTGTTCTTGATTCAAATTCTAGAATATTTAGTTCGTCTTCTTTGGTGGAGGAATTTCCGAAGGCTGTGTTTTGTAACTCTGCTTTGGCAGCACTGTCATCGATAGTATTTCCATTGCTATCGCGCAGAGAAAACAGTGTCTTGCCGCTAGCATACTATACATACGACCAGAATCTCTTTCGATTTTATGTTTCGTTGTGGAAACTATTATAAGCATGTCACATCGAAAACCAATCTAAAATTCGAGCTCCTGTAAAAGATCGCCCATCTTGGGGAGTTTGCTTTCGTTTAAATTTGGCATGATTTTTTTGTTGTTCCTGTAAGTTTTCTGCCTCTTTTGTGTACCAAGGTCCATCAGCTCCGTCGTTTGTTAACTTATTTGGTATAAATCTCTCAGTTGCTGTCGATATTACATTTCGAATTCAAGCCACCTCTGGTCTACACTTACCGGAACATTGTTCATTTGGAAGGAGCGGAGATTGTCTCTCAGGATGGCCTCATGAGAATTTTTATATTAATTTTTATACAAGTATATTTTCGTTTATTTTCGGAGGGTACAAGAGCTACGGTATTCAGTCTCGTTACGAAAACCCTGTTGTCAATAATCCCTGTATCCGTTTTGACGCTCGTTATTGGCTGAGGATTATCTGTTACTAAGAGCTCAAGGGTGTTTTCACAACCGTTTACAATTCGAGAGGGCTCATGAACTAATTACTCGAAATAATTTTCAGACAATGCGTTTAGCACAATTTCGGATGATATTTTACGCATATCTCTGCATTTAAACACGTATTTTCGCCAGTATATTGACAATAAATTGAAGACACCATCAACTAGAATAATATGAGTCGGGTATGTGTTTCAAATTAGACTCCTGTTTTCCCTGAACGTTTCAGAATTTTATTGTCTGAGTTCGAAGGCCGGTAAAAGGATCCGATTATTATTTTATTGCGCTTCCCAAAAATGATCCGTACTTATGATAACTCACAGGAACTGTCTACTTCAATTTCGATGCAAGATAAACTACTTTTCACAGCAACAAACACGCCACCGCCAACTGTGTTTAGCCTATCATTTCCGAACACCGTTAGATCCTTCGCAAGGGCTTCATCTGAACTTGTCTCCGGTATTAGCCAGCTTCCAGTGCCAATAACCATTTGAGCATCAGTGTTTTCTACTAGCGCTTGTAGCTCTGGTACCTTCCCAACACCGATGGCTCATGTATCAACGTTCCTCCTATGTTCGGTCTGCACATTTGGAGACTGATGATCTATTTGCGTTTCCCCGAGACCTTTCGACCCAAAAACCGCTCAGTCCACGCCACACAGCCCGTGCTACCCATGTAGCCACCTCCTGCGTGTGGTGTACGCATGACTTATTTAAAGGAACCCGAAATCCAACCACCAAACGGCGCAGTTCGAGGAATGTGCAGCCTAAATGGTCGCAGAACCGTCTGAGCCTCTGGTTCAAATCCACCACTTGGCTCTGTACCAGAGGTCCGCAATCGGTCTTGTAGACTTTGCTACAAATAGTGAGCTTTGCTTTCATCTCCCAAGCAAGACCGGCAGCGTTTACCGTTTCCGTTAGCCTCTCGAGACGAGACAGTAACTCCTCGGATCCAAAGAAGCGACAGACATCATTTGTACCACCGTGAGCCATCACCTGCAGTTGGCTGCACTCTGCACTGCTCAAGGCATCTATCTGGAAGGACCCATTCCACTTCTGGGATGACTCCACCCGGTATGCAGACAGAGTGTACATTGACTTTCTTCCTCTCGTTGGCAGCCATGTCCCTAAGGGTAACTATAGAGCGGCAGTTCATCGTCATGCTCATAAACCCTGTCCTGGAGTTGCGAGCTGTGTCAAAAGGGACCGTGTCGTTTCGGAACAGAGTACCACATTGTATCTTGGGATACACCTGATCAGCCAAATCCGTCACATAATCTTTGTCAGTAATGCGGCCTTGCAAAGTACCCATGAGCCGCCCGACCGCTACGGTCGCAGGTTCGAATCCTGCCTCGGGCATGGATGTATGTGATGTCCTTAGGTTAGTTAGGTTTAAGTAGTTCTAAGTTCTCGGGGACTGATGACCTCAGAAGTTAAGTCCCATAGTGCTCAGAGCCATTTGAACCATTTTTTGAAAGTACCCATGAGGCCCATGAAATACTACAATATAGCAACCAAATCTTCACCGAACCCCGGTCATGTTTCACTCTTGGAACATAAACTCAGCCAGAAGTAGGAAACAGTGCGCACTAAGACTCATCCGACAGAATGATTTTCTTCCATTGATCCATAGTCCAGGTATTGTGACTTCGGCACCAAGTTTTCATATTAAGAGCATTTGCATAAGTGATGAGTGCCTTTGGAATTCCAGCTCACCACGTAATTTCCCGCTTATAGAGGCCCCTCCGTTTTGTTTTGCTGCTGATAGGGTTCGCGAGTGCGACATTCATTCTACAGTGCCGTTTGCAGTTGCTGCTCTCTTATTTGATGAGGTTTTTCCGTTTTCAAAAATGGTTCAAATGGCTCTGAGCACTATGGGACTTAACATCTGAGGTCATCAGTCCCCTAGAACCTAGAACTACTTAAACCTAATTAACCTAAGCACATCACACACATCCAGGCCCAAGGCAGGATTCGAACCTGCGACCGTAGCAGTCACGCGGTTCTGGACTGAAGTGCCTAGAACCGCACGGCCACCACGGCCGGCTTTTCCGCTTTCCTGTGGTATAAATCTTCGATACAGTGCCTCTTGGAACACCGAGCACTTCGGCTGTCTTGGTTACGGAAGCGTCCGTCATACAAGCATCAACAATTTCCTCACGTTCGAGTTCGCTTAGCTTCGATGTAATGCACTCTCTAGAGAACACTTCTCTGACCTCGACGTATTGAGGTTGTTGCAAAGGTACCGTTCGTGGTCAGATCCAGCAGCCCAACCTAAAGGCTTGGAGAGCATCTGCAGCTATGTTCGAGAATGCATTTCTCACTGTGTTTCCATATTTTTGACCAATCCCTGCAGAAAAAAAAACCGGATAGATTTTTCATAAACAGTGCAGCACAGTTTCAATACATTTGAAGAACGATATCGTGGAACTACCAAAAGCAGTTGAAATGAATATTCATTATGAAAAAGGTTTCAGTCAAGCAAGTACAGTTTTAAAACCATGGATTAACTCTGCATCAAGTTTAAGGGAGATCCATTGGAATCAAATACGTATTTGGTTTTTAGCTGCAGCATTTGTCACATAAACGTGTAACTAAGAGACTAGTTACGTATTTGAGACCGAGGAAACATGACGTACTGTTAATTCCTAATTGAAAACGATCGCCTGATTGAAAATAGTCGTATGGATATAAATATTAATTACAACAGTTTTGTTAGTTCCATGATGTCGGTATTTAAATAAATTTACCATGTCCAGAAATGTTTACAGCAAAACGTACACATTGAAAACCAACACCGAAGTGGGTCATGCGAGCTCTAATGCTGGTCTCAGCATGCATTAACCGCTGAAAATCAAGGACCAGCTGCCTTTTGAACCATTTCCAAACGTGGACGGTTTTGTGTAAGCAGTAAACCATCGCTAGGAGACTGGATGTTCCGACTGTTCTCGTCATTTCGTCTCGTCTTCTTCACAAAGACGCTCGTGTCGCCGAAGTGGCATCAATTACAGAGAAACGCACCAGGCTATGAACAACCCCAGACGCAGTCTTCCGTTTAGGATCGTTTCCATTTTACGGTAAACAAAAGGGTTTATATTGTGGTGTAGTAGCATAAAAAAGCAGTATACACCACCTGACAAAAACAGTAAAGCAGATAGAAGACATGGTAGGATGTCATTGTAGCTGAAGACAAGTATACACCATCGGCGGGTAAGTAAATCATTAAAGTTTCAGTTCTGTGTGACAGGTTAAATGGCCACCAGAGTTCATTAGTGCTCTTCTTGTTTCCTGTTGTTACAAGGCCTGGTAGGTTATATCAAGGGCATGAACCGACTCAGACTGAGTGATCGCTATGAAGGAACTGAGTTACTGCGTAGTCATGTGAGACAGCGTTATCACCACCTGAAAGAGTTTGAAAGTGGCCTCACTGTATGTCTCCATTTGACTGGCTGGTCGAATCGTGCAACATCCAGTACCATGATGCTGGACTGCATAGGTACGTGAGGACAGGTGTACCTGTTGTCAGGTTTCTAGTCGACGACGACTGACCATCCCAAGCGCGGATAGCTGTATTGTACTCCAAGAACATCGCAACTCCTTCAAAACTGCTCCTGTCATTCGACAGCAAATGGTGGGCTCCCTGAAACACTTTATGTCGTCCAGCATCAGCACAAGCAGCAGCCGGCCTAGGGAATTACCGTCCCCTGTGTAGGCTGCGGTTGACACCACAACACAAATGGTTGCGTTTGAGTGGTGCCGCGACAGAGAAGGATGAATTGCTGTTGAATGGAGTCGCACTGTGTTTCCGCACTGAACAGCGGTTCCGCATCGCGTCAGATGACCGTCGTCGGCGAGAATGTCGACGGCTTGAGGAGAGGTCTCATTCCTGCAATGTTTTGGAGAGACAAAGTGGTGTTAGACACGGCGCCACCGTGTGTAGAGCCAGCGGGTATGATTTGAAGTCACGTCTGGTAATGAGTGAGGTGCTCTGTCAGAACTACTGTGCGTCACGGACATCATGCCTCCTCGTGTGTTACCTCACACTCATGCGACTACATCATAGACCCATTTTGCAACAGGGCGACGCTCGTCTTCACATGGCACGTGTCTCTTTGAACTGTTTAATGTTGAGATACTCCTACGGCCAGTCAGATCATCAGATCCGCCCGCAATTTCAATTTCAGTTTAATTTATTGCCACGAATTTTGGACCTGTTATCTGAAAGCTGTAAGCAGCTCGTGCATATTCAGTAATCATGCTGACGAGGAATGTTTTATATTATGTATATATTAACAGACCACGTTAACAGCAACATCGGTAATATAAATGTGGAAATGAAACAGAACAGTTGAAAAAAAGAATCAGTTGAAATAAACATCAAATGGGAAGGTAGGAGACGAGGTACTGCCGGAATTTAAGCTGTGGGGACGGGTTGTGAGTGTGCTTGGGTAACTTGGACGGTAGAGAATTTGTCCGCGAAAGGCAAAGGTCCCGAGTTCGAGTCTCGGACAGGCACACAGTTTTAATCTAACAGGAAGCTTCAAAAGGAATTAACTCAAGTTTCAAGTAAATAATTTCCAGTTTACATTACCAGATATGTTACTCGCAACTTCGGGGTAACTCGACTAACTATAACTATTCCTACTTTTAAACCTATTGTCGCTACACTGGAATATGCATGCCTTGTGATTCCTCGAGTTTATGAATACCCGTATGGGTGGCCAAAGCATCTCTCTTTTCATTCTTTTAAATTTTTTCTGATATATATATATAAGCAAACATTATTCCACATTTGGGAGGAATTCAACTCTGACAGGAAAAAAAAAATCACTTATCCTACAGACATTAACTGGTACAACCTCCAAAGTCAAATTCAATATAATTCTGTGAGTTTCTTGTGTGAGATTATTGTGATTCAATTTTCATAGTTCCATATATATATATATACCAGTTCCATATGGAGCTATGAAAATTACATCACAATAATCTCACACAAGAAACTCACAGAATTATATCACACTTTTGGGAAACTGAACAAATACCTCAGATTGGAAATGTGTATTAATTCATCCTATCCCCAAAAAAGGGAACGAAAACCAATCCAAACAATTATAGCGGAATTTCACTGCTCTCTGTAGTATACAAAATTCTTCAAAAGCCCTGTTTAGTCGACTACAAGACCATGCGGACCAGTTAATAGGAGAGTACCAGTCAGGGTTCGCGAAAGTCGATCTTCCATTAAACAGGTATAGAACCTAAGACAATCTGGCAAATAAGAACCGGTAGAAATACTGTTCTAACTTTTGTCGACTCTAAAAAGGTTTATGATTCAATAGATAAGCAAACATTATTCCACATTTGGAAGGAATTCAACTCTGACAGGAAAAGAAAATCACTTATCCTACAGACATTAACAGGTACAACCTCCAAAGTCAAATTCATGGGACAAACGTAAGAAGCATTTCATATTCATATTGGTGTTCGCCAGGGAGACGGGGAAAATAAAATAAAAGGAATTCAACTCGGCATTAAAAAAGAGCAGAGAATGAATGTGAAGTGTCTGGCTTCGCGGACGATCTTCCCAATCCAACCAACAACAGAGAAGAAGCAAAACTTGTATTGGAGAAGCTTTACGAAATCTCACAGAAAGCTGACTTACAAACCTCATACAAGAAGACTCAATACATGGAAAGCAACTCTGCTGATAATATCCACATTACAATTCAGTACGGGAAAGCGGCACCAGTTGCGATCTTCTGCTTTCTAGGAGAGATAATACAACCGTCAGGACTGAATTCCGAAGCCAATAAAGAAAGAATCTCCAAATTACAGAAAGCATATAAGCTCATTTGGAAACACTACAATAAAAAATGTGTTTCTGTCAACGAAAAACTAAGGCATTATAATACAGTGGCTCTACCAGAAGCACTCCACGCTGCAGAAGCTACAGTGATTGATGGTCATACCAAAATCAGAGAGACGGTAAGACAAGCAATGAAAATTCTGAGAAAAATATATGGATCAGCGTTTCGTGAAGGAATTCGTATAAAGAGACCAACAAGCGAGATCCACAACAACGGACACCTTTAGAAAGTGAAACTACTGAGTTAAGGTGAAGCAACTGGTGAAACTACTGTCTCTTTACTTATTTTTGTCATTTTGAACACTGACCTACAGAATTTTCCCTGACTAAGAAAACTCAAACTTAACCTATTCATTTATTACCCACAATATAAAAAAACCAACGCAATCTGACTGCTATACAGTGACAACATGGCTTCAAATAATCAACAGAGAAGAATGGTCTTGAATTGCAAGAAATCCTAACACCAACCCATCCTTTTTCACAAGTCACTTACCTCACACAAAATCTTCATAACATGAACTACAGCAATTACAGCAAGCACCAACTACAGAAAACTAAATAAAAAGAATCCAACTACTATAGACTCTAACTACTAGGAGGCATATGGTTAGCAAAAGAAAGATTTTGTTGAAGAGCAAACAATGTATTTAGAAGATTTTACCTAATTCACGTGACATCCAGTTCCAAAAATTATGTAGTTGTCAATAATTTCACTACCTAAATATTACCAACTACATCCATCTTCATTTTATAGTGCATTTCCTACCAGCACTAAGAAAATCCTGTCCAAACCCTTCTCTATCCGCTCGCTAACTGCTAGTCTGTCCAACCACAGAATCTCTTGCCGAGGACGCAGAGCGCTGTCAGTGATAACAAGACAGTCTATAGCGCCGCCAACATACAAACAAGCTACTTACAAAAGCATAGGATGAAATTTATGGGCATATCAGCAGGAGGTAGAAGAACAGGCCCACAAGGCAAATCTTTGACATTGCAAACAATAGCAAGAACTAGACAAAGTGGATCACTGAAACAGAAGAACACATTAAGGAACTGGGAGTCACACAAGCCAACATATACAATCGAGAACAGTTCAGGAAAATCATAAAGAAACATACATTTTAAACAAAAGCACACCGAGAAAAGAACAGGAAATAAATGGTCGGAAGAACGCAAGAAAGAGCACAGCGAGCGTACTGTATTTCTCCCCCCCCCCCCCCCCCCCCCCCAGTCTGAGCATGTTCCTGACGCTTGGGAATTTGCTGTAAACACGCCTTTGCAGTGATCCTAGTGTCCCAGTCAGACTGCCATTCATCTAACTTCTCCAATACAACATTTGTGGGACTAGCTCGGCAGTTAACTCCATCCACGTGCCGTTCCCAAGATGTAAAGGACCAGTTAACAACAAGTGTAGGCCAGTTTGCACCAGAAGGTGCATCCTTCCCAGTCGAATTATTGTATGTATCCAAGCCAGAGAGGCTGCAACGTCATAGTGGTAAGTAGGTTCATAATGCCAAATTTGGCTCGATTTTGTAATCACCAATATAACATCAGATATCCTCTCAATCTGTGATGTTTCTTTTTCTTTTCTCCTCTCCTTCACTTCTGTTTTCCAGTATACATTTATAAAAGGAGTTGCGCAGATCTCTTGGAGTACTTTATTGCCCAACCGACAGACGAAGTGCAAATTTTCACTGATATCAACGCTAAGATGTCAATCTTTTACCTCTACCTCGTAATTTTTATTTTTTAAATTAATTTATTTAACTTGATATATCTCCTGCTGTGGCTACAACGTACAGTATTTGGCGTTTTCATGTAGGGAAAACTCTGGCGTCTTACATCTGGCCACGGCAGCTGCAGTGGGAAATTGGCATAAACACGTCATGGCAGACGTCCAAGGCAACTCAATAGACGCCTTCACCCCAGCGCTCGACAGACCGTTCAAGAACGGGAGCTAGGATGTCCCATTCTCCAACTAATTTCTTGGCACGTTCACAGTTATCGCCACTTCTCGTTAGCATTCGCACACATAAGAGTTGGCCTGCTTACCTGATGCATTCATCTGGCACAGGTCATCCACACGAAATGCAGCCAAGAGGTTGAGTCAGCACCGACAATAACACCATTGCAAGGGATCAGATGTCTCAGATTTATCTTGCATCCACTGACTCTTTTTCGAATGCATCATTCTAACTAGTGTGCAGACATTCTAATATGCGGTGAAAGACTTTCTTGCTTAGGAGAGAATGTGAAATCCGCCTACAGTTTTTGAAATTGGATGTGAAGTTTATCTGTACGTTTGAAGTCATTGTGAGTATAACTGATAGACTGTGTAACTTAAGTTCTGGTGCTATAAAGCATGGAATATTGTGTGGGTTGATTCTTTCAAAGAAAAAGCAGCATCCAGCCACTTTTAGAAACACTATTTCTTTGAGTAAGTATCGGCGTAACCTGTTTCCAACTAACAGGCTCACCTTCACACGGTTATACGTTTGTTTGAGGTTTGAATAAGATTTTTTTCTCGTCCCCCTTTGTCCTGAAATATTGTTGAGGTGGTAGTGCCCTAAGGTAAAAAATTATATTTGAAACGACTTATTTAACAAAATATCGGAAATCCGTCCGTCTCTTATCCTAAATGGAACAAATATTAACTTCTCTCCCTCAGCAAAGAGTTCCGGAGTAATAATAGATGAAAATCTAAATTGGACAGAGCACGTAACTGCAGTGTGCAAAAAAGCATCAACATCCCTTCATGTCCTACAGAAATATAAAAAACTCTTCCCTTTCGATCTGAAAAAGAAATTAGTACAAACGCTTATACTCCCAATCATTGACTACAGCAATATTATCCTACAAGGCCTCTCTCTCGAAAATTCGCGACATCTAGAACTGGTCATGAATGCCTGCGTCCGATATATCTGTGACGTTCGACTTTTTGATCACATTTCACCAACGTATGCAAAATTGTCCTGGCTGCGTGCAGAAAAACGCAGAGATTTCCATACATTCTGTCTCATCTACTGCCTCATAAATGTACACTGTCCCTCATATCTCTCCTCGTCCCTAACGCTCATGTCGGAACAACATGACAGAAACACACGTTCCCATTATGATAAAATCCTCTCTGTTCCACTGCATCGCTCAGTCACCTTCTCCAAGTACTTTACAGTAGCAGGAACCCGGCTATGGAATAACATCCCTCGTTATGTTAGAGAACTTTAAAACATGTCCGGCTTCAAAAAACAGTTAATGACGTATCTACTTAAGCAACGGTAATGCCTTCCTCTGTATATGAATGCACTTCACCTCATTACTTCCCTCTTTCCACCTCCTTAAATCTCCCTTCCCCAAAACTCGCTATACTAGTAAACATGTATTTTACACATCAAGATATTAATGTACATCTGCACAAATCTTCATTACTGTTGCCAATTTTTCTCATGTTTATCATTATTATTTGATTTTTTACTGTTATTATTATTGCTTTTATCATAATCTGTATGTATAGCACCTGTTGTAAAAATACTGCCAGCATTTACTTTATTAGGTCTTAGTCACGTTTACCATTATTATTTGATTTTTTTACTGTTATTATTATTGCTTTTATCATAATCTGTATGTATGGCACCTATTGTAAAAATACTGCCGCATTTACTTTATTAGGTCTCAGTCAATACTCTTTATTCATATTGTCACTAGAGTAATCTAATTTTCTCATTCAAACTATTGTCATGATGTAACTCTGATGTGTGAAATGCTGCATGTGTGGAACACTGGTCCGATGTCAGAGAGGGCCTGATGGCCCTAATCTAATCAGGTTAAATAAAAAAACAAATAAAATAAATAAATAAATAAACATAACTACCCTTCATAATGATCGAACATGGCGTGTACAGTCTTTTATTTCATGTGTAATCTCAAGTGCAAATAACGATATTCTGAGGTGAGATCTGTCGCCACTGAGTAATGCGTTTAGTGCTGTTGTCTAACGCGAACCGGAACAGTGGAATGCGAATGTGTAATCGCAAACACCAGAGGTGACATACTTATGCAGTCGTTGTATTCTCAGTTTTTAACTAATTGCTATGTATAATAAGACTTAGAACGGACGACTCTGGCTTTAATCGTACATGAATGTAGACGTGTTCTACACTGGAGTATTTATTGTTAATTGTCGTAGGCCATCTTAGGCACGTAACAGAAAATTCACGTTTGAAGGAAAATGGAAACTAAACTGCAACGTCACATGTATGGAGAGTGCTGTGAAAAGATTACTCAGTACATGTATGAAATTAAGGTGCGTCTTCAAAATAAATTTTTGACTTACCAAGAACTGTTAACGTTGAGTGACTGCTACTCTATAGACTGGAGCTGCATACGATTCGGTTGCGTGAAAGAATCTAAATTTCTACACAGTCGTAACATTCCTCTCGTCATCACTGGATATTTTAACTTCCACATCACATTCACTCCGCTCCACGAACACCGAAGTTTTGGGTGAAAATTCACCGTTGCACCCTGGTGAACCCAAGATCTATTTGCACGGCGTAGAAATTATTTCTGTATGTGTCGTAACATAGAATTTCAGGAGGCGCAGAAGCTTCCTGAGACAATGTCAGAGGTGACTGAACTTCATCAGGTAATCGAAAGGAATTTTACCTTTACATATCCAGTGAAATTAACAGCGATTGCTGTTAACTGAAGCCAACGGCGTTGCCGCAGTGGTAACAGAGGGTCCCCGTCAGATCAACGTAATGAGGCGCTGTAAAGCTTGGCTTGCACTTGGATGGGTCACCGTCCAGGTCTGCCGAGTGCTGTTGGCAAGTGAGTTGCACTCAGCCCTTATGAGATCAATTGAGGAGATACTTGATTGAGAAGTAGAGCATCGGTCACGAAAACTGACAACGGCCGGGAGAGCAGTGTGCTGGCCACAAGCCCCTCCGTATCTGCATCTTCTGACATCTAAGGACTGAGGATGACTCGGTGGCCGGTTGGATATTCAAGGCCGTCCTGGACGGTGTTTTGTTTCTTTGCTATCACTTAAAAGTCACTTTTATACTAAAGAGCTACTTTAAAGGTCAAATACGGTAACTGGCACTACCAGTTCACCAGTTGGTGAATTATTGCAATTTTGTCAAAGGATAACATGGTTAGAGACCGTGGCTGTTATGTGAAGACAAATGTTGATGGCGTTACGACGGCAACCAGCCACAAATTTACTTTCAGTTCCTTTATTCAAAGGGTACCGTTACCGGTTTCGTATCGTTGTGACTCATCTTCAGACGGTTTACACGCTTTTCTTATAACATGTGGTGCGTTTTTTACAGATTAATTGTCCTAAAATATAAATAATACATAATTATAAGCACGCTATACACAGATGGTTGCATTACTGATTTTTGTTGGCTGTGACTTACGTGAAATGTCGCTTTGGAGTGTTTGTTTTCATAACATTCGTCCAACAGATGTGAATACATTCCCACTGTATTCTTATTGTTGCACAAGTAAATTTATCTCACTGAACACTTTGTCAATGAAAAGATTTCTACCACGCACCACATGTTTTGATACATACAAAGAGCTTACAAGCATATGAGTATCAAAGATGCTATGATATATCGTAACATTTGAAGTTGTCTTACGTTTGGAAAGGATCATATATTCACTTATGCAACTAAAATGCCTTTTACACTAGTACAGAGACATTGATTTTTTGAGTTTTTGAGCGGATACTGTCACATTAAAACAGTTGCTCATAATAATGGACATAAACCCATAATAATAGAAATACTCCATAACAAAATGCAAACAAAGACCACAGATCCACTTCACAGCAGTCACTTCAACCCAAATCACCGTGCCACAAAAGCCGAACCTAAATACGCTACTCTCCATGCATAGGCCCACTCTCATACCAAATAGCAAACTTATTTAAAAAGAAAAACATCACAATCAGCTTTTCCACAAATAATAAATTACAACAAAAAGTGATCCATGATGTAAATACCTCCAAGAATTCCTACCGTAAATCAGGAATATACAAACGCAAATTCGATACATGCCCAAAATTCTACATTGGACAGACAGACAGAAGTTTTGAAGTTAGATACAAAGAACACATTGATGCTTTACGACTTGGAAACTTGAACAAATCTGCATTTGCAGCCCATATTGTTGCAGAAAAGTATTCAGTGAGAAACATTGAGAACAACTTAAAAATTTTACATCTAGCAGAAAAAGGAGCCACTATGAATATATTAGAAGAAACAGAAATACACACACAGAAAAACAGCACCCCAGACTATATCCTTAATGAACAAACAGAGTTAGCTAACACCCCTTTCCTGAAAAATTTCCAAAAATTATTTTCCAACTTCCAGAGCAAATAATATTCATACGCCTATCTGCAGATCAAGTAGCAAAATTCATATGATACTATAATTCTCATAATGCTAAATGTAATTAAATAATCTACTATTTTACCTATACAGTACTAAAAAAAAAGTTGCATAAGTGAAAGTATGATCCTGTCCAAACATAAGACATCTTCAAATTTTACGATATATCATAACATCTTTGATACTCATTATGTTTATAAGCTCTTTGTATGTATCAAAATAATGTGGTGCGTGGTAGAAATCTTTTCATTGACAAATCTAAAGTGATCAGTGAGATACATTTACGTGTGCAACAATAAGAGTGCAGTGGGAATGTATTCACATCTGTTGGACGAATGTTGTGAAAACAAACACTCCAAACCGACATTTCACGTAAGTCACATCCAACGAAAATCTGTAACGCAACCATCTGTGTATGTAGTGCTTATAATTATGTATTATTTATATTTTAGGACAATTATTATTTCGGTAAAGAGAGAAACAACGTAGGCGCTATTTACTTAAATAAATAGCATCATTAATAGTGACTGGTTGCTGTCTTTTTCTTTGAAAGAATCGTCCTATGTTTTGTACACACCACGGCCTCAAAATGTCAGTTTTAGACAAAATAGTGTGGATTATTATGGTTTTACGTTCTATTGACGTTAGTTATCAGGCATTAGAGATAAATAAACACAAACTGTTCTCAACCCGAATGTTGGTCTGCATTTGGGTTTGGGTGCTCTAGCCTTCCTTAAACATTTCAACTGAATTCTCCAGCCATATGTCGGGGGAAACTACGGTTTAATGTGGACTCTGAATCGAGGTGCCATTTCATATTTTTACATATAAAGATGATTTCGAGTGGGGAAAAGTCCTGAGATCGGATGAGTACAGAATAGTGAAAGTATCGATATGTGCCCTGATATTTAGCCATGGAGGCACCAAGTCACTCCTCAGGCAAGTGTGAGGAAGGAAATGGGCGGCAGGCTTTCCAAACTAGCTAGCCAACTATATGTGTTAAGCACTTCAGGGAAAACATGGGAACCTAGGTCCTCATAGGTTTATCAAGAGTTGGACCCAACTGACTCTAGCATGTAAACCTAGAAGTGAAACTTTTCCCATCAGTGCGTGGGGGACAAGAAGGGAGTGAACACTGTGAACATATCAAGACATTTTTGAATCAAGAATGCGAAATATTCTGGTTTAGTGATGTCGCATCGTGGCTTTGTTGGATAATGAACTGTTCTTTCAACAATCAGCAGAAGGATGTCATAGAGAGAGGAGTGGCCATCACTCTGTCGTCCAGGCACTGTTTAATAAGAAGCGTCTTCTAAGTGCAAGAGGACGCTGACAAGGTGAAAGATACAGCCAACGTCACTGAAATCCAAAACTGTAAGATTTTATACCTGTGGGAGGGCTCCTCTAGCTATTGCCTAAGCATGATATCCGGTGCAAGAGAAGTCATCACTGTGCAGTGATGGCGTCCTGCTGCACCAATCTCCAATGGACCTGGGGTGGGAGCGCTGCCTGTGGAGAAATACAAACCAGCCAGCTCGAATATAAGAGTAATACTTCTGAAATCCGATAAAAATAAAAAATAAAGATAAAAATTTAAAAAAATCACGCTTCGTATCAATGTAAACTGTGCTTTGTTTCGAAGCTTAGAGGTTGCAACTGAACAAAATATCGCTGAAATGTCCACCAAAACTTTGAACACACTGACGCACACCGTGGCTCTAATTCTTAATTACTCTGTCCAACATTAGTGGAGTTAAGTCTGTAATAGCGTGACGAATGTTCGCCTCCAAATGTTCCAAAGTTCGTAGCATGTCAGGATACACATGGGCGTTGATGTAGCCCCAAAGAAATAAAATCCATGATTTTAAATTACACAACTGTGGCGGGCGATTCACAGATTCACATCTTGAGATGACCCGGTCGCCAAACTTCTTCCTCAGCGTATCGAGTGTAGTAGCATATGTGAGGCACTTGGCGTCATCCTGCTGGAATCACATGTTTTCAGTATCTACCGTCTCACGTCCTGGCCACAGAAATTCTTGTAACATGAATCTGTAGCGGTGACCATTGGCAGTAACGATCCTTTTCTTATCATCTCGAAAGACCTAAGGTCCTGTCATGCCACCACACCATAACCCGCACCACTGAAATCAGGATCATCTACCACCTACCGTAAGCCCAATCAGAGAAATTACGACGCGGTCTGTGATCGTTTGGCATCAGCTTTTGAGTCAATCCAACTTTGTAGGGATACAGGCCGAAATGCTTTAGCACAGTTCATTAAGTTGATATCTCAGACAGCTGCAAGCATTGAAATCGTCATGAAGACACTCTTGCCTCCCCCTCTATACTGGTCGCTAAAGCTGCGATGTTGTCCTCACTTCACGCTTTATGTTGTCTTGTTGATGGCTTCTGCTCTTGTTGAGGGAAATACCGCTCATACTTGGCAACAGCACGGTGTACAGCCTGAATAGAGAAATGGTGATGGCGACCATGCCACTTCGGTAAAATTTTTTAATGGTTTCTAAACTTTCAGGGAGCGTGAGTCGCTGCATGATGAAACTGCAAATTTTCGCACCTGGAAGTACGCAAAAAATATATTAGAAACTGAAAATTACAATCTTAAAAAGTGTCATTCTTAATTAAATACCCTATATTCCTTAAACCAGACACTCACTCTCAAATGTTCGTGATGTCCAGCAGTATCCATGTGTTGTGCGACACATTCCACACCAGCTGATGACTATGGGGCGGGGACCACTCGCACAAGAAGGTGATTCAGTCAACCACAATCCACTGACTTACCCGCCTGTAGGTGCAGGTTCCCGCCTGAGATAAGACCCGCATGCGGTCAAACTGGTGCCTCAACTCCGGTGCGTGACTTGCTAGGAGACGACCTGCTGTTGCCAGCCACCTCTCTGGAAATCGAGCTCTTGTCAGATTGCTGTCCAGCTGCACCATTGCTGCCATCCGGTCTATGTGGACCTACATTGTTATTAATTATCGCCCAGGACGAAGCATGTCATCGTCTTCGGTCATGTCGGGCAATGTGGTTGAAACACCGTCCATTCCAGTGTGTTCTCGCTACATCCACGAAGCAGCTGACCCACTAGGAGCTGCCGCGCACTGCCCTCGCTCACGATGCGACCCTTGCATCATGCGTCTACTGCTGTCTGGTACGGATGGAAGTTATCACTGAAACAATTCGTTATCGATTACACCATCCTCAGCGTAACTGGACCGTTAAAAGCACTCAAAATAACTGGTTTCTGAAATAACTGATTTTCAGTTTTTTACTTCTGTAGTAAAGCATAAATTGGACGAAGATTGAAAAATTTTGACCCCCTGAATTTCAAGGTACATGGAATCAAAATTCAAACTAAACAGGCAAATAAAAGAAAACGAAGTCCGTCCACCGTTCACGGCTTTTCTCTAAAAGTGGCCAATGGCCGAATGCTACAAAAAAATCAACAATAATCTCTACGGATTCTAATTTTTTGAAACTCAGCTCAAAAATCACGTTGTTGTCTAGGATCGTAAAAGTCAGTGCTAAAGGATGAAAACTATTTTTCGTGTTAACTTTCCCGTTTTCAAGGACTACAAACAGATAAAAGCACGCTACTCGTATATAGGTACAGGCAGCAGATCTGCTTTCTATTTTTATCATCAACTATGAATGAAGTGTTAAGTTTTAACCTTCCTTCTCTTACGATGTGACATGTTCGTTGCGGCCCCTTCCGTTTTTAATCTTTTAAGGTAAATGGACCATTGTACTTCATTGATCCCGTCTTCGCAAAATACTTCCGGATTTGGGATGGTGCCATTCTGTAATACGACTGATGTCCGACGATGACAGTGAGACAAGATGGGATAAGCGTTACACACTGCACATACGCGTGTACCATCTAATAGACAACGCCACATGGTGACAAGTACATTATTGTCTCAGCAACGCTATACCAGTTATTACCTTATGTGTTTGTTGCTCGTTTCTGTCGGCTTTGTTATTAAAACAGAACTGATTGCGTCTTCCATTTTCTATTATAACGCAGTATTTCAAAGTAGTGGAAATTGCATAAATAAAAGTTACTCGTTTCTTAAAAGAAGGTTTATTTTAAAAAGAAGAAGTGTTTTTTTATCTCGTTGTTATTAAACTAAACTCCGTACGGCAGTAGAAGACGTGTCTCACACTCTTATTTTGAGGGGTACTTCATGAACAATTGTTATACCCATATCATCTACAGCGCGTTCAGGCCCTGGGGCACAGTATCATCATGGCAGACGGCGGTTCTGTCAATGGCTGTTACAAAAGTGTGACGCAGATCCACTGTTGACAACCAAGATGTTATTTACCGATTAGGCAGGTTTCACAAGAGATGGAGTTGTGAAATTCCATAACCAGAATGTATGGGCAGATGTAAATTCCCAAGCTGTTCAGGGAAGAGGGCATCAACACTGATTCTCAATCGACGTACGGGGAGGCGTACGTGGCGATAGATTAATAGGGCCATACGTGTTACCACAGAGGTTAACTGGGGTGCATTGTCTGGACTTTATATTAACGTATTGCCTACCTTCCTGGGGGCTGTGACATTGCAGCAACAAATACAAATGTGGTTCATGCACGACAGCGCACCAGCACACTTTCGTCACAATGTGCGCGAATATCTGACGTAGACATTTCAGGACCGCTGGATTGGTCGTGGTTACCCTACCCCTTAGTCTGTTCGTTCGCCAGACATCAGTCCCGTACATTTTTGGTTATGGGACACGAAGGAATTGGTCTATGCCAGTTCAGAGGGTGTGTCATTCCTGACGCCAAAGGGCAGAGGAGAGTATTGTCATGAATGGACGCTAGGCTGCACACATCCTGTAAACACGAGTTTGTCGCAGAAAGTGTACATTCCTGTACCCAGGGGTTTCTTCGAGCGAAAGTAGTACACGCTCCTCCATGTCAGGCACACTGCCTACGCGGGACCTTCCATTGTCAGTCTTTCGAGTTGTGACCTTCAGACGCTAGAAAAGTCTGCCGAACACCTTATTGGAGTGCTCTCTGCGCTGTGGGTCGCGTCTTCAAAGAGTGCCTGAAAAACGTTCCAGACTTTAGATACCTCGGTGTCACGATACAAACAAGTGCAAAAAGTTACAAAAACACGCACCAAAAAAAGCTATGCAATAAATAACGGCTATTCATGAAACCGAACACATCAGAGCTGTCAGTCTAGATACAGCAACAACACTATTCAGAAGCTAAGTTTTACCATTACTGAAGTACGGAATAGGAATTATCAGACCATATCTCACAGCGTTAAGTCTAACAACACTATGAACAAATCTAATGGTACCCAGTACCAGCGCCCCGGAAATACTGCTACATTGAAGGAAAGAGGGGAAGAAATAGCTCCTGAATTTAACGGCACAGTGGCCGTGATTGCCAGAACATGGAAAAGGGAAAACTTCGAAATGAGACATGTGATTACCACAACAGCAGTCGACGAAATTAGAATTTTATATTAATACCTTCAGCTGCTGACGGGCGTTGATTTATATCAACGGGGACAGATGAAAATATATGCCCCAACCGGGACTCGAAACCGAGATCTCTTGCTTGCATAGTAGACGCTCTATCCATCTGACAGTGAGCCACCGACGGCACAGAAGTTAGAGTGACTGCAGGGACTATCTCGTGCACCCCTCCCGCGAGACCCACATTCTCACCTTATATATCCGCACACTACCTTCGTAGTGTCCCTATCCAACACACTCAATCCTCGTGGAAAACATTCTTACTAAGTCCGGTAAGAGGAGTACGCCAGAAGAAGAAGGTCATGGCCGGTATTGCCAGAACTATATACTTATATGGATATGGCGTCTGATCTTTAGGACATGTCCGAAAGAACAGACACCATAGCCACATAAGTATACAGCAGTCGACGGTTGCCACTACCTTACATGCAACAACACACCATATCATGAACGAAACGGTACGCATGCGTAACCCACTGGGTTACCGATTACGCTAACGTTGCCATTCAGAACTCTGTACTAAAAAGACATGGTAAATAAGTGGCTATTCTGATGATAACGTGTAAAATTTCTTCTTTCTATACTTGTATCGCTATTTGGCTGCAATAAATGTATTATTAACTGCCAGTGATCGCCTTAAACAAGGGGACATCTGGTGTCAACTTCTATCCTTTTCCTACCACTCTTACGCAATGACTCTGATGGTTCCATCGTCGATGGGACGATAAACTCTGACCTACCTTCACCTTCATTTCGTAAGTAACACGTTAAAAGAGTGCATTACTCTCCGACGAGGCGAATTAAAAGCGATTGGAGAGCTCCATCAGCAAACACGAACAGACCACACGAATAAATTCAGTGTGCTAATGAGGTTATAAAACAGTACTTGTCGTTCCTTTCCGTGAAATGGGAGAAGAAAAAGAAGAAAAACTCAGAACTTGTCGCGACAGGACGGAGGCGGAGATTTGCGAAAGAGAATACGCAGCCGTACTAAATTCGGTACGGCTAGCAGTAGTCACGAAGGTGCGGGCAGCTGAAGTGTATGCTAATGCCGCATCATTTCATAGCAATGCACAAGGGGGAACACGTTTTCCGCTGCAGTACAGCCATAATTATTAATAATTAGTTTGCTTTCGCCGGACGTCCCAGGCGGCGTACGTTTCCTACACGATAAAATAAAGTCTGCTTGTTTTCACTTGGGATGAATAGCTTCCTCTATCCTCGAAAATACATATTAATGCGCACTTTACCCTAAGCGCTGCATCGCTTACACGACCTTTGGTATCTAGAGGATAACATGCAACGTAATTGCGCAAAGAGTTTTCCTGTGAGTGGAAGACAGGACGGGATTAAACGAAACAGATGTCCTCCTGCAGTAGCATTAGTCTGCCTGTGGCACTCGGTAAATACTGCAGACTGAATCCCCGTGTTTTCGACAGGGGAAATACAGAGAGCATTTCTGCACGCATGTGTTTGTGTCGCTGCTCCGATGGCTAAAATCCTTGCGGATGTCGTGTACCTTTCGAAAAGGGGAATTTTCATGAAATCGTAATGCGTCCGCAAGCGTCAGAGCTCTGGCCGGCGCAAGGGGAGGCCGCTAGCCGCTAATGAACTCGCGAAGTGTTTGGCGATCGGTTGCAGGAAGCAATAAAGCAAGTGGGCCGTTGGCGGGTAAACAACGTGTGAGCCGAACAGGCCGCAGCGCCCATGCCAAGAATGTGCGGCAGATTTACGACGCGGCAGCCCGGCCGCAGCAGACGCCGCACTTGTGGCCCAGATCAGATGACCTGCGTAGCTGCTTAAGTGCGTGCGCGTAGGTGACAGACACACGGCCGTAAGTAACGTTCGCGGCGCCACTCGACGCTGCTGCAGTTCAAGTCAGCCGACACAGCGACAGAAATCTATTGCGCAGCGAATAAGCAGTCACGTGTGAATGTTCACGAAAGATGCACTAAATGATAGCCCATTATCGCTAAAGCTGGTCTCTCACAGAATCCAAGAGTATGTTCTGAGGTCAAAAATTTTGACGTTCCCGGAGGAAAATAACAGCAAATAATCAGCATGGGCTCAGAAAAAACCGGTTGTGTGACACACCTCTGCCTCGTGATGACTGGGTGTTGTGTGATGTCCTTAGGTTAGTTCGGTTTATGTAGTTTTAAGTTCTAGGGGACTGATGACCATAGCTGTTAAGTCCCATAGTGCTCAGAGTCATTTGAGCCATTTGACACACCTCTTGCTTTACTCGCGTACAGCCAAAAGATGGTGGTAGAAACATCATTCGGCGCTCTTGTCTGACACCTGAGAGTGCACACACAGGTCGTGAGATTTGCACAGCACTCTCCATTGCTGCAAAGACAGCTGAACGGCTTAAAGAAACTGCTATGTGCACAAGTATTTAAATACAGAGATACTTAAACAGGCAGAATACGCCGCTGCGGTCGGCAACGCCGAAAAAAATGGCTCTGAGCACTATAGGACTTAACTTCTGAGGTCATCAGACCCTAGAACTTACAACTACTTAAACCTAACCAACCTAAGGACGTCACACACATCCATGCCCGAGGCAGGATTCGAACCTGCGACCTTAGTAGTCGCGCGGTTCCAGACAGGAGCGCCTAGAACCGCTCGGCCACCACGGCCGGCGGCAACGCCTATATATGACAACTAGTGTCTGGCACAGTTGTTTGATCGCTTACTGCTGCTAAATGGCAAGTTTTCAAGATTTAAGTGAGTTTGAAAGTGGTGTTATAGTCGGCGCACGAACGATGGGACACAGCATCTCCGAGGCAGCGATGAAGTGGGGTTTTTCCCGTACGACCATTTCACGATTGTGTCGTGAAGATCAGGAATCCGGTAAATCATCAAATCTCCGACATGGCTGCGGACAAAAAAAGATCCTGCAAGAAAGTGACCAACGACGACTGAAGAGAGTCTTTCAACGTGACGCAAGTGCAACCCTTCAACAAACTGCGACAGATTTCAATGCTGCGCCATCAAAATGTATCACAGTGCGAAACATTCGACGAAACATC
The DNA here is from genome assembly GCF_021461385.2 of Schistocerca piceifrons. Taxonomy (NCBI): domain Eukaryota; kingdom Metazoa; phylum Arthropoda; class Insecta; order Orthoptera; family Acrididae; genus Schistocerca; species Schistocerca piceifrons. The sequence continues at coordinate 445,067,112 of NC_060142.1, read as the reverse complement.
ATCGATATGGGCTTTCTGAGCCGAAGGCCCACTCGTGTACTCTCGATGACAGCCTGATACAAAGCTTTTCGCCTCGCCTGGGCCCGTCAACACCGGCATTAGACTGTTGATGAGTGGAAACATATTGCCTGGTCGGAGGTGTCTCGTTTCAAATTGTATCGAGTGGATGGACTGTGTGGGTATGCAGGCAACCTCATGAATCCATAGACCCTGTAGGACAGCAGGGGACTTCTCATACTGGTGGAGGCTCTGCTCTGTAATGATATGGGGCGTGTGCAGTTGGAGTGATATGAGACACCTGATGCTTCTAGATACGACTCCGACAGGTGACGTGTACGTAAACATCCTGCCTGATCACCTGCATCAATTCATGTCCATTGTGCATTCCGACGGACTTGGGCAATTCCAGCAGGACAATGTGACACCCCACAAGTCCAGGATTGCCGCAGAGTGCCTCCAGGAAAACTCTTTTGGATTTAAACACTTCCGGTAGTCACCAAACTCCCCAAACATGAATATTATTGAGCATATTTTGGATGTCTTACAACATGCTGTTCAGAATAGATCACCAACTCCTCGTACTCTTACGGATTTATGAGCAGCCCTCCAGTATTGCTTCAGACATTAGTCGACTCCATGCCACGACGTGTTGCGGTACTTGTGCGTGCTCTTGGGGGCCCTACAAGATATTAGGCAGGTGTACCATTTTCTTTGGCTCTCCAGTGTATATCCCGTAGCGTTGGTCTCCTCCAAATTGAAAATGCGTCGTGTGTTCCGTTGTCCGTTGAAATATCGTGTAAAGTATGTATAATGTCCTCAGTTGCGTCTCATATAAAAACACAGGCTTTGTATAACTCTATTTACTCTCTAAACAATGAACACTAAGAGGAGTAGCCTACATTCTATTTAATCACTGCTATATTAAACTCTACCCATTGTAATATACTGCGCCGACCGCAGTGGCCGAGCGGTTCTAGGCGCTGCAGTCTGGAACCACGAGACCGCTACGGTCGCAGGTTCGAAGCCTGCCTCGGGCATGGATGTGTGTGTTGTCCTTAGGTTAGTTACGTTTAAGTAGTTCTAAGTTCTAGGGGACTGACGACCTCAGAAGTGAAGTCCCATAGATCTCAGAGCCATTTGAACCACTTTTGTAATATACTGCACAATATTGAGTAGCGTTGCGCAACAATTTTATATGCGGACAACCTGACAAATGCATCTCTACATTAAATCGTCCATATTGCGAGTGCTTTCTCCCTCAGAAATGTTTGAAGTCGTGTATGGATTCCCAGTACCAATATATCTTTTACGATACGACCTCTTTACACAGATGGTTATCAGAAAACATTTTCAGCATTAAAAATGGATTATATCGTAACAGCTGTCCAAGATGCTACTCCAGGCAGGTGTAAAAATAAGTATGCGCAACAGAAAATACTGACCACACAAATGAAGGTTTGTCCCTGTGTGACTACCCCCTGAAGCAGATCTTAGGATCTCTTAATGGTGATATTATTTCCACCTTCTTGCTCTTTAACATATAAATTACAACATAAACATAAATGAATGATTAATGGAATTAGTAACTATAAAATGATAAATGTTGTTTTTGCTTATTCATTTATTGTAGATTAAAGCTCCATTATATTACAGATGTCTATACAGGATGAGTCACCTAACGTTACCGCTGGATGTATTTCGTAAACCACATCAAATACTGACGTATCGATTCCACAGGCCGAACGTGAGGAGAGGGGCTAGTGTAATTGGTTAATACAAACCATAAAAAAAAGGCACGGAAGTAAGTTTTTTAACACAAACCTACGTTTTTTTAAGTGGAACCCTGTTAGTTTTGTTAGCACATCTGAACATATAAACAAATACGTAATTAGTGCCATTTGTTGCATTGTAAACTGTTAATTACATCCGGAGATATTGTAACCTAAAGTTGACGCTTGAGTACCACTCCTCTGCTGTTCGATCGTGTGTATCGGAGAGCACCGAATTACGTAGGGATCCAAAGGGAACGGTGATGCACCTCAGGTACAGTAGAGACTGGAACAGCACCTTACGCCCACATGCTAACACCTTTTTATTGGTCTTTTTCACTGACGCAAATGTACATTACGATAAGGGGTGAGGTACACGTACACACGTGGTTTCCGTTTTCAATTACGGAGTGGAATAGAGTGTGTCCCGACATGTCAGGCCAATAGATGTTCAATGTGGTGGCCATCATTTGCTGCACACAATTGCAATCTCTGGCGTAATGAATGTCGTACACGCCGCAGTACATCTGGTGTAATGTCGCCGCAGGCTGCCACAATACGTTGTTTCATATCCTCTTGGGTTGTAGGCACATCACGGTACACATTCTCCTTTAACGTACCCCACAGAAAGAAGTCCAGAGGTGTAAGACGGGCTGGCCGATTTATGCGTCCTCCACGTCCTATGAAACGCCCGTCGAACGTGTACCTCACCCCTCATCGTAATGTACATGTGCGTCAGTGAAAAAGACCAATAAAAAGGTGTTAGCATGTGGGCGTAATGTGCTGTTCCAGTCTCTTCTGTACCTAAGGTCCATCACAGTTTCCTTTGGATTCCTACGTAATTCGGTGCTCTCCGATACACACGATCGAACAGCAGAGGAGTGGTACTCAAGCGTCAACTTTAGGTTACAATATCTCCGGATGTAATTAACATTTTACAATGCAACAAACGGCACTGATTACGTATTCGTTTATATGTTCAGATGTGCTAACAAAACTAACGGGGTTCCGTTTAAAAAAACGTAGGTTTGTGTTAAAAAACATACTTCCGTGCATTTTTTTATGGTTTGTATTAACCAATTACACTAGCCCCTCTCCTCACGTTCGGTCTGTGGAATCGATTCGTCAGTATTTGATGTGGTTTACGAAATATATCCAGCGGTGATGTTAGGTGACTCACCCTGTATATCAATGTCCAATGGATATAAAGAGATACAAATGAATTTCCTAACTAATATTATTGATCAATTGCCCAAATCTGCCACTTTTTATGGCTATGCGATCTAATACAAACAATGCGTGATGATTGACATCATCTGCATATCAAACACAAGAAGACAATACATTCAAAGATGATCTACACTGGTGTGCAACCTCAGTGGAAATAAACATAGCTGTTTAGCTTCACAGCCCTAATAAGCTGAAGCAATTAGCAATATCACAATATGTACTGCGTCTAGTTCGTCGGAGTGATGATTCTCATACATGTGTGCGACGATGGAAGAACTCCAGCACAAGATAAAAAACTCTTTCAAACACTAGGATGGCAGAAGGTGGTCCTCTGACTAGTATAATCTAATAATGTCTTCTCCTCTTTGTGTTCTGTAGTGGATATAGGCAGAAGAAGCGCTCTCAATCATTGAACTCTGCATACTCAATTACGACTCACTACCTGGAGGCAAAGTCCAGAACAGTATAAGTTCGCAACAGTACAGTGCCTAAACCTACAAACTACAAAACCTCCTTAGAGCAAAGACAGAAAGTCCGTATGTACCAACGAAAGCTGACACTGAGCGACCGTCAAACTCTGGCACTCAAAACCCAAGTCCTCTTCTCTCCACCTATGGCTTCCCAGCAAAGCTCGGCTCCTCTCCATCGTTACTGCAGAAGGCTTATCACAGTCTCGAAACCACGGAATTTTCTCTCTCTCTACAGATTCTTCTGAACGACGACCAACCATATTTCAGCCTTTCGTCGTCCAATGCAGAAAGTTTGTGAGGAAATACCTATCCCCGTTAATTAGGAAAACATACAATGGTAGTGTTATATCCTAGCCAGTAATGCCACCCGAGCCCGCTGCCAAAAGGTTGGCAGCATCAAAGTCCGGACGCCGTCCGCATAAGCAGCGCCAGTGAGACAGGAAATCGCCGCAAGTCTGCGCGCGCCACCGCTGGCTTCTGGTTTCTTAAGCGCTGGAGTCGCGAGCGCTAGGACAGTTCTGTATTCGCCGCTCAGTTGTATACTCGCCACCGAATTGTGTACTTGCTAGTCAGTTGTGTGTTCATAGCAGCAGAGTTGTTGTTTGTCGTCAGCCGACGTTGACCTAGCCGCTCCGACTCTAACTAGACAGATTTCTGTAGACACGGAGTTCACTACTGTGTTTCTGTATCTTCGTTAAATAAAGATAAGTACCGACTTTTATTTAATCAGAGTGTTTGGGTTTTCATCTTTCTGTTCACTGTTCCAGCGGACCGGTCAGCCCGCTATTAAAAGTGTGGCGGTGACTTCGTAAGCCGTTTCTACAGCGAATTGTTTGTCGCTACGAACGCCGCCACAAAAGGTAGACCTCTAAGAGTAAAAATCTTCAGAAGTAACCCAGCCTGCGTGACTTCCGAGGTAACGCTTCGTTGTTCCTCTCTGCTGTGTCCAAGATTTTCAGAGTTTCCAAAGTATTATCCTGTTATCCTTCTGGCCCCGCTATAATACCGGCCAGCCGCTGCTGTATTGTGCTTCAATGCTCAGATGCCCCGACAGTCCGTCTTGGATTACTTCCTGTGTTAAGCAGGACCAACACACCTGTGTGGGTTTTCCACCCAGGGCCTGAGTTATGCCTGCCGTTACGTTTCCACTGGCGTTCCAACCTCTGCTAGTATAGGCAATCATTCATTGCGCCATTTTGATAATGAAGACACTCCATCACTTTCATGCAATAAGCGTTAACAGTAATTTACAAGGTGTACGCGACAATGTCAGTCTACTTTAAATACTCGTATATACGATGTACAACCTATCAAATGATACCTGATTCTGGTTGTAAATCACAGCAAAGTATGTAGATGAGTGCTTGTAAGGTGCGAAATTAAAGCCACCTTACAACTGGTTTGAACCAATTGTGTATTGTTCTGGTGCAATTAATATAGGAACTTATTTTTACAATCTTGTTCGTTAATAACAAAGGCAATTTGTCTAGAAAGTAGTTTTCACATTTGCTCTTCAAAAGTGCATTTTAAAGTTGATTTTGTTAATAATGTGGCTTTTTGGATGTTGTTCAATTAATTTTTGGCAGTATAAAAATATAAATAGAATTTTGGTACTGGTAACGATTCAAACCGGTTGTGTCCTGAATTTTTAAATCACTTATTTCAGTCTCCTTTAATCAAGAAAGTTTCGCTAAACGTGGAAGGATGTCTGGATTTTTCTTCATCTAAGCTTTCTGGTGGGATATAAATTCTTAAAAAGGTAAATACTTTTTGTAATATGAATCTTGGTGAATTTGTATTTAATGAATTCCAGTGCTGCTTCCGTTACGAGGGAATTTGAAATTTGTTTACGAGCTATGGTCAATAACAGGATATACTTGTGTGCCTTGCACTTCCCTGTTATTTTTGAGTTGGGATGGTTTATTAATGACAAATTTTTAAATGAATATATGTATTGCAAAGGTACTTCCTTAAATAAATGTCTGCAAGGTGATCTTGGGTGGGCTCCAGCTGCTATTCTGATTACGCGCTTTTGTGCAATGAATACTTTCTCTCTTAATGACGAATTGCCCCAAAATATGATGCCATATGAAAGCAGTGAATGAAAATAGGCACAGTAGGCTAATTTACTGATATGTTTATGACCAAAATTTGCAAAAACCCTAATAGCATAAGTAGCTGAACCTAACCGTTTCAGCAAATCATCGATGTCTTTTTCTAATTCAGTTGCTCATCAATGCACACACCCAGAAATTTTGAATATTCCACCGAGCTATGTTACCTGGTAATAACACATCACCCGCTACGGTCGCAGGTTTGAATCCTGCCTCGGGCATGGATGTGTGTGATGTCCTTAGGTTAGCTAGGTTTAAGTAGTTCTAAGTTGTAGGGGACTGATGACCTTAGAAGTTAAGTCCCATAGTGCTCAGAGCCATTTAAACCAATAACACATCAAACTAAAGTTCCTTTCGTCCTAATGATTTGCACGCCAGTATAGATTAACGGTGAACAATTTGACCATGATACATAGTATAGTATTTAGGACAAATACTAAGAAACAATATAAAATCGGACGACAACGTTAAATTAGTATTGGGGAGGCAAATGGAAGACAGAGATTAGTTGGAAGGATGCAGTGCAGTGCCTCTGTCGTCGACGGTATACTGGTACGAACAACTCTATTATTACAGACTTTGGAATCTTTATCAAATATGTATGACAGTAGACATACAACGGCTCAGTGATGCACTGCTAGGATAGTAACAGGTCGGTATAGCCTATACGGAAGTGTAAAGGAAGGCTCTGGGGTCAAAAATGGGAATCCTAAGACGACTAGTTTCCGGGAAACACTTGACTGAATTAAGAGAAACTATATTAGAAGATGACTTGCAACCATTATGTTGCCACCAACACCAATGTATGTCTTGCGTAGGGAATATGAGAAAATGATGAGAGAGCTTAGGGCGTGTAGAGAGGCATTTAGACAGTGATTTTTCCTCGCTCTGTACGCAAGTCGAATTGGAAAGAAAATAGATAATATTGGTATGATGTGCCGCTAACATGCACTTCACGGTGGACTGCAGAGTATACAGGATAATTGAGATCCCTTACCGTTCCCAGTTTATGCAACCTTCTATGTTTACTTGACATTCAGAAAGCGCATGCAAGATTTTCATATTCACATGCTCGCTATGTGCAAACTATTAGTCCTATGGAAGAAAAAAACGCACACCCTCTCCCACATTCAGCCGTCATTTGTTAGGATTTCTAGTATGTTGTTCGTGGCACTTCCTCCTAACACTATACAAAAATTTGCGGCTGCACAAATTACTTCTCACATTTGACCTATTTTGGTCTTCATTTTGTGGCCTTATTATTCCACTGGTTTCTTACAAATCGTAAAACTGTGTGAAACAGTAAAAGTTTTGCGAATCTTTTCGCGCTTTCTCCATCCAGTTTTCCACACTTTTTGGTACTTCCCCAACGTGTCAGTTACTTCGTAATTTTATTTGAATTCCAGTAATCTTTGCTCCCTATAACTTTTTACTGTGATTTATATCAAACATTAGATCAAATAAATAACCGTTAATCTCGTTCTTAACTTATATTTAAATCCTTCACGGTCTTATGACTTTCCATGGTTACGCCGCCCACAAGTGATAAATACAACATGTTGTACTCCCCGAACACCTTGGCGGTGAGTTCGTGGTCTGCAGTGGCCAAACTCAACGACCAGTTATATCAAGAATTCAGAGAAAAGAACGAGCACTGCACTTATTCATCTTGTATGATCAAAGCCTTGTTTTATAACGAGCATTGCAATTACATTTCTCGAGGCAGTTGTGGGACACACCACACGCCACTTTCAGTCCATAGAGGTACTTGCGTTTTCATGTATTTTAATTTTTTTGTTCCCCTCCATTTCTTAACTGAATTTTTAAAAAATCCAGTTAAGAAATTAAGTAAATCACAGCAGCATGTGGAAACGAAACGCTCTTCATTTTGATTTCTATGTACACTGAAATGTGCGTTACCGTCGACCGGTGTTACTTTGGTCCTTGCGGGGTTACTTTGGTCCAACACAAAAAAAGTTTTAAATTTTTGTGCTAAACAAACAAAACAACATATTTAGGTATTTTTGTAAACTTTTGTTTTGGTGTGTGATTTGTTTACCTCCAAAATTTTTATTGTACACGAATTCTGTAACAACATAAAAATAAGGTGTCGAAATATATTCTTTCGTAATCTGTTGCCAATGTGTGACAATTGGTTTTCCTTACTCTTTTTTTAAACAGTACATGTTTAACTTTTTGTAAACTTCGACTAAAAACTAGTTTTTCGGGGCTACTTCGTACCAGGCCTAATTTGGATTAAAGTAGCCCCATCAATTTACAAATACGTTTTTTACTTCCAAATTAAAACAAAAATATTTTACTAACATTGTTGTATACGTTACTGTTGTGCAGTACTATTTTGATTGTTTTTGTTCCAGCTGCTGACCACAGAATGACGCGAACCTACAAGAGAAAGCCAGGTTCAAGAAAGTACACTGCTTGTAATGCTGAGACCTTGGAAGCTTGTTTGATGGGCATACGAAGTGGAGTAAGAACACAACGAAGTGCAAATCACTATTAAAATGTACCTAGAAGCACAATAATAAATACGCTTAAAACCTATGGGTTACCGGTACCGGTACGCTTAACTGAAAAGAAAACATGGCCATGCTAGAGTCTTCAGAAGATCAAGCCTTTAAGGCTCTTATTAACAAGGTAGCAACATCTGGATTTCCTGTCACTGATCTTGATTTAAGATACTCCATAAAATACTATCTTGACAAACAGGGGCGCACAGTAAATAGTTTTACAAATAACTTTTCAGGTCCAGATTCGGCAGCGTCATTTAGAAAACATCGCCGTAAGTTAACGGTGCATACAGCAAGCATCATTAAACGAGTAAGGGCAGCTATTGATGAAACGGTAGTCAATGATCATTTTGACAACATACAAACTGTTCTCAGTAACGTTACAGATGAGAACATATGGAATTACGACGAGTCGAACCTGCGAGATGACACTGGAGCAAGAAAGATAATTTGTAAAAGGGGACAGAAGTACACTGAACGTATAATGCAGTCAACAAAGTCTTGTATTTCTTTGATGTGTTCTGGAAGTGGCTGTGGAGAGATGTTACCACCCTACGCAGTGTATGAGTATTTATGGTCTACATGGACAGAAGGTGATCCTGCGGGATGCAGGTACAACAGAACAAAAAGTGGTTGGTTTGACTCGAGGACATTCGAGGATTGGTTTATGACCACCTTACTTCCTGGGTTGAAAAAGCTGCCTGGTGTCAAGGTTGTGAATGAGGCCAACTTAAGTTCCCATATCAACTTAGAAATTATAAAAGCTTCTGAGGATAACGATGTAAAATTTGTGAGTCTACCAGCGAACTCGCCACATATTACCCAGCAATAGGACGTCACCTACTATGGCCCTACTAAAAAGGAGTGGCGTAAGATATTGACTTCGTGGGAGGAAAGAAACAAGACAATGACAGGCTTTCCCAAGAATCAATTTCCTAAACTGCTAAAACAGTTGGTTGATTATTTGTATGTAGAGAAGAAGGAAAGTATTATTTACGGATTTAAAAAAAAAAAAAAAAAGAACATGTATCATGCCTTTTGACAGGACCAAAGTACTGCAGCGCTTGCCTCAACATGTTAACTTCAACAGCCCTATGAAAAGTCTAATTGGAGAAAGTTTCGCGCGACAGCCTGCAGAAAAAAGGAGGGACGTGACAAAAAGTACAAGGCCAACTCAGAAACGTATGAAGCTGGATGTTCCAACTGGAAAAAGTTTCTGTTCAAAGTTGTTTGATGATTGATGAGTCAAGCGAACATGAAATGGACTTTGAAGGAGCATCAGCTTCTACACCTAAGCCGAAAAAAGGGACCCGGTGTAGAAAACAAGAACCAGCAAGGATAACAGGTAACTCTAGTTCCTACAGTCTTCATGATGACAGTGCTTCTGATGATGGCTCACACCTTTCCTTAACTGAAAGTAAATCTGAATATTTCGATGAAGAAGTTGGTACCATCGAGCTTATCAAGGAAGCACCACTGGCACCGAACTTAGAATCATTAAAACGTAACTTGAAATAAGGCGACTTCGTTGTTGTCATGTTAGATAACAAAACTGCATAATGGGGGCCAGTTAGGCCCTGCAGTAGGCTGTATGAACAAGACCAAAAACTTCTGGAAGTGGCCCGACAAAAAGGATATTCTTGTTTATGAGTGGACTGACATGAAGAAAAAAAATCAACACTACCAAGCTCATGAAACGAGGACACTTTAATATTCCTGAGGTGGCTGATTTTGAGTTAGTACAAGAAATTGACATTAAAAGAATCGGTAGAACAAAAATAAAGGTTTTTCATGTTTATCAACTCAAATCTAAAATTATGTTTTCTTTATAGGTATTTAAATAAGTAAATAATTTTTTTGCTATTTTTTATGGTCGTTTTATTCCCTAATCGTTGTGTAAGGGTTTACAATAGTCTAACATGTGATTTGTATTCAATCTGTATTAAAATAAGTGAGTGCTCCAAAGCAGCCCCGAGCAGGGGTTACTTTGTACCAACATTTGAAAACTAGTGAAAAAATAACAAAGATAGTGTTGTGGACTGGCAAGACAGCCAATTCACTAGGAGGAAGCCGAAAGGCACGCGTTTAAGCTCACGCTTAACAAGTCAGGGAAATGAGACTAGCAAAAATAGTACGTAGCTGCTGGAATACTTAACTTTAATCCATAATTGGTGAACATCGCTCTTGACGGTACATGTTTTACAGCATCAATAGTAACTGGTAATGGCGCCTTGCTAGGTCGTAGCAAATGACGTAGCTGAAGGCTATGCTAACTATCGTCTCGGCAAATGAGAGCGTAATTTGTCAGTGAACCATCGCTAGCAAAGTCGGCTGTACAACTGGGGCGAGTGCTAGTAAGTCTCTCTAGACCTGCCGTGTGGCGGCGCTCGGTCTGCAATCACTGATAGTGGCGACACGCGGGTCCGACGTATACTAACGGACCGCGGCCGATTTAAAGGCTACCTACCACCTAGCAAGTGTGGTGTCTGGCAGTGACACCACAGATAGTTTCTTTAAAAAAAACTTGATACAGTTTACTTCTTTATACTTCGTTAATTGGTTAAAACTCAATTTTGACGTTGAAAATCCATTTATTATATTTTGTATTAATTAATATGCAAATTAAAACATGAAAACTTTGCCCAAATTAATCATTGTCGACGTTATTAGTTACTTTAATTTAATATTTAGGTTCTTCATTCCTCAGCTGGATGTCTCGAGGGATAGTTGTCGAGGAAACTTTGGTTTAATTATCTAAAGGCGGTGTCAAGCTACACGGACAGAAGAACGGTTTTCGGTTCTAGAAAAATGTCCATGAAGAATACGCAACAAAGCTTTTATTCAGTTTGTTATTTATAATCCTGGGGTACAGGTTGCAAGTTGCAAGATGTGTCCGGTAGATTTATTCGTCTGCTTACTGGAAACTTTTTCTCGCCTTCTTGCACAGTGATATTACTTTAGCATTCTTCAGGGTCTAATTTAAAGATATTATAGTATTCGTTGTAGTTTCATCGGTGCTCAAAGCTACACTTAATATTTTACTCTTATCTTAGTCTGTGACATGTTCGAGACTCATAAAAGCTAACGTGCTTTCAAATAATTTTTAAAGCACCACATGAACCGATGAGATACTGACGCAGTCGGCGAAAGAGCCGCCTTCTGTTAATCAAATGTGCCCTGCAGTAGTGCCAGAATTCTCTTCTTCGTACGCTTGGCTTTAAATATGGTTGTTAAACTTGGCAGAGTTCCTGTAATTAGCCTTTCGCTAATTACTACAGGCCCCTGCTATTCGAGAGGCTTCAGAGTCGCATAGCCTATCACAGTTTTCTTGTGGACGACCAACTTTACGAACTCCCGACTTGTTTCAAGCAGCAGAAATGGCCTAACAAAAGTATATGATGGCTCTGAAATCATAGGGGACAGGAGCAAGAAACAGAGAACGCCGGAATGGAAGGCCGTTATGGAAGCTGCGGTGTCGGCATGGCTTTACGAAATCAGCAATCTGCTCTCCAAGGCAGTAACTAGAAAATGCGCCCATACGGTCATTAAAAACACTTTCTTTTTCAGTTAAAATCTTTTGCAGTGTGAAATACCAAATTTCTCTTCCAGAGTAAAGTGAACTGTGGAAGTGTAGACGTCACATCCTCCTCTTTAGTCATTTCAGGTCCCCCTGAAACGATCGACTAACGCACTACAGCATATTTTTTACATAATATTTGTACGTCTTTCAATATAAATGTTTCAGTTTTAATCCTTAGCAAATGTCAGAAGGAAAACTGTTTCGATAAGAATAGTAATGACGAAGTGTAGCTGCTGTTCACTCATAAAATCAGAGGAGTGGGATGTTTGGAGTCGCTAGTGGAGATTCTAATCTCGCTTCAAGCAAAAGAAGAATTATCAGGGGATCAATACAATATCATCCAGTGCATAAAGAATATTAAACAAGATTAAGTTTATGACCGTAAATGCTATTTAGAAATGCATAGCAATGTGTACACAATTTATGTAAGTTTGTCTGCGATAAACAGTGCAGCTCATTCAACGGCACACACTTTCGCGTTAGAGAATCTGGGTTGGAGAAGAAACAAGTATTTAAATAAAAACATATAGTTTTAAAACCAGATTAGTAAATAAGAGTATTTAAAGAAAGCACCTTAAAACCCAACTGGTGTCGACAAACTACACCTAGAGTATCAATATTTGTTATATGTTTGAAGCCATTTTCTCGGTAGGTCCACTTTATATTGCATTTGACTATAGAATGTGATGACAGTAGTAAACCATCGTAATGTAAGCACAACTGATTACAGTTTATCAAGCATTAACGTAAGCGATCACTTGTAAGAATGATTATTTGGCTCAGAAAATGAGTTATAGGATGTACAGTTAAGAGTTCTTTGTATAAACCATCGAAAAATGTTTCTATCGGAACACCAAAAAAATAAAAAAAATAAATAAATAAATAAAGTCTCTGCCTGAAAAGTGGGTAACAGTTGCCTCATTCTACCTTCGTCATCACCTTTAAAAATTTTCCAAAAGTTCTCGATCTTTTTAACATGCAATTCACCTCTTACTCCCACAAGCTGCCCTAACTCGCTCGCACCCATTAGTCCATTTCTATAACTCGTTCCCATTTTCCCGTTCTCACTCACTGTCATTATCTCTTTGTGTCTCTCTGTCACCGCGTTCTGCCTCGCAGCCACAGTCTCCTTCGTTCTGTCCTGCTACTACTGTCTGCTCTCGCTCGCACTGTCTCTCTCTCTTGCTCTTTCTTACTGCTACCATCTCATTCACTCCTTCTCACTGCTGCTGCCTCGTCTCACTGTCGCTCTCTTCCTCGTTGTCACTGTCATAGACTGTTTCTCTCATTATCAGTGGATCTCTCCCACTTCCACTTTCTCCCTCTCTTTATTCCTCTCCCACTGGCACTGTCTACCTCACTCTTTTCGTAGCACTGTCCTGTAACTGTCAATTATGTTACACAACCACTGTGTTGCTCTCTTTTTCTCATACTTCTAAAGTATTTTTTGCTCTTTCTACACCAGTACCACAACCGCTGTCTACTATCTTCCAGTATTTATTATTTTTATGTACCTTTCTCAATGTCACTGTCTTCTTCTCTCTGAGCACAAAAAACCCGAAAATTTTCGCACACCAAAACTTTTGAAAAAATTTTTAAACGGGAGGATACTCGCCTGTGATCTGATAGCGCTTTTTCTGCCGGTTGCTCTTTTTCCCTGCCACAGCAGGGCATGTCATTCGAATGAAAAGAACTTTATGGGTCAATAAAATTTTGGTGGTTTACTGATGTGAATCTGAAATAACACGAAATTAAATTTACGTTTCAGACAGGATTCTACGTGCACAAAAAATATGCATGTGCTTCGTTATTTCAACATCGGGTTCCCAGAACCCTTCTCACGATAACGGAGACTCTTTACAGCATGTGTCTTCGTGTAGCATAACTTTATGAACTACGTTTTCGCCTCACAGGATTCTCTGTATCTCGGAAGCGGAAAAAGATATCAAGAAAATTGTCAAGGTTGTTCGAGTTCGGTATCTCAGGAATAGTAAAAATTTTAGCTGCTTGCTGTGGATAGCCATCTTGGAATCCGCAGGGCTGTTTTGGAACGAAAAAATGCCAAATACCTTTTTTTTATAAGTCACGGCAGCAAAATACTAACACGAATTCTTTACAGATGAATGGAAAAACTGGCAGAAGCTGACCTGGGGGAAGAGCAGTTTGCATTCCGTAGCAATTTTGGAACACTTGAGGCAATACTAACCCTAAGACTTATCTTAGAAGATAGATTAAGGAAAGATAAATCTATGTTTCTAGCATATGTAGATTTTGACAATGTTGCCTGGAATACTCTCTTCCAAATTCTGAAGGTGGCAGGAGTAAAATACAGGGAGCGAACGGCTATTTAAAATTTGTACAGAAACCAGATGGCAGTGATAAGAGTCAACAGGCATGAAAGGAAGGAGTGGTTGGGAAGGGAGTGAGATAAAGTTGTAACCTACCCCCAACGTTATTCACTTTATGTATTGAGCTAGCAAAAATGACACAGAAGAAAAATTTGGAGTAGGAATTAAAATGCATGGAGGAGAAAGAAAAACTTTGAGGTTCGCCGATGACATTGTAGTTCTGTCAGAGACAGCAAAGGACCTGGGAGAGCAGTTGAACGAAATGGACAGTGTCTTGAAATGAGGACATGAGATGAACGTCCTCAAAAGCAAAACGAGAGTAAAGGAATATAGTGGAATTAAATCTGGTGATGCTGAGGGAATAAGATAAGGATCTGAGACACTTAAAGTAGTAAATGAGTTTTGCTATTTGGGCAGCAAAATAACTTTGGATGGTCGAAGTAGAGAGGACATAAAATGTAGACTGGTAATAGTAAGAAAAGTTTTTCTGAAGAGAAATTTGGTAACATCGAGTATAGATTTAAGCATCAGGAAGTCTTTTCGAAAAGTATTTGTATGGAGTGTAGCCATCTATGGATGTGAAACGTGGACGCAAATAGTTTGGACAAGAAGAGAATAGAAGCTTTCGAAATGTGGTGTTACAGAAGAATGCTGAAGATTATATGGGTAGATCGTGTAACTAATGGGGAGGTACTGAACAGAATTGGGGAGAAGAGGAATTTGTGGCGCAGCTAGACTTGAAGAAGCGATCGGTTGGTAGGACACGTTCTGAGGCATCAAGAGATCACCAACTTAGTACTGGAGGGAAGTGTGGACGCTAAAAATCGTAGAGGCAGGCAAGAGATGAGGAAATTCAGAAGGATGTAGGGTGCAGTAGTTATTTGGAGATGAAGAAGCTCGCACAGGATAGAGTAGCATGGAAAGCTGCAACAAACCAGTCTCTGGACTGAAGACCACAACAACAACAGTAAGGATTGACCCATGAACTAATGGTGCCTCTGTAAGCTACTTAAGACCCAATGTAGACCACATCAAACACAAAAAGAAGCAAACGATCTGCTCCATTCGACCGATTAGGTGGAAGTGTGTAATACTCATACTTAGACCCTGCACTGTATAATAGTGACACTATGACGATTCTTCTGTTGGGTATACAAACGATCCCTACCGCAAGAGCTATGCAGAAAATTTGACCCTGTCTTTCTGTCACCAACAGAACCCGAGGTATGAGCCCGGAAGAATTCCGTCATTACGTGCGGCGGTTTGGAACATGTTTGGTAGTGCATGCTATCGCACGCTTACAGATGGAGTGATAGGAATCGTCTGGGTATTAGTA
The DNA here is from genome assembly GCF_021461385.2 of Schistocerca piceifrons. NCBI lineage: Eukaryota > Metazoa > Arthropoda > Insecta > Orthoptera > Acrididae > Schistocerca > Schistocerca piceifrons. The sequence continues at coordinate 445,051,737 of NC_060142.1, read as the reverse complement.
CACAAATAACAGCCTCCCAGAGCCCAAACAGAGACTTTTAATTACACATTTGTTAACAGAAGATATGCCGAGAGTGTGCTACTGCGGCTACTACCAGTTTCCAGTTCACCAACTTACTTACAACTGTTGAAAATAATACAATATAAAGACGATACCTGTTGTATTTCTGAATGGGCAAAATATTTGTGGAGACTGACACCGATGAACACAGAACAGGGAACATGGAATCGCCTGTTGAGAGGCGTAACTTTACTTAAACACATGATGGGAGATAAATAAAGTTTCGAGAAAACAGTTATGTGGACACAAGACATGTTAGAAATCTGCTGTGTTAGAAATAATATCCCTTTGCAGGACAACCAAATGCCCATTGAGGATTGTTAACCCACATCGAAATTCAGACACGCACAGAAATAATTCACTTTGACAAATGATCCAAACTAATACTTTCCAAAAAGAGTCGAAATAACTATCTACCGTCTGAGAGAGGATGTTTAACTATAGTGCATTTCGCTCAACATTGTTGCGTAATTTATGAGGAAACAATGACAAAGTGTTGTAGTAGTAACTATGGGCTGCTAAGCGTAATGTGGTGACTTGTGGTTAGAATAACATGTACTCAAAAGGGCTGAAATACAGGCCAGCCTTTCTTGGTGAATCCTGAACCGTGTAGAGGTAACAGCTGAAGTGGGCGGGACGATGTCACCACACAGCACAAGACCATTGTTGTGAGCGGTGTGTCAGAGACTGGGTGACAGAGTAACAAACGCACCTTGGAGTCGTATAAATTGGTGTGAATTTTGAAGCATATTCATTGAGCCCAGCAACAACACGCAACAGGTCCACGTAACATGACGAGTCGACTGGACACCACCAGCTGCAGCCGTGGGTGTGACTGGGTCAGGCCCCTGCCTCCTGCACTGAGTCTCCTTGTGGGACCTGCCACAGCACCACTGCCTGCCGTCCACGCATGCCATCGTCAGACTCTTCCCAGGGATAGCAGGTCTTGTCCCGCTGACGGTAGTCTCCATCCACTTTTGTTGTGGATGCGAAGGGGGGCGTGAGTCAGCGGGTGCGCCATTCCAGTGCGGAATGCCGTCACAGCAGAGGTAGTAGAGCACTGTTGACGTCAGGGCCGTGGCCTACGGAAAGACCACCGGCCATTGCTTGCCCTGACATGAGCATCGCAGGGCACCTGTGCTTGCTTGTCCTCACCAGGATGGAAGCATCTGCCTGCGAGCTGATGGAGTCTAGGATCGCTAAAGTGGGGCGTTTCTGTCTCATATTGCTAAAAAAATGGTACACAGTTGAAGATATGATACGTTCCTCCCGACCAACAGTGTGTCACTGTACTCGCTGGTACATCACTGCACTACTCATCCCACCAAGTGCCAACTGCACTCGACAGGGTGGTGTCAGGAGAGCTGGCGTCCCCACCAGTTGACAGTGCAGGGTGTACCACAACTCACAGCATGACAACCAAACCGCAGCCTACAATATTTTCTCTGTGTTGTGAATGAGACTTTTATTTGGGTTTCGGTGTCAATGATGGGGCCGAGAGTTAGGGGGCATCATGACTGCAGAGCTACTTTTGTTCGCTGGTTCCTCCAATCGGTGGGTGTCTCTCAGTTTAAGGGTAATTATAGTGATAAATGAAATGTGTGGCGAAGGCCTCCCGCTGGGTTGACCTGATCGCCTGCTGCAAGTCTTTTGAGATGAGGCCACTTCGGCAACTTGCGAGTCGATAAGGACGAAATGATGATGATGAAGACGACACAAACACCCAGTCCCTGAGCGGAGAAAAATCTCCATCCCAGCCGGCAATCGAACCCGGGTCCCCCCGGCAAGACAAGCCTGCGCGCTGTTCACTCAGGTACGGTGGCGGACATTCTAGGGATGAATGGCTGGAGCCTGTGCCATGTGCACAGCGTTATTTAACTGTGTACTCTGCTCCCTGTGCCAAATCTGTGGCAGTTGTTTTACATATCATCGTTTAGGCCATGTGGTAAGACAGCGTTTGGGGGCCAGGTGGCTCACAATTAGACAGAAGAAATAAATGAGGTAGTGTTAAAAACTAAGGAGGTTTGTGTCCTTTTTATTCTTGAGTCGCTGCTGCCGAATTCCTGAAATATGAGTTAGGGTGAAGGGATGGCAAAATCGCAGATACACATTGTCATCAGCAAGGAAGCTGTACATTCTTTATGGGCAGGTAGCACTCTCAAGGACAGAGAATATATCTGTGAATAATAAATTGCCAGAGTAGGATGAGAAGTTGGGGTTGTTGAAATCACAGAGTCTGGGGGTAGATCCAGCTATGGTGGAACTTGTTTCTTCCACTCTCAGTAACTCATCTGAGGGTGGATTATCATTTATATAAGATCTCTTGTCATCAGCTGAAATACGGGGTGGTCGGACCAACAGTTGTTGCAAATATCAAGGTTGCAGCTGTCAAGAGAAGCTATGTCATTTGCACAGAGAACAGTGGCGCTGGACAAAGTGGAAAATCTTGAACAACTCATTCAGGGACTGGTGCAGGGATATAGGAAGCAAAGATCTTCAGTCTTTCCTTGGCCCCACAATTTATTATAGAAAATTTGTGGTTGGGTTTGCAAATAGGGCACGACCACTGACACAGTTACTAAGGAAACGTATCAAATTTGTGTGGTCTGAGGAGTATCAGGAAACATTTGTTGAGTTAAAAGAAGTAGTCATGCTGTGTCGAGTGTTAATGTTTCCAGATTTTTGGAAGGAATTTATATTACCACGAGATGCGTTGAAATATGCTCTCGGGTGCATTGGGACCCATTAGGTTAATGGAGGAGAATCTCGTAGTGCTTTTGCATAGAAATAATTAAATGGAGTTGATAGGAACTATTCCATCAAGGAGAGAGGATGCTTAGCATGGTTTATGGAGTTACATACCGCCAGTGTTACCTGTATGGGAGAAAATTTAAAACAGTGACTGATCAGTCTGCTTTGCTGTGGTTCCCAGGTTTGAAGGACCCATGCAGTTGAATAACGAGATGAGCATTGAATTTCAGTGAATCTTGAGTGTGACGTAGTCCAAAAACCAGGGAAGGAACACAGAAATGTAAACACACTAAGCAGAAATGTAGCGGTGATACAAGCACTAGCTCAAGACCCTGATCAGTGGCGACCAGCACAGAGTGCTGAGAAGGAATTTAAGCAGTACAGTAAGCAGCAGCAGTTAAGCATGTGTGATAGGTTATTGTGTAAGGAGACGAGATTAGGCACATGAGTGATTGCAGCAGTGAAGCTAAGGGGAGAGGTGAGGAGAGTGGAGGATCACGTTTTGCCAGTCCATGGAGAGTGCAAGGTGACGAATCGGAGGGTGGCGGAAAAGTACTGGTGGGGAGAAAGAAAAAATTGATATCGAACAGTACTTCAGAAATTTTCTACAGAGTGCGCAGCTGCAGATTTCAGTTGGAAACAGGTTATATTGCGCAGTTTGCCAGAAGCGATAGAAGCGTTTCGTTTTATCGGGTTGGATGTTTTAGGGTCACCAGGGAACCGTTTTGTGTTGACGATAATAGAGCATTTTTCTCGTTACAGCAAAATGATGCTGTTGTTGGACCAGCAAGCAGTCATAGTCCTGCAAATGTTGGTGAATGTATAGGTGCTGAAATTTGAGATGTTAGAGACAAATTATGGGTCAAGGAACAAACTCCAGTGTCAAACCTGATAAAGTAACTTTGTCGCTCATTCAGAGTGAAAACATTCAGAGGTAGTGCACTTCATCCTCAGTCAGACAGGACAGACTGGGGTCATCGAACGATTAGGAGGATACTTTTCGTTGTGAGTACTTATAATTCGAAGGTACATGCTAGCACCAGATTGTCACTATTCGAGATGGTGTATGGAAAGAAGATGGTGTCATCATTTGATGTGATTAAGCAGAAAGGAAGCAGGAACGGGTAATTACATGAATTTGTTAGAACAGTGAGACGGGTTGGGCAGAAGGTTGAGCGAGCAAACACCAAGACATTGGTAAAGCGTATGGGAACTGTACCTCAGCACACGGTGGAGTTATGATTGATGTCGAGTCCGTATACTCTGGTAGGGAAGACAAAGAAGTTTGTGACACGGTACCACGGTCCATACCAAGTGATTGGAACCATGTTCCCTCTGAACTTGAAGCTACACTTGCCAAAGAGATCAACGCTTGTGCCTGTCGGGCGTTGACGAACGTTCAACAAAGCGCCAGAAGCGATCTCAGGGAGAGTATTAGTGAAACCAAAGAGGAAGCAAACAGATGAAGTGAAAGAATGAGGAACAGGAAAAGGATATCCATGTACCTAGTACACTGCATGCATTAAGACCAAGAAGGTAGTCAATATTGTAATATCTCTGGTGGGAGCCGTTTTCGCTGATTCACAGCACCAGTAGCCGAGGACGTGGAGAAGGCCGGACCTCATACAGTGAGCACGAGAGACGCATTCCACAAACATGCAGGGCGCAGCTTGGCAGATGGCCTCATCTTGCTTAAGAATGGACGCGTTGCAAAGAGCCTGGTGGACAATGAGAAGCGTGCACGTAACGATGGCACTAAGACAGAGAGTTGACAGAAAAGCTGCAGGAATGCGCGCTTCGAGATGTGTCAAACTTCTAGCTGGAAGAAGCCATTTTGGCTTGCCTTAAAAAGCAGGAGATGTGCCAATGACTGTTTGATACCTGCAGTCACTGGGCTGGTGCGTAGGCATAAAGTGTCAAGAATTCGCACAGGTAGGCGTGTGAAACTAAAGAGTTGCTGAAGTTTTGAGCCAGCTAAAAAAAAGTATGTATTTTGGACAATGAGGAGGTTAGTTATAAATCATGAAGGCAGCAGATTCTTAGACAAAGCACAAACATGAGACTATCCAGGCCTCATGTAGAAATAGCCGTTGCAAAGAAGTGTTGTGGGCTGCTTTCACAGCGACTGAAGAATGTAGAAAAACATCGGAACATGGTGCGACCAACGTTGGGAACAGTCTCGACGGTGACACCGTGAGAAGGACGCGTATTGTCTATCATACAAAAACCGATGCGAGACAGAAGAGACCCACCACGGCAATCAGTCGTTGGGCGGTATTGCATATTTAGTTCTTCAATGAAAACACCGAGAGGAGGAAAAATTCGAGGAGCCGCTGAGCTTAGCAGAATGACGAGAAGCGCAGAGAGATGGTGAGACAGCGCAGAAGCAAGAGGACATGCGGGTCTTCCATCCACCGCTTACTTAGTCTGCTGACTTTTAATCTGATCCTGACTCCCATCCGAATGTTCGTCACTTTGTGACTTATTCTTTTCCTGTTCCATGTTAACTGAACGAGTGCTAATGGTCCAGTGCTTAGGAAAGAAGCTCTCGAATGAGCATCGAAATTTTTTGCCTTAGATCCGCCTTACAAAATCGCGATAATACTACTTCGGCCACGAAATCCATGGTGACTTGTCAACATGTAGACCTGTCTGAACCCTCAATACACAGTCACAGGACACTGGGAAGGACAGACACACGCGTTACATAGCTACGACGCAATGTGCCATGCTGACGAAGCGCCTGCCGCCGACATAAACAACGATGAATGACCACAACGAACGGTGAGATGATTCGTTCTCCCACTCTTTCCCTTTGAAATCTGTCATGTCTACATCCAATGAAATCTGCCCTGAGATTTGTAATTTTATGCAGAAAAAGCACTGTAATGAAAGCTTATGTTTAATATTTTAAACATCTAAACAATCTGTTACATGAATGCGTGGTGTCTGTTCTTTCGGACCTAAGAGCACACTACGTGGAATCCGCAGCTGTGATACAAATTATGTAAATTGAAGGTAGAGGGGGAGAAAAAGAACTTTATGCGGAATCAGCTGCGGCGAGTGTAAATGACTTCCACACCGCTACTCGAACCCGTGATTTGCGGCTTGCTAAGCCGTTTCGATAACCACTGCACCACCCATACACAGAGCTCATCGCCATTCCGCGAACTGTCACGGTGCTCCTATCAGCCTAACCGCATTCACAACTAGCGCCAGTCATCCTCAGTCCCCGTTCTTTCCTGTCCTTTCTCCACAGTTTACATAGTACGAGGTTTGGAACTTTAATAGTGGCAACTATTTATTTACAGCTCGTACAAAATAGATACGTGTTTCAAAGTTTTACTGACATTCAAAGTAGTCACCAGCATTGTGTATAACCCGTTGCCAGCGACAGGGAAGTTGTAGGATACTCTAAGCAGTGCCAGTTGTGTTGACAGTTCGAGCGGCGCGGTCTATTGCCCGACGAATTTGTAGCGATTCTGAAGCGAATGCCGTGAAGTGTTTCCTTCAGTTTAGAAATCAACTCACGAAGGCTTAAGTCAGGGGAGTGCGGTAGGTGGTATAGCACTTTGGAGCCCCATCAGCCAAACAATTCAGTATCAACTTGCACTGCCGTGCGGTTCTGGGCGCTACAGTCTGGAACCGGGCGACCGCTACGGTCGCAGGTTCGAATCCTGCCTCGGGCATGGATGCACTGTACGTGCTTGAGCATTGTCCTGCAAAATTATGGTCAGGTCTTGCAGAAAGTGTCATCTTTTCTGTCTCTATGGTGTTCATTTCTGGAACACAACCTCCGATCAGCTTAGAGACAGAAGTGATGACACTGCCTGCAGGACCTGAACATCATTTTGCAGGACAATGCTCAAGCACGTACACTGCAAGCTGTTACTGATTTGTTTGACTGATGGGGCTGCTAAGTGCTATACCACCTACTGCACTCCCCTGACTAAAGCCGTCGTAAGTTCAACTCGATTTCTAAACTGAAGGAAACACTTCACGGTATTCGCTTCAGAAATGCTACAAATTCGTCGTGCAATAGACCGCGACGCTCGAACTGTCAACACAACTGGCACCGCTGAGAGTATCCTACGACTTCCATATCGCTGGCAACGGGTTATACACAATGCTGGTGACTGCATTGAGGGTCAGTAAAACTTTGAAACACGTATCTATTTTGTAAGAGCTGTAAATAAATAGTTGCCACTGTTAAAGTTCCAACCTTCGTATGTATCACAGCTGCGGATTCCGCGTGGTGTCTCTTCTTTCGGACATGTCCGAAAGAATGGGCACCGCGCATTCATATAACTAGATGACCAATGAATCCACCATCTTCATTGCAGATATACACTTACGTCCGACCTCCTGCGGGAATCTCAAAATAGCGAGCATGGACGACGTGGATGGGGGCTGCGGATAGCTAGCCAAAGGCGGGTGAGAGGTTTCCGCGCACAAATGAAAACAATGTATGTTGGTGGCGCAATGATTAACAGAACTGCCTAATATACAGGAGATCCCGTGGTCGAATCCCAGCCAGTCGCACATTTTGACCCGTCCCAGTTGATTCTACGTAAGGTGCCGATGCAGCTGGCGTTAAACAGAACTTTCCCTTTCCTGTGCTCTCTCCCCTCCATTTTCAATTTACAAGAACAATCTGTTCCATTTGCTGTCAATCCCTTAACCTTATAATCTTTTTCTGTTCGATTTCACTTAATTATTGATGTCACTTGATTATTAACTCCCAAGGTGGGCAATATAATTAGTAATCTGTATGTCAGTTTGTGCAAGAGATCAAAGAATTTTAAATTCACAGGATTTTTGGAGCCCAGCTTGGGGCGATCTTGTTAGTAATTTGCACACTATGTTACATTACAATGTTTTGAAGGATTCACTACAATACGTTTTGTGTTTTGTTACTAGTCTTGTGATTCTGGTTAATGTTTTGTGAGTTGCGTAGATTATTAAAGAAATTTCGGGTAGGATCGTATGTTATGTTAGGGTAAGGAGTATGTTTAATTTTCTGGTGAGACGTACTATTAAGAGACAGTAGGCTTCTGGGGGTAAGGGTAGGTGGTAATGGACCCTGTCCGTATGTTGCCGTTAGGAGAGGGAGAGGGAAGAATAATGATAGCTTTGGCGGTGCTGTGGGTAACTGCCTGGAGCACACTGGGGTGCTGCAAGATCATGACCTGGAAGGAGGAATTTTGTTTTCTAGGCAGTAGGATATGGTATTATGTAGTCACAAATGGTCGTTAAGTTTGGCATTCAATGTATGATAACTGCAGAACGAGATGAGGAGTTTGGTATCGATATTTCCAGGTTTGCAACAATCAGATTAAAGTAATGCAATACTCACGGACGTGTCGGAAGAGCGCAAGAGACTGTTAGTGGCGTACGTGCGATTGAAGGAGAAAACACATGGAGCGGTAGGAGTAGTACAGCGCTGGTCACGAAGGGCGAAAGGGGACGGATAGATGCTCGAGGCAGGATACTGAAGACAATATTCGGGACAGCGGATGCAAATGAATTGATGGCCGAAGCCGGAAGAGAACTGGCAGAAGGGATGAGGCGATTGTAAAGTAGCATTCCATGCGGACTGCGAATTTGGAGAGTGGCAGGCTGGCACTTCAACGCGAACTAGAAAAGAGCATCAGCTAGCACTCTGAACCAGAATTTAGAGGTTGTTTAAGCATGCCAGAATAACGCAAATGAGATCGTTGCAGTCACTAGGAGATGCTATCTGGGACGCAAGAGTGGAGCTGATGAGCTTGCAGGAAGCCATTCGTCAGGCACTAAATAGGCAATTGGGTCCACTGTTGTTGCCATCCGAGCAATATCTGAAGGGGATGAGAAAGTACACTAGGCACCACAGCCCAGCAGCCAGAACCTGCCTTTCTACTAAGATGTGGCCGTTGTGCAAGTGAAAACAGATAATGCCCGCCTGTACGTGTCAGTGAAAGTGCTTGTGGCGGACAAGCACGTGTTGCTTAGGTGTTGCATTATTCACACCTAAGGCTACAAACATTGGATAAGCCTGTGCATGTAAAAAAGTGGTATGGTGTGTTAATGTTGACAGAAGAGGGAGATTAGCATGTGTTAATGAGCCAGAGTGAACCATAGCAATGCCAAAGCGATATTGTCAACACACATCTTTCTCGCTAGATCCAGATGGGAGGAAGCACATGCACCATGCAGTTGTTCGGGGGCATGACAAAGGGTCGTCCATGCCGAAAGGAGGTGATGAAACCAAAGCCTACTTCCAGCGAGTGGCTCTACATGGATCATACTCTGTGAGGATGGCAAGCTGCTATGAACAAGGAAAGCTCATGATGGAAGACGCTATGAAACTACATTTGGTATTACGAGTATTTTATTGCAATGTTTTTAATTCAGTATTAAAATATATTTTCGAGGTTGCTGATGTTCTCCACGAGAAAGCACTCTGTATTCAGGCCACATGTGGCCCATCGGAACCATCCGACCGCCGTATCATCCTCAGATAAGGATGCGGTTAGGAGGGGCGTGTGGTCAGCACACCGCTCTCCCGGTCGTTATGGTGGTTTTCTTTGACCGGAGCCGCTACTATTCGGTCGAGTAGCTCCTCATTTGGCATCACGAGGCTGAATGAACCCCGAAAAATGGCAGCAGCGCATGGCAGCACCGATGGTCACCCATCCAAACGCCGACCACGCCCGATGGCGCTTAACTTCGGTGATCTTACGGGAACCGGTGTATCCACTGCGGCAAGGCCGCTGCCCATTCTCCATGTGAAATATTCTAAAATAAGACAGTCATCTTGGCTTCGGAGCTAGAACACACAGAATTTATATTGATAATTTGATAAATTCCCACTAATCAGATAACAGGAAAACAATAAAACTGCTTGGTCAGTACTCATGAAGTAACAGTGAGCGTTCTCATATCAATATTGAAGGAATGAAACGTATCTGGTATAATAGATTCTCAAATTGCATTACGCACACGATAGAAAACAAAACAATGGTTATATAACAGCTACTGCACAACATGTTGCTTATAGAATCCTGCTTAAAGAAAGTATGTGCCACCTCACGTCTGCGAACATGCGTGGAACTAGATTCAAGGAGAGCTGGTTATTAAAGAACGAATATAACGAAACTAAAAGCTACTTTGCTTTGGAATAAAAATAAAATAAATGCAGTACTTGCGAAATTCACAGCTTTGCCCATCTGTGCAATAAAATTTTGCTAGTGGGTATCATTCAGCACCATACAGTTTCATCCTGTATATTGTAATATGCTTGATTCCTCCCACAAGGAGGTTGAGACATTGCTTCTCAAGCTCGAGCCTCTTTTCGACTACCGCCCCCCTGATGTCACCTGAAGCGTAATGGAGGTAAGTCTCATTGAACCAGTCATGCTCAGTTGGGTTAATTCCAGAAAATATCGGAGGAAATTACATCACATTGATTGCTGCCTCGAGGAGGAAGATGTAAGTAGTCATCGAAATATGCTCATGCATAATTGCCTTGAAGAACGAGCTGATATTCGGAATGTTGATTGTAAGACTCGACAAGAGACTGAAGATTGCTTTCCTGATACTCTACAGATTTAAGATATCCGTACACGATACCAGCCCAAAACGTGACTGAACCACTGCCCTGCAAGCCTGAGATGTACATTGTTACCTGGCTGCCTCCGCTCTGTTCTACGATGATCATTAGTAATCAGGTGAATGCTACAGTCGTCGATAAAAACAGCCTGATGCCACTAATCCAGGTTCACTTTCAAGTACTTCCTTGATCATCATCACAGTGCATCATAGTGTTCAAGCGTTTGTCCTAATGTTCGTACTAAATACCAGTTTGATCACACGGAGATGGTTGCATACTGTCTGCATCGAACCTCCTAATGCAGTTGTCTGTAAAATGGCAGCGAGCACTTCTGATTCATTCACATCAGGGTATCTCAGGGTACCTACGACTTTGTGGGTAGTCATGTTGGTGATTACGGTGGCTGAATGTTCGAATGACATTGGTGTGGTATCCACCTAATCAGAGGGAACATCCCATGCTGACAAACGTTCCTGGTGTAAAGTAACAATGTAGTCACAGTTTAAGAATGGAATGACACTTCGTGGTGTGTTAACTGTCTGAACGATGTACAGAGGTTTTATTATCCTCTTCATGAATGGAAACACAGTACATTCGGCTGAACTGCAGAGTAAATGCACGATTACTTTTTTTTTCACTGGACTTTATACAGCAATTTCCTGTGGTCAACAGCTCACTGAGATTAAGTTTCCTGATAAAATTATACAAGCATGGAACTCATTAGGGTAATGTAAAATATTTTTATAAGCACTATTATAACAGCTGAAAAACTAAACATCACAACATTTATTCCACTGTAGTCATCACCACCATATACAGTGGCAGCAGACAAACATTTTGTAGTCAGCTATGCTGTGTAGCAAAGGATGCAAATATGCCCCGTGATCCAGTCAGTCAAGCAATTTGTTATGCAGTCACTGTGTAACAGTTTCCTTCCTTGATGACTATTGCGATTATACTTTTCCTTTATGAAGAACTACGTTGCTTCCTAAACATTTTCTTCCCATTATTGCAAATGAGTTGTATTCCACTATTAAATTCCAAAGTTAATTTGTTGGTACTCAACCATTTACTCACACAGATCTGCTCTCCCACACACAAACATTTCAAAAGAAACATTTGTTTATGTGCCAAATTATCTATGTAAAAATGTGAAAGAGTCTGGCAGACTTATCACACATAACTCTCTGAAGATTTTGGTGTAGTGGCCATTATCTTGCTGAACTTAATACATAGCATTGGTAGTGTCAGCGGTAATGTTACTTTCATATCAGGCAAGGATGCTGTAGCCTTTGGCTTCCTACCTAAACTAAAACTTTTGCAAAATATAATGATGAGATGAAATTTCGGTTAAAAGTTAGTAAAAATGTAACAGTAAAAAATGAAATTATAAATTATGTAAATTAGTGAATGAATCTTAATTAATGACATTAAATTAATTGTTAAGTATCTTAGTAATCAACAAGCAATAGTTGTGAGTAAGTGACTAACCAGTATCTACTCATATATCCACCATCAAAACTGTGTGTGACAGAGTAATTATACACTAACTGCACAGAACAGTTTCGTTATAAAAGTGCTAACTACTGGCATAGATACCACTGTAACATGGACAACAATTATATGTTACCACTGTGAGACTGAATTCTACATCATCTAGCAATTATAAAATTAATTACTGTATAAATTGCATTGACATGACTATCACTTTGTATCCATAAAGAATTAAATACATAGCACATAATTACCATACATGTTCTAGCATAGGTTAACTATGAGTGTAAGAAATTATGTAAGTCTGTAAAGTGAGACAAGTTGTAGGGCATAATAAGGATGTGAACAGAACCTATGTATTACAAGAGAAGCACTTGTTTTAACCAAAAGCAGCAAAGACAGTTAACAAACTTACACTGTCTGCCTGCTGAAGTGTAAATAGTGAATTATTGCCTCTGTGTTGTACTAATTCCCTAAAAATCCCAAGTTAACAAAACATTTAATCATAATTATGAATATTAAGCAAAAATACAGATATTTACACAAATGAGACTAGGTATGTATAAAGCAACTCTGATATATTCATGCCTACAGCTAAACAGGTGACTGAAAGTAGTGTAATGACTACACAGTAAAACTGACCTGTATCTACTGAACAAGTGCCCTCAGCATAAAATATTGAAAACCTAAGATTGCATAGCAAGCAGACAAAAGACAAAGTGTTTTCCAATTACATAAGTAAAAGCAGTATATACACTGTACTTGTAACAAATTTGAAATTGTGTAAAATAATAGTAAGTAAGTATACCAAGAATCAAGTATAATTTTGGCCACTGATGAATACTAATAAAAAATTTCACTGGTAAGTATATTCACAGAAATATAAACAACGTTGTCCCCAAAGCATATATTAGTATCATGTATAGTTAAATGATTGTATGAAAATTATCATTTAAACAAAAATCTATCTATCTGGGGACAAAGGGTACATTGTAGTTATGCAGTAGCATTTACATTTCTTAACACACTTTGAATTGGTACATTCACAAACAGGTTACAAGATTCTCAGTGGTATGGTAATTTAGGAATTATCTATGGTTAATTTGTGGCCTTGAATGAGTCTCAAAACAGAACCACCAGCAAGAAACACTGCACTAATCTATGCACAATAGGCTGTATAAACACATGTTAATAAAGTGTGTGGCCCTAGTATTGAATCCTAAGTTGGCGAACTTGTGATCAGACAATAAATAACATCTAATATCCCCCAGAAAACGAGTGATCGAGTTAAAGCAGTTTACATAAAACGAAAGTCAATTCATCATACATGGAGTTGAAATCACTATATATCAAAACCATATAAGTACTAATGAGGTTTACCAAGTTGGAATGGTGGGGCAGAAATCTTTGCATGACACTTTCCCATTCATGAGCATCAATATTAATGCTATCTGATTGTTTCTATATCGAGCGACAGTGAGTGTAAACCAATAAACTGTAAGAGTGTGGAACATGCATTAACAGCCGCTGCTACAGGTCTAAAGAATACTCTGCAGAAAGTGATGGAACACCTGGAAAATTCCTAACATGCTATTCTGCAACGAGGCTCACTATACAACTACCTCTCGCGAGAAGCCTCAGGCTCACAGCTGCAAACCTGCAAGTGCGCAACTAGCGCATCACTGGATGGACTCGAACAATGGACTCAACTTTGATTACTTCACCACAGTTGACTACTGCTGTTTCAGTCTTTTCTCTCCATGTTCTCTTGGACTAACTCTCCTGATCAGCATCTCTGAACAAACTCTTTCAAAAATTCTCTCGAAGAAACCAATTCCCCCCAAAATATGCTTCACGTGGAGCACCAAGAAAAATGCACACTACCAGTTGTCACATTGCGCGCTCTCTCCACACCAATTGCATAAACATATTCTGATCCACGGCCTCCCTCCATGAGATGGGCAAAACCACTCTCACCAATAGAGTGCCTTGCTGCAAAAGATTTCAGACGCCCCAGTACATCTTCTGATATCGCGGTCTGATTTCCAATCACAGCACTTTTTTTTGCATGCACGGAAAATCACCTGGCGTGAGAAACTAAAGAACGCTAGAAAATGCACTGGCTGTCTGGCGACACAGTGATGGACACCAAACTGTAGGTTATACTTCACAAAGCATTCATCCTTCAATATTGTAATCATAATTTTTCTACTAGCTTTCCTTAATGAATAGAGCTATACAGTTTCCGAAAAGATGTCCAAAATGACCAAATTTGTGTGAAGAAACCCTTTGAAAACCCTTTGATTATGGAATGGTCAATCTGTTATTTCTTTATGCTTCCGTGGTATGACACTTTGATAAAACCTTTATGCTGAAACTTCAGTATTTTGACAGATGTCACAAGATTTCAGTAATTTTCTGAGTTTTTGGTCCTTGGTATTGAGAACGACATTTTGTTCCAAATTCACCATGCCTTTTCATGTTGCGAAGAGAGCGTAGCTAATGTGCATATATTTTATAAATTTGTGTACTGTGGGTCTGGATTCATAAAACTTCCAATTATTTGTATTAACATTATTTATTTTGTATAACACATCATCATACTCCAGAAAATATTGATGTAGCTTGTCTTCATTGGGATCTTCATAATTTTCTTTGACCATTTGAAAAATTTCATCCACCTCCTGCTCTTGGCTTAGTTAATAGACTCATTTCCACGATAGTCTTCAAAGAGCGTCCAGTATAATATTTTACCATCCTGTTATGTACTGAATCTGAAAATCATGTTCTTAAAGTGTTAATGCCCATTGGGTTGCAGCTGAGCAAGAACGAGAGTGCCTCATGATTTGTAACAATGATTTAATGTCTTCCTAACAAGTAGAAACGAAACGTTTCATAACGCTGTACAGTGGCAAGTGGTTCCCTTTCTATGACAGTATTTTCTCTCGTAGTTAGTGATTATACACCTTGAAAAAGCAATAGTGTGTTGTTTATTGTCTCTCTTACGTTGAGTCAGTTGAACACTACTGAACCTAGAGCATAATCGTGGCAGTCATTACCAACAATTTCTCTTAAATTGGGACGATGAGGTGTCGGTGCCTCACATAGTTGTTTCTTTGTTAATTCAAATGTTTTTTGATGTTCCTTATCCCATATCCATACAGCATCCTCCTTGAAAAGTTCCGTGATTGTGGGTGAAGGTAAACAGTATTCTGGAACAAAATGACGATAGAAACTGCAAAATCCAAAATAAGATCTGAGTTGTTTATGGGCGCCTGAGATAGAAAATTTTATATTGCTTCCATTTTCCTTGGATCAGTTTCAATTCGATACAGACAAATTAGAGGTCAAAGGAATTTAATCTGTGATTTGGTGAATACAGATTTGACCAAGTTGATCATTATTTAAGTCACTCTTATGGCTCATAGTACTCAGAATAGAATTGCTGAGTGTTCTTTTCACAAAATGATGATGATTAGGATATTGTTAAAAACAGTGCTACAAGCTTCAGTAAGTCGTCTCCCAGAACATCACCTCATACTCTCATAAAGGCTGCTGATGGAACTGAAAGTCTGAAAACCGTTCTCTTAAAATTGTAACATGTTCCATTATGTAAAAAGGCTGTCTACTTTCTGCTGTCTTAATCTAATAGTAGTTGGCAGTAACTTCCAATTAGGTCAAGGTTGCTCAGTTACCTTACTCCCCTAAACTTTTGTGAAAGATACGTCCAAATTTTCTGCTTGATCAAGCTGATAACTTCATGAAGGTCGATAACTACGCACAATGTGCCATCCTTCTTGGTTATGGTACAGATTGCGTTAGAACGTTCAGTTATCTGTTTGCGAGCATCCTCTTAAACTCTTTACTGACAGCTCTCTTGACGAAATATATTGGGTAAGATTTTCTGCAGAAAAGTTTATAACTGTTGACTTTAATTTTGCAGGTACATCGTTTGATCTATACTTCTACCAGTTCTTCCTGTTTAGCTTCAGATAAGCCCACTATGTTGTTGTTGTTGTGGTCTTCAGTCCTGAGACTAGTTTGATGCAGCTCTCCATGCTACTCTATCCTGTGCAAGCTTCTTCATCTCCCAGTATTTACTGCAGCCTACATCCTTCTGAATCTGCTTAGTGTATTCATCTCTGAGTCTCCCTCTACGATTTTTACGCTCCACGCTGCCCTCCAATACTAAACTGGTGATCCCTCAATGTCTCAGAACATGTCCTACCAACCGATCCCTTCTTCTCGTCAAGTTGTGCCACAAGCTCCTCTTTTCCCCAATTCTATTCAATAGCTCCTCATTCGTTATGTGATCTACCCATCTAGTCTTCAGCATTCTACTGTAGCACCACATTTCGAAAGCTTCTATTCGCTTCTTGTCTAAACTATTTATCGTCCACGTTTCACTTCCATACACGGCTACTCTCCATACAAATACTATCAGAAACAACTTCCTGACGTTTAAATCTGTACTCGATGTTAATAAATTTTTCTTCTTCAGAAACGCTTTCCTTGCCATTGCCAGTCTATATTTTATATCCTCTCTACTTCGACCATCATCAGTTATTTTGCTCCCCATGCAGCAAAACTTCTTTACTACTTTAAGTGTCTTATTTCCTAATCTAATAC
Organism: Schistocerca piceifrons; assembly: GCF_021461385.2. Taxonomy (NCBI): domain Eukaryota; kingdom Metazoa; phylum Arthropoda; class Insecta; order Orthoptera; family Acrididae; genus Schistocerca; species Schistocerca piceifrons. The sequence goes on along the minus strand of NC_060142.1, from coordinate 445,035,212 downwards.
CCTCAGCATCACCCGACTTAATTCGACTACATTCCATTATCCTCGTTTTGCTTTTGTTGATGTTCATCCTATACCCTCCTTTCAAGACACTGTCCATTCCGTTCAACAGCTCTACCAGGTCCTTTGCTGTCTCTAACAGAATTACAATGTCATCGGCGAACCTCAAAGTTTTTCTTTCTTCTCCATGGATTTTAATTACTGCTCCAAATTTTTCTTGTGTTTCCTTTACTGCTTGCTCTATATACAGATTAAATAACATCGGGGATGGGCTACATCCCAGTCTCACTCCCTTCCCAACCACTGCTTCCCTTTCACATCCCTCGACTGTTATAACTGCCATCTGCTTTCTGTACAAGTTGTAAATAGCCTTTCGCTTCTGTATTTTACCCCTGCCACCTTCAGAATTTGAAAGAGAGTATTCCAATCAACATTGTCAAAAGCTTTCTCCAAGTCTACAAACGCTAGAATCGTAGGTTTTGCCTTTCCTTAACCTTTCTCCTAAGATAGGTCGTAAGGTCAGTATTGCCTCACGTGTTCCAGCATTTCTACGGAATCCAAACTGATCTTCCCCGAGGTCGGCTTCTATCAGTTTTTCCATTCGTCTGTAAAGAATTCGCGTTAGTACTTTGCAGCTGTGACTTATTAAACTGACAGTTCGGTAATTTTCACATGTGTCAACACCTGCTTTCTTTGAGATTGGAATTATTATATTCTTCTTGAAGTCTGAGGGTATTTCTCCTGTCTCATACATCTTGCTCACCGGATGGTAGAGTTTTGTCAGGACTGGCTCTCCCAAGGCTGTCAGTAGTTCTAATAGAATGTTGTCTACTCCGGGGACCTTTTTTCTACTCTGGTCTTTCAGTGCTCTGTCAAACTCTTCACGCAGTGTCATATCTCCCACTTCATCTTCATCTACATCCTCTTCCATTTCCATAATATTGTACGTAAGTACATCGCCCTTGTATAGACCCTCTATATACTCCTTCCACCTTTCTGCTTTCCCTTCTTTGCTTAGAACTGGGTTTGCATCAAAGCCTTTGATATTCATGCAAGTGGTTTTCCTTTCTCCAAAGGTCTCTTTAATTTTCCTGTAGGCAGTATGTATCTTACCCTTAGTGAGATATGCCTCTACATCCTTACATTTGTCCTCTGGCCATGCCTGCTTAGCCATTTTGCACTTCCTGCCGATCTCATTTTTTAGACGTTTGTATTCCGTTTTGCCTGTTTCATTTACTGCATTTTTATATTTTATTCTTTAATCAGTTAAATTCAATATTTTTTCTGTTACCCAAGGGTTTCTACTAGCCCTCGTCTTTTTACCTATTTGATGCTCTGCTGCCTTCACTATTTCATCCCTCGAAGCAACCCATTCTTCTTCTACTGTATTTCCTTCCCCCATTCCTGTCAATTGTTCCCTTATGCTCTCCCTGAAACTCTGTACAACCTCTGGTTTAGTCAGTTTATCCAGGACCCATCTCCTTAAATTCCCACCTTTTTGCAGTTTCTTCAGTTTTAATCGACAGTTCATAACCAATAGATTGTGGTCAGAGTTAACATCTGCCCCTGGAAATGTCTTACAATTTAAAACCTGATTCCTAAATCTCTGTCTTACCATTATATAATCTATCTGATACCTTTTAGCATCTCCAGGGTTCTTCGATGTATACAACCCTCTTTTATGATTCTTGAATCAAGTGTTAACTATGATTAAGTTATGCTCTGCACAAAATTCTACCAGGCGGCTTCCTCTTTCATTTCTTAGCACCAATCCATATTCACCTACTATGTTTCCTTCTCCCACTTTTCCTACTCTCGAATTTCCAGTCACCCATGGCTATTAAATTTTCGTCTCCCTTCACTACCTGAATAATTTCTTTTATCTCATCATACATTTCATCAATTTCTTCGTCATCTGCAAGCCCACTAACATATAAAAATTGTTTCGAATACCAGTCACAACATCCTCATCATTATTATTTTCTAACGGTTCAGTATCTTCCTCTCAATTATTTAAAACTTTAGTTTCCTCGTCCTCTTCCTGTTGAAGATGCATGATTATCAAACTGATGCATGCAGTGCCTCTGTTCTCTTCACTAACGACTCTTTAAATCTAACTCTCTTCTCTCCAGTACATGACTACGTAGGCAGACAACTTTCTTCAAAATCTCTTACATTTCATTTCTGTCAACCAATCAATACAGAGCACTAAACCGACATTATGAGATCCAACAGTTAATACACTCATGACCCTGAATTCTAAACTTTTATTGTGCCTGACCTTTGATAACTTTGCTTCGATTAGCTACAGTACTGACAGGATGTACGCCATTAATAGGAAATGTTGGGAGTGCAAGCAGCTTACGCACTTAAAAAAATGAATTTTCCAAGACAGCAATCACTGACTACACTAAGGCGTCATACTCCTCCTGTGTGTCTCCTATGGAATGGATTAAAATTTCTATATCATTCTCTTTTTCCTACCTCTATAGATCTGCCTTCACCCTCAACAACAGTTTTGCAGTGGGCTGTTTCCATAACTTTGCTTAGTTTATTGGCACATGGTCTCATGGATTATAAATGTGCCTCTTAGCATGTCTCGGCGATCGGTTTTGTGCTCTATCTCCTGTACAGTGTGTTCGATGTGGTTTATAATATGCATTAAATCCATTTTTAAGTCTACATTAATCCCTGCTTTACATGCTGTAGCCTTGACTATAGAATCTGCTTGGTCGTCAGTACTTCTGAAATTCTGCTCACAGTGTGCCAGTATTACGATTTTGATGATCGCCATTATTTTTTCCTCGTTATTCTCGTTCTACGTGGACTTCACTTTATTCATTAAACACAACTGCTCCATAATCAAATGTGGGGGGTAAATTTTGTCTCAGAATTAACATCAGCTAGTCCTCTATCCGTATCGTCAAGGTGGGCACTGTCATTCCAATATTTCTGCATATATTCTCGTACGTTACCACGAGATCTTCTGTAGCTCGATGGTGGATGAATTTTTGGTTTTATGTCCCACTATTTCTCTCAAAACTAAAATTTATTTATGAATTCTGTTTCAAACTGGTGGTATGTAAAGTAATACCCCAGATACGTGCTTCGCCTCTATATGGCTGATATGCGTATTTTTTTTAGCCTGTTTCATGTAATCTCTCTGAAATAAATGTATGAACTGTTTAATAAAAGGAACATCTAGGATACCTTATTTATCTTAATAATTTTGGAAATTTCGCGCTCTCAACCTGTCTTCCGCAATGACTTAAGGCTCATTAACAATGTTAAGAGCCGTTACACGTAACGCTTCGTCAACCTCTTCCTCTACGAACGTTTAATGCACTTTGCAGAGTAGCTTTTCGCATTCTGAAAATCTCCATTGAATTACTTCTACTTTGGTGCCCAACTCTTTGGACTAGGTCAGAACACCACCAGTTAATTTATCAACCGTCTCTTTGTTGCTGTTGTAAGCACTCTTTGCTTTCGTCATTTCACTGTCTTGGAGCCGAGAATCTTGAATTTAAGTTTTAAGTTCATTATGTGTGACATGAAATTCATTTCAGATTTTAACATGGTTTTAATTACACGTATTAGTAAACTCCTTTTGCAGGCTACCAATCGCATGCCATAATTTATGGGAACTGCCTTGTATTTTTCGTTTAATTTCTTGAATAGAGTTTTCAGTTTCCTTACGAGGGTTTGCAATTTCTTGACGAATGATTTTGATTTCTTGGCGAGAGTCTGTAATTTCTTGGAATGTCGATAGCATTAAATCACCGCTAACATTGCTCGTACTGTTTAATCCCGTAGCAGCCACAGTAATCAAGTTCAGTGTAGTCACTGTCACAGATGAGGTGTATATATGTTTTAAAAATTTCTTTCGCAAATTAAAATTGGTAGCACAGTCCACGGGTTCTTTCCTATTCACTGTTAAACAACGTTGCATCCAGTTCTGTGTGAAAGTAACGAGTTGCTCAGAACATGAATCACACCGCCATAACTCTGACACATTCCAATAACATCAGCAAAATGTGTACCAGTCGGCCATGAAACAGCCAGCGGGAAATGAGGTACCCTCACAGTCATCTGAACCTGGCTGCCGGCGATCGAATGCTCTCGAAAAATAGATCTCCCTCTATAACTCTCTAATTTCAATGGAGGGAACGACTCAATGCTGTTGTTAATGTGACACGTGAGGATACCACTTATTACATGAGGAAAAAACGGCGAAATATGCAGAAACGTCCTATTCTTGGCGTACAAGACGCACGTTAACAGTATGAAACATGTCATGGCTGTCGCCTCAAGCTAATGGTAAAATTCTTTGTTTAACGACCATTTTTGGTCTACAGACCCTCGTCAGGTTCTTAAATACATTTACAGCATCACATTACTTGATCATAAAATCAAAAATTTATCGTATTTTTCACATTATAATAGTAAGTACATCATCAGTCTATTAGGTTCTGACGTGACAACAGTGACAAATTCAGGGTTTTATTAAATAATGCCCATGATTTTATGGTCATCTAATATGATGCTGTGAATGCTTTTAAGACCGTGATGATGGTCTGTCGACAGAAACAGGTTGTTAAACAAAGAGCTTTATCAGTATCTCGAGGCTGTCATCATGAGATTTTCAAATATTCACGGGTTGTGGGACAACAGCTCCCCAAAACACTTGTACAAATAAAAGATTATTACTGGGATAAAGCAGTTTCCCATCGATTGATCGGCTTCTTCTTCACAATCATGGTGGAGGAGGAACTCAATTCAATGGCGTGAACCAAATTTTGAAGCAAAGGTAATTGACGTTCCCAGGCTAATCGGGTGGTGTCTCGGTGTTTCCCCTTTGATGCCCGAAATGAATAGGCAACAATGTGTTGGTCAGTTATTCTATGGGGATAGCAGATTCGGTAAGGTAAGGCGCTATGAGAGGGACTGGATCTACTAACAAATCAAGAAGTGGGTCTGCGTAAACTGCTCAACTCCCAGGTGATTTTCGCCCTTCCTACATAGACTCATTGATGACCTACTTCCGACAACGACGTGTGTGAAAGTAACGAGTTGCTCAGAACATGAATCACACCGCCATAACTCTGACACATTCCAATAACATCAGCAAAATGTGTACTAGTCGTCCATGAAACAGCCAGCGGGAAATGAGGTACCCTCACAGTCATCTGAAACTGGCTGCCGGCGATCGAATGCTCTCGAGAAATAGATCTCCCTCTACATCTCTCTAATTTCAATGGAGGGAACGACTCAATGCTGTTGTTAATGTGACACGTGAGGATACCACTTATTACATGAAGATAAAACGGGGAAATATGCAGAAATGCGAATATCTTCTCAGCGAGAAAAACGCAAACCCTTCCTCCTAGCAGATGTGTCTAGTACACTCTAAATAAAATTATGCACGAAGTGGTGGCAAAAATGAATCAATATCGCATAGCAGTATGTGGCAGTAAAGTCACAGCTTTTGTAATCCTCAGACCAAATGGAATCCTTTGATATACATCACCATAACATTCTGTTAAATTTTGTTGTTGGTATTTTTCTAGGAATTTTTGATGTTGTGTGTTCTTAGAACCTCCACAACTTTTCAAACCATTTCAATCAATGTGTTATAAGCACGATTTCTTGTTCTGTTGTCTTGAATAGCCATGAGGAATCCCTGATCTAGTAAGGCTGCCGGTAGTGCAGACTATTTCGCCATCCTGCCTTAGCAGTCTGTTGCCCAGTGTACACAACTATGGAGGTTATCTAAACGTCGTACCTTATCAGATCCCTTTAATGAAATATATAAATGAGGCTACCAAAACATTGAAAATGAGGAAAACAGTAGGACTGGATGGTATATTCACTGAATTCATAAATCATATTGGGAAACGTGGAAGAATTTCGTCGAACAACGGTACACTCGGAAGTGGAAAAGTACCGTAGGAGTTCAAGAGTGCACATACACTAGCGGTCCTCAAGTCCGGAAAGCCAGTTAATGACCTCTTAAATTACAGCCAACTACGCTGCTCAGCGTGTGCTTCGAACTACAGGACCGTCTTCATCCGTAACAGAAGTTAAGGAATAATACATGATGTAACTCCAACATATCAGGCCGGGTTCAGAAGACAGCGCAGCCGCTGTGAACGGATTCTAGCCTTGACATTCTACATTGGGGCTCGACTCCAAAAGAAACTAAGGACATTGGTGGCCTTTGTTGATCTGTCAGCAGCATATGACGCTGTGTAGCTAGATGGACTACTGCTGAAGCTATAAAGCATATCTGAAGTAAGAAAGTGATTACACCGTTACTTCAAAGTTAGTGTTGGACAAAAACAGAGTAAGTCGTTTACCATGAAAAGTGGGACTTAACGAAAGATCCGTCCCAGCACCCATGCTCTTCAACCTGTGCTACTAGCAAAAATTTCTGCTACGCCGAGGAACTTGCCCTAGCCATAACAAAACAGCACACTCCAGGAAGGTGAAAATATATTGTCTACAAACTTAGGAAATCGGAACAGGTATAACAAAGTGTGGAGACTCCAGTCAAATGCAGCCAAGACAGGAGTCTGCACATTCCACTTAAACAACAGAACCGCAAACTAATAGCTCAGTGTGAATTTGTGTCAACAGAGGATTAGACACAATTTCCAGCCTAAATACCTTGGCCTAACAGTCGATCGGTTGTTAACATATAAAAAACGCCTGGAAAACACTAGCCAAAAGGTAATGACTCGAAATAATGTCGTAAAGAAAGTGGCTGGCACAACCTGGGGTGCTGAAGCTTCCACTCTACGGACTGCAGCTCTGTCGCAGTAACTGAATACTGTGCCCTAGTATGGCAACATAGTGCTCGTAGAAGGAAACTTGACATCCATCTGAATGATTCAATGAGAAATATTACGTATATACTAAAATCGGCACCGATCCATTGGCTGCAAACCATCAGTGACATTTCACCACCGAATTGCGACGCCAAGAAGCAGCCGATGGAGAATGGAGGTAGCTGTATCACCCACACTATCGCGAAGACCTTCCAACTCATACAGTCTCAAATGACTCACCTCCAGGCCGCTTGATGTCACGCACTCCACTGTGAAATAATGGAAAAAATAACAAGAAGTTTGGCCTTAAAGATCAGTGGTGCATGAGATGGAATGCTGCAACAATAAAACACCAAGGTCTCAAGATCCATTGGCCAGTCTACCACGATTTGATCTGAAGAGAAAGTGGATACGTTTGAATACGTTAAGAACGGGTCACGCCAGGTGCAATGCTCTGATGCACAAGTGGGTACTCCGGCACTCTCCAGCCTGTGTCTGTGGGGTCCAAGAACAAACCTCTCAGCATGTTTCCAGAGACTGCCCTCTGAGAAAGTACCCCGGACCATTCAGCGATTTTATTAACGCTGCTCACTCAGCTGTGAGCTGGCTTCATTCATCAGCTGTTGAACCGTGACTACATGTGTTTGTTTTAATTGACAGTCCTAATTTTTTATAGTTTAAAAGTACTCTTATTAAAATTATAGATCTATTAACTTTAAGAATATGAACATATTACTTTTGTGCCCAAATCATTAAATGCATAATTGTAAAATGTAGAGCCGGCCAGTGTGGCCGAGCGGTTCTAGGCGCTTCAGTCTGGAACCGCGCGACCGCCACGGTCGCAGATTCGAATCCTGCCTCGGGCATGGATGTGTGTGATGTCCTTAGGTTAGTTACGTTTCAGTAGTTCTAAGTTCTAGGGGACTGATGACCTCAGATGTTAAGTCCCATAGCGCTCAGAGCCATTTGAACCATTTGTAAAATGTATGCATTTTTCAATATTTGCTGTTGTTACTATACGATAAATAAATAAATAAAGCACGATTTTCATGCGATTAGAAGTTGTAGTTTGTGAGAAACTGCGAGTATCATTTCGATGCACATGCCATGAATACAGCTAAAAACTGCATAAATCTTCATTTGATTCATAAGACATTTAACTCTGAGCTTCCTTAGCGCAATGAAAATGACGTGGCAAGTCGCCAGAGTAAAAGAAACAGACTGAGCTGGGTCTTGTCGTACTGAGAGTGTCGACTCACTATCAAAGGGTGCAACAAGTCGACGCTTTAACAACTGCCGATGCACGTATTTTTCAAGATGACACTCTACTTTTTTTGCCTAGTGAGAAGGTGACGACATAGATGCAGAGAGACATTTAAGTACGATATGCACTCTACTTGAGTTATTGTTTTTGTACTGAACAACAAGAAAACAAACATAACTAGAAATTTTTATTTGCTCTTTATAAAGCCAAGAACACACCTCCGTAGTCGAGGACGCGAATGCACGTCCATGCGGTGGCACTCGACTTAGATGTAAGATAGTTCAAATCATGGTGGTGGAAAATTTTAACTGCTAGTATTTAGACGGCGAGGAGAGAATAGGTGATGGTGTAACGTTCCCGATCAACAGACTTTGCGCTAGTGTCCTGTATTAAATTCTACCAACTCTCTGCCCTGTCATTATGTGAAAGTATACTGACAGGTTTCAGACAGATTATATAATGGTAAGACAGAGATTTAGGAACCAGGAGGACGCCGTTATCAGGAGAAAGAAAACTGGCTTTCTACGGATCGGAGCATGGAGTGTCAGATCCCTTAATCGGGCAGGTAGGTTAGAAAATTTAAAAAGGGAAATGGATAGGTTAAAGTTAGATACAGTGGGAATTAGTGAAGTTCGGTGGCAGGAGGAACAAGACTTTTGGTCAGGCGAATACAGGGTTATAAATAAAAAATTAAAATTGGGGTAATGCAGGAGTAGGTTTACCAATGAATAAAAAATTAGGAGTGGGGGTAAGCTACTACAAACAGCACAGTGAACGCACGAATCCCACTCCTACTACAGTAGTACAGGTTTATATGCCAAATAGCTCTGCAGATGACGAAGAAATTGAAGAAATGTACGACGAAATAAAAGAAATTATTCAGATAGTGAAGGGAGACGAAAATTTAATAGCCATGGGTGACTGAAATTCGGTAGTAGCAAAAGGGAAAGAAGGAAACGTAGTAGGTGAATATGGATTGGGGGGAAGAAATGAAAGAGGAAGCCGCCTGGTAGAATTTTGCACAGAGCACAACTTAATCATAGCTAACACTTGGTTCAAGAATCATAAAAGAAGGTTCTATACATGGAAGAAGCCTGGAGATGCTAACAGGTATCAGATAGATTATATAATGGTAAGACAGAGATTTAGGAACAAGGTTTTAAATTGTAAGGCATTTCCAGGGGCAGATGTGGACTCTGGCCACAATCTATTGGTTATGAACTGTAGATTAAAACTGAAGAAACTGCAAAATGGTGGGAATTTAAGAAGATGTACAGAGTTTCAACGAGAGCATAAGGGAACAATTGACAGGAATGGGGGAAAGAAATACGGTAGAAGAAGAATGGGTAGCTTTGAGGGATGAAGTAGTGAAGGCAGCAGAGGATAAAGTAGGTAAAAAGACGAGGGCCACAAGAAATCCTTGGGTAACAGAAGCAATATAGAACTTATTTGATGAAAGGAGAAAATATAAAAATGCAGTAAAAGAAGCAGGCAAAAATATCTCAAAAATGAGATCGACAAGAAGTGCAAAATGGCTAAGCAGGCATGGCTAGAGGACAAATGTAAGGATGTAGAGGCTTGTCTCACCAGGGGTAAGATAGATACTGCCTACAGGAAAATTAAAGAGACCTTTGGAGAAAAGAGAATCACTTGTATGAACAGCAAGAGCTCAGATGGGAACCCAGTTATAAGCAAAGAAGGGAAAGCAGAAAGGTGGAATGAGTATATTGAGGGTCCATACAAGGGCGATGTATTTGAGGACAATGTTACGGAAATGGAAGAGGATGTAGGTGAAGATGAAATGGGAGATATGATACTGCGTGAAGAGTTTGACAGACCACCTGAGTCAAAACAAGGCCCTGGGAGTAAACAACATTCCATTAGAACTACTGACGGCCTTGGGAGAGCCAGTCCTGACAAAACACTACATCTGGTGAGCAAGATCTATGAGACAGGCGAAATACCCCCAGACTGCAAGAAGAATATAATAATTCCAGTCCTAAAGAAAGCAGGTGATGAGAGATGCAAAAATTACCGAACTATCAATTTAATAAGTAACGGCTGCAAAATACTAAAGCGAATTCTTTACAGACGAATGGAAAAACTAGTAGAAGCCGACCTCGGGGAAGATCAGTTTGGATTCCGTAGAAATACTGGAACACGTGAGGCAATTCTGACCCTACGACTTATCTTAGATGCTAGATTAAGGAAAGGCAAACCTACGTTTTTAGCATTTGTAGACTTAGAGAAATCTTTTGACAATGTTGAATGGAATACTCCCTTCCAAATTCTGAAGGTGGCTGTGGTAAAATACAGGGAGCGAAAGGCTATTTACAATTTGTACAGAAACCAGATGTCCGTAATAAGAGTTGAGGGACCCGAAAGGGAAGCAGTGGTTGGGAAGGGAGTGAGACAGGGTTGTAGCCTCTCCCCGATGTTATTCAGTCTGTATACTGAGCAAGCAGTGAAGGAAACAAAAGAAAAATTCGGAGTAGGTATTAAAACCCATGGAGAAAAAATAAAAACGTTGAGGTTCGCCGATGACATTGTAATTTTGTCAGCAACAGCAAAGGACTTGGAAGAGCAGTTGAACGGAATGGACAGTGTCTTGAAAGGAGGATATAAGATAAACATCAACAAAAGCAAAACGAGGATAATGGAATGTAGTCAAATTAAGTCGGGTGATGCTGAGGGAATTAGATTAGGAAATGAGACGCTTAAAGTAGTAAAGGAGTTTTGCTATTTGGGGAGCAAAATAACTGATGAAGGTCGAAGTAGAGAGGATATAAAATGTAGACTGGCAATGGCAAGGAAAGCGTTTCTGAAGAAGAGAAGTTTGTTAACATCGAGTATAGATTTAAGTGGCAGGAAGTCGTTTCTGAAAATATTTGTATGGAGTGTAGCCATGTATGGAAGTGAAAAGTGGACGATAAATAGCTTAGACAAGAAGAGAATAGAAGCTATCGAAATGTGGTGCTACAGAAGAATGCTGAAGATTGGATGGGTAGATCACATAACTAATGAGGAGGTACTGAATAGAATTGCAGAGAAGAGAAATTTGTGGCCCAACTTGACTAGAAGAAGGGATCGGTTGGTAGGGCATATTCTGAGGCATCAAGGGATCACCAATTTAGTATTGGAGGGCAGCGTGGAGAGTAAAAATTGTAGAGGGAGGCCAAGAGATGAATACACTTAGCAGATTCAGAAGGATGTATGTTGCAGTAGTTACTGGGAGATGAAGAAGCTTGCACAGGATACAGTAGAACGGAGAGCTGCATCAAACCACTCTCAGGACTGAATACCCCAACAACAACAACAACAACAACATGACACTGTTGATAGTGACCCATCTGTTGGATGGCAATATTAAGTTCAGTCCCCTTTCGTACTCTTCGAGAAGCATAAGCTATATGCTGACACCACGTTTCCCTCTCTTTGAACCGTAACAACAGAGACCCCTACAATGTAATGAAGAAACACTCATGATAACACAAATGACAGTGATCCACACAATACACACTTGGCACTTAATAAGAAGATGGAAGAATTCACTTGAAAACCAACTCCATAAGGACCCTGCCAAGAGCTACGAGGCAGGATTCCAAGATCTGTTCTCCTGCGTGTGGAACGAAACTGCCTTCAATAAGGCCAAGACCACGTCGGTGAAAAAATGGACCTGTTTTGAAAGGTCTCTGTTGGATTCCTTTCATGTTAATTTCTTAAATGTGTTGTGATTTACGGCATAAATTCCACATCTAAATTCACTGTGGTGTTTCTGACTATCTGGGAGGAGACAGAGCAGTGGAACGTGTTACTTTTACACATAATCAAGAACTATCTGTCACACTACTACACTTTAAAACACAGCTTATATGTAATTCATATCACACAGTCTCATACGGAACCTACTGTATATGATAAGATATTGTCATCCCTCTTCACTTCTGTGTGATAGGATGAATGAGGAAATGTATTTCTAGTTGCATGCTTGATGGTTGCAGATAAGCTTGTCTGGTAGAGAACAGTAGGACCAACGTCGGAACAGGTAGCTATGTTTTCTAAAAGCAAAGAGGTTTCTATTCTTAGTATGGTCCTGTCTGTCCCTTGTCCTGTTGGTATAGGAAGCTGCCTCTCTGGTCACTTCCGTTTGTATCTGAGGAAGCACCCTTGGTAGGGGCCCACGGCAGTCTGTCCGCGGCGAGCGTCTGAAGTGGTAAGATCTCCAGCTAAGTGCATCTCTGGTAAGTCCGTAGGACAATGGGTTTCTTAAGTTCAGCCTAACTGACAATTTAATCGCCTTTATTTCAGGTTTAGATCTAAAATATCTAATGTTATCTTAAATTACAACGCGGTGTAATTCGAGTGTGAAGTTCAGAATATCTTCCAGTAGTTGCTTTGTCACTACTTTGTGAGTAAAGTGGAACCACGTATTGAAGATCTGAAACTCTAATTAAGATCATCAATCTTAAATGCGAATGTGCGTGAGATTATAATGTCTCGTCTTAACAATATTTTTCAATAAAGCAACTTTCCTTTATGTTCAACCCACGTGGGGTGTACTTTGTAAGACCAGTACCACGTGCTTATACAATTGTTTGACCCATCAGGTTAATAGTAGGACGATAGTAACCAGTTTGAGGTTTTTCTTTTGTAAATTGAGTTTCGATGTAATCTATTTTAATTATCAAAATTACTGTGGAGTTACACTCTTTGCGTAAACCAAGTTGGACCACGTGAAGCATGTGGTGTAATCATCAAAGTAGCCCTCAGCTATTCTTTTCGGGAAGATGTCACAGAGAGTTAGTATGAATTTAGTATACCAGTGTGTGGTAATTTCATGATGGACAGGATTTCACTACGAATGTAACTTCTTTGGGTGAAAATTGAATCAGTTGGTTGTGGTTAATTTCCTCTTGCACGTGTTTCAACGTTCTTCGTGTATTATTTTATGAATGCAGTGTTGTGTGCAGTCTCCCAATCTTGGCTCCATATTTGATGTGTTCCGTAAGATTACGAACTCACATTTTCTCAATCATAAATAAGGCACCAGTTTAGTTATGAATCAAGTTTGATATGCTGAAATTTCAACGGAACAATGATCAATGTTAAAATAAATGTCCAAATATAAACTGATTTATTTCCTTTTATTTAAATTCTCTTTATATATATATATATATATATATATATATATATATATATATATATATATATATACTCCTGGAAATGGAAAAAAGAACACATTGACACCGGTGTGTCAGACCCACCATACTTGCTCCGGACACTGCGAGAGGGCTGTACAAGCAATGATCACACGCACGGCACAGCGGACACACCAGGAACCGCGGTGTTGGCCGTCGAATGGCGCTAGCTGCGCAGCATTTGTGCACCGCCGCCGTCAGTGTCAGCCAGTTTGCCGTGGCATACGGAGCTCCATCGCAGTCTTTAACACTGGTAGCATGCCGCGACAGCGTGGACGTGAACCGTATGTGCAGTTGACGGACTTTGAGCGAGGGCGTATAGTGGGCATGCGGGAGGCCGGGTGGACGTACCGCCGAATTGCTCAACACGTGGGGCGTGAGGTCTCCACAGTACATCGATGTTGTCGCCAGTGGTCGGCGGAAGGTGCACGTGCCCGTCGACCTGGGACCGGACCGCAGCGACGCACGGATGCACGCCAAGACCGTAGGATCCTACGCAGTGCCGTAGGGGACCGCACCGCCACTTCCCAGCGAATTAGGGACACTGTTGCTCCTGGGGTATCGGCGAGGACCATTCGCAACCGTCTCCATGAAGCTGGGCTACGGTCCCGCACACCGTTAGGCCGTCTTCCGCTCACGCCCCAACATCGTGCAGCCCGCCTCCAGTGGTGTCGCGACAGGCGTGAATGGAGGAACGAATGGAGACGTGTCGTCTTCAGCGATGAGAGTCGCTTCTGCCTTGGTGCCAATGATGGTCGTATGCGTGTTTGGCGCCGTGCAGGTGAGCGCCACAATCAGGACTGCATACGACCGAGGCACACAGGGCCAACACCCGGCATCATGGTGTGGGGAGCGATCTCCTACACTGGCCGTACACCACTGGTGATCGTCGAGGGGACACTGAATAGTGCACGGTACATCCAAACCGTCATCGAGCTCATCGTTCTACCATTCCTAGACCGGCAAGGGAACTTGCTGTTCCAACAGGACAATGCACGTCCACATGTATCCCGTGCCACCCAACGTGCTCTAGAAGGTGTAAGTCAACTACCCTGGCCAGCAAGATCTCCGGATCTGTCCCCCATTGAGCATGTTTGGGACTGGATGAAGCTTCGTCTCACGCGGTCTGCACGTCCAGCACGAACGCTGGTCCAACTGAGGCGCCAGGTGGAAATGGCATGGCAAGCCGTTGCACAGGACTACATCCAGCATCTCTACGATCGTCTCCATGGGAGAATAGCAGCCTGCATTGCTGCGAAAGGTGGATATACACTGTACTAGTGCCGACATTGTGCATGCTCTGTTGCCTGTGTCTATGTGCCTGTGGTTCTGTCAGTGTGATCATGTGATGTATCTGACCCCAGGAATGTGTCAATAAAGTTTCCCCTTCCTGGGACAATGAATTCACGGTGTTCTTATTTCAATTTCCAGGGTGTATATATGTCACCGGTTGTCGTAAGATGACTATTAAAAGATTATAATTATTGTTAGTCTGGTTGGGAACTTGGTAAGCTACACTGGATACGTGGTGAAACAGTTGCTCAGTAATGCAAGGTTAACTTTCCCAGATAGCTCACAGCTTTTAAATCGCTTTTATTGTCTTGACTATCGGCACCGCTTTCAGAACAACTTAACGCTACAACATACAGTGGACATGCAACTCTCGACAACCAACGATCATAATGTAAGTGTACCCACGGTGTTGAGGTTTTGAGATTCTACAGCTTAGTGGGATCTCGTAGTAATGTCTTCACAAAATATTGTAGGTAGTTCCCAGTCCCCTGGTTTATACCTTGAGGTGACAGAAGTCATGGGGTAGCGACATGCACATACGTAGCTGGAGGTAGTATCGCCTACACCAGGTATAAAATGGCAGAGCATTATCGGAGCTGTCATTTGGACCCAGGTGATTCATGTGAAAATGTTTCCGACGTCGTTTTGGCCACGCGACAGGAATTAGCAGACTTGGAACGCGGAAATCTAGCTGGAGCAAGAAGAATGGGAAATTCCATTTCGGAAATCTTTCGGTGATTCAATATTACGAGATCCACAGTGTCAAGAGTGTGCCGAAATACGATTGTTCGAAGTTCGAGCAATCTCACCACGATAACGCAGAGGCTGACGGCCTTCTCTTAACGACCGAGAGCAGGGACGTTTTCGGTTTTCAAGCCGCGTCAATTCTAATAAAATCCTCGAGCTTTCGATGACCATCTCCACCATCGTCGACAGGAGTTCACTGACTGCCGGGGCTGCTACGGTTTCTTCGCTGTCATTTGGACCCAGGTGATTCATGTGAAAATGTTTCCGACGTCATTTTGGCCACGCGACAAGAATTAGCAGACTTGGAACGCCATCAGCAGCCTATCAGATAGACCCAATGTGGCGCGCGCACTTTAGTCACCCCGGGCAGCTAGCGAAGCTATTGCCCGTGGCAGCACCGGTGACGTCAGGTGGAGCAAGGGGCAAGCACCACGTTTGAAACTGCCGCTCCCGCGTCGCAAATCTGTCTTCGCTTTCTTTCGATGTCTAACACCCGCCCCCATGCCCTGCTGAGTGTGTACCCCAGGTCTCTGTTGAAATGGTTGCTGTTTAAACGGATCTCGGCCGCTTCCTTTATAACACGTTGGCTCATAGAGCCAAGATTATCTCTGACGACGATCACCTACAGTCTGAATTGCAGAACGTGTTTTCGGGGGAAATGGATACACAAAAAGAGACATCGCAAACGCTTTCAAGAGCCGCCGACGAAAGACACCTGGTGAATCGGTTTCAAATGGCTTCAAATGGCTCTGAGCACTATGCGACTTAACTTCTGAGGTCATCAGTCGCCTAGAACTTAAAACTAATTAAACCTAACTAACCTAAGGACATCACACACACCCATGCCCGAGGCAGGATTCGAACCTGCGACCGGAGCGGACGCTCGGTTCCAGACTGTAGCGCCTAGAACCGCACGGCCACTCCGGCCGGCAGTGAATCGGTAGAAGAGGCCAGCAATATTGTGGAACAACTAGCAGCAAGTTAAGACGTCCGCTGCAGAAACATGGGCTAAGGCCAGTGTTCCTGCCCGCCCTCAAGATACGAGATACGTTGCGCCCTGTTAAAGACGGCATTGCACTTCGAGTGTCGGGCGTGTATGCTGTACCCCGTGAATGTGGCAGCATGTATATGGGACAAACAATTCGCACAATTTCCGAGCATTGTACTGAGCACAAGCGCCATATAAAACAAAGGGAGCTTGACAAATTGGCCATAGCGGAGCATTTCCTAGAAAACGGACATAAAATACAGTTCGAAAATACAAGAGTTTTGGCTCATGCATCTACATATTGGGGCTCCGTTATAAAGGAAGCGGCCGAAATTCGTTTAAACAACAACAATTTCAAAAGAGACCAGGAGTACACACTCAGCAGGGCATGGGGGCGGAAGTAGGACATCGAAAGAAAGCAAAGACAGATGCGCGACGCGGGAGCGGCAGTTTCAAACATGGTGCCTGCTCCTGGTGCCACCTGACGTCACGGTGCTGCCACGGGCAATAGCTCCGCTAGCTGCCCGAGTCGACTTACGCGCGCCCCACATTGGGTCTATCTTATTGGCTGCTGATGATGTCATCATGCCTGTATAAGTGAGAAACCGTAGCAGGCCAGGCAGTCAATGAACTCCTGACGACGATGGTGGAGATGGTCATCGAAAGCTCGAGGATTTTATTCGAAATGACGCTGCTTGAAAACCGAGAACGTATTATTATTCATATATGTCGTCGCGAAAGACTCCAGGACACGAGAGCAGGGACGTTTTCGTAGATTTGACATGGCTATCAGACAAGCAACACCGCGTACAAAACTGCAGAAATCAATGTGGAATGTACGACGAACGTATAAGTTAGGAAAGTGCGGCGAAATTTGGCGTTAATGGGCATTGGGAGCAGAAGACCGACATGACTGCCACTGCTAACAACACGACGTCGGCTACAGCGTCCCTCCTTTGCTGGTGACAATATCCGTTTCACCCTAGACGACTGGGAAACCATGCCTGATAAAATGAGCCCCCATTTCAGTTGACAAGAGCAGATGGTATAGTTCGAATGTGGCGCAGAGTCTACGAGGCCGTAGACCGAAGTTGTCAACAACGCTCTGTGCAACCTGGTGGTAGCTCCATAATGGTTTACATGGAATGGACTGGATACGCTAGATGTTCGGCTACTTGGAAGACATTTGCAACCACTCATGGACGTCATGTTCGCAAACAACAATGGAATGTTTATGGATAACATTGTATCATATCACCGGGCTACAGTCTTTCGCTATACACGGGAGGAGCCATATAATTGGATCCGTGAATCAATTCGTCCTGCAACAGCTCTTGGTGGCCAGCCGACACAGATGTGACGAGTGGGGCCTGAAGATGGCATCAATGTAATTCCGAAACTTCTAGCACATAGAAGTTCATAAAATAAAATAAATTTCTACAATACATACGGCTGTTGGGAAAACCGAGCGAGGTGGCGCAGTGGTTAGCACACTGGACTCGCATTCGGGAGGACGACGGTTCAATCCCATCTCCGGCCATCCTGATTTAGGTTTTCCGTGATTTCCCTAAATCGTTTCGGGCAAATGCCGGGATGGTTCCTTTGAAAGGGCACGGCCGATTTCCTTCCCAATCCTTCCCTAACCCGAGCTTGCGCTCCGTCTCTAATGACCTCGTTGTCGACGGGACGTTAAACACTAACCACCACCACCACCACCTGTTGGGAAAATTATTGCATCAAGAATTTCACATTTATGGTCGTCTGTAGAGGCAGCAAGGCACAATATTTCATTCAGGGAACTTGCTACGACTTGTGAGTCCATGCCACCTCGATCAGCTGCAGTACGCCGGACAAACAGAGATCCGACACAATATTAGGAGGCATTGCATCATTTTTGTCACCTCAGTGGAGTTTTACTATGTCGACATTTACCGAATTCAGAAATTCTCCTGATTTAGAGACGGATAAACTTCTTGGCAATTCGGCCGCGAGTGGTCGCGCTCCGTAAATACACCCCCCACAGAATCGTGTTTTAAAAATAAAATTGGCAAAATTTTACATTTCCGCAGGAGCGGAGGAGAGCCGCGAGGGCCGAGTGGAACGTGCCGGAGACGCATTGGGCGCCGGGGAAGAATTGTCGTGTCGCGGCTCGCGTTAATTGGCCGGACGCTGCAGGCGTGCGTGCAGCCGCTCTGCGGGCCGCGGTGTTATTTTAAAAAGCGAAGCTCCTCTGTGGCCCCGGCCCGGACAGGCATTCGGCCGACCACGGACGGGCCAGCAGATTTACGGGCGCGCGCGCAGTTATTCGGCCAGAGGGACTTTAGTGCAAGCCGGGCCTCTCTAGCGTCTGGGCCGCGCATTCACCGCGCCTTCAAAGAGAGGGGACGCGGCCCGCGTGTGCTACAAACGGCCTATCTCCGTCGCTGGCCGACTCTTACGACCGCCGCGACGGATTTCTTTGCATTGCCAGGGTTGACTCATGTCCGGGCCAAGTCGTTTCTGCCGCTATATATTAGAAAACGCGCACTCCCCGCAAACGGGGGTCAACGACTGCCCTTCTGAAAAGCCACATGTAGCAAGAAGGACAGTATCTATTGTGAAGACCCCTGTCCTCTAATGTGTTCTGTGCTCACAAATACGTGAGTGGCAGCTTTACCGCAGTATTTTTATCTTGAGCTGCTTCTCTTTAGGAGAGTGCAGTATTTGTACCTTACTTCGCTTGAAAAAGCAGCGCAAATATTGCGGAAACGGGAAGTGCTGTGATGTACGGTTTTCGCAGAATGAGTTGGTAGTCAGAGGCTCGTATTTTTAATCAGTCAACCGCTTGTAATAATATTTAGACATTGTATTTTTTGTGCAAACATACGTTTTTAAATGGAACAATGCCTGTTGACATTGACAGACTAAAAGGAGGGTAAACTAGACTGCTAGTGCTGTTGTTGCAGGCGTCTAGTACACTCCTGGAAATGGAAAAAAGAACACATTGACACCGGTGTGTCAGACCCACCATACTTGCTCCGGACACTGCGAGAGGGCTGTACAAGCAATGATCACACGCACGGCACAGCGGACACACCAGGAACCGCGGTGTTGGCCGTCGAATGGCGCTAGCTGCGCAGCATTTGTGCACCGCCGCCGTCAGTGTCAGCCAGTTTGCCGTGGCATACGGAGCTCCATCGCAGTCTTTAACACTGGTAGCATGCCGCGACAGCGTGGACGTGAACCGTATGTGCAGTTGACGGACTTTGAGCGAGGGCGTATAGTGGGCATGCGGGAGGCCGGGTGGACGTACCGCCGAATTGCTCAACACGTGGGGCGTGAGGTCTCCACAGTACATCGATGTTGTTGCCAGTGGTCGGCGGAAGGTGCACGTGCCCGTCGACCTGGGACCGGACCGCAGCGACGCACGGATGCACGCCAAGACCTTAGGATCCTACGCAGTGCCGTAGGGGACCGCACCGCCACTTCCCAGCAAATTAGGGACACTGTTGCTCCTGGGGTATCGGCGAGGACCATTCGCAACTGTCTCCATGAAGCTGGGCTACGGTCCCGCACACCGTTAGGCCGTCTTCCGCTCACGCCCCAACATCGTGCAGCCCGCCTCCAGTGGTGTCGCGACAGGCGTGAATGGAGGGACGAATGGAGACGTGTCGTCTTCAGCGATGAGAGTCGCTTCTGCCTTGGTGCCAATGATGGTCGTATGCGTGTTTGGCGCCGTGCAGGTGAGCGCCACAATCAGGACTGCATACGACCGAGGCACACAGGGCCAACACCCGGCATCATGGTGTGGGGAGCGATCTCCTACACTGGCCGTACACCACTGGTGATCGTCGAGGGGACACTGAATAGTGCACGGTACATCCAAACCGTCATCGAACCCATCGTTCTACCATTCCTAGACCGGCAAGGGAACTTGCTGTTCCAACAGGACAATGCACGTCCGCATGTATCCCGTGCCACCCAACGTGCTCTAGAAGGTGTAAGTCAACTACCCTGGCCAGCAAGATCTCCGGACCTATCCCCCATTGAGCATGTTTGGGACTGGATGAAGCGTCGTCTCACGCGGTCTGCACGTCCAGCACGAACGCTGGTCCAACTGAGGCGCCAGGTGGAAATGGCATGGCAAGCCGTTCCACAGGACTACATCCAGCATCTCTACGGTCGTCTCCATGGGAGAATAGCAGCCTGCATTGCTGCGAAAGGTGGATAAACACTGTACTAGTGCCGACATTGTGCATGCTCTGTTGCCTGTGTCTATGTGCCTGTGGTTCTGTCAGTGTGATCATGTGATGTATCTGACCCCAGGAATGTGTCAATAAAGTTTCCCCTTCCTGGGACAATGAATTCACGGTGTTCTTATTTCAATTTCCAGGAGTGTAGTTTACGAGATATCGTATTCTGTAAAGTTCTCACACCGACACATGTACAATACCTGTTGTAGCACACTCTAAAGAACAAGTGCGTACACTAGTCATGTGCATTCTGACCAGAAACGAGACAATTAACCCCCACATGTTGTGTTCAAAATGACCACCGGCAGCGGCAATACACGCTTCCAGTATGGTATGCAACAACTGCTGCACTCGTGTCAGCATTTCAGCGGAGATGTCCGAGCAGCCTGCAGTAATAGATCGTTACACATCATCTGCTGCAGTTGGTATGTCCTTGTAGACAGCGCCTTTTAACTGCACATCAACAGCATTTTCCATATTCGCATTATTTGCGGTGCAAGTTTTACGTATACTTTTTGAGAATCCTACATTAAGCGAAATAGAGTTCTTCTTATCATTTGTCATACTGTCGGCATTGGTTTCCCGTTTCATCATTCGAAGTGGGTTTTATATATAGGATGCATCACAAAAGACAAAACTGAATGAGTGAAAGTATACGATAGTAGAAGCAAAAACACTCTACTAAGAAGTGGTCCTAAAACGAATCGTTACCGAGACAATGTGTAAATACGACCATCCATTGACTTCATCATAAAATATAATCCTAGTTACTACGAATACTCGTTTAAATGTAAACGTTTATATTAAATCTTCAGTCATAGTAATATTTACTTTCGGTTCTAGTTTGCGGGTAGTATCGTTAATTTTGATCCCGCGTGCTGCCCAGATGTGCAGATGTTGTTGTGGTTTGTCCCTACAGTCTTCCACACTTTTTGGTAACCCCTACAGTGTTAGTGTGATTTTGTAATTTCGTTTGAGTTTATAGAAATTTGTTATGTGTCAATTTTTATTGATTTTTGTCAGCCATTAGAGCAAATAAATTAATAATAAATGTATCCTGGTGCACACCTAAGGTTGTTGTTCTCACTGTGATAGCTTTATCGTTGCGAACAGTGGCCAAGCTCGACAAAGATTTGTTTTATAACAAGCATTACACTTACACTCCTTGACTATGATCCAGAACCGTAATCCAGATTTCTTGTCGACCCTTATCCAGGGTCGTACTTTTGGTTCCTTTTGACATTCTGCACTTATGACGGCACAGTGAGATACATCTTGGGGAATAGGGGACAGGGGTTGTGACATGGGCTCTTATGATCTCAGTTGTTATTGCGCCCTAAAAAAGAAAAAAAGAAGAAAAATCAATCTTGGGAGTGCAAACAGTTGTAGCAACCATTTTTGTCCCAGATTGTGGATTCCAGATTGTCGTTTGCGAACCATTTGTTATTTATAATTTCCTTTTATGTATATCCACCTGGACTTAGGAGGATTTTGTTGAAACAATTTATATTGCATGTGAAAATTTGTTTTATATTGCGTGAAGGCGCTATTTTTTGCTCAGGATAATTCTCTGACGTCAAATTTGTGATAATAGTGCTTCGTTGTGTAACAGATTCTGATTTAATTTCTTTTGTAGATTGACAGGACTAGACGGGCACAATCTAGTGAGGCAAAACGAATTCTTAGCCATGAGGATTCAGTGGAATGGGAGGAACTCGCATCAGAATTTTCTGTGGGTGAGTTTCGTTGCCTTAAATCCAGGAAACAACATCGACGCCATGCAGTGTGAAACCAGCAAATCTTTCGAAACAGAGTCGCCCGTTGCACAAAGCAGCTTGAATCTCAGAAACATGGGAGATATTCCTTTCTGATTCAAACATATCCTAGGAAAAGGTGGATCAGACTGGAAAGAAACGCAAGGGAGAGACAGGAAAGCAGAAGGGAGAGACAGGAAAGTAGGAAAGCCGAAGCAAATAGTAAAGTGGAATGGGAGAGGGAGAGGAAGGCGGAAGGCGTTGCAGTCTGGAACCGCGAGACCGCTACGGTCGCAGGCTCGAATCCTGCCTCGGGCATGGATGTGTGTGATGTGCTTAGATTAGTTAGGTTTAAGTAGTTCTAAGTTCTAGGGGACTGATGACCTCAGATGTCAAGTCCCATAGAGCTTAGAGCCATTTGAACCGTTTGCTATATCCTCACAACCATCGAGTTAGTGTCAAAATATATCACACTGATAGCGTTGAAAACGGTTAATCAGCGTCTTCCTGGATGTGGTTTGGAATGTGAAACACGTGCTTTCAGAGACAGTGAGAAATAGTGCAGCAGGTATACAGACGGTCAGTGACTGGCCCCACGTAAGCCACAAGGTAATCGCTAGCACACACCTCTGATCAACACCATGTCTGCCAGCACAGAACATATGTCAACATAAACTGGCCATAGGGGGCTCTAAGCCACAGAGGTGGCTGTCCTTTTAAATGAGTGTGGCCTTATGTGCTCTGAGCTGGGCCTCAGGAAAAGAAAGTTTTTAAGAATACTCTGTAAATTAAGCCCATAGCAAAACATTCCATTTTGTGGAGAGTGAGTTGATGTAGAAACACATCTAACTTATTTTAAAAATAACTTTTCGTAAGCACTTATTTTTCAGTGTAAACAAGTGGCAGGTACCACAATTTCTCTAGGTCATATTTAATACATAACAATTACATCTGTCCCACTGAGGCACCATTAGATCCAGTTTTGATTTTCAGATCACTTTATTTATTTTGTGCTTAAATACATTATGCAGGGCGAGTCACTAGCTATTTCCAACTGGAATAACTCCGAAAGTATCATAGTAGCCGAAAAGTTTGTGGGACAATTTTACATGAGACAACAGGGCCCATAATATGATGTTGATATTTTATTGCTAGGTGGGGTCGCTTCACAGATATGAAGGTCAATTTTTTTTAATGGGCTGCTATAGTTTGGTACTTATTTTCTGATAGCGACTATCGAGACGAATCCAATGATGTGTAACAATAAGGCCTTTGAAGGTCAACGAAGGTAAAAATGGTGGCATGTACGTCCATTTACAGAAGATCTTCAAGGTGATGACCATTGATATCAATGCAGTGCTGCAATCTTCTTCTCATGGGTTGAGTGGTATTCCTTATCACATCGGCACTTATCGAGACACGTGCTCTGACAATTCGCTAACGTATATAGTGCAAACAGTAAATATTCGCCGAATACGGCGTATCCATCTAATGTGCCACTGACATGTAAACACCATTCGACGGTTTCCCTATACAACACTAATAGGAACGGTAAGACTAGTATCGTCAAATTAAGTGAATGTGAATGATGTACTCCTTCGAAGAACAAGTCGATATGCTTCTCATTTACGGAGAATGCCAATGAAATTCAGTGAGAGCTACAGACTTATACGCTGAAAGATATCCTCAACGTACTCACCCTACACGTCGTACGTTTAAATATGTGTATGACAAACTGAGAACAACTGTATCTTTAACGCATCGGCAACATATCCGGCAAAGGAAAGTTCCTAACGAGGTAACGGAAATTGGTACTCTTGCGACTGTGGTTCGAGATCCTTGTGTTAGTTCGCGTCAAATCGCAAGGGAATCTGGCATGAGCCAGAGTAGGGTTGTCCGTGTTCTGCGTCGCCACAAATATCATCCTTACTGTATCAGTCTCCACCAAGAATTAACTAGTGCTGATTGTATGCATCGCATTGAATTCTGCCGATGGGGTCAGCTTCAGATTCTGAGGGATAACACATTTATTAGTTAGATTTTATTTACTGACGAGGCTACATTCACGAAGCATGGAAATGTAAGTTTGCATAACATGCATTTTGGGCAACTGGAAAACCACGTTGGCTGCGGGAAGTTGTACACCAAATACTGTGGTCGGTAAATGTATGGCGTGGGATTCTGGAGGACAGAATTATAGGACCATATTTCATCGAAGGAAATCTTAATGGTAGGAAGTACACTACATTCCTGCAAGAACATTGGGTCTGTTATTGGAAGAAATACCTTTAGGAACAAGGAACAGAATGTGGTATCAACACGATGGGTGCCCGGCACATTTTTCACTGATTGCTAGAAATGAGTTGCAGAGACAATTCCCAAATCGTTGAATCGGAAGCGGATGAGATGTGTCGTGGCCGGCTCGTTCTTCAGAATTGACGCCTCTGGATTTTTTCTTATAGAGATTCGTAATAGACATTGTTTATAAAGACAATTACAACTACACCTAAAGATATTCGAGAGAGAATTGTCAGAGCATGTCCTTCGATAAGTGCCGATGTGATAAGGAATACCATTCCACCATGATAAGGGGATTGCAGCACTGCATTGATACCAATCGTCATCACTTCGAACACCTTCTGTAAATGGACGTTCATGCCACCTTTGTGACCTTCGTTGATCGTCAAAGATCTTACTGTTACACATCACTGGATTCTTCTCGATAGCCGGTATCAGAAAATAAGTACCAAACTATAGCAGCCCATTTGTTATTCTTGGTGGCAATAGTTAGTGACTCACTCTGTATTGCTTGTAAACAGTACAGACAAGTTAGCAAACTTTCTCTGCTGCAGGGGATGTTGAATGTTGCATTAAATGGTGTTATTTGTTGAGCTCTACTGCCCAAATCTCATCGATTTGACACAATTTTTTTTAGGTATTAGTCTTCTTTGTGACACATTTATATAAATAGGTTATATTATTGTTGCAATTTTGGCATCCCAGTGTGTGAGAACATTTTTGTATGAGATTTAATAATGCTTTTGCTTCATAAATCATGCATCATGAATTGAAAATGATGGGCACAGATCCACAAAATATGCACGTGGTACACAGGTTTTCCATTAAACAACACAAGAAAATTTTGATTAATTAAGTCACCTAAGTATCAAGCCTGCAATGAGTAACCCGGCCAAAAGATACTGTTATGAATGTTAGATTTATGCTTTGTGGAATGTAATTTCCTAATATTATACTTCGATTCTGCAAACCCATTGAATTTATGTACAAACTTGGGGAACCACACATATTTACAGATTATAAAGCTGTTACGAGTCAGGCAATCAATACCATGCCTTGCTTGTTCAGTTATCCGAATGGGAGACTTTTACGTTTCGTTTCCTGATTGCAGTGATTGAGTTCCCTAATTTCTGGGATGCTTTAACGAAGTGATAAGTGAGGGTTACTATCTGGGGAGATTTTATTCTTCTGGAAAGAGGAATAAAGTGGTTTTGTGACGTTACTGGCACAAATCACCATGCACTATGATTCTTTTTTTGTCACCACTTTGTGAATAATTTTATTCAAGTAGACTGGGCACTTCTTGGATAAAATACTTTTTCGCTATAGCGCCATGTCATCTTAACTACTAAAACAGCTAAAATGCCGACGTCTCGACGCTGCAGTCCTCTTCAGGAGGATTTGCTAGGAGGAACGCTTTGCCTGTTTTTCATTGGGAACGTGTTCAAATGGTTCAAATGGCTCAGAGCACTATGGGACTTAACATCTTAGGTCATCAGTCCCCTAGAACTTAGAACTACTTAAACCTAACTAACCTAAGGACATCACACACATCCATGCACGAGGCAGGATTCGAACCTCCGACCGTAGCAGTCCCGCGGTTCCGGACTGCAGCGCCTAGAACCGCAAGGCCACCGCGGCCGGCTGGGAACGTGTTCACCGAGTGTGTTCTCTGTGTCCTCTTTGCTGGTAAAAGGCAATCAGTGTATCCTACTAGGAAGGGCAAGGTTCCACTGTTAGCTGGGGACTTTTTGCAGAAGCAATGGCTGCAGCCTGCTTTATGCTTCTGTCTCCTAGCCCATAGTGGATGGTGCCAACTCTGCCATCCGAAGAGAATAACTGAGCACGACATTTTTGCCTGTTCTGTTCGGACATCAAAGAATGAGATACCAAGATGTTGTCTGAATTTCATTCCAATCCGTTACTTTGGTTACAAAATGTGGTATTTCCAACCGAATTTAGTCACCATACTTTACTATGTTCCATTACACCACTTGAAACACTCCCTAATCGAACCCACCTTTATTGACTAATGGATTATAACCTAACAGTTTAGAATAGTTCGACCGTGTGCAACTGATAAAGGCTGATCGGTTAATATCTGCAAGGGATTTGATCGTATCAAGTTAGGGTGTCGGGTAGCAATAATCAGTACATTCTTTTTTTAAGGTGTATATCTATTGTTTAAACAGCACGAATGAGGCAGTTACTCTCTTCGTCTGACAAAATAATAACGGATAACTCGTCACAGGTCGCCTTTTAATATCGTCACACTCCACTTGACGTAACACTAAAAGCACAATCCTCACTGCAATCCAAATCGTGGGTGCCCGGTGCGGTTGTTGCGTAATCACGGTGCACAAATCATCACTTAAATACAGCTACTAATCACTCAGTTAATGCCATTTCGGTATTTGCTGGAGGTCAGGCTCACGGCGTTGGGTGACACACACAGCCGTTGTTGTTGTTGTTGTGGTCTTGAGTCCTGAGACTGGTTTGATGCAGCTATCTATGCTACTCTATCCTGTGCAAGCTTCTTCATCTCCCAATACGTACTGCAGCCTACATCCTTCTGAATCTGTTTAGTGTATTCATCTCTTGGCCTGCCTCTACGATTTGTACCCTCCACGCTGCCCTCCAGTACTAAACTGGTGATCCCGTGATTCCTCAGAATATGTCCTACCAACCGATCCCTTCTTCTTGTCAAGTTGTGACACAAACTCCTCTTCTCCCCAATCCTATTCAATACTTCCTCATTAGTTACGTGATCTACCCATCTAATCTTCAGCATTCTTCTGTAGCACCACATTCCGAAAGTTAAGGTTCTCTTCTTGTCTAAACTATTTATCGTCCATGTTTCACTTCCATACATGGCTACACTCCAGACAAATACTTTCAGAAACGAATTCCTTACATTAAATCTATAGTCGATGTTAACAAATTTCTCTTTTTCAGAAACACCTTTCTTGCCATTGCCAGTCTACATTTTATATCCTCTCTACTTCGACCATCATCAGTTATTTTGCTCCCCAAATAGCAAAATTCCTTTACTACTTTAAGTGTCTCATTTCCTAATCTAATTCCCTCAGCATCACCCGACTTAATTCCACTACATTCCATTATCCTCGTTTTGCTTTTGTTGATGTTCATCTTATACCCTCATTTCAAGACACTATCCATTCCATTCAACTGTTCTTCCTAGTCCTTTGCTGTCTCTGACAGAATAACAATGTCATCGGCGAACCATAAAGTTTTTATTTCTTTTCCATGTATTTTAATACCTACTCCGAATTTTTCTTTTGTTTCCTTTATTGCTTGCTCAATATACAGATTGAATAGCATCGGGGAGAGGCTACAACCCTGTCTCACTCCCTTCCCAACCAATGCGTCCCTTTCGTGTCCCTCGACTCTTATAACTGCCATCTGTTTTCTGTACAAATTGTAAATAGCCCTTCCCTCCCTGTATTTTACTCCTGCCACCTTCAGAATTTGAAAGAGAGTATTCCAGTCAACATTGTCAAAAGCTTTCTCTAAGTCTACAAATGCTAGAAACGTAGGTTTGCCTTTTCTTAATCTAGTTTCTACGATAAGTCATAGGGGCAGTATTGCCTCACGTGTTTCAATATTTTTACGGCATTCAAACTGATCTTCCACGAGGTCGGTTTCTACCAGTTTTTCCATTCGTCTGTACAGAATTCGCGTTAGTATTTTGCAGCCGTGACTTATTAAACTGATAGTTCGGTAATTTTCACATCTGTCAACGCCTGCTTTCTTTGGGATTGGAATTATTATATTCTTCTTGAAGTCTGAGGGTATTTCGCCTGTCTCATACATTTTGCTCACCAGATGGTAGAGTTTTGTCGGGACTGGCTCTCCCAAGGCTGTCAGTAGTTCTAATGGAATGTTGTCTACTCCCGGGGCCTTGTTTCGGCTTAGGTCTTTCAGTGCTCTATCAAATTATTCACGCAGTATCATATCTCCCATTTCATCTTCATCTACATCCTCTTCCATTTCCATAATATTGTCCTCAAGAACATCGGCCTTGTATAGTCCCTCTATATACTCCTTCCACCTCTCTGCTTTCCCTTCTCTGCTTAGAACTGGGATTCCATCTGAGTCCTTGATATTCATACAAGTGGTTCTCTTTTCTCCAAAGGTCTCTTCAATTTTCCTGTAGGCAGTATCTACCTTACCCTTAGTGAGATAAGCCTCTACATCCTTACATTTGTCCTCCAGCCATACCTGCTTAGCCATTTTGCACTTCCTGTCGATCTCATTTTTGAGACGTTTATATTCCTTTTTGCCTGCTTCATTTAATGCATTTTTATATTTTCTATTAGCCTCGTCTTTTTACCGACTAGATCCTCTACTGCCTTCACCACTTCATCCCTCAAAGCTACCCATTCTTCTTCTACTGTATTTCTTTCCCCCATTCTTGTCAATTGTTCCTTTATACTCTTCCTGAAACTCTCTACAACCTCTGGTTTAGTCAGTTTATCCAGCTCCCATCTCCTCAAATTCCCACCTTTTTGCAGTTTCTTTAGTTTTAATCTACAGTTCATAACCAACAGATTGTGGTCACAGTCCACATCTGCCCCAGGAAATGTCTTACAGTTTAAAACCTGGTTCCTAAATCTCTGTCTTACCATTATATAATCTATCTGAAACCTGTTAGTATCTCCAGGCTTCTTCCATGTATACAACCTCCTTTTATGATACTTGAACCAAGTTTTAGCTATGATTAAGTTGTGCTCTGTGCAAAATTCTGTCAGGCGGCTTCCTCTTTCATTTCTTACCCCCAATCCATATTCACCTACTACGTTTTCTTCTTTCCCTTTTCCTACTACCGAATTCCAGTCACCCATGACTTTTAAATTTTTATCTGGCTTCACTATCTGAATAATTTCTTTTATCTCATTATACATTTCTTCAATTTCTTCGTCATCTGCAGAGCTAGTTGGCATATAAACTTCTACTACTGTTGTAGGCGTGGGCTTCGTGTCTATCTTGGCCACAATAATGCGTTCACTATGTTGTTTGTAGTAGCTTACCCGAACTGCTATATTTTATTCATTATTAAACCTACTCCTGCATTACTCCTATTTGATTTTGTATTTATAACCCTGTATTCACCTGACCAAAAGTCTTGTTCCACCTGCCACCGAACTTCGCTAATTCCCACTATATCTAACTTTAACCTATCCATTTCCCTTTTTAAATTTTCTAACTTACCTGCCCGATTAAGGGATCTGACATTCCACGCTCCGATCCGTAGAACGCCAGTTTTCTTTCTGCTGACAATGACGTTCCCCTGAGTAGTCCCCACCCGGAGATCCGAATGGAGGACTATTTTACCTCCGGAATATTTTACCCGAGAGGACGCCATCACCATTTAACCATACAGTAAAGCTGCATGCCCTCGGGAAAAATTACGGCTATAGTTTCCCCTTGCTTTCAACCGTTCGCAGTACCAGCACAGCAAGGCCGTTTTGGTTGATGTTACAAGGCCAGATCAGTCAATCATCCAGACTGTTGCCCCTGCAACTACTGAAAAGGCTGCTGCCCCTCTTCAGGAACCATACGTTTGTCTGGCCTCTCAACAGATACCCCTCCGTTGTGGTTGCACCTACGGTACGGCTATCTGTATCGCTGAGGCACGCAAGCCTCCCCACCAACGGCAAGGTCTATGGTTCATGGTTGTCGGAGGGGGGGGGGGGGGGGACACACACAGCCGTTAAACACTTGTAAATGTGGTTAGCCGCCCTGCCGAAATCTGCACCCGCTTGTTTATTAGTCAACGACTTACTTGTTCAGAGTCTCAGCACTGACTACTCTGGTGTACTGGACGCTCGACTATCGCTAGTACCTGGTGCGACCTGAGTGACGCAAAGATATATTGTTCTCCATACGTAAGGGCGGTTGACTGTTTACACACCGGACTGCCTCCATAGCCAGATGGTCAGTGCGTCTGCCTGTCATGTGGAGGAACCAAGATCATTTCCCAGCAGTGCCAAGGGTTTTTCCTTGGTGGGACTGCTGGAACGCGGTGCACATAACCTCAAGAGGCCAACTGAACAATTACTAGGATCAAAAGAAGCGGCTGAAACCACTTGAAAATGGCTGGGTGACTGGTACGTTGACTCCATGCCGCTCTATAACGCTTTCAAATGATGCCATGAGAATTACAAACGTGGACTTTTTTCATTTAACCACGCCAAAAACTTTCTGAAAAGCTCTTTTTCTAATCTGAATATTTTACTAAATAACACGTTGTTCTACAGTAGTACAAGTACATGTATTAGAAAATTTAAGGCTACAAGACAATACCACCTAGCTTTTAAAGAACCACAGTTTTAGATTCGTTCTAGAATGCGGTTTATTTGGAGAGGAATAGCTTTTGAAATACTAAGTCTTCGGCAAAAGTAAAACGTTTGTCTGAAGAAGGAGAATGAGTGCTGTCAAAAGCCGTCCACCAATTCTAAAACAAATAATTATTAGCAGGATCGAATTTTCAAGTACACATGATTTTAAAGAATACTACATTTATAATATTTCTTAGTTAAATGTTTCTATTTGAACTGTTTACTCTATTGTTGTGAGCAGCCAATAAATTACGTACTGCAAATTGAAGTTTTGAAAACTACAGTTTATCTAAGAATTTGTAGATATCATATATTCATACTACAATGTTATGCAGAGTGATTCTGTGAGACGTTACAAACTTTCTGGGATGATGGACCAGGGTAAGTGTATCAATTTGAGGTGAGATACCCTGGCACTGAAACGACCGAGCCGAAACAAAAAAAATATTCTAATACCTCTGACAGTGGACCTCCTGTACTGCGGACTCTTTGCTTTCCATATTTTGAGAGAATGTGGTGTGGACCAAAGCAAGGAAGAAATGACTCTTAAACATAGGCAATAAAGTGCACACCAGGAGAACTGTAAGCGCTTGTTTACTTTTTTAAATGTCAAACATCTCTTCTACTAAACATGTGCTCACAGCTCTCAAGATTTACGTTTTAGAGCCCATGTTTACTAGATTATTTTATCTTGTTTTGGCTTATAGTACTTCCTCCCAAAATACAGGAACAAAGAACTTTCAGTAGAAGAAGCTCACTGTCAGGGCTATCAGAAAGCTTCTTACTTATAACTTTTGACTTGGTCGTTTCCGAACCAGAATCTCCTACCACAAATTGATACGTTTATCCTTCCCCGTCATCCCTGAAAATTCGTGTCGTCATCACGGAATCGGCCTGTATACAGAATAGAGAACAGAAAAAAAAAACGCTTGAGGGGTGGGGTTGTAGCAAAAGGAACCATTCCACCTAAGTGTACTTCAATGTCCGCGTATCCCGTGCCCAATACACTGTAAAGAACTACGCTCGTTCTTCGTTACGTGAGCAATAGACGAATTAATACAGTTCACTTGTGGGCAGTGTCACAAATTCAGTGTTGTATCCCAGACGAATTCCAGATATATAGCCTAGTCTGGACACTTATAGTAGAAAATTAGCGTGTTGAGACCAGCATACTAGCGTACAGAGCATTTAACGTTCTCCATCAAACCTGAAAGTTTGTGACATCGTCACAGAATATTCCGTGTATGGATTAGGAAACAAAAAAAAAGTAAGAAGTGAAATTACTCATCAATCTCTGTTTCAACTCAGCGCAACCTTTGTAGAGTTACATCCCATCCCTGGCAAACTGTAAAGGCCACACGCGTTCAACGTCATGTGTGCAATAGAAGAACATATACAATTCACTTGTGGGCAATGCCACAAAATCATTGTTGCATTCGCCTGCCGGAGTGGCCGAGCGGTTCTAGGCGCTTCAGTCTGGAACCGCGCGACCGCTACGGTCGCAGGTTTGAATCCTGCCTCGGGCATGGATGTCCTTAGGTTGGTTAGGTTTAAGTAGTTCTGAGTTCTAGGGGACTGATGACCTCAGATGTTAAGTCCCACGGTGCTCAGAGCCATTTGAACTATTGTTGCATTCCAGATAAATTCATTATATATCACATAGCCTCGACACTTACCAGTCGTAAATTAGTATATCAAGACCACCTTCTGGGAGTAGAGAGGGACTTCAGATACGGTATGAAGTGCACTATGCACAAAGCATATACTCCCATGTACGGTGTAAATTGTTTATTACGTGTAGAGTTGTGCGCTCTCAAAAAGAAAGTTACGTATTCCCAACCTACACGACGTGTCCTGTGAGTACAACAGCTGTGATCCCTGTCCAAAACTCAGCTGATAATTTGTCGACGACCTCAGTGGAGAGTTCGCTGGCGTCGGGCCATGCCAGAAGCACCAAAAACATATGTTAATGCCAAACGCCACAAGGTCTGCGAATAAAAACAGAACAGTGATTCGGAGATCGGCAATGGAAGGCCTGCCAAAAATCAACCAACAGCGCGCTGTCCTCCGCCTGCCGGAGCCGCTCTTTTTCCTTTTTTTTTTTTTCTTTCTCTTCTCTGGGCAGAGGAGGCCGAAAAGCGGCAGGGGCAAAAACTGGAGACTTATAAACGGCCGTGGGCAGCGTAAACAAGCGGGGCAGTGCGTCCCGCCGGGCTGCCAGGCCAGCGCGTGTTTGGTAAACGGCTGGTGGTAAGGGGAATGGGCGGGGGCGGAGGCGGGGGTGGCAGCACATGGCGGCGGGCGCACTCGTAAAACGCACACGTGTGCTGGCGCCAGCGCGCATCCGGCCGCCACTTTGCGCCCCCGCCGCCCACATGTGCCAGCTGATCTCCGCCTCGCAGCCTCCTTACCTTCCCTGCCCGACTTGTGGTGTTCGCGCCCTCTGAGTTCGAGAGAAACCAGGGGAAGGTCAGTGCAATGCTGAGGTGTTCACATTGTCAGTGTACGGTTTGGGGGCAAAATTTTTGCTTACCTTCTATATCTACATCTCCATCTACAAGGATACCCTGCAAATCGCATTTAAGTGCCTGGTAAAGGGATCATCGAACCACCTTCATAATTATCTATTACTGCAATATTGGATAGCGCGCGGAAAGAACTAACACCCATATCTTTCAGTACGAGCTCTGATTTCCCTTATTTTATCATGGTACTCGTTTCTCAGTATGTAGGTCGGTGACAAAAAAATATTTTCACATTTGGAGGAAAAAGTTTCTGATTGAAATTTCGTGAGAAGATTCCGCGGCAACGAAAAACGCCTTTGTTTTGTAAGTAGGCTATTTAGGTTTTTATGTTGGTAAAGCCGCGTAGCGCTCTATATGAAAATCACTGACTGTGCAGTGTGACGTCTGTGGCTGGTTTTCATTGTTGGAATATTCGCTATTGTAGTGTTGGGCAGTTGGATGTGAACAGCACATAGCGTTGCGCAGTTGGAGGTGAGCCGCCAGCAGTGGTGGATGTGGGAAGAGAGATGGCAGAATTTTGAGAGTTTTTGAGAGTGGACGATCTAGACGTGTGTCCATCAGAAAGAGTAAATTTGTAATACTGAATATGATGAACTGATATATATACTTACTTATCGCGAATGGACCCAGAAGGATCACGCAAAGCTTTCTGACGTCGTTTCTTCCATACTTCTTTCATTCGTTCTCCATGTTTTCTTTTTCTTTCTTCTGTCCATTTTGTTCCTGGTCTCTTTAGTGCTTCCTTCTCCGACAATACAATCCACTTTTCCACCTTATTTCTAAAAGTTTTTCTATCTTTGACATCTTTAAGTTCAATATTTGCTTTTTGTAAATCTAATTTTACTTGGCTAATCCATGGTGTTGTTGATTTGACTTTTTCTATGTAAGTGAGAATTCTGTTGGTGAGTCGTGTGGGGGGAAGTCTAGTGACATGTCCATAAAATTTTAATCTTCGCCTTCTTATGTCTGCTGCCAGGTTTGATATAGTTTCTGTGGTTCTTCTTGATTGTATCCGGTATCCTTCTTCTGTTAATTTTGGACCTAAAATCTTTCTCATAATTTTGCGTTCTTCTTTTAGTATTTTTTCTAAATCACATTTTGTGTGGAGTGTGAGCGTTTCACTAGCATATAGTGCTGCTGGCTTAATTACTGCGCAGTAGTGTCTGATTTTTGTGTTCGAGGAGATGCATTTTTTATTGTATATTTCATGTGTCGTACCATATGCTCTCTTCATTTTCTGTTGTCTGATCTTCTGTGCAACTTTCTCTCCTCCGGTTGGCTCCAAAATTTCACCTAGGTATTTAAAATGTTTTACTCTATTTATTTTTCCATATTTTGTGTTCAAACTGTGTATATGGAATTTCGTACAGAAAAATTCTGTCTTTTGAAACGAAAATATATATATATATATGATGACTTTTGAACGTTATTAAGGTAAATACATTGCTTGTTCTCTAACAAAATCTTTCATTTGCTAACTATGCCTATCAGTATTTAGTGCCTTCAGTAGTTAGAATCTTTTATTTAGTTGGCAGTATTGGCGCTCACTGATTGCAGTAGTTCGAGAAACGAAGATTTTTGTGAGGTAAGTGATTCATGAAAGTTATAGGATATTGTCAGTCAGGGCCATTCTTTTATAGGGATTATTGAAAGTCAGATTGCGTTGCGCTCAAAATATTGTGTCAGTTTAGTGTTAATCAGAATCGGTAAAGAGACAAATGTCTGAGTACGTTCAGTTCTGCTCAGCTGTTTGAAAATCAAATAACTTAAGAGGTTTATCAGCACAGTAATTGATTAATTTTTCTAAGGGGACGTTTCAGTTTTAATGATGTCCACCCCAAATCTTTTATTATTCCTGTGACACCCTCTTTCTTATTCCGCGATGATACAAAACGTGCTGCCCTTCTTTGAACTTTTTGATGTACTCCGTCATTTCTATCTGGTAAAGATCCCACACCGCGCAGCAGTATCCTAAAATAGGACGGACAAGTGTAGTGTAGGCAGTCTCCTTAGTAGATCTGTCACACTTTATAAGTGTCTTGCAAATTAAACGCAGTCTTTGGTTAGCCTTCACCACAATATTTTCTGTGTGTTCCTTCGAATTTAAGTTGTTCGTAATTGTGATTCCTAGATATTTAGTTGAATTTATGACCTTTAGATGTGAGTGTTTTATCGTGTAACTGAAGTTTAACGGATTCCTATTAGCACTCATGTGGATGACCTCTCTCTTTTCGTTATTTAGGGTCAAGTGCCAATTTTCGCACAATACAGATATCTTTCCTAAATCGTGTTGCAATTTGTTTCCATCTTCTGATGACTTTATTAGCCTTTAAACGACAGAGTCATCTGCAAATAACCTAAGTCGGCTGCTCAGATGGTTTTCTTTTTTTTTCTTTATTGTGATTTTGATCACCTTACACAAAGCGGGCTGTCAGCAGCAGAGTATGCCGCTCTTCAGCCTTGAGTTTTACAATAAGTAATGCATATAGGGGGCACAGAGAATACAATCAAAACGGCGGGCAAAAAATGTAGACATTAAAAAACAAAAAACATGGAGCCGTTCACGCTGGACGAGAAACATCACTGACACTAGTTGACACGGCGCACATAACATGGATGATGGCGACGGTACACGTGAACATCTCAGATGGTCTCCCATATCGTTTATATAGATAAGGAACAGCAACACTACCTTGGGGAATGCCATAAATCACTTCTGTTTTACTCGATGACTTTCCGTCAATTACGACGAACTATGACCTCTAAGATAGGAAATCACGAATCCAGTCACATAACTGAGATGATATTCCATAAGCACACAATTTCCCTACAAACCGCTTGTGTGGTACAGTGTCAAAAGCCTTCTGGAAATCCAGAAATACGGAATCAGTCTGAAATCCCTTGCCAATAGCACTCAACACTTCATGCGAGTAAAGAGCTAGTCGTGTTTCACTAGAACGATGTTTTCTAAATCCATGTTGACTGTGTGTCAATGGATCGTTTTCTTCGAGCTAATTCATAATGTTTGAACACAATATATGTTCCACAATCCTGCTGCATATCAACGTTAATTATATGGACCTGTAATTTATTGGTTTACTCCTACCACCTTTCTTGAATATTGGTATGACCTGTGCAACTTTCCAGTCTTTGGGTACGGATCTTTTGTCGATCGAACGGTTGTATATGATCGTTAAGTGTGGAGCTATTGCATCAGCTTACTCTGAAAGGAAACTAATTGGTATACAGTCTGGACCACAAGTAAGTGATTTAAGTTGCTTCACTACTCCGAGGGTATTTTATTACACCATCATTATCTCCTTCACAGGATTAGGTGCTACAGACACCTGTTCCGGACACTATAATCCATCCACAGCTCACGAGGCCTACCTAATACTCTCTTTCCGGTCGACCGATAATTCATGATTTGTTTAGGCATTCTATTTTTTATCATTCTATCCCCAGATCCTTCCACTTCATTCTGTTCGATCTAGTCATCAAGTGAAAAGATGTTTAAATCTAGTTGTACAAGGGGCGTTCAATAAGCAACGCAGCACTTTTTTTCCTCGGCCAATTTTGGCTGAAAAATGCGGAATTTGTTATGAGACATCGTGGAATATTCACGCTTCAGCCCCCCAATAGCTTCACGGACTTCCGTTAGGTGTCTTTGCTAGACAGGGTATTCGGAAATTCCCGTCCAGACTTCTAGAACTAATAGAGGGGAGTGAGTATATAATATTTTGAAATGGAACCCATGTCCGGAAACGAATTGTTTCGAGGTAACGAAAGAGCTGCTAGTCGGTTATATCAGCTATTTGGCTGTATCACGTACGTCCCTCGGAGCGTAGCAAGCCATCGCACAAACTTCTTCCCCATGTTATGTTGCGGATCCGAGAAACAGGCACCTTCACCGTGAGAACAGGACTGCGGTGCTTCACGGCAACACCTCACATCCGAATTTAAAGAAGATCTACTGCATCGCGTTGAAAGGAATCCGTCAACGAGTACTCGAACAATTGTGCGTGTTTCGTTATGTTTCCTTTCGAGCTGTTACCTAATAATTGCACTGCGTCACGCGTAATTCAGTTCCTCACGCAGAAGTGGA
The DNA here is from genome assembly GCF_021461385.2 of Schistocerca piceifrons. Taxonomy (NCBI): domain Eukaryota; kingdom Metazoa; phylum Arthropoda; class Insecta; order Orthoptera; family Acrididae; genus Schistocerca; species Schistocerca piceifrons. The sequence goes on along the minus strand of NC_060142.1, from coordinate 444,997,622 downwards.
TGAGCTGCACATCTGATCTGAAATCTTTGTATAACGGTAAAGGTACGTTTCCGGACATGGGTTGTTGTTCAAAATATTATGTACTCACTCCCTTCCACAAGTCTTAGACATTTGTAACGGGAATTTCCTACCAACCTGTACGTAGCCTTCAAAATGGTGTCAGTGCCGGAAGTGCGTTCTTAACAGAGTTATCGACGACTTTCCTTAGGTGGAAAACCAGAACACTGCAGATATTCATAGACGCTTGCAGGGTGTCTACGGAGTATCAGCAGCGAACAAAAGCACGGTGAGTCGTTGAACGAAGCGTGTTACCATCCTAATAAGGTCGCACTAACCTCACCGATAACAAGCGTTCCGGCCGGCCACATGCAGTTGTGTCTCCTGTAGTGTTGGAAAATGAGGACAGTTTCATTCGCATTTATCGACAGATCACAATGAAACACCTTGCTGCACAGTTGGGCATCTCCTTTGGCAGTGCTGACACTTTCATCTACCGGCCCGGATCCCACAGTTTCCGACTTCGACACTGTTTGGTCCAATGAAGGATGCACTCTGCACGAGACATTACCTGGACGATGGGGAGGTTATTGACGCAGCAAGACGTAGGTTCCGACGTCGACCATTACAATGGTACCAGGCGGTCATACAGGTAATCCCAGTAAGGTGGCATAAGGCAGGGTCGCACTGAACGAAGATTACGTTGAAAAATGTGGTTTCGTAGGCAAAAGAGGAGGAGGGGGGGGGGGGGACGAAAATGCCGTAAAACTAACCTGTTTTCAGAAGAAAACAGAATGTGTTGCATTACTTATTCAACGCCCCTCGTGTAGTTTCGTTCCTTCTTATTATAGCCTCTTACATATATGCTGCCTGTATACATATTTTTTTCCCATGATTCGGAACCATATACAAGTGTATGGACGTCCATCACTTGTTGTTCTTCCTTTCTTGTTTTTCGTCCCAAAGTTCTTCCTATTGTTCCCAAGACAGCTTGAGATTTGGTAACTTTCTTCTCTATATTTTTTCGTAGTTAAAACAACATTGCTGGAAAAATATAGCACACCCTTTTAGAGGTCTCTAATTCACTCAAAATTTATTGTGTAAACGGTGCATATGGATTGCATGAAATGATTGCATTTCCTCCATGGGGGGTAATGCAGGCACTGACTGTGCCTTCCAGTAGACAGTACAGATGGCGAACACTGTCCTGGGATACGTTATGCCACGCTTGCTCGACCCGCTCACGTAGCTCTGTAAGAATTGTTGGCTGACGAGACGCACGAATCATTTCTTGTCCCAACATCTCCCGCACATGCTCGATTGGAGACAGGTCCGGAGATCGTGTTGCCCGCATCTCGTGGTCGTGCGGTAGCGTTCTCGTTTCCCACGCCCGGGTTCCCGGGTTCGATTCCCGGCGGGGTCAGGGATTTTCTCTGCCTTGTGATGGCTGAGTGTTGTGTGCTGTCCTTAGGTTAGTTAGGTTTAAGTAGTTCTAAGTTCTAGGGGACTTACGACCACAGCAGTTGCGTCCCATAGTGCTCAGAGCCATTTGAACCATTTTTGAAGATCGTGTTGGCCAGGGATTTTACTGCACGTCTTGCAGAGCACATTGAGTTTCACGGGCACTGTGTGGATGAGCATTATCCTGCTGGAACAACACATCACTTTCCTGTTGTAAGATTAACAACGTTCTGCATGTACTAAGCGCTGGTTAGGGTTCCGTCCAGGAACACCAAAGGTAAACAGAGTTGTAGCTTATCGCACACCGTACCATAAAGCCTGGGGTGCGTCCAGTGTATCTACGAGACACCTCTCACCAGGTCAACGTCGTACAATCGAACGACCATCACTTGCGTGCAGGCAGGATCTGCTTTCATCGACGCAGAGCGCGGCGCGTTATTCCATCTTCCAAGTAATACTCTGACGGCCCCAATCGAGCAGCCGGGCGGAGTAACCCAGTAGTTAACACACTCGACTCGTATTCGTGAGTACGATGGTTCATACCCGCGTCCGGCCACCCTGATTTCGATTTTCTGTTATTTCCGTAATCACTTAAGGCAAACGCAGGGATTGCTTCTTCTAAATGGCACGACCCCTTTCCCTCCCGATCCTTCCCTAATTCGTGCCTGCGTTCCATCTCGAATGACCTCGTTGTCGACAGGATGTTGAACACTAATCTCCTCCTCCTCCTCCACCAATCGAACCGTGCACATCGATGCTGTGGCGTGTGTGGAAGACGGCCTAGAGATGTGGGAGCCCGTATTCCCATTGCTAATAACAGATTCTTAACGGATCGTGTTAGCACGTCTTGTCTCACAAACTCTCTTATCTTTGCTGTAGTAGCCGTACCATCTGCACTGCGGCTGTTACGACATGACAGTTCCGGCAGGCGTCTGTGCTGCGTGGACGTTCAGAAACTTTTCTACAGGCGTGAGAATGTTCACGTGACCACTGATAACAGCATCGTTTCACAGCTGACGTAACAACTCCAACTTGTGTGGCCATCTCCGCAAGGACTACCCTGCCACTCAGAAGGCGACAATTTGATGTGTTTTAAACTCGCTCATTTGGCTGTTGGAAGCACGAATGCGTCTCCTAGGCATGATTGCTTGCTGGCTTCATACGTTTGTACCGCACCTGTGGTCTGGAGATAGTGTCTTTGATTAATAATCAAAACGTCCTTGATAAATGATCAGCATTGGCGGTTGAAGACTTCCGGCATAAGATGTCACCCTCATTCTGGCAACGGCCCTCTCAAAGAGGGCGGAGGAGCAGACAGAGATCCAAAGCACTCTCTTGTCCTTCTGGTGGGAACCTGTCCCTAAAGGGTGAAAAATCGGTAATGATAAACGCCATAAGGATGAGGATGCAGAAGGCAAAGAAAACCACTGTATTAAAGACAAGTAACTCGTATCCACAGGACATTTTGCCTGTAATTGAAAAGTGTCATGATGTTTTCTCCATTGGCAGAAGTTTCCGGAATAGTCCCCCATTCGAATCTCCATGAGGGGACTGCCTAAGGGGAGATGACTACGAGAAGAACATTGAATAACCTATGAAAAGTTAACTTTCTACGAGTCAGGGCGTGGAATGTCAGAAACTTGATTGTGGTAGGATGCTAGAAAACCTGAAAAGGGAAGAGCAAAGGCTCAATCTAGATATAACAGAGGTAAGTGAAGTCAAATGGAAAAAGGACAAGGATTTCTGATAGTGGTATAAAAGGAGTAGGGTTCGTTGTGAACAGGTAGGTAGGGCAGTGAGTGTGTTGCTGTGAACAGTTCAACGATACGGTTGTTCTTATCAGAATCGACGGAAGAGCAACACAGACAACGAAAGCTCAGGTATTCATGCCGACGTCCCAAGCTGAAGATGAAGGGATAGGGAGAGCATATGAGGATACTGAAAGGGTAATACAGCAAGAAAAGGGAGATGAAAACGTAATGGTCATGCGGGGGTGGAATGCAGATAAGGAGAATATGGGCTTCGGACAAGGAATGAGAGAGGAGAAAGACTAACTGAGTTCTATAATAAATTTGACCTAGTAATAGCTAATACTCTGTTCGAGAATCACAAGAGGAGCAGGTGTACTTGGGAAAGACCAGGTGTTACGGGAAGATTTCAGTCGGACATTCCAAAATCAGGGACTGGATTGTAAGGCGTACCCAGGAACAAATAGAAACTCAGTTCACAATGTGGTAGTGATGAAGGATAGGCTGAAGTTTAAGAGATTAGCCAGGAAGAATAAATACGCAAAGAAGTAGGATACGAAAGTGCTATCGAATGACGAGATACGCTTGAAGTTCTCTGAGGCTATAGATGCAGCAAGAAGGAGTAACTCAGTAATCAGTACAGTTGAAGAGGAATGGACATCTCTAAAAAGAGCCATCACAGAACTAGGAAAGAAAAATATAGGTACAAAGAAGGTATTTGCGAAGAAACCATGGGTAACAGAAGACCCTAATAGTGTACAGCTGTACAGCTGGTTATTTCATTCCATCGCCATGATGTGTGTGGATGAGCTGACAGCAGGACTTTCCCGTATTCAGCCGAGAATATTTATAAAATATACAAGGCTTCATTCAAAATACTGAAGTTATAAAATAAATACAAGTTTTTATTTAAATTTTATAAGGACAGTTGCACATCGATGATGTTAGAAACTGGTTATTGTCTTTTAGAAATGGATGTACTGAAGGTTGTTTTACTAACAAGAACGAACCGTTTCACTGCACTGTTCTAAGTGAGAAAGCACAAGATAGGAAAAGAAAAATCAAGAGTTGCAGGGAAGAGTGGGTTGGTAATGGAGTGGGTGAGCTAGTAAGTGGAATATTGTAGTGTGGGGAAATCATTGCTAGGAGGCAACAGACTGCAGGCGGAGGCCACTCCTTGTTTATGGAGTGGATAGTAAAGGATAGGGTGGAAAAAGTTATTAGTGATAAACATAAAGAAGATTGTGGATCATGTAGTAAACACAGTGAATGAATTCTGCTAGCTTACAAGCAAAGTAATGCAAAGTGTACGAAATAAAATAGATACAAGAAGAACGCAAGCAGAGTGAAAAAAAGAGTATTCCTCCCTAAGACAAGACCTCTACAGCCAAACACAGACTTCACTGACTTCACTGTGGCTTTCTGAGAATACAAGTCTAGAGTGTAGCATTGTGTGAAGGTGAATCATGGGCTGTGGAGAAACAGGGAAAGAAGAATATCGAAGGGTTTGAGATGTGGAGTTACAGAATGACGCTGAAAAGTAAATGTATTGATAAGATGAGAAATGAGGAAGTTCTCTGCAGAACTGGCGGGAATAGGAATATGTGTAAAACACTGACTAGAAAGAAGGCACAGGCTAATAGGAGATCTGATACGGAATCAGGGAATAATTTTCAGGGTACTAGAGGGAGCAAACAGTGTTTTCCACATATTCCTTTCCTCACCGAATCTGCGCAGAACCTCCTCATTCCTTACCTCATCAGTCTACCTAATTTTCAACATTCGTCTGTAGCACAACAACTCAAATACTTCGATTCTCTTCCATGTTTCACTACCATACAATGCTGTGCTCCAAATGTACATTCTCAGAAATTTCTTCCTTAAATTAAGGCCTATGTTTGATACTAATAGACTTCCCTTGGCCAGGAATGCTCTTTCTCCCAGTGCTAGTCTGCTTTTGATGTCCTCCTTGATCCGTCCGTCATTGGTTATTTTGCTGCCTAGGTAGCAGAATTCGTTAACTTCATCTACTTCTTGACCATTAGTCCTGATGGAAGTTTCTCGCTGTTCTCATTTCTGCTGATCCTCATTACTTCCGTCTTTCTTCGATTTACGCTCAATCCTTATTCCGTACTCATTATACTGTTTATTGCATTCAGCAGATCATGTAATTCTTCTTCACTTTCACTAAGGATTGCAATGTCATCTGCGAATCATATCATTGATATCCTTTCACCTTGAATTTTAGCTTTTCCAGAACCTTCCTTTTAGTTTCATCATTGCTTCTTCGATGTACATATTGAACAGTAGGGCGCAAGACTACATTCCTTTCTTACACCCTTCTTAATCCGTGCACTTCGTTCTTGGTAGTCCACTCTTATTATTCATTTTTGGCTCTTCTATATATTATATATTACCCGTCTCCCCCTATAGGTTACTCGTATTTGTCTAAGAATTTCGAACATCTTGCACCATTTTACTTTGTCGAACGCTTTTTCCAGGTCGACAAATCCTATGAATATGTCTTGCTTTTCCTTTAGTCTTGCTTCTATTATCAACCGCAACATCAGAACTGCCTCTCTCGTGCCTTTGCCTTTCCTAAAGCCAAACTGATCGTCATCTAAAACGTCCTCAATTTTCTTTTCTATTCTTCTGTGTATTATTCTTGTCAGCAACTTGGACGCATGAGCTGTTACGCTGATTGTGAGATACTTCTCACACTTGTCAGCTCCCGCAGTCTTCGGAATTGTGTGGATGTTATTTTTCCGAAAGTCGGACGTATGTCGCCAGACTCATACATTCTACACACTAACTTGTATAGTCGTATTGTTGCCACTTCCCCGAACGATTTTAGACATTCTGATGGAATGTTATCTGTACCTTCTACCTTATTTGATCTGAAGTCTTCCAAAGATGATTCTAATACTGGAGCTCCTATCTCTTCTAAATCGACTCCTGTTTCTTTTTCTATCACATCAGGCAAATCTTCCCCCTCATAGAGGCATTCAGTGTATTCTTTCCACCTATCCGCTCTCTTCTCTGCATTTAACAGTGGAATTCCGGTTGCACTCTTAATGTCACCACCCTTGCTTTTAACTTAACCGGAGGTTATTTTGACTTTCCTACATGCTGAGTCAGTTCTTCCGACAATCACTTCTTTACCGATTCTTCACATTTTTCATGCAGACATTTCGTCTTAGTTTTCTTGCAATTCCTATTTATTTAATTCCACTGCGACTTGTATATATGTATTCCTGAATTTCCATGAACATTTTTGTACTTCCTCCCTTCATCGATCAACTGGTAGAAGAGCTGAAAGGCTTCAACTGGTAGGTCCTTCAACATTCGGTCATATTCTTTTGAATGTACTACAGAATCCCAAAATGACGTCCTTTAAAGACACTTTTCAGTTTCAGGAAACGAAAATAGTAACAAGGACTCACATCAGGTGAACAGAGAGGCGGTAGAACAACGGGAATGCCTTTTGAGGTCGAAAATTCCGTAATGAAAGTGGCCATGTGACATGAGGCGTTGTCACGATGCAGCACCCAGCTGTCTGCAATGTCCGGTCTTGCTCTGTTCACCCTTTACCTCAGCCTTTCAAGGACATCTTTGTGTAACACTTCGTTCACATTTTGTCGTGGAGGAACAAATTCTTTATACACAATACTCCTGCTGTCAAAACAGCAAATCAGCGTCAATCATTTTCTCATGCGAGCTTCTTTTGGTCGAGCAGATGTCTCAGTGTGCCAATGCTCACTTTATCGTTTTGTATCAGGATCTTACTAGAAATTCCACGATTCATCGCCTGCGATCACACGACTCAGCATTTGTAATCATTGGCAATCCTTTCAAGATCAACGCACACGTTTCTTCGATTGTCCTTCTGCTCAGTTTTCGACACAATGTACAAAACTTCTGTCAAAATTTGATTTTAACAGGTCAATTGCAATCCTAGTTGTTAAACGTCTGTCTGACCTCAGACAAGCACGCACACATTCGATGTTTTCGTCGGTTTTTGAAGTGGAAGGTCTGCCTGAAAGGATTCTTCAACGTGCTCTCGGCCTTCCAAAAACGATTTGTGCCAGCAAGAAATGTGCTCTTGATAAGAAATGCTCTCATAGGCCTGCTGGCCTGTTTCAACTTTTCAAAGGTCACACTTGCTGGTGCCTCAAGGTTAAAACAAAACATGGTGGCATAACATTGCCCTAAATTCCGCTGTTCTATTTTCGTAACACACAACAAAAACACAACTTCATCTCTCAAAACTCACGTAATCGCTGTACGGAGTTAAAACTCGGACTGAGCATCTGGATAGGATAAACACTCTGCTCTACATACGAGTAAGTGGAACAATACAGCGTTGGCAGATTGCTCACTGTGTTGTCCGTTTTATTACTTTTCATGCACACCTCGTATATTGCTATTCAGGAGTCTTATAAAATAAATTTGTATAGTTGTTATTTCGTTGTCATTCCATGACAAAAAATACATTGTGTGTACTACATGTGGCCGCTTTTTTGCATCTAGGAAAAAAAAAACCACACATGTATTGGTGTTTCGAAAGTTTGTATTGCACTTTGGTATGCCCCAAAGATAAAAAAAGTGATTGAGAAAAGCTGATCTCTGTGTATTTAGCGTCATCTGTTCCTATATATCGTATTTAACTAAACAACGAACACAAACTAGATTTGCTGGATTGTTTCTCCTTTATTTGCTTTCTTCATTCACTTCGACTTCCCCTTACAACGTCTTAGCTGTACCCTTTTGGTAAATTGAAAACATACTATTGTCTAGTTAATTCCTCGAGGGTTCAACACGAAGGAACTGGCTCAGACGTTAAGTTGACTGTAGAAAACCACTAAAAAAGTAGGTGTGGTTGATTTCTTTTATAGAATGTTCGCTGGTTTCCGATAAGGATTAAAACCATTGTATCGTAATATCGTACTGCACCTGAAATCTGGGCCGTCAGTTTTCTTGGCAGCGCTGTGCACAGTGATCATCTGAGTACATATCAGACACTGACCATTTGCTCCTAGCACACCTGTGAGAACAGAAACGACAAAAAATTACTTATGTAAAACATGATTTCAAATATAAAAATAATGCTCTCAGACGTAGTAATATATGATACATTTTATAAAAGGAACTATACTTAAAAGTTATGGGGTTTCTGGTTAAAGACATATACGATAGAAAATAGTGCCAGAAGATCTTATGTTTCAAAAAAAGACAGACGTCAGATGTCTATGGTATATTTTAACTGGGAGCATCAAATATAATCATTCCTGAAGAATAGATCACGAAAGAAATCTAGGATGATACTCAGCGAAACAACTTACTCTGCCAAAAGGAAACCAACTTTAAAAAAGGAATATGTCGCTGGTGCTGTTCTCTGACATGAGCTTACTTCTACGTCAAAAAGTGGTGCTTTAGCGAAATCATGGTCAGAAATCACTTACACAAAGTATTAATAGTTTACAGTTTACAGTGTAAATTAAGAAACAGAGAAATCACTTACACAATGTATTAAAAGTATACAGATTGCTGAATAAGGTGAGAAATAGAGAATTAAAAATTTTAGATCGGTATAAAATGCTAAAAAATAAATAAACACGGTCTCGGTCGCGTTTTCAGATTTTTATTCGTTAGCAACCAGTTTCGCCCCTTTCCTCAGAGAATGGTCAGGATTTTCCCCGCCGTTATGGCTGCTGGTGGTAGCAGACGGAGCGAGATCCGTAGAAATAAGGATGTCACTGGCGAGGAAAAGCCTGAAGAACGCCTGAAGAAAAAAACAAAACAAATTGCTAACGAATAAAAATCTGAGAACACGATCGAGGCTGTTTTTATTTGATTCTTTTAGGTCGAAATAGAGGAAATTCTGGTGATCATCTTTCATGGCCTACTTTGAAAACATGGAGATACGGACCGATCAGCAGGGGATATTCAGTACAACATAACAAACTAGACGGAAGGCGACTACAGTCGTAGATACTGAATGGCTATTGTTCCCTATATCAACTCTTTATCACAGTCCGGCGGAACAGACGAGTGCGAGAATAAATTCTTCTGCGTCGCCTAGGGGCACTCGCCCACCGCCGACGTTATCTTCTCTTAAAATTGGCAGGAACTGTCGAAAGAATTAATAAGTTTCAGTCTGTAAGTGTACCAGTAGACACTCGGATCGACGTTTGTTTTAAACAGAGTTCATCTCACGAAACATGAATCAGTTTGATCATTCGAAACCAGGGAGCATCCACTTATGCTACTAAGCACATAATAAAACACTAACCGCTTAATACTGTTAGGCACATGATAAAACACTAACCACTTGATAGTACTATGCACTTGATAAAACACTAAAGATCAGCGCCTCTGAATATTAAGTTTCGTACTACAGACCTCTAGAACTAGAGACATCCTGCGAAAATCGCAACATCTGGCCTCCCTATTAACGACCTAGTTATAGACGGGAGGTCGAAACCACAATATTCCTTACTTCATTCATTTAGAAGACTATATGATCAACAGAAGAGCAATGAATGCTTCAAACAGATTGCTGTTGTTCTGGTCTACAGCCCTAAGACTGCTTTCATGCAATTGTGCACGCAAGTCTGACTACGCAAGCCTGTTCTTTCCTTCACAACACAATCAACATCCATTTGGACGCACTTACTGTGCTCGAACTTTTGCTCTGTCTCTACTATTTCAAATACGTCCGCCTCTCCCCGCCGAACTCCAATCACGTCGATTATCAAATCGATGATTCCTTTGTGCCACGGGATGTGTACTATCAACTGAACCATACTTTTTCTCAAGCTGTGCAGTAAATTTCTTCTCTTTCCATTTCTATTCATTATTTCTTCATTAATCATCCAATTTACCCACGTCGTTTTCAGCATTCTACTCTCTTCTTGTCTGAAATCTTTATTGTACAATGCTGCACCGAAAATTCCTTCAGAAACGACTTCCTAACATTTAAACTTGTATTCAACGTTAACAAAAGTCGCTTTTTCAAAACTCTCTCCTTGTTACTACCAGGTACAGCTATAGCTGAAAGAAAGGAAATAATAAATGAACAGACATTTCCCTGCAAAGGAACTCAGTTCAGGCATACACACCAAAAAGACCTCACCATACACTCTCACCCTCACACACTCTTGCTTATTTACTCACCTTTTCTCTCATTCTTTCACTAGACACACACGCACATAGATACGCCTTCGATTCAAAACTCCCACTTAGAACACATTCAACTTTCGCCATTTTGTTTTCGTCAGCTGTAAATAGGGCCATAGAGCAAACTTAAAAGTGCAGCTTCACAGTGAAGGTCATGGAGAAATTTAAAAAAGTGAGTGGAAATATCTTGCATGCTTGTACACACACACACACACACACACACACACACACACACACACACATACACACAAAGGAAACAGACTTTCACATAAAACAGATTCAATCTAACATTTCCAGTCGTAAATTTTTCAATGTAAACTTATTACACGGTTGCAAATAGACTAGGAAAGAAAAGGAGGTATAATGCAAAATACTGGAAGCCACAAAAACCACAGCATACAGGGTGTCCCAGGAGGAGTAGTCGGTATTCGGAGATATGATAGGAACGAACATACGAAGCAAATAAGTCTAGTAAACGCGGGCTCAAAAATGCATTTCTTCAGAGCTATGATCACTTCTTCAACTTCGATACTGTGAAACAAATCTCTTCTACCGGAAGCTCTGTACTTTCAGTCTTTTAGGAAGAGGTAGTATGGACCAAAACAAGAAAAAATTGCCTGGTAAATATGGCCTCCAAAATGCATACCTGAAGAATTATGAGTATTTGTTCAGCAGAAGACACATGTGTCACAGTAGTTCTTCATTTGTGCATTTTACAGCCCATGTTTACTAGACTTTTTTGCTTCGAACTACCGTTAAAGTATTGTGTTTGCTCGAGGTGTGATGTACCCAAAAACAAATTTATTTCTCTCGTCACTATTGCCAGTATGCATTTTATTCTCTCCCCATTTCGGCCGTCGTCTTTTATTTTGCAGTCCAATAAGAAAACTACTTTCAGCATCTGATTTCCTAATTCCCTCATCATCAGGTGACTTAATCCGACTGCACTCCATTACCCTCGTTTCAGTATAGCTGATGATCATATTATCAAGAAAGAGGTTACGTTGTAAGGAAATACGAGTGACTGTTGCTTCCTTGGAAAAACTTTTTTATAGGCGATCAGTGATATAGGAAATCGGGATCCATCCCAGAGGTACACCACGGTTTCAGTTCGGTGCGAAGTCTTCCCCAAGCGCAGAAGTCCGCCCCAGAACTGGGGAGGTCAGTGTCCCGGCCTGGCTTTTTACGACCCCGCAAGTAGGCTGGCGTCGGTTTTGTCCGCTCCGGGCCCGTGACGAATCGCTGAGTGGGGGCCTCCTGCGCTCGTCATTTGTCTCAGTAGGGCGGACCCGACTGGGACGGGGAGGGGCAGCCCAGCTCGGGCAGGCACCCCGCAGAGGCGACGGGGGGCGTCGCAGCTCTCGCGCCGAACTCTCACAGCCCCCAGGTCAAAGGCAGCACGCAAAAAAAAAAAGAAGAAAAACTCCTTAGTTGGCAGGAAGGAAACGTTTCCTACCTATACCAAGGTAGGGACACGGCACAGAAAAGCGAGAATGTCGAACAGCAGGCACCGCTTGAAATATAAGAAAGATCAGTTTCTCTGAGATTTTATTACCGAGTTATTGGAAAGCGAATGTTTCCTCCTTGCCATCCTGGAACGTTTGTTAACTTGCGGCTGAACTATTCACATAAAAAACAGAGATGTGTGCACCTGATGGGCACGCTAGGTTGGCGAAATATTTTATTTGGACGAGAGACTCTTGTAGCTGTGAAAGAATTTTACTCTGGAGGTGTGAATTAAAAAACGCCTTCAGTCACAACTTTTCGTGTTTTATTAATTACACGAGGCATTTCGGACCCTATGGGTCCATTAATAGGTGAAATTTTTCTTAATATATGCTTTATTTCTTCTCTTGAATGTGGTGAATCCTGTCACGAAAAGGTTTAATGTTAGGTTATGAATGTTGTAAGTCAAACGCGGAAAATACGTGCGATATAGTGGAAAAGATTAACAGTGTGAACTTACCGCACAATCCAACAAATCTCAATAAATATGTCCTTCCTGGACAGAAATATACGTAACATACAAGTGAAGCTTGTGACACATGGACGAAGACATATGGCTCTGGCCGCGATTCGTGTACGGATAGCTGAAGCGGTTAAGCTGACCGCTTGCGTAAAGCAGGAAATCCAGGTTAGAGTTCTAGAACTGTACAAATGTTCATTGTCACCATATCAACACACAGCCGATGGTGGTTCATATTTGGAAATACTGATATGTTTCCTGGAATATACACTGTCCTGAAAAGAGTTTATGGGTTGGTCCAAATGGCTCTGAGCACTATGGGACTTAACTGCTGAGGTCATCAGTCCCCTAGAACTTAGAACTACTTAAACCTAACTAACCCAAGGACATCACACACACCCATGCTAGAGGCAGGATTCGAACCTGCGACCGTAGCGGTCGCGCGGTTCCAGACTGCAGCGCCTAGAACAGCTCGGCCATTCCGGCCGGCGTTTATGGGTTGAATACAACCAAAAGTAACACTTGGGTAATGGAATGTACTCGAATTAAATCAAGCTGTGCAGTTGTAGAATCTTAGGATATATACTGATCTCAAACACAATGGGGTATCTTGAACGGAATGACCCCTTGCATGCCAACCAACATCGATTCCGGAAACATCGACCATGCAAAATCCAACTCACACTTTTCTCGAGTGACATACTGAAAGTTTGGGTCAAGGCCGGCAGCTAGGTACGTTATTTATTGGTTTCTAAAATTTGACTCATTAATCTACGCTTACTGACAAAAGTATGATGCATCGAGCGAAATTTTTTGACTGGGGCGAGGACTTTTTGGTAGGGAGAATGTAGCAGGTTATATTGGAGTCATCGTCAGACTTAGAAGTAACTGCAGGTCTGCCTCACGGAAGCCTGTTGAGACCCTTGCTGTTCATGTTGTATATTAAGGACCTTGCAGATAATATTGATATTAACGTCAGAATGGTTGCGGATGATGCAGTTATCTGTAATGAACTACTGTCTGAAAGACGCTGCATTAATACATAATCAGTCAGCTCTTGAGAAGATTTCGAAGTGGTGGAAAGATTATCAACTTCCTTTGAATATTCAGAAATGTAAAATTGTGCATTTCGCAAAACGAGAAAACGTAATACCCCATGACCATAACATCAATGAGGCACAGTTGGAATTTGCTAACTCATACAAATATCTTGGTGTAACGCTTTGTAGAAATATGAAATGGAAATATCACATAAGCTTCCTCGTGAGTAGTGCAATTGGTAGACTTCGGTTTATTGGCAGAATAATGTGGAAATGCAATCGGTCGACAAAGGTGATCGCTTACAAATCACTCGTGTGACCCGTTCTAGGATACTGCTCAAGTTTGTGGGACCCCTACCAAATAGGACCAACAGGGGACCGGTATAGATCGTGTACAGAGAAGGGCACCACGAATGGTCACAGGTTTTTTTTAACCGCGAGGAAGTGTCACGGAGATGTTGAAGAAACTGAACTGACACTCTTGAAGATAGAAGTGAACCATCCCGACGAAGCCTACTTACAAATATCGAGATCCGGCTTTCAATTGTGACTCTAGGAATATACTACACCCGCCTACGTATCATTCACATAGGGATCGTAAGGACAAGATTAGATTAATTTGCAGCAAGCAAAGCAGCCTTTAAACAATAATTCTTTCCGCTCTCCGTTTGTGAATCGCATGTGTTGGAACCCTAATAACTGGTACACTCAGAAGTACCCTCTTCACAGTGATTTGCAGAGTACAAATGTAGACAAACATATGTGTAGAAATGGATTAGGAAATGAAACACTATAAGTAGTAGTTGACCTTTTCTGTTTCGGTAACAAAGTAACTAATGATGTTATATCCACTGAACATACGAATTCTGCCTGTGTAGGTATACATAGGTACTGGGTATACTTACATAAAACGTCAGTTTAACTATGATGGCCGAAGTAGAGAGGAAATAAAACTCGAACTGTCTGAAGCATGAAGGATTTCTGAAAACGAGACTTTTGTTAAAAATAAATGCAAATTTCAGTATTAGGAAGTTTTTCTGAAGGCGTTCGTGTATAAAGTAGCTTTGTACGGAAATGGAACAGAAATTTCTGAAACGTGGTGTCGGAGACGAGTGCATCAAGTGACTGATGAGGAGGTGTTGACTAGAATTGGAGGCAAAAAGAAATTTCTAGGAACACAATTTAGCGTCGAGAGCTCTATCAAATCACTCTTGGAATTGAAGATCACAACAACAACAACAAAAAGTAAAGAAATAAAATGAACATTCGTCGAGCTTCCCGCGGCCTCCTGCTTTGCCAGGACACTACCCGTTCAGATACATGTTTCAGATTCATTGTATTTTATTCCGTGAACTATTAGTAAACTTCTTAAAATTTCACTGCTTTTTTGGGACATCTTCACTGCTTTCTAGTCTCCACAAAGATCTAGGGATTAAAATTTCGGCGATCCAGTAGTACACGACAAGTTGCCACTAAGGAGCCGTTCAGGGCACGTACTGCAATGCACTAAGCGCGGTTGAGCAGGGGGCTTGGATATAGGGAGCCTCTGGGCTTTATCTCAAGATTTTCACTTATAAGAATTTATCAGATATCACAAAAAATACTTGCGTACATTGGTACGTGTACAACACAAACCAAGAGCTAATTTGATCAAATCTTTAAAACAAATGCAAGAACTGCAATTATAAATATATTTATGTATGTTTGCAGGTTTGCACGAGGGGATATTCAGCCGCCAAATAATTGTTAAATTCATGGTGACATCCTCAACTGTCATTTATTTTGCACAATTCGCTACTAATTTCGGTCAATGACCATTATCAAGTTTAGCTGACATAAACGGCAGGAAAGTTAAACCATAATTACTTCTGTTCAAATTATGGTTTAACTTTCCTGCCGTTTATGCCAGCTAAGCTTGATAACAGTCACTGGCCGAACCTAGTAGCGAACTGTGGAAAATAAATGACAGCTGAAGGTTTTATCACGAATTTTAACAATTAGCAGTTATAAATCTTGATTTAATAAAATAGTAAAATTCCTGAGAAATCTTTGAACGGCTGATAACAGTAAAATTTTTAGTTTAGATAGAACAAACGACCTTGTAAACCATTATCAACAATAATTTTTTAAAACCAAAGAACAAATGAATTAAAAATACTTAACACTAATCATTGTAGACTTCCGAATGAATTATTTAAACGTTAATCACACCATTGACAATTATACAGAAAAAATTTGAGCAACAGTTGACCTGGTTGGAAATGTTTTACAAAACTTTAATTTCGCTAACTGACAAACTGACTCAGTTCAAAGACAACTAACAGTTTATCCAGTCACTACCCAAAATGCAGCGTCGTAAGCTTTGTGATCTGGTCCAGACTTAAAAGCCTTCACTCAAGTACATGATTTGCAATTACCACGTTACTTTAGCAACCACTATTGAAAACGGAGGGAGGGCCCTTGCTCGTGGCGACGGCGTACGAGACTGAAGTCATATACACAGGAAAATACGCCGGTGAGCCACGCCCTTACAATTCAGACACACACAAATTAATCTCTATAAGAGAGAAAACCGCAATAAATTGCACAGCACTGGTAAGGCAACCGTATAACAAAGATATCTTTTTTTTTTTTTTTTTACGTGGCTCATATTGACAGACGCATGAATTGTAAATTTATTCAGTGGTATACATTTGGAAAACAGTAATGCACAATTTAATACCGAAACAACTGGCGGCCTCAGTGACTGGCCGCATAAACATAACTGGAAAATCAGTCATTAAGTCGCTTCACTTCAAATGCGAGCTGGGTTCCTACTTTTCTGAGGCAAATTTAAACATTAATAACAGTAAGGTCGACCGTGAAGCTTTAGCTCAAAATTTTCTAAGCACAGTCCTCAAGACGACCCTTGAGTTATTCTACCTTGGCAGTGCAACTAAATAGCCGTAACAACTCCATCTTCGTAGATACCAAAGAAACCTAGCTGATGCTCAGCCGTTGTGGATCAGCGGAAAGCCGTTACACGGTGCTCAGGTTGAAGCGGTCACCACTCCCAGGATCTCACCTTAATTAGTCCGCACGTCGGTTGCTGTGTATTACGGTGCAGTTCCCCAACGGAGCCGACGGCTCCAACTCTCGCTGCCTGCCCCCAGGAAGCTCACATGTCCGGCGTACAAGCCGCTCGGCACACATCTGTCCCGCCCTTTCTCTCTGCAGGCTTCTGCTATAAACTGGAGGCCGGCTCCACGCTTGCACACGGCTTAAGAAGCCCTTTCCATACCGTGGGCGTGCCCTCCGACAACAGTTAGCCGGTCGAAAGCCTCTCACTAGCGTTGACAATCGATAGGTCGGCAACGGCCGTATCATGTTCCATCTATTCCTAAGTTACGTAGAGCAAATCAAAGCTCTGGGTTCACTTTCCCGTGCGGCATACATTTTAATCAGCCAGAAAGTTTATTTTCTTATGTTTCAAACTGTCTGTCCCTAGAGTTGGTGGTGACAGTCTCACAATCGTTCTATTGTTGCTGTACGCTTCGGACAGCTCTCCCCTACTTCCTCCCCTTCTCAAAGGTATTTGTCTCTGCAGCCGATGATCCACATTGTCCCCTTAGAAATGTCATTTGGGCCGACTGTTACCTTCTAGTACTGTGTGCGGCCCCTTGTGTTGCCTCATGCTGCAAGACTCGCAGAAGACACTACAACGGGGTGTTCTACAAACTGCTCTCACTGAAATTTGCGCCTACTAATCCCGGTGCGAAACCCCGCAACTTGCCCGTCAGCAGTATAACGGCCACTGAGGAAGCGGACGGGAGGAGCTCGAACAAGAGCCGTAACGCTGATATTTCTCCTATCGGCAGTGATCATAATTTATTTCTTGTGTCTGGCACAAACATAATTTTTAATCACGTCCGGATCTTCATAGATTGCAAAGGAAAATATAAAAGCGAAAATAAAAATATGGAATTTAATTATCTTGTCTCTTCTACTTGACAAAGCGTAATTTAAAGTAAATAAAAATTAAAATATGACCATGCAAAAAATATAGATACTAATTCAAGGCCTAGAGTACATAGATGGCATAAGCTGTAGACAGTTCCTCTTCCCACTCCTAATGTTGCATGTGCACATCCTCTAAACAGGGCTTCAGAATACGATAAAAATTTTATTTACAATTGTAATTCTGCATGTCATTGTGGAAGAGGAAGCTATACGAGCATTATAAAACTATATATTAAATGTGATATGTCCTTACAAATGTTTCCACAAAAATTCCTTTTCCTACGATCACTCTTTGTCCATGGGGTCCTTCTCAAGTAGCGAATATTTAATTATGACCACCATATATATCTTATTTAATATACAGTTCCATAATGCTTCTATAGCTTTCACATCCATAATGACATGGTTACAAACGCGCTGGAGAATGTTCGCAGCACTTTTCGGGCGGTGGACCATGGAATGCTCAGCTGTCGTGACACAGTTCGTGCACTACTTGAAGATAGCACACAGCGTCCAGCATTCTTATCCATGCCAACGTTAACTTTTTCAACAATTCGTGGTGCAGTTGATCGTCGGTCTCTTCCAGGAGCAATACCTGAATCGCCAGTTAATTCTAACTTCGCAACCACGTTCTTTAACCCCGTTGCAGAAACAGGACCTCTCCGTATTCCTGTAATGTGTCGATATTCGTGAAGAACAGCAGCACTGTTGCTGTTGTAATGATGAAGTACATTCACGACTAAAGCCCTCCTCACCTTGTCTAGACACATGTTAACTGTCTCCAACTGCAGTGCACACTGATGCTTATGTTTCAATCCTAGGCCATCGCACCAGTACCGGCGCATAATGATATGACAGTAACACTACTATCATCCCTAATCCTGCAGTGCACAGTTGAACATCATTCCTAAGATGTTGGGTACGGTAAACGCACTGAGAAATTAGCAAAGTATGGGGATGTATGTGGATCAATAAACAGATGACTAAAAAATAAAATGAGGAAAGAAACAAGGTTGAATATTAGTAAGAAAATGTCAGTTCCTATGCTTGTTTACGGAAGTGAATCGTGGCTTGTAAGTAAACAACGGGAAAGTCGCATTCAAGCAATAGAAATGCGTTTTTTATGAGCAGTAAACAGATGCACAAGAGTCGACAGATTTAGAAATTGGGAAATGAGGGAAGAGCTGAACATATTTAACATCCTCAGTAAAAAACTAGAAAGTAGAAGAAACTAGAATGAACATCTCGAAAGAATGTGTGGAGAAAGTTTACCTTTCCAGGTAAGAAGATTTTAGGCAGTTGGTAGAAAAAGTCAAGGAAGACTGAGGATGGGCTGCGTACCGTAACAGGCAAAACAAAAAACGATCTTGAAGATGATGATGACAATGATGATTTTCACATAAACACACATATTATACATTATGACAATGTTTGATGAGATGTCGGAAAATCAAAATACGGAGTTTGTACGCTAATATATTCTGGAGGTTTCTATCGAGCCAGATTCGCATGTCATGTATTTGTAACAGATTCACGCAGGAGTCAGTTCGGCCGAAGTTCTTTCCGTCTGGTGTTCCATATATAACATTATTTTGTCCAGATGAGCTGTTGCCTAAGTGTGTATCATAATATGTCTTCATAACGAGCACCAGCTACATCTCTATCGTCATTGTCTGTAGATGAAGAAACGGCGATCAGGAATCATCACTTTGAAACAAAAGTCCTCTATTTCTTTACAATCTGACAGTACTAAAGTTCCAATACCAATTCAACAACAGCTTTTATTTTTTTCCTTCAAATTCTCCCTTATCCGTACCACGCAATGAATGTAAAGTTTTTGCCAACGAAGACACCACCTTCTTTCTCTCTGAAGTAATTTTACACTTGCAACAAAGAGGCAATGTGGCGTTGTAGGTATAGCTCAGGGTTAACTTGTTGGCTGGCAAAATACAAGGACCCGTATATGACGGTGGGCTGAATTTAAATTTAATGATTATCGCCATCAATCGTTGCAGCTATTATTTCCAGACTATCAAATACTGTAGACTACAAAAGTGATCCGGGCGTACCGGAGATTCGGATTAATGGTAAATTATATTTCACTGTAAATAGTTCTCACAATGATAACTTGAGAAAGCAGTCTTTATTCCCAATTGTAGAATCGTTTGCAATCTCTAGAAGCCTCTAATGGGATCTGTGAAACACTCTATAAACGCGGGATGTAATTACAAAGTGTCTTCTGCGCAGAATGTTTAAGTTAACGAATGCTCACAATAGGGTAGCCATACGTCCAACTGCGGTCTCCATGGAATTTATACCAATGCAGGAAGTGTAGGTTGTTGAAGGATCACGAACAGACCCTATAATGTCACGAACGCCTGCAAGAGTGGTAGGAGTGGCGACACGTGTGACGCGTGATCATGGCGGGTAAGAAGGGTGACAACGAGTGGGGAGAGGTGGCGAGTTGGCACGCACCGTAATTGCGGGCAGCTGACGAGATAGAGGCGGGTGGGGGAAGACGCGGAGTGTCCGCTTCCGGGCAGCTGCAGTGGGCTGCTTACGCAGCTGCAGCTGGCGTCGCCAACAGCTCCGGCGCACGGCGTCGCGACGCCACGTCACGTCACGTGACCTGATGCGGGTCGCGGGCGCACGGAACAGCCTGTACAGTAGCGCTAGATGGGACTCACAGACCATGAGCAAGGAGTCCCCACAGTTCAACATGTTCATATCCATAGTTACTGTATACGACACTACGTGGCACTTGGAGGGTACTTTCTACCAATATTCATAAACTTCCGTATTACACTGTTCGTGCATTTTATATATTTATTTATTTGTGATCTCATAAGCCATCAACAAGAACGCAACTTTATTACGAACAAATTAAAGGATGGATAAAATAGAACTAGACCGAGAAATACATTCTTAAAAAAAGATAAAGATGCACTACGAAGGAATTGTATGAATTGATTGGAAAGCGGTGGATGTGACGTACATGTACAGACAAACAAATGATTACAATTTCAGAAAAATTGGACCATTTATTCAAGACGAAGAGTTTCACAAATTGAGGAAGTCATTAAAGTGTTGGTCCACCCGTGTCCCTTTGCGAGCAGTTATTCGGCTTGGCATCGATTGACAGAATTGCTGGATGTCCTCCTGAAGGATATCGTGCCAGATTCTGTTCAATGGTGCCAAATTCTGTTCAATGGGCGCGTGAGACCGCCAGAAC
This sequence comes from Schistocerca piceifrons, assembly GCF_021461385.2. Lineage (NCBI taxonomy): Eukaryota > Metazoa > Arthropoda > Insecta > Orthoptera > Acrididae > Schistocerca > Schistocerca piceifrons. The sequence continues at coordinate 444,977,000 of NC_060142.1, read as the reverse complement.
CGTGGATGGAAGATTATGCCCATAGTGCTTCAACGGTTCTCAATTCTGCAGAGATCCGACGACCTTGCCGACCAAGACGGGGTTTGGCAACCACAAAGACAAGCAGTAGAAACTCTCATCGTGTGCGGGCGGGTATTAGCTTGCTGAAATGTAAACCCCGGATGGCTTGCCGCGAATGACAACCAAAGGTGTCCTGATACGAAAAGAAATGGCACCCCAGACCAGCACCAGTGATTGTTGGGCCGTAGGGCGGGCGACAGTCAGGCTGGTGTCCCACCAATGTCCGGGCGTCTCCAGAAATGTCTTCGCTGGTCATTGGAGCTCAGTTCGAAGAAGGACTTATCACTGAAGACAGTTCTACTCAGTGAGACTCCAGGCCGAAGACAATATTTTCAGCCGGCCGGGGTGGCCGATCAGTTCTAGGCGCTACAGTCTGGAACCGCGCGACCGCTACGTCGCAGGTTCGAATCCTGCCTCGGGCATGGATGTGTGTGATATCCTTAGGTTAGTTACGTTTAAGTAGTTCTAAGTTCTAGGGAACTGATGACCTCAGATGTTAAGTCCCATAGTGCTCAGAGCCATTTGAACCATTTTTTGTTAAGCCCCATAATGCTAAGAGCCATTTTTTAACAATCTTTTCATAGAGCAAATAATCGGTCTACGTTGGGTATTTGATGTAGATGCGAACACGAGCTTTAGAAAATGCTTCACCTTGCATAAAGTAAGTCCGGGATGTAACTTCCCTGCCACCGTGTACTGTTAAATAAAGTGGGAATCTTGCTGCTGTAAATCAGCAAAAGATTTTGCTTTTCAGTCCATCACAACAGAGCCTCTCCATTTGCGTCGTTTGGACTATAACGCCAACGGTTCTATTATAGCTTACTTATCGCAGGCAGCGCCTGAGCAATCCATCGAAATTACATCTGCTCGAGTGCGGTAGCAATAAATTCCTTAGTCATGGACCTCTTACACACTGAAGAGCCAAAGAAACTGGTACACCTTCGTAATATCGTGTAGCGCCCCCGTAAGCCTGATGAAGTACCGTAACATGGGTGGCACGGAGTCGACTAATGTCTGAAGTAGTGATCGAGGGAACTGACACCATGAATTCTGCAGGGCGTCCATAAATCCGTAAGAGTACGAGGGGGTGGAGATATCTTCTGAACAGCACATTGCAAGGCATCCCAGATATGCTCAATAATGTCCATGTCTGGGGAGTTTGGTGGCCAGCGGAACTGCTTAAACTCAGAACAATGTTCCTGGAGTCACTCTGTAGTAATTTGGGACATTTGGGGTGTCGCATTGTCCTGATGGAATTCCGCAAGTCCGTCGGAATGCACAATGGACATGGATGGATGCAAGTGATCAGACAGGATGCTTACGTACGTTTCACCTGTCAGAGCCGTGTGTAGACGTATCATGGGTCCCATATCACTCCGACTGCTTACGCCCCACATCATTACAATGGCTCCACCAGCTTGAACAGTTCCCTGCTGATATGCAGGCCCGTGGCTTCACGAGGGCGTCTCCACACCCGTACACGTCGATACAATCTGAAACGACACCCTTCCGACCAGGGAACATGTTTCTAGTCATCAGAAGTAGATTGTCGGTGATTATGGACCCAGGCGAGGTGTAAAGCTTTGTGTCGCACAGTCAACAACGGCACATGAGTGGGTCTTCGGCTTCGAAAGCCCATAGCGATGATGTTTCGATGAATGGTTTGCACGCTGACACTTGCCGATGGCTCAGGAGTGAAATCTGCAGCAATTTGCGAAAGGGTTGCATTTCTGTCACGTTGAACGATTCCCGTCAGTCTTCGCTGGTCCCGTTCTTGCAGTATCTTTTTCCGGCCGCAAAGATGTCGGAGATTTGATCTTTTACCGGATTCCTGATAGTCACGGTAAATCGTTGGAATGGTCGTTCGGGAAAATGCCCACTTCATCGCTACCTCGGAGATGTTGTGTACCATCGCTCGTGCGTCGACCATAACACCACGTTCAAACTCACTTAAATTTTGATAACCTGCCACTGTAGCAGCAGTAACTAATCAGACACTTGTTGTCATATATAGGCGTTGCAGACTGCAGCGCCGTATTGTGCCTGTTTACATATCTCTGTGTTTGAATACGGATACCCATAACAGTTCCTTATACAGGGTGGTCCATTGATAGTGACCGGGCCAAATATCTCACGAAATAAGCATCAAACGAAAAAACTACAAAGAACGAAACTCGTCTAGCTTGAAGGAGGAAACCAGATGGCGCTATGATTGGCCCGCTAGATGGCGTTGTCATAGTTCAAACAGATTATCAATTGCGTTTTTTAAAATGGGAATCCGCATTTTTTATTAGACTTTCGTGTAGTACGTAAAGAGATATGAATGTTTTAGTTGGGCCACTTTTTTCGCTTTGTGATAGATGGCGCTGTAATAGTCACAAACGTATAAGTACGTGGTATCACGTAACACTCCGCCAGTGCGGACGGGATTTACTTCATGATACAGTACCCGCGTTAAAATGGACCGTTTACCAAGTACGGAAAAGATCGATACCGTGTTGATGTATGGCTATTGAGATCAAAAAGCCCAACGGGCGTGTGCTATGTGTGCTGCTCGGTATCCTGGACATCATCCAAGTGTCCGGACCGTTCGCCGAATAGGAAGGCCGCGCGGGATTAACCGAGCGGTCTCAGGTGCTGCAGTTACGGACTGTGCGGCTGGTCCCGGCGGAGGTTCGAGTCCTCCCTCTGGCATGGGTGTGTGTGTGTGTTTGCCCTTAGGATAATTTAGGTTAAGTAGTGTGTAAGCTTAGGGACTGATGACTTTAGCAGTTAAGTCCCATAAGACTTCACACACATTTTTTTTTTTAAACAGGAAGTGTTCAACCACATGTGAAACGTCAGCCACGACCTGCAACAAGTGATGATGCCCAAGTACTTGTTTTAGCTGCTGTCGCGGCTAATCCGCACATCAGTAGCAGACAAATTGCGCGAGAATCTCGAATCTCAAAAACTTCGGTGTTGAGAATGCTACATCAACATCGATTGCACCCGTACCATATTTCTATGCACCAGGAATTGCATGGCGACGACTTTGAACGTCGTGTACAGTTCTGCCACTGGGCGCAAGAGAAATCACGGGATGATGACAGATTTTTTGTGCGCGTTCTATTTAACGACGAAGCGTCATTCACCAACAGCGGTAACGTAAACCGGCATAATATGCACTATTGGGCAACGGAAAAATGCACCATGGCTGCGACAAGTGGAACATCAGCGACCTTGGCGGGTTAATGTATGGTGCGGGATTGTGGGAGGAAGGATAATTGGCCCCCCATTTTATCGATGGCAATCTAAATGGTGCAGTGTATGCTGATTTCCTAAGTAATGTTCTACCGATGTTACTACAAGATGTATCACTGCATGACAGAATGTCGATGTTCTTCCAACATGATGGATGTCCGGCACATAGCTCGCGTGCGTTTGAAGCGGTATTGAATAGGATATTTCATGACAGGTGGATTGGTCGTCGAAGCACCACAACACGACCCGCACGTTCACGGGATCTGACGTCCCCGGATTTCTTTCTGTGGGGAAAGTTGAAGGATATTTGCTATCGTGATCCACCGACAACGCCTGACAACATGCGTCAGCGCATTGTCAATGCACGTACGAACATTACGGAAGGGGAACTACTCGCTGTTGAGAGGAGTGTCGTAACACGTATTGCCAAATGCATTGAGGTTGACGGACATCACTTTGAGCATTTATTGCATTAATGTGGTATTTACAGATAATCACGCTGTAACAGCATGCTTTCTCAGAAATGATAAGTTCACAAAGGTACATGTATCGCATTGGAACAACCGAAATAAAATGTTCAAACTTACCTACGTTCTGTATTTTAATTTAAAAAACCTACCTGTTACCAACTGTTCGTCTAAAATTGTGAGCCATATGTTTGTGACTATTACGGCGCCATCTATCACAAAGCGAACAAAGTGGTCCAACTAAAACATTCATATTTCTTTACGTACTACACTAATATGTAATAAAAAATGGGTGTTTCTATTTAAAAAAAAACGCAGTTGATATCCGTTTGACCTATGGCAGCGCCATCTAGCGGGCCAACCATAGTGCCATCTGGTTTCCCCCTTCAAGCTAGACGAATTTCGTTCTTTGTAGTTTTTTTCGTTTGACGCTTATTTCGTGAGATCTCTGGCCAGCTCACGATCAATGGACCACCCTGTATATATATATATGGCCACAAAAAATGTGTTCACAATGTTGGCAATATGCACGACCTACACAGAAAACAAATGAACATATACAAACGCTGTGCTGAGTGCGGAACCTGTGCAAACTACATTACTGTTTCTCTTGTGAAATTTAGAAATGTGAGGTGAACTGAAAAATCATAATGAAGAGGTATATTATGTATACGGAACCATGTATCCAAAATGATCGCGACACATGCTTTTCAATAAAAGTGGCTGGTTAAAAAATAGGAAAGAAATACTCCTTAACTGTAGCAAGGGTCAGTCAGTAACAAATTCATTCACAATTAGCAGACCTTTTGAGCTTAACGCGTTTATGCGGAGATACAGCAGGGATACAGCTGGTGGATCCCTGTAGGTCTTGGCTCGCCGACAGGAAGCCCATCCGCAGCTACGGTTACGGCACTCGGACGGTGCTGTCAAGGTCAAGCAGCAGTAGCTCTTTGTCGCGCCGGCGCCAGACCGCCCGCGGCGATGTGCTGCCTCCTGAGCTTATTTCCCGGCAACAAGAGAACGCCTTCAGTGGCGGCGACAATACCGCAGGAGGCGCCCCACATCCCTTCCGGCGGCGCGTGGGAAGCCGGCCCCGATCTCGAACCAAGGACAGGTCTCACAAGTGCCGCGAGTGCTAAGTAAGTGTGTAATGGCCGTACAGGGGAACACACTCCGAGTGCAGCCGCTCGCCGCCGGCCGTAAAACTTAAGTGAATACCCGCGCCGTCACGGTCTGCATGGGGCCCCGCGCTCTGCCCTGCTCCCATTGTGCCCGTCTTTTTCTCCTCGCCGTACAGCGGGTGGGCTGCCTGCCGGCTGAGTCCAGCCTCCGCCTGCAGTGGGCAGTCTTTCTCTCTGTGTGTATGTGTTGTGTGTCAGTGTGTGCGGAGAACTCCTCACTTTGTCACCAACAACCACGGCGTCAAATCTCTACCTATAAACGAGAAAAGTCACAAAGCAATACGGCGAAGAGCTGCTCATAACAAACTTGTTATTCACTACGTTTCGATCCACTGATCATTCTTCAGGTATTATATAAAATTGTTTATCAACATCCTACATTCGTTTATGGCAACTGAAAATACCAAATTATTGAGAACGGTAGAAGATTTCTTGCCGCATCGGATTTTTATGTAATATCAAACTTCCATAACTTCATGCATTATCATCGTCAGGTGTTACCAGTAGGCCATGTAGTACTACCTCATCTTGAGATTTAAGCTCACTTATTTATCCGTATTTACATACAAATAAATTTGTTTTTGTATAGGAACCGCCTTGAGGATACAGTTTTTTCTCCTTTTACCCAGAAGTGTTTCGCTGAACTTGTAGAACCAAGAGTGTCTCACTAACTTTATTTCCATTAAATTCCGCGGAAACTGCTCTCTACTGTCTGTACATATAGCACTCCGTCTTCAGGCCACAAGTGGCCAATCCGTACCATCCGACCGCCGTGTCATCCTCAATAAGGATGCGGATAGGAGAGGCGTGCGGACAGCACACCACTCTCCCGGTCGTAACGATGTTTTTTTTTTTTTTTTTTTTTGACCGGGGCCGCTACTATTCGGTCGAGTAGCTCCTCAATTGGCATCACGAGGCTGAGTGCACCCCGAAAAATGGCAGCAGCGCATGGCGGCCCGGATGGTCACCATCCAAGTGCCGGCCACGCCCGACAGCGCTTAACTTCGGTGATTTGACGGGAACCGGTGTATCCACTGCGGCGAGGCCGTTGCCTGTCTGTACATATAGACACTCTCAAATTTTAAGAAAAATATTGAAAAATGTCGGTGTCTATATTGCAATCACAGACATTGATAGACACACGCAAGACACAAAAAAATTTCTGCATTAAGTTCCATTGTAACAGATGCAAAATTGTGAAGCAAAAAAATGTTATAACGCAAAATACAGGAATCCACCAAAACCACAGCATGTGCTAACAAGGTATATATAAAATAATTTTGGCTGTTTTACAAGTTGTAAACACCTTTTTTAAAAACTGAACATTTCTATGATGTTGTTGTGGTCTTCAGTCCAGAGACTGGTCTGATGCAGCTCTCCATGTTACTCTATCCTGTGCAAGCTTCTTCATCTCCCAGTAGAGTTGGAACACGCGAGGCAATACTGACCCTACGATTAAGGAAAGGCAAACCTAAGTTTCTAGCATTTGTAGACTTAGAGAAAGCTTTTGACAATGTTGACTGGAATACTCTCTTTCAAATTCTGAAGGTGGCAGGGGTAAAATACAGGGAGCGAAAGGCTATTTACAATTTGTACAGAAACCAGATGGCAGCTATAAGAGTCGAGGGACATGAAAGGGAATCAGTGGTTGGGAAGGGAGTGAGACAGGGTTGTAGCCTATCCCCGATGTTATTCAATCTGTATATTGAGCAAGCAGTAAAGGAAACAAAAGAAAAATTTGGGGTAGGAATTAAAATCCATGGAGAAGAAATTAAAACTTTGAGGTTCGCCGATGACATTGTAATTCTGTCAGAGACAGCAAAGGACCTGGAAGAGCAGTTAAACGGAATGGACAGTGTCTTGAAAGGAGGATATAAGATGAACATCAACAAAAGCAAAATGACGATAATGGAATGTATTCGAATTAAATCGGGTGATGCTGAGGGTATTAGATTAGGAAATGAGACGCTTAAAGTAGTAAATGAGTTTTGCTATTTGGGGAGCAAAATAACTAATGATGGTCGAAGTAGAGAGGATATAAAATGTAGACTGGCAATGGCAAGGAAAGCGTTTCTGAAGAAGAGAAATTTGTTAACATCGAGTATAGATTTAAGTTTCGGGAAGCCTTGTCTGAAAGTATTTGTATGGAGTCTAGCCATGTATGGAAGTGAAACGTGGACGATAAATAGTTAAGAAAAAAAGAGAGTAGAAGCTTTCGAAATGTGGTGCTACAGAAGAATGCTGAAGATTAGATAGGTAGATCACATAACTAATGAGGAGGTACTGAATAGAACTGGAGAGAAAATTTCTATACGTTGAGATATAAAGAAGTTTTCCTGTAATTTAATGGAAAGAAAATAAAAAGTACACTGGTGACACTGTAACTTCAGTCACACATGTCTGGGGAAAAAGAAAAATTGTGTGTTTGCTCCAGGCAGATCCTACTCGGAAACAAATTTGCTGGCCGAATTATGTTATAGAGACACCACGAGGTCAAGTGTCTTGATTACGCTAACAGAGCAGAGATTATGTCGTTTGCTATAATGGGTGAAAACTGTTATCCAAGCTGATTTCGTTAGATGGTGGATCCATTCCAGCATGAAGCACACATTTCCACGCGCCCCTAACCACTGTCCTCATTGAAAATGTTGTTGCACATTCTCGTCTCTCGTTAATATGACGTCTGTGTTCTCTGCAGCGTTCTGAAATCGTTCGTGTTGACTGATCATTGTAACCGCTACCTAATTCACAATGAACTTCACAGATTCGAAAAAAAATAGCCGCAGCGTCTCCATAATTTTCTTGGCCGGTCGGAAAACCGACCCAGTACAGTGTCTGCCCAGGAGTCTGCCTATTTCCAAAGAGAAGAAGGACTGCTGATCAACTTCACACGCTTGAGTACTTCTGTATTTTTGTTTCTTAAAGGTGGGAAACTTAATATTCCATTCACTACCGCCGCTCTTCCGGAACTCGTCTGTTAGGTACCCGATCTCAGAAATAAGGTGGAACAGTTTCAACTCTATGTACAGTTTCAATTCTATGTATCAACGTTGTTGAAACCGCTTTCTCTTGAGTTACAGTGTGGCCTAGTCGCGCTAATGATACACGTTCTCCCTCTCAGAGGGAGATGCCAGGATGCATAGTATATACACGATCAATGAACAGTGAAGAATTTCTGTCTCATACAGACAGATCATTAATGTGTCGTCAGCACAAGGACAGAAGCAAGGTGGGTGAACAGCACATGGATTTACAGCGTGCTGCTCGAAATGCATCATTAAAAATTAGCTACTGTGTAGACAACGGAGAACCCATGATCATTAAGTCAACCGTTTCATGAAATTTATTACTATACAAACAATAGCTGATCGTCAAAGTACCGAAAAACAGTTTTATAGTCTCAGTAGGGAATACCACTGATGCATCTTCGGAAGGGACTTCTTTGACTAGTGAGATGGCATCCAAACTCACCATAGTGTTGCCTGGATTGATTCTGATTTGTTTAATTACGTTAATAACTCGTCAATGTTTTTAAAATGATGACCCCAGCGACCAACTATTGGTAACGTCTTCTTTGTGGACAAGCATGGGCGGCCATAGGGGATTTCGTCCGAAAATATTTTATCACATTGTCTGATAGGCTACGATTACACGGCAGTGTCGCCGTTTTTCTGTTAAGTGATAAAATAGGAACTGTGTTTCACAGTTTTGCGCTTAGTACACTTCATCATGATACCCCGTGGCATGAGAAACGACCGTGACATTCCCCATGACCGTGGGAAGCACAATTTGAAACACTTTTCTCCACAAAGTACAGGTAACTTCCTTGCTGCACTCACTGGACAATGTATGTTCGGGTCTCCTCCAAGCCATAATTCGTAGGTAGCCGTCATCCACTGCAAGGGTAGCCCTTGGGCGGTCTTAGCGAGGCATGTCATCGACAGTTCACTCCGAGACGCCTGGACACTTCCCTTGTTGAGAGCCCTTCCTGGCACAAAGTAACAATGCGGACACGATCGAACCGCGGTATTGACCATCTAGTCATGTTGAATTGCAGACAACACTAGCCGTGCACATCCTTCCTGGCGGAATGACTGGAACTTACCGGCTGTCGGACCCCCTCCGTCTAATAGGTGCTGATCACGCATGGTTGTTTACATCTTGAGGCTGGTTTAGTGACATCTCTGAACAGTCAAGGGGACTGTGTCTGTGATACAATATCTGTGGTCAACGTCTGTGTTCAGCAGTTCTGGGAACCGGGGTGATGCAAAACTTTTTCTGATGTGTGTTCATCTAAGAATGTCGTCTCGGAAACCACGTTCCCCAAGAGTTACTCTATGACCAGTTCTTGGCGGTTTTGAAATATGACTTTTTTCAGCTACTTGCGAGCTAATGGAAACCGCCTGCACACAACATAGCTACCTACTTAAATAATTTTCGATAAGCAGCTTCAACAGTCAAACATTTAACAAAAATCAAATGTACAACACCTGCAGCTGATTTTCTGGATTATCTACTTATTTTAATGAGTTTCGACAATAAGCGTCATCCCAAGAAACAGAAAACATCCCTAAGCGTAGTAAGTTATTTTCATGTTACAAGGATCACAATTCGCGTCGCAGGCAATAAAGGGGGACGCTTCAGTTAGTGTTACTCATTGTAGGTGGAAAGTACGGCAACACACTGACCATTTACATATCTTTTACATAACACTAACCTACCTTCAGTGTCCTTTTTTTTCTTTTGTCTGTGGTGATTTATGCTTAGTGCAATCATTAACTCTCTTACACACACACACACACACACACACACAAACACACAGAGGTTGAGTTACAGTGTAAGTAATTTCCCCTTCTAGTAATTGTTCTGTTCATGAATGTTACCCTCAACTATAACCTGTTATTAACTATTGGCAGCAGATTTCAAAGGCAGTAAATGCACTACAAGGTTTTTGTTAAGATACCCAGAAATTTAAATAGCTGTCTACAAGAGGTTCTTGAGTAGACACCTTGTACCGCCCTTCAATGGTACTTCATTCCCATTGAAGAAAATATGATGCCATGAGACATAAGTAAGTGAAAACAGAAAAGGTAAAACAAGTTTTTGAAATTTTCATCTCCATGTCTTCTGTTACCTACAATGAAAAAGTTGCTAGGACATTTACGAAGACCTTGGAAATGGTCTTATTGAAAAAGAAAGACTATGGGCCATGCTGACGCGTATTTGTTCGTGACTGTGACAAAAATGTAGCTGTATGTCTATTGCCGCAACCAATCACATAACAGTATTAATTCATATGTTTTACTGTTTACATGGGCATAGCACTAAGGTTTTCGGATTGTCGTCCGTCATCTGACGCCTTATTATGGTGAAGTATATCACAAAACACATCTACACGCCGTAAAACATAATTTAACGCGTCGTAGCTGTCTACTGTACTCTGTTTTTCAGCAACTCCTGCTGAAAATTAGACACAGTGTTATTGTAACTATATTTCACAGTACTGTCTGTAAGCGAAGTGCAACTCGCTGACAACAATGTTGTTATATAGCTTTAGCTGTACCTACTGTGTTGCTAATGAAGGACAGACATCGGCAACAACAAACAGACTCCAGCAACAGGTTAAGTTATGGTATATATCATGTAGTATAAGATTTAAGTGGAATTAGAAACCAGACGATGGTCGAAAGTCCTAAACGTAGTTATACCCACAGAAGCAATGGATTAATAGTATTATATTACTGGTTGCGGCCATAAACGAATATGTACTTTCAAACTGGAGTTTTCAGAAAGAATGTCTCACTCTGTAGTGGAGTGTGCACCGTCACGAAACTTCTTGGCAGACTGAAACTGTGTGCCGGTCCGGGACTTGAACGCAGGACCCCATATCTCGCGGATAACGCTTTTAACGACTGAGTTAACCAGGTAAGAATTCACAGCTGTTCCACTTTCCGAACTGGTTTACTGTTGATCTTGCGGAAAAGGCACTCTCTCAAAAAAGGATATTTCGGGAAAACGGCTTAGTCATTGCCTAGGAGATTTTTTCCAGAAAAATATTTTATTCTACAGTGGAGTGTGTGCTGTTACGGAACTTCCCAGCAGATTAAAACTGTGTGACAGACCGAGACCCGAAACCAGAACCCAAGATTTCGGGTACAAGACCGCCACGAGCCAAGCAATTACTAATCATGAAACTAGTGCAGCACGAAAACTAAGAGTATGAAAAATGACAACGAATTCTAAAAACTACTAACTACATTTAACGCAAGTGGCTAAAAACATGAAGAAGACTGCCTTCCCGAAGCGGAAACGGATGAAAGCAGCGTCATTCCTCTTGTTAAACACGCTTGCAAAGCCGTAGTAAGCAGACCGTGTTTACAATCCTACTGCTTAGTGAAAAACTGACGATGCTAAATGTCTCCTCTGATTTTATTTTGTGTAAATGATGACTATGTCAGAATTGTGATACTTGGCTGGTGTGGTAGTTCTTAAATTAATTTTGTGATATTTACTTCTCAAATTCTGGAATGTGTGCTTTGAAATGATATACAGGATGCCCACAAAAATACCTCCCTGATTTCAAAAATATTATTAAAATACTATAAGCACAGATATTTGCAGTTTGCGACATCTTGTAAAGCAAGGCAATAAGTTTGGTGTACATGTATTCCGAAACAATTATCAGTAATGACTACATCTCAAGAGAGAGACGAGCTTGTGGTGTAGAACGTAGAAACTAAATCACTCATTGATGTCCAAAGAAATTTCCTACCTGAATTTCAGGGGGAGCTACCAGGCGTCAAGACTATTAAATCTCGGTATGACAAATTTATAGTCCTAGGGAGCATAAACAGTCAGGTTGAGGTGGAAAACGCACATCTGATGAAATGGTGGGGGAGATAAGAGAGACCTTCCAAAAGAAGCCTGCCGAAGACAGTTCACCAAAAATTACGAGACCTTCTCCGTCGCTCAACAGTTCAGAAGTTGCTGCATAAACGACTTCGCCTGCAAACTTACAAACCTCAGGTTGTGAAAGCATTCAAGAGAAACGATTAGCAGCTTCACCAATATTTGATATTGAGATGCTGGACCGAATCGGGCAAAACAGCAGGTATTCAGGAAGTGTCGTTTCCTCTGACGAAAGAACTTTCCACACATGTGGAAAGATTAGTAGGCATAAGATTCGCATCTAGATTTCGGAAATGCCCAGCAGTTCGCGTGGAAATGTCAGACAACAAGAAAAGATGAATGTGTGATACGCAGTGATGAAACGCAGCATAGTTCCAGCTTTCTTTCTTCATCGAGCAAACAGTAACAGCAACAGTTTATCTGTACACGCTTGAGGAACTTGCTGTCACTTATCTTCTTCCCTTTCCGCCGAATGTGAGTGTCCAGCAGTATGGTGCACCATCACACACGTTATATATTCGTGACTTTGCCGACCGAACATTTCCGCAGCAGTGGATAGGACAGGTGAATCAACCAACCGGACGTAACATCTCTGGATTTCTTCCTGTAGGGTCGTCTGAAATAAATTGTGTATGCCTCGCATGTACGAGACCTTAGGATCTCCACAGGAGAGCTGTTGGGTACAATAACCTCCATCGCCTCAGATATGAAGTGAGCACATGGGCTGAGATAGGAGATCATCTAGACATTTCAAGGGTTAGGAAAGGAGATCATGTAGAACTTTAAAAAAAATTATTTTTGTGGGCGTCCACAGCCAAGTAGGCTGTGCGCTTTTCATTGTCCGTGCAGTTGGTCAGTTTCCACAGTGGGTCATTTGCAAGCACCTGTATGGCTTGAAAGTGATACAAGGGTTAAATTGGCCCATTGCACGGATAATAAAAAGAACACAGCCTACATGGACCATGTATTCATTTTCAAACCATGTAGAAGTGTATTAACTTTCTGTACAAAACTTTTCGAATTACTTTATATGATACAGCAAACCGCAAGCATCTACGTCATATCCACCATTTTTTTCTGTTTTTGTTGATGTTATTCATTAGGTTGTGTTTTGCGCAGCATTTGGAAATACTTCGCGTTCCAAGCGTGCAAGTGCTGTATAATACATTGAAGCTGCTTGGAGGACACGGTTAATTTTTCAGGTAGAGAATTTTGTGGTGAGTAAAATGCTATATATTTCTGAAATTATTTATTATTTCTAACACGTGGACATTAAGCCATTCTTCGCCGATCGTGCACCATTTTGTACCTTGAAACATAAGAAGGTCTTTGACCATTGAGCATGTGACACAACGCAAATAAAGCGAGTTCTTTTCTGTCTTAACAATTTTACCTGTCTTGGAAATATGAGTTCTGTAGCCTCTATTTCAAAACGTATTGAACTTGTAACTGGCTTTTGATAATATTTCTGCTTAATTCGGTTTCATTTACTAATTATTTCTGTGCGGTAGAGTAATAATGTAACAGATACGATTAAATACATCACTGACAATATTTTCTCGATTGCGAAGCTTCTAAATTTCAATCTAATATCTGTTCCTAGGTAGATAACCATGTTTAACGGATAAAAATGTATTCACATTTGGAAAAACCTTAATTTATCGGAGTGTTTCAAATGGTTAAAAAAGCTCTAAGTACTGTGGGACTTAATATCTGAGATCATCAGTCCCCTAGACTTACAACTCCTTAAACCTAACTGACTTAAGGACAGCACACACATCCATGCCCGAGGGAGGCTTAGAACCTGCGACCGTAGCAGCAGCGCGGTTCCGGACTGAAGCGCCTAGAACCGCTCGGTCACAAGGCCTGCCTTCGGAGTGGTCATTTTAATTCTGAAGAAGACTGCAGCCCATATAAAGTGAATTGCATCGGTTAAAAATTGGAAGTGTACCAAGGTACAACGCTCTCGCCTACTCTTTGAAATTCTTAGATTCTAAATTAAACATTAAGTTCTCAGTTGGCACGTCATTTGCTGTGCATGGTTTGGAGCATCGTTCAAAGGCATGTCAAATGTTTCTCTCATCTGTCTTACTTCTTACTTTCAAAGAAATCATTTCGTAAAACATTTAATTTTCTTCCTAAATGTGTCTATTTTTTATATATATATATATATATATATATATATATATATATATATATATATATATATATATACACAAAACTAGACCTCTCGTTTGACCATTTCTCACTCTTCGTTTGGCTACAGAAATTCGGACAAAAATCCATTGTGTAATTTCTGGGAAGTCTTGTTTCCGCTCCGCTCAAACATTTGACCAGTTAGCAATTAATGAAATCGTAGACATCTGTGACACGTTATATTTGGCTAGGAGATGGGGGAGGGGGGCAGGGGAGGGGGGAGAGTGGGGCGGGGGGACAGGAACGAACAGTGGCCTCAGGCAGAACCAAATACTAGATCTGCGCTTGTCCATGGACAGCTGTATCCTAGAGCATTACCTGCGAAACACGGGTTCCGGGTTCGAGTCCCGGTCCGGCACACAAGTAGTTACAAGACAGAGATGTTTAATAGCCGCTGCCTAAGACAGATCAAACAGGCAGATACATAAATGTACTCTGTCGACACCGATACTTGTCTTTTATTTCCTCCTCAGTATAGTACTATGCGGGATGAACAACTAGCGTATTCCTCTAGTTTTGTGAGGGCGCTCCTACGACAGCAGTGTGGAGCAGTCCGCACCTTGGCGCTGTGCGTCGCCCCTGCCCCCCCCCCCCCCCACCTCCTCCCCTCGATCGCTTTTTATGAGGAGACGCGGGGCAGCAGCCCCCCGGTCGGGATCAGCTGTGCCGAAGTCATCTGGCCGCGCCATTTGTCAGGCCCGCCAGTCGGCTTTCTCTTCCAGCGACACGCTGCAGCCGGCCGCGGGCTCAAAAAATAAATCGTGCCTTCGAGTCCTTTCATTCGTTCCATCTGGTTTCCCGGCGGGGCAAAAGCACGCTGACATCTCGATCTATGGCCGATACCCCCCCCCCCCCCCCAACCTCCTGCCCTTCACACTCAGATAAGTCGGCCAGTGACAGTTAGGATCTGCCAAGACCGATGGATTCCTGCGACCCTCCGGCGGTCGACCCAGTAACGAGCCCTGTTTCGGAATACGGGTTGATCCCGTATAGAGGAAATAGCGTTCTATTTATTCCAGAGCGATTACTAACTCGCAAAACCTGCCACCAAACACTGGCAGAAGAGGAACCGTGTGAAACCGCAAGGTATTGTGGAACTTCTCATCAACATCCGTGTATAATTCACAGTCATCTGTATCACTTTGACCCTGAACGTTTTTGACACAGTATGTGATATTCAGTGTCGAGTCATAGAGTCGGACGTTAGACCATCGATTACTGCTTGGCTGTTTCACTGCTGTAATGCGAGGGACGTTCGGTAAGTAATGAAACACATCCTTCCTCGGCCAATTTCGATTAAGAGATGCGGAATTTGTTGTCGGACATCGAAGAAATTCTCGCCCCAGTGCCTACATTTTCATGAAGTTCCAATAGGTGGCGGCGCTACATGTAGCATGGCGTCTGTAACGGAGGTGTGTTGCAATCAGACAGCTGTCACTGAATTTTTTTTGGAGGAAAACCAATGCACAGCAGATAATCATAGACGGTTATAGAATGTCTACAGGGAGCTAGTAGTGAACAAAAGCATGGTGAGTCTTCGGGCGAGGTGTCTGTAATCACCGCAACAAGGTTGTTCAAACGCGGCCGGCTGCACACAGCTGTGTCTTCCGGTGTCGGAACGTGATAACACTCTCATTCGAGGTGGTCGATATATCACAATCGAACACCTCGCTGTTCAACTAGACGTCTCTGTTGGTAGTCCTGATACAATCGTCCACAAGTCGGGTTAATCAAAGGTGTGTGTCCGCTGGGTTCTATCAAGACCAAAAAGAGCGTCGAAAGACCATCTGTGCGGAGTTGCTTGCGCGTTACACGAATCATGGGTCCTTCATTTCGAACTGGAAGCAAACCTCAAATCCATGTGAGCCGTGGCTGGCTCGAGTCATGTTTGTCTAGGGTTAAACCTTGGCTGCAGTCTAGTGGTTTTAGTTCTCCTGCGGTTATCGCGATAATGTTGCTGTCCTCTCCGTGAGTATAGTTTCCAGCTGTGGTCAGTTGGCATGGAGCGGCAAGGAAATCTCCGTCGCTCGTACTCTGGCCGGGGCTGCTGGCAGTGTGCACGCGCGGTTGGAGTGTCAGGTGCCGTTTGTGGGTGCCATGAAAGTTGAGTCCTTACTTAACCTACTATCGACCATCAACTGCTTACATTTCTTCGTTTGATCCTGGTTGTCGCCTTTGGGACATTCCCACGAGCAACAACGTGTGTGTATTCAAGTCGGCTAAGATTCCAGCCGTCTTTAACTTAATTTAATCCCTGTTATTGAAATTGACCAGCGGTATCTTCTGCCTTGTGGCCGTTGTCGTCCCGGTTACCTGCCCTGGTCGTTGATGTAATTTTCGGCAGTTTATTTCCCTCGTCGTGTTGTTGCTGCCCAGCGCGGTGTGTAGTTCGACAGCTGAGGTGCTGTTGGTCGTTGTGGGCGCCAATATTCTGTATGTCGTAGTATTGAAATTTTGTGTGTCATTTTACTGGTTGCGTGGAGCGGAATTGATTTCGTTGATTGGTCGGTCGGCTGTCTGTCGGTTGGGTTGCCTTCATATTAAGAAGTCGTTGAACAAGCTGACTGTCTCACCTCAACGTTCATTAGTGTTACAATCTCAGGCTGACCCTTGGTAACTTCTGAGCGCCGTTCCTTGTGTGTTCCATAGTAATTTCCCTGTTTGGGTTTTAGTTATTTGGTTGATGTGTGGCCCTCAGCCGAGTATCAATATCTCTTAAATTAATGTTCTTGTCTTGCCCTTAAGGCATAAGATTGTTATGCTTTTCTATGGGGCCTTCAGCCGAATTTTGCATGAAATGTTTTAAGATAAGGCCTTCTACCTTTTGATTGAAAGTCTTCTTATTGCTTAATATACGGCTTCCAGCCAAGTTCCATTAAAATTAAACTGCTCAGGCCTTCAGCCAGTGTAGATGGAAGATTTAGAAAATATTCTTGTGTGAAACCTCCAGAAGAACCTTGTATTTCAATTTCTTGCTTAGGCCTTGTGTCTTGGATTTTGCGTGTGGCCTTCAGCCGATCTAAAGCTAATCGCAGGAGGTCGATTAAAGTTTTGAGTGTTTTGCATACTTGTTGTAATATTGTGTGTTGATAAATAAAGTTTGTATGTTGAGTGCAACTGACAGCAACTTATTTTGGCCCCTTTCCACAACTTGATCCGCTCTGTCCTGCTAGCCCATGCATTTCACTATGGAGTGGCACCACACCAGCTCTCCTCCGAAGAAAAATTTCAAAGCCACATCCTCATCCAGTAAAGTCATGGCGGCGGTCCTCTGAGACTGACGCATTATTCTGTTTGCTGCCCTTCTCCCTCCCTCCCTCACTCAGGAAACATAAGAAACGAGTTCATCGTGTTCGTCGCCACAAAAATGGAAACGATCTTCTCCTTCTCCATGTCAACACAAGGCCTCACACAATTCTGCGCGCCTTAGAGATGCTCAGTAAACTTCATTGGACTGTTCTTCCTCATCCACCTTACAGCACAGACCTCGCACCTTCCATCTCTGTGGCCCAAACAAGAATGCACGCCGCGGGTAACAGTACGTGTTTGATGGGAAGGTTATGGCTGAAGCACGACGTTAGCTCGGACGTCGACCAGCAGAGTGGTATCATGGGGGCATACGTGCCTTCCCAGGAAGGTGGTTAATGGCCGTCGCATTGAACTGAAATAATGTTAAACAGGGTTTCGTAACCAAACTGTAGGAAATGGTTCAAATGGCTCTGTGCACTGTGGGACTTAACATCTGAGGTCATCAGTCAGCTATAACTTGGAACTACTTAAACCTAACTAACCTAAGGACATCACACACATCCATACCCGAGGCAGGATTCGAACCTGCGACCGTAGCGGGCGCGGTTCCAGACTGAAGCGCCTAGAGCCGCTCGGCCACACCGGCCGGCTGTAGGAAGTAATATGGTGTATTTGAACCATGAATAAAACGTCCCTGCTTTGCTTTACTTATTGCACGCCTCTCATAGCTTTTTTCCCCTATGTGTAATTATGTTATGACAGGAATGGTTGACCGAGCGAGGGTTAGTGAGCCGGCCGCGGTGGTCTCGCGGTTCTAGGCGCTCAGTCCGGAACCGCGCGACTGCTACGGTCGCAGGTTCGAATCCTGCCTCGGGCATGGATGTGTGTGATGTCCTTAGGTTAGTTAGGTTTAAGTAGTTCTAAGTTATAGGGGACTGATGACCATAGATGTTAAGTCCCGTAGTGCTCAGAGCCATTAGAACCATTTTTGAGGGTTAGTGACAAATATTACTAAAAGTGAAACTTCCCGGCAGATTAAAACTGTTTGCCGGACCGAGACTCGAACTCGGGACCTTTGCCTTTCGCGGGAAAGTACAACTGTGAGGACAGGGTGTGAGTCGTGCTTGGGTAGCTCAGATAGCAGCCAGCACGATATCTCAGCGTGTTCGGACAGAGGGTTGGCTGCCCTCAGTAATAAAAAAACTGAGTTAATCGATCAACGACGAACTGAAGCAGGTGTCTTGCGACGTCCGCCCCGAGCAGATACAACGAATGAAAACGAACAAAATAAGATTAAAAAATGATGGTAGTGCACTTGCCCCCGAAAGACAAAGGTCCCGAATTCGAGTCTCGGTCCGGCACACAGTTTTTATCTGCCAGAAAGTTTCATTTCAGCGCACAAACCGCTGCAGAGTGAAAATCTCATTCTGATTGCTAAAAATCATCACACATTTATTTCACGAACTTTTTTGTGCCAGAAATGGGTTTAGTACTGAATGCACGTCTTCAGCTAAACCGTAACTAAGTCTCACAAAGTGGCCATACATGAAACTGTAAGGCACATTCTGAAACTCGACGATCTTTCTTTGAGCGATCGTGGCTGGACAGTCCAGTACAGCGCAGCATCTTGTTATGCTCCCAGCGTATTCTAGTGGCTCTGCTTGCGTCAGTCTGCCAGAAAAATGTTTCGGTATGACCGTCGTACTCCAAGACGTGCCTTTCAGCTTTGTATGGTGGTTAGACTTTTTGAGTCGTGACTTCGGGGCATTTCTACTATTTGTGAGCATTAGCTACAAAGACTGTCAGCGAACTTTTTGTGTTACCTGAAGATGTTTGGTTAGAGCGAAACCAGCTATGACATAACAAACGTACACTAAATACATTTGCGGTGATTTTTGAGCCGTGGCGACTGGCTGTAGAGTGTTCTACACGCATCGCTGATATCGATATTCGGCTGTCTTGCTATCTTTGACTTCTCCCCCCGGCGGGTTTTCCGGGTGAATATGTGACGAGAGGGTCTCCGGTCCGCTTACAACGAGCCAGCTTGTATTGAAAAGCCTTCGTCCCTAGCCGTGGTGCATGGGCCTCGCCGTGCTCACCGCCCTTGTCTTTTGTCGCGCCGGATGTAGGGTGCCGATCACTGGGCGCCTTGACGTGCAAAATTGTGGTGGGTTCGCCGTCTCACGCTGAACAGCTTCCCAGATCGTAATTTGCAAGCTCCAAGTTACGTATGACTTTTATTCTGTGTTTAACTGAGAAGATTGTTGAAACTTATTGTGGCATGGGTAGTTGCCGGAGATGGTTCTGAACTTGGTTCCACAGTGGCTATTTTAAGGAGGGCGATGTTCCTCATTTCGTTTCTCATCATCTGTGGAGTGTGTGTTTTAAGTGGTTTTAATCCGAATTTTAACTTGTTTTAGGACATATTGACCGCTTTCGGACTGGTTGCGGTTGTGGACGCGCCCGCCAGCCATAGAGTTAATTGTTTAATCATTTGTCACGGCACGATTTGGTATGTTATGTGATGTTGAAAGTGCCTTAAGGCAACTGGAAGTAATCTCTAAGTTTCCTGCTAATTTGCTGGGGACGGGTAATGTTAGAGTATTGCTCCGTAAGAGTTTGGTGGTATGCTTATTTTATATTCCAGTGTGGCTGTGATTTGACCTTGTTTTCACTGCAATCTATTTGTGCTGCAGGCCATTTGTTAAGTTTGTTCGTTTCCTGGCATCGGTGCGGTTATGGATTCTTGTCATGGCCGCTCATTGCGAGGCCGGTCAGACTATATATAAATATATACCACCTACTACTGAGCCTGTGCACATGCCGTGGGGAGCGAACACCTGTATTGCCAGCCGGCCGTAGCGTTATTGCTTCCAAGTACTGCTGTGGGCCTTAACGCTGCTCTCTAAAGTTAAGTGCAATTTGGGAATCATTCTGAGTCATTATGTCAGTTAGTTAAGTGAGGCCGCTTTTTTAATATTAGCGTTTCTGTAAGTCATTTTACTGGTTGAGTTAATACTAGTCATTCTTATTTAACACTTATCTTAATCATTTGTGTATCTTTAATGAATGTGCAACATGCTATTTTTCCTGTGTGCCACTTTTGGGCCTTGGTTGGCCCACTTTGCATTTTTACTGTAAGCATGTTTTACTGTGGACCTTTATGCGGGAAGTTCAGTTTTATTAAGCTTTAACATCTTTGATTTTTAATGAAGTTGTGGTATTATGCGACTGCTACGGTCGCAGGTTCGAATCCTGCCTCGGGCATGGATGTGTGTGATGTCTTTAGGTTAGTTAGGTTTAAGTAGTTCTAGGGGACTGATGAAAACAGATGTTAAGTCCTATAGTGCTCAGAGCCATTTGAACCATTTTTGTGGTATTATGTGACTGTGTAACTTTGGGTTGGAAGTGTATAGTGTTACTAGTCTTTTGAGATATGGTTAAACAAGAACTATTGTTTATGATTGAATATTTCACCGTGCCTACTATCTATGATTTCGGTTGCGGACGTAAAACATGATTCTTATTCGTGTTTATGTAATTCAGTTAAAGTGAAGATTTGTATATTGCATCAGTAAGAGGGCAAATGTCGGAATTGAAGTTTATAATAAAGCCTGTTTTGAGTCAAATTAAAATTGAAAAACAATCACAAGCTTGTCCGTCTCTAGTGATCCCGGGCTTGGTATTCCCTTTATATAACTGTGGTGAGATTGTAATTTTTGATTTTCGAAAGAATTGAGTAGTGCCACGGTTCAATTCTCATTAAAATTTAAATTCTGAGGGCTGTGTAGCACTATGTGATCGGGTTATTCGTACTCACACAGTTTTAATTACAATCTCGAATATATATATATATAAGCCGGTCCCAAGCCCGGTTGTAAAAGGAGGAGGGGGAGGAGTAACACCTCGTAAAAAAACCTTGGTTCACCTGGCCCGGGTGACAGTACCTTGTGAGGGTCCCTTGCCAGGGATACGGCGAAGACCTCAACGGTAGTGAAGACGGAGATGAAGATCATCGGTACGGCGGAACTGGCGGAAGAGGCAAGCATTATCAACAAGATAAAGCATATTGAAAAGCCCAGACACGTCTGTGTGGCAACCACCGGTACTCTGGCCAGCGTCTGTTCACCATGTGAGGTGCGGCTGAACACCAAGCTCCAGGAACTAACAATCCCTGGTTCTAACTACCCAGCATTAGCTGGAACTTAATTACAAGCAGTATGATTCGTACAAGTAAAATTAATATTACCCCAGGTGGCCAATCCACTCGCCCTGTGGCGACAACCAAGCTATCGGATTCTGGGGAGCTTGGGCTCGTACGACAGAGAAAGTCGGAGTTCTCTAGTAAACGTCCACGAAAGTCCCATACATTTATTGGCACTTTTAACATTCAGACACTAATTCAGACAGGCAAACTTCATAATCTTACAACAGAACTCAACAAACAGAAAATTCAAATCCTTGCTCTCCAAGAGACCAGATTCACTGATTCAGAAACAATAGACTACAACAATTACCGTATCTTTAAAAGTAAAACAGACAAGAAAATTGGCAAAGGAGCTGCAATATTTGGCATGGCTTTTATTGTAAATAAGGACACCCTTGACTCTGTTATAGACATGAATCAAATCAGTAACAGACTAATGACCATGCGAATCAAGCACACCAACAAAATATATACATTTATTAATGTTCATGCACCTACCAACATTGCCAACAAAAAAGAACCGGAGAAGACAGAAAAATTTTGGGAAAAACTCGAAACTGAAATGTCCAAAATTCCAGAGGAGGATGTAAAAATTCTTCTAGGGGATTTCAACGCGCAAATTGGCAAAGAGAGGAAATATAAAAAAACAGTCGGTAATTACCCTGCACACAAATTCACAAACAAGAACGGCATGAGACTCATCGAGTTATGTCAGCAAAACAACCTAAAAATCGTGACAACATCACTTCGAAAAGACCCCAAGAAACAAAAAACATGGAGATCACCAAACCTTCAGCTTGGTGAATTTCAAATAGACCATGTTGCGATCTCCTATGACTTCCAGAAAGAAATACACGACGTTCAAGTCCGCAGAGGGGCAAATATAGATTCTGACCACTACCTTACCAGAGTTAAAATTAAATTCACTCCAAAAAGGAAACGCCAAAGGAAATCACCACTAATTCCCAAATTTGATTTGAAAAATATCAAGGAATCAGAAATTACAGAAGCATGGGATAAACAACCAACAAACAACTGGAAAGATTTCCGAACGAAAATTATACAGAAAGCAAGAGATTTGATTCCGTTAAAGAAAATATCCAAGCATCCATGGTGGAATTCGAATTGTGATAACGCATTAGAAGAGAGACAACAAGCCTTTTTAAATTACAATTGTGACAAATCAGAAACCACACAACAAACATTTTTCAAAGTGAGAAAACAAACAGCTAAAATACTTAGACAAACTAAAAGAAAATACCTTAATGAACAGCTAAACACAATTGAAGAAAACTTTAAGAACCACAACACTCAAGATTTTTATAAAATATTCGCAAATCAAATCAAAGGATACACTCCACAAAATCTCTGCTTCCGGAAACAGAATGGAAAATTGGCACTAACTAACAAAGAAAATTGCCAAGAACTAGCTAAATATTTCTCACAACTCCTAAATTGCCCACAACCAAGTACAAGATTCCCCAGATTACAACCAGAACACACGAATGAGACTTCACTACCACCATCTCAAGAAGAAATTTATAGTCACATTAGAAAACTCAAAAATAATAAATCATCGGGAGAAGATGGAATTGTAGCTGAACTACTGAAAAACCTTGGTCCAAATTCGTTAAAAGAGATCACTAGCATCATCCAAGAAATTTGGCAGACAGAAAATATCCCAGAGGAGTGGAAGTGTGCACTAATTCACCCATTGCACAAAAAGGGAGAGAGATCAGACGTAAACAACTACAGAGGCATTTCACTTTTACCAGTTACCTACAAAATTCTATCCGCATGTCTCCTAAAGAGGGCACAAGAACAACTAGAACATACAATTTCAGACTACCAAGCAGGCTTTCGTCCTAATAGATCATGCCCGGAACAGATATTCAACCTTAAAACTATTTTAAAGATTAAAGCAATCAGGTCAAAACCAATAATCTGCACATTCGTTGATTTCAAAAAGGCATACGATTCCATAGACAGACAGTCTCTATGTCACATTCTCGAAGAACGAGGCCTAGACACTAAAACCCGAAAACTAATTGAACAAACACTAACAGAAACCAAATCAAAAATTAAATTCAGAGGGGAAATTTCGGAACCATTCTCAATTAAAACAGGAGTAAGACAAGGAGATGGGATCTCACCACTATTATTCAATATAGTTTTGGACAAAGTTATGAAAGAGTGGGAAGTAACACTAAGGAAACAAAGCTTTTGGAAGCCAATTGAACTAGGAAGAGGTAAAGGAAAATTGAACATCCCTTATTTAGCGTTTGCAGATGACTTGGCAATTATAACTGACAGTGAAGAAACAGCAGTAAAACAAATTGAGACACTTAAAGAATGTGCTGAGAAGGTTGGCCTGCAAATCTCCTTTGAGAAGACAGAATTCATCTGCTCAAAATTAGATATTTCGAAACTAAAAACAAAGTATGGTGAAATAACTAGAGTCAAGCACTTTAAGTATCTCGGTGAAGTTATTGAACCAACAGGACTTGAGAAAATAGCACAAAAAAACCGATTACAGAAAATCAAGAAAGCATTCGGACTTATTCAAAATATATATAACAAGAAATGTCTATCAAAAGGCACTAAAATCAGACACTACAACACAGTCATCAAACCAACAGTCACATATGCAAGTGAAACACTCTCCCTGAATAGAAAATTAGATTTACACGAAATTAAGAAAGTAGAGAGAAAAATTATTAGAAAAATCCTAGGACCACGATACACACAAGATGGATACAGGCTGCAGACTACCGAGACAACCGAAAAAATATCAAACATCGAGGCAGATATCAGGAAGAGGCGGATGAAGTTTTATGGACATATAGACAGATTACCTGGAAACAGGTTAACTAAACGTCTATTGGACTATATGACATCACTTAAGGCAACAATACCCTGGGTAACTGAAGTTAAGAAGGATTTGAAAAAGGCAAAAATTGACATAACAAACACATCAGACCGGGATACATTCAGAAGAAAAATCGACAAGTGGAAGTTTACTCCAGAGACGGAATCTAAACCTTTCCGACCAAAGTGGACCGAAGAAAGGAAGAAGGCCTTTGGGGAGGCAATGAAGAAATACTGGGAAAATAAGAAGAACATTAAGAAATGTTAATCACCTGCTTATCGTTCTCCCATGGGGACATTCGCTAATAATAATAATAATAATAATAATATATATATATATATATATATATATATATATATATATATATATCCGCTGTACAGTCACACTGATGTGACCACTTGTTAGAAGCCTGAATAACCACCTTACGCAGCGCGGACATGCAGGAAGAGAGTCGGTGAGGTTCTGGAAGGACCGACAGGGAAGGAGAGCCAGGTAGACTCCAATGCCGTGGCCCGTTGCCCTAGGTGACTCAACTGACGACTATGGTGCGAACAGCTCTATCGAAGTCGTCCCACAGTTCTCGATTGGGTTTAAATCCGGGGAGTGTCGCGGCCAGGGGAGTACGGTTAACTCATCCTGATGCTCTTCGAACCACGCACGTACGCTGTCGCACGTTGAAGTGTCCTGCTGGTACATGTCACTGTGCCGAGGAGAAACAAACTGCGTGTATTGGTGGGCTTGGTCCCCAAGGATGGATTCAGATTTTGTTGATCCATTGTGCCTCCCAGAATGACAAAATCACCCAGGAAATGGCCCCCGACCTGGACCCTTCCGATGATTGTTGCAGTGTGTTTGCTTTCAGGCGTTTCGTGCCGTGCACGACAACGGCCATCTGTCCGATGGAGCCTACAACGAGATTCATCCGAAAAGGCCTCCTGTCGCCACTCAGTGGACGTCCAGTTGCGCTACTGCCGGGCAAATTCCAGCATTCGTCGTCGATGAACAGAAATCATCAAGGGGGTACGAACCAGGGACCCTCTGCAGAGGACCAGACGTAGCAACGTTAGCTGGACGGCCGTTGAGGAGACGCTATTAGCAGCCCCTTGGTTCGTCTGGGCGGTCAGTTGCTCAACAGTTGCCCATGTATTCACCCATACGCATCTCCCTTGTACACATCTCCCCTGTCATCTATGGCCCGTGGTGCAAAACAGTTGCATCGGCGCTGCTTTGGATAGCGCCATTATGCTATCTACATCTACATCCATACTCCGCAAGACACGTGACGGTGTGTGGCGGAGGGTACCTTGAGTACCTCTATCGGTTCTCCCTTCTATTCCAGTCTCGTATTGTTCGTGGAAAGAAAGACTGCCGGTATGCCTCTGTGTGGGCTCTAATCTCTCTGATTTTATCCTCATGGTCTCTTCGCCAGATATACATAGGAGGGAGCAATATACTGCTTGACTGCTCAGTGAAGGTATGTCCTCGAAACTTCAACAAAAGCCCGTACCGAGCTACTGAGCGTCTCTCCTGCAGAGTCTTCCACTGGAGTTTGTCTATCATCTCCGTAACGCTTTCGTGATTACTAAACCATCCTGTAACGAAGCGCGCAGCTCTCCGTTGTATCTCCTCTATCTCTTCTATCAACCCGACCTGGTACGGATCCCACACCGGTGAGCAGTATTCAAGCAGTGGGCTAACAAGTGTACTGTAACCTACTTCCTTTGTTTTCGGACTGCATTTCCTTAGGATTCTTCCAATGAATCTCAGTCTGGCATCTGCTTTACCGACGATTAATTTTATATAGTTATTCCATTTTAAATCACTCCCAATGCCTATTCCCAGATAATTTGTGGAATTAGCTGCTTCCAGTTGCTGACCTGCTATATTGTAGCTAAATGATAAAGGATCTTTCTTCTTATGTATTCGCAGCGCATTATAGTTGTCTGCATTGAGATTTAATTGCCATTCCCTGCACCATGCGTCAATTCGTTGCAGATCCTCCTGCATTTCAGTACAATTTTCCATTGTTACAACCTCTCGATATACTACAGAATTATCCGCAAAAAACCTCGGTGAACTTCCGATGTCATCCACAAGCTCATTTATGTATATTGTGAACAGCAACGGTCCTATGACACTCCCCTGCGGCACATCTGAAATCACTCTTACTTCGGATGGCTTCTCTCCATTGAGAATGACATACTGCGTTCTCTTATCTAGGAACTCTTCAATCCAATTACACAATTGGTCTCATAGTGCATATGCTCTTACTTTGTTCATTAAACGACTGTGGGGAACTGTATCGAACGCCTTGCGGAAGTCAAGAAACACGGCATCTACCTGTGAACTCGTGTCTATGGCCCTCTAAGTCTCGTGGACGAATAGCGCAAGCTGGGTTTCACACGATCGTCTTTTTCGAAATCCATGCTGATTCCTACAGAGTAGATTTCTAGTCTCGAGAAAAGTCATTACACTCGAACATAATACAACTGATCGACGTTAGAGATATAGGTCTAAAGCCCTGCACATCTGATCGACGTCCCGTTTTGAACACGGGGATGACCTGTGCCCTTTTCCAGTCGTTTGGAACGCTATGGTCTTCTAGAGACCTACGGTACACCACTGCAAGAAGGGGGGCAAGTTCCTTCGCGTACTCTGTGTAAAATCGAACTGGTATCCCATCAAGCGCAGCGGCCTCTCCTCTTTTGAGCGATTTTAATTGTTTTTCTATCCCTCTGTCATCTGTTTTCATATTTACCATTTTGTCATCTGTGCGACAATCTAGAGAAGGAACTACAGTGCAGTCTTCCTCTGTGAAACAGCTTTGGAAAAAGACATTTAGTATTTCGGCCTTTAGTCTGTCATCCTCTGTTTCGGTACCCTTTTGGCCACAGAGTGTCTAGACATTTTGTTTTGATCCACCTACCGCTTTGACATAATACCAGTGCACATTGAGCATAGCGGCACGCGAACAGTTTACGAACTTAGCCGTTTTGGAAATGCTTCCACCTTTGGCCCGAGAGCCAATGATCATGCCCTTTTCATTTATGCATTACGCCAACGACTGCACTGTTTTCCGCCCTTTCCCCCTCCACCCTACACGCTTTATATACCCTCCACTGCTAATGCTGCCACCTGCCGTCTGTGAATGATTACTGCATGTTGGAGTCGAACATAATATGTGGTCATTAATGTGACTGGACCGTGTAAATCTACGGCCAACAAACCGTATTTTTGCGACACATTTTTTTTTAGATGTTCTCCTCAGAGAATGACGATTTAATTGTAGAAGACTACATTTTGGCAATTCAGGGAACGTTCCGCCTCAAAAATCATTTCTTCGTCATCCCGAAGACGCCCACCCCGTCTAAGGGATGAAGTTGCCAGCTCGTGCCTTGGTGTGTAACCGGAAATCCAAAGACGCTATATGCACAGGAGTTTTGGGGTTCAGTGCGCTACTCTTTTAGACCTGCCTGAACAGTGAATGAAAAACGATACGGTACTCGTATATCAGAAGCCCACTCTGTCTCGACTGGTCACACCAGCAACAGCTTATGAAAAGGTAGTATGATTGTATCGTTTATGTATGAACAAATGACGTTTAGTTGAACTTAATTGTGTCCGCTTAGCTGGTTTTATATGATCCAGTTATTAATATTACAGATCAATAATTACTTAATAGTTTGCAATAATTGTAAGAAAGTCGTGCATAATCTATTGACACCAAAATGTGGCAGTCGTTGAAATTCTATGTTAAAATTCAGTCAGCTACTGTTGACTGAATGATTTATTCTCGGCTTGGAATGTGGAAAAAGCACATGGTGTAAATAACAATATATATGTGGAATCAATCAACGCCTAACTGCGTTGTGTTCTATTCAAAGTTGAATAGCTTGAGTTGGTTTCCAACTCCACCAACCAAAATATTTAAAAATTTGCCAGAATAAAGACTGTATGTGTCCCAGATTTGTGTTAGAAGTGCTGCAGCACATGATGTGGACTGATGGAATGTTAGAAAAAGCAACTTGCATATCTCAATTTGATAATCACTTTATGCTACATGATTGTTTAAAAAATCTCAGACATCTACTGTGAATGACCGCAGGCTCTGGCCGATAAGTACAAATGAATGTTACAAATTAGTAACGAAATCACGGTACGACGTCGAAGTGTTACGTCTCCCCCGCGAGAAATACTAAAAAAAGGAACTCATAGTACTATACATGTTAAGATAAACATGTGATCTATGAATTAATAAAAAAAATCAACATTTTAGTGAATTAATAAAAAATCAACATTTTAGTGACTCAAAATAAGTTTATACATTAAGAAATAACTTACAGTAACAGCCCACAATGCTTACCTTATAGCTGGAGGCAAAAAGGCAAACACGAACAGCAGGCTTCTCCTCGCTGATCTCTGAAAAATTTTAAGGTTGTGTCTTCTTTTACTACATGGATAATGCAAATATGAAAATAGACTGTTTGGTAGCAAAGCTTTACAAAAAGTTGGACACAATCGACAACTTTTTTAGAATGGAGTTTCATCAGTTACCTCTCACTATGGTCTGACTTTTTACACACGAGATTATCGTACTTTCGACGTGGGTACCAAGCCCTTACACATAGTTGTTTCTCATTCGGAAGGAGTAGTGTTCTAATTCGCATCCGGCCACTCAGATTTATTTTTTCAAGGTTCCCTAAAAGCAGTTCAGATTAGAGGAGAATCGAGGCTTTTGAAATTTTGTGCTACAGAAGATGCTTGAGATCGAGTTTATAAGGGGTTGTTGCATTCTCCACGACAATTTGCGGGTAATTTTGACCATAAATGTGACTGAAGTTGCGAATCTGATAAATGCACTCAGCCGTTGTAATATTATATTCTTTGTAAGAGACCAGAGAGGTTAGTTGCTTTGGAGTAGGAGCAGTGTGTGTTGGATAATCCGGCAGTGTACTCGCTTTGAAAACGATGGAAGCTGGCCTGCCGTGCAGCGGAGGCACCATGATTCAGAAGAGATTTTTTAATGGTATGTTTCAAGGGAAGATATTGAGATTGTATTAATGGAAAGATGACAAAACTCAACTTTTAAGGTAATCCAGTTTTTTATATTGGTGACTGTGTATTTTATTATTGTTACAATATTGCGCATGGCTGAAGTTTGCTGTGGAAATTTTATAATGTAATGTATGGTATTGTCTTACAGTTGAACCAAGTGTTAAGGAAGGCCACTGAACACAGAAAAGTTAGAATGAAGTATTTTTGCCAACTTGTTTAGGCGTGAGAACTGTATGAACAGCTGTGTTGTTGTCGTGGGTTAATGAAGCATAGTTGGACTTGTTATCTTTGTTCTCATTTATCAGTCGTTAAGATTAGTTAAATTTTTACTTCAAGACTGTTTGCACAGTCGCATTTATTGTTGTTGTGGTCTTCAGTCCTGAGACTGGTTTGATGCAGCTCTCCATGCTACTCTATCCTGTGCAGGCTTCTTCAGCTCCCAGTACCTACGCAGCCTACATCCTTCTGAATCTGCTTAGTGTATTCATCCCTTGGTCTCCCTCTACGATTTTTACCTTCCACGCAGCCCCCCAGTACTAAATTGGTGATCCCTTGATGTCTCAGAATATGTCCTACCAACCGATCCCTTCTACTGGTCGAGTTGTGCTACAAACTCCTCTTCTCCTCAATTCTTTTCAATACCTCTTCATTAGTTATGTGATCTACCCATCTAATCTTCAGCATTCTTCTGTAGCGCCACATTTCGAAAGCTTCTATTCTCTTCTTGTCTAAACTATTTATCGTCCATGTTTCACTTCTATACATGGTTACACTCCATACAAATACTTTCAGAAACGACTTCCTGACACTTAAATCTATACTTGTTGCTAACAAATTTCTCTTCTTCAGAAACGCTTTCCTTGCCATTGCCAGTCTACATTTTATATCCTCTCTACTTCGACCATCATCAGTTATTTTGCTCCCCAAATAGCAAAACTCACTTACTACTTTAAGCGTCTCATTTCCTAATCTAATTCCCTCAGCATCACCCGACTTAATTCGACTACATTCCATTATCCTTGTTTTGCTTTTGTTGATGTTCATCTTATACCCTCCTTTCAAGACACTGTCCATTCCGTTCAACTGCTCGTCCAAGTCCTTTGCTGTCTCTGACAGAATTACGATGTCACAGTCACATCACTGTTCCTAATAGGAACGGGTTGCAGAGCGGACGAGCGTTCCGTGCGCACAGTTAGGCCAATAAATTTAATTACCATCAAAGTTTATGCCCACTGTAAGGCACAGTGATTGTCAGAGTGTATTTGTGATAATAATATCAGTATCAGTTTGCGAGCTACTACGGAAGAGAAATGCCCATTTGCGAGCTTCACTGGATCGAGAAAACCATTTGTGACGTGCTATGGTTTCTCTCTAGGCGCGAGATCGGGAGAAACACACTGGTTGCACTGGGTAATCACAATAATTTTAGTTCAAAGTCAGTTACCTAGTAAACCTAGATGGCTAGAGCCCCCAGGTGCTTCTCCACAAAAAACTAAAAGAAATAATTATCACCCAAGCCCCTACATAGCATGCATCCCCTGGGGTTTCCTTAAAATGTGGTTGGACTTATTAACTAAACTGGCTACATTAGGTCTGAGTGGTGCCAACCACATCCGCTGCACTATCCCCAGTAATTTTAAATTAATGTCAAGTTTACAAAAACAATTGTTAGCAGGAAGTAATAATTTTTAGTGAACACAACGCAGTTTTAACTAACTGGAGTTTATTTTAACTTGTTCAGGACGGATTTGACTGACCTACTGTTAAGAGTTCTTTATTTGATCTCAGATATTTACCGAGTTAGTTCAACAGCGTCACTCAAGTATTGATCGCAATCATTCAGCAATTATTCACTTAATGTTTCTTTTAAAATATCTGAAACCTCTAGATGAACAAAGTTCCGAGTGGAGAATACTTATCGAAAAATAATAATAAATCAAACACAGTCCGAAGTCCAACCGCAAGTTGAAATCACAATGTCATACATCGGTTGTTCATAGTTAAAGTTCGACACGACGTCGCGGTAAGAAAATAATCTAGGTTCAACTCGTGCGCGAAATTTTCACAAGTCTCACAAATGCACCACCGAGAATTCTTCAAAGTCCAGCAGCACCCAACTTCGCGTCGAATTCGTCCACGGACTTTTCACAGTCACAAGTGCTACTCCTTTCAACTCAACTGAATGACTGCCTCCTACCACAGAAAATGGCCACCCTGAAAAGCCTTCGGTTTGAACACTCTGAAGTCAAATCAAGTTTGTTTGCACATAAAATTTACTTTTACACGTAATATTGATACACTAAAATGCATGTAACACTTCTATTCAGACGGAAATTTACCGCTGAATTCAGAGTCATCATCAGAAGTTCTGTACGGGATCTCATTCTCATATTATTAAAATTTATGTGTTCTTCATATAGCACTTTTCATTATTTAAAATACTGTCAATGAACAAGTAACTGATATTATTGTTGTATTACCTATTTACTATGTCTACTTTTCCGTACTACCGCTATCTTTATAGTCCCTATTTTTTATTTACCAAAATTCTGCATTTTTAATCACGAAAACAGTAATCCGGCTCCTCATTTGAATTTTTAAAACATGTGAAAGAAGTTACATAGATATCTTAATACTACTCATTCAGACCTTTCATTTGACACATCGTTCGTAAAATTTTGTCAAAGTGTGTACAAGATGTCCAATTTACAATCTTACTTAGTTATTAAAATATTCAATTTGTTATAATTCAAAAACTACCAGAGCGACTGGAGGAGCGTTTATAAGAGACCAACCGTCTAATTTTCTGATTTAAAATGAGTCTACAAGTTCGTTTGTGCCACATTGGGATCAGTTTTCATTTATTTCTACATCATCCATTCACTTTAGCTCTGTGTTAAAGGCGGCCCGTAGAAAGCCCGCCATGAGCCAGCGTGCCGGCCGTTGAGTTTCCCCATCACGTGGCTGGACGCCAAACTGACCGTACTCATTTTGAAGTACCGCCATCTGTCGGTCAGTGCCGAAACAAGGACGATTCTGATGCTGTCAAGACGGCTGACACACACCCATCTTTGATGTAAACACGCCAGATTCTCGGCTGCCACTTTGCCACGATTTTTACTACAGGAACTGCGGTCTTCACATCCACCAACAGAAGCCTGTCACATTACAAGTTCAGAGACTTAACACCAGTAAAAACTTCCAGTAAATGAATTTTTAATCAGTTTGATCAGAAAGAAAAATGTGTTAATTTTTACGTTCATTTGCTGTGTAATTACAAGAACAGTTCTCTTTCAGTGGTTGTCTGCAGGACTAAAAGTAAGGATTGACAATATTCACGGCCATCCAACATTTAATCTGAGTCATTTTGTTTTTCAGTTAGACGGTATACGTAAATCTCACTGAAAACGGATTGCTCTCTTGCAGACGAAGTATATAAAGTACTGGATAGTCTGGAATTCATATCGTGCAGCAAGAGCTCCACACATTGTCATTAAAAATTATTAAGTTTAACACAGTTCTGTTGGCCTGCACTGAGACTTACATAATTCGCTATCAAAGTAAGTATTATACATTTCTAAAGTACCAACCAGACACTTACAAACACGAGTTTAAGTATGACAAGAAGCTTTCACATTACCTGATGAGGAGTTACTTAATCGAACTGGGAAGAACACAAATTCAGGACACAACCTGACTAGAAGAAGGGATCTGTTGACAGGGAAAAAGGCATAGGGTAACAGGGGGAAGTGTGGGGGATTAAAATTGAAGAGGGAGATCAACAACGTTTGCATACACTAAGCAGGTTCAACTGGATGTGGGTTAAAGTAGTGTCGAAGGGACATTAAGTCTAATCTTCCTTTCCAACTTGTATTTCCTCCTCCGCTGTCTTGAACATCTTACGAGATTCCGCATCCAAGATAATTTCGCTGGCTCCTAGCGGCGGCGGATGGGAAACGCACAGGAGTTTACGGTCCTGGGGAAGTATATTTACTTAGCGCTGTGACGTCTGACGGGCTATTAAAACGAACTGCATCAGTTCTGGAGCTTCATTGTATATTTATGCAGATGTAAAGCACGAGAAGCAATTTCCCAACAAAAATAAATTTCGTCTGTGTTCAGTACAAACGAAACGCCTAGAGACTTCGTTTTCTCTCTCTCTCTCTCTCTGTCTCTCTCCCGCTCAAAAGCATAATTAACAAAGCCACACGGATGTCGCATAACATTTGGGAATTTCTCACTTCGGCGTATAGTAAGTGGTTCGACGAGGAAAATTTTTAGATTTCTTGAACTGTCCGTAGAGGAAAAACAGATGTATGGCATCCTTACCAAGAGTGCTAAATTACTTATCGTCGTATTTTAACCATCAACCTCGTAATGTCACTCCACTCATTCGTCACGACATATAATTCCGCCGCAAGGCACTGGAAAAGCAATGTTTCGTGGCTAGGAGTCTCAGTTGCTATACATTCACCCATGGTTTTTCTTTTATTTCGGTACTAGCCCGGCGTCTATGTTTATTTGTTGTTTAGGTTGCCAAAGCGCATTCACGACCTTTGCTCCCACGAAATCCTACTTGGATTCTTGTCGGCACTTCATCAGCCGCACAAACAAACGTTGTTTTCCGGAAACTGCCAGACGCTGTTGGCAGTAACGGTAGCTATTCTTAGCTAATTACGCTCTGATATGTGGATTAAGTATTAACGACTCACATTATCAGGTGACTGATGGCAATGTGTCGTGAAACAGCTTCTGGCGACGTGGCGGACGAGTGCTGCGGAATTCAAGCGTGTTAGTTTAGTTAGAACCATGGATCTTGCCGTTGGTGGGGAGGCTTGCGTGCCTCAGCGATACAGATAGCCGTACTATAGGTGCAACCACAACGAAGGGGTATCTGTTGAGAGGCCAGACAAACGCGTGGTTCCTGAAGAGGGGCAGCAGCCTTTTCAGTAGTTGCAGGGGCAACAGTCGGGATAATTGACTGATCTGGCCATGTAACACTAACCAAAACGGCCTTGCTGTGCTGGTACTGCGAACGGCTGAAAGCAAGGGGAAACTACAGCCGTAATTTTTCCCGAGGGCATGCAGCTTTACTGTATGGTTAATGATGATGGCGTCCTCTTGGGCAAAATATTCCGGAGGTAAAATAGTCCCCCATTCGGATCTCCGGGCGGGGACTACTCAAGAGGACGTCGTTATCAGGAGAAATGTTGACTGTAATACTCTTTTTCAAATTCTGAAAGTGGCAGGGGTAAAATACAGGGAGCGAATGGCTATTTACAATTTGTACAGAAACCAAATGGCAGTTATAAGAGTCGAGGGGCATGAAAGGGAAGCAGTGGTTGGGAAGGGCGTGAGACAGGGTTGTAGCCTCTCCCCGATGTTATTCAATCTGTATATTGAGCAAGCAGTAAGGGAAACAAAAGAAAAATTTGGAGTAGGAATTAAAATCCATGGGGAAGAAATTAAAACTTTGAGGTTCGCCGATGACATTGTAATTCTGTCAGAGACAGCAAAGGACTTGGAAGAGCAGTTGAACGAAATGGATAGTGTCTTGAAGGGAAGATATAAGATGAACATCAACAAAAGCAAAACGAGGATAATGGGATGTAGTCGAATTAAGTCGGGTGATGTTGAGGGTATTAGATTAGGAAATGAGACACTTAAAGTAGTGAAGGAATTTTGCTATTTGGGGAGCAAAATAACTGATGATGGTCGAAGTAGAGAGGATATAAGATGTAGACTGGCAATGGAAGGAAAGCTTTTCTGAAGAAGAGAAATTTGTTAACATAGAGTATTGATTTAAGTGTTAGGACGTCGTTTCATGTAAGTATTTGTATGAACAGCAGCCATGTATGGAAGTGAAACATGGACGATAAGTAGTTTAGACAAGAGGAGAATAGTAATTTCGAAATGTGGTGCTACAGAAGAATGCTGAAGATTAGATGGGTAGATCACATAACTAATGAGGACGTGTTGATTAGGATTGGGGAGAAGAGAAGTTTGTGGCACAGCTTGACTAGAAGAAGGGATCGGTTGGTAGGACATGTTCTGTGGCATCAAGGGATCACCAATTTGGTTTTGGAGGGCAGCGTGGAGAGTAAAAATCGTAGAGGGAGACCAAGAGATGAATACACCAAGCAGATTCAGAAGGATGTAGGTTGCAGTAGGTACTGGGAGATGAAGAAGCTTGCGCAGGATGGAGTAGCATGGAGAGCTGCATCAAACCAGTCTCAGGACTGACGACCACAACAACAACAACAACAACAGTTTAGTTCTTCTCTCTTATCTTCTTTACTGTTACTGTTTCCATTTCACGTTGGATCTGTTTTACACTCTAGATGAATGTAGTACGTGCGATGGGCAGAATATCTGAAACGCCCGAACTAAAATTATTCTCTCTCTCTATTTCGTTACGTTAATATGTAGTGAAATTGCCTTGCTTCCCCGCGGTATTTCGGCAGAGAATTAGAAATAATTCGAGCATCGTTTCAAATCAATGTAAAGAATATCGAGTACAGGCAGCAAAGCAACTAGGTAGGAAAAAGTGCTTTCCACTCGTTCTTTTTCCCATCCTCTGGAGCAGAGGTGCTCAAGAAGTCGATCGCCATCGACCGGTCGACCACCATGGCTTTATAAACCTTTGTCGGAAGTCTGTTTAAATGAGCTGTTTTTGTAAAATACCAGTTTGTTGATAATGAGTGTTTCACACGGTATTTGTAGCTGGTAAATATGACCCTGTCTCCGTCTCCATTTGCATTTCTCCGCCATTAACGCTCACGCCAATCAACAAACAGTCTTTCCTCCGGCATGGTGAAGTTGCTACTCGCGAACTGTAACTTGGTCGCACTGTGAGCGGTTGTTGCGATGGCTGGGGAGAGAAATCAGGGTTTCCTGCAGGATGAGGTGCGGTAGGCGTTGCGGGGGAAACAAGGTCCGCCTTCAGTAGGCAACAAAAACCTCTGTTTTCGAGCTTACGAGCAGCGATTTTCACAACGGTGGTAATGATCAATTAAATACTTTGTCTTATCGAAAGTGAGATTGCTGTTACAAACAGGCCGATCGTCGTGGCCGAGCGGTTCTAGGCTCTTTAGTCTAGTACCGCGCGACCGCTACGGTCGCAGGTTCGAATCCAGCTTCGTGCATGGATGTGTGTGTGTGTGTGTGTGTGTGTGTGTGTGTGTGTGTGTGTGTGTGTGTGTGTGTGTCCTTAGGATAGTTAGGTTTAAGTAGTTCTAAGTTCTAGGGGACTGATGACCTCAGATGTTAAGTCCCATAGTGCTTAGAGCCATTTGAACCATTTGTTACAAACAGCAATGTCAAATAAACGACTCATCACTCATTTTGGAAACAACGACGATCAAAATAGTGCAAAAATACACACAAATATCACAGCACAGACCAGCGACAATGCAGTCAACACCGGAGAGTAGTATGCTTTACAGTTCGCTACGAACATATCTAACGAGTATGGCGTGGTGTCTCCCAACCGCTGGCAATTACTACCGGTCAGAGTTAGGAAGTCCACGCGCCTAGCTTTAGTTCTCAGCTAGCAACGAGTTTGTGAAAAATTAGCGCACATAAACACATAAAGACTTACGCAAGAGAACATAGCACTTCTATGGTGAGTGGCAACATTTTCTTTTTTGTTTTTTTTTAGAATGCGTAAAGATGGTTGTGTATGTTTGATATGTAATGCTACTTTTAACTACACCTAATAAGGGAAATACTGAATGCCATTTTAGAACAGTTTGCAAAGACTATTGGTAGTTGACAAAGAAGAAACTTATTGATCTTAAAAGTAAATTGCAATCGCAGCAGTCGTTTTTTCAACGCCTGTATCAAAAAGTCTGCCATCAAACACAGCATCATTTTGCGTATCAGAAGTAGTGATGAAACATCCAAAAAGCATTTGACAATGACACAGTTGTTAAAGAATGCTTTCTAACAGATGGTGATTCTTTGTTTTACAAATTTAAAAACAAGTCAACAATCAGAGACATGCTTATCTGAAGACCAGTAGATGGACAAACTATGTTCTGTTGCAATCTCCATTGTTGCCACTTTTATTCAAGATGGCAGATCCAAGATGGTGGCAGTAGATATGGCAATATCGCTACGACACTACGGTGGGAAGTTGAAATTTTGGCGGGAAAATATGTCACTTGGGCTACCTCCACTAACCTAAGTCATCCGAGTGGCACCTCTTCTTAAGAACTGCCGGGAAAAGGACTTAGCCTGTGCAGATTAGGATGGACGTAAGTCTTTATTTTGCAGGCAGTCTTTATTTAAACAATATGAGGCAGTACCACCATCCAGTGTGTTCACCATGAGGTCTGGAGTCCAACTGACCTAGTACACAGCACTGCCATCAGAGGAGGCTGTCGTCCCTCCCATGATGTAATGGTGGAAAAAGGATTCAGCCAGCACTGGTCTGCTGGAGAGAGGAAGGTGTGTACTTTATTTATTTTGGAACAATTTATTTAGGGACAGATTTCACATAGTTCATTTATTACACTGATACAAAACACTCGCTCTAACGTGCTTGGGGTCACAATACACAGTTTATAGACCTGCAAACTACTTGTAAATCACTGAAATAATGCAGTACACTGATGTGCAGATGTGCTCACTAATTATAAACAGTCAAAATGATAACCATGTTGTGGTGTTGCAGTTCTTCTTGTTATATCCGTGCTTGCTATAAGATGGGAAGAGAAATTCCACCTAATGCAAGACATCTTCTCCCGGTTTTGTTTCACCCAGACATGTTTCAGCACATTTTCTGCTATCTTCAGTGGGTTATGTTTTTTTTCTAACTGTAAGAGTGTTGTTACATATTAACGTTTCAAAAACTTTTGGAAGTTGGTATTTATAGTTGTGAATGAATAATTGTTGTAAAATATTATATATCATTTGTTCATTGTTCACATTTGAGACATTTATTAACGACCTGATGCACTATGTTCAAATGTGTGTGAAATCTTATGGGACTTAACTGCTAAGGTCATCAGTCCCTAAGCTTACACACTACTTAACCTAAATTATCCTAAGGACAAACACACACACCCACACCTGAGGGAGGACTCGAACCGCCACAGGGACCAGCCGCACAGTCCATGACTCCAGCACCTTAGACTGCTCAGCTTCTGAAGTGTGGGGTTCATCTGTTATTCTGTTATTCTGCGCAACGAATTAATCTGAGATGTACCCTTTACCGCGTGGCTCCTGCAAGATGCAATTTCCACCCCCACACTACTACAGAAGTCAGACAGACGCTCCTAACGTTCTAAAGAGAAATGCCTGAAAACTTTCAGTAATAAATATCTTCTGGAGTTGTCCGCTGTAAGGAAATGACACAAAAATTGACAAAATTTCTTATGTAACTAGGGGGATGCTTGGGTACTGGAGTATTGCTAGTTAGTGTAAGAAAAACGAAAGTTATTCTTTATTTTGCAAAATTCTGAGAAATCCCAATGGCACTTTTAGTTATGAATTGAACAAGTTATATCCTGGTTCTTTTTGGAATGTGAAGTTGCCTCTCAAGGATAGGATTCACTAATGAAATTGCTATACAAAGTTTAAGATGCTTGTTGCCTTGGCAGAATGGCTGAGAGGCACGCCTACTCAACTTGAATAATTATCCTTTAGAATGTTGCTAGGTACGGTCGAGGCTGTTGTATGTGAAATACAGTGAAGTGTACTGTTGTGGAGGAAATATGGGGCTCGCAATAGCTGTAGCGCACAATATCATAAGCTACGATGACTGCTGTCCGCGCCACTCGCTGCTGACAAATAAGATGACTCTCATTCTATCTGAACTGACCTTCACCAATCAGATTCTTCCTATGCCTTGATGAAGTCAAGGATTCGTATTCGCCCCTAGTCTAACTATTGGCGTGATAACCAGTCCACCACGATGACACTCAAAATTTGCTCACAGGCGTTTAACTATAACTCTGTCCGTTCACAC
The DNA here is from genome assembly GCF_021461385.2 of Schistocerca piceifrons. NCBI lineage: Eukaryota > Metazoa > Arthropoda > Insecta > Orthoptera > Acrididae > Schistocerca > Schistocerca piceifrons. Next base: position 444,937,591 of record NC_060142.1, on the reverse strand, counting down.
CACACAATAAGTGTGTCGGCCAACACAGTGAACAACGCTTAATTGCAATGACTCAATACAGAGTAGCTCTTCGATTCGCTCTCTAGAGAGGTGCTCTCCCAGTGAAGTACTGAGGAGAGACTTGTTCCTCGCTCCTTCAAGTACACGTACGAGCGCAAACGCTCTCGTTACGTGTTCTCGCTCCAAGAGCGACAACGGAATGGCGCCTCTCCACGCCAGACGTGAAGGGGTATATCTTTCGGTCTCTTCCATTATTGCTTCATCTCAAGGCGTCGGAAATATCGTCTGCCAATCAGCATTGCTCTTCTAAAACGGGAGAATGACGTATCGTTTAAGGCGACCAATCCGGAAACTTGTAACATTGACGTTTGTCGTTTGCTGTCTCCCTATGAAAATCTCTGAAACTGCGTCCTATGTGTAAAGAATGCATAGGCTGGCCGCTCCCACACAATGTAGCGGAATTTGCTTTTAAGCCGAACACGGGGTCGTTCCCCCTTTCCACTCGGGCCCACGCTGTCCGCTACGGGCGGTCAACGGCCGACATGGGCTGGGTCGTCCTCTGAAGTCCCTGGCAACCCGTTGTGTGGCCTCTCTCCTGCACTAAAAGCTTTTGTGACTGTCGTGTCTGGAATGTATGTGTGCACGCAAGCCTCGAGTATTTCAACCACGATGCACTCACTTGTCAACTGCATATTGTTTACGTGAATTCATACAACATTGACTTTATCTTATCGAGTTTGGGTTCGAATGAAGCGTCTTGATGTGCGGAATATGATTGAGAGGACGGAACGTGTAAGCAATGAAGGTCAGGAGACCGCTACGTCTTACAGGCTAATACCGCGCGGCGTCAGTGAAACCCCTCTCTTTCTCCTGTGTAGTGTTGCGTTCATATCGGATGTGGCGGCAGGGAGCAGTATACGTGAGCGGCTGCTCCCAGCGCGAGTGCCCCGGCCGCGGCTGCTGCGGAGAGCCGTGTGGGGACCGGGCCTCCAGATTTCGCGGCGCTCCCGGGCCCCTCCTTGGGCGCGCGCGGCGCATGCATACTGCATCAGCGGCGCGGGAGGCGCCGCCTAACCGCTTCCAAGAGATTGCCGTGCATATTGCAGGCCGCAGCCGCCTCCGGAGCGCGCGTAGCCGGAGGGCGCGTCTCCTTGCGTTAGGCCAGCCCGCCGTCCCGGCTGACGCGCAACTTAAATATTGGGTGACGCACCGTTTCACCTCAACTAAATTTAAAAGTCTTTTTTGGCAATATCACCGTACTGTGTAAGTGACAGCTTTTCTGTGAAGCCTCAGCAAACAGTAAATTTCTGGGTGTCGTCGACATAAGCATCTGGAACAACACACTTCTAGAGAGCGATCCACTTGTACGTGGAGCCCGACTTTTTAATATAATTCATGAAAAATGACCTGAAATGATTCTCATATGTTGAAGAGATAGTATTTTTTACACCACTGAACGAAAAATATTGCCTGACTGGCAGAAACGATTGTTAGTAGGGGCGCGCGGAGCGCAGTAGTACTACACCACTGGCCATTAAAATTGCTACACCACGAAGATGACGTGCTACAGACGCGAAATTTAACCGACAGGAAGAAGATGCTGTGATATGAAAATGATTAGCTTTTCAGAGCATTCACACAAGGTTGACGCCGGTGGCGACACCTACAACATGCTGACACGAGGAAAATTTCCAACCGATTTCTCATACACAAACAGCAGTTGACCGGCGTTGCCTGGTGAAACGTTGTTGTGATGCCTCGTGTAAGGAGGAGAAATGCGTACCATCACGTTTCCGACTTTGATAGAGGTCGGGTTGTACCCTATCGCGATTGCGGTTATCGTATTGCGACATTGCTGCTCGCTTTGGTCGATATCCAATGACTGTTAGCACAATATGGAATCGATGGATTCAGGAGGCTAATACGGATCGTCGTGCTGGGTCCCAACGTCCTCATATCACTAGCAGTCGAGATGACAGGCATCTTATCCGCATGACTGTAACGGATCGTGCAGCCACGTCTCGATCCCTGAGTCAACAGATGGGGACGTTTGCAAGACAACAACCATCTGCACGAACAGTTCGACGACGTTTGCAGCAGCATGGACTATCAGCTCGAAGACCATGGCTGCGGTTACCCTTGACGCTGCATCACAGACAGGAGCGCCTGCGATGGTGTACTCGACGATGAACCTGGGTGCAGGAATGGCAAAAACGTCATTTTTCGGATGAATCCAGGTTCTGTTTACAGCGTCATGATGGTCGCATCCGTGTTTGGCGACATCGCGGTGAACGCACATTGGAAGCGTGTATTCGTCATCGCCATACTGGCGTATCACCCGGCGTGATGGTATGGGGTGCCATTGGTTACACGTCTCGGTCACCTCTTGTTTGCATTGACGGCACTTTGAACATTGGACGTTACATTTCAGATGTGTGATGACCCGTGGCTCTACCCTTCAAACGATCCCTGCGAAACCCTATATTTCAGCAGGATAATGCACGACCGCATGTTGCAGGTCCTGTACGGGCCGTTTTGGATACAGAAAATGTTCGACTGCTGCCCTGGCCAGCACATTCTCCAGACCTCTCACCAATTGAAAACGTCTGGTCAATGGAGGCCTAGCAATTGGCTCGTCACAACACGTTAGTCACTACTCTTGATGAACTGAGGTATCGCGTTGAAGCTGCATGGGCAGCTGTACCTGTACACGCCATCCAAGCTCTGTTTGACTCGATGTCCAGGCGTATCAAGGCCGTTATTACGACCAGATGTGGTTGTTCTGGGTGCTCATTTCGCAGGAAGTATGCACCCAAATTGCGTGAAAATGTAATCACATGTCAGTTCTAGTATAATATATTTGTCCAATGAATTCCCCATTTATCATCTGCATTTTTTCTTGGTGTAGCAACTTTAAAGGCCAGTAGCGTAGGTCTACAACTTTGCTTCCGCCGTTTTTTCTCGAAGTTCGGGGTTTTATTGTGAAAAACTTACAAAAACATTATGATTCATAATATTGGCCACCGCAGGCCACTACATTCTCCCATATTTAGGATAGAATACGAATCCCGTGCCGGAAGAACTGGGCGTCTTTTGTTGAGATCCATGAATCGATTCAATTTTGTACTTGTTCGTATGATCGGAAGTGCTGGTCAGCCAGACTGTATGCCACTGATCGAAAAAGGCGGTAGTCAGAGAGAGCAACGAATGGAGAATACGGCAGGAGGGATAGCACTTCTCTTTTCAACGTTTCCATGTATATTTTGACGGGTTTTGCGACATGGGGTCCTGTGAATGTCTTCGTCTGTTTCAGTAGCTAAGAAAACGTTTAGTCTTCCACCGCCATGCCGGTCTTCGACTTCAAAATCACAGTTCTTAAGGCGTTGAAAACATTCTATGCATGTTATTCCACTAATAGTTCCCTCACCATTGGTCTTACCCAGCATTTTAAGAGCCACAGCCGCAGATTTCTTCATGTTAAAGCAGAAAAATAAAACTTCCCGCAAATGGCGAGAAATGGGTACGTAAGTTGACGTACTTAATCGAAAATAAGCTTATGATTCAATCACAATTCGACTAATATTTTTATGACATTATGTTTACAGATGCCTAAGCTTATTGTATTACACCTATGACCAACCACCCGAACTCCACTTGCCGCTACTGCCGTCTGTTGGAAAACGACGGAAGCAAAGTTGTAAACCTAATAGCTGCCGTTGCACTCTGTTATAGGTAGGCTGTAACGCTTAAAGCTAGTGCCTAGCTATGAGAATTTAGTTGTAGGTCTATGAACGCAGCATAATACAGTTTTTACCAAATGAGGTGATGAATGATGCTGGAACAAATTTGTAAGGTAATGAAATTTCGTATATTTAGTTTTCAGTATGCAACAACGCAATCTGTGTGTTTCGCTGAATTTTAAAGTTCTGACCCTTGAATGTAGGAACCAAGTATTTTTCCATCGGATTTAATGTATAGGTTGATTAGGTATACCAGATTTGTAATATTTTGTGTGTTTTGTAATCCTGATAGAGAGAAGTTAAGTTTTGGAGTCTGTTTTGTCAAACGATGTCAGACTTTTTGTCGTGTAACAATCCAAGTGTTTTTAATTACGACAGTAAGTGGGAATTGTAGAACAGTTGAGAAATTCACTCATTTTGAATTTAATGTGAAATGTTTCACGTCAGATTTTGTGGAGGAGTAACTTTATTTTGAATACAATTTCTAAACTGAAGCATTCGATGTTAGCATATCCCCTTATCAGTACCTCAACCTCTTCCAAGTCTTGTTTATTTAAATCTAATGAATGTTTTTTAAAAGAAATCATTTTTAAGTCAGAGTCAGAAAAATATTAATGTGCTACATTCAGAAAAATAATGTTTGTAACAGCTCCATTGCCGGCAGCATTGCACAGCGATGAGCCAAAATCCACTATTTCCACTGAACATTTGCAAGGTTATTCATTTATCAGCCAATCTACGGATATTACTTGTATGAAGTTATTTTACGGCCGGCATTACACTTCGCTGTGCCAAGACTCAATATTTTGTTTGACTATTGTGAAGAGAACACAATACCAAGATTACTTCCGATGCGACTCTAGAGCAAAGGGAAATTTATTTGATTGCATAGGGAATTTTGTCAGTTTATTGTACAGGGACATATAACTCGGTGCTCACGACACTGCGTAAATTTCAGAGGGGTTGATTTCATTATAACTGCATATTGGTTCTGCAGATTAAGTCATTTCCTAAACAACATGTCGCACAGTAAATTTGTATAGGACAAACATTACACATTGTACATTCATTGGCAAACAAAAACACAAATTCTTTTTAAAAGAACGTTACAGGAACAATACACTTCTTGTTATTATAACTGCTAAAGGAGAGCAATAAAAATCCTAGTTATGAAAGATGTTGGTTAATTTGAGTATGTCTTTCACTGGAGTTTACCCTGTCTACTAAATACGGTCGTTTAACGTTTCTACAGTATGTTTCACAATTCATGTTCGACACTTATAGATGTTGTAAAGGGCGCCGGCTCTTGTAAATGTATGTATATATACAAGGTGATTTCCTGGTGATGTTACAAACTTTCATGAATGATGAGATCCATTTGAGATAAGGGTCCCTATACCGGAACCGAACGCTTCGAACGTTACAAGCTAAAATCATTCTGATAGCTGTCACAGTACCGGTACTGTTGTTAGTGAGATAGTAGGGTAGGAAACTTTCAGAGCTGGTAGTACGACCAAAACAAGAAAAAACATGCAGTAAACATAGGCTCTAAAATGCTACCTGTGGAGCTATCAACACTTGTTTAACCACGCTACTATGAAACCTATCTTCTCTATTGAAGTTTATACGTCATTATGGAATCTCCCTGTACATATATACATCTCTACAAGCGTCGGCGCCAATAATTTTGACGCTCTGTAGTGTCGTTGGATGACGTGTCCGGACATGGGTTCCTATGTAAAAATAGATATGCAATGTCCCCACTACAACGTCTAGAACTGTGTAATATGAGGTCGGAAACATCCTGTGTGTGCCATCTTTATCATATTCTACTCGGCAAGTGCCTGTAGTAAGTGAACTCTGGTGTAAGTGTTTTATTTAACCCTAACTTTCCCTTTATGGTCTGGGGTCTCCATTTCATGAACACTGCCTGCCTTGCATGAGATTCATTCTGTTAGACTGACTGAGGTGTAAGACGAATTTTCTGCTCTTTGCAAACTTAAAAACGGAAAGGTGAACCGTTGGGATGCACACGATAATAACAGGCGGGGTGGGATTGTTGGTGGGAGAGGGGGGGTATGCGGGGAGGGATAGAAGAACAAGGAGGTAGATGGTGGCAGAGGACATCAGTCCTCTGTCTTGGCGTACGTGACTTGGAGCACGTAGGTGAAATGATCTTTCCTACTGAATTCATGGGCTAGTGTTTCCGTTAATTGCTGGGAGTTCGCCGTAAAAACTTGGAATTCTTTATAAAAAATCTGCCAGTTACATTTACGATCAAGAGCTCGGTAGGGCGCGCTTTGTGACACGGGGTGAATGGGCCGTTGTGTTACGCCCGAAAACTAGGCCCGTGACTGGTCGGAATGTGCGCACAGAAGTGCGTCCTCTTGGTGGTGTTGAGGAGTGAACGGTAGGCGGTTGAAGACGGTGTCAGCTACAGTCTGGACTTGTTGGAGACGCTGTGGGCCGGTGTGGTCGTGCGGTGCAGCTGTACCACGAAGCAGTGACGATGAAACGCATTGCAACTGCTTGCTGGTGTACTGCTAGTTAGGTCATGATTAGAGCTTGTTCATAGCTACAGTTCTTTGTATCAAAATCTTTCAGAATTTGTGAACTCTTTGACACGTGTGTCGTAAGCTGCAGTCTTTAGATCGGCCTCTTTTAGGATGACCCTTATGTTCGTTCTTTTGCTTCAATAACTGTGACTCATATCCGTTTTTCTCTTCTCTTGTCCCGTGCGACTTGGTTAACGAATTTGTAAGTTTATCAGCTCCAAGTTAACGCACAAGCTTATAAGATCCTTTCCCTTGTTCATTTGTGTGTGTGTGTGCGTGCGTGTGTGTGTGTGTGTGTGTGTGTGTGTGTGTGTGTGTCTGTGTGACGTGGTGTTTTACAGTACCTTCGGCTTCGCCGAATCTACGTGTATTTGTGTATAGTTTTGGTTGTTATTTTCTGGGATTTCTTTCATTTAAAAAACAAATCGTGGGCTTTGGAGGGCATGGTCGGTAACAATAAGGTCTTGCGGCCCCCGACCATCCTCGATTTATGGGGCATGGGTTCAGGGATGTTGGGTTCTGTGCAGTGGGTGCAGCGGGTGCTGCTTCCCACTGCTTCCTTTTGTGTAGTTGCACCAGTCGGCCGCTCGGCGAGATGTTGTCGTCATTCCGTGGCGGCCGCTGTGCTCGTTGTTGCAGGATGCTGGTCGTCCCCACCTTGGTGGGGTACGGTGTTCCCGCCGCTTGCCCGCTGAGGACGGGCGTTGTGCGTGCGTAGGTCCGCAGCTGGTCTGCGTCTACACTTTAACTTGGACTCTATACTTGCTAGTCCAGCTCTGGTTATCTCTAGGTAAATCAAATCTATGTTGCTAAGGGTGGTCGCACAGCCGACAGAGGGGGGGGATTGGAGTCAGTCGCTACATCTTTAGGTTAGTTTGGATTCTTAAACTACTAATTACTTGGATTTCGCGGTTCAGTTAAGTTCAAGGGAACTTTGGCTGTAGTGGTTGTGCCAGGTCTTACTAACTAAACAAAACATAATTATCTCAACAAGGGAACACGAAATCGGCAAGACAAAATAACAAAATCATATTTTACCAAAGGGAACACGAAACGACAAACAAAGACAAAAACATATTAAACATTTACCTATTCGCTATTGGTTACTACTCTACAAGGTCTTGAATGATTAGGCGTGGTACTCTCTGCCTGTGCCATGTTCTGGGTATCACAATAGCTGTGTCCCTCAGTTGTCTACAACTGTCTCTTAGAGTTTCTAATTTATTATACAGTGTATTCACTAATCTTTTCACAGTGTCGTGTATGGTTTCAATTTCCATTGTTTCGTGGAGCTCGCGTATGGGTGTCCATGGTGGGGCGTCCAGAATCCACCTTAGGACTTTGTTTTGCGCTCTTTGCAGTTTTTAATTTTTAAGTTTATCAGCTCCAAGTTAACGCACAAGCTTATAAGATCCTTTCCCTTGTTCATACGCAGGACCCCCCGCCCCCACCCCCAACCCCCACCCCTCCGCAATGCAGATCATTTTGTGTTCTAGGTTATTGTGAAGGCTTCAATTCGTACGGCATCGTAGCATTTAAGAACATTGGTTGTTACGCAGTTCAAATTTCCTTCATGTAAAGTAACTGCTAATAAACCCAAATGTTTGAATCTCATCTTTTACTTCGAGTCACCAGGTCATTTTCAGATGAATCAGGCAACAGAGTTGGAAATATATGAGGTACGGTTAAGCATTCTACTTGTCTCCATAAGGCTATACTGTGCTGCTTGTTTCCGTTGCGTTAAGTTGATGAAACTATTTTATTCGTTTTCAGGGCAGAAATTCCTCCTACTTTAATTAATCACAGTAGGGCCATTGCACTTATCAGGTTTACACCATCATCAGTGGATGTGTTAAAGATCAGTAGGAATGAGTGAATAAGGGATTACTGTCACATTTTTTGCCTATTTTCAGTCAGAAATACAGATTAAGGTCACTAGTCTACCTTCAGATCGCTCCATGCTGCCAAACATTAAAATTATAACCGGCACGTGAGAGTTGTTCTGCTTATAATGCGTACGAGGAAGAATACATTTTCAGGTGTAGCTAATATGAGGATATACAGGGTGTAAAATTTAGTGTACAGAACTGCCATCTATGGTAGCAAGAAAGCCACTAATCCAATTGGACGTGAACTTGAACTGAGGGTGGATGACAGATACGGCTACATCACTCCACGGTTCTTCAGCTCCACGCCACAGTTCACCAATCACAGCGCTGGACAACAGTCACATAGCAATCTCTCAGTAACACATGAGCAATGTCTGGTAAGAGGATAAGACAGCTGCCGTTGAAATTAAAGGTAAAAGGATATCAATAATAAGATTCTCTGAAGACATTACTATCCTCAAAAAAAGTGCCAAAGAATTATATAGCATGTTGAATGGAATGTTGTAATAAATACAGGATATGGATAGAGAGCAAACCAAACAGAGACGAAAGTAATGAGGAGTAACAGAAATGAGATATGCAGTAAACTAAATATCAAAACACGGAGAAACAAGTAGACGAAGTTAAAATATTTTGACACCTTGAAAGGAAAATAACAATTGAGAGACGAAGTAAGAAGGTCATAAAAAGCAGATTAGCGCTGCCAAAGAGTGCTTTCCTGGCCGAGAGTTAGTGTCGGTGCAACACTTAACCTGGGGAAGTAATGTCTGAGAATGCACAGTCGAGGGGCAGCACTGACTGGTAGTGAATCATGAGCTATGGGAAAACTGGGAAAGAAGAGAATGTAGCGTTTCAGATGGGGTGCTACACACGGATGTTCAAAATTATGTAGAGTGGTAGGGTATAAAGAGGTTCCCCGCAGAATCGGTAAAGAAATGAACGACCAGAAAACGCCAACAACAAGAGGCACGATAATACAAGTTTTAGGAAATCAGGGAATAACATTTAGGGTTATTTTAAGAAATACAGCATCCAGCCACCTTTTTATGTATTTTTATTTATACCAATAAGCATTTCGGGCTTTCACCCATATTCACGTGGTGTAATGCATATTCGATGTGCAGACAGTACATCGCCAAAAACACCAGCTGCAGTTTGGATGCTGCAGCTGGCTTTCTGTTGTGCTTGTTGTTGCTTCAATTTTTCGCGTTTATAGTAGCAGCACAAACAATTTTTCTTTGCATATCGCACAAAAACAGCGCAGTATCCGTCATGTTGCCTAGGTGTCTCACTACGTAATCACAAAGCGGGTTACGTAAATTTCAACTGGATTTGTTGTTAGGACGTTTCGCATCTTTTCATTTGAACACTCTTGTTGTTTCACCACTGCTCGAATTTCTTAATTAGCCTGTTGTTTTTTCGTTTAAGTAACACATGGCTCTTTTTTTGAACTGTTTACATTTAATATCACGAAAAGGAGAGCTGTTCAGATCTATAGTAAAAGTTACACTTAACGTCCATATGGTTAACGGAAGTGCATATCTAAACTGGACTCGCGGCCATTTATTAAATTGCCGTCACTTACATCCATGAAATTGTACTGCCTGTCTTAAATACTCTACGCTCCCACTCTTCTATAGCCTTAACTGGATTTAAATCACTGTTATATCATAACGATAATACTGGGAATAGTTCTGAGATATTAATTATGTACTCCGAAAACGTATACACATTAACACTTGCGCTGTCGAAATTCCTTAATCACAATGAGATATTCACATTTAGTTTTCACTTAATACTGCACAGTAAACTTTATTATCGTATTCCATCGCTACCGGACTTTCTGTTCAGCAAAATGCAAGCATTACATTTTCTTACTTCAGTTGGAAGAACTGTTGTTGGCATCCGCTGCTGCTTGTGTTTAGTGCGCTTCTTTTACTCTTTTGGATACGTAGCGGCACATCACGGGGTGTGGTAATATCCGCACGTTCACGTCCAATCGAATCCACTCGTCCGAGCCACTTTTATTCACCCCACCCCGCATTTATAAAAATGCGTTTCGTTTTATTGCACTGAAACATCAGTAGCAGCGGAACCAAGCCCATTTACTGGCAGCGGGTTGGAATGAAACATGTTTACGGGGTCACTACATAAATAATGGCCTAATCACTTTTAAAAAGTCCCTTAGCAACGTGCTGAAACTATGCTATTGGTTGCAGAAAAGATACCATCGTGAACATCCGTAAACATTTGTACGGTAATCGTGCAGTTGATAGTATTACTGTTGGGAGATAGCTACAGAGAGTAAAAACGTCACGAAGTGCAGAACCTGAGTTCCATGTTCCGCGACGTTCGGGATGTCACAGCCACCTTACTCGACACGGTGAATCGCATAGATGTCATTATTCGTGCAGACAGACGCATCACAATTCGACAAGTGGTTCTACAGCTACCGATGAGCGTTGATATCATGTGTGCAATGATTGAGTCACTTGCAGGTGGGTTCCACGAATGCTCACAAAAGACCACAAGATTCCAAGAAAAGCAATTTCCTCTGAATGTTAGGCACCTTCAGGCCAATGGAGAGGCCTTCACATCACGGAATTGGGAAACACTGCCACACAGAATACGAACAAGATCATGTGCAGTGTGCTGCAGTATAGGTTATGTGCCCGCAGCTCGTGGTCGTGCGGTAGCGTTCTCGCTTCCCACGCCCGGGTTCCCGGGGTCGATTCCCGGCGGGGTCAGGGATTTTCTCTGCCTCGTGACGGCTGGGTGTTGTGTGATGTCCTTAGGTTAGTTAGGTTTAAGTAGTTCTAAGTTCTAGGGGACTGATGACCATAGATGTTAAGTCCCATAGTGCTCAGAGCCATTTTATAGGTTATGTGGAGTGAAATTTTTAAATGAGAACTATCAATTGAAAATCTGTGCTATGTGCATTCAGTACATACAGGACACATGGATACTTGAAAAGAACAAAAAAATGAATACCACTGAATAGTGTGTGGCAGACACATATAAAACATTCACCTGCAAGAGAAGGAATTTCTTCTTTTCGATGTGATAAAGCATAATTGAATTAGCAACTGAGGAAAAATGGCTTCAGTTATTAACAGCGTGGGACACGAGTGGTACATATCACTTCTCGAGCCTGTATCAGTTCAGTTATATTATATTTCATATACAAAACGGTCAGTATTGATTGTTGGGTGGTCGTTGAAAGGTTCTCACCCAAAGCCGCGGATTCCAAGAGATCCCATGCCTACTGCGGAGGTGCAGTAAGAAGGCTTTGTTCAAGATGGACTGCAGTACTGGGTTGGTTCCCAGACCATGCTCGGCACATTCAGAAGCTGCGATTTCGAAGAGCTAATGTCTGAACCGTGGCCTCAACAGTGTCTTAAGTCGTCGGCACACGGGACGAAGCAGATGACGCTCACGTGCACGCAGACAGGATGTCCAACGTCACGAGTCACAGCGCTGTCGTCACATACCACGATATGGTTAACGAGATTTTGCACTCTCTGAGCTCTCCATCGGCAGTAGTCGGCTTTATTTGGCTAGTGAACATTACAGTTTGTTCACGAAAATGGAAGCACGGGCTACTCCTACTTTAGCTCTATTAAACGCACATTTCCTCCCATGTCCATGTGCTAGTCATGTTGCTCTGTCTCTAGTATACATAAATAAAAGCTTCAATAAGACAAAAAGGAAAGACACATGTCTAGTCAGTGAGAACATCACCTTGTAAAAGTTCACCAAAGCGAACAAACTCATTCCTGGCAGAAGACGCATTTTTACGCAAGATTAAACATTACAGAAATCATTTCTATTAATTTCATGAGAAAGTCTCACCACCTTTTGGAAAACTTGAAGAAGAAGAAAAAAATGCAGCTTCAACAGGACTCAAACCCTCTACCAGCGTATTCTATGCACTCTAACACAGGGCCTCTACACTTTCCGCTACGCCATAAACTCGTTATAAAAGACTATTCATTTTATCTCACAGTCTTCTATAGGGTTTAATAGCCGATATGTTATTAACCTAACAAGAACTACACGTTTTTCATGAATCTTTAATGTGGTGTTGCATTAAAACGGCTTACTTTCATAACTAGCGAGAATAAAGCGACATTAACCAAATACGAAAATTCTTTAAGCACCAATATAGCTTTTCCATTGTGTTATTACAACAAAGTGTGTCAATAAAGATTCGTTCTCAAGACATTCAGTGTGCTGGTGCATAGAAACACCATATGTTCATGAGGTGCAAGGTATAACATAAAACCCACCGAATATAGGCGTCTTGCTTTCTGTGGGCCTCAAGCTTGTGACGTAAGGATCGTTCTTGCTTTCTTTTGGTTTTACTTTACGTGACATGTCGCTGAAATATCCGGGAACTTATTTTGTTTCATTTAACGAAATGGCTCCTCAGCGTGAAATAGCACGACGTGACGTCACAAAACTCGTAGAGCGCCACAGCATTGTTAGCCAACTCGTCCTGTGTCTGGACGACTTTAGCCTCAAGTGCCCATTTGAGATGTAACAATCTTTTCAGTATGGTTGTCAACAAGAATCCTGCCATTTTGTTCTCATGAAGTTTAGCTCCCTCTCAACAGTACTTCTGCCAATACTGTGCACTGTCTCCCCTTCTAGAGCTTGTGTATCCTTTGTCAACCAATACTAAAAGACCGTTCAAACCCGGTACCAAACTAGTGAACCGTTTATAGTATTTGTACGCCACATCAGGGAAACTTTTGAAGCGTGCTTTGAGATCCATTTATGTCCACCATATTGGCTAAAACCTTGCTGCCACCACTCCAAAGAGAGCTGGATGGAGAAAAGAGAACTTTGACTTCAGTCATTCGCACCTGGCACTTTTATCATTCTTTCTCTGCCCTTCATTCAAGTACATAACTATGTAAACAGGCAGAATACGGCGCTGCGGTCGGCAACGCCTGTATAAGACAACAAGTGTCTGGCACAGTTGTTAGATCGATTACTGCTGCTACAATGGCACGTAATCAGTATTTAAATGAGTTTGAACGTGGTGTTACAGTCGGCGCAAGAGCGATGGGACACAGTATCTCCGAGGTAGCGATGAAGTGGGGACTTTCCAGTACGAAGATTTCACAAGTGTAGCGTGAATATCAGGGATCCGGTAAAACAGCAAATCTCCGACATCGCTGCGGCCGGGAAAGATCCTGCAACAACGGGACCAACGACTACTGAAGAGAATCGTTCAACGTGACAGAAGTGCTACCGTTCCGCAAATTGCTGCAGATTTCAGCGTGCGAATCATTCAATGAAACATCATTGATATGGGCTTTCGGAGCCGAAGGCCCACTCCTGTATCCTTGATGACTGCACGACACAAAGCTTTACGCCTCGCCTGCCCCCGTCAACACCGACGTTGGACTGTTCATGACTGGAAACATGTTGCCTGGCAGGACGAGTCTCGTTTAAAATTGTATCGAGCGCATGGACGTGTTCGGTGGACACAGCCTCACGTAGCCATGGACCCTACATGTCAGCAAGAGACTTTTCAGGCGGTGGAGGCTCTGTAATGGTTGAAATATGGTTTCGCAGGACACAGCGGATCAGGTTGTGGAAAGGGATCAAGGTCAATTAGTGTTAGTTACACAAGAACTCACAACTTTATTGCTCGAACCAATGCACAGTTTTCTTTTTAAAACAACAAAGATCAATTCACGGCTGAGGGCCCAAGTAACTTCTCCAGAACAAGTTTAAATGATTCCTTTTAAAACACCAGGATTTAGGGTAACGGCTGAAGGCCTAACTTAAGTAAAACTGCAATTCTTCTCGGCTAAAGGCCGAAATAATATTTCAGATCAGCTAAGAAAACTCTTTAGAAGCCAAGCATTTACAATTTTTGGCTAAAGGCCACAATAAGGAAAATTCAAATAAATTCTTCGGCTGAAAGCCCAATAAATTTTTTTTTACATAATAAAAGAGAGGCTTTAAAGATAAGCTTTTACACAGTACAACAAAAACATCTTAAGAAGGCTGAAGGCCCAACATGTACAGAACTCGGCTGAAGGCCGTTTCAAGAATTCAAGATAATTAAAGAGAAACCTTACAGACGAGAATTTACATGTTAAAGCCACAGATTCTGAAACACACACGGCTGAAGGCCTAAATACAGAGCAACAAGAATTTTAAGTGAAACACGGCTGAAGGTCTAATCTTAAAATAGTTGTCATGAAGTCGGCTGAAGGCCATATACTAAACATAAAACAGACAATATTAATACACGGCTTAAGGCCTGGCACAGTACCTATGACCAAAGAAAATAACTAACAACAAACAGTGGTGATCAGAAGTTCCCCAAGGGTCGGCCTGGGAGGAAACTCTAATAGTTTAGGTGAGACAGGCAGCCAAGCGTAACACTAAATAATCGTGTGGCAGCACGACCTAGGGACGTCTGAAGTACCAACCAGCAACCTAACCAATTCCCTCTGTCGGAACCGACCAACTGCCTACTACAGTACGCAGACAGCATTCATCTGCTCAGTGGAAATCACAGAAGCTACACAAAGTTCAACGTAAACACACTTGCACAAGAACCAGAACAATAGTAAACGCAATCACTGTGGAACAACAAGGACAAATCAATTCGACCCACAGAGAGTTTCCACAAGCGGTCGGTGAGCAAATACACGTCGTTCGATGAGACGAGCGACCGAACGACCAACCCATGTCGTTCCCACTCAAGTTGTGCGTGTCAGCAACGGTCGGACGAGTCATTGGCATTTCGAAGCTGACTTCAGCTGAAACCCGACTCAACTCGATTTCGTTCGGAATTCGGAGACACGGCGACCCGAGCACCCTGGCTCGGACACATCCACGCAGAGGTAACTCTTGTCCATTGGCGAAGACATCTCTGCACAAGGAAGGAACCGACACACGTCCGGCAATATGACGAACTGACGAGGCTCCGAAACGGTCGAAAGACCAAATACACGTCACCCGATGAGACGACCAACCGAACAACCAACCAACGGTCGTCCCGCTGCACCACCTTCCGTCAGGCAGTTCATGTGTGTCGCCAGAGGTCGGCCAGCACTGGCTGTCCACACCCGACTCCACCGTTGGTCTGTCCCCGACTTCACTGATGCTGCGTCCGGACTGAAATACTATCGGTCGCTCCAGAGATAGTACGACAGAGCACTTATCGATAAGCGCTGCTGCTGCCACTCACGGGCAGGTAAGGCAGGAAGTTAGTGACGCCAGTAAATGGAATAAGAAAACGAGGCGGCAGTACGGTAAGATAAGATGACAAACCATAAACGGAATGAACACGAGCCAAGCACGGCTCAGTGGTGTGGGGCGGGTGCAGTTGGAGTGATATGGGACCCTGGTAGGTTTAGATACGACTCTGATAGGTGACACGAACGTAAGCATTCTGTCTGATCACCTGCATCCATTCATGTCCATTGTGAGTTCCGACGGACTTGGGCAATTCCAGCAAGACAATGCGGCACCCCACACGTTCCAGAATTGGGACAGAGCGGCTCCAGAACCATTCTCCTGATTTTAAACACTTCCGCTGCCCACCAATCTCCCCAGACATGGACGTTATTGAGCATATCTGGGATGCCTTGCAATGTGCTGTTCAGAAGAGATCTTCACCCCCTCGCACTCTTACGGACTGACGAACAACCCTGCAGTATTCATGATGGCTGTGAGCACTATGGGACTTAACATCTCAGGTCATCAGTCCCCCAGAAGTTAGAACTACTTAAACCTAACTAACCTAAGGACATCAAACACATCCATGCCCGAGGCAGGATTCGAACCTGCGACCGTAACGGTCGCGCGGTTCCATACTGAAGCGCCTAGAACAGCTCGGCCACCAGCAGTATTCATGATGTCAGTTTCCTCCAGCACCAGTTCAGATGTTAGTCGAGTCCATGCCACGTCGTGTTGCGACACTTCTGCTTGCTCGCGGGGCCCTGCACGATATTAAGCAGGTTTCTTTGGCTCTTCGGTGTACATACGTTTATCTGGTTGTTTGCGCTTCTTGGATGTGGAGTTCATTGGGTTATTGCTCTTATTAATTTGAAAAGGCGAGCTGCGCAGATGAGGAACTTCTTATTTCAGTATTTCTAACGATGTCAATCGAAGTCCCTCATTATTAGCTTCAAAGTTTCACGTTCGTCTCCTTGTTTTTGCTTCTCAAGAGCCACAGTATACCGACGAAAGACGCCGTGTATCTTGGACAACCTACTTAGTGCCCTACTAGTGTCCTTTAGGGCAGAAATATGAATGTTCTTCGTTCCCCTATGTATCTCTTCTGTAGTGATCCTGGAGATTGAATCAAGAAAATAACAAAGGTAGCTTTGGAATTTTTCAGTCACAAATGACAATATCTCTGAGATCCAGTCACCACACATTGTTCAGAGTACGGAGGCGCTTCTTTCGCGTTCAGGTGATTGATTCTGCCTGCTACGGATGAACATGACGGATTTAATGTTCAGGCACGCGTTCCAGATCGATGGACCCTTAAGCGCCAAGTACTGGGTTTCGGCAATTACAGGGGGAGTCGGACAGTGAAAAATCGTGATTGTGTTACCGAAACAACTTGCTGACATGAATGAAATATTAATAACTCAGGTGAGTAATCGCTCGTATTCAACGCAGGACAACGCTTCTTTGTGCTGCCACAGGGGTCCACGTGGCAAACATATAAATTACCGACTTAATTAAGAGGCGGCGATCGTCGCAATGTGAACGCTGCCTACACACAATTAAATTGCTAGTCGCGCAAAAGGACAACTTCATCTGCCGCGGCAGTTCCTTTCGCTCCGCCTGCGTCTCCATTACAATTTATCACGGGCGAGGACGAGTGAGTTCCAAGGCTGCGCAGAGATCAAGTAGTTCCCTCAGTGTTCAGTTATAGAACTCGCAGAACTCTAGTTAAGTGATTCCACGGAGAAATTTATGCCCGGAATCAACGAGTGTCTGACCTACGGACTGCTGGGCAAATAAGGAGGATGAACGATCGAAAATTAACAATGTTTTCAATCAAGAAATAAATAAAAACTTTTCAAGTCATTTGATATAGTTTATTTCTGTTGGACGTGTCATTTTGGTAGCTGGTTACATAACTGTATGTTCCGTGTAGATCACATCCGCAATTACTATCCAAATGATGTGAAGTAAGACAGTTTATTGACTACGTTATATGACATGTTTGTATGTATGTGTACATGTTGCCATTTGCATATTATAAACAGCACAGTGGCTAATAATTTACTAACAATAAAAATTTTTGTCTTTGTCATTATTCATTCGATATGGTTTAAATGGCTCTGAGCACTATGGGACTTAATTTCTGAGGTCATCAGTTCCCTAGAACTTAGAACTACTTAAACCTAACTAAACTAAGGACATCACACACATCCATGCCCAAGGCAGTTCGAACCTGCGACCGTAGCGGTCGCGCGGTTCCAGACTGTAGCGCCTAGAACCGCTCGTCCACTCCGGCCGGCCTTTTCGATATGTAAAACACAAATTAAAGAATAAAGTAACATCTTTGTCTGCTGTACTTCATATGCTCTAAGGTTTTTTATTAAAGTTTTGTTTATGGATAGGAGTTGTCCGGAAGAAATGATATCAGCTTGTATTAAAAATCCGATTTGTTACTGTCAGACGTTTTATGTAATTGAGTTCACAAATCAAACATTATGTAATTGCTTATTGATCTAACGTGAAACTACGTTTTTCCGTCTACAGTTATACCATGGGTTGCTTATGACGAATTTCACTAGCGAAAATATATGTATCAAGAGGGCGAAGTCAGAAAGCCTCACTCCTTGAAAAGGCTTCTACTGGATGATCACCGCGTATTATTCACATTTCTCGCTTTTGTATAATGCACGACGAGCTTGCCGTGAAAAATATGGTATACTACATTAATGAATGAAAATATTTTAAATATGTTAACATATTGATTTGTTATCTTCCAAAACTGGCAGTTGTGTAGAGAACTAATATAGATAAATGGGGGTGTTTGAGAATCTCATTAACAAATTTATTACAGTTTAATTTATAGCAGTGCCCGTAAATTACTGTTCTGGTCTTATATTTTTATTAGTAGTGTTGTATTCGTTGTACAGAACTGATTATCCGGTATCTTCCGAAATTAAAGAAGATATTGCACGTGACATTAGTGATACGAGTGGTTCATCCCCCGTTAGTAAAGTGCTGTACATTCGACCATTATTTTGCAAAGTTATACTGTTATCCAGACCTCCCGTTGCTGTTGTCCTTGCTGTCTACAGTCTGAAGACTGGTTTGGTGGACTTCTTCATGCTGGTCTGTCCCATGTAAATCTCTTCATTTTCCATATTATTATTTTAATCTATACTGGAAAGTAGTGAAGCCTTGCTTACGCTCTACAAGCTTTACTCCCATACTTTCTTCCAAAGCCAAATTAACTATTCCCTGACGTCTGAAGTTGAGTCCTGTCAATCTATCCCTTCCTTTAGTCAAACTATGCCATAGAATTATTTAGTACCTCCTCATTACTTATCTGATCTACTCATCTAATTTCAGCACTCTTCTGTAGCATCACGTTTCAGTATCATCTGTTCTCTTCTTTTGTGGCCATTTATCTTCTACATTTCTCGTCCGCATGAGGCCATACTACAAATGCCTTCAGCAGATTTTTACTGACCCTTGAATTAGACAACTTAAAATATTTCTCTTTTCTTGTCGTTGGCAGTCTGCATTTCATATCCTCTTTATTTCTGCCATCGTCAGGTACTTTGCTACACAGGGACTATGGGTCGTCTACTACGTTCAGGAACTCATTTTCTGATCTGATTTCCTCAGCATCAACTGATCTAAATCTATTACATTCAGTTACTCTTCTTTTGCTTTTGTTGATATTCATCTTATAACTTCTTTTCAAGACATTGTCCATTCAGTTTATCTTTCAACTCCCAGCAGACTCTGACGGAATTTTAGTACAATCGACAGAACTCGAAGTTCTACTTTCTTCTCTAAACCTTTAATTTTCTTTCCAAATTTCTCCTTAGTTTCCTATAATGATTGTTCAATGTACAGTCTGTGTAACATGGGGGATAGCCTTGAAGCCTGTGTCATTCCCTGCTCGACTAGTGCGCCGTCTTTCACGTCCTTCGGCTCCTATTACCGCAACCCGTGTGCAAAGCATGGGGAACGTTCGCTCCCTGTAATTTATTCCTGATAACTTCAGAGTTCCAGTTTAAGTAGTATACAGAACAAAATCCATGGTTATGTGGTTAGGAACACTTGGTAAAAGTAGTATTAACCGATAAACGCAATTTCGCTCAACTGGGCTTTTACGATGCGTGTAATTGTCCACCAGGTAATCCATCAGCCTAAAAGTTCCACATAACGGGCGCCAGGTATAGCCTGAAACTCACACAGATGACAACCCGTTATCTCGGAAAGCGGTGCTTAATTGTTTGTTACTGTTGTCAAACATTGCGATTACGTTAAGGTTAGTCACTGCCCGAGGACGAGGAAGAACGTCTTACGCCGAACTCTGCTGCTCCGAGGACGGAGTGAACAGGCAGCGACGAAGAGACGACAGTGCGGCCACAGACAGCAGCTGCCGGAACGTACGTAGAAAACTTCGAAGCGTTCAGAACAGTAGTGTTAACATTAAGAAGCAAGGGCATCCAGTGAAGTTATTTAAAGCGACAGCAACCGTGAATGTCGCGAGCATCAGACGAAAGAAACTTCTTACCTGTCCCTAAACGAGTAAAGGATATGTCGCGCTGAGGCATGAAACGTAAATATTTTGCAGTTTTTGTGTACTCCGAAACCGATACATTATCTGCGCTAGTGATCATAGGTTAATATCTGGCAAAATTTGTCAGCTGCTTCTTTAATATTGTATTTAATATATGAAACTTGTAACACCTCCGTTTATTTATCCCGACCTGATCTGATCGAATAGCAGCCCAATAATTATTATTAATGTGACCGTGTACCTAATGGGGCTGGCAATCGGAGTTGACTGCTACGGAAGTTGTTACTTTCCAGTTCGTCCTTCTCAACACTGTAATAACGAAATGTCTGGTAACAAGAAAAACACCAACACAGTTTCACTAATTACGAATCTATATTCGTCTCAAAAAACACAAGAAGGAGGAGACAGCCACTGCCTTCGTCATACATATCTAATTACGGCTAATCTCAGCACAGGCTTCTTCATTTTCCTTTATCGTCACACGCTAATCCATCACTGCATCCAACACTGCAATCCAACACTGCAATCCAAGGTGACGCCGGCGCGGTAGACGCGAAACCAAAATATCGGCACTAGAAATGTCACTGACCACTTCCGTAATTATACTTCTTCACTTTCCCGGTATTATTTCTAGTACGAAGGGGTCTAACCACGGCGATGGCAACTCCCTTTGTCGTTAAAGCCTTGCATTACAACAACTGGCCTCCACACACCTCTACTCGCAACATGGCACTGCTCAACTCCACACTCGCTCTCGCAACACGACACAATCGATTGTTTGACCTATCGACCTGTGCCGAGTGAAAATTTATAGTAAGGGCCTACGGACCCCTTACAAACTCTAAAGAAATTCTGTGAGTGACTAAAAATTTAAAATATGAACGTAAAATACTCTATTTTTACGTAAAATACATTACCTTTGATTGAATTTGAGAGTGGTCTAAATAAAGATCATCGTTCACAGATTTTTCTGCGTTAGATTTGAATGCAAACTCAAGCTTTCAACGTCTTTCTCCACCATTGTTGTCAGGTGTTATGTGTAGATCGCGTGGTGCTTTGTTTAGTTGACTGAATTCTATCGTCGAGGCGTCACTAAGTCACGGAACTTCCATGTGCTAACAGAGACTGTGTTGAGACTTTCATCATTCAGTCCAAAAGAGGGTGTTTTAAACACGCTGATACGTGATGCTGAAACTGTTTTTGACAAGGACCACCTCGAATCCGGGGTCAGTCATCGGAAAAATGTGTTCCGGAGGGGCAGCCACACTGTGTGAGATGTTAGTTATCTCTATGGAAGGAAAACTCCGAGACAGTCGTCACAATATGATCAGCCTTTAAAACTTCTTCGTTTCTCCTGACCGACAACAAATAAAATAGGCCGAGTTCTTGGCTCAAACAGTATTTAGTCAGGAAAATTGAAGAGATGCCGGACCAAATAAATAATAGTGTTGGTCTCAATGTTCGTGGAATTTATAAAAATTGAAGGGTTGTTCGCTTTGAGCAACACGCTGATACGTTTGGTGTTTCGCATCAGGTAATTAGTCTCTCTTGTATCCCTTAACTAGAGGCGAATTGAGGACTCTGGTATACAAGGCCATGGCAGAACGGTTTTCATTGCAGCAGTTGGGGGAGCTTGTGATCAGCGAAAGATTGACCACGGGAGTTCGTAAACAGCTCGAGTGTCGCTATATTTGGCAGATGCAGCAAGATAGGGAGGCGTTGCATCAATACGTGGAAAGAGTTAAGAAGGCCTGTTTGGCCGTGTTAGTCGACTTGCCAGAACGGGAGTTACTTTCAATTGTCTTGAGGGGAATGCGAGCGGCGAATAAGTCACATTTTGTTTTTCGTGGTCACAGTGGTCATTCAATACGAACGATTTCAGACCTCTGCACAGAGATTCGACGCCATTGTGATTTCGACGGACCTGCTGTTGCCGAACACTGCCCCATATATAGGGTGTTTCAAAAATGACCGGTATATTTGAAACGGCAATAAAAACTAAACGAGCAGCGATAGAAATACACCGTTTGTTGTAATATGCTTAGGACAACAGTACATTTTCAGGCAGACAAACTTTCGAAATTACAGTAGTTACAATTTTCAACAACAGATGGCGCTGGGTCTGGGAAACTCTATAGTACGATATTTTCCACATATCCGCCATGCGTAGCAATAATACGGCGTAGTCTCTGAATGAAATTACCGGAAACCTTTGACAACGTGTCTGGCGGAATGGCTTCACATGCAGATGAGATGTACTGCTTCAGCTGTTCAATTGTTTCTGGATTCTGGCGGTACACCTGGTCTTTCAAGTGTCCCCACAGAAAGAAGTCACAGGGGTTCATGTCTGGCGAATAGGGAGGCCAATCCACGCCGCCTCCTGTATGTTTCGGATAGCCCACAGCAATCACACGATCATCGAAATATTCATTCAGGAAATTAAAGACGTCGGCCGTGCGATGTGGCCGGGCACCATCTTGAATAAACCACGAGGTGTTCGCAGTGTCGTCTAAGGCAGTTTGTACCGCCACAAATTCACGAAGAATGTCCAGATAGCGTGATGCAGTAATCGTTTCGGATCTGAAAAATGGGCCAATGATCCCTTTGGAAGAAATGGCGGCCCAGACCAGTACTTTTTGAGGATGCAGGGACGATGGGACTGCAACATGGGGCTTTTCGGTTCCCCATATGCGCCAGTTCTGTTTATTGACGAAGCCGTCCAGGTAAAAATAAGCTTCGTCAGTAAACCAAATGCTGCCCACATGCATATCGCCGTCATCAATCCTGTGCACTATATCGTTAGCGAATGTCTCTCGTGCAGCAATGGTAGCGGCGCTGAGGGGTTGCCGCGTTTGAATTTTGTATGGATAGAGGTGTAAACTCTGGCGCATGAGACGATACGTGGACGTTGGCGTCATTTGGACCGCAGCTGCAACACGGCAAACGGAAACCCGAGGCCACTGTTGGATCACCTGCTGCACTAGCTGCGCATTGCCCTCTGTGGTTGCCGTACGCGGTCGCCCTACCTTTCCAGCACGTTCATCCGTCACGTTCCCAGTCCGTTGAAATTTTTCAAACAGATCCTTTATTGTATCGCTTTTCGGTCCTTTGGTTACACTAAACCTCCGTTGAAAACTTCGTCTTGTTGCAACAACACTGTGTTCTAGGCGGTGGATTCCAACACCAGAAAAAT
This sequence comes from Schistocerca piceifrons, assembly GCF_021461385.2. Classification (NCBI taxonomy): domain Eukaryota; kingdom Metazoa; phylum Arthropoda; class Insecta; order Orthoptera; family Acrididae; genus Schistocerca; species Schistocerca piceifrons. The sequence continues at coordinate 444,914,450 of NC_060142.1, read as the reverse complement.
CCTCTGTTCTATGGAATAAACCATGTTGTCTACAGCACACTTGCACGTTGTGAACAGCACACGCTTACAGCAGAAAGACGACGTACAGAATGGCGCACCCACAGACTGCGTTGTCTTCTATATCTTTCACATAACTTGCAGCGCCATCTGTTGTTGAAAATTGTAACTACTGTAATTTCGAAAGTTTGTCCGCCTGAAAATGTACTGTTGTCCCAAGCATATTGCAACAAACGGTGTATTTCTATCGCTGCTCGTTTAGTTTTTATTGCCGTTTCAAATATACCGGTCATTTTTGAAACACCCTGTACAAACAAATGTTTGATCAAACCGATATGTTGTTCCGTGCGTTTACTGGGTTCAAAAATGGTTCTAATGGCTCTGAGCACTATGGGACTTAACATCTGAGGTCATTAGTTCCCTAGAACTTAGAACTACTTAAACCTAACTAACCTAAGGACATCACACACATCCACGCCCGAGGCAGGATTCGAACCTGCGACCGTAGCGGTCACGCGGTTCCAGACTGAAGCGCCTAGAACCTCTCGGCCACTCCAGCCAGCGTTTACTGGGAGGCTGTCATCAAAGACGCCATTGACATCAGAATGTACAACACAACTTTCTCCGGGACAATGGCTAGAAAGTTAATGGTGCATGATAATGGGTGATCGATGCCTGAAAGATACGGACAAATAAACTGATTTATTCCATCTTACGAAATCAATATCGCTACCATCGTTCCTGAATCGTCGACATAGCTACAATCTCCGGTAGCATATGCAAGTGCCATGACTTCGTGACATTCCCATGGAATAATTCGGCCAACCAAATAAAGTATCACTCGCCATGTAGATAACATTCGATTATGACGGCAGATGAAGTCGTCAGACGCTTGAATCTACATGTAAATCTGACGCGGAAAGAAACCCTTGAAACATTGATTCAAGAATGTCGCGGCGAAAAGCTACGTTATGTGATACGGAGATCATCATTGTTTGAAATTTCCTATCCGTGGCGTTCGAAGCGTTTGGTGTTGTGCGGGAGCACTGTCGACTTCTAACTCGACCCAAAAGTGTTCCAATGGGTGCAGGTCGGGACTCTGGGAAGCCAGTTCATTTCAGACACAAATAGTTTGTCGTTGAGGGCAGGAATATTATTGACCACTAACCATAGCCTCACAGATGCTGCTTTGTGGCAGGGTGTGTTGTCCTACTGATACAAACAATGAACGCCTCCAAATGTTTCCCCTGCAGTAAGCAGTGCACAATATTGCATGAGCTTCCACGAAAGATACCCCCCACACAGTAACGCCACCTTCTCCTTATTCCAGTGTTGGCACTAAACATGACGGCAGATAATGTTCTCAAGGTATTCGCCAGATTCAAACGCAGCCGTCGGATTGACACAGGGTATAACGATCACTACGCTAGCTGGACTACTGTAGCATTTCGCAGCTCACGAGCAACCTTCCGCTTATTTCATGCGGTATTTTATGACCAGCATCCACACTGTCCGTCAGTACATAAGGTGCGCCTGGTCTTACTGAAGCTAAAGTTTCCTTCCCATTTCCACCTCACAATCACAACAGTCGATTCGGGAAGCTTCAGAAGGGTTTAAATGTTCCTGACGGACCTGTTAATCAGATGACGTTCGGGTCTGCCTCTCGTGACTTCTGGTGGTCAGTTCCACAATACGTGGGGGTGTAAGGACACATTTAATCAAGTAATTTGATACTGTTGTAATCAAATTTAACTTTTATGCTTTACTCTATGTTAGGTGAAGTATGAATCATTGCACCAAGCGGAAACGTTCCTTTGTCGCGACGGGTGCTGGGGCAAGTTCACCGTGCAAAGACTCCACCTCGAAAAGAAGTTGACTTAGTCCTGCAGCAACTGCCGGAGTAATGCACCACTTCAGGCAGCCATGAATAAATCATATTTCGCCCACACTGCGGCTGTAATATTTTGAATTAAAAACAGTCCCCTCAAGCAGAGTCTCACGTGCTCGGCCGCTTGTACAATGGGCAGACCGAGGGGTGGGACGAATGCGTGTACCGTAGCTCAGCTGAACCGTGTTTACATAGTAAAAAAAAAAAAATAAAAAAGAGGAAGCGGTGGCGGAAAGGGGGTGGGGGTGCGAGGCTGTGCCGTGAAGACGCCTCTGGGGCCAGTTCCGCCTCGTACCGGCCCGTTCTCTGACTTCCCATGTTTTCTCTTTTTTTTTATTGCAAATTCGCAGCCCATAAATTCGGCCCGCACCGGCGCCTTGAGTGGTGCAGTGGCGCTATCTGGGGAGCACCAAATGAAATGAAGATTAATTCACTACGCGGGGGATTATTGAGAGAGGCGGCGGGGCAGTGCTGGAGTCGGCAGCACTTCGGAAGCCAACGCAGGCCGCCGAATGCACCGTAACTACCGAACGCAGTTCCCTCTCATTTCAGGTACCGGTACACATCACCTGACGTAATAACCTATTCAACACTGATTGTGCCGAACGTTAAGATCGAGCTGTGTTAAGTTCTTGACATTAAGTCGAGCTCCTCCTATTCAGATCCACAATTACCGTGGATATGCTCGGAGGGTTCAGGATTGAAGTCGACCAAGTGCATTAAATAGTGTTAAGGGTAAAGACTGAGATGATGCACCGCTTGAATTAATTAAGTATGCGATTTAAATCGTTTTAGATGTTTAGGTAAGTTTAGTAAGTGATTAAATAGGCTTTTTGTCTTTAGATCGGCTTCGTGTTGAACAAACAATTCTTTTTATTCTTTTTACGCTGGCATGTTTCGCTGAAGTTACAGCATCATCAGTCGGTGTTGTCTTTTCTTCCTATTAAATAACAAAAAATTACCCTTCACTATCCGTAGATATAGAAATTTGTTTTTAAGAAACATATTCACAGATTCGATAACAAACAAAAGGTTTTATGTACACATTGTTTTTGCCCGTTGCCAACTTAGCGAATAATGTTCTTAAATACTGAAATGTAAATGCTATAACTTGAACTAAACCTGTCAGGGTAAAAAGAAGAAAAGTCGAGGGCAGAACCCATCAAAAAACAAATTTTATTGGAGTCAAACATGCACGCGGGAGTGAGCGTCAGTCTCAACACGGATATTTAAATAGACTATTATGTTAAACTGTATCCATTCAGTCTCTCCAGTTACGTCTTTGAAGGACAGAATTTGATGTTATACTGGAGTTGGTTCACTTTCCCTCTGAAACACTTAGGAAAGTATTTGACATAAAATTTGCTGTTAGTATTTGTAACGCCCCGAGGACAGAAAACTCCAATTAACAAACTTTGTTGAAACTTGAAGTAGGGAAGTGAGTCATCTTGACAGTGACGGCAACTATTGACGAGGAAATCTACAATGGTAATATCTTGATTAACACCTATATTATTCAAATACTCAGAATAGCATACAAAAAGGGGAGATAAAAGGAAAGGATTATTATGGATTCTTTATCAAACATCTACAGAATAAATTCAAAATCATATGAACGAAGGTTAAATCCAAGAAAGTAATTCAGTCAAAGATAACATTTACCATGGAAGAGAGTTTTAGCCGCATCGAAAATGAAATTCAGTGCGACTACAATGCAACGCGGATATGAAAATGTTCAGTTAGTTGCTCTTGAGTCGCCCTAGAGTACTTCTGCGATAGTTGTCTGGACGCAAAAGCTATTAGATTGTTTCAGTTTTTGAAATTTGATAATTCGTGAGGTAGAGACTGAAGTCTTGTTCAGTCATTCGACTGACGAAAGTTAATCTTTACCGTTCTCGACGCGACGGTATAGTAAGACTAGTGTTTGACTTCAGTTGAGTGGTATTGGTTTATCGGACTTAGCCTTCGTACTGATGAACAGTTACAGACCTTGAGAACAATGGATCAACGACAGAAAAACAACTCGTAGTTTTGAGTAGGACACAATAAAACGAAGACACGAAGAAAGACAAGTACGCCGATTAGTCAAAAGTTGTCGTCAGCGTCACGGTTGCTGTACTGAGGAGATCTTGAATGACATATCGGTGTGAGTTTGTTGTAGGACAAACAATTAATTAAAGAAAGAACAATAAAATCTGCGTAAAAAGCTAAATCTTACGTGTCGCCTAACTCTTTAAACATTTTAAGTGACTCAGTGAATACGTGAATAATGGACATTGAAGAATGATTAGCTTAAACCAGTATTACGGCGTATTAAAAAAAATTACTCCAACGTAAGTTATCTCTGGAGTTACGTCGGAGCGTTATTAATACCTGGACGCAGCAACGGAATGGTAGGTAGAAAAATTTCATCCTCGCTGTGTATGATGTGGAAAATGACCGTAAGGATGAAATCAAGAATCAAGATTTTATTTCATCACGGAACTAACCGGGCATAAAAATAAAAATAAACGATTGCAGTTTCCAATCCCAAAGAAAGCAGGTGTTGACAGATGTGAAAATTACCGAACAATCAGTTTAATAAGCCACAGCTGCAAAATACTAACACGAATTCTTTACAGACGAATGGAAAAACTAGTAGAAGCCGACCTTGGGGAAGATCAGTTTGGATTCCGTAGAAATATTGGAACACGTGAGGCAATACTGACCTTACGACTTATCTTAGAAGAAAGATTAAGGAAAGGCAAACCTACGTTTCTAGCATTTGTAGACTTACAGAAAGTTTTTGACAATGTTGACTGGAATACTCTCTTTCAAATTCTAAAGGTGGCAGGGGTAAAATACAGGGAGCGAAAGGCTATTTACAATTTGTACAGAAACCAGATGGCAGTTATAAGAGTAGAGGGACATAAAAGGGAAGGAGTGGTTGAGAAGGGAGTAAGACAGGGTTGTAGCCTCTCCCCGATGTTATTCAATCTGTATATTGAGCAAGCAGTAAAGGAAACAAAGGAAAAATTCGGAGTAGGTATTAAAATCCACGGAGAAGAAATAAAAACTTTGAGGTTCGCCGGTGACATTGTAATTCTGTCAGAGACAGCAAAGGACTTGGAAGAGCAGTTGAACGGAATGGATGGTGTCTTGAAGGGAGGATATAAGATGAACATCAACAAAAGCAAAACGAGGATAATGGAATGTAGTCGAATTAAATCGGGTGATGTTGAGGGTATTAGATTAGGAAATGAGACACTTAAAGTAGTAAAGGAGTTTTGCTATTTGGGGAGCAAAATAACTGATGATGGTCGAAGTAGAGAGGATATAAAATGTAGACTGGCAATGGCAAGGAAAGCGTTTCTGAAGAAGAGAAATTTGTTAACATCGAGTATAGATTTAAGTGTCAGGAAGTCATTTCTGAAAGTATTTGTATGGAGTGTAGCCATGTATGGAAGTGAAACGTGGACGGTAAATAGATTGGACAAGAAGAGAATAGAAGCTTTCGAAATGTGGGGCTACAGAAGAATGCTGAAGTTTAGATGGGTAGATCACATAACTAATGAGGAAGTATTGAGTAGGATTGGGGAGAAGAGAAGTTTGTGGCACAATTTGACCAGAAGAAGGGATCGGTTGGCAGGACATGTTCTGAGGCATCAAGGGATCACCAATTTAGTACTGGAGGGCAGCGTGGAGGGTAAAAATCGTAGGGGGAGACCAAGAGATGAATACACTAAGCAGATTCAGAAGGATGTAGGTTGCAGTAGGTACTGGGAGATGAAGAAGCTTGCACAGGATTCAGTAGCATGGAGAGCTGCATCAAACCAGTCTCAGGACTGAAGACCACAACAACAACAACAGTTTACCAGTTCGCACAAACTGAGAAAACTGTTGCGGACAGATAACAGAATTCTAAACCACTCGAGGGGTTGTGTTCTTACGAGAGTTACAGGTGGTGTTCCACGTCACACCGACTGGGGCGAACATCCTTACGAGTCGCGTCTCCTCCCGGCGAGCGAAGAAGGAGGGAAGGGACGCCACATATTGGATTTACGTAACAAAATGTGCAAAATTCTTCATTATTACATTACCATCTCATTATTATATTAACATACAGACTTTCCATATCCTTAGTCTTCGCAGAAGTGGTATTTATAAAGCCTCTAATACTATTATACTGGCAAATTATTTTTTTGCATTTATGTCAGTCATAGACAATGTTATCGTCAGCCTCAGCCTGCAAAGCTGCATTACTCTGTGTTCAACTCTATTCAAATGGGCTTGAAGAACATGTAATGGTGGCATTTGTGGACAGCAGTGACTGAGTATTGTTTTACGCACCCACTGATCTTCTGGGATAAGAAAGCAAATCTTGATGCATGTTTGCTAGAGTCTTCCTCGTCCTTTCTTCTCCAGACTAATTTCTCGGATGGAGATACACAATTCGTTAAAAATTCCTTTGAATTTAATCATTACGATCTAAACTTTTACAAATCTCAGCAGCAGTATACGCATTCAATTGACAGATTGCGCTTGTATGCCTACTCTCCTGTTAGTTGTTGTGTTCTGCAAAGTGATGGTGCTTAGGAAATCATTTCAGAAGATTAAAACGACTCTGAATATACGCTTATTCCCTTTTTTCGATTTTTATTATTCTGATCCAATCCTCTGCCACATCAATGTGCTGTTCCTTTTACTAGCTTTTTCTTCAATAATAGCGAAGCCAGTTTCGTTTGACAAGAATGCATCCCAAGGCTATAAGAACTTCAAATCTGAAGTTTCTCTTTTCAGGTCAAAAATTTGACCTTGTTTCCATAGTGGTAGTGACATTCTGTTGTTTAGATTTATTCCAGTGTATGAGCCTGAAAAGAGAACTACATTTTGGAAGTTTCGCCCATTCTCTCTTCGATGCTTGCTAATGGGGTAAGTTCAGGAGAGATGCACCACTTTTTTTTTTTTCAACATAAAATTTGTGTGTTTGTCAACGTTTTCTTATATCTGGCAGCATGTTCATATAGAGTGTCATAAACTAAAGTACAATACATTTTTGAAGCACTGTCACTTAAAGTACGAGAGAAATGATAAAATGAAAATATACATGAGTGGTCCATCTCATCCACAGTTGTGTGGCTGACAGACCAGTGTTCTGGGGAGATGGACGATACAAAAATGGTTATACACGAAGAAAAGAGTCGACTGACAGCACAATATTTTTATTTGGAATGTGTTGATATAAATACAGACTTTTACTATTAATTCTTTTAGTCCAAACATTTCTGTCAGTTAAGAATAAATCTTGACTTAACATGTATTTTTCTAATGAGTTGTCGCTTTTATTCAAGCATTAGTCTGGCTTTTTCGTTCCATGCCAACTGCAGTTACTACCATATCTGAGCACAGTGATACTGAAATCATACTTAATAACTGCATCGTGATCAATGCACTAAAGAGATTCAGACGGATGTAGGTTGCAGTAGGTACTGGGAGATGAAGAAGCTTGCACAGGACAGAGTAGCATGGAGAGCTGCATCAAACCAGTCTCTGGACTGAAGACCACAACAACAACAAACTGCATCATATTGTCTATTTACAAACCACCTATTGCGAAGTTCTTTTTTTAACTCCTGGGAACTTCAACAAACACCAAACCAAGCTTGTAGTTGGAGACTTCAACAGCCACAGTATAGTTTGGGACTACTAACAAGATGATGACAACGGGAAAGAAGTGCTGAAATGGTCTGACACCTTCCAACTAACTCTCGTCCACGGTAGTCAACTCCCCGCATCTTTCAACAGTGGACGTTGGAAACGTGGATCGAACCCAGATCTAACCTTTGCAAGTGAGCACATAGACCAACAGTGTGTTAAGACAGTTTCCCACCCTGCACGCAATTCTCAACACCGCCTTGTGATGTGCCAACTTACTGCAGTATCCCAACCGAAAACCATTCCATTCCGCAGAAGATACAACTTCCGTATCGCTAACTAGGGGCTTTTTAGTTCCATACTGAATAAAATTGTAACTGATCTCCAGGCAACACCAGAAAACTACGGTAAGTTTGTGGATGGAGAGAGGAAAGCATCACGGTCATCTATGCCACGGGGCTGCAGAACACAACACCTCTACGGATTAACAACCCAGTCGGCAGCCCTAATGGATAAATACCTGTCGCTGCTTGAACAAGATCCATTTAATGAGCAAACGATCTTGGCTGGTCAAGAAGTAATGTCTTCCATAGCAGAAAACAAAAGAGAGAGATGGATTAAACTTATGGAGGAAACACATCTTTCAGTTAGTAGCCAGAATGCCTGGAAACTGCTGAGAAAACTAAATAACGATCCAACCAAACATGCCAATCACCCTAACATCACTCCAAATGAAATTGCTACACAGATTCTTGAGAATGCTAAACCAAGATCTCCTATCAAAAATCGGACTTCAAATTAGTGTTCAAGGAACAATCTCAGAATAATAACCTTACTAGACCATTCAACCTAGGTGAATTAGAAGAAGCTGTAAGTAGGCTGTTTATGTTTTCTCTATGTAAGTAGGCTGTTTATGTTTTCTTATTGGCAACGTTACGTAGCGCTCGATATGAAAATCACTGGCTGTGCTGTGTGCAGTCTGTGGCTGCTTTGCATTGTTGTAATACTCGCCATTGTAGTGTTAGGCAGCTGGCTGTGAACAGCGTGTAGCGTAGGGCAGTTGGAGGTGAGCCGCCAGCAGTGGTGGATGTGGGGAGAGAGATGGCGGAGTTTTGAAATTTGTCATGAACTGCTATATTTATATATGATGATATCAAGGTAAATACATTGTTCGTTCTCTATTAATATCTTTCATTTGCTAACTATCCCTATCAGTAGTTAGTGCCTTCAGTAGTTTGAATCTTTTATTTAGCTGGCAGTAGTGGCGCTCGCGGTATTGCAGTAGCTTGAGTAGCGAAGATTTTTGTGAGGAAAGTGATTCCTGGAAGATATAGTTTAATGTTAGTCAGGGCCATTCTTTTGTAGGGAATTTAGAAAGTCAGATTGCGTTGCGCTAACAAAATATTGTGTGTCAGTTTAAGCACAGTCGTGTATAAATTGTTAAAAAGGGGACGTTTCATATGGCGACCCTGCCAGGATTCGAACCTGGAATCTTCTGATTTTTTTCTTGTAGTTTGTGTAATTAGTGTAGCTATTGTTTATTGCTAGCGCGTAATTATAGAGAGAATTTCCTTTGTAGTTGTAGTTTTTCATTGTTGTACAGTAAAACAGTTGTGGCATGCATGTAGATTTGCACCAAGTATTTCGCAGCTGCAATTAACTAGATATTATATTCAGTGCTATGTTAATGTGTTCTCTTATTTTTGATCTTCAAATTGTGTTTTTCTGTGTAATCGTGTGAAATATTGTGACAATAATGGCGTGTGAAAAACGTAACACTAGGCTCCAAAGTAAACTGAGAAATGACAGTGACGACGAGCGCAGCTTAGCAGCACCACTGTGTAATGAAGTAACAGACATTCAAAGTAGTAATTTGGTAATTGTGCATAGGGAAATGGAGCGGGCTGCAAACAATGGTGTAGACAGTGAAACAGGTAGTGAACAAGGAAGCATTATCGATCGATCAGTCAGGAACAGCTCGCCTCAGGAATCCGAAATGACAGGACACAATTTTGCAAATACTGTAGACTCAGGTTTTGGGTCATCACCGTTTTCTCAAATAAGTCAAGACACATTTTCTGCTTGTCAAAATGTGAATGTTGCCGGTGCAAATGCACTGCCGAAAAGCGTAGAGAAACAGATTCCAGACACTAATACATTATTATTGCAATTAATGCAACAAATGGAACAAAATCAGAGACAAATGGGACAAAATCTTAAAAAGTTAGACACAATGGAACAACACCAGAGACACAGCAACAGTTAGACGCAATGGAACAAAATCTTCACACCACGCTTGAACAAACACGTGAAAATTTAACTACTGAGTTACATAATATTGAATCGAAATGTCAAAAAGTCTGTAATGACGTAAAAACACAAATTTGTGAGCATTTTCAACCTATTTTTCCGCGGCATGAAAATGCATTACAGAATCACGAAGCAGCCATAAAAGAACTGCAAATTATTGTTCATGAAAATCATGAGACCTTGCAAGCTAAATTTGACTCAGTTGCATCTACCGATTCGGTTACGCAACTTGCAAAAACTCAGGAAAACTTTAAGGACACAGTAGATACTCTGAAACTTGGTTCAGAAAAACACACTGAAGAAATAAGGACACTATCAGAGAAAGTAGCCGAACTTTCGGATCAGGTCACTAACTTATCTACAAAGGTAGATGATGATCTGAATGACACAAGACCCGTAGCCTTCACTGACACAGAAGAGTATGAACAAATAAGAAAATTCAAACAAAATCAAAATCAAATCAATACACAGTACAAAAGAGAAATCCGGGAAGTACAAGATCAGCTGACTTAGGTAATACAAGAATTGCGTATTTCAGAGGACACTCGCGCTCCAATACGGGAAGAGGGACATAGAAATACGGAACAAACACAAAATAATAACACAGGACACTTCGGAAATTATGAAAGAAATTGGCAAGGCGCATTGGATTTTGAGATGGAACCGCCGAAACGAAGTAACAATGACCGACATGCGACTCGCCGACATGACGATTTTGACTATAAGCTGTTCACTACTACACGTAAATTCAAAACATTTAAGAATTCTGGCAACGACATTCATCCACAAGCATGGCTCCATCAATTCTCTCATTGTTTTCCTCCCAACTGGTCGTTAGAACACAGATTAGAATTTATGTGTGGCTACTTAGAGAATGAACCAGCTGTAAGAATGCGATCGGTCATTCACGATTGTCACAGCGAAGGAGAATTTTATCATGCCTTCCTCTCAGCATATTGGTCTCAAGCCACACAAGACCGAGTAAAACATGGCATCATAATGATGAAACATTTCGAACAATCTGAATTTTCCAGTCTTGTGAAATACACTCCTGGAAATGGAAAAAAGAACACATTGACACCGGTGTGTCAGACCCACCATACTTGCTCCGGACACTAAGAGAGGGCTGTACAAGCAATGATCACACGCACGGCACAGCGGACACACCAGGAACCGCGGTGTTGGCCGTCGAATGGCGCTAGCTGCGCAGCATTTGTGCACCGCCGCCGTCAGTGTCAGCCAGTTTGCCGTGGCATACGGAGCTCCATCGCAGTCTTTAACACTGGTAGCATGCCGCGACAGCGTGGACGTGAACCGTATGTGCAGTTGACGGACTTTGAGCGAGGGCGTATAGTGGGCATGTGGGAGGCCGGGTGGACGTACCGCCGAATTGCTCAACACGTGGGGCGTGAGGTCTCCACAGTACATCGATGTTGTCGCCAGTGGTCGGCGGAAGGTGCACGTGCCCGTCGACCTGGGACCGGACCGCAGCGACGCACGGATGCACGCCAAGACCGTAGGATCCTACGCAGCGCCGTAGGGGACCGCACCGCCACTTCCCAGCAAATAAGGGACACTGTTGCTCCTGGGGTATCGGCGAGGACCATTCGCAACCGTCTCCATGAAGCTGGGCTACGGTCCCGCACACCGTTAGGCCGTCTTCCGCTCACGCCCCAACATCGTGCAGCCCGCCTCCAGTGGTGTCGCGACAGGCGTGAATGGAGGGACGAATGGAGACGTGTCGTCTTCAGCGATGAGAGTCGCTTCTGCCTTGGTGCCAATGATGGTCGTATGCGTGTTTGGCGCCGTGCAGGTGAGCGCCACAATCAGGACTGCATACGACCGAGGCACACAGGGCCAACACCCGGCATCATGGTGTGGGGAGCGATCTCCTACACTGGCCGTACACCACTGGTGATCGTCGAGGGGACACTGAATAGTGCACGGTACATCCAAACCGTCATCGAACCCATCGTTCTACCATTCCTAGACCGGCAAGGGAACTTGCTGTTCCAACAGGACAGTGAACGTCCGCATGTATCCCGTGCCACCCAACGTGCTCTAGAAGGTGTAAGTCAACTACCCTGGCCAGCAAGATCTCCGGATCTGTCCCCCATTGAGCATGTTTGGGACTGGATGAAGCGTCGTCTCACGCGGTCTGCACGTCCAGCACGAACGGTGGTCCAACTGAGGCGCCAGGTGGAAATGACATGGCAAGCTGTTCCACAGGACTACATCCAGCATCTCTACGATCGTCTCCATGGGAGAATAGCAGCCTGCATTGCTGCGAAAGGTGGATATACACTGTACTAGTGCCGACGTTGTGCATGCTCTGTTGCCTGTGTCTATGTGCCTGTGGTTCTGTCAGTGTGACCATGTGATGTATCTGACCCCAGGAATGTGTCAATAAAGTTTCCCCTTCCTGGGACAATGAATTCACGGTGTTCTTATTTCAATTTCCAGGAGTGTATTTTGAAGACATGTTGCATAAGAATCAGCATCTTTCAAACGTATACAGCCCCTCAGAACTCATCCGCATTTGCTTACTCAAATTGCCTGAACATTTACGACATATTATTTTAGCAGGACGTTGCAAAGAAGACATTGAAGCTTTTCAGGGACTGTTACAAGAACTGGAAATTGACACAGTCGCCGGATGCGAAAACAGGAAAATAATCACTACAGGTCACATACGTCACAATTCCGTGACGACAGAAACAATAACTGGCCACGACAAGCCTATTCTTACAACGCAAATCGTGACCAAAACAGACACCACCCATATGACAACCATTGGCAGAGTAATAGCTACAGAGAAAGATCGCATTTCCGTAGTAATGAATATGACAGAGATAACCATAGAAATAGACAATATGGTAATCAGAACTATTATTATCAAGGGAGACAGAATAATTTCAGACGCAACAGTTCAGCGCGCAGTTACGATTCAGGGAGAAATTCTCCACCACGTGACCGACACGAAAGAAACTGTGTAAACTACCGACAAAACGACAGACCTGAATTCCATCAGAACTGGCGAGCTTTAAACAGAGCTGGGCCCACTCGGCAAGGCGAATTTGTGGAAGTTAGGCCTCCTAATCCCAGTAACGACGCGCAGCAACAAAGAGACAGACAATGACTCGCGCCGCAGGCACCCACGTGCGCCGGCTGGCTCAGAGAAAAATAACATAGACGCTAACCTTGTGAAAAATTCCAGTATTCTTTACCGACGTACACTGCATGATAATTGCGTTCAAGCTGAAATTCTGAGTACTTTGAAGAGTAAAAGATTGTACCACATTTCACATGTAAAACCGATTATTGAAAGATAATCTGCTTTTTAACTTTGTCTTTGCCATATAACTTTTCACTTTACATTACTAGTATGCTTTGTCAGACTTAAGAAACTGTTAACATACAACAATGTTTGAAGTTAAATATCCAGTCTAGAACCTAGGGAACATTTTTAAACAGAAATTATGAATGGATTGTTATAGTGAACAGACGACACAGTGTTGTATTTGTACATTCTTGCTTGTTAGTGGCACGATTACGTAACGACTATCAGGCTTACATACTTAGAACATATACTGGCACTGCTAATGAGATTTTAATGCAACATTTTGGTTTACTTGAAAATATATTCTGGATTTAAAATACTTTCTGTGAGATACCAGATGACACAGTGGTTAGTTTATGTGACAGCTACATGATTGTATCACGACGCTACTAATGAGTGACAATTTACAATGTTGCTTTTGCGGCATTTCTCTTTCATTTCTGCACAGTTTTTCTGAATTATTCTGGAAAGTAAAACATGTTTCGGTAGTAACTTTTGTGTTATAGCTACAATGAGACAGCCTTTTTCGTGGCACAACAATACGTTACAGCACAGTACTTTCTTCATCATGGCAATAAGCGTAATAACTAAGATATCTATACATAAAGCATTTCACTTTTGTTTATCATGAGGTAAGTACATTGACTTCTGCAGAACTTAGCTTTCGGAGGACGATAAGTACGACACTTCCACAGAATTATCTTACAGCAAGACGCACATTTAGCGCTACAGGACACGCATTTGAGTGATTAATTTTGTACTTAAAACATTTATTGTTAAAGATATTTGAAGTACAATGATACAAAGGTTTTCAGTGATACATTTCATTTCATTGCTGTAATCTGTAACACCTGAGGGTATAATTACATTAATCCTCAGGGGGGTACACACTTACTTTGTGTACCATGTGTTTGGCAAGCACAAGGAGCCCTAGCTAATATGGTATTTGCTTATACAACTTTACACATCGGTACCATATTTCTCTAACACAGAATTACACAGCTATCTGATTATTTGACAGAGAAACAAACATTCTTTTTACTATGTCAGTGACACATGTTTACGCAATTACACAGTTGGATAACTTCACACTTATGAAATTGTATTTTGTCTGTACTTTGTGAAATGCTCATATTTTTTCGGAACCATTGTGATACTATGAGAGCTTTGAATGATGTATTTGGTATGGGATCATGATTTTTAAAGTACGTTTGAGGCAGATGACACTTTTGACATGAGCAGAGAATTTTTTTAGGTTTTGAAATTATTGCAGAAAGCTACGACGTTTTTGAGATTTGACTGAGGTGTTATGATATTTTTTACGACGACGATGTGTATTATGCTGCTGAGGTATGTTTATGATTAATAAGCTGGTGCTATATAAGGAATTTGGTTATGCTATGTATTTATTATGATGAAATATTGAAGTGTCGTCGCAAGGTTGACGTGTCGACGAATATAAATATGTGTAATAAGGTAAGGAATAATGAGTAGTGTTTAGGGACTCTGATTTATGAAAAGGATGTTGGAAACCAAGAAACGTACTTTAAGAGTTATGAAATGTGTGACTGTATCACAATGCTGACGAATATTTTTTTTGGAAACTTATATTTATAGGATTTTGTTTCTACAGATTTGCAACGCTAATTCTTGACCTGTGAAATATTTTTATATGAGACTGCAACGGTAGCAGAAACTGCTGTCGTAAATATTTCCGTACGAAAGTTAAGTGACCACCTGCACGTAATGCGTCGCAGGCACCCAGCTGTGTCAGACGCCTGGAGAAAAAGCCATTATTGCGAGCCCTTTTCAGCGGCACAGGTAGAACAAAAAAAAAGGGGAGGCCATTATCCTCGGAAATATTCTTACATCTGCAAACCTGATAATGACAAGTGTCTTTCTACGAGAATTGAGAGCTACTGACTTACGAAATGCCACATAGCTATTGAATGATGTTTTTATGCTTTGGTTTGCGTAATTGCTTATTTCATTTGATATCTGGTTTCCAGCTGTGTTGCAGCATTGCTTTTGTAAAATGAAATGCATTTGCTAATGTGAACACTTTCTGTCAACAGATCAATTAAATAATTATTTTATGATCCACATTCTTTAAAAAAGGAGCACTTGGAAAGGAAAGAACAATAAGAAGGAACTAGTAACAGTAACACATAATTTTCTTTTCAAGTACATGGTAATATTTCTTTTTACAATCAGTTGTTGTGGTGCACCACTTTAATTACATAGACATTAAGATGTGAATATACATTTCCCTTCTCTGCATTGTTATCTTTAGTGTACTATTTTTTCTGCTTGAGCTATGTCATGTTTAGATATAAGCTGCTGTTTGCCAGGCATAGTGCTACTGAACTTTAATTTGTGTTACTCTGCTAAGCCAGATTTATTTTTTGTTTGCTGCATTGCCTCATATTAGTTGTAATGTTGAATTGCTTGGTAATTTAGATTTACTGTAGCTTGCTTTGCGATTTTCCATTTTTTTATTGCTGTTTATATTAATTGTTTTATGTGCTGCTGCATTGCCTCGTTCCTTAGTTTAGTATCTGAGCTCAGTAGATTTAAGTTAGCTTAAGAGGGGGTAGGCTATATAAGAACCTAACTATGGAGAATAGGGAAAGAATGCTTTGAACGTTATATGAAAACGATTTGGGCCTAAATGAGTATTGCACAATGAGCCATATTTCTTTTGAAAGAAATATGGTTAGAATACAGAAAACAGGTTTAGGTAGGATTTTCTTGGAAATAAATGTTGAGGTGAGAAATGTGTGAACATATAAATACAGAAAGCATGCTTAGATAGAATTTTTTTGGTGGAAACAAAGGATGAAATAAGAGGAAAGATATATGAAGTTTTGGGTTGGACTGCAGTACCAAATGTGACACTGAAAACGAACCCTGTCCTTTCCTATTGGTGTTATCCCACTATGTGTTTGTGTACCCTTGTGTATTTGTTTTCTTCCTGTCTCTGTGTAGTTTCATAGAATTTTTTCTTCTTTTAATATTAAGCTACATTCACTATGATGAGGAATACTGTTATCCTCGAATATAATTGGCATTAATAATATGTTATTTACTTTGTAAAGATGTTAGACATTATTAATTCTGTTCTGTTCAATGCTCATGTGTGAAGTTGATGTTTCAAAAGTTATTGTGATCCTTTATGTATGTACTCATGTCATAATTCCACTGATGTATATGTTTATTTCTATTCTTTTGTAAAGCCTGTGTTACTACAAATGTTATCTGTATTGTTATGTTCTTTAATGTTGTATTTTGTACCTTTGTAATTGTATTTTCATGTTGTAAATTTATAATTGTACAGACACCAGTTCTTCCAATTAAGTTACATTTCACTGCACACGTTTCTGTTGGTCATAGTATATGGACAATATGTGAGAAGTTGGGACTGTTAGTGTTTGCACGTGTGTTAATAATTCAGCAAGGGACTGGATAACAGCATTGCTGGTTCTAAGGACAATTCCAAAAACTTTGTGAGTGCACAAGTGGTGGTTTATGGACTTGCTATATTCTCCGCAAGACTCTTTGATGGTGAGTGTGCACCTGCACAATCGCAACAGATGGCTGCTGGCCATCTCTACAAGGACTACAGTGGGTCTGCATCTTTGATGGCCCACCATTACCATTATCTCTACAAGGACTACAGTGGGTCTGCATCTTTGATGGCCCACCATTACCATTATCTCTACAAGGACTACAGTGGGTCTGCACCTCTGGTGGCCCACCAATACCGTAATCTCTACCAGGACTACAGTGGGTCTGCTCTGTGATGACCTACCTACCAATATTCTTCCAAACTTCGAATGACTCTGCTGTGGGTTTGCTCTGTTGTGGCCCATTACCTGTATGCATGTCAAGAGTCAGCACTGTCTTTCCGTTGGAAGGACAACACTACTTCTTCAAGACTGCATGGAAATCCATTACTTCTGTGTGCAATTTCTTTTACTAATGAGACTTTGTGAAAAAAAACCTGTAATTGCTGTTATGATGAATGATCAGGACTATCTTTATGGACTGTGAGAAAATTTTAGCTTTTGACCAACATTGTATCAATAAGTGTGTGCATTTGATTTCTTTGTTATTGTAATTATGAAAAATTTTATCAAATCATTATTGGCCACTGCCCAAAAAAAATTTGTAAAATTTTTTGTGGGGAGCATGGGGGCTATGTAAGTAGGCTGTTTATGTTTTCTCTATGTAAGTAGGCTGTTTATGTTTTCTTATTGGCAACGTTACGTAGCGCTCAATATGAAAATCACTGGCTGTGCTGTGTGCAGTCTGTGGCTGCTTTGCATTGTTGTAATACTCGCCATTGTAGTGTTAGGCAGCTGGCTGTGAACAGCGTGTAGCGTAGGGCAGTTGGAGGTGAGCCGCCAGCAGTGGTGGATGTGGGGAGAGAGATGGCGGAGTTTTGAAATTTGTCATGAACTGCTATATTTATATATGATGATATCAAGGTAAATACATTGTTCGTTCTCTATTAATATCTTTCATTTGCTAACTATCCCTATCAGTAGTTAGTGCCTTCAGTAGTTTGAATCTTTTATTTAGCTGGCAGTAGTGGCGCTCGCGGTATTGCAGTAGCTTGAGTAGCGAAGATTTTTGTGAGGAAAGTGATTTCTGGAAGATATAGTTTAATGTTAGTCAGGGCCATTCTTTTGTAGGGAATTTAGAAAGTCAGATTGCGTTGCGCTAACAAAATATTGTGTGTCAGTTTAAGCACAGTCGTGTATAAATTGTTAAAAAGGGGACGTTTCAAAGCCATTCACAAATTCAAAAATGGCAAGGCAGCAGGATTAGATGACATTTGTGTAGAGCACATTAAAATTTGGCACGGCAACGAAAGACTGGCTCTTAAACTTGTGGAATCACTGTCCGGCTTTTTTCGAGATCCCGAAATTATGGTGCAAGGCATGCGTGATTGCGATACTAAAACCTGCAAAGTCACCAACGGATCCGGAGAACTTCAGTCCAATATCTCTCCTTTGCCATCTCTATAAGATACTAGAGAGAATGATTGTTCACCGCTTAACTGCGGTAGTTGATCCATTGCTTATCTCGCAGCAAGCTGGGTTTAGACCAGGCAAGAATTGCACCTCGCAAATCCTTTATCTTTCTCAGTTCATAGAAGATGGCTTTGAGCAGAGGAAGATAACAGGTGTAGCTTTTGTTGACCTTTCGGCGGCCTTTGACACCGCAAACCACAGAGTGTTACTGCACAAAATCTACAACCTGACTAACGACTACGTGCTGACGAGGATAATTGAAACACTCGTACAGAATCGACGTTTTTTCGTGGACTTCCAAGGAAAACACAGCCGACGGAGAACTCAAAAGAACGGACTCCCACAAAGAAGTGTACTGTCACCTATTTTATTTGATGTTCACACTAACGATCAACCACAGCCTCAAGGATGCAAAAGTTTCACATATGCTGATTACATCGCTCTTGATGCCCAGGGCAATCGGTTTGAAGATGTAGAGATAATGCTTGCACACGGTCTACAACAGCTTGGTACTTACTATGAAAAGAATCAACTTGCACCTAATCCTAAGAAAATGCAAGTGTGTTCATTCCATATGAAACATAAACAAGCTGACAGGAAACTTGAAATATTCTGGAATGGAGTTGCACTAGAATACTGTTCCCACCCCACGTATTTTCGCATCACTCACGACCGTACACTGACCTACAAGGAACATTGTCTGAAGCTGAAGCAGAAAGTATCCTCCAGAGACTGCCTTCTTCGGAAACTGGCGGGATTGAACTGGGGTACACATCCACAAACATTATGAACAACAGCTCTTGCCCTATGCTATTCTGCAGGAGAGTATGCTAGCCCAGTGTGATACAATTCAGTACATGCAAAGCAGGTTGATGTAGCCTCAAATGACAGCTGTAGGATTGTTACAGGCTGCCTAAGGCCAACCCTCATGGACCACAATTCAATGTCTCGCTTGGATTGCTCCATGTGACATCAGAAGAGAGGTCGCCGCTTACATCGAGAGAGGCATAAATCAAATACAGTGACCTCACATTCACTCTTTGGACGTCAACCTGCCAAGCCAAGACTGAAGTCCAGGAAGAGTTTCCTAACAACTTCACAGCCCTTAGATGGATCAGCTGTGGCTACCCGACTCACCAAGTGGAAAGAAAGATACCAACACCTGTCAAACTGGATGATACCACAAGAATCCGTGTCGCCTGGACACATGGAGAAATGGGTCATCTGGAAGGAAGTCCTTGAACAGGCTACGGACCGAAGTCGCAAGATCGAGGGACAATCTCCTTAAATGGAACTTCTAACTGCCAACTGACAACACGACACTGTGCGAATGTGGTGAATTGCAGGCAACCCGGCATCTCTTCAAATGTAACTCATGCCCATCCAGCTGTGGCATGAAGGACATAACGTCTGCAGCACCTAATGCTATAACAGTTGCCCAATTCTTGGTGAATACTGTATAGTTTTCTTTGTATGTATTGTATATGTGTTCATTTTAGTGTACCTCTGACACGAATAAAGAAGACCAAATGCTGAACAACATTCATGTGAACATCGTGAACAGGAAACACACTGGCTCCAATCGTCATTTTTATTAGTTTCGTAATAGATTTAACCGCGCCCAACACATTCATCTTCATCCCATTCATCAAAGTTATTTTCATAATCTTGAAAAGCGTCTACATCTGATGAACAGATGAATTCTTTGCATATTTTTCTTTTCTAGCAACTGCACTCTCTTTCTCTCTGCACTTGTATTTACCTTTGCTGATCTGTTTGTGCTTTTGTCTATTTCCTTTTTTTTCCTTAGCTTTCTTGTTATTTACAGTTCCAATATTTTCAGCAGAGTCTACTTCTTTGGATACAATTGCTGCTTTCCTCTTAAAATTCATGGTGTCTCCAATAGAGTGAGCAGGCGATATTTCTTCCAAAAATTTAGTCCATGTCAGTTTAGCAGTATTCACTTTCGCGGTGGTAATTTTGGAAGCTTTATGTTTAGCAGGACCGAAGTCCGAAGTTGCGCCTGTGAAGGAATTTGAATTGCGCAGATAACATTGCTGTTTCGATATGCTTCCAATCACTAAGTATTTTGATGAACTTTGAAGTAGTTGGTTGGAATGTGTATAAAATTCTGCTCTTCCATTTATGAGACAGACGTATCTTCCGACAAATATGCATAGTCTGGGACTGCGGCCATTTTCAGTGGAATTGTTGCTCTTGCCTTGAAGCTAAATTTAATTGCACTCCACTTCTCCCGTATTAAAACCTATGGTCCATGCCTCCCAAATAAAAATGGTCCATCCCTAGCAAATGTCTGGTAGAGATGGAACACCCTGACTTGTACCTGCAGGCAGAGAACTCGGTAGCCATTTTAGGTTAGTCTCATGCCTACACATTTGTCAAGTTCACAGTTAAAAACCATATCGATATTGTGCAAACCAAACCTTAATACTAAACTTATTATCGTGTAGGTAATAAGTTTAGTATTAACTTCACATTTGTCAAGTTCACAGTTAAAAACCATATCGATATTGTGCAAACCAAACCTTAATACTAAACTTATTATCGTGTAGGTAATAAGTTTAGTATTAACTTTTCTTTTTACCAGGACAGAGAATGTGATTTTTATCCAAACAAAAAAAAAAGACAGCAATATTTTTGCGCCACGTTTGTTCACAGAAGAGCTTAATTGTAACTTGCGGGCCGTGCAATATTCTAGCGCAACGCAATCTGAGTGCTCAAAATAAAAAATAAAAAATAAAAATAATTACAATTAAAAAAATACAACCTGAGTTCAAGTAATTAATGCAAAAGAATGAACCTGAATAAGAAGCAATCCTGACAATAACCATACATTTTATTAAGCACTTACCTCACGAAAATCTTCATTACGTGAACTACTGCAATACAGCGAGCGTCTCAATACTGTCAGCTAAATGAAAGATTCTAACTACTAAAGCCACTAACTACTAATAGACATGTGGTTAGCAAAAGAAAGTTTTTTTTGCAAACCAAATAATGAATTTTTTACCTTAATAATGTGACATCCAGTTCAAACACGAATATAACTAGTCATTGACATCCAGTACCAAGATACATAATCATCAATAATTTTCAATCTACAATCGAATACTTCCAGATCGTTAACCTACGCTAACACTTCAGACCTCTACCCTCCATCAATGCCAGCTTCTTACATTTAAGATCCATCACTGCCGGCTGTGCATCTCCAACTGCCCAACAGTACTTCCATCACTGCTGCCGATTAACTTCCAAAGAGTCCAGCCAGCCACAGAGTCTCTTACAAAGAAAGCACGGTCAGAGATCCAATGCAAAACGCTACACAGCGCTGCCAACACAAGCAGCCCAGTTACAGATGCAGCTCTCCAAAATATTCTATCCTGTGCAAGCCTCTTCGTCTCCGAATGACTACTGCAACCTATATCCCTCTGAATCTGCTTTTTGTATTCACCTCTTGGTCTTCCACAACGATTTTTACGCTCCACGCTGCCCTCCAGAACTAAATCGGTGATCCCTTCATACCTCAGAAAGTGTCCTACCAACCGATCCCTTGTTCTAGTCAAGTTGTGCCACAAATTCCTCGTCTCTCCAACTCTGTTCAGTACCTCATCATTGGTTATGTGATCTATTCATCTAAACTTCAGCATTCTTCTGTAGCACCACATTTCGAAAGCTTCTATTCTCTTCTTATCTAAATTGTTTATCGTCCGTTTCTCACTTCCATACATGGCTACACTCCATATACGTTCAGAAAAGACTTTCTGGCACTTAAATCTATACTTGACGTTAGCAAATTTCTCTTCTGCAGAAATGCATCCTTGCCATTGCCAGTCTAAATTTTATATCCTCTCTACTCCGACCATCATCAGTTATTTTGCTTCCCAAGTAGTAGAACTCATTTACTACTTTAAGCGTATCATTTCCTAATCTAATAACCTCAGCATCGCCTGATTTAATTCGACTACATTCCATTATCCTCGTTTGGCTTTTGTTGATGTTCGCCTTCTATGTTTCTTTCAAGACACTGTCGGTCCCATTCAGCTGATCTTCCAGATGTTTTGCTGTCTCTGACAGATTACAATGTGTTCGGCAAACCTCAAAGTCTTTATTTCTTCTCCATGGATTTTAATTCCTACTCCAAATTTTTCTTTTGTTTTCTTTACTGCTTGCTCAATACATAGATTGAATAACACCGCTCTCTCCCCAACCACTGTTTCCCTTTCATGCCCCTCGACTCTTATGACTGCCATCTGGTTTCTGTACAAACTGTAAATAGCCTTCCGCTCCCTGTATTTTACCCTTGCCACCTTCACAATTTGAAAGAGAATTTGAAAATGTCAAAAGCTTTCTCTAAGTTTACATTTGCTAGGAACATAGGTTTGCCTTTTCTTAGCCTGTCTTCTATGATAAGTCGTAGGGGCAGTATTGCCTCCCGTCTTCTAATGTATCTACGGAATTCAAACTGCATTTGATTCATACGATTTCTAACCTGGACCAAGGCAAAGTGTTTGTAAATTATCAATGTTTTAATTAATCAGTATTAATTAAAACATCATACTTTTATGAGGAAAACTACCTATGTCGTGGTATTTCGACCTTGTACATCGACTGTGGTATCTCTATTGCTTAAGAAACTTTTGAGAAGGTAAATGTGCACTGTCCTCTAATCAGACTTTGTCGTATGTATTCATGAAGGTAATACCCTCAAAACCCAATATGTCACTGCGAATAAGGGACTCTGAGTTACAATAAATGTTGCTACAACAGGAGATACTTTCTAAAAGAGAAACAAAATGCGAAAATCTGAATTACATTACGGAAACAGATGAAATAAGTACACTTAAAAGTTTATTTATTTATTTATCGTATGACAATACATATACAAAGAATACAAAACTTCTACGTGTCAACATTTAAACACAGCTCTCCAGCATAAAATAAAACAACTGACAACAAACGAATTAAAGGTCTTTTATGTATTGTATCACACCACTCGACGCTCTAAGGAAATCTTCGAAAGGATCGTTATAGGCACGTGTGGGACGTGTTGATACAACAGGAACAACTGTCTACTGTTCTGCACCACAGTCACACGATGCGATGAAGATTTGCTTCTCTTGTGTAGAATGGCTGCACATCATTCATGGCCCGCTCGGATGCGGTTAAGAGCAGCCAAATTGCCCGAGGTTGGTCAAATCCAGGGCTTTCTTGTGGATACCGGCCAGGTCCACGCATTGTGAACGACAGTTCTGCTGTCAGCAGCGTTTCCAGGGGGAGACAACGACTGTTCGCGTCCGTGACATTCCATAAATCGCACGTGTCCTCTGTGTGGTGCTCAGGAACAGTCGCTTCAAGGTAGATATCTATAGCCAAAAAACAGAGGCAGCCAGTTAATCTCAAAGATCTCCTCGCTCAATTGAATTTGTTACAAATAAAAAGGTTGATACGAAAAGGACGGATAATTTCACGCAGTTTGAGATTATACAAGGAAGCGTTGCGTCAGAACCAACCATGAAAGTTTAAATTTTACAATTACCATCCTCATGAACGACCAGTACCGACAGTAGCGAACAGGATATTAAAAGCAGTTACAACCACTCTTTAAGATGTCCTCCACAAATAGAACGAAATTTTGGGTTCCTCCAGGAAATTCATTCCACTAAGTTATTACAGTCCATAATATTCGCTCATTTGTGTTGTGGTAGTGGAGTTTGCGCTTTCTGATGATCTTAAGCGTTATTTCCTTCCGCTCATTGTTTTCGTGACGTACTGCGAAGGTCGCCCGAAGATTTGATACTTATCTTTCGACTATTCTCCCACCAAAAAAGATCCAATATCCGAAAATGAAAAATTATTTAGGTTTTGATATCCGAAAATGAATAATTATTTTGGTTTTACGAACCTGTGAATAAATAACGACATGAAAGATAAAAAGAACCCAAATAAAAATATCTTCAAGTACGAAACAGGTAAACACATCGTGGAAGAAAAATATAGTTTTTTTGTCTTATTTGGCAATCAGAAAATAAACACGGCGTCAAGGATACAGGAAAAAGGCGGTACGTTATGCCTTCGAGATACTGGCCCTTGTTAAGCTCTCGTAGCTGGGATACACAGTCACGTAAAATTTTGTAAATGATATTATGGTCGCCTTTTGATTGTAAAATTATGTGTACAACCCACTGTTGCAATTTCGACCATGAGGCCATTACGAAATGAAAATAACTGTGCTTTAGCACAACCACGGCGCAGCGCGAAGGTAGTATCCAAACGGACGGAAATACGTAGATGTAAGGAACATATACACACAAACAAATGATCACAATTTCAGAAAAATTGGATGATTTATTCAAGAGAAAGAGCTTCACAAATTAAGCACCTGAGTAAATAGGTCCACGTCTGGTCCTGAGGGATATCGCACCAAATTCTGTTCAATTGGCGCGCTAGATTGTTAAAATACCGAATTTGTTGGAGGGCCCTGCCGATAATGCTCGAAAGTTCTCAGCTGAAGAGAGATCCGGCCGGATTCTCATTAAGTGGAGTATAATTGTCTTCAGCAACGAGTCCCGCTTCGAACTGAGCCCCGATTACCGGCGAAGACGGGTCTGGAGATGCCCCGGAAACCGCGGGATACCAACCTGATTGTCGCTCGCCATAGGCCCATCAACCAGCAGTTATGGTTTGTGGTGCCATTTCTTTTCAAAGCTTCAAAGCAGGACCCCTTTGGCTGTCATCTGCTTTTACAAAGAGAGAGTGCGAGAAGACTTTGAGATCTGTAGGAATTAAAGAAATTTCGACGGCTATAGGCCTCCAGCATTGTGACTTGCCGCCATTAAGGAAGTAAATATGCGCGAGGAATACGAAAAACTAACAGCAAGCAACGTCAGCGGGTCGATAATAATAGTTTAGTAAACGTTCGCCTATCTTCCAGTGGTTGTTATCAATATCGAATAACAATGATCCACCAAATTCACAATGAAAATTTTCCCCTGGAATTCCATTCCTTCGAAATAAACGGGGGAAAACATCCTTTGATAAGGGAACGCTACACTCGTTTTCGACCATGCATAGCCAGCTGAAGACACCAGGAGCCCGAAGAAGACTATGGCGGAGAGGTTGAAACGTCTACTAGTGAAGAAGGTTGACGCGATCTAAAGCCCCTGAAGTTTTTGCTTTCACTGACAACGGCTTGGAAGCCTGAAGACTTCGACACTCTGAAAGTTCCTAGAAGACCGACGTGAATCCCATGTAGCGCAGTGTGAACGTCACAAGAAGATCAGGGTATTGGCGCCGTAGAAATGTTTTATTTTGCGAGCAACTGGAATTTCATCCCACGCCACACAAGGATACGAGACGGTTTCCAGTAATAAGATAAGCAGTAGGTCAATAACAGTTAGGATAAAAATAATTATAAGCACTACTTTTCACACGGAAGTACGAAAGTAGAGCATATATGATGAATTAGAGTGATTTCAGAAATTATGACACTATCTTTAATACCACAAACTCATTCTCAGATAGATAGTCACTGTCTAGCTAAAAAAAATTCAAAATATGAAATAAATCTGAGTGTCTTGCACCGCAGTAACGTAGAAAATAGTTGCCTTCTTGACTAGATTACAGTTACAAAATTTAAAACAAGTCTCAGTTGTCTGACCAACTGGTTTCATATGAAGGGCTTATTTGAATAGTAATAAAAGTCCATTACCTACACTTTTGTGTTTATAATGCATCTGACACTAATGATCCAAACAAATAGAACGAAAGGTTCATCTCTAGTAAGAAGGCATATGCTTGAATATTTCTGGTATCTCAACTGCAGATTTTTAAGCGCTCATTTAACTTTAGGACTCTGTATCTCAAAATGAACAAAAATTGACTTGTACCACTATTGAAATAAGCCCTTCATATATTTCCTATGTTACCCTGCTAAAGAATATATGACAATAGTCATCAGAAATGACAAAAAATTGCACGAGATCGATAAATAACACCTTACAGCATCCCAGTTTCCGTGTACCTCAGATAAGTCTCTGTAAAGTAATAGTTGAGAAGTTGTAATCGTTCATAAGGTAAATCCAGTAGACTGCAGACTATCCGGCTCGTGACTGTCCGGTGTCCGTACTATCCACACTACTTAATTCGCCTTCTTTAATTAATAGCATAATAATACTTCTTCGTGATAAAATGAGGATTAATTTATTGTGCTAACTGTACTTATCCAAAGCTTAAGCAAGCGGGCACCGGCTACACTGCTGTGTGTCCCTTAAAAATATTTTAGATACATGCTGTGTTGTTAATACCGAATAAATTACTGGAACCACTCTTCAGCAAATGATACTTAGAAATCCTCTTCCATGGCTCACAAACAACAGCACACGTAGAGAGGAGCTATGTTGGCAACCCTGTGTTTCCTCAGTTGCACATCAGACGTCCAAGGAGCGCGCGTTGTTAAATTGTTGTTTTTGAGGTCCTTTGTGTTTTAAGTTCGAAATGGGTGATAAACAAAAAAGTTATTTATCGTAAGTTAGGTGCTGTAATGCGACTGGATTCAGGGCAGCATCCAAAATTATTGCTTTCGAGTTGTGGGGTAGGAAGAACTTTTGCTGGACACTGGAAGAATAATCCAGTAGGAACTGAAAAGTGGTGTACTTCCCAACCTAGTGTTGGACGTTTAAGAGAAAGAGGTTTCCTCGTTACTGGACCAATGTTGCAGAAAAACATTGCTATTTTAGCGGTAAAGAGAAGGAGAACATTCAGAGCTTCCTGCCACTGATGGATGGATGGTTGGTTGATTGGTTGGTTGGCTGGTTACTATGTATTAGGTAAGAAGACAAAAAGTTAAAAAGATTGCATTTTGTTAAAAAGGGGGTTGACTGATATGGCTGATGCCGGAAGTAATAATTTATGGAACACAGTTTATCAGGCTTTTTTGTTATCCGGCTTGACTTTCCGCCACATTTGGCAGGATACACGAGAGTCCACCGTAGCTTCTCGCACTCCTGTTAGGTTTTCGTATGGGTGCATTCAGACTGTGGGGAGACGCTTTCTTCCTTTTCAGCCCAACCGAAAACAGCCGGGGACCCCTTTTGTCGCCTGTTCACAAAAGGCTGGTTACGCCTGCAAGGCCGAAGGGTCTGACCCTTTAGAAATACAGCGACTTTCGCGAAGTATGTGTCGAGTCGAGAAACTACGACGAGTCTGCCAGGGAACAAGACAGTTACAAATCTAGCAGCCGTTTTCGTATTACAGCCGGCGCGACGTGCTTGCCCGGCGGTCAGACACGAATCGGAAGAGTAGGAAACGAGACTCTCTTGCCCTCTGTCCGAAACGATTCTTCCTGAACTATTCCTCAGAATGTTAACCAGACTACAGCCACACCTCCATACGCAACGGCTGTGCGGTGATTCGTCGCTGGCAGTCGCAGTATGATCAAAGCAATTGCTTTTCTCCGATCAGGTAGCTTACTTTTTGGCCCAACTTCTTCCAAATGACATCTTTCCTTCCGTTTTGTTTTCCTTGCTACCCAGTGACTATTGTACCACGTCCATGGCTTATCTTCTTTGAAGACTTTAATTAATGTCCAGGTGTCCCTTTGAAATAAAAATAACTTGAATAATCTTTGCTGCTAATGTAATGCATATGAGCAGTTTCCTTTAAGTACTTAGACTTAGCAAGCAGATGCAGGTGTGTGATCAAAAGTATCCGGAAACCACAAAAAAAATACTTTTTTCATATTAGATGGATCGTGCTGCCACCTATTGCCAGGTACATCCATATCAGCGACCTCAGTAGTCATTAGACATCGTCAGAGAGCAGAATGGGACGCATCGCGGAACTCACGGACTTCGAACGTGGTCAGGTTACTGGGTGTCGCTTGTGTCATACGTCTATACGCAAGATTTCCACACTCCTAAACATCCCTAGGTCCACTGTTTCCGATGTGATAGTGAAGAGGAAGGTACACGTACAGCACACAAGCGTACAGGCTGACCTCGTCTGTTGGCCGACAGAGACCGCCGACACTTGAAGAGGGTAGTAATGTGTAATAGGCAGACATATATCCAGACCATCATACAGGAATTCCAGACTGCATCAGGATCCACTGCAAGTACTATGACAGTTAGGCGGGAGGTGAGAAAACTCGGACTTCATGGTCGAGCTGCTACTCATAGGCCACACATCACGCCGATAGATGCCAAACGACGCCTCGGTTGGTGTAAGGAGCGTAAACACTGGGTGACTGAACAGTGGAGAAACGTTGTGCGGAGTAACGAATCACGGTACACAAATGTGGCGATCCGATGGCAGGGTGTGGGTATGGCGAATGCCCGGTGAACGTCATCTGCCAGCGTGTGTAGTGCCAACAGTAAAACTCGGAGGCGCTGGTGTTATGGCGTGGTCGTGTTTTTCATGGAGGGGGTTGCGCCCCTTGTTGTTTTGCGTGGCACTATCACAGCACAGGCCGACAATGCTGTTTTAAGCACCTTCTCGCTCCCACCGTTGAAGAGCAATTCGTGGATGGCGACTGCATCTTGGAAAATGATCGAGCAGCTGTTCATAATGCACGGCCTGTCTCGGAGTGATTGGACGACAATAATATCCTTGTAATGGACTAGCCTGCACAGAGTCCTGACCTGAATCCTACAGAACACCTTTGGGATGTTTTGGAACGCCGACTTCGTGCCCGGCCTCACCGACTGACATCGATACGTCTCCTCAGTGCAGCATTCCGTGAAGAATGGACTGCCATTCCCCAAGAAACCTTCCATCACCTGATTGAGTGGATGCCTGCGAAAGTGAAAGCTGTCATCAAGCCTAAGTGTGGGCCAACACCATATTGAATTCCAGCATTACCGATGGAGGGCGCCACGAACTTTCAGCCAGGTCAGCCAGGTGTCCGTTTACCTTTGATCGCGCAGTGTGTCTTTCTTTCTTTTTTTCTTTGCAGGTTTGAAGTTTGGGATCCAAAACAGTTTAACAAAAAGGGTTACCTTTTTTAATTTGTTTGGTTTCCTAGAAATCTCTAAGTGAGTCACAGTCAAGATAAAAAAATCTTAGTTTTCTAGAACCAATTGAAGCTGTTTCCCGCTCCTCCTCGTCGAGGATACTGAAAAATCGTTTGTTTAAATCCCATTTCCGGGGTGCTGAGGAGGACGACATTTGCAGTCAGATTGTAGCTCCATGCGTATGGATGTTAGAGATTCGTGAGCTGACACAAGCAGTCAGCAGGCGTGAAATGATAATCAACATTCACATTGTATTTTCAACAGAACAGAACTGGTCACTGGTGACTGAAGTATAGTGGGAAATTAGAGCTAGTACCAAGCCGTAGGGACGCTTGATACTACCAGTCTCCACTGCAACCTCGTGGTCCCAGATATACCGCATTGTTGTCGGGAAGTCTGGGTGAGCAGAGATATTGCACAGCGATTGTAGAAAAATTATATGGTCTTACAATGCTGTGACAGAACATGTGCACCAGAGAGAAGTTTGAGTTGGGTTTCAACAATGCTCCTGCAATCTAATGCCAAATTAGGATTAGCTGCATTGTTATTGAGGTATTTCTATATAACCTTGCGGAACAGATCGCATTACTATTTTTAATATCTGCAGCCATTTTCCTCAGTTGCTAATAATAACTTCAGTTATGTTTATCATAAAGATACGAAAACTTCCGTCTATTGCAAGTGAAATTTATTCTTGAGTACGAGACATGTTTCGCCCAATTACGGTAGGCATGTTCAGTGGTCTACAGTACATATGAAATTATTTAACTTGACGTAAGATTTATAGTGATTCCTTGACAGTTTGTTTAGATCTAGAAGTTTCTATTTACAGTTATATCTTTGGCTCTATATGCAGTAGATCCACATGGTATAGGTTTCCCCAGTAAATATCGTTTCGCAAGTAACCTATACTGTAGAAAACTGCGCTATAGAGGTGACTGAGGGGTAATGGGAACTGCGTGAGGGATTCTGGGAGAGTAGAGTGGGGGGTTGGTGTAGGGCTGGAGGGAGTGTGGGTGCTGAGGCACAGGCTGTGTGTGTGTGTGTGTGTGTGTGTGTGTGTGTGTGTGTGTGTTTGTGCGCGCGCGCGTTGTGAGGTATGCGTATTATTTATGCCATCTATAAATTCTGTTTCTTACGTAAATATCGATATGCATAGCTCACATAGAGCAAAACCATGTAGCTCAGTAATCTTTGACTATTGCTACAGCATCATTTTATTGTTACCCCGTCTCTACCTGGGAGTGATAGAAAGTTAAAAACTTTGTAAGTTGAGCAGTGTTGAGTAACAGATGTATTTTGAAGAATAGGCAGAAAATTTTCTTTCTAAGTGTGATATGAGATTGATGGAATAGGAGTATGAATATATTTGTTGCGATCACGGAGCGAAAAGCTACGGAGATTATTTGTGAGTGTTTCTGGAATGTCGAGACACTGAGGTTAAGACTCAAGCCTAGATAGTAGAATTATTATGTGGACTGCTGTGACAGGAAGATGAGATTCCCCTTGCTTAATGTTATTCCTTAAAGTCGTATTATAAAAATACTATTGTGAACATTCATTCGATTTTTAACGCATTACTTTTGAATATAGACTTTCATTTGAATTTTGACAGAAGTCATTTCTCACCAGCTAAAATTCCTACTCTTCATTCATTTTATTACATACGTAAGCATATTTCACATTGTGATGCGGAATTTTCAGTCGTAGTTTTTTTTTTTTTTTTTTTTTTTTTTTTTTTTTTTTTTTTTTTTTTAATGTTGCTTTGCTCCTCCATGCCGCTTTCGGGAAAGCTGAAGAAATATTTGTCAAGACAGGAGGTAAGTGAAAATGCAGTTAGGGCCAGGAATTTCTTTGTAAGTTCAGTTGTGCATTTATTTCAGAAGTCGCTTTTTATTCATGATAGCTTCAGTTTGTTGACAGTGTTGGACAAATCATGTTAATTCCTTGTATAATTCAGTAGAGTCGGAATTTTGCACAGAACACGAATTTTAGTGAGGAATTAGTTCGGTTCGTACTCATGTGTGAGAAGTTAAGTTACAGTGTGTGTAAATTTCATTTATTTATTTATTTAGTTTATTTTTTAAAAGTTTTAAAATATATTTTCGTGGTAGAATACGAATTCGTTTGAGTACTGGTCTTCCGTTGTTGCTCTTTTGGTCAGTGATAATATTTTCGTATTTATATATGACCCTATGTACGAATTATTCTTCCTGTAGAGACAGCACTCCCCTTATTTTGTTGTTATGGCATAAGAACGCCATGTCTTGTTTTATCCCAGTGCGATGGTGATTTTCCTTTTATTAAACTTTCAGCATAAGTGAACTGGGTACATTCACTTTTCGGTGCACTTTTATGTTCTTTGTACCTGTTGTTAAAATTCCTTGTACTCATCCGAACATATTTATAGAGTTGTAGCTATTGCATGTTAATTCATATATAACTGCACTGTTTTATTTATCTTTCTCCTCTGCCCGCATCTCGTGGTCGTGCGGTAGCGTTCTCGCTTCCCACGCCCGGGTTCCCGGGTTCGATTCCCGGCGGGGTCAGGGATTTTCTCTGCCTCGTGATGGCTGGGTGTTGTGTGCTGTCCTTAGGTTAGTTAGGTTTAATTAGTTCTAAGTTCTAGGGGACTGATGACCATAGATGTTAAGTCCCATAGTGCTCGGAGCCATTTGAACCATTTTTTTTTCTTTCTCCTTTACTACATTTTTAATTACTTTTGTATTGCGTTATTTATCTTAAAAGATATATTAATTTTCTTGTTTTTTTTTGAAGACGTTACCAATTCTGTGAGTGATTTGGTTGTGGTATGTCATGGAGTGCCATTTTTTGTTGAGAGCTGTGTTTTCTGGCGCTCACAGTAACAACAAAAGTACGTATTTGTGTGCAGCGGACTTCCTGTAAGCTGACGAAAGGTTACTGCTCAGTCGTGGAGCGTAGCAGTTTCAGGATTTTCAATCACAAGGCAGTGAAGAAGTATAGATGGTCTGGAACGTGTCTCCAGTGTCAGCACAGAACTCTCCACTATTTAAGCAGTTATTCGTAACTCGAGTTGCGTAAACGTGCTCTCGTTATAACCTGCTTGTGCTTTATATCAAGCCCGGTGTTTTTCATAAGCCCCCGCGTCTTAGGTCCAGATATATTTATCTTATCTCCGCGTCCCTTCCACCTACTCCAAACAAACCGGAGCGCGCAGAGTAAACACGGTTAGGAAGCATAGGGCGCGTTAAAATATACCGCAGCGCCGCGCCGAGCCTTCTGCCACCGCCTCTGGACGTCTGCGTGAAGGAAGCCGTCTTCACCAGCGATGTGACACGCGTTCTAATGCACGACTATCTGAGCGTTTCCCAGAGGTTGTCGGGCCAACGACACGTAGCGGGTCTGTTGATGCTACCTACCGCTCTCTCAGAAATAACAGTTAGCTGCAGTAGTTGAGTGCTCCCCGTGCAGTTTCGTGTGGTATATGATACGTGTTATTCCAGATAGTTGAATTTTTTTCTTTCGATTTCGCCCAGCTTCTGTCGGTAACTCTTTACTGTGTGAGTAGAAACAGTATATACACTGCACTACAAAGCTGACGACGAACTAGGTAAAGTAACAGAACATACAAGGTGACAATTATTGAACTATATGAAATAAAATCGTAATAACTTCTAAACAGTTTGCGTTAGGACATAAAAACCGCACGGTTGACCACGGGGCATGATGGGAGTTATGGCGTGTATGGTTTAGTTTAGCGACGAAGCCCACGTTCATTTGGATGGGTTCGTCAATAAGCAAAATTAGCGCATTTGGAGGACTGAGAATCCGCATTTCACAATCAAGAAGTCTATTAACACTCAAAGGGAGAGTGTGTGATGTACAGTGTCCAGTGCGATATTCCTTGATGGCACGATGATTTCGTCTCCGTTATCGAAAGTGACCCTGATACCGACAAGATGTTGTTCCTGCAAGACGGAGCTCGACTGCATCGATGCAGGAGAGTGTTTAATATTCTGGAGGAGCACTTTGGGGACAGCATTCTGGCTGTGGGGCACCCAGAGGCTTTGGCATGGACCTCGATTGGCCGCCATATTCTCCGGGTGTGAACCTATGTGACTCCTTTTTGTGGGCCTATATGAAAGACGAGGTGTACAGCAATAGCACCAAAACCATTGCTGAACTTAAAACAGTCATTCAGGAGGTCGTCGACAGCATCGACGTTCCGACACTTCAGCGGGTCATGCAGAATTTCGCACATCGAACAAGTCACAACCTAAATCTGAATCTGCAGTGAGATTTACATGCTGAATAAAGTGGGTGAACGCAGTAGTTTGTAACTAATTTACGTTTTTTTCATATAGTTCAATAATTATCACCCTGTACTAACTACTCGGTGGATATGAATGAAAGTGGTGGAGCAAGTTGACAGAGATCTCCCGTTCGAACACGGGAACTGAACGACACATGACGTCAGACCAGCGTGACTATAGCATCAAACTGGGCTGGCCTCGCAACAAATAGTAGTTCAAGGGACGGGAAAAGACAGTGTGTGTCGATCAGCGTATAGTTACGGTGCACTATGGCGGTGTTCTTCGTTACAACATGGTCCGGAGACAGCATTCGGATGCAGAATGAGATTTTCACTCTGCAGCGGAGTGTGCGCTAATATGAAACTTCCTGGCAGATTAAAACTGTGTGCCCGACCGAGACTCGAACTCGGGACCTTTGCCTTTCGCGGGCAAGTGCTCTACCATCTGAGCTACCGAAGCACGACTTTACAGAAGCTCTCCTGCGAAACTTGCAGAACTAGCACTCCTGAAAGAAAGGATATAGCGGAGACATGGCTTAGCCACAGCCTGGGGGATGTTTCCAGAATGAGATTTTCACTCTGCAGCGGAGCTTCTGTAAAGTTTGGAAGGTAGGAGACGAGATACTGGCAGAAGTAAAGCTGTGAGTACCGGGCGTGAGTCGTGCTTCGGTAGCTCAGATGGTAGAGCACTTGCCCGCGAAAGGCAAAGGTCCCGAGTTCGAGTCTCGGTCGGGCACGCAGTTTTAATCTGCCAGGAAGTTTCATATCAGCGCACACTCCGCTGCAGAGTGAAAATCTCATTCTGGAAACATCCCCCAGGCTGTGGCTAAGCCATGTCTCCGCTATATCCTTTCTTTCAGGAGTGCTAGTTCTGCAAGTTTCGCAGGAGAGCTTCTGTAAAGTTTGGAAGCTAGGAGACGAGATACTGGCAGAAGTAAAGCTGTGAGTACCGGGCGTGAGTCGTGCTTCGGTAGCTCAGATGGTAGAGCACTTGCCCGCGAAAGGCAAAGGTCCCGAGTTCGAGTCTCGGTCGGGCACACAGTTTTAATCTGCCAGGAAGTTTCAGCATTCGGATGGCTTTACACGGGGAAGAATCATGGGGAACTGGAAGAAGGATGAAACGTGACGAGTGTAGCCAAGTGTTGCTCACAGCACTGTTTCATGTGCAGACTGAGCGTTCCGAACCACAGACACTCTGGCGTGAAGCAGGGAGGTGTTCGACCACGGGCAGCTGCAGCAGCAGATGACCGCCACATTGTAGATCACGACGAAAGGGACACACGCCACAAAGCGGGTGCAATTGCAACTACATTTAAATGGACTGAAAGACAAGCAATCTTACGTTGTACAGTGGAAGGGCGAGTATATAGGGCGGCCTCTTTGCCCGATGACTAGTAAGTTGGATTCCGTTGATACCCGCACATCGGGGTCACCGTTTGCGATAGTGTCAAGAGCATGGGGACTGGGCCAACAAGGAGTGTGGTGTCGTGCTCTTCTCAGATAAGATCAGATTCAGACTGAGTTGGGATTCTGCTCGTACCCTCATATGGCGAGATATATGAACACGTAATGCAGCCGGAAAAATTGTCAGAAACGATCACTTCGATAATCCAGTTGTTATAGTGTGAGGAGGCATAATGTTGCATCGGCGAACTGACCTGCAGATCCTTTGAACGGTACCCTTACTGATCAATGTTATTGTGATACAGTACTTCTTCGTCATGAGCGACTTTTCATGGGTGCACCCGGCACTGGCTTCATTTTTATGGATGGCGATGTGTGATTACATCGGACATCGCACGTGAAGGAGTTCTTGAAACGAGAGGACAGTCGGCTAACTGAGAGCTCTTGGAAGGAGAGGATAGTCGGTGAACTGGCTGGCCGGCCCCTTTCCCCGTTTTAAATCCCATCGACAACGTTTGTGATATGTTGAGGGGACGTAACGCAGCACATCCGCTTGCACCAACTACCAAAGCATTCGCCGGGCGAAGTGGCCGAGCGGTTCTAGGCGCTTCAGTCCGGAACCGCGCGACCGCTACGGTCGCAGGATCGAATCCTGCCTCGGGCATGGTTATGTGTGATGTCCTTAAGTTAGTTAGGTTTAAGTAGTTCTAAGTTCTAGGGGACTGATGACCTCAGATGTTAAGTCCCATAGTGCTCAGAGCCATTTGAACCAACCAAAGCATTTGTCAACCGCGCAGGTGGAGGAATAGAAGAGCAACTTACCAACCTTGTGGCGAACGTGGGAGCATGCTGCAGAGCATGCACCGCTGTCCGCGCTGACCACACACCCTATTAAGAACCATGACCCTCATTTTCTTATGTCCACGGGACTGTCACAGATAGGGGTGACTTCAGTGTAATTGTTGCCTTTGAAAAAAACTGTCATTTCTGTTTGGTTCTATGCATATTTCTTTCAGCTAACTTCTGTACTATACTGTGGGTATTCTGTCTATCTATGATCTATGTTTCATCGTGCTATCTTATTTGGCGGTAACACACCATGCGAAATTTGCTTTACTCGCTTTTAGAGGTTTCTTGTACAGCAATTCTAACGATGAAGACTTGACTTTCGAGATGTGCAAATTCTAGTGTTCTTACACTGTAAACAGATGGAATTTTAACACTGACTCCAATCCTATCCTTATGTCTTTCTCGAATCCTCTGTAAAAGACATCGATACACTGTGTGCATATATAATATGCGCAGTATTCTTGTACTTAGAACACTGATGTGCAGAAATTGTGGGCGTGCTTTTTAACGACGTATTTTTTTTTAACTGAATGACATCTTCTTCTTATTCCATACTCTGTAAGTTCAGACGAGACAAGACTACTAGGCATTGCAGTCTCAGGCAGTTTAGTGAAAACACACATGTTGAATCTGCTACTCTCCAGTTAAGAAATGGTGTACTGTATTGTCTGAGAGCAGCAGCAGCCATTCCATTACAAAATCCGTACACAGGTATCTTACAGACATAGTCAGCATTTGCAAATACGTGCTGCATGTTTTAACTCAACAGTGAAACAGGCCAGTAAGTCACAGTCATAGTAGACTAACTCAGTTGTATAAACACAAACACAACTTCACAACTGGAACCTCTAAACAAAAATGACACTCGATCAATAATGTAGCAACTGTAGTCCGAACATGTGAAATTTAAACTTAACCATGTCTCTTTTGGTAAACAGTTAAATTTGGACAGACGCTACAGAGAATGTTTTATTCAAATTATTCTATACTACCATCTCCTAGAATATTTATCACATGTACATCTATACTATACAAACCATCGCGAAGTGCATACCAGAGGGTACGCCCCATTGTAGTAGGTTTTCCCCCGTTCCACTCACGTATGGGCCACGGGAAGAATATTTGTTCAAATGCCTCCGCGTGTCAAGTAATTAATCTAACTTTGTCCTCACGATTTCTACCGGAGCGGTACGCAGGTGGTTGTAGTATATTCGTAGAGTCATCGCTTGAAGGCGCTCGAAACTTTATAAGCAGACTTTTCTGGATAGTTGACATTGAAAAGTCTGTCAGTTCTGTTTCTTCAGTATCTCGTCAGTACTCTCCCACGGGACAAACGTGAGAATTCGTGCTGCCCATCTCTGTATACGTTCAATATCCCATGTTAGTGCCATCTGGTATGGGTCTCACACACTTGAGCAATATTCTAGGATGGGTCGCATAAGTGATTTGTGAGAAATCTTCTTTGCAGACTGATTGCATTTCCCTAGCATTCTACCAATAAACGTAAGTCAGCAACCTGTGTATCCAACACTGGGGCCATGTAATCATTCTGTTTCATATCTCTACAAAGTGTTACATTCAGGTATTTGTATGGGCAGACCGATTCAAACAGACTCATTCGCATTATTGTATGCTTCATGATAAGTAGAGGTGCTTTCGATATTTTTGTTGACAATCTGAAAATGGGCATTTTGCAATATAGGATGAACACGAATTCTACCAATAAAATTCTACCAATAAAATTTCAGAGGTTGTTCAGAGGCATATTTTGGTATGTGGGACCCGTGGTCATCAGTGGCTCATTACAGAGTAATTGCGTTTCGGTTGATTTCTTACCCCGATTTATCTTTTGTTGTATTGAAAATACTTGCACAATAATACAGAAGTCGAAGGTATGCACTGTGTGTCTTGTTGAGAAACATATTTGTTTCATTCACTCACCGTACACGCTGCTGACAACAGTAATACTTACTTTTACCCTAAAACTTGCATTCAACACTGCTTCGTTCTGTCTTGGGTTTGTTGGTGGTCTTACCCCGCAGCCAACTCGGTCTCGAGAAGTCACTAGTGAAAGACTTCTACTGGGTACGTGTGGAGAGCCTATTTTACGAGACGGCGGTCGATACTCACATGGATCTGACTGCAGGTATTGTCAACCGCAGCATTAGTGTGTCGAACTAATGGGACTCTTGAGCGTGATAGATGCTCGATGGCTCGTGTGTGAACACAATGCCATTGTCTTTTATGTACTGTCAACGGACAGAACAAAAAGGAAGCACTGTCATGAAATATTCCGTCTCTCGCCTGGGAGTTTTAGCGTTACTCTGTTTTTTTTTGGTGATGGCATATTACAAGCTTTTTCAATGTTTCGATGATATTTGTTTATAGAAACAATGATAATTTGGTTAACGGACATAAAAAATCGGAATTAGAATATTACACTGCAACGAGCCAACAGAGTTCACTAGTCAGCTGTTTCTCCATTTGTCAGTAAGTCAAGCCCCCTACAGAGTTCCCAGAAAATAATACGCTTTGTATGCTTGACCAGCTACAAAGTAGACGAAACAGGTTTGCCACTAGATATCATAAAACTTCTTCAGCAGAGCACGAAGGAAGGGTATGTCCTGCCGCCACTGAGTACCGTAGTTACACGTAATTCTTGTTTGCTGACGGGTGACACTAATAGGTGGTGTGATTTACAGACGCCTGTCATTAGATTCAGAACACATGCGTGTGTGAGGGTTAATTTCGTCCATCCTCTCTCGTGCCATCCTTACAAACGTCTGCTCTGCAGCTGCGCACCGTACAGATGCGCAGAAAAACGACCGCCCGATTTATACGAGCGCTAGTTGTTCCATGAAAACACAAACTGATGCGAAGTATATTCTGCTCAAGTGCGTTTCACTTCGCAGAACTCTGAGTAAAAATACAGTATGCGTAACACCACCTTGACCTACGAAGCGCTTCACTTCATTTCCAGGCAGGAATCGGGAGTCACAGTACTTACCACTGTTTCTTTTATGTAGTCTAGAACGGAACATTTTGATTTAAATAATAAAACAGGGCACCAGTTTGTTTTCATGCATGCACGACGAGTTTTGGGAATCCGATTTTGTATTTCGAAATTTCCAGAATACTTTTGACACCAGAATCTTGTAACCAAATTTAGTGCCTATGGAATATAGTCTCAGTGGTGCGACTGGATTCGTGATTTCCTACCAGAAAAGCCGCAGTTCGTAGTAATTCACGGACATTCTTTGAGAAAGATAAAAATCTTATCTGCCGTTCCCAAGGAAGTATCGTAGGCCCTCTGCTGTTCATAATCTACTTGAATGATTTAGGAAACAATCTGAGCAACCATCGTAGACAGTTTGCAGATGACACTGTCATTTACTGTCTAGTAAAGTCATCAGAAATCGAAACCAATTGCAATATGATTTATGCAAGATAGCTGTATGGCGCGAAAAGTAGCATTTAACGCTAAATAATGAAAAATGTGAGATCATATCCATGATTACTAAAACAAATCCGTTATTTTTCGGTTACACAATAAATAGCAATAACTTAAAGCTAAATACCTAGGGATGACAATTATGAAAAGCTTAAATTGTATCGATCACGTAAATAACGTTATGGGGTTGGCGAACCAAAGACTGCGTTTTATTGGCAGGACACTTGAAAGATGCAACAAGTACTCTAAAGAGACTGCCTACATTACTCTTGTTCGTCCTCTTCTGGAATAACGTTGCGCAGTAGCAGATTCTTGTCAGGTAGGATTAACGGAGGACATCGAAAAAGTTTGAAGAAGGGCAGCTCGTTTTGTATTATCGCGAATTAGAAGAGAGGGTATCACGGTTGTGACACGCGAATTGGGATGGCAATCGTTAAAACAAAGACTTTTTCGTTACATCGAGATCTTTACACGACCATAATACTCCACTCCATTTTCACTTTATGCAACGACTGATCATGGAGTTTTAAAAGCAGAAAACAGTCTCTGTTGCAAGTGTTTTATTAATGATGACGTGTTTAACGCGGTTAGTGCATCTTCAGGTTATCTGTAATTAGTAATAACAATGTTGTTACATAACAGTTTATCCGCGAACCTATGTAGCACCAATCAGTAGGATAGCTAAGTTAAAGGTAACTGCATCGATATGATGGCGTTAAAGTTAAGACCGTAGTCGTTTAATATGGACATATGAAAAGCCTGAAACAGCGAGTGAAAACATCTTATTTAAAAGTTTAACTTTACAGTGTTAATAAGAAATAAAATCTGCGTGAGCGCTGATTTAGGAACCAAAAGGAACCAATCAAATCATGGAAATAAGCGGTGCGAAGGTAGGTTAGCCATCACAGTCATGAATCACATTGCTAAACAAATTATGCTTTAGCCAACGTGTATGTTGAAGCGAGTCGACCGCGCAGTACATTGATGTGAGAACGAAAGTAAGTGAAAGCGCCGAGTGGCGGCGCTGATACTAAAGAGGGACTGAAATAAAGTAAATACTGAACAGAACCAATTAAAATGATGAAGTAGATTAAAATAACTTTAAAAATTAAAAATAGTCGAACTAGTAGCGACTATGAAGATTAGTATTTCAATAAACTGCCAGTTATTAAGAGAGACTGAAATGTCAATTTGAAATGTCAATTTGAATGAATAGGGAGATGGACGAGAGAAGAGGTGGCGGAGAGGGTAAAGGATGGGAGATGGTAAAAATATGAAGGAAGGTTGGGGGGGGGGGGAAGTTAAAGAAAAAACACAAATTAAAAATATTAAGGTAATGGTAAAACCGAAGACGAACCACGGTAGGAGGAGACAAAGACAGCAAAATTTGAGGAGCAGACTCAACAGTCACGATAAAGAAGAGAGAGAAATGCCAACGTTGGTTATTAGTGACCAACTGATCATTGAAACCTAAGTTTTCCGACGGTTTGAGAAAGTTGCATATCTCGAATTGTACATGTAAGATCTGGAAAAAATAGATCGACTATTCACAATGGCTTCTATCCCTAAGACGTTCAGCGAGAGAAGAGGCTTTTTATTTCTCACTTTGTTTTCTCTGGCCTCTGGGGCCATTGTAGTATACTGATGTGTTTACAGTTAGCGCGAGGTCCTATTCTGCGCTGCTGTGCCCGTCGCCGCTTCCGTGAAGTTGCCTTTTAGTAAGTTTCGTGTTGTATTATGCCTTATTGCCGGATGTTTTTTGGCAGAACATTTCTGATTTTTTAACACAACCTGATGACGCCCTGTTCGGACCAAACTCGTCG
Source organism: Schistocerca piceifrons (assembly GCF_021461385.2). Lineage (NCBI taxonomy): Eukaryota > Metazoa > Arthropoda > Insecta > Orthoptera > Acrididae > Schistocerca > Schistocerca piceifrons. Next base: position 444,873,391 of record NC_060142.1, on the reverse strand, counting down.
TTCTTAAGTTAATAAAGAACATTCTGCAACTTAAAACTGTTTTTAAATAATTCTAGAGAGCGATATTTAATTAGTGTATCATATGATGCTTTAATAGTCAATGACAGCTGTAAACAGTCAAGCACGCCTCTGGAAAAGGACCAAGAAGTTAAAAACAATTTTATCATTCATGTATTAATGTGAACTAATATTTGTTGTAGTTTCGATGAGCCCTATCCCAGAACAATCAAAGAACCCATAGTTATGGCTGGACGATTGTAGTTTCGCATAAACACATTTTACACACCGACTCTCTGGGTAGTCTTTCCCCACAACTACGTATCGTCCTTTTCTTTTCAGAATTATTCCTCTTTTACTGAGCACGCATTGTGTTACAGTGCTTTCCACTGAATTCACCGAGACTGAAAACAAAAGTATCTCTTCTTTCCTCTGACTTTAGTTGGATCGCTGAGGCAGATAACGACGGCTATGCTGTCATAAGAAGTCTGGCTCCAGAAGTGTTTTGCGCGCCGGCAGGAGATCTAAGAACACCGAAACTCATCTTGAACGAGCAAATTTCTCCTGCCGTGCTCTTCGAAAAAATTGGCCGTAGACTTTCACCACATCACAACGTCTGTTTCTGGTGGCTGCGCAGAAAGCGTCGAACTGCGGCATTTCCTATAAAAACAGAGCGGCACTCTTAAAGTCTTCCGTGGTGTATGAGCTCGTTTTAGAATTATGGCTACAACTATTTGACATTGTTGGGGAAATTATTATTAGCCAGGTCCATAGGCAGCCACTGATTAATATAAACGTTTTCTTGTAGAGCCCTTGAGGTCATAATTCGCAGCGGAAATGCGAAGACTACAATAACTTTGAGACATTTGTTCTAAGCTGCTGCGTCATTTATAACAAGCTAAAATTAGGTGCCAGGCCAGGGTCGAACCCGGAAGAAAGGTATGGATGCAAACAGATGATAAGTGAAAACTTTGGGTAGGCCCGTGAGGCATGCCCGGAAAGCAGAATGGTGACATAAGAACCATAAAAGACAAGGATCCGGGTTCCAGTCTTGAGCCTATTTTAGTTAGCCACGACTTCTGCTTTCTACAGTCCCTCCCTGCATATCACAACTATTTATGAACCCTCAGCTAGCCCAGCAGCAGTATCAAGCATAGTAACAGCAGTGTTGAGAAATGCTGTACTCTGACAACTTTTGTATAAAGAAGTTTGAGTTTGGCTTACAGAGGAGCCAACAGACATGCACATGAACAATCTAAATCCCTTGCTTATAAATAATGGGAATATTAAGAGAAACTAAAGGTACTGGTAAGAAACACATCTAAATCGAAACAAAATACACTTAATGCAATTTTGTCCTATATAGACTTGGTTGGAGACCGTCGCTGTTACATAAAATAATTATTGATGGTGTACAGCAAACTGTCACCAATTGGTTTCAGGTTACTTTATTCAAAAAGTACCGTACCGTTAACTGTTTCGAATTTTTTGCAATTCATCATCAGACGATTTTTTCATGCCCTCATCAATACTGATTATACACTTGTTTCCCGTGATTTGCCCTAACCTAAGATAAACAATAATTTACAAATTACAAACGTGTAACCAAAATGCTTGCTCTGAATATTTGCATTGGAATGCAGCTTATGTAAAATGTCCATCTGGTACGTTTCTATTAGCAGTTTTCTTGCAATGAAATACATTCTCAAGGATGCTTGTACTCTCACAGTCACAAACGTTACACTGCATTGTAAATCACTTTCGTTGGGTCACAAAACGAATTTTCGATGTGCACCGCGTGTTTTGATTAATAGCATACGAAAAAATATATAGTTAGCAAAAGTACATGATTGGGTTCTGTTACTGGAACAGAGTCTACGTTCGAGTTGTCCCACACTTGTTGTGTCGGGGAAAGAGTTGGGAATCTCGCTGGCCACTTGGGTACCTCAGTGTTATGCAGACAGTTCATAGAGACACGTGCCACGTGTGGAGGAGCATTGTCCTGTTGAAAACGGGTACCGCGATACTGTCGCATTAGAGGCAACACATGAGGACACAGGATATCCGGGATGAATCCTTGTGCCGTCAAAATCCCTTAGTCACTATCAACCATGGCCTTAAGTCATACCAGATGGGTTCCCTCTCCAAAAGGTTAGAAGAATGGGACCTCTGTCCATATCGCCGCCGTATTCACCATACTCGCCAGATTCATCGCTGCAGCGCATGCTTGCTGCTACGCTTTCTACGATCATCTCCAGACTCACAAGAATATTGGGAACCAGACACATATCTATCAGTGTAGCTACAATTAAGTATTAGGATTGCTGCCGTAGTCTGATACCGAGCTATGTACTGGATATGTCTCCTCTTTACGACCGTGGTTCTGGAACGAATCTAATTATCTATAGCGCACACAATTTTCCATGTAAAAAAAAAAAATCTTTCATTCCTCTTACAGCTATTGATGTGCTGAATCCATACCTCCCTCACGATAGGACACGCAGCAACGACCTCCAGACACTCCTACATATAGAGCGAAGACTGTTGTACAAAAGCTGGGTCGGTCCCCCTAGGCACAATGGCGTTACTGCTCCTGGCCCCAACCTTTTTGGTTGCCTGCTTGCTTTCTACACACATCTCCAGATTCTAGGATTACAAGAACACATGTATTTTCACATGGTGTGCCAGAATATTGTACCATTTACGCGATACTTCCCGATATCAAGCACATATCAGTACCCTACCGATCGCTAGCGCAACTTAATTCCGAAGATATAGACTGGAAATTATTTCTCTACAAACCCGAAACTTTACCGAGGTAGAGTGTGCTGTAAACCATTCAGTAACTAGAAACTTATCCCATATGCGAAGCCCTTTACTTGAAAACTCGAAAAAATTATAGGAAACTGATATTTCCATTCGCGAATAAGGATGTCGGTGATATAACAGATTCCAAATCATCCTTACAATTTAAAAAATCGCCGACCGCTGTGGCCAAGCGGATCTAGGCACTTGAGTCCGGATCCGCGCTGCTGCTACGGTCGCAGGTTCGAATCCTGTCTCGGGCATGGCTATGTGTGATGTCCTTAGGTTAGTTAGGTTTAAGTAGTTGTAAGTCTAGGGGACTGATGACCTCAGGTGTTAAGTCCCATAGTCCGTTACTGAAAGACAAGATCAACCAGGCAGTATTACGAAAATATTCCCCAGACCATAAAGCTCCTTCCTCCATGGTGGAGCCTTTGCCTGTGGACGTTTCACGCCGTAGAAGCCAATGGCCACGTGTCCGATGGTGTATAAAATGTAATTCCTCAAGAAGGCCACCTGTCGCCGTATCAGAGGACGTCCAGTTGTGGTACTGGCGTTTAATTTCCAGCCTTCATCGCCGATGGTGGATGCCTGAACCAAGAGGCTGCTAGGATGACCCACGCACAGCGACGTTCGCTGAACGGTCGTTGAGGAGACACCGCTGCTAGCCCACTGGTCATCTGGGCGGTCAGTTACTCAACTGCCGCACGTCTATTACGCCGTACATTTCTCCGCAGCTGTCGTTCACCTGTCATTTGTGGCCTGTGGTGTACCAAGGTTGCCTCGGCGCCTGGTTTGGATAGCGTCATTTTCCCATGCACGGTGTTCTTTAGCCACGGTGGCGTGCGACCAGCTTACAGATTTAGCCGTTTCGGAAATGCTTCCATCCTTGACTCGAAAGCCAATGATCTTGACCTTTTGGTCGTTAGATAAACAGTCAAGTTTCTGCATTAGGGCTACAACTCACTTTATTCCGTGTCCTCACCACTGCTAGCACCGATACCTGCCATCTGCGAGTGGATTTCAAGCTGACGACGAACACAGAAGGTGGTCACATTAAAGTGACAGGACTATGTTTATCAGGAGAATGATCCTGGAAACCAAATGCTTCAGGACTGCTACGACTATTTTGAGGAGCAATACAGCGTATGCCGAGAGATATGAGGGAATACAGTGGAACGTGTCATCACACTAACGAAGTTTCTGAATAATACAACTCAAGAACAAATACGGTAATATCAAAAGTACATGTAAATATTTATTCATTATTTTTTAAAAGAGAAAGGCCACCAGTTTGGTCAATTAATTCGATAAGAAAAGAAAAGCGGGAATATTGCGAAGATGTAATTCCAAATTGATGCCAACTGAAAATCATTTCCAACTTTGTGGCCTGCGCACAGGAATTACGGTTAAGAAGAAAACTTCGCACCACTGAAAGACACAGGATAATGGTAAGAAGTATAATGCACGCCACACTCATTGGCAATCCTGTAAATATTGTAAATGAGTTTAATGGGAGACGAAACAAGACTACCTCTTCATGGCATTCCCCGGAAACGACATAAAATCGGCAAAATGTGCCATGTGCCTTGCAATCAGTAGAATATTCACTAATGAAGACTGACAAGACTTTCTCAAGGACCATCCTTTTCCAGAGAATCGTCGCGACACCCTACTTGTGAGATTCTTACAATCAAAATAGTTATCGGTGGACATTGCATGTAGAATCATCGCAGTGGAAGGTAGGAAAATGACGTGCAACCTAATCGATTCAGTCTCCTCCTCATAAACACATCATGCTTCAACAAACAAAACACATATGGTTGTAATATATTTTCTTCATAGTGGGTAACATCCCAATGAATTAATTAAAAGAAGGTAACATTTTACACTTTTGCTGTATTTATTTTATTTTTTAAAAATTCGTTACAACCCACTAGGCCATTCTCAAGTGATTTTGAGGTCTTCTACAAAATAAAACATGTTATATTACTTCCACGAATGTAAATGTAATGACTTTGATACAATGTATTTAAAATACATTTACCTGCAATAGAAAACTATATAGTCTGATTATAACATAGCTGCAGGTTGCTAATGGTATTTTGTTCTTTTATTCAGACTGGGTTAATGGCACAGTGTTAAAAGTATTTATATCCACATCTGGTATATCTAAATAATGACAAGTCGATCCTGGCCGTGGGGTGCGACTGTAGTAATTTACACTGAGGTGACTTATGTATTGGGACATCGATATCGACGTCGATATCCAAATATATAGGTGACGGTAGTACCGCGCATACAAGCTATAAAAGGACAGTGCATTGGCGGAGTTGTCATTTCTACTAAGGTGATTCGTGTGAAAAAGATTCCGGCGTAAATACGGCTGCACGACGGGAAGTAAGAGGCTTTCAAGGCGAAATGGTCTCTGGAGCTAGAAGAATGGGTCAGTCCATTTGCTATTCCACAATTCACAGTGTCAAGAGTGCGCCAAGAGTACCAAATTTCAGGCATTACCTCTCACCACGAACAACGCTGTGCCAGGCACCTTTCACTTGATGACCGAGAGCAGCGCCGTTTGCGTAAAGTTGTCAGTGCTAGACAAGCAACACTGCGTAAAATAACAGCAGAAATCAATGTGGGGCGTACGACGAACATGACCTTTAGGACCGTGAGACGGAATTTGACGTTAATGTGCCATGGCAGCTGATGACCGGCACGAGTACATTTGCTAACAGCACGACATCACTTTCGGTGCCTTTTCTGGGTTCGTGACCATATCAGTTGGACTTTAGATGACTGGAAAACCATGGCCCGTTCAGATGATACCTGTTTTCAGTTGGTAAGAGCTGACGGTAGAGTTTGACTCTGGCGCATGAAGCCAGTTACCTAAGCTGACAACAACACACACCACAAGCTGGTCGTGCCTCCATAATGGTGTGCACTGTGTCTACATGGAATGGACTGCAGCACGGGATTAGCGGAGCGGTCTAAGGTGCTGCAGTCATGGACTGTGCGGCTGGTCCCGGTAGAGGTTCGAGTCCTCTCTCGGGCATGGGTATATGTGTTTGTCCTAAGCATAATTTAGGTTAAGTAGTGTGTAAGCTTAGAGACTGATGACCTTAGCAGTTAAGTCCCATAAGATTTCACACACATTTGAACATTTGGAATGGACTGGCTCCTCTGGCTCAAATGAATCGATCTTTGACTAGAAATGGTTATGTTCAGCCACTTGGAGACCATTTGCAGCCGTTCATGAACTTCCAGTTCCCAAACTACAACAGAATTTTTACGTATGTCACCAGGCCCCAGTTGTTCGCAATTAGTGTGAAGAACATTTTGGGCAATTCGAAGGAATGATTTGGCCACCCAGATCGCCCTCATGAATCCCATCGAAGATTTATGGGTCATAATCGAGAGGTCAGTTCTTCCACAAAATCCTCCACTGGCAACACTTCCGCAATTATGGACAGCTATAAAGGCAGCATGACTCAGTATTTCTGCAGGGGACTTCCAACGAGTTGTGGAGTACATGCCGCGTCGATGTGCTGCACTATGGCGGTATACATCTGTTACATAATACTTCGAGAAAAGGCTGAGTTATCAAGTAGATTATATATACAAATTATATTAGCCGTTAGTTAAGCACATTCTGTGGCAAGGGATACAAATTGTTGGTGTGTGAGTTGATTTCTTGAGTTGTAGGCAACAGATCTGAGAACTGATTTTGAAGCCGGTGTGGAACATGCAAATAAGTAACTCAAGCAGATATAAAAGCGAGAGGGGGATAATATGAGTGCTGGTGTTTTTTTAATTGTTTGAGCTGTTGTTAATAATCCAAATTGCCCGAAGCATCAGTGCGCTACTCTCTCAACTAAGTCGCAAGCGCAGGGCCTCAAGACGGGTGGAATTTTTGTGAGAGTCGCAGGAGAGAAGGGATCCCCGGGCAGGACAGCAAAAGAGGTAGTGTCACAGTCGAGCTGTCTCCTGGCGTGCATAATAGCGGCTGGGTTCGCCAGGGGCCTGGAGCACGCCGCTCCGGGCTCCAGGCACGGCACGCAGGGAGACGCTAATGCGAAATTTATTGCTGCAGGCGGCTGGCCCTTAGGCTGCCTCCACGTGACCGCGACACGTGGACAGGAACCACTCCTCGCCCTGCTCCCATATTGCCACCGCAACGTACCCATCCAGACTGCAGTTACGAGAGCTGAAGAACGTGAAAGGTAGGCAGTAGTCGGGAAGGATGAGAGGCGCGGCTGTAGTCCAAAGTTATTTCTTTCAGAATGAAAACTTGGATCAGGTAGGCTTTTTTTTTTTTTTAATTGGCCAGTTTCAGCCTTTGGTCAATTTCAAGTATGTATCTTAAACTTACAGCTTCATTTTACATTATAATATACAGCTGGTTCGTGTGGACGGAATACATCTTGCTTCTATGTGGGTGGCACAAAAAGGATATATTATTATAATTATTTTGGGGTTAAAGTTCATTTCTCCGTGTTTGCTTTAACAATAAATATGTTTTGATGCGGTCCGTCTTTAGCAAAACACAATTTTGTTTTTTACCCCAAACATGTTTCACTGCAGTTGCAGCATCAGCATGGTGCTTTTATTATACGGCTGTTAAACATAAAGAATGTTCTTTAGTGTTTGTATACATATAAATATTTGTTTTTAAAATCGTTATTACAGATTTTCGCCCGCATCTCGTGGTCGTGCGGTAGCGTTCTCGCTTCCCACGCCCGGGTTCCCGGGTTCGATTCCCGGCGGGGTCAGGGATTTTCTCTGCCTCGTGATGGCTGGGTGTTGTGTGCTGTCCTTAGGTTAGTTAGGTTTAAGTAGTTCTAAGTTCTAGGGGACTGATGACCATAGATGTTAAGTCCCATAGTGCTCAGAGCCATTTGAGCCAACAGATTTTCGAAGAAACACGTAAGATTATGAATTCGTAACTTTTTACCACATAATGTGGTTTTCCTGATGTGTTGTGTTTTTGCAGTGACTGATTTCTTTCACAATTTGTCATCAGCAACCATATACTACTACTTTATATGGAATGTACTCTAAAGTAATGTAACTGTGAAATGAATAAAAGAAACGATAGTGTGAACTTATTTAAAACTGTGGATTATTTACAGATATTAATCACTGAAGTACCTAGGAAATACTTACAGTAATTCAATCGCGATTTTTACGAAATGTAAATGCAAGTTTCGTGATCTTATCTGGAAGGCTAGAATTTCAGAGCTTCCAATCAGAGTAGATTTTATTTTGCTGATTGATGAACTTTAGATTTAAAGATTCAGGATATTCAGATTAAAGCCAATAATAATTATAAAGTTTACCCAACGTCAAATGCCGCCAAATGAGACGGGTGCTATTTTTGTACTGAATACTGGCACTCAGAAACAAAGAACGATTATCGAAACTCTCAAAGTGGTCGTAATTTTATAATAGTGCCTGGCAATCCATATTACAGGCTACAGACGGCGTTTCACCAGATAAACCAAATCTTAATGGAGAAGTGCGAGATGAAGATCAACAGAAACAAGACAAAAATTATGACCTGCTCAAGAAATGGAAAACAGATGGTTGTAAGGGACAGGAATGTGGACGCTGAGAAAGGTCAAGATCTGGTTTTCGAATAGAGTGTTGATGATACCATGGACTGATAGTAACGATGAAATGACGACAATAACGGGAGAGACGTGGAGACTACTCAAAACAGTCGACTCTTGGAGGAAAAACATCGCGGTGCTACCGAAATAGTTCATGAATAAAATTACTGCTTGCGGAAGAAACGAGAGATCAAGAGAATAGCACCAAAAAGGGAAGAAGCCTACCTATGAACGGGCCCACCAACTTTCCGGTTAGGAGAAAAAGAAGAAGAAATGTGCTTATAATCATCAAAGAGAGATGATACAGATAGACTGCCTGCTCAAAGAGCAAGAGAATCTCTGGACGCTTTACTTAGGCTACTAGAGACGTATATTACGTGAAATTACAGCCTCTGGTCTAAGGCGGGACAAAGACTGCTAGTAGTAAATAGTCATGTAGATAGTGGCGAACTGAGGTCTGGTGCGGCCAGCTGAGCAGCGGTGCATACAAAGTAGTTTGATGCAAATCTAAAAGATTCCCGAGAAAGTCGTCTTAGAAGTTTTACGAGCTTCCTTTAATATCCTGTAACAAAGATGTCCTTTTTTGAAGGGCGGCGCGGCTCTGTGCTAGAATGTAAATTTACCACGTGAATAACCTCGGTCCGATTTACATCTATGGCAAAATAAAACAAAGGTGTATGCTCTTTGAACATTTGCGTGGATCGTAAAATACATAAGGAACAAAAAAATTAATTTTTAATGTTTAATTTAATTTGTAATGGTTTTCAATTTAAACGATCTGTTATAAGAGGACGGTAACTAAGAATTTATATTTGCAGTGACAACTGGATTTTTGTGCGAGATGTGTGATTAGAAATAAAACAACTTGCATTTTTCATAAAAATAACAAATAGATGTCTGTTAGATAGCAAGTGTTCGGTGAATTTTATATGTAAATGACGTAGGTATTCGAACTGAAAGGAAAAATATACTCACAGAGAGGAGACTTTATCGAGGGTGATTACCAACCTCGAGGGTTACTGATATCCTATCTTTACGATTTTTATGATTCATGGAAATACTAGCAGATCACGCGACTCTATTTAAAAATTTGCATCGGCCAGGAACCGAATCTCTGTAACCTAGGAACCATGCTCCCTGTGGAGAAAAATCGAACTTAATTTAGCGTATTAAATATGATTGGAAAATTTAAAAGACGATTTTTTTTGATAATTTTTGAGGGATTATTGAACTGCCTCGTGGACTGGTATTTCATGTATCATAAGTATTAAAAAATAAAAATAAAAAATATCAGTTGCTGCGTGGTCTCCTTGTGAGATAGAAAGACTTGCAGCAGCAGCGGCTGTGAAAGCATTGGCAACGCTACATCTCGAAGCAGCAGGGTTTTCCCCGCTTATGAAACACTGCCTTTCCCACGGAATGTCAAATTAAAGGTATATCGCTATGAAGCAAAAAGGGGCGTTCCGTATTATCTCTTTCTTGTTAAATATAATGCAGTCCAACCTGCAGCAAGGAAATATCTAGTAATAGAAAGATAAATTCACCGGGATCAGATTACCATGGGGAAAAGAAAAAGAAATGGTTTTAGAATATCAGTCCTCAAAGCGAAAGCGTCGTCGCCTATGAACAGATATGACACATTTCGTGAACTGTTTGCGACTTTGGTCTCTTTCGTATTTTCGGTTATTTGCGAAAGCGTCCTAAACTGATAAAAACTCCGTAATTCTAAAATGAACGTGCCCTAGGCTGATTTAGAAGTCGTTTTCACAATTCAGTTTGCAAAACACAACAACCAATCTGCACAATAAATATCTCATTTTAGTAGACGCGTCAGTATATCGTACAATCAACAGAATGTCGAACAGCCTTCAATTCTCACCACAGACTGCCAAAAATGTTGCCCAGTACTACACAGAATTATTGACAGCCTATATATGATGATTTGACAATACTATGGAACGTTTGATGAACCCCTCCTGCCATTTCATTGTCCTTTTATGTTCTCTAACCGAAAGAGCCAGACGTGACTTGTGGCTCGCACTAATACGGCCCCCTAAACGGTTAATGTTGCTGTACAGTAATATTGTTCGATGTTATTGGAATTTTTTACTAAAGTGCCTACTAAAATTGTGCAATAACATCGTACAATATTTAGTGTGATTCAAAGTGCTGAACGAGTATGACTCTACTGCTTTGGTAATTACTCTTTTTGTCGCAAGCAGGAGGAAAACAAGGTCGCTCAAAAATTGATATACTGAGTGTCAAAGATTCACTCGCTATAACTCGTAGAAAGACCTGATGTCGAACGAGGTGAATCATTATCAGAACTTCTTACGCGTCGGTAACACATTTGATGCATCATTCCACTGAGATGGTTGTAGCTACGAACAAAAGACAGAACAGACGACAGACAGATGCTACTCCACAAAGTGAGCGCTTTAGTTTGGGACTAACATTCGTGTAATTTCCTTACCGAAAATTATTCTTATTCTTAGGCTTGCTTCTGTGCGTGATATTTCGCCTCCTAACATTAGAGACCTTTTCAGAATCTACAAAGATTCAGATAGTAACTTCTTTTCATTTGAAGCTATTGAGTCTTCATAGACTATGGTGATGTTCTCTCTGATGGTGCCTCCAGCAGTAGAATACGAAACTTTAGTCACAGACACATGCCTTAGACCATGACCTAATGCCCAAATAACAAAAATGAGCAGGAATCCAGATATCGACCGTCTAGAGCCAGCTTAATTCTTCTTGGTTTCACTTTATGCATCCGTCAAATCACGTGCTTCTGTTCACAGAAGTCTATGATCGCCAGTTTCTTATCGAGTCGTGACCTTTATGAGCTAAACCGCGCTGCCACTAGAACTATCGTTCTCCAGCGACGGACGTTTACGAGTGCAAATGCACAGCCAAGAGCTTAATAGTTTGAGGTGTGCCAAGCTAATCCAAGCTGTCTGTCGACAAACATCTAACGGAAAGTCTCCAGGAAAATCTCATCACGCTATAGCGGTAAGCCTTCTCACAAACTCTCGCCGTGGAACTGGTGAGAATCAAATCACACTCAAACAGAACCAACGGAATGTTATATCATTTCAGTTCTACCTTTTACCATCACAGCCATATATTTCCATCAAGGGAGCAAGGAACTGTCGCACACTTTAAGTTGCGATTTCTAACTCTAAGATAAATCATTCATACTGTCAATTTAAACTGATTAGATGAAATACTGATTAAGGCGGCCGGCCGGGGTGGCCGAGCGATTCTAGGCGCTACAGTCTGGAACCGCGCGACCGCTACGGCCGCAGGTTCGAATCCTGCCTCGGGCGTGGATGTGTGTGATGTCCTTAGGTTAGTTAGGTTTAAGTAGTTCTAAGTTCTAGGGGTCTGATGACCTCAGAAGTTAAGTCCCATAGTGCTCAGAGCCATTTGAATCATTTTTCAACTGATTAAGGCATTGCTTCTTATAAATATGAATTTTAATGTCACTGAATTACACATGATAAAAGGACGCCACAGTGTCTTAATTTTTCCTGTAACAACTATCCCCTATGTTGAAAATAGTAATATTATGAAGTATCCTTAAAACAACTGCCAACCTGACTGAGTATGGCTCTGAGCACTATGGGACTTAACATCTGTGGTCATCAGTCCCCTAGAACTTAGAACTACTTAAACCTAACTAACCTAAGGACATCACACACATCCATGCCCGAGGCAGGATTCGAACCCGCGACCGTAGCAGTCGCGCGGTTCCGGACTGCGCGCCTAGAACCGCTAGACCACCGCGGCCGGCCAACAACCTGACTGAATTTCATAAATAACTTACTAGAGCACATACCATGAAGTGATTTGAAAAGCTGTCATCAACCCAAAGATTGGTTTGAACTCCACAGTACTTTATTAGGCATGGGCCTGTTCGAGGCAGTACAGTCTTTTCTTCCTCGAACCTCTTAACTAACTTATCAAACCAATAACAGAGGGACTTGTTGTGTCGGTAGCTGGACCGACACCGTGATGTTGATGCTGAAAAGGAATGCTAAACTAAAGCTGTGGCCGATAGTGCACGCACGGCAATAACGCATACGGGCGTGAAGTCTGGAACATGAGAACTTATGAATGAATAAGAAGAAAAGTATGTAGATGCTTTTTACTTAACTTTTAATAATTCCTTGGAATACATCTCTCTTGAATACTCGTAAGCTATAGGCACTGATACAAATGGCTCCTTGCTAGTTCGTTGCCATTAACTTCTGATGGCTATTCTGTCTCTCGGCTAATGAGAGAGAAAGGCTTCGTACAACTGGGCGATAGCTAGGTTCGCGTACAACTGGGCGATAGCTAGGTTCGCGTACAACTGGGCGGTAGCTTGGTTCTCGTACAACTGGGGCGGTAGCTAGTGCTCTCGTACACGAGACCTGCCTTGGTGGTGGCGCTAGGTCTGCGATCACAGTGGCGACACGCGGGTCCGACATGTACTACATGGACCGCGGCCGATTTAAGCTACCACCTAGCAAGTGTGGTGTCTGGCGGTGACACCACAGGACCTACAGTTGTAAACTCCGAAACACAGTGCAGCTTGTTATGTTTCACATTAGCAAAGATTGACAGAAGTGAAAGATACAATTGACAGATGAACTAGGACTAGAAGGGGATCGAACCAGAGAAGTCAGGGTCTGTATTCAGGCACTTTTACAATTCGGACACCGAGCTGTATTTAGATTATAAGTTCGAAGGCTTCCACAGCCTATATAAATCAGAATAAAAACATTTTGGATGTAAGGACACGTCACTACGGCACACTAAAACTACTGTACAACCGACGTTCCGAACCTTTTGCAGCGATCTTCTTCAGAGATTTTAACCAAACATGTTGATCCTGTATACTGATTTGCAGAATGTCTTGGTGCACTGTTAGCTCTGCAAACCCACAGGGTGGGTTCATCCGCCGAACGAAAAGAGCGTTCTCCCTTTGCGCACATTGGGTCATTTCCATGCGGAAATGTGAGCTGTGTCGTTTGTGTACCTGTGGAGAATAAGTAGGTGCAATGGATGCGTGTATAGTGTAGTGTTACGTTTGTGTTGATGATGACCAGAGAGGGGAGAGTGTGAAAATTGGTGCTGGTGCATAGCGTACTCCTCTGGAATACCATCAAGCAAGCCACTGTGGAGAGATTTGAAATTTAAATCGGAGCATTGGCACAAAGGTTGATGATCAGGAACTCTATGTCATTACCCCTTCTCCGCCTACTGACTAAATCTAGAAGTGAACATGTCATCCACCATTATTCCAATCAGCTTACCTCCCGAGTCCACCGTTTTAGCGACCACGTCTACAGAGAATAATGTGTAGGAAGAATGACTGCATGGTAAAATTAATGGTAACGTCTCTTGCAGCGGTCTCTCCGCGATATTTTCAGAAATTTTATAAATTATATAACTCAGTACATATCTCGAAATATCTCTTCTTATCTTACCGATTCCTAAACTGTAATTTACGATGATTATCAATGCAAAGTAGTTTCAAGCCCTATTATTCCTTGGAGCGTGACTTTACTCCATGGAACACCTTCTCTGCTATCTATGTTTTCTCTTATGAAAAGAATGATTCAGATCTTTCCGATTAGCCGTGAAAGAACGAAGATGTATATGTATGTATTTTTGAGCTAGTCGCCATCTTGATGAGATTCTGTATGAGAAGGAATTTAATACATGAACTAAAATAAAGTAAGTGTGTTCGCGTATTATTTAACTGATTATTATTGATAGTGTCTGCTTACTGGGCTGTGTTGCACGGGATCAGTGGGGAACGTCTGCTTTACACTGGACGAACCTGCCGTTTTGTAGGCTCAAGATATCCAGTTTATTACTTTCAATAAATGGGCTAACACGGTCTTACCAGCAGATCTCCGGTCTTCTCTATGTGATCACCAAAAGTTAATAATTATCACAAATGTTTTCAGAAGATCGACTGACAATTTTCGTCGCACCGAGATTTCGAAATTGCTTCGCTGCCTTATGGAATTTAAGTTAAGCTCAATTTAATCAGGATAGAACAGTATTGAGCTGTGTGAATGTGATAAGCCTGCTATGTGAATGAAAATTCCCTTAATATACGCATGTTTTTTACTATCCTGATCAGAGAAGCTAAATCAGGCCGGTGTGAGAGACGTTTTTAAATTTCAGATCCCACCAAAAAAAAAATTAAATAACGACAGCCGCCAAATAAAAAAACGGAAAAATACTTCTGGTTACAGTTTAAATACAGTGTGAGTGTATCTAGTAATATGAATTTTTTTGTCCGTTGAATGTCCGTACGCTCGGTGATCGATTTTCATTCCTGAGAGATCACTGCGGGTGCTTCTGCAAGCCGGAAGCGATTCGCGAAGATCTCGTGGGAATGCGCGCGGGACCGCATGTGCGTGAGAATCGGCACATTCTGCGGTCGGGGAATGGACCTGTCACGGCCGGCATTTAAGCGTGAGGGCATTGCTTGCTGAGGCGGGCAGGGGAGCGACAGAATGGAAAACAGGCCCGAAATACGACACCCGGGCAGCACAAAGAGGCTCTGGCACGGCGCGCTACCCACGCCGGGTGAGCAGCAGCGGAGGGAAGAGAGAACAGGGCATGTTGTCGCGGCCGTCCGGGGGCGATATGGGCGGGAACGGGGAACAGGTGTGCTGAGCAGCGGCCAGCAGTGCGCGAAAGCAAATAACCAAACCACGAACCCAGTTCATGGTGCACCAAGTCCACAGCAGGTTGTCTACCGTTAGACTTTCTAACCATACCACCACTTGCAAAGTAGGTTAGAAATCAGATTAATAATGTAAATAAGTTGTACACAACTGCAACCAGTCACTTTTTTGAATAATAATGCTTTATTCCATGAGCCGGTTTCCGAACCTTTTCAGGTTCATCTTCAGATGGTTTCGGGAGGATCCGGGAAGTTACATCGTTACTGGTAGTAGCATAATGCTGGGTGCTGGTTCTATGGCAGAAAGATGGGTCACACTTTAATGTATCGCCATGACTATAGCTCGATATGGATGTAAATTTAGTTTTTACTTATAGGCGGCTTTTTTCGGATCTGTCTGCCTCCATTTTGATGTCCAGAACACTTTCACACAAACTATATTAGTTTATACTTTGTCAGTGATACTTTTCCAGCATCGGCAATAGAGACAACATGGCTCAATATTCCCGCCGGCCACTGTGGTCGAGCGGTTCTAGGTGCTTCAGTCCGGAACGGCGCTGCTGCTAGGTCGCAGGTTTGAGTCCTGCCTCGAGCATGGATGTGTGTGATGTCCTTAGGTTAATTAGGTTTAAGTAGTTCTAAGCCTAGGGGACTGATGACCTCAGATGTTAAGTCCCATAGTGCTTAGAGCTATTTGAACCATCAATATTTCTGCAGGGGACATCAAACGACTTGTTGAGTGTTCTTCGCATCGAGTTGCTGCACTACGCCGGGTTAAAGGTGGTCGGTCACGATATTAGGAGCGATGTCATGATTTTTGTCACCTCATTGTATGCCACTGACTGGACCTGCAAAATTACGTCATCGTGCGGCGCATAGTTTGCGAGGTATGACATCGGAAATATTGAGATGTGTGAAAAATTAAGATGGAGTGCAAATTACCCTGACTATATTCATTTATTCTGCGATAATGAGAGCACTTTACGAATTCCAGTAAACTGTAAACATAACTGCATTTCTTTTCTAAACATTCCCTCGCTTATATCTATAACGTTTAATATTTAACACAATATCTCATTTGTAATGTAATCAGGCGTTTGAAGCTGTTTCATACATGGATGTAGATTCTTTAAGGAATCAGGGACGGAGAGTTTACTGGTAGGCAATTGAAACAACAAGTTTAATGCTGCCGGTCACTGTTAATGTTATTTCTGCTAAGTGTTTCAGACGTTTAACCCTCCATTATCAGGTGGATTTATGGGAGCTAATACGACATTTATGTGTTCTTTGTACGACTTTCGAGTAACATGTCACTCCATCCCCAGTGGTCGCTGGCTCCTTTCTCTTTTGTCGTGTTATATCACACACAATACAAGATCTAAACCGCTTAAACGTGTATTGAAAGTTAACTAGTGAGGTGAGAATAAACCTGTTGTTTCACTCGATAGCAGTAACAGTCACGTTAAAGGCTACAGAAAATTTTCGCGTTTAGAGACAGATATGGTCAGATTTAAATTCTGACAGATATATATATATATATATATATATATATATATATATATATATATATATAAGAACATTCAGCACGTCCCAGGAGAAATGGTTAATACGCAGGAAATGTGGCAGGAACGATCGTTCGAAGCAAAAAAGTCCAGCACAAACATGGGCTCCGAAAAGGATACCTTAGGAGCTGTGAGCATATTCAGCAGGGACCGGAAATGAATCAATTATTTTGACACAAATGTACTTTTCCTGTCGAGTTTCAAACTAACCACGTCACGTGTCATCAACTAGTGAAGTCATTTAAATACGTTTCTTTATCGTTGTTTTCTAAAATACTGTGCTCTGCAGTCACCTTTCCAGTTTTCTATCGCGTTATTTTCCTATGTACAAGCTTCCGAAATCCGTTTTTATTTGCAGACTTGTTAATGACTCTCTCTTAAGAAGTTTAACGTCCTTACCTCCAACAAATGGAAACTAGAAAATAAAAGGGAAATGCAAAGGCTCAATCTAGATACAGTAAGGGGCAGTGAAGTGAAGTGGAAGGAAGACAAGAATTTCTGGTCAGATAGGTATCGGGTAATAGCAACAGCAGCAGAAAATGGTATAACAGGTGTAGGATTCGTTATGAATAGGAAGGTAGATCAGAGGGTGTGTTACTGCGAACAGTTCAGTGACCGGATTGTTCTAATCACAATCGACAGCAGACCAACACCGACAACGATAGTTCAGGTACACATGCCGACGTCGCAAGCTGAAGATGAACAGATAGAGAAAGTGTATGAGGATATTGAAAGGGTAATGCAGTATGTAAAGGGGGACGAAAATCTAATAGTCATGGGCGACTGGAATGCAGTTGTAGGGGAAGGAGTAGAAGAAAAGGTTACAGGAGAATATGGGCATGGGATAAGGAATGAAAGAGGAGAAAGACTAATTGAGTTCTGTAACAAGTTTCAGCTAGTAACAGCGAATACCCTGTTCAAGAATCACAAGAGGAGGAGGTATACTTGAAAAAGAACGGGAGATACGGGAAGATTTCAATTAGATTACATCATGGTCAGACAGAGATTCTGAAATCAGATACTGGATTGTAAGGCGTACCCAGGAGGAGATATAGACTCAGATCACAATATAGTAGTGATGAAGAGTAGGCTGAAGTTCAAGACATTAGTCAGGAAGAATCAACACGCAAAGAAGTGGGATACGGAAGTACTAAGGAATGACGAGATACGTTCGAAGTTCTCTAACGCTATAGATACAGCAATAAGGAATAGCGCAGTAGGCAGTACAGTTGAAGAGGAATGGACATCTCTAAAAAGGGCCATCACAGATGTTGGGAAGGAAAACATAGATACAAAGAAGGTAGCTGCGAAGAAACCATGGGTAACAGAAGAAATACTTCAGTTGATTGATGAAAAGGAGGAAGTACAAACATGTTCTGGGAAAATCAGGAATACAGAAATACAAGTCGCTGAGGAATGAAATAAATAGGAAGTGCAGGGAAGCTAAGACGAAATGGCTGCAGGAAAAATGTGAAGACATCGAAAAAGATATGACTGTCGGAAGGACAGACTCAGCATACAGGAAAGTCAAAACAACCTTTGGTGACATTAAAAGCAACGGTGGTAACATCAAGAGTGCAACAGGAATTCCACTGTTAAATGCAGAGGAGAGAGCAGATAGGTGGAAAGAATACATTGAAAGCCTCTATGAGGGTGAAGATTTGTCTGATGTGACAGAAGAAGAAACAGGAGTCGATTTAGAAGAGATATGGGATCCAGTATTAGAATCGGAATTTAAAAGAGCTTTGGAGGACTTACGGTCAAATAAGGCAGAAGGGTTAGATAACATTCCATCAGAATTTCTGAAATCATTGGGGGAAGTGGCAACAAAACGACCATTCACGTTGGTGTGTAGAATATATGAGTCTGGCGATATACCATCTGACTTTCGGAAAAGCATCATCCACACAATTCCGAAGACGGCAAGAGCTGACAAGTGCGAGAATTATCGCACAATCAGCTTAACAGCTCATGCATCGAAGCTGCTTACAAGAATAATATACAGAAGAATGGAAAAGAAAATTGAGAATGCGCTAGGTGACGATCAGTTTGGCTTTAGGAAAAGTAAAGGGACGAGAGAGGCAATTCTGACGTTACGGCTAATAATGGAAGCAAGGTGTAAGTAGGCTGTTTATGCTTTCTTATTGGCAATGTTACGCAGCGCTCTGTACGAAAATCACTGGCTGTGCTGTGTGCAGTCTGTGGCTAGTTTGCATTGTTGTCTGCCATTGTAGTGTTGGGCAGCTGGAGGTGAACAGCGCGTAGCGTTGCGCAGTTGGAGGTGAGCCGCCAGCAGTGGTGGATGTGGGGAGAGAGATGGCGGAGTTTTGAAATTTGTAATACTGGATATCATGAACTGCTATATACATTATGACTTTTGAAGACTATTGAGGTAAATACATTGTTTGTTCTCTATCAAAATCTTTCATTTGCTAACTATGCCTATCAGTAGTTAGTGCCTTCATTAGTTTGAATCTTTTATTTAGCTGGCAGTAGTGGCGCTCACTGTATTGCAGTAGTTCGAGTAACGAAGATTTTTGTAAGGTAAGTGATTTGTGAAAGGTATAGGTTAATGTTAGTCAGGGCCATTCTTTTGTAGGGATTTTTGAAAGTCAGATTGCGTTGCGCCAAAAAAAAAAAAAAAATATTGTGTGTCAGTTTAAGCACAGTCATGTGTAATTTTTCTAAGGGGACGTTTCCAAGGATTAAAGAAAAATCAAGACACTGTCATAGGATTTGTCGACCTGGAAAAAGCGTTCGACAATATAAAATGGTGCAAGCTGTTCGAGATTCTGTAAAAAGTAGGGGTAAACTATAGGGAGAGATGGGTCATATACAATATGTACAACAACCAAGAGGGAATAATAAGAGATGGCGACTAGCTCAAAAATACATACATATACATCTTCGTTCTTTCACGGCTAATCGGAAAGATCTGAATCATTCTTTTCATAAGAGAAAACATAGATAGCAGAGAAGCTGTTCCATGGAGTAAAGTCACGCTCCAAGGAATAATAGGGCTTGAAACTACTTTGCATTGATAATCATCGTAAATTACAGTTTAGGAATCGGTAAGATAAGAAGAGATATTTCGAGATATGTACTGAGTTATATAATTTATAAAATTTCTGAAAATATCGCGGAGAGACCGCTGCAAGAGACGTTACAATTAATTTTACCATGCAGTCATTCTTCCTACACGTTATTCTCTGTAGACGTGGTCACTAAAACGGTGGACTCGGGAAGTAAGCTGATTGGAATAATGGTGGATGACATGTTCACTTCTAGATTCGCTGATGACATTGCTATCCTGAGTGACAGTTCCTTGCTCCCTTGATGGAAATATATGGCTGTGATGGTAAAAGGTAGAACTGAAATGATGTAACATTCCGTTGGTTCTGTTTGAGTGTGATTTGATTCTCACCAGTTCCACAATATTACTATTTTCAACATAGGGGATAGTTGTTACAGGAAAAATTAAGACACTGTGGCGTCCTTTTATCATGTGTAATTCAGTGACATTAAAGTTCATATTTATAAGAAGCAATGCCTTAATCAGTTAACTTTTGAGGTCATCAGACCCCTAGAACTTAGAACTACTTAAACCTAACCAACCTAAGGACATCACACACATCCACGCTCGAGGCAGGATTCGAACCTGCGACCGTAGCGGTCGCGCGGTTCCAGACTGTAGCGCCTAGAATCGCTCGGCCACCCCGGCCGGCCGCCTTAATCAGTATTTCATCTAATCAGTTTAAATTGACAGTATGAATGATTTATCTTAGAGTTAGAAATCGCAACTTAAAGTGAAGAAGAATTAAATGATCTGCTGAACGGAATGAACAGTATAATGAGTACACAGTATGGTTTGAGAGTAAATCGGAGAAAGACGAAGGTAATGAGAAGTAGTAGAAATGAGAACAGCGAGAAACTTAACATCAGGATTGATGGTCACGAAGTCAATGAAGTTAAGGAATTCTGCTACCTAGGTAGTAAAATAACCAATGACGGTCGGAGCAAGAAGGACATCAAAAGCAGACTCGCTATGGCAAAAGAGGCATTTCTGGCCAAGAGAAGTCTACTAATATCAAATACCTGCCTTAATTTGAGGAAGAAATTTCTGGGGATGTACTTCTGTAGTACAGCATTGTATGGTAGTGAAACATGGACTGTGGGAAAACCGGAACAGAAGAGAATCGAAGCATTTGAGATGTGGTGCTATAGACGAATGTTGAAAATTAGGTGGACTGATAAGGTAAGGAATGAGGAGGTTCTACGCAGAATCGGAGAGGAAAGGAATATGTGGAACATACTGATAAGGAGAAGGGACAGGATGATAGGACATCTGCTAAGACATGAGGGAATGACTTCCATGGTACTATAGGGAGCTGTAGAGGGCAAAAACTGTAGAGGAAGACAGAGATTGGAATACGTCAAGCAAATATTTGAGGACGTAGGTTGCAAGTGCTACTCTGAGATGAAGAAGTTAGCACAGGAAAGGAATTCGTAGTGGGTCACATCAAACCAGTCAGTAGACTGATGAAAAAAAAAAAGAACTCCGACAAAAAAAAAGAAAAAAATTTGAAATTCGCTTTTGATTTAGATCTCTGTAACATCAATAACCTGTAACTGATTTTGTTTACCGTCGGAGCTACGTTCTTTTTCTTTAAATGGCGACATTTTGGCTTGAGGAATCGTTTCGTACTTCATTATCGGTAGGCACAATGCTGTGCCCAGCGGAAGTGGCAACAGAGGGACAGCTGACAATGCCAGAACAGACATCTCACATTGATCTACTATTGGCGGGAGGAGTCCAGCCCGCTCGCTGTCAGATGTCAACGAACGTGAATCCAACTTAAAGTGTCCATAGACCGTGAAAGGCAAAAAAAGAGTTTGAGAACGAAAATAGAGACTGTTAGGAAGCTATTGTATGGCTTAACTTTATTTACGACTAGTTGTCAGGTAGTATCAGCATCTGGTCAGCGTAATTAAGTCACACTGGTTACATGTGGCGTGCCATTTATTATTACGCCAACGGCCTTGTCCGATCACCGAAGTTAAACGCCGACGGGCTGGGCTAGCACTTGGATGGGTCACCATCAGGTATGCCGAGCGCTGTTGGCAAGCGGGGCGCACTCAGCTCTTGTGTGGGAAACTGAGGAGCTACTTGATTGAGAAGTAGCGACTCCGGTCTCGGAAACTGGCATACGACCCGGACAGCAGTGGGCTAATCACATGCCCTTCCATATCCGCATCCGGTTATGCCTATGGTTGAGGATGTTATGGCGGCCGGTCGGTTCCGTTGAGCCTTCATGGCCTGTTCGGGCGGAGGTTAGTTTTCTCATTTGTTATTACGTGCGACGTAATATTAAACATTATTAATTCACACCATGCGATGACAAACGACGCCATATTCAGCGCGTAGGACTCAGGTAAGTAGACCAGATGACAATAACGCTATCGAAACGAGACCGTTAAAGAAAGGAAATTTGTAGTGCAACATCCCTGCGGCCGTATCATCGTTTCTGAGAATCAGCAAACTTAAGATAGAAAGATCGAGATCAGGCCGCATCCCGATTACGAAACGTGCCATAAAACTGTAGTAGAGAAAGATTTAACAAAAAAGAGACAGGGGAAGATCACGATCATAAAATATGCAGTAGATAATTAAGAAAAGGGTCGTATCTTGTCAGAATTCAGATTTTTTTAAAACTTCATTTCCTACGTATGAGAGCTGGTTGAGCCGTTTTAGAAGCTTCTTCTTATCGTCCCAGTGCGCTGGGAAACAAGAACAGGGAATCGCAGTTAGGACTGTGACAGCCTTTCCTGACCTACACAGGGTGCACGTACGGTAACTGCCCTGAATGTCTGAATCCTAAATACAGTGAAGAATAACAAGATGATGTAGAACCTGAGATCTTTTCTTTCATAATGGTCGTAATGGCACTAACAACCTCCACACAACACATCAAAATCTAGGGACACTAATCTTGTGCTAAACCAAAACAGAAACATGAACGACTTCAACCTCATTAGAAAAATAAAGTTGCGTTGAACGTAGCGAGATACAAGTGGGTCGACGACAGAAGACCATCCCGAACAGTGGGGGTTCTACAAATGACATCTTATGAATCAACGATTGTGCTACCCACATAATTTGCTGTACGTCTTCTATAGACTGAAAAGGGACATAAAAGACTGGATCTTTCTTTTTGATCTATTTAAATTGTTTCTGTTACCTATAAGATAAGTATCTGCTTTTCTGATTCCAGACGAGTGAACAAATAAGTTTAAAACAACAGCTACAAGCTTCCTTCTGATATTTTATTAAGATTACACCATCGCTGAAAAGGCCACTAGAATAAGTGGTCTCTTTCTGTTCAAAAATGCTTATTTACTGACGCGTTTTGGGCACACCGCACCACCAGAAAATCAAAAAGAAAAATTTTCAAACGAATTATAAAGTCACATGTGTCATCCATCACGTCAGTACTCTGCTGTAGTTAATAGTATTCAGGTGGACCCGAAACTCGTCAATAAATATTTTCGAAAAACAAGAGACCATTTAATCTAGCAACCTATTCAGCAGTGGCGTAAATTTCCTCAAGTTTACGTCATGGCCGCAGCCCTCCCGTGTGACTTCGTGTCACACCTTTAGTTCCTTGTGATACGTCGCATTAGTTAAATGCTCACAGATGCTGCGAATAACGACATCATAGGCGCTCGTATGCCTCCTAGGAAGTCATTATGGACACAGGACCGTTATGTGAATCTCTGGAAGACGACCAAGCGATCTTCAATTAGAAAGAAAGACAACTGCAGATCCTAATGGCTGGAAAAATACATTGTTTACACCGAAGCACAAATGTGACTTTTACAGCTGCTGGCATTTACACAAATTATAAAAATGGATGTACGTATGACTTGTATCTGTGCATGTACGTTCCACATCTCTTCCTAAGCCAATTGACAGATTTCAACCAAACGTGGCACATATATCACTTTCTGTTTGGAAAGAGTCACTGTAAGGGTAAGAACGAACTACCTATCAGGGGGGTGGAGGTGGGGGTGAAAACGCAGTGTGACTCGCGGCGCGAGAATGCCCATACTTACATTAACCAGTATTTGAGAATGAGAGCATTTGGAAACTTGCAACAAACTTTACACATAGTGTCGAATCCTTACGAAAATTCCTTTCTTTTATGACCACCACAAATTTGTGAAAGGAAGAAGGTTTGCCATTTGCTATATTTTCGCTGTTCATGCGCTAAAACTGCCACGTGAAGATGACGGTTTAACTTATTCCACTTTCCTAACAACAGTATTCGTGACACGTTGTGCAGACAGTATTTCAATATACCACTGATTGTACCAGAAAAATTACGTCTTTGTAAGACTCTAAGTTCAGGAGATGCGACATCACTGAACTACTGAAAAACTATCGTGTCATGCAAGACGTTTAAATTTATTACTTCCTTGCTATTAACTCTATTCGCAACACATTTCACAGACATCATTCACATGTGTTGCCAAAAGTACCTAGAAAAATATACCAAGGCACGACACATAGTTAAGGAGGTACGATGTCATACATGGGATGCATGAGAAACTGCCATATGATGCATGACTTTCTAATTTATTATTTTTTCGGTAATAATTATATTTATAACACATTTAGCAGACAGTAGGTAAATGTACCACTGCATGTAGCTGCAAAATTATATCAATGTACAGCGCATAGCTCAGGAGATATGGCCTCATAAACATTAAGCTGCGTAGAAATGAAGCTGCAGGGCGAAATTCGATAGGCATACAGGTGAAATGTGTGTACAAATACGCGTGAAATATGTTAAATATGTGTGAAATATATTTGAATTATGTGAATGTGAACGAAGCCATGGGTAAAGAGCTAAACCTAAACATCTGAGACGATTTCAATCAAATTTTGTGCACATTTTAGTTAGTCAGGGGTAAGAACGACCAGCCTCCTATTTGTGGGAATGTTAAAACGTGGAGAGAGAAGAGTGTACGATGAGATGGACAGAAAGCGAGGGGAAAGGAGGAGATAGGCGCAGCAGGAGGAGGAGGAAATGGCCAAAGGTAGGGGAGGGGGAAATGGATAGGGAGAGGGGTGAGAAAGAGATGTACAGAGACAGGGGAGGAGATGGACAGAAACAGGGAGAGGAACAAATAGGCACAGAGATTTTGGAGGAGGAGATGAGCAGAGAAGGGGAAAAGTCAAAGAAAAGGAAGAGAAGGAGATGGACAGAGAGATGGGAGAGGGGGAGATAGACGGGAAAAGGGTTGTAAACGAAGAGAGGTTGGAGAGGAAAAGATGGGCGGAGTGAGGTGAAAAGAAATGGATAGAGAGGGGGGCAGGAGAAGACGAACAGACAGCAGGAATGGAGGAGGTGGACAAGGGGGGGGGGGGGCACGTGGACTGAGAGAGGGAAGGGTTGAGGTGATGGACAGAGCAGAGGGATGAACAGAGAGGAGGGAAGACAGATGGATAAATGGGATGGGCTGAGAGAGGTAGGGGCATGATGAGATGGATAAAAAGAGGATGAAGAAGGATATGGACAGAGAGACGGAGCCAGAGGAGATGGGCAGGGAGAGGGGAAAGGAGAGAAGATTAGCGTTTAACGTCTCTTCGACAACTAGATCATTAGAGACGGAGTACAAGCTCGGATATTAAGGAAGCATGGCAAAGGAAAGTGGCTATGTCCTTTCAAAGGAACCAAACCGCATTTTCCTGAAATGATTTACGGCAATGAAGAAAAATCTAAATCAGGATGGTCGGACGCAAGTTTGGAAAGGAGATGGGCAGATATAGGAAGATGGAGAACATGGACAACGCCGGATTTCCCAGTTACTGTTTTATAAAAATCACCTTTAAAACGAAGGGAAACGGATACATCTGCTTGCCACGTAAATCCGATTCGCAGCCAACACTGTCTCGAAAAACACAGTTATCGCATTATAAAGGAGAACACAAATAAAAAGAAGTATGGCTTGCCTTACACACACACACACACACACACACACGCACGCACACACACATGCACACACATACACACAAACGCACGCACGTTTGAAAGATAAGTAAGCGCCAAGGCAGAGCCCGGAGCTGATGAGCAAACATGGTATAGCTCTCCTACTGAGCTCGTTTTCAGCTGACAAACAAGAAAAACGAGCCCCACAGAGAGCTTTCATGGCTTCTGTCTGTCAGCGCGCTGATACGAAGAGCAAAAAATGACCACGTGAAGCGATGACCTCTTTCGACTACTGCACCGAATGACAGGGGGTAGGGACGTAAGAATAACGAGATAAATCCTCTTCTGAAACAGGACACAGCATTAAAACAGATGGCAACAAGGCAGCAGACGAAACAGAAAGACAAGATCCGCAGTGTGTGAACTTTACTACTGAATTATTTGGCGCCATTAGTGCTAACATTGCCATAATAAATATCGTGGCTTCTGTTGCAGGCGCCGTGCGGCTTCTAAGGCTGCGGGCGGAGACAGGTACCTATTTGCACTGGCAGGTGGCAGCAGCGCAGTCTGCCAGCTGGCCGCAAGCCTTCTTCAATTACCGCCGGAAGACGGGAGGACTGCGGTAGGTGCAGAAGAGACAAGACGGGCGGAGAGGTTCAAGGCCAGTGAGTTTCTGAAGACAGGGCGCAGGAGGATACCCGTTGCAGACGGTGACCCTCTGAAATATCGGCAAGTTTTAGAAGCTTCCTTACCCTCGATTTGTAGTATTTAGATCCACAGATAGGGATTATGAAAGCACTGTGATACATCATACACTTTCTTTTTGCAAAACAATTTCCATTAATCTCTGTTCGTCTCTACCTTCTTCAAAATCTTCAATCGGAACTTTTCCCGACACATTGCACGTAGATGTGAGGAGATCCTGACCTTTGTAAAAAATCTGTCACTTCAGGTAAGTTTACGTAAATAAATCTGTATAATACGATCCAAGGTCTGAGCTGGAGGCAATATACTCAAAATCTCTCAAGTTTTCGAGAAATATATTATCAGTAATAATAGCTGACAAAACACGAAAACAACAACAACAAAAAATGGTTCAAATGGCTCTGAGCACTATGGGACTTAACATCTGTGGTCATCAGTCCTCTAGAACTTAGAACTACTTAAACCTGACTAACCTAAGGACATCACACACATCCATGCCCGAGGCAGGATTCGAACCTGCGACCGTAGCAGTCCCGCGGTTCCGGACTGAGCGCCTAGAACCACGAGACCACCGCGGCCGGCACGAAAACAACATATCTCTCTTCTTCACCCCCGTAACGCACAAGTTATTAATAGAAATAGTTACTACAAGCATTAACAAAAATTGACGCAAAATACCTAGATGAATGTGGCTATATAAAAAACATGCAGACAGGAAAATACTGTGCGACAATAAACTGCAGTGTGTATATATAGGCTGTCCCAGAAGCAACAGTCAATATTTAATGATACGACAAGGAAAGGTCACTCGAAGCAAAAAATTCCATTAAACAATTCTAAAATGTGTGCCTTACGAGTTGTGAGCACTTCATCCTCGATAATGTGAAACAGATTTCTTCTAGAGCACGCTTTTTGCATTCCAAATTGTGCGAGAAGTTAGTATGGAACAAAACAAGAAAAAGTTGCCCAGGAAACATCTCTTCTAAAATGCATACCTTAGGAGCTATGAGCATTTGTTCAGTAGAAGGGATGTGTTTGACAGTAGCGACGATGAAAAAGTGCTCATAGTTCTTAAAGTGTGCACTTTACATCTCACGTTTACTGGACATTTTTCCTTGTTTTGGTCCATACTAGCGCCTCTCAAAATATGTTAAGCAAACAGATTGCAATAGAATAGATTTGTTTCACAGTATTGAAGATGATCAAATTTGGTGCACATATAAGTTACAATCTGGAAAGACATACTTTACGGTTGAGAAGGACCAGTCTCCTATTGGGGTGAGCTCATAGCTATTAAGATACTGGTGCGCTTTTTAGAGCCCATGTTTACTAGATACTTTGGCTTTGAATGATTATCCCGCTTATTTCCGTGAAAGCGACCATTTGACCATTTCCCCTGGGATACCACGTATAACGGCGCTTGCAAATAATGTAGAAGCCAAAAAAACGTAAGTAATAAAAAAAGTAATTTTAAACGTTCGAACCGTTGATGGTCTCATTAAACAGTACATAATCAAAAGTATAATTGTTATAATGACAACTGAACGTGCACTCAATGAAGCCCCCTCTTTTCGTCTTGTCTACGCCTTCAACATTTGTACAAATGTACGTAGCGATAGTGTGTCACAAATAATACTCTTCCTTTTTTTTTTTTCTTCTCCGTCAGCAGAATTTCGACTGGAGTCATGGAATTCCATATCTCAGACTATTATTCCCATCTCAACATACACAGAACATCCTTCATTATTTTCAGGAATGAAAATGTGACTGACAACTTCAGCTGTTGAATTAAACAACTTTATTATTTATTGAATTCGATTTCGCATCTGCTTAATTTCGTCAGTGTTCGTTTCTTAATAAGTAATAATGGAAATACGGTTCTGCCTTGAGCGACCACAAAATCTTTTTTTTTTAACATTTAAACATGTTTCGGTAAGTTTCATCATCGTCATTAGTTTCATTTATTTTCTTTGCATCATATACTGAAGTTTGTGTGGCTATCTGATATTCGCAGTACAGCTGATACTTTATTCCAGTATTTAACTTTTTTTTCATTTTAATCCATATTTTTCAGCTGCTAACGTGACTGTAAGGATGATGCTGGAAGTATGAACCTGTAAACACTTTCAGTCACAAATTTTCGTTATTGAATACACGATGCATTTCGCACCCTGTGGGTCCATCATCAGGTGTAAATCGTCTTAATACATGATTTATCTTTACACTTGTTGGTTGTTCAATAATTCGATCTCTGGCACTACGAATAAATTAGCATTTTATCACACTGTGCTGAACAACACCTGTGAGGTGTTTACAAAAATGTCTACAAATGTGCCTCTTGAGTAAAGTGATATGCACGAACAGAATAGAGAAACCAATGTATGATGGTGTTAACAAGTTAAAAACGCTATTTTTAAATCCTGTGTTAAGTTCACACTTTTTTATTTTCCGTGTTTCGCACATTTGTCTCACGAAATTCATAACCTAACATCCAACTTTTTCATGACAGGAACACGCATTTCACCTAATTCAAGAGCAAAAATAAATCATTGGTTAAGACGATTTACATCTGATGACGAGCTCACAGTGTCCGAAATGAACCTCGTTATCAATAAACACGAAAATTCGTGAATGAAGCCTTTTTTTAATTCGTGCTCCTAGAACACGTCATTTTTTGTTTATTCCTTTTCTTCATGCCTCTAGAGTATATGTAAACTGTGCTTTCTAATACGCACTGTTATTGTCTGTCAGATATTCACTGATAACTGAATACTTGATTATCTGATAAATAGTGCCAGTGTTTGTTTGTAAGCACAGTTTACATACTCTTCAGCAGCCTAGAAAAGTGGAATTAAAAAAATGCCGTACTGGAACTGAATATCAGCTACACTGCAAAATGTCAGACAGCGACACAAGCATCAGTACACGATATTAAAAAAATAAATGAACCCCTGACGATGGTGAAACTTCACTGAAACATGTTTGGCTGTTAAATAAGAAGAATTTGTGTTTGCCTAGGCGGAATCCTATTTCCATAACCATATATTATTCCAACTCTTGCACCTGAAGATTATTATGTAGAATAAACCTTGTATTGAATGAATTTCTTTAATTCAGTGGTTGGAGGTGATAGCGACAGTGTCATTCCTGCAGTATATCACACCGGCGATGCTCTGCTTGTGTAGAACTTCCTTCCGTCATTTCTTTAGCAGATTATACTCTTTGACTGTCCCAATAATTCGTCCCCTTTACTGTTCTTACGGCTTCAAATTAACTGTTCCTGTATTCCGTGACAGCAATGTTACTGACCTGACCCTTCCTTAACTACATTTCACAGCATTATTCCATTGTCGATTCTTTCTAGTACCTCTTTAGATTTGTTTTCTTTTTTATGTATTCTTATAAAGTCACATTGCATAGGTTTACTGTGCTGTGCAGATGTACGCATTGAGAAACTTCTTAAGTACTGTGCCTGTATTTGACTACTAGTATATCTCCTTTATTGATGAAAGATTTCGTCACATACAAAAGCCCACTTCTGATATCTTGCATACACGGACGAGCAATATGGTTTGCGATTACCTGAAAACTTTAATGCATGGAAGATTTTAGAGAAAGCCGTTACCCAGCAGTGTAATACATATTTGTATTACGATATAGATATATAAGCTGAAGAAAAATTCTCGCATGTGTATTATACAGCACACTTCCTTGCATTCGAACAATACATAAATGTAACCAACATGTGCCTATTTTCGACATAGAATGGACTCCAAAGAAGGGCTGGTTGGCTGCATCGTAATGACATTTTAAAAAACTGTCGTCATTTATGGCATTCTAACAGCGTTAGTCAGTTAGTACTACGGGTGCTGTGAACAACAGTTCCTAGCACGCCTCCCTCAATCCAAATTCATGTTCATACCTCAGCCCACTAAACTCGCACAACATTGCAGAGGTTCTCCAACTGTACTGGAATATCATGTCAACATCGAACGAAACTGATGTCCCCTCTATGTTCGTACCATATACTACTCCCCTCCACAACTTCCAGACAGTTTCAGTATTGCTTCTCTCTTTGTGACACTTCCCTTGTCGCATTAGCCTTGCCTGTTCTCCGCCACAGATTTCACACTACTCACAAGTAGGTCTCCAACACATAGGTACACATAGGTACATGAATGTATAGGTTCACACTGTTACACCCTACAACATTCGAACCCATATTGCGACATGTCATCGTCGCAAATGTGATTTCAGTGTGGTGAAATTTCCGTTACTTTACGTTCAATTTCTATCGAAAATATACATACACGGGTGTTAATGCAGCTCTCTGTGCTAGACTGTCGTGAGCAAGCCTCTTCGTCTCTTTATAAATACTGCAAACTAGGCCCATCTCAACCTGCTAGCTATAATCACTCCTTGGCCTCCCTCTACAATTTTCACGCTCCACACTTACCAATGTTACTGTTTCTTGATGTCTCACGATACGTGATCGCAGTTAATCTCTTGCTTTAGCCAAGTTGTGCGACAAGTTTCTTTTCTGTCACGTCCAATTCAGAACCTTCATCTCATCACATTCAGCGATCTATTGCACTGTGTTTGAATAGCTTCTTTTCTTCTATAGACTGTTTATCGTTCACGTCTGACTTCTGTACAAGACTACACTCTAGACAAGTACCTTAATAAAAGACTCCCTAACTTTAAAATTTACGATTGGCGTCAACAATTTTCTCTTTTTCGGAAATGTTTTTTTCTTTTTATTGCCTGTCTACATTTAATAACACCTCTGCTTCCTTCATTGTCACTTTCGTTGCTGCCACAATCAAAAAATCGTCTATTTCTTTTATTTTCTAACACTTCAGCAATGCCTGATTTGATTCGACTACATTCGTTTTTGTTGATGCTCACATTAAAACCATTTTTTTTCAAAACACTATCCATTTCGCCAGATTTCTCTCTTAACTCATTTACCGTTGATGATGTATACATGCAGTCTGAAGCGACGCATGAAAATTTGTACAAAGTCTGCTTACTAGGCAGATGGCGTAGTGCCTTTGCGCGGCTCCGGACTGAAGCACCTAGAACCGCTCGGCCACAAAGTCCGGCTGAGCAAGAAAAAGCTACTTATTTTCCTGTGGACAGCACGCCGGATGTTGAAGTGTAGACAAAAAAGGTTTAGTCTATAATGACAGGCGTAATCCACTTAGTGGTGCAGTTATAAAAGTGCAGAAAACATCAGGTAATAAATTGTATCTCGTGTTTGCAGTAAGACTATTAGAGGAAAAACAACTAACACACTGAAGTAGGTTCATATTAAGGTACCGATGATCACAGCAGTTGCACTTACACCCCTAACACACAGTATATCGCGAGGAACAGTTACAGGATCACCTACAGTGTTCAAAGTTCTGAAATAGATATCCAACAAGAAGGTCTGAATCGAATTGAATCTGAAATATAGGGAAAGAAAGACGTGCTGGTACAATGTCTGCTACTGGTGGCGTGGCTTTGACTTGACTGCCAATAGCAGAGAGCTAGCAGGGGCTGCTGGCACCTCCTGGACATAACGCAGACACGCACTCATGTCGTGCGACAGGCCAGATAACAGCACAGCTGTCCAGGCGACGCAGGCCATAAATCTGCCCTGCCTGCTGCTGGTGGACTTACCGCTGCCTCACAGAGTACCTGCGTCAGTGCAGTTCAGTTAATGGAAAACCAACTGCTACTTCTAGCACTTGGTTGCAATATCTTTGATACACAGCATCGGAGCGAAAACCAACAGAGATCCACTGTGTGTCATGTGGCTAACTATGCAGAGGAACAAACTGCGGGACTCTTCACCCAGACCTTAATTAGATACCCCCAACTTACACAACTGTTGACTAACAACTAAAAACATAAGGAAATATTTGCCGGTCCAATTCAATAAATGGAAACATCCGCGAGTTGCGACGTAGTCGCAGCAAAATTCACAGTGAACCCGGAAAGTGTCTTTATTCCAGTTACGAAACAGAATATTATACAAAAGGTACTTAAGTTCGGTCTGGAGGGACCATCTTCAAAACCTGAATACGAAATGTGTTGCAGAACCAGCGTTTGTACTTAGCTCTTGAAGATAGTCATCACTGACCGAAATTAACTTCCTCTCATATGATACAGTGGTTAATAACTGCAATAAAGACATAAAAATTAACTATATTTGATGTTCTTGACATGTGGTACGGCATACAGTGTGGCTAACTTCTGTAAGATAATAGTGAATTGCTTTTAAGAGATGAGAAGCATGAGTTCAGCGAAAAGATTCAACTGGATGAGGGATACAATGGTTATTCAGAGATGAAAAGGTTCGTACAGATAGATTAGCCTAGAGAGCTGCATCAAACAGGTCTCTGAACTGAAGACAACGACAACAGCAATGAACTGAATGAAAATGGCCACAGAGCGGAAACTGAAATGGAGTACAAAAGAAACTAAAAGAACAGTCAAATGGCAAATCTGAACAAAATTTCATAGCTTTTAACTATGGAATGAATAAATAAGTTAGATAATTTAACTTCTATAGCTCATTAGTGAGCTTTCAAGCCGGCCGGAGTGGCCGTGCGGTTCTAGGCCCTACAGTCTGGAACCGAGCGACCGCTACGGTCGCAGGTTCCAATCCTGCCTCGGGCATGAATGTGTGTGATGTCCTTAGGTTAGTTGGGTTTAATTAGTTCTAAGTTCCAGGCGACTGATGACCTCAGAAGTTAAGTCGCATAGTGCTCAGAGCCATTTGAACCATTTTTGAGCTTTCAACTATGGTATGAATAAATAAATTAGATAATTTAACTTTCTATAGATCATTAGTGAGCTATCGAAAGTTAAACTTTCTTATTTATTCATACCATAGTTGAAAGCTGTGGAATTTTGTTCAGAGGATAACAGTTTCGCCCTTTGACTGTTCTCTTAGTGTCTTTTGTACTCTATTTCAGTTTCAGATATTTGTCATCATCAATAATCAGAGCACAAATGGTAATGGAAGTAATGACATTCGAAAGTAAAGTCAGATATGATGGCCGAGTAAAGGAAAGACACCAGGAGATGAAGTTTCAATAGAAATGCTTAAAGCCGAAGCTAAAGTAATACAAAACTAACTCAAAATTTTTCACAGAAAGTCTACGTTACAGGACGACAATACCTCAAAATTTAAACTATGTTGTAATTGTACGCATCCCACTTCACATGCATGAGAGACAAGACATAAAACTTTACAGCGGTGTCAGCGCCCTCGCCATAATGTATGAGGTATTCACTAAAATTATTACTAATCTCATAGATTCAACATCGAAACCCACTGACTTGAGCAGTCGAAGGATGAGGTACCAGTTACAAATCACAAATGGTGAATAAAACCTAAAGCAACTGCAACGAGTTTTGAGTATTCATTACCTCCCCATTAAAAGTAAAAGCAAATTCAGCCTCGAGAAACAGCATGGCAGTTATATAATTGCTAATATTTATTTCCAACCCTTCAAATTTAGTTAATAAATGACATAACATGATTATATCAGTGCACGATCACAGCTAAACTAACACAATTTTCTCTCTTGGCTGTGATGAACATTCATATTCAGCTGTTTTGCGATTTTTGATCGATTTCATTTGCTTTACATGATTCTGATCAAGATTCAGAGCCACATCAAATGCTTCTCTAAATGGCTTTATTGCTTACTTTTATACAAATCACTTCATAAAATCTTTGAACGACTTTTTATTTTTTTTATTTTCGAGTTTTACTCAGAAAGCATCACTTTTTTGACACATTTGCCTTCCTAGCGTCTTCTGCTCTTGAAATGTTCCAAAGTTGAGAGTTAAATATCACACTAATGTATCTTTTTATGTTTAAAAAAGAGATGAACTTGACACTTCATCTCGATACAGTCAGCAGTTGTTGATGAAATATTTCAGTTTCGCCTCACCTCACTAAATTTTTCGTAACTAACCGCATTACTTTCAAGTACCTTTTTTTCAGAATTAAACATCATGCTGGTGCTGGTCAATCTGATATGAAAATTCTGACATAAACCCGTTACGTAATTTATATGGAGTGCTGTTCTCGCTCAGTTCAGTCATAAGGCGAAAACATTTTGAGTGTTAATCATATGCCCCTCCTTGCGTGCTCTCATTTGCAGAAAACCTTGTTTAGGTAGCTTGAACCGTCTATAAAATATAACGATTTTTACAACCAGTTGATACTCGATGCGCAGGGCATAACCTGGTGTACCGACAACGATTTTTTGTTGAATGAAGGAAACTCCTGCTTTACCTCAGTCTCAGTCGTTGGTGGTGGTGGTGGTGGTGGCGGTGGCGGTGGGGCGGGGGGGGGGGGGGGGAGGTTGATGTGCATGTGAGGCACGTGTCTAGGATCTCTCATTCATGAACGCAGCTACTCTTCTAATACCTGACGGAGGTATTCCTGCCGAACACTACGCTTTATTACGTTCTACTGGTATCACACAACTAGCGATGAGTCGACATTATTAATTCAGAAAGTGACGAACTGTTTGACTGGATCTGTCGCACTGTTACTCCTAAGTACTTAGATACTGGGCAGCGGTCTAGCTGAACTATCTCCTAGCTTACTTCTAATTTTGTTGGAGCCTACCTGTTCTATAGATGGAGTCCGCATGCGTGCATTTTTCATTGGTTACGCTTCAAATGCTTTTATCTGTGACCGTCTAGCTGAAAGACCTCCTAGCGTACTTGAAATTTCCATGGAACCTGCTTGTTCTTTAGATGGAATGCACATACCTGCGTTTCTCATTGGTTGGGCTTCAGTTGGTTTTCTCTGTGGCAGTCGGTTAGTTCAAATGGTGCTTCTGATAGATTTCCTTCTACAGTTTCGGAGTGGGTATGGTTTATATTTAGACCTTCCTTGGGCAACTGTCTTCCACAGGTCGATATTCCAATTCAGAAGCCACTTTGAGATATGTTGTTGTGGTCTTCAGTCCTGAGACTGGTTTGATGCAGCTCTCCATGCTACTCTATCCTGTGCAAGCTTCTTCATCTCCCAGTACCTACTGCAACCTACATCCTTCTGAATCTGCTTAGTGTATTCACCTCTTGGTCTCCCTCTATGATTTTTACCTTCCACGCTACACTCCAACACTAATTTGGTGTTCTCTTGATGCCTCAGAACATGTCCCGCCAACCGATCCCTTCTTCTGGTCAAGTTGGGCCACAAACTTCTTTTCTCCCCAATCCTATTCAATACCTCCTCATTAGATATGTGATCTACCCATCTAATCTTCAGCATTCTTCTGTAGCACCACATTTCGAAAGCTTCTATTCTCTTCTTGTCCAAACTATTTATCGTCCATGTTTCACTTCCATACATGGCTACACCCATACAAATACTTTCAGAAACGACTTCCTGACACTTAAATCTATACTCGATGTTAACAAATTTCTCTTCTTCAGAAACGCTTTCCTTGCCATTGCCAGTCTACATTTTATATCCTCCCTACTTCGACCGTCATCAGTTATTTTGCTCCCCAAATAGCAAAACGAGTGGCAACAACAGCAACCTTACAAATGAAACTCGGAAACTATACCACGGAATCAGCGCTGTCAGTGATAGAATGGAGCCACCCTCAGCAAAGGCCAGACGGTGTAGCTATCATCACTGAGTGGAGAGCCCTACACAAATTTTTTGTCCGTGGAAACCACCCCTATGCCGTGGGCTGTGGCGGCGTCCCTAATTCTATAATTACGGAGCGCAGGTGGCTATCGGGGAGAAAGCTCTGCCACAAGGGTTGCCGTGATTGAGCCAGGCGGGCCTCGCCGGATGGCCGGAAGGCAGACAGGTGGTCGCTCGGCCGCAGTGTAACGGGACCGGAAGCCGCGCACCCCCGGCCTGTTTACAACGCCGACCCCCACACGATGTGAGCAGGGGGAGGCGGCGACAAAACAGCGCAAGACACGGCGGGAAGGCGGCGATGATTCAGGGCCGCCTTAATGAGCGCCGCGCGTTTGTTTCGCACCGGCTCCCCGACACCTGTGTCGCTTTCCGTTCTAACGAGCTTCGGGCGCTTACGTCGCAATCGTCTGCTTCGACTGTGGACAAGTGACACAGTTCAGCGAACAAATTACGAGGTGCTTCCTCTTCTCCAGACCACTCTAATGGCACTGTGTAGCGAGTCAGGACACCTGGCTACAGGGAACAGTCAGGTGGTATGCAGTACGTAAGCTTGTTCGATATTGTAGTATTTTCTGAATGCTATATTGCGTCAGTCTTCACATTAACAGCACTATGATACATTACTTAATGAAGAAGACGCAAACCTGCAACTGCTGATGATGCTGTTTATTTACGTAAATAACGCCGTACCGGTTACAATCCGAGAAGTCCATCTTCAGACCGCCCTTCACATCAAGATGCACATCTGTTGAAGTTTACGTAAGTTTTTGGCCGTTCGCTCCCCCTTGTAGTGAAAGATTCTTGGTACGGTGATACCCTACGGCAAAAACCGATTGAGAAACGAAATATTTAAGACCCCTACTCTTCATAACGATCGAAATATTTCTTAACATTGTGTTTGATAATTATGCAGAATAGTTGCGTTAGAAAGGCCGTTCCTGACATGGTTTCTTACAGTAGGGCATCACCATCCCAAAAATCTTTCACCACAAGGGGAAATAAAGACGGAAAAACTTACGTTGACTCAACAGATGTGTATCTTAATATGAACAGCCGTTTCAAGTTGAACCTGTCGCTTCGAAGCCGGTTATGGTGCTATTTACGTGAAAAAATCAGTAATGGCTGGGTGCTGTCTTCTTCGTTGAAATAAATCAACCTATATATATTTTGTACTCAGCCACTTGGATCACGCGTATACCCACTGGTACACGAGTTCCTTGACTGTTCATAACCTCCAAATATGCACAATGGACATAATTTATCTAGCACAGCTGTTCCCTTTCTGCAAAACATGGATTGTCTACGTTGATGCATATTGAATAAAACTCAGATATGAAAGAGAATGTAGTTACTTATGATATATCGACTGACAAGACAAGCACACGTTTTTTCGCAAAGGGTACAATATCTCTCCGAGACTGTCTTTTGAGAAAGCGAACATCATTGATAGTGTTCCAGTAACGATAAAAAAGTGAAGGATGTGCAAAAGCTTGCACAAAGTATTCCGGTAGGACACACGAAGTTTTATAAGACACTTTTCGAATGGCACACACCACACACAGAAGAAGATGAAAATGAATGAGGAGAATAGCAGCTCATAATTCTCTGTTCAGTTGTGTTTTCTAAAACTCTTTATTAGCTTTGGGTCGTTTCCTAATTTCTGTCATATGACGTAATTACAAAAGATTTTTTCTGGCAATTTATTTTTATTTCAATTTTTAAAATTCCTACGATAACAGTAGTCCTACTTTTCAAAAAAGGCGTGTGTACAACACATATAATGCACAAAAATTGCTTGATGCGCAGGAGTAATTTTCCTTTTAATATTGTGACGAAACATGAGTGCAAAGTTGTAGCAAAATTTCATATACAGACTTTGTGCTTCAAACTATCTATGAGTATTTCGTGTCTACAGAACATTCCCACTTTTGTTAGGCTATTCTGCGTCTGGTAGTTCAATAAAAATGGACTATTAGCTACTTGCAAACAAATCGCAACTCTCAAAGTCACGTTTATGCATCGACAAATTCAGCGGGGAACAAATAAGTTGTTGCCACATCGAAACACGGGATCTTAATATTCGAAATGGGATGAACGGATTTGTTCATCCACAGTGGAGCGTTAAGCGCTGTCATTAGCAGTAGAGTTTACAAACAGCTCTTGTCCGATACAGTGTGCTGTCCGATACTAACCCCGAAAACAACGCAACACCCAACCCCCTCCCAAAAAGCTCTTGGTATGTTTTACCGAACGATGTGGCGCTATAGTAAGAACAAAGGCTCGCGGGAGGACGACGGTTCAATCCCGCGTCCGGCCATCCTGATTTAGGTTTCCCGTGATTTCCCTAAATCGCTTCAGGAAAATGCTGAGATGGTTCCTCTGAAAGGGCACGGACGACTTCCTTCCTAACTCGATGAGACCGATGACCTCGCTGTTTGGTCTCTTCCTCCAAACAACCCCAACCCCCAAAGGCTCACGTTCGGAGGTCGTCTGCTCAGAACTCCGTTCGACCATGCAGATGTAGATTTTCTGTCATTTCCTCAAATCGCTTAAGGCAGATAGCAGAATAGTTTGTTTCAAATTGATACAGCCTATTTCGGTGTCCTGTAAACTGCGCCCAGTGAAATCTGCATCCAAATACGGTGGGGAAAGGTCCACAAACAGGTAGAGGAGCAGAGGGCACTTACGTGCTGTATTTTGCAATAACTATATGAAGCGGGTTGGAGATATCAAAAAAGAAGTGTAACGACAACGTTTTGGTAATTGGAAGTGATCATAATTTATTTCATATTCCATCAGATACAATTCTAAAATTTTTACGCGGGGCGTTCAGTGAGTACTGCAACCGCTTTTTTCCATGGCCAATTTCGGTTGAACCAATGCAATATTTCTTGTAGGACGTCGTGAAATATTCGCGCATCAGCTCCTATAGTTTCGTGATGTTCTGTCAGTCATGTGGCAGCGCTGTACGTAGACTTTAAAGTATATGGATGATGGAGAGGATATTGATGCGGCAAGACGTTGGTTTCGACGCCGACCAGTACAGCGGTACCATGCGGGCATATAAGCCCTCCCAGTGAGGTGAACGAAGATTGTTTGGAGAAGTAGAGTTTTGTAACCAAAAGAGTGGAGAATACTATGGTGTACTGCTATCCCGAAAAAAACCAACTTGCTTTAAAAAAAATTGTTGCTTTACTTACTGAACTCTGCTCGTAATACTAGCATATCTTCAGAAACTACGACGGAAAACATAAACAGCAAATTATAAGCATGAAATTTAAAAATCGTATCTTCCATGCACGATAAAGCATACTTCAAAATCAATAAAGAATAAAATATGATGTATTCCAGAGGATCAGCATATTATGTATGCAATGTACATGAGATACGTTGCCATACCAACGAAAAGGCCAGGAGTATGCATGTTTAAAGGTAAAATAACCTTCTTCCCCTCCAGTCCCAGTGCTACACTTGTGCGACCTCTTTATGCGACTTCAAAGTAACAAAGCAGTTTCTTTATATTATAAAATTCTGCAAACAAAATAATTTTTAAATTGTTATTTTATGTATCCATTTCATAGATTGGCCCAAGTTCAGCCTAGTACGACATTCGTTTTAGCGATAGGTATTAGCATGGACAGTAATACACGAAGAATAAACTGCAATCCGGCAGCGACTCTGAAACTCTGCATGCTTGGCGGTAGCAGTCAGCGTGGACCAGGGCAGAGCTGTCGTTCCTGGAGTACTGGTTATTCTACTGTCTCTGTTAATTAATACATATTCATAAAACAGATATCGAACTAGACCAATCTGGGACTGAACTATAAAACGGGCCCGTAAAGTTTCATTTTAAAAATCACTGTGTTCGTAACGGAAAACAAACCGACGCTTTCAGTCGGCACTGTGAGTCATATGGAAGACTTTATGAGCACTTTTTATTTGGCTGATTCCAGCTGCACACTGCAAAATCTAAATAGTAAATATCTGCTGAAATGCTGGAGACAACGCGCCTGACTTCACATAGGTGAGACTTCCTGTATGAGCGTTATAAAGATACATTATAAGATGTACTTTCAAACAACAGAGTACACTTGATATATATGTTAAAACAACCAGAACCAGGGGAATATGCGTGTGTCGGAGAGTACTTCTTAGAACGGTATATGGCCCATTGCTGGCGCACTCTTCTTCCGGAAAAAGGATATTTGGGTTGCTTGTCATTTGCACTTCACTGCGGGTAACAGGCGAAAGTCGTACAAATAGTGGTTGTCCAAGCTCCGTTTTACGGCAACTTTCGGAATGGAGGTAGAACGTGACTCATAGGGAGTTTACTGGTGGATGTAAATCCTGAAAGTACAGGAAGGTGAGGAATTAGAAAGGAGGTAGTTTCCAGGAATACTGGACGCAAAATTTCAGATTTCTGTATGGTCGCAAATTTTACTGGGTGAATTTTTTACTTGTGTGCAGATTTCCTTCTACCTTTTTGCCCAACCTGAGCTACTGATCCGTCTCTAGACTTAGACGTGGAGAGAACACGAAACGCTACACTTCCTTCCTTTATTTATGATTATGGTCTTCGTAGAAAAATACAACCTTCCTCATAGAAATCACCATAGGTTTCAAAAACATCGCTCACTTGATACTCGATTGGCTTTCTTCGAACATGATATCCTTATTGCAGTAAATACAATAAACTACCTTGATTTTCAGAGTTTCGAGGATTTATTGATTCAGTGCCGCATCGTAGCTTTGTAAAGAAAATAAGAACACCGGACAAAAAGTTAAATAGTCGCAGGAGCCAGTATGTAAATACAGCATCGCTTCTTGCTTTGATAACAGCCTCAGTTAACCTAGTAAGGAGCCCAACAAGTTTTTTTCAGTTGTACCACATTCATATGAAACCACCTATTCAGATATGTTCCCTTAGTTAATTCCAAATTGTGGAGTGTTGACTCCAACATTCCTCCAGCTTATTCAGTTCCAGACTTTTCTATGGAGTAAGATCGAATGAATTATTTTTAAAAGCATTGTTAGAGAATGTCAGTGATCATACTGTAAAGCAATATGTGAAATTAATTATAAAGCAGCCTAGATCGCAAGGTACGTATATTAAAAGGTGACCGGATTCGGTAATCACATGGTCATCCTCAGTACTTCAGCCGTATTGATGGGGAGTGGCTGTGCATGGCGCAGCAACCGCTGAATGTCAGTAGTCAACAGCTTTCAGTAGTTTAGCGGTTCCTGCTCCAGATCACCTTTTAATATACGTGACTTGCGATCTAGACCGCTTACAATTAATTTCAAATAAGATCGAATGATTCATCGGTCCAGTCGAAGTGCGACTAGGTGTCTGATTGTTCGACAAACCAATCAAGACGGCTTATTTACGGTTTGGAAGACGGGAACACAGCGCAATCGTAATGAGGGTGTGTAATACAGAGGAAAGCGCAAAGATGGTTACCTATAATGCTGAAGTGGTTGATAGTTTACAGTGACCTAAGTGAGTGGCCCCAAGTTATGGTAAGAAAAACACCAAGAAACCACATGAGCCCAGCACTACATCCTCTGCAAACCTTGGGTTAAGCACTTCACTGAGCAAGCGCTGCACTCGACCCCTTGTTAACTTTTGAAAAGAGGAAAAATCGTCAGTTCACACTACATCCTCCAGTTTCCTGTTATGTGTGGCCCACTGGAACAAGCAACTCTTTTGTGCCACTCCGGGAAAAGGCCTTTTACGATGTACATGGATCTGAACGTCCATTGCATGGAGTTCCTTTTGTAACCTTCGCTCGGAGACTGTTTGACATGGACCTGCATTCACTGACATTACCGTGTGCAGTCTGGTTTGAAACCGATTGTCACTGCCGAGGCATCACACTCCTCTCCGATCTCTATCGGGTAGATTGTTCTGTGTTAGTATAATCACATACGTCGCTTTGCGATAATGAGTTAAACTGGCAGCTTAAGATCCGTAGCTGAATTGAAAGGAAACGCGTCGTTACTGGTTTCTGGGGGGAAGATTAGTGAATTTATTTTCGCTGAGGCAGGCTTGTGAGGATACAGTGACGGACCTGAGCGGTCGCAGCGCTATGAATACGGGATGGCTTAAGCTCTCCTCAGCTGGGCTGCTGGTTCCCAGAAATTGTAGCATCATGCTAGCCGATTTCGGGCCCTACTCCCTAGGATGCCCCGGTAGCCCTGTCGATAGACAGAAGCATATGGGCTGCTGGTTCCCAGAAATTGTAGCATCATGCTAGCCGATAGACAGAAGCATAGGATGCAGTGAAGCCTGACGCACCGGTGTGTTGGCAGAGAGGCCACTGCCTCCAAGTTCTGAGGACACGGCTTGCAGCCTGGCAGCGCTGCCAGTGAAACATTACATAGGCTTATGACCGCTCCCGCATCAGGCTCCCAGCAGACTTGCCAAGTGCTACCTGCTGTTCACCCGTACGTCGTTATTTTCGCCCACATTAACGCTAAGGATAATTTTGACACCGAATCTTTAGTCTGTGAGGTTCAGCTGAGATCAGCAACTTTGGACTCTCCATCTGAGGACTACTAAAAACGAGAGCTGGAAAATATAAGTTTTGGGAATTAGAAGCGTCATAAGTGGAAGCCAATTCAATGAATAATAACCTTCACGTTACAATCATATAAAAAATTCTTATACGCTGAAGCATCAAAGAAACGATTGTAGGCTTGCGTATTCAAATACACAGATGTAAACAGGCAGAATACGACGCTGCGGTCGGCAACGCCTATGTAAGACAACAAGTGTCTGGCGCAGTTGTTAGGTCGGATGCTGCTGCTACAATGGCAGGTTATCAAGATTTAAGTAAGTCTGAACGTGGTGTTGTAGTCGGCGCACGAGCTATGTGACACAGCATCTCCGAGAAGGCAATGAAGTGGAGGTTTTCCAGTACGACCGTTTTACGAGTGTGCCGTGAATATCAGGGATCCAGTAAAACATCAAATCTCCGACATTGCTGCGGCCGGAAAATGATCCTGCAAGGACACCAACGACGACTGAAGAGAATAGTTCATCGTGACAGAAGTGCAACCCTTGCACAAATTGCTGCGGATTTCAGTGCTGGGCCATCAGCAAGTGTCAGCGTGCGAACCACTCAACGAGGCGTCATCGATATAGGCTTTCGGATCCGAAGGCCCACTCGTGTACCCTTGATGACTGCACTACAAAAAGCTTTACGCTTTGCCTGGGAGCGTCAATACAGACATTGGAGTGTTGACGACTGGAAACATGTTGCCTGATCGGACGAGTCTCGTTTCAAGTTGTATCGAGAGGATGGATGTGTACGGGTATGGAGACAACCTCATGAAGCAATGGACTGTGCATGTCAGCATGGGACTGTTCAAGCTGGTAGAGACTCGTAATGGTATGGGTCGTGTGCAGTTGGAATGATATGGGACCCATGTTATGTCTGGCAGGTGACACCTGGATCCATTTACGTCTATTGTGCACTATGACGGACTTGGGCAATTCCAGTAGGACAATGCGGCACTCCACACGTTCAGACTTGCTACACAGTGGGTGCAGTAACGGTCTTTTGAGCTTAAACATTTCCGCTGGCCACCAGACTCCCCAGACAAGAACATTATTGAGCATGTCTAGGATGCCTTGCAACTCGTTGTTCAGAACAGTTCTCCACGCCCTCGTACTCTTACGGATTTACGGACAGCCTGCAGCATTCATGGTGTTAGTTCCCTGCAGCACTACTTCAGACATTACTCGAGTCCATACCGCGTCGTATTGATGCACTTCTACCTACTTTCGAGGACCCTACAAGATATTAGGCGATTTTACCAATTTCTTCAGCTCTTCAGTATAATAACGCACCTTCTGGACTCTGGCCACCTGGAGGTCGTGGAAATTATCGATTCTCAATTTTCTCATAGTCTGTTCCTGATGCCTCACTCCAGTCACCAGAATTTTACACCACAGACCAAGCACATTTTACCGTCCGGGATATGGAAGTCCTCTTAAAAAGAAAATAGCACAGCTATAAAGGATGCTAATGGCCCAATAGATGATACACGTAGAATTATTTCAAGGATTAAGATATGTATCCGGTCGGGTTGGCCGAGCGGTTCTGGGCACTACAGTCTGGAACCGCGCGACTGCTACGGTCGCAGGTTCGAATCCTGTATTGGGCATGGATGTGTGTGATGTCCTTAGGTTAGTTAGGTTTAAGTAGTTCTAAGTTCTAGGGGACTGATGACCTCAGAAGTTAAGTCCCATAATGCTCAGAGCCATATGTGAACAAAT
Organism: Schistocerca piceifrons; assembly: GCF_021461385.2. Taxonomy (NCBI): domain Eukaryota; kingdom Metazoa; phylum Arthropoda; class Insecta; order Orthoptera; family Acrididae; genus Schistocerca; species Schistocerca piceifrons. The sequence goes on along the minus strand of NC_060142.1, from coordinate 444,829,063 downwards.
GAGGCATGTTTCCTACTTCTTGTCTAAAACATATGTAAATTTTCGAATAAAAACTGAAAAATCACTTCTATGTATAATTTACAGCTACCACTAAAACTGTAACTGCAAACAAAAAATAATTAGCCACCGATTACACAGGTCACGAAAATGTTTTCCTTTCGTGAGAGTATTTTGTTTAAAACAGCGTCCTTTTCCGTCAGTTAATCTCGAAATATCTCCACTAACGTGCCAACTGAACGTACTGACATTCTCATGAAACTGGAAAATGTAGCGCTGTAATTTCTTAAATCATTATACAGCGTGCGAAATAACCCGTTTTCATCACGATCAGAAATCAAGGGATGTACCGAGAAGTTCTTTTCTGCAATCCCTTTTTATTTCGAACTTGCACACAAGTTACTAGTAGCTGAGCGACTGCAGGTTCCCTCAGCATTTCTGGTGTGACGAATCTGCATTTCCTGTCGGCCGTTGCAAATATGCGACACCGATACTTGCCACGTTCAGTGAGAGAAAATTTTAGGTTCTAACAGTCCGAATGATGTCAGCACATCAGAAAGTTCATTTTCATAGACACGGTAGCGTAAAAGTCGGAACCGAGGAGTGGCAACACAGTATTTACAATGTACCAACCTCTGAGCGGAAAAGGGCATACTGTAAGCGATAGTGGAGTAGTTTTGGCAGGCTTCCCCAGCGTTTCAGCGTGTTGAGACAAATCCTTGGTCATCAATTTTGGTGAAGTTGTAAATCAACCCTTCTGGGAGCGGAGAGGTAAGTTATTCACTCCTGGAGTTGGTGCGAGATGCGTGGCCGGGAGGTCACATAGAGAGTGGGAGGCGCCTGATCACAGCCTGGTAGGTTACGCAGAATGAACCGCCGTTTTAGCACTAGGACAGCATTTGCTCTGAGCAGCTCACAATTTGCGAGGTAAATTCAACTTGTGTTGTTTTTTCGGTGTCATTATATCTTTGGATATTGGATCCGGTTTCAACTTGCGGTTGCGAGCTGCACAGCAGTTCCACAGCAGTTTTCTGTTCAATTAGAGGTATCCACCACTTGTTAGCGGAACAGTCTGCCCGTGGAAATTGATTTCTTTTAGATTTTTTCAGAGACAATTTGTTTCTTCTCTCAACAATGAATAAAGAACTGTTCATAGATTCAGTTTCGATAAAATATTAACTTTTCTTGTGAAGCAGTTTATGGAAAATAATCTAGTATTTAGAAGAACTGATTTCTTTTGCTCCTCTTCTGTAGTCCTACAACAAGTTAGCTCAGACGACCTACAATAAAGAAATATGGCCGATTTATTCCTCATAACTGTGTTGTGCTCTTACTGTGACAATTTTACGTAGTAAAGCAGGTGACTCTATACAGAAGACTGTAATTGTGGTAGGAAATTTTATTAATATGTATGACCAACGACTGATTTTGCAATCAGTTTTGCATTCATAGAGCGCTTTCAATTTCTGTGATTATCAAGTTGATGGGTTAAGGCAATATAAGACTTAACCAGTTTGCATGTGGTTTTTATGATTACGTTGGTGTGGAAGGTAGATAGCAATTTCCACTGCCGAGCTCCAATACATCACTAGCTCACCGTAACGATCCTATGAGCTGCACATTTCAGTCTTTATGGACGTCAAAACACGATAGTTCTTTTCTGTTCTGTCACGTCGCAAAATATCAAAACATGTTTCTATACCACAGATCAGCCGAGTGGTTTCCAACCTTTTTTAGACCATTATTCTCGAGTTCACTGTGACATGTAAGCACTTCATACTGATTCATAGTACAGTTGTAAATGCGTGATTGGATGTCTCAGCTGTGGTCTACTAACACGGAAGCCGGTGGTGTCAATGCCAACATATTCTACTGCCATGGAATTTAATGGTTTGTCCACCGTTTATCGAAACCATTTCAAGCATACTTATTTACCAACAACCAAATCTTCCCAAAAGTACCCTGATGGTAGTGACATTTACAGATACGAGGAAGACACGTGTTAGTTATATCAACTTTATAATGCAGATTACTTGCAGTGCAAAAGTAATTAGGATTTCAGAGCTGCATACGATACCTAAAAATTCAGTGTCGGGTGAAGCCTAAAATCAGTGGCATAGAATCAGTTAATGCCCGGAAATGTTCGTGGACAAAGTAGCATTACATAGTTTGTATACGAATGTGATGAGCCTCAACAGTTGGTGATGAACTGTCCTGAGGAACTTGCCCCAGCCATATTTTATAGCCGACGCAACCGACGAATAAAAAATACGAGACTTATTCGAAAAGGAAGGACCGTTTGCTTACATTTAAATCTTGACACCTCAGGACAAATTTGTACAAACGCAGTGAACACGGGGTAAATGTGCATGATGGAAAGTGGAGTGGTAGGCCCTGAAACCAGACGATAGGCGATTGGTGCTCTTCCTGATGAATTTTCCTGCCTTGGTCTCACCACTATTCATATGACCGTTACGGAAAAATTCGCAAACTCTCAAATAAATATTATTGTGGAACATCAGTGCTGGGTATTTAAGTTCGTAACGTGTCTATGTTCCTCCAAGTACTGACGGAATATTCCGTAAATATAATCAGTCATTTGTTAATGAAACATTTTTTCTACAGCATAACTTTGTTTTGTCTGGTCATGCTAAACATCTCCATTGCATTTAGCGTGAAAGATAGCAAATATTTTGGATCCGCCTTTATTCCACTAATATTGTCAAGCAGAAACAGTTAGTTATGGTACTTGCATTAGGTTAGGAAGGGTCTATGGTCAATGAGACTATTATAGGGGTTTGTCAGTGTTTGTAATACCGAATTCAGTGGTAGGTGCATGAAGTTATTGGAGGTGGGGAAGCTGAGCCCTTGTTTTGTCAGGCAGTCACGGCTTGGCCTGGTAAGTTTATTTGTGCCATTTCAGAAATCACTGAGGGTCATGAGAGCAGGTATTTACAGGGTGAAGGGAAACTTTGACCAGAACTTCTTCACAGCAGGAGCTGATGCATGGGCACAACTAAAGCCACAGAAGGTCCACTGTCTACATGAAGCAGAGAGCCTGGAACAGGCCACAGTGTATTGCCCCAAAAGTCAGAAAGAGACCTTTTTATAGCTGCTTTCGCCGAGTTGCGACGGACCGAAATAATGACAATTGTTGTACGGTCGATGGATCAGCATTACCAACATATTTGAAAATGCAGGACTCCGTACACCACAAGGGTGTTATATTGGCCACAGAAGCCTGCAGGACAAGCCCTACATCGAACTTATGTGCAGAGGCAGGGGAGCCGCCACTGGCTGCTCGGCGGCGATTCGTTGTGGCTAAAGAGGTGCTCAAGCTCTGGTCATTTCCGACTTCGCTGGCTTTCCCTGCAGCTATTATATCTACGAATCCTTAGAGCGACACTATCGCACGCATCCACGAGGTGCGAAACCGTTCGGTATACGGGCCAAGAAGCTTTTATTGGACCTGAGAGAGTATCCACCAAACATACAGAGGGAGGGTTGCCGCAAAGCTCCGCCCTGGTTGTTATTGAAACTTAGAATAATTTGAGATTTGACATAGTGCAACAGATTGTTCAGTTGTTCACTCCAGACTACTTTTTTAAAAAGAAATTTATCATCATTTTACTTGAGTACCAGGACTCTAACTTGGTATACCCAGATGGGTCCAAAGAGGGGGATGCTGTCAGCTGTTCTGTCATTTTTCCTGCCTCTGTCTTTTGGTTCCGTCTGCCTTGTGCGTTTACTACCTTTCACGTCGAACGTTATACGACTTGTAAGGCTGTGGATCAGATGAAACGTGAACGTGGATCCAAATTCCTCATATGCTCTGACTCGCTTAGTGAGCTGCAGACACTCCAGTCTATGTGGCCGGTAGATAGGACACCCACCACGTCACACTTCACTTGCACAGACAAAAAAGGAGGTCTCCTTCTCCTGGGTACCAGGACAGGTGGGTATCCGTGGAAATGAGTTTGCCGATACCGCGGCAAAGGAGGCTTGTACCCTTCCCAGCGTAACCGACTGCCCTATCCCTCTGTCATTTCTGCGAAAGTCAGTATTTGCTGCGAAGGTTTGTCATGCGTCTTTGGTAGGAAGAGTGGCTGGGCGTGACGGAAAGTAAGTTGCTATCAACAAGAGAGACTGTAAGGCCTCCTCCCGGCCAGTCAGAATTGTTGAAGTCTGTTTAACGCCTGTTTGTGATGTATGTTGCATACTGATTACAGTTCGCCACGTTTTAATCGACAGTATTTTATGACGAGAGGGTTCAAGTCTACCGACAGATCTGCCGTCAGTTCTAGGTGATAACGAGATGAATGTGGCACGTCTTTTGCGATTTTGTGTTTTGTTAAGCTCTTAGGTCGATTCTTTTAGTATGTTAGAGGACGACTGGCTCATCCAGATACTGTTTTTATGATCCGCCAAGCTTCTTTCCAGGACTTGCCTCTTACTTTAGTAGCTGTTCAGATCAGTTATCATTGTTAGTAACGGTCAGCCTTGAGTCGCTTGCTCCATTGTACCATTCAGAGGAATCATGTGTGTTCATATAAAAAAAAGAGTACAAGGGAGCGTATGTGGTCTTATGTTGTATTTTATTAGCCCCATTCGCCCCACACAGTCAGCGTACTGGTGCTGATGAACGCGAAGTTGAGCGCCCTCCAGATGCAGGAGCAGCAGCCGCAGCAACAGCAGCAACAACAACAACAACAACCATTACGTGCCGTCGTAAGACGTCACGCAGCCGCTGCTGTTTTGATGATGGCTGATGAACTCCTTGGTGGTGCTGCGGCACGGGAGACGCGACATACGCGCCACCGTGAAGACGGGTGGAGAGTGGAGGAAGAAGAGCGTGTAGCCAGGTGTTGGACTGCGGGTGGCCAACCAACAACGGGCAAACACCAACAGCGGAACCGGACCGATGGATATGACTGCCGAGGTGAACAGCTGCAACAAGGAGGAGCGAGCTGGCCGAATACACGACCAGACCGGGCAGTTTGCCTCACGGCTGGCTGGCTGGCCTTTTCTGCAAACTCAACGCGGAGAAAACTGATTTGCCTGTTTGCGTGTGTTGTAAGGATTAGGTTGTTTGGGGGAAGAGACCCAAAAAAAAAAAAAAATGGCTCTGAGCACTATGGGACTTAACATCTGAGGTCATCAGTCCCCTAGAGCCTAGAACTACTTGAACCTAACTAACGTAAGGACATCACACATATCCATGCCCGCGGCAGGATTCGAAACTGCTACCGTAGCGGTCGCGCGGTTCCAGACTGAAGCGCCTAAAACCGCTCGGCCACACAGGCCGGCCGAAGAGACCAAACAGCGAGGTCATCGGTATGACTGGATTAGGGAAGGACGGGGAAGGAAGTCGGCCGTGCCCTGTCAAAGGAACCATCCTGGCCTGGTTCGATTTAGGGAAATCACGGAAAATCTAAATCAGGATGGTCGGACGCGTCCTTCCGAATGCGAGTCCAGTGTGCTAACCACTGCGCCACCTTGCTTGGTGTGTTGTAAGAGGTGGCTCTTCTCCACTGGTTGGTTTCTACTGATGTTGTATTTACAGTTGCGAATATGGACAAACACCAGCTGTATAAGGGAATTTGTGCCGGACCGGAATTCGAACCTGTATTTTACGCTTATCGCGAGCGGTCGCCTTACAATTAGGCTATTCGTGTACGTTTCAGAGTCACTTCCATATGTCTTTCAACCATGCATGCATGCATGTCCCGAGGAGCATTGTATCGTGCTTCTAAACAACAGAAACACTGCAATATAGTATGTATCCGCCGACACTGGGCAAGCGACTTTCAATTAAACTGCCTCCCCTTTACGTGACTATACACAGTGAATGTTTAAGTGCACGTTGTAGACACATGGTTGATGACATATGGAAGTTTCAGAGTGGCCCTGAGGTGAGCATGGATCATTGTAATATTCCATTACACAGCTGATGGTTGTCCATATTCGCAACTGCAAATACATTTCATGTATTTCACAATGGCTGTAGTCACGGCAATGCCTTAGTCACCGCAGTGCCTGTTTCTTCGGACATGCATTCGAAAACTGCACCGTACTTCCGAATAAAACAGGCAATGAAATATTGATTTTGTAATAAAGCAGTTATCAGCGTCTGTATGTACAGAGTGTAATTCAGTCTGATCAGCAAACGTTGTATTACCAGCACTCGCTGTTTGATTAGTTCCTGCGTGTCTGAACTGTCCAGCTGTAATATCCAAGTTTGTCAGCTGCCGGTTCGTTTGGCCCCTTTTCAGTGTGATGTCATTTGAGTTTTCATTATAGTAATGTTTTCTGTAACCAACCCGCCCTTTAATTAACTGCCAGGCTTCACCTGAATTTTGTGGAAGCTTTTCTAGCTCAACGGCTGTATTAATATACGTTTTGACCGCATGCACGTTTGTCCCGAGATTCCATTCGATGTGTTCCTGCGTGGGCAATCGTTTATCTAGATTATTTTGCGCTTCCTTTTACTACAATTTGTTCTTCATTTTAAAATTCTAAGTGGAAGTTGCTTCTTGCTCTGTTGTTGTCGTGTCTGATGAAAATTACTGACACATTTGTGAGCAAGTTATTACGGAATATTTAACCATTACGTGTTTGCGGCAAGCTTTTACTATTGCGTTGGGACCCTTTTGTAAATTCCTTATGCAAACTGATTGAATTTCGGCTGTTGTATAGACTTTCAGAAATGATTTTGTCATGCTTGAAATGAAACCCTTAGTAATTGTTTACCGTGATTTAATTTAAGTTCATGTTAATGGCGAAGCACCATTGGTACTTAATGTATCGTCTGTTGTAAAGGTTTTAAACTATTTCTCCGGTATCTGGTTGTTTTGGTAGCTTATTCTATTAATCTGCTGCAGAGTTTGCATGTTATTTGGTGGCGAACTAGTTCACCTTTTGGCAAATGCAACTGTCTTGAAATTACCGCATGTATGGGTAAAGAAATGTTTGAAGTTTGGTTAAGAAAAATAAAAATGACTTAGTAAGCGACAAAGATCATTCACAGCTCAACCCAGTCCATACAGTATACATATAAATCTGCGGTCTTCACGCATCACTTCGAACAGAATTAATCGAGCCGAATTTTCGCGCGAAAACACCGTACTTGAAAACAGATGGCCATTTCACTTAGAAATTACATCTCAATTTCCTTTGGTCGGGACGACGCTTTGGCTTCCTTTAATCCATCCGATGTCATTTCGGAAGTGTTCTTACATTCAACCAGGTCATATTTCGCAAGAATGTCGCACATGAAGAAGGATACCCGAGGCAACCACGTGCTACCCTTTAATGTGGTGAGATAAAACTTCAGACCAGACGGTAGGAGCGAACCTCACGGCTGCTTTCTCTGCTTCCACGTTTTTACTACCACTTAAGTTGCCGTAACCTGGAGCGGAACCAGGATTGCGACAGGCTAGTCCCACACACCGAGACTAATTCGCAGTACCTTTTGGGACCACCACAACGTGGTCTCCAGCTAGTCGACCACCCACGACGGGCAAACGGTCTGTTCCATCAAATGAAATTCCACCTTTTCCTGTTAAGCGAAAACACATAGTTCGTACAGTTTGTTAACCAACCAGATTGCCCAGCGTAATACACACCAGCACTCATACAAATCTACAGTCTTTAGGGGCTGTTGTCGCTAAAGATAAAATCATTAGGGTTTTTAGGCGACGCTATTTTTTTCCAAGCTTGACTTCGATCCACCTATCGGAATGACCCTCAGCAGCCTTTCACTGTTCATGAATGACGACACTAAAGGTCTTCTGAAGAAGAGGGATAGGTTCGAAACATAGTGTTTGGAGGAGAAATGATGCGTTGTAATCGTGCACTTGTTCTTTAAAAGACTGGAAACAAGTGTTTAAATGTACAACTACGATACATCTTTTTGTAGAAATCTTCATTCGCGTATCCAAAATTGTCTTACAATTATTAAACGTATTTTAAATCTGTGTTTGCATCTATTAAAAAACGAAATACCATTCGCCAAAATGTAAGATCACGGATAGTGTCCTATTATGGCAAAATGTATTGTTACTAGTGATGTCCTGTTGCAAATCAAGATATGTGTTGTGCTGCAAACTAAGGTTCAAATGGCTCTGAGCACTATGGGACTTAACTACTGTGGTCATCAGCCCTCTTGAACTTAGAACTACTTAAACCTAACTAACCTAAGGACATCACACGCGTCCATGCCCGAAGCAGGATTCGAACCTGCGACCGTAGCGGTTGCGCAGTTCCAGACTGTAGCGCCTAGAACCGCTCGGCCACTCCAGCCGGCTGCAAACTAAGAACGACAGTGCCAAATCTATGGATACCTGCAGAAAACACAAGCACACAACATTTCCAGATGTAAGCGATATGTGACAAAAATGACCGACATTGGCGGTGTTTTAAATCGTTAAATCCACATCTACTTCTATATCTACGAGAATACTCCGCAAATCACACTTAACAACCTTCACAATAATGTTCTATTGATCCACTCTCTAACAGTGCGTGGAAAAAACGAACACATATCTTTTCGTGCGAGCTCTAATCTCCCTCATTTTATTATGATGATAGATTCTCCCTATGTAGGTCGGCGTCTACAAAATCTTTTCACATTCGGAGGAGAAATTTCGTCAGAAGATTCCGCCGCAATGAAAAAGGGCTATGTTTTAATGTTGTCCATGCCAAATCCTATATCATGTCCGTGACACTCTCCCCCCTTTTATGCCATAATACAAAACATGCTGCTCTACTTTGAACTTTCTCGACGTACTTCGTTAACCCTATCTGGTAAGAATCCCAGACCGCGCAGCAGCACTCCAAAAGAGGAAGACAAGCTTAGTATAGGCAGTCTCTTCAGTAATCTTTTACATTTTTTAAGCGTTCTGCGAGTAAAATGTAATATTTGGTTTGCCTTTCCCACAGCATTTTCTGTGTGTTCTTTCCAGCTTAAATTGTTCATAACTGTAATTCCTAGGTATATAGTTGAATTTACGGCCTTTAGACTAGACTGATTTATCGCGTAACCGAAGTTTAACAGATTCCTTTTGGCACTCACGTGGATGACTTCACACTTTTCATAATTTAGGACCAACTGCCAATTTTTGCACCATTCAGATATCTTTTCTAAATCGTTTTGTAATTTTACTAGACGATAATCGACAGCATCATCTGCAGACAACCTAAGACCGCTGCTCAGATTGCCTTCTAAATCGTTTATGTAGATATGGAACAGCAGAGGGCCTATAACACTACCTTGGGGAACGACAAAAATAGTTCCGTTTTACTCGATGACTTTCCATCAGTTATTACGAACTGTGACCTCACTGACGGGATATCACGAATCCAACCAAATAACTGAGACGATGTTCCAGAAGCACGCAATTTCACTACAAGCTGTGTATGAGGTACAGTGTCAAAAGCCTTTTGGAAATCTAGAAGTACGCAATCAATCTGAAATCCCTTGTCAATAGCATCCAACACTTCGTGTGTGTAAAGAGCTAGTAGCGTTTCACAAGAACAATGCTTTGTAATTCCGTGTTGACTGTTTGTCAATAGACTGTTCACTTCGAGGTAACTGATAACGTTCGAACACAATATATGTTATAAAATCCTGCCACAGGCGCCGACTCCATGGAGCCTGAGGGGGCCCCTGTGCCCCTCAAAAATTCGTTTTGGTGGGGGGGGGGAGGGGGGAGCTCCCAATAATTTAAGAAAATTGTTAGTTATATTATGCTTCGTAAAATCACAAAATTATGTTGGAATTTTTTTATTTTCCTTGTTTGACGATAGTTACCTTTTAAAATACATTCAATAATGAGTTAAAGTAAATAATTATTACGGTAGTAAGCAGGTTAACTGGAAATGAGTGGTGTGAATCATGATAGTGTTACGGTGTTGCGGGCACACTTAGAATTTGTCCCAGTGTGTGAACCTCCGGGTTAGGTCTGGAGCCGGCGGGTCAGCGCTGCGACCGCGGCGACATCAAAAGGACTGGAACAGAACTGCCTCGAACCCTCCGCCATGCGCCGCCTTGACGCTTCGAGACATTACGACACCGCGGCTACTTAAAGCCCACCCTGCTGTCGCAGTCATCCAGTGTGGATAGTTTAGTTCAGTGCATGATGCGGACGTGTTTAGTATTCTGACTTTAGTATAAATGACTATATTTTCTTTAGTCTCTTAGTGTATTGTGAATTAAGTTTGCAATGGATAAATTTGTTATAAAAAAGGCGGGCTTGGATGTTGATGATACTACAAGTCAACCTTCAACAATTATTGTGTCGTCAGTTGCTTTCTCGTCCCCAGTTGAGAACCATTCACAGCCAAAACCTGGACAATCCAGTAAGGGAAGAGTCTTGGTTGATCAAATATGCATGGCTAGAATATGAAGCATCTACCGAAAACGCTTTTTGCAAAACCAGCAAAGAGGCAGGTGCTAAAATTCTATTACAATTTTCTTCAAAAAAAAATCCATTTACATCCGTAGGGTTTTCTAACTGGAAAAAGGCTTTGGAAAAATTCCGTCTTCATGAGAACACGTTTACGCATAACGAAGGTGTTCTGAAATTAAATTCTATGACTAACCGAAGTGTGGCCTCCCAATTGAATGAACAGTTAGATAGTGATATGAAAAAGGCCGTTTAGCTCTTGAGACAATTTTTACTGCCGTCCAGTTTCTATGGCGACAAGAACTAGCAAATTACAGGGCATGAAGATGTAAACTGAAATTTTTTTCAGTTGCTCGAACTCCGAAAGAATGACATACCTAAGTTTAAAGATTGGTTAGTGCGTTTGGGGTATATTTTGACGTCCCACGATATTCAAAACGAGATCATTGATTTACTAGGAAAGTCTGTGTTGAGAAAGGTATTGGCTTCAATGAAAAAGACTGAATATTTTTCTATTACGGTTGACGAAAGAAGTGATTTTTTGATTCATGACCAAGAGTCTTTTGTATTCGTGCTGTCGATAATTCCCTAATCATCAACGAAGACTTTATTGGCTTGTGCGAGACCCACAATAATGAATCACAAACTCTGTTTAGTATTTTAAAGTCGTTTTTGCTCGTCTTTGTCAATGGATGTCTTAAGAGGACAGTGCTGTGATGGAGCCTCGAATATGAGACGTAAGTTCAAAGGACTATAAAAGTCGGTTTTAGATACACAACCAAAAGCACGTTATGTGCACTGCACTGCTCACAGTTTAGACTTGGCAGTTGTAGACAGTCTCCGCCATCTTAAGTCCATGAGGGATATTACGGCTTTAGCCAAGACTTAATAAACACCATAAGGGAATCCAACAAAACGATGGGACTTTTCAGAAGCATACGCTGTGAGAGCGTCAATGACCAAGCTGGTCTACGACCCCTTTGTCCGACTCAATGGACTAAGCGAGCTTCTAGTATCTTGAGAATTTTGAAAAACTTCGAAGAACGTCAAGAACTTGTATATTGATGCAAGGAGTGACAGTTTGAACTGTTCTGGGAATTGTGTTTAAAAGAAAAACCTTCACAAGTTGATGATCCTTCGCTTTCTCGGAATCGAGTATACCAAAGAAGCATGAAAACAACGAAGTCAGCTCACCACACACTTTCAAAAACCCAGAGGAATACTACAAAGCTATTTACATTGAAGTTTGTGAAACGGTGCAACCTTGCATTACTGAGCGGATAAATTCAACTAGACTCACACAGGTCATTGCAGTTGAACTAGAGTGCTTGCTTTTAGTAAGCAGAGGTGAAACAAATTTGGAACAAAACAACGAAGTTTTTCAAAAATGACCTAGACATTTAGAGACTGCGCTTACACTTGAATATGTTAGCCGATATCGCTAGTAAAAAACAACTGGTCTTAAAAAACATGCGTGATGTAAGAAAGTACATTACACAAGAGCCTGCAGTTGGAGAAATGTTATGTGAAGTAGTGAAATGCATTAAGCTTCTCCAAGTAGTTCCAATCAAGACAGCAACAGCAGAATGGTCATTTAGCGCCCTTAGACGTCTGAAGTCGTATCTCCGATCAACAATGGGACAGAAGCAATTGAACAACTTGGCTTTTCTTCATGCCCACTGAGATGTTTTGGATCAATTGGATATCCGAACAGTCATCAACGACTTCATGTTCAGTAATCGAGTCAGGCGGCAGACATTTGCACCTTTCTAAAGACACTCTATCCCTCATAATGGCAATAAGAGCAATATTAAAAATCTTTATAAAATAGATAATTAAATACATACTTAATGTTAAACTTTCAATTTCTAAATATTAGTTCTAGTTTAGTAGTGTATTACTATAGTGCTGTATTAGTTATTTTCAAATACTTATTTTTAGACTGTAAGACCCAATTAAAGCCCGCTATTCACATAAATTTTGACTGAAAGTGTTAGGCATACCGTATTAACTTTATTAACTGTATAAAACATTAACTTTGAAGTATTGTTTTTGTTTAATGAACCCTGAGCCTTATTCAAAGTATGCTTAAATCAGCTGCTTCATTTATTAATCAAAGTGCTATTACTGTGCGACATCAATATTTTATGTTTTATTCCTTTAATGATAGTTTAGGATTTACTTAAATATAATTTCAGTCTTTTCAGAGCTATATATTCACTGTTCTGTAATAGTCTATAAGCCTGATTATTACTGTAAATTAAATTAGCTTTTCACGAAAATACGGTGCGTGTTTATGTTTTGTTTCATTTTTCAAAGCCAAGAATTGTGTCAGGCTTGTCGAGTTTCCCAGAGTGTCGAGTTATCGAGAGTCCAGCTTTCGCGGTTCTAATGTTGATCATATGACTCTAAAATTCTTCAAAAAAACTTTAAAACTCACTGTTCTCCATCTAAAATTTAGAAAATTTCGCAGGGCAATATTTTTTATAAGTCGGCGCCTCTGCTGAATATCGACGTTTATGACATGATCCAGTAATTTAGTGGGTTACTCCTACTACCTTTCTTGAAAATTGGTGTGACCTGTGCAACTTCCCAATCTTTGGGTAGGGATCTTTGTCGAGCGAGCGGTTGTATAGGATTGTTAGGTATGGAGCTATTGCATCAGCGTACTCTGATAGGAACCTAACTGGTATACAGTCTGGACCATAAGACTTGCTTTTATTAAGTGATTTAAGTTACTTCACGACTCCGAGTAATCTACTTCTAAGTTACTCATGTTGGCAGTTGTTCTTGATTCGAATTATGTAATATTTACTTCGTCTCTTTTGATGAAAAGTATTTCGAAAGGCTGTGTTTAGTAACTCTGCTTTTGCAGCACTGTCATCGGCAGTATATCCACTGCTATCGCGCAGAGAAGACATTAACTGTGTCTTGCCGCTAGCATCGTTCACATAAGACCAGGATGTCTTTGGATTTCCTACCGGGTTTCGAGATAAACTTTCGCTGTGGAAACTATTATAAGCATCTCGCATTGATGTCCGCCCTAAATTACGAGCTTCTGTAAAAGATCGCCAGTCTTGGAGAATATGCGTTCGTTTCAATTTGGCATGCTTTTTTCGTTTTCTGCAACAGTGTTCCGACCCGTTTTGAGTACGAAGAGGGATCAGTTTGCAAGATTCTCTCGTTGCTAAACTGATACTGTTATTACTCAGCTTAGCCGCGAGTCCGTAGAGGGTGGTATATGTGACGTACAGTATAACTGTTCAGCATTTCCACACGGAATTAGCGAGTGTAAGTCGGACCTTCCTTGATCCGTCTTGGTGGGTCGTGTCGTCGGATTTCCTCTTACCTGTGCGCGGTGCAGCTCTCGTAAATGTCGCCCCGTGAAGATTCTTCATTGGCGCATTGGATGTCTCTGTCGGTGGAAACTAATTGTCTGAAATTGCTGTCGATCAACTTTGGGGTATCTATTTACTCGAAATTAACATTCAGAATGCCGTAATATCACTTTTATTCATATTAGATCAGTAATGAAACACTCATGTCACAAACTACTCGTAACCGAGAGCATGGCTACCATCGAACAAGACAGGAAGAGCTCTTAACGCCGACTGCCGACTTTGGCGCGCAGTCCGTATCACTTACTAGTTTCGTCACAATTTTGAGAGAATGCGTTTAGCACAATTTCGGACGATGTTTTATGCGTACATTCGGATTTAAATATGTATTTTCGCCAACATATCGAGGGTAAATTAAAGTCACCACCACCTATGATTCAGGTATGTGTTTGAAACTAAACTCAAGTTTTCTTTGAAGCTTCCAGCAATCGTATCATCTGAGTTGGGAGGTTAGTTGAAGACTAATTATTATTTTATTCCGGTTGCCAAAAATGACCTCTGCTCATATTAACTCCCAGGAACGCCAAGTTGTAGGATAATATAAATGCATTTCTTATTTTTAAATGCGAACATTTTTAGGTTAGGCTTTACCGTGACTGTTACTGACATTAAATGAAACAACAAGTTTACTGTTACCAGTCACTGTTTTATTTATTTCCACGACGCGTTTCGAAGGTTCAAACCTCCATCATCGGGTGGATTTACATTAGTAAGTATTACATTTGTGTGTGTGTTGTGTTACGATTTTTGGAGGAACTTGTGGCACTGCCTAGTGGAGAAACGAGACGCTATTTCAGAATATGGTTTAGGATTACTTTTGACGAAAAATTAAACAGATATCTAATGGTAAACATTAAATAAGTAAACTACAGTACCTTCAGTGATCACAGGTTCCTTTTGCTGTCGTAACACATCACATGTATACTGCCACATTTGTAAGCAAATATGGCGTCTGGAATCAGCTGGGTGCAAGGTTCGTATAGCAGGAGTGAAGACATAATCGCAAAGTGCAAAGAATATACATCATAATAATATTATTACAGAATAATTGCTTTAAGCATTTGACGGTGTTTGTTTTGAGGTGTCAAATATTAATTGCAAAAAGATGAGTTTTAAATACCTGTAATATCAGTTTTAAGAATCTGACGACCATAACCGCATTGTGCATTCAGTGTTTCTAACGTTAGTTACGTTTTACTGTAAAATGAAGACAGTCCCAATTATAATAACACCAACAAAATGTACGGATAAACAGAGAAAAACCAAACATTGTATTTTGCTCTAGGCTGGATCTTCAGAAAACGTATATAATTCAAGCAAACAGACATGGTAGTTAGCTCTCCCTAGAAATTCATTTCAAGATGACTTAATCTGCCTGTTCTCTTGAGCCCAGTTTCTAATATTCTAAAATCAAAGATGATTGCTATTAAAACATAAAATATGCTGAAAAAAGCTTTGCCTACATAAGATTTAGATTTTATAATGCGAAATTTTGAACACGTTAGTGTGAACTTTTTGATGAACCCACCCATTTACAATGCACTACCTTCACCAAACCGCATAAAGGTACTTCTGGAGTGTACGTTTCAACACACAATAATTTAAGTAATTACACAGTAACGTACTGGTTCCTTTGGATATAAAAAGTAGGAAACCTAAAGAGCCACTTTATTTGTCAGTGTTGTATTACTTTACAGCGATGTTTCTGGTGCTCACATATTCCAAGATAACCGTCCGCGTACAGATGTGCAGTTCGAACTGAGCTATAATTGGACCAAGACGCTAAATTCGGACGTCACTTACGCCACATTTTCTCGACGAAACTGAACGATGATGCTATACAGTGTTTAGCAATTTCGTTGTTGATTGGGTGTTGCTGCCACTCCAGTACCTTGTCATGATCATCGGAAATCCTACTATCTCTGGCTCAGTTCTGAACAGTTGTATAGAAGAGAATATGATACATCACATACAGTGTTGCAGAGTAGCGACCTGGCCAGAAGTAAAAAAAATGAACAAAATGCAGGAAAATTGTGGCTTAATGTCCACTCGACGTTTCGTCAGAAACCACATACGTTTCGAACTGGACACGAATAAGATGAGAAGTCGACAGTAGCCTTTTCGAAGGGATCAGCTAATCAGCTTGTTATTCAGCCAAAGCGATTTTGAGAAACCACAGAAAACAAAACAGAAGAACTGTAGGGGGATTTGGCTTCCAGTCATATCTGCAAGGGAAGGAGTGGGCAAAAGAAGAGGCACTTACGACGCCCCCCTCCCCCCTCGGCCCAACGCCTGGAATCAGTAGTACAGAGTTTTTATTCAGTTAAGAATTTTCATACACTTCCAGACGTGGCTGGATGACCATCGGCTCTCTGGGATATAATAAGCATCTTGATCCCCTGCAAACATTATTTCTTTGGCATGAAATGCCTCGAAATTGAACAAATAATTTAAATAAAAAAATTCATTTTTAGAGTCTTGCTCAAAATTTCAGTTGCAGTAACGTTTTAGTTCATAGTTAATGATTTTCTGTTGTGCAAAGATGCCACAAACTTCCTAATAATCAAATATTTCAAATACTTTTTCTTAAAGTAAGAATACACGTCCAAAGTTCTCCTCGGTACATGTAGCAAAAATAATTTGTATGCAATATAAATTCACTGAGAAGTCACTGAATGTTATAACTTTTGAATGCTAAGTTTGTTCTTATATTAAAAAGCCTCTTCACGAGTTTTGTAGAACTTTCTGTACGTAACCTTTGCTTTCCATGAGGTTACAGCCTTTGCTTATTAGGAAGTTTCTGACATATTTTGCTTTATACAAAATTCTGAAAGTGGGCATAAAAGATCGCTTGTTGAGCAACGTCTAACACCGTGACTTGTGAGAAGCACTGTCAGGTGTTCTTATGTCATTCATATGGAGAGTGTGTGCATGGTATTTGCCTTTAGACAGTTCATGATTTTATCTAAAAGTGTTAGTGAGCGTCTCTCATTTACTTTGTATGTTTCCCTATAGCATGCCCACCAGAGTGGCTAAGCCTGAAAAAATGTTCTTACGCTGCCTAGAAGCATACAACTTGTTGTAGAACACATGTATCATGTAATAAACAAAGTTTTAGTCGTCTGAAGACGTTCCTAGTCGTCTGAAACCTGCAACAGCTATAAAATAAAGGCCTTTTAAAAGTAATTGTGAATATTTCAGTAAAATTCTTCTGAATGTGTAGCAGCATCACACGTGAAATCAAGCAACGTACACTCCGCTTTGAAGTAAAAATTAATTCTAAAAGCTTTATATATGATAAAATTACCTTTTCGACTAACAACGCAGGCAGCCTTCGTCAGTCACCTTAATGAAAGCTGCCTGCAAGAATCGCCGATATGTAGGAAGCTGTGTCACTTATGCCGCGGTTGCACACCCAGAAGAATATTATCGAAATAGACTACGATCACGAAAACTTTCGCTTACATATCTGTGACGTTGCAACCTCCATATGCAGTCTTTAAGAATTATACTTCTTCATTTCATTAATTTCCGATGACGAACTGAACCGTGACTTAAATTGCAGGATGTCAAATCAAACACCTTTCAGCCGTCTAGTTTACAAACTTATTTTATCTGGCTACCAGTTTCGGTGATTTACTACTCCATCTTCAGGCCGTGTGTACAGACAACAATCGTACGAGTATGAAATAAATAATCAAAAATGGAGGTGTGCTGCAAGTCTTATATACAATGGTAATACGTAATAATTTAGCAATACTAACCAGAATAGGAAGTTACACAAAGCTGCAAATAAATCAAGGAATAAAATCAGAGAACAGTTGCGCACTGTGTTAACTTAAATTAGTGAGCAAGGAATTTACGTCATATAATCGTAAAAAAGGAACCTACTAAACGAAGATCAATATTTCATCTCATGCGTAGATAATCAAGGTATAATGCAAATCAGTGTCCGTGAAATAACTGGAGTGAAAGAATATAGTCATATAATGACGAGTACAGACTGAATATAAAACATTTGATTACGTGCTGTCATATACTAGTAAAACATATACCACTTACTGGAGGTCAACCCATTAACTATCTGCATCATCATGTTCCATATACTACTAATAACTAATAAAAGGAGAATATATAAATACATCACTGCAGTTTATCGATGACAACTCATAAGATGAAAGTTATTTAATAAAACATTTCTAGTGAACCAGGCAATGAATGTAATGTAATATACCATAACGAATTTCCACTAAAGAGTAGGCATTGAAACATATGGATAAGACAAAACCAATGTAATCACGAAAGTGGTAAGTCTACCGGTAAGCAGGCGTGTGGTTAGGTAATATAACAAAACATAAGCTATGTAATAAGCTTAAAGAAATGGACTGTGATACGTATGCAGTATATTAGAAAGACGCTGATTACAATCAGATGGTTCAAATGGCTCTAAGCACTATGAGACTTAACATCTGAGGTCATCAGTCCCCTATACTTAGAACTACTTAAATCTAACTAACCTAAGGACATCACACACATCCATGCCCGTGGCAGGATTCGAACCTGCGACCGTAGCAGCAGCTCAGTTCCGGACTGAAGCGCCTAGAACCGCTCGGTCACAGCGCCCGGCCATTACAATCAGAACAACCTGTACCTCTATGTGTCATGTAGCGCTTAAGCAAGGGAAGAGAAGGGATAGTATGACTTACGACAGAAAAACCACCGGAACACGTACGTCGTGGTATACCATATGTCAGTTAGTACCATTGTGATTAAATGGTTGAGAGAGAATTTGGATATCACGGAATATACCAGAACACTGTGCCGGTTATTATCAAGGCATTAGGGGTTCAGGTGTGCAGCCTGAACGGACATCCATGTCAGCTAATAAAACTAGTAATCATGTGAAAACTAACACCCGTCACGTAACATGAAAACTATGTAATGAGAGCAAGAACTCTCAGCACTAACACCATAATGGCAACGAATGTAGTGTGGCAACGTCGTGGTTACATGTCGAAGAATGAAGGTAAACAAGTAAGTAGGTTGAGACAACGTTAACCTACGTCACCCAGGACTTTTGAAAATACTAGGAAGCTGCAAAAAAACTAACGACATCTGTATTATTTGAAGAACAGTAACTTCAAGGTTGTAGTGCAGCCTAGAAAAGTGAGGTTCAAACCCAGTAATGAGTATGTGTGAAGAAAAATTCCTGTACATGTTCAAGATCACTAAAAACAATATTCGTTGTACGAAATTGTTAGCGAGAATTACCAATGTCAGAAACTAATATTACGCATTCCTCATACAGCGTTGTCTCATACGTACAGTAGCTTTTTGCAGCTTGCTAGTTTGTTTACAAGTCCTGGGTGACAGAGAGTAACGTTGCCTTAGCCTACTTAGTTGCTTACCTTCATTCTTCGACATGTAACCTCGACGGTTGCTACTCTACATTGTTTGGAATTATGGTGTTAGTGCTGTGAGTTCTTTCGCCCTTTGCATTGTTTTAATGTTACATGACGAGTGTTACTTTTCACGTGGTTACTAGTTTCATTAGTTGACGTTGGTCGTTATTCACATTGCACTCCTTAACCTCTGATGCCTTGATAAGACCCTCTAATGTCTTAATAATACCCGACACAATGTTGTGGAATATTCCTTCATACCTGCATTCTAAGTTAACCATCTGATCACAAAGGTACTAACTGACATATAACACATTGTGTGCTATACCCCGATACATGTGTTCTGGGTGTTTCTCTGTCGTAGGTCATACTATTTCTTCTCCTCCCTTGCTTAACGGCTACATGACATGTAGAGGTATGCGCTTTTGGTTGTTCTGATAGTAATGAGTGTCTATCTAGTAAGATGCGTGTGTATCACAGTACTTTTCTTCAGGCTTATTTCATAGCTTATGGTTTGGTATATCACCTAGCCACACACTTGCTTGCTAATAATATTCAGCTTATTGAAAAGACCCAACCAAATAATTTCAAAGTAAAATTAAGGAAAAAGAACACACATTTCCTGTTGACAGGAACTGAAAAGAAATACCTTACATGCATGAATCCAAAAGCACCACGCCTAAGAGCAGAGCCAAAAATACACAAGGATGGAAATCCGATGTGTCCCTTGGTCAACTCTATAAGTATTCTAGCATACAAACTGTCACAAAAACTGAATAACATACTGATGAAAAATTGTACATATGAAACAACATATTCCATAAGAAGTAGATGAACTAAGAACCAGAAATCTATGGTAAGATGCTCAGTTTATATCACTTGACGTCACCAACCTTTACTCAAACATATCCATACAAGAAGCTGTAACAGTAATACAAAAGAACCTTATGCAACACACGAAGCTTTCATACACAGGGACAGTCGAATTTATGGAACGCCTTCAGCTAACCCTAAGTCACAACTATCAGTTACATTTATAAACAATCAGATGGCCTAGCAATGGGATCATGTTTGTCTGGTACCATAGCTGACAATACATAAATCACTTAGAACAAAAATTATTTAACAACCTAGAACCTTGCCTAAAGAAAATAGAATTTTACAGCAGATGTGTAGATGAGGCCCTACTCTTAGTGAAAGGGGACACTAAAGACATCTAAATTACTTCAGTAATCGGCATGAGAAAATCAAATTTACAGTGGAACATGAGCAAAATAAAAGCATCAACTATCTGGACCTAAATATTACAAGGCACAACAACACATGCACATTCAAAATTTATAGGAAAAGTACAATGACTGACACTACAATCCCTGCCACCTCATGTCACCCAGATACCCACAAACAGGCAGCATACAGGTCATTGCTACATAAGGCAACAAGAATACTATTGAACCAGGAAAACATGCGACAAGAAATAAACACAGTGAGGAGATTGCAGTTGTCGGTGGTTACGTTTCCATCGTTTACGCAATCCTACACAAAATGAAGAAAGGCCCAGGTGCAAACTGCACCACAGAAGAAAAAGACAGAAACAAATGTATTTCTAGTATCCAATACACTATCACAGATGATTGCAAATATTTTCAAAAATTACGAAGTAAAAACTGGCTTTTCTACATCTAACAAACTACAATAAAAACTAAAACATAATATAAAATGTAATCATGATCCATATTCAGACTCTGGAATATACAAGGTAACATGCGAGGAATGCTCCATGTACTACCTAGGACAAACAGGCAAAAATTTCAACACCAGGTACACAGAGCACATTAAAGCCTACACACACAACAATCACACTACATCAGCAATATCAACATTCATACATAATACAGGACATCCATTTGCAAAAATGGAGCAAAATGTCAAAATAATTGACCAACTAAATAAAAGACGTAAAATGGATTTGCTAGAAGAACTGGAGATATATTCACAGTACGCAAAATATGAAGATAAAATATTAAACGAAAAACATGAAAGTGAATTTCTTCAGATATATCTATGGTATGCTTAAATAAAGATACTAACACACAGAAATAAGCACAATTGTAAAATCAATATAACTAAATTATGAGGAGCCAAATTGTTGAGATAAATAATCTTTGTACAAAATCATATCATAATTTGTGGAAGAACTATAATTTTATCTCTGTGGACAACTTGTAAGACCATCTTTGTAACTGTTTTTGTTTATGTAAGATATTTTCGATGTTTAAAGTGTACAACAATTGTATGTGATGCTTAGTTAGTATGAGACTCTGCACAAATGGACCATTAGAAAACTATAAGTATGAATTCTTCTAAATTTCGCCACTAACTTCACCAAAAGAATCGATAACCATCTAAAAAATCGCATGTTTCCTATATATTGCAGTAAAAGCCAACGAAATGTAGCAGACTGTCACACACTGACAAAACAACAGAAATGGCGTAAAACACACAAAAACGCACTTGAAAATGGAAATCATTTCCCGAAACGCGTAATGCGAAAAGTAAATAAAGAAAATCGTGGCTGGTAGCAGAAAATTTATTTATAAACAAACATATTGTTTTCAAGTTGCAGGCTTTCAAAAAACATTTATAATAGATCAAACCGTGTGAAATATTGATCTGCGTTTAACAGGTTACTTTGTTACGATTATATGACACATATACTTGGCTCGCTGGTATAATTTAATACAGTGTGCAACTGTTCTCTTATTTTATTTCTTAATTTAGCTGTAACTTTATGTAATTTCCTGTACCGCTTAGTAGTGTTATGTTATCACATATTACCACTGCATGTAAGATTTGCACCATGCCCCCTTTTATGGTTATTTATTTCATACTGGTACCATTGTTGTCTGTACACAGGTCCTGAAGATGGCGTAGTAAATCGCCGAAACAAGCAGCCAAACAAAACATGCTTGGAAACTAGACGGCTGGAAGGTGTTTGATTTAACATCCTGTGTCGAACAGCCGACTCCCGCAACCGTCTCTGAAAAGGTGGGCAAACAGAGACGTGATTAATTGACGGTGTATGCAGATTTTTGAATCTGGTACGACTTATTGTAACATTAACTAGTTTACGAGCCACTGCAGCCTCATCATCAGATAGAGATGCTTCAGAAATTTTATTTTCTGTGCCATATGTAGTTACACGCATTGCCTCATGATATCCATGATAAATTAATTTTAATAATGTGCTTGCTAGCCATCACACACACATACATACGCACACACACACACACACACACACACACACACACACACACACACACACGCATAGACACACAAGCACACGCAGTATTTTGGGTGGCTTTGGTTTTATAGCAAAAACTGTTTCTTTACTGTACAACCAAGGTATAATGCAGTCACTAAGCCTACGTTTGCCAGGTATGCAGCTTTAGACAGGCATGTCTGGTTTTTACAGTCGGTCTGGCCAAATACGAGTAAGTCGGACCTGTCCACCGTTTGTTGGACTTCAGGCAACGAAGTATAGAACACACACCTGAGGCCCGTGGCAAGTTAATGACGTAAGTGCGGGAAATAAGTATGAGGAGGAACGTGGAGATGTGCCATAAGGATGTATAGATGTGCTATCAATGTTATTCTGATGCCCTTGTTCTATGGTCGTCCACGTAACACACACAATCTCACAACCAAGCCACGCCCAGGGCAAGCAAGGCAAAGGAGAATTTGTCAATCAGTCGAAGCGCCCCATCCTGCCACAGTGGCAAAATTTCACGAAATTCATACTACAAGTAAAGACGACAGTGCCTTCAGAAAGCTTTTGGCATATAAAGACCGAATAGCTTATTTCAGATCATAACGAATAATTTGATTCGGAATTAGTGAAATTGACAGAATATTACTTTTCAAGTCCAGGCCATATTGGCAACATGGAATGGGGGCTCACTATCATAAACGCCCAATGGACAAATGAATGCAATAAGTTGCAAATCCACACAATCACAGATGATGACGTGGTTGTTGTGTAATTTAAAATTATACTGTTAAGAGTTCTACGAAATGATTTAAAAATGAAGTAACGTTGTTGATAAAGTGGGTTCAAATGACAAATATTAATACTTGACTACAGATTATTGTCATTTCCTTATATGTCTGATTATAATGACCAAACCCGTTAAATGTCTTCTGTTAATCCATCCCAGAAGAACAGATAATTGTTTATTTTGTTTAATGAAGATCACTTAGTTTATTTCGACATAAACTTATCTTATGAAGAAGGATGAGCAATTAAGGAAACTGCGCACTTAGTTGCTACATAACTACCAAATTATAACACCATTTACTGTCTGTTTCTTCAGCTTAGCACGTTTAAGGTCGACCGCGCAAAAACTAATTGATTTTTGATAAACAATTTGGAATACTCAAAATAATTTATTTCCATTTAAAATTGGAAGCCCAGCTTCTAGGGCAAACAGTTGGCCAAATATATTCATGGGGGAAAAGAAAAAGCAACACCAA
Source organism: Schistocerca piceifrons (assembly GCF_021461385.2). Lineage (NCBI taxonomy): Eukaryota > Metazoa > Arthropoda > Insecta > Orthoptera > Acrididae > Schistocerca > Schistocerca piceifrons. Next base: position 444,805,327 of record NC_060142.1, on the reverse strand, counting down.
AAAATAATGTAGAGTAATATAATTTCGGGAAAATATTCATCTAGGTAACACATGTAAGTAATTAACGTTGCAAGATCACAGGATAACGCGAGTGCGAGGTAAGAAATTGCAAATGTAAACTGCTGGTACATTAAAAGGTTGAATACAAGCATGTAAACATACACGCAGTGTGTTGTACAGGTACCAGATGTCAGTTTGTGGGCTAGAATTCTATGCCTATTGCACGTGGGCGATCAATGCAGGGATAGGGACAGGTCTCGTTCGATAATGTCCCGTACGTGCTCGATTGGGGACAGATGTGGTAATCGAGGAGGCCAAGGCAACGTGTCGACACTCTATATAGCATGTTTCGTTACAACAGCGGTATGTGGCCAAGCGCTCGAAAACTTCCCCTGGAATGCTTTTCATGAGTGGCAACACAAAGGGTGGAATCACCAGGCCGGCGAACAAATTTGCAGCCAGGGTGCATGGCGTAACGAGAGAGATCCTGCTGTCATTCGAAATCGTGCCCAACCCATAACTTCAGGTGTAGGTTTAGCACGCAGACGGGTTGCAGCAGGCCCCCAAATGGTCTCTTTCTCACCAAGACACGGCCATCACTGCCATCAAGGCAGAACCAGCTTTCATCAGAAAACAGACCTCTCCTCCAATGAGCTCTAGCTTAACACCACAGCAGTCGCAAGTGGCGGTCGTTTGGGGTCAGTCGAATGTACGCTACAGATCGTCTGGCTCGCAGCTGTCCTTGAACTAACCGATATGTAACAGTTGGCTCGCAGTTGTCCTTGAAGTAAACCATATGTAACACTTACTTGTGTCACTGTGGTGCCAACTGCCGCCCAAATTGCTCCTGTAGAAGCAGTACAATGCGCCAGAGCCATACGCCACTCGCCTCTTGGCAATGCCACGTGGTCGTCTGGAGCCCGGGCTTCCTGCAACAGTACATTCCCTTGACCACCGCTGTCAGGTTCAAATGGCTCTGAGCACTATGCGACTTAACTTCTGAGGTCATCAGTCGCCTAGAACTTACAACTAATTAAACTTAACTAACCTAAGGACATCATTCACATCCATACCCGAGGCAGGATTCGAACCTGCGACCGTAGCCTTTGCCGCTGTCAGGAATCATGTACAGAGGTTACACTCCCGCCAAGTCTCCTTGTAGTATCACAAATGGAACATACACACCCTCTTAGCCCTGTTACATGCCCTCATTCAAATTCAGTGAGATGTCGATAATGACTTTTTTGTCGCCTTCGAGGCGTTCTTGACTGACATCAGCTCACCACGTCCAATCTCAAAGGTATCTAGCGCTCACGATCGTTACAGCGTGTATTTAAGACAAACCTGATATGCATGCTCCTTGTGATGCTATTAGCGCTGCGCCATATTTGAATAGACATCGTCTTTCAGGTGTAGGAACACGCCTACCAACTTTCGCCCATCTCGCACAACTCCTTCTTGGTGCTGCTATTTTTATCTGTCAGTGTATAACGCCGAGTCCGGATTTTATGTTTTTGGTCCCGGCAACGATGACTACCATCCCAGCGACTTGCTGCTCATATCCAGAAAATAATTTTCCTGTAACACCTCCATCTGGTGATGCGTCCGCAGTGGCTCGAGAACTAAGTCGTATCAAAATCAAAAAGCGACTGGTTGAGTACCATAGCTACATAGAGAACCAATAATAACTGTTTTTTCAGAAACCGGTGGTGCTCTATCGTATAACCTAAGATTCCTTATCACCAAGCTATAGATAAATATCAATTTTGTTATATTGCTGCGCCGAAGAATAGTAAATATCTGGATAAAGTGAGCAACCATCCCAAGAATGACGCAGCCTTTAGAGATCTCTGGGGCCGTGTCGAGAGGCGAGCAGCTGGCTTCGGCATTCCTGTGGGGGTGGGGCCGCCACCCAAGCCCCAGGGGAGGCCGGGCTGGCTGTGTGTGCCAGCAGGTAGTCGGGGCCTGGCTCTCCCTCTGGACGCCACCTGCAACAACAGCAGGCCAGGGCCGGGCCGTGCGTGGCCTTGGTAAACACTCCACGCGCGGCCGACCCCAGTTAACTGCCTGCCGCATGGGCCGCAGTCTCCGCATTCGCACCAGTCAACACCAACGAAAGCTACTTCTTTCCTCCTATTTCCTTGCTAGTTCGGAACGATCTGTAACAGTACCAGAACATGACTCACTGTCACATTTCCCACTGTCAGAGTTGCTGACTTCATTCTCTCTCAGTTCCTTTCGTAAACAGGCTTGGCATACATCTGGGATTAGCAAGCACACACTTTGTTTTTTAGCACTGTCCGTGGTTTCAAAAATGTCCAGAGTCTGAGAATTTTATGCCTAGCGAGGATTTATTTATTTATTTGCTTATTTATTTTTAATCTTCGGCCTAGATGATCGGACATCGCATTTTAAAACATTCTCTTGTGGCCCTGCCTCTCTCACCCGACCTTCGGTCAACTGCTGATGTTGATGAGGAGGTGTGACTACAGGTTTCGCCACTACTTTTCACTCAGTCATTTGGCGACACAACAGGAGCTACGTGCTTATGTTGTTTTCGTGTGTAAAGTAACTCGTCTTTTTAATAGTTTCATCTCTGTTCGAATTTTGTCCAATCGTTTAGCAAATGGGAAGGAAAAGTCTAGGTTCAATGGTAGCCTACAACACGAACACAAATTTTTGAAATTGTGTAGTGATGGTAAGAATGAACGTGTCTATTCCACACTGTCTAACGGTCAATTTTCTGTTGACCATACAGGATATTATATTGAAGACCATGTTAAAACTGCTGAAGGGGGGAGTGCTGTTAATGCTACTGTTTCAGCGAACATAACGCCACTTTAAAGCCAAATATAGGATTAAGTGTGATCTGGACTGTGCTGCTAAAGAGGACATATTTTCGTACCACGCCATTTCTTGAAAGAGTACTGTCTGATGAATAATACAATTGAATAAATACACTGAAATGATAAAGTCATGGAATGGTGATATGCACATATACAGATGGCGGTCGTATCGCGTACACTAGGTATAAAAGGTCAGTACATTGGCGGAAATGTCATTTGTACTCAGGTGATTCATGTGAAAAGGTTTAAAATATGATTTTAGCCTCACGGCGGGAATTAAAGCTCTGAAAGCGGAATGATAGTTGGAGCTAGAGGCATGGGCCATTGAGTTTCGAAACTCGTCAGGGAATTCAATATTGCGAGATCTACAGTGCCAAGAGTGTGCCGAGGGTATCTCGCTATGGGCTACACAGAGGCCGACGACCTTCACTTATCGACCGAGAGAAGCGGCGTTTGTGTAGAGTTGTCAGAGCAAACAGACAAGCAGTCCTGCGTGACACAAGCACTGAAATCAATGTGGGACGTACGACGAACGTATCCATTAAGATAGTGCGACGAACTTTAGCGTTAATGGCCTATGGCCTATGGCAGCAGACGACCGATGCCATCGTCTGCAGCGCCTCTCCTGCACTCTTGTCCAAATCGTTTGTATCCCCCATTGGAAAACCATGGCCCTAGTCAGATCCGATTTCAGTTGTTAAAGAGCTGATGGTAGGGTTCGAGTAATGAGCAGACCCCACAAAGCCGTGGACTCAACCTGTGCAAGCTGATTGTGGCTCCATAACGGGAGTTTGTGACACTTTCACCGAGTGACACTGGTAATAAGATGAAATGTGTTGACATCTGCGTGGAGTCACGGACACGGCAGGTAGTGGACAGGGTGTTCCAGAAGTAGGATGCACCAGCCTGTCCGCCACTACCTGCGACGTATTCTGGAGCAAGCCAAAGCCCATTTTCGGCATCAGTACGTAGTATGCGTAGCTTTGTTTCAGAGTTCAGTAGTGCAGTTGGCCTCTGACTAGCGCCGGCCGGTGTGGCCTTGCGGTTCTAGGCACTACAGTCTGGAACCGAGCGACCGCTACGGTCTCAGGTTCGAATCCTGCCTCGGGCATGGATATGTGTGATGTCCTTAGGGTAGTTAGGTTTAATTAGTTCTCAGTTCTAGGCGACTGATGACCTCAGAAGTTAAGTCGCATAGTGCTCAGAGCCATTTGAACCATTTGAACTCTGACTATCGTGTAGCATTCCCTGTTTTACTGCTAAGATGACTGAGTTCAACAACACCATTAAAGAGACGCTTTTATTGATTTTCAACGAACTATAGAAACAAAAAAAGGGACTAAATGGCGTTGTATAGAATTTAAAGAGAGTAAATGCAATAGAGGACTATCCACAAAAAAATAGCACAGTTTTAGGGTGAGGCAGCCACATTTATATTGCAGATGAAGCAGCAAATGAAGTTCGAAGAGGTTTTTTCACGGCAAAGAAGAGGGCAAAACAAACAGACGGCGCAGTTTCATCAGCTTACGTTGAAGAAGTAGAGCAGCTCTCCAACCCAGCCTACGACTTAGTAACACCGTTACGAGCACACAGAAGTGCGAAACAATCGTTACATTGCATGAGGCGAAAATATGGGAACTACACAAGATGCCATCGATTCTGGAGGAATATTCTCCCAAGAAAATAATTTACTGAGAAATGATGGTAACAATGTCTTGCTTGCAGATGCAGGGGATCGAATGACAGAATACTGATGTTTGCCAACGAAAAGGGAAAAACTTGTTTATCAAACTGCGTATCAGTTTTAGTGGATAGAACGTACAAGAGTTCTAGCAAGCAACATGAATAGTTGTTTATGCTCCTTCTTGGCCTTAGGAGAAACAAGTACCATTCCAATTTTTCACGCTTTGCTACCAAATAAAATGCGAGAAACATGTGAACATTTTTAAAACTACTAAAAGTAAGGTGCCTGGATTAAAGCCTGCATCTCTGATGATTGACTTCGAAATTTCCATTGTCCAAGCACCTAGAAGTTTCTTTTCTGGAACAGAGATTATTGGTTGCATTTATCATTTTAATCAATATTTGTCGAAACAACTTCAGTGTTGTGGCCTCGTTGCAGCCTATAAGGAAAACAAGGACATACACTGTCACATAAGGCTGTGTTCTGCTCTGGCACATCTCCGCTGGAAAGGATGGAGATGGTTTGCTGTGTATATAGGAGAGCAAGCCTGAAAACCCAAAGCTTCAGGAGTGTTATAACTATTTTTTTGGATCAGTAGCTGGATAACGCACATATTCCAAGACAGATATGAAACTGCAGTGTAAGACGCCGTCGCACTTATAACGTTTCAGAACGATGGAACCGAAGAATTATTACAGTAATTTTATAAGTTTATTCGAGTATTTACACAATAGTAAAAAATCTTCGAGAAGATACAGAGTACCACAGCCATCAATTTGACCGACAATTTGTAATCTCTGATGGGAATAAAAAAAAGTCAGCAAGGAACACTGACGATACGGATGAAACGGTTGCAGAGGCTTGAAAGACATTCCAAACTGACATAAAAGTAAAACCATTTCTTACTTCTTGTGGCCTATGCACAGAAGTTACAATGATGAAGAAAATGTCAACTTCATCGAAAAAATTGTAAATTGTTTAAAGTAATTAATGTACTCATTGACAATCTTGTAAATATTGTGAATAAATTTTATTTTATTTATTTATTTATTTATTCGTGTGGTTAGTGCCCTCCGTCGGGCAGACCGTTCGCCTAGTGGCGGTCTTTCAATTTGACGCAACTTCGGCGACCTGCATTCGATGAGGGTGATGAGGACAGCACAACACCCAGTCCCTGGGCGGAGAAAATTCCCCAACGCAGCCGGGAATCGCCGGCCGAAGTGGCCGTGCTGTTAAAGGCGCTGCAGTCTGGAACCGCAAGACCGCTACGGTCGCAGGTTCGAATCCCGGCTCGGGCATGGATGTTTGTGATGTCCTTAGGTTAGTTAGGTTTAACTAGTTCTAAGTTCTAGGGGACTAATGACCTCAGAAGTTGAGTCCCATAGTGCTCAGAGCCATTTGAGCTATTTGAACCAGCCGGGAATCGAACCCTTCCCCGACCCAGCCGGGAATCGAACTCTTCCCCGATCCAGCCCGGAATAGAACCCGGATCCAGAGGATTGTCAGTCCGTCACGCTGACCATTCAGATGCCGGAGGCGGACAATAAATTTAATGTAGGACTGAAATTACTCTTCGTACTGTTCATGAAAACGACACGAAGTCGGCTAAATGTGTCTTGAAATTGGCAAAATATTCCCTAATGAAGACTAACTAGACTATCTCAAAAGCCGAGCTTTTGCTAGGGAATATTCGCAGCAGTCGCCTTGAAATGTTCTTAGAATCAAAATCTGTAAGGGCTGACAGCGATTACAAAATCTTTGCAGCGGAAAAGCAGGTGAACGACAAGCAACTAAATCCACACTTCCTCCCTCCGTTAGAAGACGAGCAAAACAGCATGAAACTGTAAAGACAAAATAACCTTTCAACATACGTTACAAGTAATTCCAAGTAAACTGCAGCAGGCCTGTTGAGGAAGGATAAGGCGAGCAAGAGCGGTCACGTACTCTCGCCGCCTGGGCTATGAGCGCTCGCGGAAAAACGGGACGGTCAGACGTCGTTAAGTAGCTTCGCACTGGCGACTGGTAGCGCAGGAACGCGCAAACAGTGTGCTGCCTTCAGAGAAATGACCATCATTAAGTTCGGCGTAGCCTTAGTTAAAACCCACATTATATATGGCGCAGTGCTTAAGGAGAAATTCCACCCAAAAATTTAACTTTTCTTGTACTTTGCCTATAGTAACCCAAATTTAAAACCGTGTCTGTTATGTAAAGATGTAGGAATATCCAGGTTTTGAAGTCCATAACTTCAGTGGTTTTTAGGTTTTGAATTTTTATTGTAATTTTAATGGTATTCTTGTAAACCAACTTTCGATACTCACATTACAATTTTCACGTGCCAGATTCTGTAAGTACATTTACAAGGGTTAGTTGGATAGTTCAATGGTTCGGTGTATTCGCTTTACGAGACATATTAATGTTTTATTTTCAGACTTTATTTAAAATTTCAGCTTTAAATTTTCTTTAATTATCAGTACATAAACATGCTGATACAAGCTAATTACATTTTCGATAACATTAATGCATAGAAGTACGCAAACACATTAGGACTACTTCCTACAAAAATTTAATTCGGGGTGGTTAATATTTATGATAGAAAAACAAACTTATCGTTAAATGGATTTTAACATTTTATGAAATAATGACTCTTACTAAAAGACATGTACACATTAAAATTCCGGCAGCATAATAACGTTTAACCTTCGTACTTATATTGTGAAGCTTCATCTTGTAATTTCAGGTTCAAAGGTAACCTTTTTCTTGAATTTTCTAAGTAAAAATCTACTCTGTCAGAAGGAGGTGCAGTGGTAGAGATTGTACGCCAATGCTTGTTTCCTATGAGCTTGTTGATTATGCTGAACAGCAGTTCAGTGTATTCCCTAAATTTATATTTACACTGTCAACAGGTAAAGCAAGTGATTTCCAACACCGGTTGCCAGTTGTTTCGCTTCAGTTTTCCTGGAAATCTTACAACTTGTTTTTCCCAGTTTGAGTTTACGCCAAGTTCGGAGTGAAGGTGGTTCTGTTTGATGCAATCAGACAGCAAGCAGACAGAAATCAAAACTAGTCTTTGGCATCCTTTGGCGTGCCGTAGCCCCTTAAGCAATCCGTATTTCGATCATTTTTTATACGTGCTTGTATTTCGAATACAGCCAAATCGTTTTGGGGTCTAACAATAAACCCTCTGAAGATGTTAACGAGCCATTAACTTCTTTTTATAAAATTTAGGTTTGAGGGTGGACTCTCCCCCTAAAATGGAATGCAACTGTTTTGAAAGGACTGAAAAATAGCACGATGGCCGTATTAGGAACTTCAATGCTGTCAGACACACCTGCGTCAAAGCATCAATGCAGGATACCTCATCTCTATGTTTTTTGTATGTGATGGTGTCTTGAGATGCGTAGTGTTCTATTAATATGCTTCAAAACTTTGAAAACAACGAAAAGTTCAGTTTACCAAAACATTAAAACACATTCCATGAAAAAGATTATGTCATCTCGCAAAGCGTTGCGCAGTTCCACAGATTTCCAGGTTATATTGAGAGTGTAGAAACTCAGCTACAGTTAGAAGTTATACAGCTACTGTAAAAAGTTTGCGTGGTTAGCTTCATAGTAAATGTTAAAATCCATTTTACCATAAGTTTGTTTTTCTAAGTTCAGTACAAAGTCTACGAGACTTCTGTTTCCTCAATGCAAAATTTCAATATTTTACAAGTCTGCAGCTACGATTAAGTCGATATTTAGACTTACATGTAGATGCTAATTTTTTTCACAATGAAGAGAACCAAATCCACCCACAGAAGCTCATTGCCACATTTCAACTTAAGAGCTTGTTTGGAATTAGTGTTAACCGAAAAGTGATACCAGACATTGATCCTTTAGTGAAAAGCACAAATAATATTCACTGTCATTCTGTGTTTTTATGTTTAACGTTTAAATAAAATGGTAAGGATATATAAATTTGCCAATTTCAATTTCGTCCTAAAACGGCTGTCCTCATAAGGCTGAAACAGTCTTAATAAATACCACGTGTCTTGCTTAGCTGCTCCCCTTTCTTTGGATCAACAAAATATTAAAGAGATGTTGAATTTCATTGTCAGTTCTCATTAACACATCAAACAGCTACTCAAAAATCGTAAAAATCCAAAATTTTCCAACATAATAACACAAGATCTTGTCCTTACAATTCTACTTTCCTCGCTACTTGTATCTATTCTAATCCATAATCTTTGCAAATAACGCTTCAATACATAAAATAATGCTGCGACCTGCCATACCTAACCATCGTATATCACCTATTCTGACACTTTTCTATCCTGGTAACATATCAATTTTACCTATCCTGTCAGGGTGGCCATTTTATGTGAGTGTGTGGGTTTTATTCTGTCAAGTTGCACAATGGATTGATCTAACAAGTACACTTTGGCTCCTGCAAGAAACAATTTCCACCTCACACTACTACAGAAGTCAGACAGACGCTCCTAATGTACCAACAAGAACTGCTTGAAAAAATTCAGCAACAAATATCTTCTGGAGTCATCCACTGTAAGGAAAAGACACAAAAATATTCTATATATTCTTATGAAACGAGTGGGATACAGGAGTATTGCTATTCTCCCTTTTCTTTAAGAATGTTATTTACACGGCAGAATGGCTGAGAGCAGCGCCTACACATTCTGAATAACTTTTCTGGGTAGCGTAAAGGCTGTCGCATGAGAAATGTAATGGAGTGTACTGTTATGGAGGATGGATGGGGCTCGCATAACTGTAGTGCACAATACCGTGAGCTGTGACGACTGCTGCCTGTGTCGGTCGCTGCTGACAAATAACACAACTATCTCTTTCCATCTGGATTGACTTTCGCCAATCAAACTCTCCCTATGCCTTGATGAAGTCAAGGACTCCTATCTGCCCCTAGTCTAACTATTGGCATGGTACACCAGTCAGATAACCAGTCCACCGTGATGTCACTCAATACTCGCTCGCAGGCGTTTAAATAGTACTCTGTCTATGTTCACACTGCACAATAAGTGTGGCAGCCAACACAGTGAACAACACTTAATCGCCAGCGACTTGATATAGAGTGTCACTCCGATTCCCTAACGACAGAGGTGCTCTCCCAGTGAAGTACTGAGGAGACACTTTGTTCCTCACTCTTAGCATACATGTACGAGCACACTCGCTCTCCTTACGTGCTCCAGCTCCAGGAGTGACAACGGAACAGCCCCTTTTTCTGGAATAGTTGCAAGGGTATATCATTTGCTGCCTTCCCTCACTCCTCTGACTCTTTCTGTCAGAAATATTCTGCCAATCAGCATTGCACTTTTAAACAGGAGAACGACGTTTCGTTTGAGCCGAGCAATGGGGAAATCTGTAGCACCTCCGTTAGGTGTATACTGTCCTCCTGTGACCACTCTGTTAACATGCAGTCAGTCCGTGAAAAAATGCATCTTCTGGGTGCTCCCACACAATGAAGGAGAATTTTCTTTTTTAAGTCGAATACGGGGATCGTTATCCCTTCGCTCGGGCAAAAGCTATTTTCTCTCTGGGCGGTCACTTTGGCCAAAGTAGGTATGTTGTTGACCTAGACCTCTGAAGGGACGGTCTGCCCAGCAGGCTGATTTCCTCAGCCTCGACTTTTTTCAGCCTCAGTGTGCACTTGCAATTTACTTATTAGATTTGCATATCGCTTACATGAATTCATACAAAATTGTTCTACCTTATTGAGTTTGGGTTCGAATGAAGCGTCTTGATGTGCAGAATACAATTGTGAGGATGGAATATGTAAGAAATGAAGGTCAGGAGACCACGCTACCTTACAATGGCGCCGAAGTGTCAAAAATACAACACATTTGGAACTATGAAACTGTTGCAGTAAATATGGTAAGCGATTTGCACGACCTGCTTAGCAACCATTTTCAGTTTCACTTTTTTTACCCTTCTGGGTTTTAGATCCAAGTAAAATATGTACACCAATTTTTTGTCTTCTCTTCAGAAGTGTATAATCATACACTATGCCCAGAAAAATAGTAATGGTCGAATTTTTGGGGTAGTAAAATAAGAATTTTTTAAAAGTTTTCTATTGCACTGATTCATAATGTCGAATCTGCTCTAACTAATTAGGTTACAATGACACTATGTAGGAAATTGTCTCCTGCAGAAGTACTCAAATATACCCAAAGGTTTGAAGACCTACATAAACTGTAGGAAATTAATTAGACTGTCATGTATATCTTTTACCTGCATGTCAACATAGCATCAGTATGTGCGCACCAACTGGCAGTTTACCCAAACACGTTTACACATTTATGTAGCACTTGTCTTGTAAACACATGACTGTAAAATTGCAGAAATTATCTCTAGAAGACTTTATAATACCAGATCTCGGTATTTTTAAGCACATAAAGTGCCTCATATCAACACAGCACCCACAGTTTGTTGTACATACCTATGGTCCAAATCAAATGGTTCAAATGGCTCTGAGCACTATGGGACTTAACATCTGAGGTCATCAGTCCCCTAGAACTTAGAACTACTTAAACCTAACTAACCTAAGGACATCACACACATCCGTGCCCGAGGCAGGATTCGAACCTGCGACCGTAGCAGTCTCACGGTTCCAGATTGAAGCGTCTAGAACCGAACGGCCACACCGGCCGGCTACCTATGGTCCTCTTTTCTTTTGTAGGCACCTATGATCCTCTTTTCACATACGATGTACGAGGTACTTCTCTTTACATCCGTAGCAACGAAATATTGCACCACAGCTGTTACTGAAATTCACATGCAGAAACGGATATAAAACAAGGTGAATACTTGTAATATTTAATTTTCGCTATTACCGCAAACTGTAGACAAGCAGCGTCGTCCCAGAATCACGTGACTAGCCCCGTTTGGTGTTGAGAAGATGTGCAATAGGTTACACTCACTCCGTAGATATACAAGGTGACAATTATTGAACTATATGAAATGAAATTGTCGTAACTTCTGAATGGTTTAATTTAGGACGTTCAAGCTGTACGGTTGGCAGCGGAACATGATCGGAATTGCATGGTTTGTTTTAGTGACGAAGCCCACTTTCATTTGGATGGGTTCGTCGATAAGCAAAATTGGCGCGTTTGGAGGGACTGAGAATCCGGATTTCGCTATCGAGAAATCTCTTCACCCTCAACGGGTGACTGCGTGGTGTGCAATGTCCATCTAAGTAGGAGAGTGTTAGATGTCCTGGAGGAGCATTCTGGAGACCGCATTCTGGCCCTGAGGAACCCAGAGGCCATTGGCATGGGCCTTGACTGGCCCCCGTATTCTCCCAATTTGAACATATGCGACTCCTTTTTGTGGGGCTATATTAAAGACAAGGTGTACATCAATAACTCCAAAGCCATTGCTGAGCTGAAAACAGCCATTCAGGAGGTCACCGACAGCATCGGTGTTCCGACACTTCAGCGGGTCATGCAGAATTTCGTTAATTGTTTGCGTCATATCATCGCCAATGGCGGCAGACATATCGAACATGTCACAACCTAAATCCGATTGTCTGTACTGACGTTTACATGTTGAATAAAGTGTGTGCACATCGTAATTTGTAACTGATTTACGTTTCTTCGTCCAGTTCAATAACTGAATCTTCAATTTTTGAAACCAAATAACTCATATTTTACACTTTTCAGGAGAAACAAAAAACTGAATACTGCCATAAGTACTACTGCTACATTAATGGAATTTTTCAGAACTGAAAGTTACTTCATTCTGCTTTTATTGAGAAAGAAACAACTAACTTATACTACATCATTTCGATATTTAATGATTTCAAAGTTTTTTGTCTAATTTGGTTTGAACAGTTTACAAACAATTTTTTTGATTTTTAGGATTTAATTGTATGAACACTTCATAATACATTATCATGGTCTGACAAAGTAGAACAAACTGAATTATTTTAACAGCAATAATGATTAACTGTGCATTAACTATAATTTTAGTCACTCACTCAACAAGAAAGCACGTCTTCATAGAATGATCTCTTTGCAGCAGGCACATATTCAATAATTTTCTTCACATATTACATCTTCATTCTTCAAATAGGTACTTGATATGTTGGGTAGGCCATTGGAATGCTGTTCATTAATCCTGGAATGATGAGCTCATGTCTTCTACTTAAGTGAAAAGTATGTCTTAAAATTCATCGATATACAGATTTGTCACTGCGCTTATATTCGGGGAAGCTTTCTTGCAATCCAGTTTCCTTTCGCTTCCAAGCATTATATGATTAAGAAACGTTGCATCCCTACATTTTTCGCAACATTCTGGATCAGATTTCAGAGGACGCCTCTGCTTTACTTCCTTTGCTTCAGATGTAAGTCCTGGGCGTCTTTGGTAATAAAATCAAGAACTCTTGCCAAAATACTATTACGTTGAATTACGTCATTGGAGTCACAACATTTCATTCTGTAGCGGAAAGGAAATTAATAACATAAGATTGGTGTTGCTGGTGACGTTGATATTATTTACATCCATACAGTTTCCTACGGTTCTTCCACGAAAGACTGATACGTACCTGCAACGTTCTCTAACTGCTTTCCCTGGAACATAATCTCCTCTGTAATTCTGATAAGGCTGTCCTTTGGTACGAGCTGTCTTTACCTTATTTCTATCACAATCTGCATTACTCTTCTTCCTTTTTGGAGCCCTAATAATACAACCAACTGCCGGTCAATGAAAAATAACAGTGACTGTTAGTGCCACAACAAAGGAAGGGGATAATTTCATCAACAGTGTGTAGTTGTTGTTGTTGTTGTGGTCTTCAGTCCTGAGACTGGTTTGATGCAGCTCTCCATGCTACTCTATCCTGTGCAAGCTTCTTCATCTCCCAGTACCTACTGCAACCTACATCCCTCTGAACCTGCTTAGTGTATTCATCTCTTGATCTCCCTCTACGATTTTTACCCTCCACGCTGCCCTCCCATACTAAATTGGTGATCCCTTGATGCCTCAGAACATGTCCTACCAACCGATCCCTTCTTCTAGTCATGTTGTGCCACAAACTCCTCATCTCCCCAATTCTATTCAATACCTCCTCATTAGTTACGTGATCAACCCATCTAATCTTCAGTGTGTAGTATTGGAGGTAAACAGATTCTGCTCCGGAGCAAGCAGCATCTGTTGAAAAGCAATAAGTCAGCGACTTATTTGGTTTCAACAATAAACAGCGTAAAGTGCAACATCTTTTCTGCCTTTTATAAGAGCATGACGCGTTTGACTTTAACACCAAACGATAGGCTATACTCTACAATGAAAATTTTGACTTATTTAATATAGGTTAATTCCCACAAAGAAGAAAACAGCACATCTGGAATCTTTGTGATAACTTCACATGTGACAAATTTTGTGTGTGTGTGTGTGTGTGTGTGTGTGTGTGTGTGTGTGTGTGGTGCTTTGCACAAAATAGTGATGTACAAATTACATAAGTGCTGGATATATTTAGGAATATTCGAAAAATACAATGCTGCATCTTCGCAACAAAATCGCGCGGAATTTTCTACGGCAACAACACACCAAAAATACTTCGCCACAGTGGAATAATAAAAATCGAAAACGGGCGATAATGTAAAGTGTACATTGAAAATCGTGTGAACAGCTGTCTGATGATGAACTTGCCAGTTCGAAACCGGTAACGGCGCTATTTACCTAAATAAATAGCAATATTAATAGTGGCTGGTTGCTGTTTTCTTCTTTGAAAGAATTAACCCACATCAATTGTACACAGCCACTGTCTCACCATGTCAATTTTAGACAAAATAGCATTTGACTTATTTGGTTTGAACAATTTGCGATTCAGTTATACGCTATGGGGACAACAGAGAAAGTTGCTAGGAGTCCGTTAGCTGTCCTCAGATGGCAGGCGCAGTTGTGAAAAGGTTGCGATGTGCTTGCTGCACGAATGACGTGACGTTCTCACACAGTTCAACACTGAGCCACTATCACATCCGAATGACCCACTAATCTGAATTCTACACGATTCGACCAGCCGCCCAAATGGAAACATAGAGCGAGACCACCTTCTTTGCCGGCCGTTGTGGCCGTGCGGTTCTAGGCACTCCAATCCGGAACCTCGCTGCTGCTGCGGTCGCAGGTTCGAATCCTGCCTCGGGCATGGATGTGTGTGACGTACTTAGGTTAGTTAGGTTTAAGTCGTTCTAAGTCTAGGGGACAAATGACCTCAGATGTTAAGTCTCATAGTGCTTAGAGCCATTTGAACCATTTTTGAACCATCTTCTGTCAGCTGCTGATAACGCTGTGTTACACCTGTATGCCATACCTCCGTGCTCTTCACAGTGGTCACTCAACATCTGACGCTGTCCACGGTCCTTATATACCCTACTACAACTGGTAACAACACTAAACATGAATAACACAAATTTACTCTGGTGCTAGCTGTACCTGTCACAGAGAATTGCAACTCTAAGCATTTATATACCCATAACGCCGTGAACGACATTGCTTTGACATGTGACCATGTCTTCTCGGGGGGGTTCACGATTTTTTTGTGAGGCAGTGTAAAATGCCTGGTTAAATACACTCCTGGAAATGGAAAAAAGAACACATTGACACCGGTGTGTCAGACCCACCATACTTGCTCCGGACACTGCGAGAGGGCTGTACAAGCAATGATCACACGCACGGCACAGCGGACACACCAGGAACCGCGGTGTTGGCCGTCGAATGGCGCTAGCTGCGCAGCATTTGTGCACCGCCGCCGTCAGTGTCAGCCAGTTTGCCGTGGCATACGGAGCTCCATCGCAGTCTTTAACACTGGTAGCATGCCGCGACAGCGTGGACGTGAACCGTATGTGCAGTTGACGGACTTTGAGCGAGGGCGTATAGTGGGCATGCGGGAGGCCGGGTGGACGTACCGCCGAATTGCTGAACACGTGGTGCGTGAGGTCTCCACAGTACATCGATGTTGTCGCCAGTGGTCGGCGGAAGGTGCACGTGCCCGTCGACCTGGGACCGGACCGCAGCGACGCACGGATGCACGCCCAGACCGTAGGATCCTACGCAGTGCCGTAGGGGACCGCACCGTCACTTCCCAGCAAATTAGGGACACTGTTGCTCCTGGGGTATCGGCGATGACCATTCGCAACCGTCTCCATGAAGCTGGGCTACGGTTCCGCACATCGTTAGGCCGTCTTCCGCTCACGCCCCAACATCGTGCAGCCCGCCTCCAGTGGTGTCGCGACAGGCGTGAATGGAGGGACGAATGGAGACGTGTCGTCTTCAGCGATGAGAGTCGCTTCTGCCTTGATGCCAATGATGGTCGTATGCGTGTTTGGCGCCGTGCAGGTGAGCGCCACAATCAGGACTGCATACGACCGAGGCACACAGGGCCAACACCCGGCATCATGGTGTGGGGAGCGATCTCCTACACTGGCCGTACACCACTGGTGATCGTCGAGGGGACACTGAATAGTGCACGGTATATCCAAACCGTCATCGAACCCATCGTTCTAGAACGGCAAAAGAACTTGCTGTTCCAACAGGACAATGCACGTCCGCATGTATCCCGTGCCACCCAACGTGCTCTAGAAGGTGTAAGTCAACTACCCTGGCCAGCAAGATCTCCGGATCTGTCCCCCATTGAGCATGTTTGGGACTGGATGAAGCGTCGTGTCACGCGGTCTGCACGTCCAGCACGAATGCTGGTCCAACTGAGGCGCCAGGTGGAAATGGCATGGCAAGCCGTTCCACAGGACTACATCCAGCATCTCTACGATCGTCTCCATGGGAGAATAGCAGCCTGCATTGCTGCGAAAGGTGGATATACACTGTACTAGTGCCGACATTGTGCATGCTCTGTTGTCTGTGTCTATGTGCCTGTGGTTCTGTCAGTGTGATCATGTGATGTATCTGACCCCAGGAATGTGTCAATAAAGTTTCCCCTTCCTGGGACAATGAATTCACGGTGTTCTTATTTCAATTTCCAGGAGTGTATAAGATAGAGCCCTCGGTTTGTCCCTACAGAGTACTGATCGTGGCGCCTTATTTCTGAGAATGGGAAAAACGGCTTGAGCCCGGTTTAGGAGCGCTCAGTGGCGGTCACCTTTCTGCACCGTGTATCGACGCCGGGCGTTCCGCGAAAGCTGGGCGCGTGCGGTGCCGCTGTGACAGGCCGCCGACTCTCAGACCGCGTACCCATAATTAGCCGACACCTTTTTGTCAGAGCCGCGCCGCGTTGTAATTTTCCCGAATCTTTTTTTTTTTTCGCCGAACCTCGATCGTTTCTAGAATCATTGAAATAACGAGAAAGCCTGAAGGCTTCGCTATTCATCAGGTGTTATTATTACTTAAATAGCGCTGTTGAAAATTCGGATGTATCAGGCTGTAAATACGGCGATGAATAGCTTTCCACGAAACCGTTTATTTACATTTTTTTTAAAGTTAATTTTTTTAAGTCATTGGTGCCGTAAAATAGACTGCTCCTTTTAAACTGTCTCGATTGCAGCTTCAGGGTTATCTGCAGCAGTCTGCTGACGAAGGGGCGGAGACATTCTGAGAATTTTTAACTGCTCTGTGAGGTCAGGAAACATGTTTAAATCATTTTAGAGATTCTAATTACTACTGGTTTATCACACGAGAAAAGAGACGCTTTGCCTTTCTTTCACAACCTTATATTTTTCGTAACCTATGTTTCTCATTACAAGCCCATTTTCTAGTGTTGCTGTTTCATAGACGCTATTAACTTCTTCTGGTGTTCTATTAAATAAACCAACCGCAGGAATTTTAGTTCTAATTTGTAACACATCACAATGTTACAATACACAACACAGAAATTAAATGATGATATGAGACCTTGATGGTGCAATATCTAATAGTGTACATGTTTCTCACTATAAAATATCGGTCATCATCAATGATAAAATTCGTTACAGTTGCAAATTTGTTTATTTCCTAGAAGGATAGGACAACCCAGTTTCTGAACCTGAGTCTCATCTTCAATTGCATAGAAAATGTGAGTCCATAAAAGTCGAATAACAGTTACGATGAAGTTGAAGTGGTGCATACGTACTCCATGGCATGGCAAATGCTGATCAAGTGTAAAATAAATTCTAAATACAGGACTACTCAATAACCACATTGGTAATAGGGTAATATTTACACAAAAATAAGATTCAGGGTTGATCCAGTTATTTTTACAATATTTGAGTTCGTGATTTCTAATATTTCAGCGTTGAATCCACGAAAGTATCTCTTTTCTCTGTACTGAGTGCAGTATTTCGACACAAACGGAATATCTGTGGACGCTTTCTAAATAATGCTGTTCAAATTTTTACTCATTTATTACAATCTTTGAGAGCACCAAAGGTTACATAGATGACATTTTTTACCCAACAGTGTTCCGAAACGCGTCTTCTATCTCGAAATTTTCTTTGTGTAGATCAAAGAAAAAGTTTTTCTGTAAAGCTGCCCTCAACCCGAACTTTGGTTTGGAAACCGCATTGCTTTGCTGTATGTCCGACGTGATATGCTCTTGCCTTCTTCCTAGCTTACTCAGCCGATGACAGGGGATATTCAGTTTAACATGGACTAAGCACTGTTATATTTACAAATCATTACCGGAGGTGAAAGAAACGGCAAGTGACAAGAAAAAGTGCCAGCAATGACTGGCGATCGGACCGCGAACAGTTAAATATTGTGCTCTGATACGATTTTACGCACTTACTCACACTCGTCTTACCCTAATGACATTTTCGTTTGCCCAGTCACACCGAAAACATTCTGCTTCTTTATTTTTTGAGAAAAGAAATCTTCATCTTCGTTCGCAACAGTTTAAGTGTATCGTTTCCCTTAACGTGCAGGAGAAGCCGCCAAATATTTACATACCTGTAAGACAACTAAGATGATAGGGTGATGTTGTAGACACTGCTTCGAGCTAGAACCGCTGCAGGCTTGTCAACGGTCCCATCCAAATTTGTTAAACACAAGGAAAACGCGACACATTACTTGTGGAAATTCTAATCCGCAAACACTTTTATTCAATAAAATTCTCGTCCTGCTCCTCTGCCTTTGAAATAATCCATTTTGTCGTATTTCATTGTTTAGCACACTTCCTACGTAAACACCTGACTTCGCAAACAGTCCTTCCGTTGCGATGAACAGCGATACTCAGAGAAACGTCATACAGAGGTGATCAGCCTCAAGTCCACACACCATTTCACTAGAAGACATGTTGAGAACGAAAGATTAGTCATTCAGGGAGCTGATGAAGGAGAATAAGACAGTCAATAACTCTTAACGGTGAAGGTGGCCAATATTATACTCCTGTTAGGATGCTGCACTAGTTGACTAAACAAACAAAATCAGACTAAGTAATACTGTAGCAACGGAGCATCGTAGTACATATGGAGGTAAATCGCTTAACTTGCGAAAGGTTCTTATTTCTTCAATATCACGACCAGTTTTGGGTTAACAGATTCCCATCAACAGGTGTAGTATAACTGGAAATGAGCGGGAGATAACGCTACAGAAAATTTTTACACAAATGCTTGTAAGCATAAGGCAATGTGTACTAATAAAAACTGTCTTAGTTAGAACTCTACCCCCTCTGGTAAAAAATGTAAGAAATGTCGCAAAACAGTGGCGATTGGAAAACCAAGAACGGAAACAGATCCTACGTAGATGGAAATGTATACTGTACTACAGAATGACAGGTTGAAACTTACGTCATGTGTTGCGACCCCTAGTGCAGCGGACTGGGTAGAGGAAAGGTGACCAGCACAAGCAAGAGCAATGCGCGAATTGGCGCATACGTTGAAGTGAAGTTAAATAGGTAAGTTACCAAACCGATGGGGCGATGCTACAGGAGGACTAGGAAACATTGCGAAAGCTACTAGCCCTGCTATTCACATTAAACTGACTGTTTCAAATATAATTACTATGAAATGATTCAGTATGACTGGCGACGAAGGTACATAAAATGTAAAATGTTATTTTGAAACAAACATCAGATTGACCAGTTTAAAAATTTAAAGTTGAAAAAGTATACTATAAAGAAATGTGAATGGCGGTGAAGGCGCAGAAAATGTAGAAGTTACAATAAAATAGACTAATGGATTAGATAAACACCTTATAATAAGAAAAATAAGTTTTTAACGTTCGTAAATAAAAACACAATGAACAACCCTAAATACTTTCCTAAGTACTAAGAACGTTTCATTAGCGAGCAATCATTAAGCCGAGACGCAGTAAGACTGCAACCAAACATAATAAAATAATTAACCGAAGCCAGTAAGGAGCAGTGGTGAAACTGAACGGTGTTTCAGAAAACAAAAGTTATTTAGTAGGGTCATGAGTTTAAGCGAGGTATGTTATTCAATGTATGCACCGGGTCTTGGTTGAGTCTACAGACTATTTCGGTTTACTAGATAATATTTAGGACAAGGCCTTTAGTTTGGAGGAGTAGGATGCCGCAGTCCAAGTTTGACTGAAACACAGTGGTCGTTATTTTTAAATGACTCGTCAAAACAGATTTTGAGTTGCTAAGGTCTAGATGCTCTCTGAAACGTACGTCGAAGGAACGACCGGTTTGCTCTGTTTAGATAGACTGGCAATCTCTACAGTGAATATGATAGATACCTGATGGGCCATATTCACTGCATTCTGTGGTTTCGTCGTGTTTCATTTGGAGTCCCCTTTACTGGAAGCAGAAAGCGAGTGTAATACCTGCTTTCCTAAGCCATTTATCGATCCTATCAGATATAATATACGGGATTCCGCAATGAATTTTTACGAGGTTGTCTGTGCTAAGGAGTGATAGAGTAATACGGTTACGTGAGATATTCAACTGCATTTTTTGGGTTAGTGGATCAATAATAATTGGTTGATAACCATTAGAATGCCGATAAATCTAACTGTCTTACGCTCGCGCTGTTAGTTTCAGAGAGCATCAAGAGCGTAAAATACTCAAAATCAGCATTGATCTATCATCTAAAAGATAGTGAGCATTCCTTTTCAGACAAACATGGGTTGCAGCATGCTACCCCTCCAACCTAAAGGGTGTGTCGTATTTATTATCGAGGAAATAGAAATACTTCATAGTATACAACACAGCCCGGCACATACTTCGAATGAACAAAATGGTTCAAATGGCTTTGAGCACTACGGGCTTAGAAATACTTAAACCTAACTAATCTAAGCACAGCACACACATCCATGCCAGAGGCAGGATTCGAACCTGCGACCGTAGCAGCAGCGCGGTTCCGGACTGAAGCGCATAGAAACTCTCGGCCACAGCGGCCGTATCGAATGAACAAATCTCGCTTAAACACCTGAAATTACTGAATAATTTTCTTTTTCGAAACAGCGTCCAGCTTCACCCCTTCTCCGTTCTGGATTCAGATATTTACTTTTTTATGTCTGATAGCACTCTTACTGCATCTCAACTAAATATTTGTTCGCTAAATGATAGTTCTCACGAAGATTTGCAGGGTTGCTCATTATGTTTTTATTAATGACCGTTAAAATTTATTTTCGTTATTATAATGTGTTTGATCTAATCCATTAGTCTGTTTTATTAAACCTTCTACGATTTACGCGCCTTCGACGTCATTCACATTTCTTTATAGTATACTTTTTCAACTTTACATTTTTAAAATGGTCAGTTTGATGTTTGTTATACAATACCTTTCTATATTTGACTTGCCTTCGGCGTATATTATATCATTACATAGTAAACTTTCTCAGCTTGTGTTTAAAACTGTCAGATTCGTGTGAATAGTAAGGCTAATCGCTTTCACGATACTTTTTCAGCTTCGTATTTTTGAAATGGTCAATTTGATGTTTCTCTTATCACACATATTTTCGTCTAATGCGCCTTCAGTGTCATTCAGATCATTTCATGACATACTATTTCAGCTTGCATTTAAGACCATCAGTTTAATGTGAAAGGTCGGGCTAGTCGCTTTCGCGATACTTCCTAATCTTCCTAGTAGATGGCTATAGCATCGCCCCACCGGTTTAGTACTTTAACTATGTATTTCCCTTCCTCGCGTGCTCCTCTTCGTGCCCTGCTCTCGCTTGTGGTGGCCGCCTCTTCTCTACCCATACCTATTCATCCATGTAAGCTCTGTTTCAGATCTTTGTTCCCAGTCACCATGTTCCGCGACGTTTCTTGTATTTTACACCACAATTAGCCCGACCGCAGGCAGATTTTTAGGCTAAGATAGTTCATATTAAAACCCATTGCCTTATGCCTTCAAGCATTTGTGCACAACTTTATCTTAACGTTATCTCTTGCTTGTTGTTGTTGTGGTCTTCAGTCCTGAGCCTGGTTTGAAGCAGCTCTCCATGCTGCTCTATCCTGTGCAAGCTTGTTCATCTCCCAGTACCTACTGCAACCTACATCCTTCTGAATCTGCTTAGTCTATTCATCTCTTGGTCTCCCTCTACGATTTTTACCCTCCACGCTGCCCTGCAATGCTAAAATTGTGATCCCTTGATGCCTCAAAACATGTCCTACCAACCGATCCCTTCTTCTAGTCAAGTTGTGCCACAAACTTCTCTTCTCCCCAATCCTATTCAATACCTCCTCATTAGTTACGTGATCTACCCACCTTATCTTCAGCATTCTTCTGTAGCACCACATTTCGAAAGCTTCTATTCTCTTCTTGTCCAAACTAGTTATCGTCCATGTTTCACTTCCTTACATGGCTACACTCCATACAAATACTTTCAGAAACGACTTCCTGACACTTAAATCTACACTCGACGTTAACAAATTTCTCTTCTTCAGAAACGATTTCCTTGCCATTGCCAGTCTACATTTTATATCCTCTCTACTTCGACCATCATCAGTTATTTTACTCCCTAAATAGCAAAACTCCTTTACTACTTTAAGTGTCTCATTTCCTAATCTAATTCCCTCAGCATCACCCGATTTAATTTGACTACATTCCATTATCCTCGTTTTGATTTTGTTGATGTTCATCTTATATCCTCCTTTCAAGACACTGTCCATTCCGTTCAACTGCTCTTCCAAGTGTTTTGCTGTCTCTCACAGAATTACAATGTCATCGGCGAACCTCAAAGTTTTTACTTCTTTTCCATGAATTTTAATACCTACTCCGAATTTTTCTTTTGTTTCCTTTACTGCTTGCTCAATATACAGATTGAATAACATCGGGGAGAGGCTACAACCCTGTCTCACTCCTTTCCCAACCACTGCTTCCCTTTCATGCCCCTCGACTCTTATAACTGCCATCTGGTTTCTGTAGAAATTGTAAATAGCCTTTCGCTCCATGTATTTTACTCCTGCCACCTTCAGAATTTGAAAGAGTGTATTCCAGTTAACATTGTCAAAAGCTTTCTCTAAGTCTACAAATGCTAGAAACATAGGTTTGCCGTTTCTTAATCTTTCTTCTAGGATAAGTCGTAAGGTTAGTATTGCCTCACGTGTTCCAACATTTCTACGGAATCCAAACTGATCTTCCTCGAGGTCTCTTGCTTATTTCAGTAATATTACACCCGATGCAGCTCGTGATACTGGAAAATCTGGCCAGCAAACTCTTATCAACACCATCTCACTCCTCCCTCAAATCAAAACCCTCACTTCGGATGGTTTCAAATGCTCGCCGACGTTCTGTGTGCACGACTCTGTCGGAGCCTGTAGGTGGTTCTCCACATCAGTGTCTTCGTCAGCTATTAACTTCAAGGTGAAGACCACTGCATTTTCAGCTGCAACAAGCAGTCTCCTTTCGAGGACTTTGTCTCCAGTAGTAGCAGACAGCCATCTGAGCTAGGGATCGTGTGCAAATGACTTGGCTCTTTAACACTGCTGGATTACCTGCTCGTTTACTATCTTCTGCTGCCGATTACCTCCAAAGTAGGTCACATGTTCGAGCCTTGTCTCTTGTTGTACACAGGTTCTTGAAAGCTTTCTTTGTCGCTCTTCATCACCCAGTGCAGGCATACCCCTTCGACTTCGGCCATACCGGACGTTAAACACCGTCCTTTCAGATGTGGTACGCGGCAACCACGAGCTAGTAAGCCAGGAGCTGCGCCAGACACATTTCAGCGGCGGCTTTGCTGACGCTGATGCCAACGCCCGTCGCTGCTAAAGCATTCTATGCTGTGCAGTGGAGTCCTCATTGCCCGTCGCGACGGTACCCACCTACGTCATCGAGAGGCAATAACCCAGTGGCTGCTGCAATCTCATCACTACACCAAACGAATGAAGGACTATTGCAAACAGGGATGTTTCATTAACGGCTCGACGAACTTTCCGAATGACCAGCACGTCCACCCGCCACTTTTCGTGTCAATTTCCGGCTCCACCAGCCCTTGCAGGGACTACATTACAGAGAATTGTCATCCGTCTCTAGCTTTAAGCATGAGAATATGTACTTCCACCTGTAAACGACTTCTTTCCAGAAAACAGAAATTTATATACGCAGAAAATAGCTGCGTGCTTGATATTTAACAATTTTAAGTAGTAGTGATAACGATCAGGGATAACTTAGCTTAAATTCGGTTCGTGTCTTAGAATTTTTTCGGCGTACGTTTTAGGACCTGTCCTAGTTTGAAAGGTAAAGGCAAGAGAATAGCCACCATCAACTTAAACTGAAAAATTCAGTTTCACTGTCTTGAGAGTGTAGCGGAATCAGAAAACATTATGCTGGAGTGTGTAGTACAACAGTTATACGCCTTAGTTAGTGCTATCTACAAGGAGTAAACACATGAATGGAACATTTTTTTTTTTATCGAAGCTGTTCTTGTGGACTGTTGCTGTTCTGCGATTGCATGAAATACAGTAGAGCGCTACAGACATTGTAAAGTACAGACTCTGCCCCACTGTACTTGGGAAGTCGCTGATGAAAAATTAGTTCATTGTTGCTCGTGCTCGTTTCGTCACCGACGGTGGTTACAATGAATCTATCCGACCGTATAAAGAGCGTACATCGAATTTCTTGCAGACTGTAAAAATGCAGCAACGTACCTCTCAATATCGTCCCCCCCCCCCCCCCCGTTTTACTTTTTATTTTTAAGAGTTAAAAATGCTTTTATCTTCCATTTTATCCTTTACCATTTATATTCCATCAACAGGGGACAGGTTGGCAGCAGCCAAGCTTCTACTCGTCAGAGTTTGCTTTATAAAAGTGAATGCACGCATAAATTTTAATGTAATGAACCAGCAAGGTACTCATGACATGACAAACCGTGACGTCAGTTGTTTCAGTTCTATTGAGATGATGAAGATTGGAGCTCTTTTTAATAGTTGGTCAGATACAATAGAAAATATGTGAGATGAATAAATGGGAAAGAACTAATTGAACGAGTAGTAGTCAAGGGGCAAGTGTAATTGTAGCCAGGGAGGGAAAGGACGGGCCGGGGCCTTCATCTGGGGTGTAAGGGTAATGTCGGTTATGGCTAATTGGAAGCAAGTGTCTACAGTTTCCATCTGCTCTCCAGAAGACCAGATATGTAGAAGTGTGTTCTGCTAGTCTTCAGTAGATGTGTGAAAGACACCTGGTACGAATGACATGGAGCAGTGTGGATATGTAGGCCTGTAGCAGATGACTGCACATAATGATCTAGAGGAGCTATTTATCGAGCAATATAAATCAACTGATCAAATGATGGTGATGACGTTGACGAAGTGACGAATGGAAAGAATTATTGCTCCAGGACCAATTAGGTAGAAAAGGCACGAAAGTATTAAGGAACTATCTTAAATAACGCCACAGCTAAAATATTAGAACGTTAAGGAAGATTAGTATTTATATTATCTTCAGCTATGAGATTAATGAAGACCTTGCATTTCGCTGAATGATTCTATGGAATACGGGCTGAGTGTCTTTCTTCTAAGACTGAACGACAATCTTAGAAAATGCCTGTTGTTTCAGAGAGTATAATGGAACCTTGTGACTAGTACGCGCATCATATACTGTAAAAAATGACATGGATGTACTGCAGGTGATTAAGTGAAACTTAGCCATTCCACGTATTGGGCCTCTTGATCAGCAGAACGCTCCACTGAACTGAAAGACTGACCAATGTCAGGATGTTTACACTCCGCCACTTGGTAGGACACAGCAGCGAGACGAAACAGTAAAGGAAATGGGATATTTGCTCAGTTAATTTTATGCAAATGCCCAGATAGTTCTTCATTAGGATCACGGCTTCTCTTCTTTCCTACAGAGGCAACAGCAACGCCACACCTTCAACATCAGAGATTCGTTATCCTCAGTCCTTTGACATCCGCTGCTGGATAAAGGCCTCCTCTACTCTTCTCTATCCATTATGGTCACCAGAAGTAACCGTGCCGTTGATGGATAGCGGAACAAAGTGCAACGCGGGACGTAACTATAACTGTATTGGAATGGATGTGGAAGGGACGTGTAGCAAGCCGGACCGATATTAAATGACACGAGGAAGTGATGAACACCTTTTCTTTGTTTCAAGAGAGTAAGAGAGTGAGACGACGGCGTAATGGAAAGCGGAGAAAGAAGATGTGTGTGCAGGGAACGTGTAGAGGAAAAGTTTATTCACCGGCAGTAGACTCAAGTAAGTGGGGACGTTGATTTCTGAATTGGGTGCGAACTACGAACAGGCCCAGGTATAGCTGAAAGCGACCATCTGCTCAGGGCTAAAAGCGGATTTCAGGCGGAGTCTTAAATGCGCCAATCTTACTACCTTCCAGTTCCAGCACGTTGCTTTGAATGAATGCACCGATTAGGGCAGCTGGAAGAACTACAGTGGGATTTCCTTTGGAGGGATCGCATGTCGACCAAGCGCGAACGATCGGTTGCTGGGGACTACTACTTAAAGTCTTACGCGGCTGTGCAGGTGTTGGGAAGCAAGCGACCGAGAACTGGCAGGGTCTGGCCTTTGGCGGCTGGTTAGCAGGTAAACAGGTAGACGCGGCCGCCATCGGGGTAGGCACGCCTAACCAGAGACGCTCTGGGTGGTCCCAAGTGGGCCCAGCTGCTGGGAGGATGGGGTGTGCATGTTGTGTCTATTATTTATTACTTACCGTTCTTATCTCACAGGTTTCCTCAGCGTTATTTGTGAATTGTTTACAGAGGAATTACGTTTATGTGTGCAGCTTATAAGATTATGACCATGCTACTGCTGACGCGGCTAACCCTTAAGTCGAGAAGGTACTTGGGTTCGGAAACGGAAGATAAGGGCATAGGCAGCTGCAGGTTGAAGGGCTAGTGTTACCAAAGAGCTGGTGTGGCGTTTATACCGCGTCTCTGCCCACTTTTATTACATTCTTTGTTACTGTGTATTAATGCACAGTATAGGAAGATTTTGCTACGGGAGACTAGCTGGTAGATAAGAGAAAAAGTCAAGCTCATCGAACGACACGCCAGACGTTTGCATTGCGAGAGAACGGCCGGGCGAGCAAGCGTCGATTTTATACACGAATTCAGAGAGAGAGACAATGGATATCCACCTACAACGCTGGACGCGAAGAAGCGAATCTTCTACTATTTACATTTATTGTTTACATATTAAAGAAGTTACTTGACTGAGAACTTGTTAATAATAATTTCAGTATGACACTGTTCCTCAGAAAATGCTAATTACAAAGTTTAGTTACTGTCAGTGCTTATTGATGGAAAGGATGGACTAGTCATAAATGCAAGCTCAGAGCAGGCGCTAAACTGCTAAGATAGCTCACAACTAGTCTACGATCGGTTTCCGAGGAGGTAATACAAGAATACATGTATAAAATCTGATCTCATGTAAAGACGGAACAATTTGAAAAATTGGCTCGGATGACGTGCTTGTGATAATCTAAGGCAGTCTACGATTGGTTTACGAGGTGGCACCATGCGAACCAGTGTGTGAAGTGCTTCTCCACGTAAAGACTGAATTAATTGTTAAAGTAATTAATTGTTAAAGTTGCCTCGGGAAACGTAATTGTGCGGTCTCATACTGAGTCTAAGGTCGTGTGAAATGTTCATGTGACTTCCTCGGTGCTCGGGAAGTAATGATTAATGACCAGGAATCTTGTTATGAACTTAACGATAGACTGGTTCAAGAAATCGTTTTACTAATTTTGCGATCGATGAAATAAAACAAAAGTAGTTGGTATCCTAACTTTTCACAATTATTATTATGCTCAGTATTTCGACCAACAGATTTGTCACATTATTATGCGCTATTTTTTCCACAACCGTTAGAGCTCGCGACCGACGGCGAAAAAACCAGTCAGCGGAATATCTACTATACGCAAGGTGAGCAAGCTGGCTACTGTTTATCTATGGGAAATAGGGAGTGGACGCACTAGACTTTCATCTGTAAATTACACGTAGCATCACTATGCGTCCCTGTCAGTATATCGTGGCAGACGATATTTACAGCATTCATTCTCCTGCCTATTGTGATAGTATTAAACTGGGAATTTCTGAGAGATGCTCTCTGTTTTGTTTTGTGGACTTTCAAAAAAAGCATATAATTCTTCCAAAAAGTTTATGATAATGTGAACAAGCAAGCAATATCGCAGGAAGTGTCAAGGGCACAAGGTCTCAGAAGACAAGAAGCTAACATAAGAATAAATATAAGACAAAAGATGCACATCACATTGACCGTGAATGGAAAGATACAGAGTCTGAGGTGAGTACTGGAACGCGGTATGAAGACAGCATCTCCCCCCCCCCCCCTCCACCACTGCGTAATCTGGTATTACATGATTACATGGAGCACTGAGAAAAGTTACAAGCCTAGAGAGAGGAATTCAGCTGGCCTATGAGGAAGATGTGGTATTAATAGCACAGAATGAGAAAGATTTGGTTCAGATAGCAAGAGTGTTAATGGAAAAGGCAATGATAACAGCATGAAGTTGAATATGGATAAGACCAAACACCTCACAGTGAGCAGAAAGGAGGATGACAGTCGTTTAGATGAGGATAGTAAAATTTTTGAAAGGGTAAAATTTTGATATCTTGGGGCAGTACTCAATGAAAGGTATGAGAGCAGGAAATAATGGCTAGAATTCAGACAGGAAACAGGTCCAAATTTGCACTCAGAACGCTACTCAACTCCTGCCTTTGATAGAGACTAACGAAGACCAGGATCTTCAAGACTATAATACAACCAGCGACGCTATAGAGAGTAGAGAAGCGGATGCAGATCCACGTGACAGAAAACTCCAGAAATTTGAGAAAGCAGTTCCAAGACAGGTTTTTGGACAAACGGAGAATGAAGACGATCGAATAAAATAAAAAAAAAAGGCTGCGAACTGCAGTAGTTGTACAAATCGCTGGGCACTGTGGCAGAGATTAAAAAGAGGAGACTAAAGTGGAATGGGCACGTAATGCATCGATACTATCACCAGGCAAGTGGTGGATGAAGGTATCAGAGGTATCCGAGGGGAAGACCACGGCTGAGACGGATTGATGGTATCAGAGAGGATATGAGTTCTATGGGACAATGTGGAGAAAAGAATGACCAAATAAGATGGAGGAAGCTGGCTGACAAGGCCAAAGACAGAGTGCCAGTTGCCTGACCAATCGATTTTTAAGTAAGTAGACAGAAAAATTAATGACAAAATTTGCCTAATGTCGTTTCAACAGTGGTAACGATTTTTTTTTTGCTTTTTTTTGTTTTTTTTCGCTGGTGTATATTGCCAAGTGACTGCTTCATCATCTGGGTTTCAGCTATTGTGTGAGAACGTCCATTGTCATATCAATAGCTACAAACTCGATTCTGCGAATTTTGCTGACATAGTGACATAGTGTCTCCTACATACTGTTCACATTGTTACATTAATGAACACAGTTTTCGAAGAACTCTTACATCGGATCGAGAATTGTATGTATTAAACATAATGCAAAACATTCCCAAGTTTGTAATGTTAAGGGGATGTAGGCGAGTTATTCAGCCACCTAAAACTGGTAGGAGATGAGTTTGCTTGTGCAGCTGAACGCTACTGGGCTCAGGGGCCAGGGTACGGCATGGCTAGCTCTGCCAAAGTGCAGTGACTGGGCCAGACACAAAGACTATTGCTTGCCCGGCCGAGAAAGTATAAAGGCGAGGAGCTCTTAATCTGAAATGGGTAAACCACAAAACACGTGGACAGCGGTGGCCTGCTTAGCCAGCATGCACAAAATTCACTGCAAATGGGGGAATTGAAGGCAGTCTATGGCTATTTGCAGCTCATAGAAATTCTATTATAGATTACAGTTAAATAATGAAGCAAATTTGACTGCATCTGTAATCAGAAAAATGTAATTCATCCAATGAAACAACAGTATTTTTAATATCTTAAGATTACAGAAGTTTGTAGTTTATGGTGACTAAACATTTTCACCATAAACCTTGGAATTAACAACTTTTACATCTTTCATGTGATTTCAACAAACTATACCTCAGATGATAGCATTGCTCTGTAGCAGTCGTCCCAGAAAGGTATTCCTCTGTATCTAATTTACTTCTGGATTTCTTACATATTTGGATCTTAATCGTTATGCAAGAACATCATATTCTCCACAGTAACACGGCAGCTGAATGCAGCGTGAATACCTCACAGGTAATTTAAAAGTAGTCAATTGCATGACTTAGCTTGAAAAGAGAACCAAAAGCCGCTTTTATCAAGTAGACATTAACAGTTGTTTAAACAATGTTAAACCACAACTTAACATGAGTGCACTGGTGCAAGAATACTAGTTCCTTTGTGTATGAACAAGTTAGTATTTGAATTTAATCTAAATCATCTGAGTATGACCGAACGCTTATAACATTTCTTGATTTAAATATTATAATGGAAAAGTTTAGAGCAGAATGTGGTCAAGCTGAGTCAAAATTGCATCTGTAGAACATTAGAATTGTGTGTTTTTGTTGGGGATGGTCGTCAGCCAATGGAGGAGCAGGCAGTGGTGGAACACCACTGGAGTCAAGTGGAGACACTTTTGGAGTGGTGTGTTCAATGGAGCAACTTGACACACTGACACAGCTTAATGATTTGTGCTTTCAGAAGGTAGACATGCCTGTGGAAATGTGGAGTATTTGATCATGTGGATAACTGATTCGGGGCAGTGAATGGCCACTACCATACTTTAACTTCTGAAGAGGTCTGAATATTATCCAGTGTGAAACTCTAACTTCTTCCACTTGACTTACAGAACTAAGAACAAACCGAGCATAAGTTATTACTCTTAGAATTTCATGTATTTTGTAAATCATGGATTACTTGAGCCAGTGAATATTTCATCATTTTGATCATGAAACGGACATAGTTTTCACGAGTCTTTCATGACTATTTATCTGGGGGATTTTTCTATTATTTTCTAGTATCACTCTCAAAGCAGCTTTAGTATATTTAATAAGATTATTGCTGCCTTTGTTATACTTAGTTGTCATAGAATCACTTTGTATTTATTTAAATTTTACTTTCTTGAATAAACATTATTCAACATAATTCTCTGTTGTCTTTATAAATTACAGATGTTAGAATAGAACTCTCTTTATTAATTATTCATTGATAGTTTTTAGCATGTCTGTTTATTTTATTAATTTTCAATTCCAGCCATTGAATATTTGACTGTAAGACCACAGCTGTGAATTATTATTTGCAGTAAGTTAGCTGCTGAGCATGAAAGTAGATGTATGTGGCTCAACCTGTACAGCATTCTCCAGCTATCCCTTTTAAGCAGAGCCATGCACAACCCATTCACCTAGGCATAAAGCAACGTCAACTAAAGTCACAGTTGGTTTGCTTGTAGAGAATACTGGTTAGAGAGCATCTACTCAGAAGAATGTTTGTTATGTACTGTCGCAACTTCTGTGCTAATTATAGCTTATAGTTATACTGAACTGCGATGCCATTGCTAGAAAATGGTAATTACAATGCAAAGAATAATAACTAATAAAAATCATAATAATAATAACAACAACAAAACAAGCATTCAACAGTTGAGATCTACTTTGTTAGAGGTTTTACCCCAGGGAGCAGTCAATTTCCCATTCCCAAGAAAGTGAAAAGTAGGCATTCAGATTTTGGAGGCCTACAGCATTGTAAAAAACCTGAACTAGAATCAAACACAGAAACTCGAATTACCTAGCCACTTTTAATGTAAATTCACTCTCAAAAACATTAAATCTTAAAAATTTGATAAACTTTTGTAAGTAGGCTGTTTATGTTTTCTCTATGTAAGTAGGCTGTTTATGTTTTCTTATTGGCAACGTTACGTAGCGCTGTATGAAAAATCACTGGCTGTGCTGTGTGCAGTCTGTGGGTAGTTTGCATTGTTGTCTGCCATTGTAGTGTTGGCCAGCGGCAGCTGGATGTGAACAGCGTGTAGCATTGCGCAGTTGGAGGTGAGCCGCCAGCAGTGGTGGATGTGGGGAGAGAGATGGCGGAGATTTGTAATTTGTCATGAACTGCTATATTTATATATGATGATATCAAGGTAAATACATTGTTTGTTCTCTACTAATATCTTTCATTTGCTAACTATCCCTATCAGGAGTTAGTGCCTTCCATAGTTTGAATCTTTTATTTAGCTGGCAGTAGTGGCGCTCGCTGTATTGCAGTAGCTTGAGCAGCGAAGATTTTTGTGAGGTAAGTGATTTGTGAAAGGTATAGTTTAATGTTAGTCAGGGCCATTCTTTTGTAGGGAATTTTGAAAGTCAGATTGCGTTGCGCTGACAAAATATTGTGTGTCAGTTTAAGGACAGTCATGTATAATTGTTCAGAGGGGACGTTTCATATGTCGACCCTTAGCCTAGGATACCTCACTGGAATCTTCTGATTTTTTTCTTGTAGTTTGTGTAATTAGTGTAGCTATTGTTTATTGCTAGCGCGTAACTATAGAGAGAATTTCCTTTGTAGTTGTAGTTTTTCATTGTTGTACAGTAAAACAGTTGTGGCATGCATGTAGATTTACACCAAGTATTTCGCAGCTGCGCTGGCAATTAAGTAGACATTATTTCCATTGCTATGTTATTTTATTTTGCTCTACAAATTGCGCTTTTCTGTGTTATCGTGTGAAATACTGTGACAATACTAGGCTCCAAAGTAAACTGAGAAATGACAGTGAAGACGAAAGCAGTGTGTTAGCGCCGCAGAGTAATGAATTAACTAATGTTCAAAGTAGTAATTTGGTAATTGTGCATAGGGAAATGGAGCGGGCTGCAAACAATGGTGTAGACAGTGAAACAGGTAGTGAACAGGGAAGCATTATCGATCGATCGCTCGGCAACAGCTCGCCCCAGGAATCCGAAATGACAGGACACAATTTTGCAAATACTGTAGATTCAGGTTTTGCGTCCTCACCGTTTTCTCAAATGAGTCAAGACACATTTTCCGCTTGTCAAAATGTGAATGTTGCCAGTGCAAATTCACTGCCGAAAAGCACTGAGGAACATGTTCCAGACACCAGTGCATTGTTATTACAATTAATACAGCAAATGGGACAAACACAGCAAAAGCTTCAAAAGTTAGACACAATGGAACAAAATCTTCGAAAGTTAGATACAGTGGAACAAAATCTTAAAAAGTTAGACACAGTGGAACAAAATCTTAAAAAGTTAGACACCACACTTGAACAAACACGTGAAGATTTAACTACTGAGTTACATAACATTGAATCGAAATGTCAAAAAGTCTGTAATGACGTAAAAACACAAATTTGTGAGCAATTTCAACCTATTTTTTCGCGGCATGAAAATGCATTACAGAATCACGAAGCAGCCATAAAAGAACTGCAAATTATTGTTCATGAAAATCATGAGACCTTGCAGGCTAAATTTGACTCAGTTGCATCTACCGATTCGGTTACGCAACTTGCAAAAACTCAGGAAAACTTTAAGGACACAGTAGATACTCTGAAACTTGCTTCAGAAAAACACACTGAAGAAATAAGTACACTATCGGAGAAAGTAGCCGAACTTTCAGATCAGGTCACTAACTTATCTACAAAGGTAGATGATGATCTGAATGACACAAGACCCGTAGCCTTCACTGACACAGAAGAGTATGAACAAATAAGAAAATTCAAACAAAATCAGAATCAAATTAATACACAACACCAAAGAGAAATCTGGGAAGTACAAGATCAGCTGACACAGGTAATACAAGAATTACGTATTTCAGAGGACACTGGCGCTCCAACACGGGAAGAGGGACTTAGAAACACGGAAAAGCCGCAAAATAATAACACAGGGCATTTCGGAAGTTATGAAAGAAATTGGCAATGTGCACCGAATTTTGAGATGGAACGGCCGACACGACCTAACAATGACCGATATGTGACTCGCCGACATGATGATTTTGACTATAAGCTGTTCATTACCACACGTAAATTCAAAACATTTAAGAATTCTGGCAACGACATTCATCCACAAGCATGGCTCCATCAATTCTCTCATTGTTTTCCTCCCAACTGGTCGCTGGAACACAGATTAGAATTTATGTGTGGCTACTTAGAGAATGAACCAGCTGTAAGAATGCGATGGGTCATTCACGATTGCCACAGTGAAGGAGAATTTTACCATGCCTTCCTCTCAGCATATTGGTCTCAAGCCACACAAGACCGAGTAAAACATGGTATCATAATGATGAAACATTTCGAACAATCTGAATTCTCTAGTCTTGTGAAATATTTTGAAGACATGTTGCACAAGAATCAGTACCTGTCAAACCCATACAGCCCCTCAGAACTCATCCGCATTTGCTTAATCAAATTGCCTGAACATTTACGACATATTATTTTGGCAGGACGTTGCAAAGACGACATTGAAGCTTTTCAGGGACTCCTACAAGAATTAGAAATTGACACAGACAGTCGCCGGATGCGAAAACAGGAAAACAATCACTGCAGGTCACATACGTCACAATTCCGTGATGACAGAAACAATAACTGGACACGTAAAGGCTATTCTTACAACGCAAATCGTGACCAAAACAGACACCACCCATATGACAACCGCTGGCAGACTAATAATAGTTACAGAGAAAGATCGCATTTCCGTAGTAATGACTATCACAGAGACAATCAGAGAAACAGACAGTATGGGAACCAAAACAATTATTATCAAGGGAGACAGAATAACTTCAGACGCAACAGTTCGGCGCAGAGTTACGATTCAGGGAGAAATTCTCCACCACATGACCGACAAACAAGAAACTATGTAAACTACCGACAAAACGACAGACGTGAATTTCATCAGAACTGGCGGGATTCTAACAGAGCAGGGCCCTCTCGGCAAGGCGA
Organism: Schistocerca piceifrons; assembly: GCF_021461385.2. Lineage (NCBI taxonomy): Eukaryota > Metazoa > Arthropoda > Insecta > Orthoptera > Acrididae > Schistocerca > Schistocerca piceifrons. The sequence continues at coordinate 444,770,586 of NC_060142.1, read as the reverse complement.
ATTTGTAGAAGTTAGGTCTCCTAATCCCAATAACGGCGCGCGCCAACAAAGGGACAGACAATGACTCGCACAGCAGGCAGCCGCGTGCGCCCGCTGGCTCTGAGAAAAATAACATAAGACGCTAGCCTTGAGAAAAATTTTAGCATTCTTTACCGATGTATACAACATGATAATTGCGTTGAAGTTGAAACTCTGTGCACTAGGAAGAGTAAAGGTTTACACCACATTTCACATGTAAAACCGTTTATTGAAAGATAAGCTGCTTTTTAACTTTGTCTTTGCCATAAAACTTTTCACTTTACATTACTAGTATGCTGTGTCAGACTTAAGAAACTGTTAACATACAACAATGTTTGAAGTTAAATATCCAGTCTAGAACCTAGAGAACATTTTTAAATAGAAATTACGAATGCATTGTTATAGTGAACAGACGACACAGTGTTGTATTTGTACATTCTTGCTTGTTAGTTGCACGATTACGTAACGACTATAAGGCTCACATACTTAGAACATTTACCAGTACTGCTAATGAGATTTTAATGCAACATTTTGGTTTACTTGAAAATACATTCTGGGTTTAATGTACTTTCTGTGAGATACCAGACGACACAGTGGTTAGTTTAAGTGACAACTACACGGTTTTATCACGACGCTTCTAATGAGTGACAATTTACAATGTTGCTTTTGTAGTGTTTCTGTTTTATTTCTGCACAGTTTTTCTGTTTTATTCTGCAAAGTAAAACATGTTTTAGTAGTAACTTTTGTGGTATAGCTACAATGAGATTGCCTTTTCCGTAGCACAACAATACGTTACAGCACAGTACTTTCTTTATCATGGCAATAAGCGTAATAACTAAGATATCTATACATAAAGCATTTCACTTTTGTTTATCATGAGGTAAGTACATTGACTTCTGCAAAACTTAGCTTTCGGAGGACGATAAGTACGACACTTCCACAGAATTATCTTACAGCAAGACGCACATTTAGCGCTACAGGACACGCATTTGAGTGATTAATTTTGTACTTAAAACATTTATTTTTAAAGATATTTGAAGTACAATGATACAAAGGTTTTCAGTGATACATTTCATTTCATTGCTGTAATCTGTAACACCTGAGCGTATAATTACATTAATCCTCAGGGGGGTACACGCTTACTTTGTGTACCATGTATGTGGCAACCACAAGGAACCCTAGCTAAAATGGTATTTGCTTATACAACTTTACACATCGGTACCATATTTCTCTAACACACAAATTACACAGCTATCTAAACTTTTTTTATTACATCAGTGACAGATGTTTACGCAATTACACAGTTGGATAACTTCACACTTATGAAATTGTGTTTTGTCTGTATTTTGTGAAATGCTCATATTTTTTCGGAACCATTGTGATACTATGAGAGCTTTGAATGATATATTTGGTAAGGGAGCATGATTTTAAAGTACGTTTGAGGTAGATGACACTATTGAAATGAGCAGAGAATTTTTTTTAGGTTTTGAAATTATTGCAGAAAGCTACGACGTTTTTGAGATTTGACTGAGGTGTTATGATGTTATTATTATGACGACGATGTGTACTATGCTGTTGAGATATGTTTATGATCAATATGATGATGCTACCATATATGAGGAATAAGAAGTATGTTGGAAACCAAGAATCGTGCTTTAAGAGTTATGAAATGTGCGTAAATGCGTGACTGTATCACAATGCTGACGAATATTTTATTTGGACACTTATATTTATAGGATTTTCTTCTCCAGATTTGCAACGCTAATTCTTGACCTGTGAAATATTCTTATGTGAGACTGTCACTGTAGCGGAAACTGCTGTCGTAAATATTTCCGTAAGAAAGTTAAGTGACCACCTGCACGTAATGCGTCGCGGGCACCCACTTGGGCGACAGCCGCCTGAAAAAAAAAAGCCATTAGCCTTTCAGCGGCACAGGTAGAAAAAAAAAGGGAGGCCATTAACCTCGCTTCTAACATTCCTTTGTAGAAAGCATCGCAAAAACGACACGGTCGAACTTGAAAACATACGATTACACTGTGCTCTTAATTTATGATATTTACTGAAATGCTTATGAATTGATGGGAAATATTCTTACATCTGCAAACCCAATAATGACAAGTGTCTTTCTACAAGAGTTGAGAGCTACTGACTTACGAAATGCCACATAGCTATTGAATGATGTTTTTATGCTTAGGTTTGCGTAATTGCTTATTTCATTTGACATCTGTTTTCCAGCTGTGTTGCAGGATTGGTTTCATAAAATAAAATTAAATGCATTTGCTAATGTGAACACTTTCTGTCAACAGATCTATTAAATAATAATTTTGTGATCCACATTCTTCAAAAAAAGGAGCACTTGGAAAGGAAAGAACAATAAGAAGGAACTAGTAACAGTAACACAATTTTCTTTTCAAGTACATGGTAATATTTTTTTTACAATAAGTTGTTGTGGTGCACCACTTTAATTACTTAGACATTAAGATGTGATTATACATTTCCCTTATCTGCATTGTTATCTTTAGTGTGCTATTTTTTCTGCTTGAGCTATGTCATGTTTAGATATAAGCTGCTGTTTGCCAGGCATAGTGCTACTGAACTTTAATTTGTGTTACTCTGCTAAGCCAGATTTTTTTTTTTTTTTTTTGTTTGCTGCGCATTGCCTCATATTAGTTGTAATGTTGAATTGCTTGGTAATTTAGATTTACTGTAGCTTGCTTTGCGATTTTCCATTTTTTTAATTGCTGTTTATATTAATTGTTTTATGTGCTGCTGCATTGCTTCGTCCCTTAGTTTAGCATCTGAGCTCAGTAGATTTAAGTTAGCTTAAGAGGGGGTAGACTATATAAGAAACTAACTATTATAAATTTATAAGAAATAGGATACTGTACAGTGGAGAAAAACTATTATTGACAGAGGATGTGAACAAGATACAGAAGGCAGGCTTAGATAGGGCTTTTTGGGAATAATGATGAACAAAGGGAGTTCTCCATGCAAAATACTGCAGTAAAACAAACCCTGTCCTTTCCCTTTTGTGTTATCCCACTATATGTTTGTGTACCCTTGTGTATTTGTTTTCTTCCTGTCTCTGTGTAGTTTCATAGAATTTTTTCTTCTTTTAATATTAAGCTACATTCACTATGATGAGGAATACTGTTATCCTCGAATATAATTGGCATTAATAATATGTTATTTACATTGTAAAGATGTTAGACATTATTAATTCCGTTCAGTTTAATGCTCATGTGTGAAATTGATGTTTCAAAAGTTATTGTGATCTTTTATGTATGTACTCATGTCATAATTCCACTGATGTATATGTTAGTTCGATTATTTTGTAAAGCCTGTACTACAAATTTTATCTGTATTATTATGTTCTTTAATGATGTATTTTGTACCTTTGTTATTGTATTTTTATGTTACCAAATTGTAATTGTTACCAGTTCTTCAAATTAAGTAACATTTCACTGCACACGTTTCTGTTGGTCATAGTATATGGACAATATGTGAGAAGTTGGGACTGTTAGTGTTTGCACGTGTGTTACTAATTCAGCAAGGGACTGGATAACAGCATTGCTGGTTCTAAGGACAATTCCAAAAACTTTGTGAATGCACAAGTGGTGGTTATGGACTTGCTATATTATTTGCAAGACTCTTCGATGGTGATTGTGCACCTGCACAGTCGCAACAGATCGCAACAGATGGCTGCTGGCCATCTCTACAAGGATTACAGTGGGTCTGCATCTTTGATGACCCACCAATACCATCATCTCTACAAGGACTACAGTGGGTCTACATCTTTGATGATCCATCAATACCATTATTTCTACAAGGACTGCAGTGGGTCTGCACCTCTGGTGGCCCACCAATACCATAATCTCTACCAGGACTACAGTGGGTCTGCTCTGTGATGACCTACCTACCAATACTCTTCAAAATTTCGACTGACTCTGCTGTGGGTTTGCTCTGTTGTGACCCATTACCTGTATGCATGTCAAGAGTCAGCACTGTCTTTCCGTTGGAAGGACAACACTACTTCTTCAAGACTGCATGGAAATCCACTACTTCTGTGTGCATTTTCTTTTACTGCTCAGACTTTCAGAAAAACTCTGCATTTTTACTGTGATGAACAATCTGGACTGTCTTTATGGACTGTGAGAAATTTTTAGCTTTTGACCAACATTGTATCAATAAGTGTGTGCATTTGATTTCTTTGTTATTGTAATTATGAAAAATTTTATCAAGTCATTATTGGCCACTGCCCAAAAAAAATTTGTAAAATTTTTTGTGGGGAGCATGGGGGCTATGTAAGTAGGCTGTTTATGTTTTCTCTATGTAAGTAGGCTGTTTATGTTTTCTTATTGGCAACATTACGTAGCGCTGTATGAAAAATCACTGGCTGTGCTGTGTGCAGTCTGTGGGTAGTTTGCATTGTTGTCTGCCATTGTAGTGTTGGCCAGCGGCAGCTGGATGTGAACAGCGCATAGCGTTGCGCAGTTGGAGTTGAGCCGCCAGCAGTGGTGGATGTGGGGAGAGAGATGGCGGAGATTTGTAATTTGTCATGAACTGCTATATTTATATATGATGATATCAAGGTAAATACATTGTTTGTTCTCTACTAATATCTTTTATTTGCTAACTATCCCTATCAGTAGTTAGTGCCTTCCATAGTTTGAATCTTTTATTTAGCTGGCAGTAGTGGCGCTCGCTGTATTGCAGTAGCTTGAGCAGCGAAGATTTTTGTGAGGTAAGTGATTTGTGAAAGGTATAGTTTAATGTTAGTCAGGGCCATTCTTTTGTAGGGAATTTTGAAAGTCAGATTGCGTTGTGCTAACAAAATATTGTGTGTCAGTTTAAGGACAGTCATGTATAATTGTTCAAAGGGGACGTTTCACTTTCCAAAGAAAACGTATAATAACAGCTCTGGAAGTAACAAGATTTACTGATGAACATACTTTTGAATCAGAAGGATTTAGGGTACTTAAGAAAAAGCAGGAAAACAGGTTATGAATAATGAACCCCCGTTTAGGATACATTTCACTGAAAAAAAACATACTAAACTGAATAATGCAGATGAAATCAAGCAATGAAAGACTTTACACAAAAACATTTAAATTGTCACACAAAGTTTACAGTATTTTAAATTAATATGCACAATAAACGAGAAAAACATAGCAAAGAAAAAGCAAACAGAATTTTTTTGGTAAAATTTGTGAATCACTCGATCACATTCCATCAAAGAAACAAAGCATTACTACTTGGAGCCTTTAATACAAAAATCAATAGTAGGAAAATTTCCAGCACATAAAAGAGCCAAGTGCAAATGCAGAAAGACTCTTAAACCAGTCCAGACAGTATCAACATTCTACAAAAAGCTTCATAGAAAACAAATTACATAGGTATCATCAAGTACAATTTGTGGTGAAAAACAATTCAATCACTTTTCTTTAAGTAGACACTTTTTAATGGAGGTACTCAATGTAAAAGTTGCCAAAAGTGCTGATTTAGATTCATACCAGTATCTACCTATCATTATATTGAAGGTTAGACCAATATTTAGAAGAAAACAACCAATACAATGCCAGAAAGTTTGACATACATATGTTCACAAAATGCATTTGGAAGAAAGAGTACCTAAATGTTGCCAACAGCTTCAAAAAGATGTTATTCAAACTACAGAAGAAATTATTCCTCTTTAAAACAAATAGAAGCATGGTTGGTGGAATGATGATTGTTATAAATTAAAAGTAAAGAGACAAAGAGCTTTGAACATATGGAAATCAAGTAAAACTGAAAAGGACAAGAATAATTTTGTAGAAACAAGGAAACATTCATGAAAATATCTCAAAAACATTAGTGTGCAACATATAAAACATCAAATATCCTCAACTGATGAACATTTAAGCAGAAAGACACTAGGAACTTTCATAAAATTTTTGCATATAGTTAAGAGGTGCACACTATGAGGTTTACAGTTTATGATCCAAAATCACAGAAGATGCGTACAATAACACAGAACTCAGAATATTTGTGGATTTCCCAGAACTACACAACTGCAAGCCACCAAAAGAAGAACTTCGTTCTGATAATGCAATTCAGATGCAACCAGACTCAAAGCCACCATCAACAGACGAAATCAGAAAAATCTTAAAACGACATAAAAATAACAAAGTTACCACATTATTCTATGTCGAACTGAAATCAGTGATAAAATTTGGACAACAAACAGCTTACTATCAGAATGGAGATTGGCATTAACACATTCACTATACAAAAAGCAAATAAAAATTGATACTAAGAACTCTAGAGGGATCTCCCTCTTGTCAGTGACAAAAATTTCTAGTTCATTGCACTTTCAAAGAGAGTTGAAGGAATACTCAGTCCACAACTAGGAGGTTATTGAGTGAGATGTAGGAAGTGAAGGTTTTGAACAGTGTGAATGTTTAACCTAAAGAATGTATCAGAAATGAGGAAAATCAGCAACTTGAAATATGTGATGAGTTCTATAGGTCTGAGAAAAGTATGTGACTTAATTGGTAGAAATACACTGATCATCTTTATAAGTGAATTGAGACTTGATAATGAAACAGGAAATAATTAAAGGAACTTTAACAAACACATCAAAAGTAAAATTCATGAATCAACTGTCAAAACCATTTGAAATAAAATCAGGAGTAAAACATAGATGGTTTATGACCCCCACTTTTGAGCTATGCATTAGAGAAGGTAGTGAGAGAACAGAGAAAATCCATAAGTACTAAAATCGTTAATTTGGGAAAAACGCAAATAAAATCACCAATAGATTTTACAGCTTTGCAGATGACATGGCATTCATTATTGACTCACTGGAGAGTGACAAAGAAAAAGTCACAGAACTGCAGAAACAAGGACACAAAATAGAACTAAAAATATCATTTGATAAAAAACACTTTAGAACAAACACCAATTATGCCCCTCTAAAACTTAAAATTCATTGCAACGCAGTATCTAAAACAAATTGTTTGAAATACCTAAGAGAATGGATAAAAAGCAACAGAAAAGAAAATATAGCCATTGAAAATAGAGTGCATAAAATTGGAAGCACATTATAAATGTCAAGGATCATGTAGAACACAAAAACTTTCTCAGTGGTAACGTCTGAAGCAGTGTATGCAGTGGAAACAGTTAAACTAACAACATTTAGGGATCTGGAGCAACTGGAAAAAGTGGAATGAAGAATTCTAAAGAAAACACTGTGATCCAGAAGTAATTGTAATGCTGAACAGAAATTGAGATCAAGCAGAGAATTGTATTTGAAAATGGAAAATCCAACTGATGTAACGAGGAAAAGAACAGTAAAATTTTATGGACCCGTGTACTAACTGGATAGCAACAGGCTAACCAAGCAGATCTTCAGGTTATTAAGCAACTACAGATACAAAACATATGGTTCACAGAAATTGACAAAGATTTGAGAAACACTGGAATTAGAATGGACACAATAGGTAACAGAATACTTTTTATAAAAGTGACACAAAAGACAGGATTTCAATAAAGAAAGGGATCTACAAAAGGTAGTGGATCCAATATGAAAATGAATGACCCTCTTGTAGGATGAAGGAAGTTGAAAACAACAAAAATTAAACACAAAGAAGGAGAACTAAAACTATCATAGCCTCCAATAGGGGTAACTGAGTAAACGATAATAATAATAATAATAATAACAATCATAATACCAAACGTTATGAGTAACAATAATATCAAATAGTTTTACATTTTTGAAACCATATTTTATTTAAGCGACCATCACATGAAAACAAGACAGATAGAGAAAAAGTAAGTGAACTCGTTATTATTCCAATCACCATTGCTGGGACATGATCGTCAATGCCCTCATGAAAAAGTGTTTGCAATTCTCTACAAAATCGTCTTTGTACTCAGACATGCAGCTCTTTGTATGAAGCAAATCAATGGCCAGGAATGTCTTTCTTGAGGGCACCAAAAAGTTGGAAATAGCATGGGAGGGATAGGAACTGTGTGGAGGATGTGTAAGGGTTTCCCATCGAAACTTCTCCAGCGTAATCGATACAGCCTAAACAACATGTAGTTGGGCAGGCATCCATATTCCAAAGCTTGTTTCGCTGGAAAGCGCTTATACATCCTCCACACGGTATCCATCTCTCCCCATGTTATTTCCATAGTTTTGTTGCCCTGAAGAAAGACATTCATGGACGTCAATTTGTTTCAGACGAAGAGGTGCAGCCGGCCAGAGTGGCCGTGCGGTTCTAGGCGCTACAGTCTGGAACCGAGCTACCGCTACGGTCGCAGGTTCGAATCCTGCCTCGGGCATGGATGTGTGTGATGTCCTTAGGTTAGTTGGGTTTAATTAATTCAAAGTTCTAGGCGACTGATGACCTCAGAAGTTAAGTCGCATAGAGCTCAGAGCCATTTTAAGAGGTGCAAGCTTGGTTGCTCTCATTGTTCTGCAGGCGACTGCAAACAATTTTACCTTAAAGAATGGACACTCGTGTCTCAGAATGGGATACATGTATTAACAGTTATGGTGATTATATTTGAAGTACGGTAATAACGAGTTTACTTACTTGTTTTTTCATCTCACTTGTTTTCGTTTGACTGCCCCGTGTTTAAAACACAGTTTCGAACATGTTAAACTGATTAACATTAATGTTGTCCTAATATTTGGTACTGTTACTATTATTACTACTTTACTATTATTTTTTCGGACAATCCTTTTTTAGGGTACGATAAATCAACTTTGGTTTCGCTTCTTTGGGTTTGCTCACAGATTTCCTTCATTCTTCGAGAGTGTCATTCTTTTTCTTCCTCGGTCCACTTTCTTCTTTTTACAGGCCTCTTCTTTTCTGAAACCCTGCTTTTGTGTTGCTTCTCTAAAAAATGTTCTCTATTATGTCTATTCTAATTGCAGTGTTTTTCAAATCTTCGTCAATTTCGGTGAATCATGTCGGCAGTGTAGCTGTTTAGTATGGTGAAAATCTGCTTGATTAGTCTGTTACAGTCCATTCTACATTTGTGTCCATAAAAATTTAGTCTTCATTTCATCGTTACATCAGATAACGGAACAGTTAGAGCGATTAATTTTGAAATAATAAACAGTTTACTTGCTTTTCTCCATCTGTCTCGTTTTCATTTGACTCCTCATGTACAACCAACAGAAGAAATAATGAATGATGATGAGACTGAAAGAGAATTGGCAGAACTGCTAAGAATGAGCAGACTGTTTCGATACAAGACTCGATAGAGAATGGGGGAAAAGGTTAGAGGATTACTACACAAAGTTGGTGGGATGTAAGGTATGACCGAAACCACTGTACAGTGCTTGAGGAAAAATTTTTTCTCGTGATTTTTGCAAGTAGAATGGCAAAGGAGACTGTCTAAAGCTATTCTGAAGACCAGAAAGCACGCAACAGTCACCTCTGTTTTTCCCTAGATAATCTGAATTTGTCTTCCGCTTGATGAATGGGAAGCTTAGGGCTGTCTAATGCCTTCTCACACTTAGGTAGGAAAGCTTCCTGCTTTATAAATTGAGGTGGAGAGTCATGCTTTACAATTGGGAGCCACTAAACAGTTGTAGATTTTAAACAGTGTCTGTTGTACGCAGTTGGGTGTTGAGCTTGCTGGTATAGCAGCTATTTCGCCACATGGGAATAAAACATTATTCTGTGCTACATGTTAATCTTAGTATACATCAGCAGAACGTTTCAGCTATTGGTCGCCATGTGGTGCTACGCAGCATTTGGAGAATATCATTTTTGTAGTGATCTTTGGCTGTAGTATTAGTTAAATGTGGTCGATAGGTTATGAATACAGACACAGTATCTCTTACTTTATAACTGGCCAATCAGTATATATAAAATATTATAACACGATGTTCATTATAGACTGTAGCTTTAGATCTTATTCTGATGCTCAGTATCATCGCTTTAACAACAAACGAAGGAAAAAAATTGTTTTGTGGTCTTGTACTTTAAACAATGTTGGTCATCTGATGTCCATGTCGCGTGCTGTTACTATTCAGTATCCAAATACCTTACAAGTTCAGACTGTAACTCACATTACATGTGTTTAGGTAGTTCACACTTATAAATCTTTCATTATTTATATATAATATTTGCTTGTGCAGCCTAACAAAATCAGTAGAATGTCATATTACAATTTAGTATACATAATTTTACTTCTCTGTTCGATTTTAAACTAATTTCATCACTCTACCAAATATATTTTTCTGTACCGATCCAGCATCTATAACTTAACATCCTTTCTGCACAAAGATTTTTTAAACTACCATTTTTGTTACTCATGTGGAGGTCCGCCACGTTTTTCGAGCGTTCAATGTGGGTGCCGCCATAAAATATGAAAGAGTTTACGTTAATTCAGTTTAAAGGGAATTAAACAGCCCTTGCACAGCGTATGTGCGAAAATGTGTTAACATTAAGTACAAAACACAAACACAGGACGAATTTGTCACACAGGAACACGCACCACATACTTCTTTGCCCCATTTCTTGTGTCATTAACTTCAAAATCATTTTACCTATGTACCTAGAAGGTCAGACAGAAAAAAAAATCTCTCGTAATTTTATGGTATTGTGAATGAAAGGTCTTTTAGTTTATCTTGGTGCACCACACCGATTACGAACACGAGATCCTAGCAGGAAAGAAAGAAATGCTGTAGGAAGCCATCTGAGGATGTGTTCGTAAAAATCAGAACCATACTATTGGCTGGTTGCTACTTAAACTACGTACCCTTTAAATCTGTATTCGTCATAGGTAACACTACACTGTAAGAGGTGTCATTCAAGTACCAGCTCGAATGTCAGGACAGGCATTTTAAAGGTTAAGATATTGACACGAAAGCACCAAAATTCGGAAATAATCCGGTATACACAGCAAGGTAAGGAACAAGATCAGACAAGACACAAGAATAATAGTTTTACATCCCTCTCAGTACCCCTGTGTGATGGTCAGTTCTGGTTTCCCGCAAAAAACGTGCGTTGAGTAGAATACAGAGGGAAAAATTATACTGTTGTGAAGAGTAAGGGACTGCTCCAGAACAGATCATTTAAAAAACTGAACTGTTCGTCGGGAAATGACAGTGGAAGCAAGTAAAAGTAGAACAATATATACTGGTACATATGATGGGCACTACAAGGTTTCTGAAACTGGTTCTACATTTTGAAGCAAGTGGAAGCAGAGAAATACAACGATCAAACAGAAATCGGGATATGCTCTGAGAAGACGAAACAGGTGCCAGGGATAGCGCGCAATGTGTTAAATAAGAAGATAATTCTGTTGTGGCGGTTTTGGTATTTTTCAAGGTACTTGGTTAGCTTTAATTATAAGAACTAGGTAAATAATGCATTAGGAGTGATACTTAAAAGTAACGTAGACAATATATCAAAATATTCCTCCCAGTGTTATTCTGAGAGGATAGTCTTTAATAGAGGAGAAGGATGATAAGAATTCTTCTACTTGTTGTTCGCGCTATTGACTAAAATACTGAATTAGAAATTTCAAACGGATGTTTCGAGCGTGCGTGAGGAAGGCCGTTTAAAACGGACGAAACGTCGGTTTTAAAGTTTATGATTTAAGTATTTTAGTACAACACCAAGGACGATTTTAATAATCTTGAAACACGCCGCAGAAGTCTACGTAGTTATGTGGAGTAGAAGGAGTTGCTCAACAGAAAGTTTTTCAGTTCATTCTTACACCTCATCACATTGCGTACATGACATTTGATATCCAATGGCAGATTTTTGCATATGTCTGTTCATTAATCTAACTCCTCTTTGTGCCAATTTTAACCCTGTGCAGTCTTTGTGAAAGTGGTTTTCGATAACAATTTTCTGAGAAAAGAGAAACATTGGCAATGACGAAGGAAATCAATGAACACACGTGCAGCGAAATAGTTGTTTAAATAATAAGTTTTTTGGAGAGATAGCTGCAGGATGTTTTACAATTAACGCCAGACGTAATTCTTGTAATATGATTATGAACTCTGAAAATACTTCCCTGTAAGCTGAGGGTCCTCAAAAAACGATTCTATTACTCATGTTTCTCGACGGTGACAGTTTCTTCAAAGTAATAAATAAGTTTACTGTAACCGTTATCGCCCCCCCCCCCCCCCCCCCCCCCCATGAACCATGGACCTTGCCGTTGGTGGGGAGGCTTGCGTGCCTCAGCGATACAGATAGCCGTACTGTAGGTGCAACCACAACGGAGGGGTATCTGTTGAGAGGCCAGACAAACGTGTGGTTGCTGAAGAGGGGCAGCAGCCTTTTCAGTAGTTGCAAGGGCAACAGTCTGGATGATTGACTGATCTGGCCTTGTAACAATAACCAAAACGGCGTCGCTGTGCTGGTACTGCGAACGGCTGAAAGCAAGGGGAAACTACAGCCGTAATTTTTCCCGAGGGCATGCAGCTTTGCTGTATGATTACATGATGATGGCGTCCTCTTGGGTAAAATATTCCGGAGGTAAAATAGTCCCCCATTCGGATCTCCGGGCGGGGACTACTCAAGAGGACTTCGTTATCAGGAGAAAGAAAACTGGCGTTCTACGGATCGGAGCGTGGAATGTCAGATCCCTTAATCGGGCAGGTAGGTTAGAAAATTTAAAAAGGGAAATGGATAGGTTGAAGTTAGATATAGTGGGAATTAGTGAAGTTCGGTGGCAGGAGGAACAAGACTTCTGGTCAGGTGACTACAGGGTTATAAACACAAAATCAAATAGGGGTAATGCAGGAGTAGGTTTAATAATGAATAGTAAAATAGGAATGCGGGTAAGCTACTACAAACAGCATAGTGAACGCATTATTGTGGCCAAGATAGATACGAAGCCCACGCCTACTACAGTAGTACAAGTTTATATGCCAACTAGCTCTGCAGATGACGAAGAAATTGAAGAAATGTATGATGAAATAAAAGAAATTATTCAGATTGTGAAGGGAGACGAAAATTTAATAGTCATGGGTGACTGGAATTCGAGTGTAGGAAAAGGGAGAGAAGGAAACATAGTAGGTGAATATGGATTGGGGGACAGAAATGAAAGAGGAAGCCGCCTGGTCGAATTTTGCAGAACACAACATAATCATAACTAACACTTGGTTTAAGAATCATGAAAGAAGGTTGTATACATGGAAGAACCCTGGAGACACTAAAAGGTATCAGATAGATTATATAATGCTAAGACAGAGATTTAGGAACCAGGTTTTAAATTGTAAGACCTTTCCAGGGGCAGATGTGAATTCTGACCACAATCTATTGGTTATGAACTGCAGATTGAAACTGAAGAAACTGCAAAAAGGTGGGAATTTAAGGAGATGGGACCTGGATAAACTAAAAGAACCAGAGGTTGTACAGAGATTCAGGGAGAGCATAAGGGAGCAATTGACAGGAATTGGGGAAATAAATACAGTAGAAGAAGAATGGGTAGCTTTGAGGGATGAAGTAGTGAAGGCAGCAGAGGATCAAGTAGGTAAAAAGACGAGGGCTAGTAGAAATCCTTGAGTAACAGAAGAAATATTGAATTTAATTGATGAAAGGAGAAAATATAAAAATGCAGTAAGTGAAACAGGCAAAAAGGAATACAAACGTCTCAAAAATGAGATCGACAGGAAGTGCAAAATGGCTAAGCAGGGATGGCTAGAGGACAAATGTAAGGATGTAGAGGCCTATCTCACTAGGGGTAAGATAGATACCGCCTACAGGAAAATTAAAGAGACCTTTGGAGAAAAGGGAACCACTTGTATGGATATCAAAAGCTCAGATGGAAACCCATTTCTAAGCAAAGAAGGGAAAGCAGAAAGGTGGAGGGAGTATATAGAGGGCCTATACAAGGGCGATGTACTTGAGGACAATATTATAGAAATGGAAGAGGATGCAGATGAAGATGAAATGGGAGATACGATACTGCGTGAAGAGTTTGACAGAGCACTGAAAGACCTGAGTCGAAACAAGGCCCCCGGAGTAGACAATATTCCATTGGAACTACTGACGGCCGTGGGAGAGCCAGTCATGACAAAACTCTACCATCTGGTGAGCAAGATGTATGAAACAGGCGAAATACCCTCAGACTTCAAGAAGAATATAATAATTCCAATCCCAAAGAAAGCAGGTGTTGACAGATGTGAAAATTACCGAACTATCAGTTTTGATAAGTCACAGCTGCAAAATACTAACACGAATTCTTTACAGACGAATGGAAAAACTGGTAGAAGCCAACCTCGGGGAAGATCAGTTTGGATTCCGTAGAAACACTGGAACACGTGAGGCAATACTGACCTCACGACTTATCTTAGAAGAAAGATTAAGGAAAGGCAAACGTACGTTTCTAGCATTTGTAGACTTAGAGAAAGCTTTTGACAATGTCGACTGGAATACTCTCTTTCAAATTCTAAAGGTGGCAGGGGTAAAATACAGGGAGCGAAAGGCTATTTACAATTTGTACAGAAACCAGATGGCAGTTATAAGAGTCGAGGGACATGAAAGGGAAGCAATGGTTGGGAAGGGAGTAAGATAGGGTTGTAGCCTCTCCCCGATGTTGTTCAATCTGTATATTGAGCAAGCAGTAAAGGAAACAAAAGAAAAATTCGGAGTAGGTATTAAAATTCATGGAGAAGAAATAAAAACTTTGAGGTTCGCCGATGACATTGTAATTCTGTCAGAGACAGCAAAGGACTTGAAAGAGCAGTTGAATGGAATGGACAGTGTCTTGAAAGGAGGATATAAGATGAACATCAACAAATGCAAAACGAGGATAATGGAATGTAGTCTAATTACGTCGGGTGATACTGAGGGAATTAGATTAGGAAATGAGGCACTTAAAGTAGTAAAGGAGTTTTGCTATTTGGGGAGCAAAATAACTGATGATGGTCGAAGTAGAGAGGATATAAAATGTAGGCTGGCAATGGCAAGGAAAGCGTTTCTGAAGAAGAGAAATTTGTTAACATCCAGTATTGATTTAACTGTCAGGAAGTCATTTCTGAAAGTATTCGTATGGAGTGTAGCCATGTATGGAAGTGAAACATGGACGATAAATAGTTTGGACAAGAAGAGAATAGAAGCTTTCGAAATGTGGTGCTACAGATGAATGCTGAAGATTAGATGGGTAGATCACATAACTAATGAGGAAGTATTGAATAGGATTGGGGAGAAGAGAAGTTTGTGGCACAACTTGACCAGAAGAAGGGATCGGTTGGTAGGACATGTTCTGAGGCATCAAGGGATCACCAATTTAGTATTGGAGGGCAGCGTGGAGGGTAAAAATCGTAGAGGGAGACCAAGAGATGAATACACTAAGCAGATTCAGAAGGATGTAGGTTGCAGTAGGTACTGGGAGATGAAAAAGCTTGCACAGGATAGAGTAGCATGGAGAGCTGCATCAAACCAGTCTCAGGACTGAAGACAACAACAACAACAACCGTTATCGGTCACAAATTGTATGCTATCTTGTTCAGATGTACGTGAATATATCATGTTTCAATTTGGAGTACCCCGTATCAGGCAATTACGACAAGAGAAAATCATATTTGTTTAGTACGCATTGATACTTCTACTGTGTCATTATGGAGGTGTATGTCGAGTAACCCTGGAATAGTCTGTGTTGTGTCTGCTTGTACGCCGCTTCTTCCATTACTTCGGCTGATTCAATTTCAGAGATCACTGTCTGAAGTCTCGTTTGCTTTTTCAGGAAGACACTGTTAAATGTACAGATTGTTGCTAATAAGTGCTAACGCTCCGTCTCAAATGACCGTCTGGCAGACGGGACGTTTACATCTCCAGCTAGTACCGTCGTAAAAGGCTAAGGCGTCTTGCCAGTGAAGCAGTTACAACTTGCGGAGGCCATTACTTAAGCTGCAAAAAAAAGCTGTTTGTAGTAGTAATAGCGAAAATACTGATAATTAACGGAGCATAGAAAAACTGTCTATTGGTGAAAATTGTCGAAGCATTTACTGCTGTGTAACCACAATGTTCAACTAATGTGGGTATACAGTTGCGAGGCGCAGACGCACTATGAACGTTAATTTATCTACCTTCCGTATCTTACACACATCCGTGGCCACGCTGTGGGCGTAGAAATGAAAATACTTCTCTGTAACTGCCTGATGGTTTCGATATTATGAAGATACATAAAAAAATACATCGATTTTTCATTACGAGTGAATAAGGAATTGATTAAACAAGACTCAAACAGATAGAAGACACGTACTTTCGTTAGACACTGGACTCGCATTCGGGAGGACGACGGTTCAATCCCGCGTCCGGCCATCCTGATTTAGGTTTTCCGTGATTTCCCTAAATCGCTCCAGGCAAATGCCGGGATGGTTCCTCTGAAAGGGCACGGCCGACTTCCTTTCCCATCCTTCCCTAATCCGATGAGACCGATGACCACGCTGTCTGGTCTCCTTCCCCAAACAACCAACCAACCAACACGTACTTTCGTAGTATTCAAAACAATTTATTATAAGTTGCAATGACATAACAAAAAAAAAACAATGTTGCGAACCACGTTGTCGTGATTACAGCGGTAGCATGGGACACCAGACCTACCAAAACTAATGCTCAAAACTCTGTCGGATTGAGATACGGAAAGGTTGAGATATTACCCGACGATATGTGGTTAGTATTGCCTTTACTGAGCATTATACTTGGGTCTTTGTTGGGTTATCATTGATACACTTAGTCCGGCACATATAGCTCACGCATGTGAATTATACTGTATTTGTGACAGGTTTTCTCAGTTCGGATATGTTTTCTTTCGACTGATCACATATTGACAAGTTTCACGTTTATTAATTCCGTTTTACAAATGACAGAGCGGACCTTCACAGAATCATTACGTGCATGTCATTCACATTTTTGTAACGAATTGGAAGGAAATTTTGCTTTAGGTGTTGCTATTATAATCGCTCATCACTGTACACGATGAGGCCTGGTTGTTTAAACCTTAGAGGTACGCGAAAAACTGGCTTCCGTCTCGTAATACGTAAAGTGTAAGTACCTTGTGTCATGTTTAAATCTGTGTCGAGCTTACGTTGAACAGACTGTATCTCATCAACTTCGCAGTTCGAATTATTTCGCATTAAGGATAACGGAATCAGAAAAAAAGGTGAAAGTACCACCAACTTTCAGACGGAATGTATACTTCTCTATCCTACGTCCCTATTTTTTCCGTCTTGACAAATGGGAATTTGGCCACTTGTTTGGTTTCGGCAGAAGTAATAATTACGTCCCGATGAAAAAAGAAACGAACGTTCGATAGCCACAAGTCGTTCCCTCTCACGTGACGGAAAATGATTTAAGAAAACAAACCAAGCAACAAATATTTAATGTAGACCGTTTTGAACAGCTTTTAGAAATACTGAGAACTGTGTTACACAATACACAGCGGCGTCGGTAATTTTTTTTCGGCTGTCTGTTCAGCTGTATGTTACACAATTAGAATGTTAACTCATTCTGAAAATTTCTATCTCATATAATAGTTATATCCAATATGTTCTCTGTCCGAGAACGTAAACACTGTCCGACATTAATGTGAGTGACTTTAATGTTGACGTTTTGAAACGGTGGGCACATTGGGTGTAACTCATTTTATGGCCTGACTGCCACAGAAAACACTCCAGACAGGTAAAGGCACCAATTCACAGGTTCAAATGGCTCTGAGCACTATGGGACTTAACTTCTGTGGTCACCAGTCCCCTAGAACTTAGAACTACTTAAACCTAACTAACCTAAGGACATCACACACATCCATGCCCGAGGCAGGATTCGAACCTGTGACCGTAGCGGTCACGCGGTTCCAGACTGAAGCGCCTTTAACCGCACGGCCACACCGGCCGGCCAATTCACAGGCTGAGCGCTCCTGTCTACGACAAATCCGAAACGTTTCATGAGTCCACAGGTAAAACCGGAAAGTCACAGGTAGTTGAGTAAGACTAAACAAATAGAAAATCTCAGTATTTCGGAAGATGGGTGGAAAGAGAATGAGAGAAATAGGATTTACCCCACTCGAATAGCCATAGTCTGCAGACCTGTGTTACAATCGTAGTGCTAACTGAAATACTAGTAATGAGGAGCTTGCACGTCGATTTTATATCGTTGTTGTTGTTGTGGTCTTCAGTCCAGAAACTGATTTGATGCAGCTCTCCATGATACTCTATCGTGTGCAAGCTTCTTCATCTTCCAGTACCTACTGCAACCTACATCCTTCTGAATCCGCTTAGTGTACTCATCTCTTGGTCTCACTCTACAATATTTACCCTCCACGCTGCCCTCCAATACTAAATTGGTGATCCCTTGATGCCTCAGAACATGTCCTACCAACCGATCCCTTCTTCTAGTACAGTTGTGCCATAAATGTCTCTTCTCCCCAATTCTTTTCAATACCTCCTCATTAGTTATGTGATCTACCCATCTAATCTTCAGCATTCTTCTGTAGCACCACATTTCGAAAGCTTTTAGTCTCTTCTTGTCCAATCTATTTATCGTCCATGTTTCACTTCCATACGTGGCTACACTCCATAAAAATACTTTCAGAAACGACTTCCTGACACTTAAATTTATACTCGATGTTAATAAATTTCTCTTCTTCAGAAACGCTTTCCTTGCCATTGCCAGTCTACATTTTATATCCTCTCTACTTCACCAACATTAGTTATTTTGCTCCCCGAATAGCAAAACTCATTTACTACTTTAAGTGTCTTATTTCCTAATCTAATTCCCTCAACATCACCTGAGATAACTCGACTACATTCCATTATCCTCGTTTTGCTTTTGTTGATGTTCATCTTATATCCTCCTTTCAAGACACTGTCCGTTCCGTTCAACTGCTCTTCCAGGTCCTTTGCTGTTTCTGACAGAATTACAATGTCATCGGCGAACCCCAAAGTTTTTATTTCTTCTCCATGGATTTTAATTCCTACTGCGAATTTTTCTTTTGTTTCCTTTACTGCTTGCTCAATATACAGATTGAATAACATCGGGGAAAGGCTACAACTCTGTCTCACTGCTTTCCCAACCAGTGCTTCCCTTTCATGCCCCTCAACTCCTATAACTACCATCTGGTTTCTGTACAAATTGTAAATGGCCAAATGGCCTTTCGCTCCCTGTATTTTACCCCTGCCACCTTCAGAATTTGAAAGAGAGCATTCGAGTCAACATTGTCGAAAGCTTTCTCTAAGTTTACATATGCTAGAAATGTAGGCTTGCCTTTCCTTAATCTATCTTCTAAGGTAAGTCGTAGGGTCAGTATTGCCTCACGTGTTCCAACATTTCTACGAAATCCAAACTGATCTTCCCGGAGGTGGGCTTCTACCAGTTATTCCATTCGTCTGTAAAGAATTCGTGTTAGTATTTTGCAGTCCCTTGTACTATCATCAAACAGAAATATTTAAGTGCCACCTGTCGTACTAGACGGCATGTACACTGAATAGCCAAAGAAACTGATACCGCTGCCTAATAGCGTGTAGGGCAACCGCGAGCACGCAGAAGTGCCGCAACACGACATGGAATGGACTCGAATAACGTCTGAAGTAGTGCTGGAAGAAACTGGCATCATAAATCCTGCAGGAATGTCCACAAGACGACGGGGTGGAGATGGCTTCTGAACAGTACGTTGCAATGCATCTTAGATATGGCCAATGATATTCATGTCCGGGGAGACTGGTGTAAGTGTTTAAACTCAGATGAGTGTTCCTGCTGGAATTGCCCAAGTCCGTGGGAATTCACAATGGACATGAATGGATGCAGATGATCAAACTGTATGTTTACGTATTTGTCGTCCTTCAGAGTCGTATCCATACGTATCAGGGGTCACATATAAATCCAACTGCAAACATCCTACGCCATAACAGAGCCTCCACCAGCTTGACCAGTCCCCTGCTGACAAGTAGGCTCCATGGATTCATGAGGTGGTCTCCATACCCGTACACGTCCATCCGCTCGATAGAACTTGAAACGAGACTCGTCCGACCAGGCAGCATGTTTCGAGCAATAAACAGTCTAATGTCGGTGTTGACGGGCCCAGGCGAGGCGTAAAGCTTTGTGTTGTGCAGCCATCAAGGATACACAAGTGGACCTTCAGATCCGAAAGTTCATATCGATGATGTTTCGTTGAATGGCTCACACACTGACACTTGTTGATGGTCCAGCATTGAAATCTGCAGCAATTTGCAGTAGGGTTGATCTTCTGTCACGTTCTCTTTAGTCGCCGTTGTTGTAGGATCTTTTTCTGGCCTCAGGAATGTCGGAGATTTGATGTTTTGGCGGATTCCTGATATTCACAGTATTCTCGCGAAAAGGTCGTACTGGAAAATCACCACTTCATTGCTACCTGATGTGTCCCATCGCTCGTACGCCAATTATAACACCACATTCGCACTCTCTTAAATCATGATAACTTGCCATTATAGCAGCAGTAATAGATCTAACAAGTACGCCAGACAATTCTTGTCTTATATAGGAGTTGCCGACCGCAGCGCCGTGTTCTACCTGTTTACGTATCTCTGTATCTGAATACTCATGCCTGCACTAGTTTGTTTAGTGCTTAAGTGTATTTGTATACACACAGGGTGGTCGGAAACAGTGCGAAAACCTTGTAAGGGTGTTGCAGGGACGGTCGTGATGGAAATAATTCGATACGCGACACCGTTCCATATTTATTTAGCACTGAAGTTGATCAATCAGGTCGTTGGGCGCGCAAATTCAAGCAGTCTGCCAGAGACAGTGTGGTCAAACGTACTTAGTTTGGTTTCCTCAACCCGAACAAATGCGGCTTTTGATGTCTTTCAAAAAAAAAAGGTAGATGTTAACGGGTAACGAGCATTTGAACTAAACTCACGAACCCCAGATGTCTGTGCCATTTGAACAACACTGAGGGACCCGCAGTGTCCTTGTATTATCGCCTTTAAGCGCGTGCAAGCGATTGAATATGCCCGCGCAACGACCTGGTCGGCTAACGTCAATTTAATTAAATCGGAAACGGCGAAACCTATCGATTTCTTTTTGTTAACAGTTATTTATCAGTACAACATCCTCACAAGCTCTGCAGGCTCTTACTGGCCACCCTGTATAAGAAGCATTCTCCCCCCATCTCCCCCTCTGCTTAAACGTGATCCAATCCGACGCCACCTCATAGCCTTCTTTTTACAGTGGAGAATGGCACATGACACACATACATCTCAAGTCTTCGGTCGGTCCAATTTCAAACGATGTATTTCCCTGTAACTGCAATTTTTTGGGAACCATACCAAAGCGATGGACAAGGCACTGGTGTAAACAAATTATTACTGTATTAGCACATTTTATACATTTTTAGTATTACTACTGAAATTGCTTGCATCTGTGACAGGCTAGAAGTGGGGGTGTTTTGATAAGTTACCTTCGAGGTGGTGGATGGAGGAATGACGGTAAAAAAAAGGACTCCCGTCCATGCGAAACCTGTATCCGCGCATTAGGTTTTTGATTAAGTTCAAAGGTAAGGATATTAGTAAAACAAACAGTTTATGCAGTACACCGCTTTTTAGCAGCACATATGCAAATACATGTGCCCAGCATCTGGGGAATTCCCACACATAATAGGTTCTATGACAAGATTAGCCGCGCGGGATTAGCGCTACAGTCATGGACTGTGCGGCTGGTCCCGGCAGAGGTTCGAGTCCTCCCTCGGCCATGGGTGTGTGTGTTTGTCCTTAGGATAATTTAGGTTAAGTAGTGTGTAAGCTTAGGGACTAATGTAATAACCTTAGCAGTTAAGTCCCATAAGATTTCACACACATTTGAACTTCTTTGACAAGATTAATCCTTACTAAATTGAGGGTTACCACTATCTTCCTATTACCCCTTCAATTGGAAAGGGGTGAAATAATACTGATTAATTTCTCATGTTGGGTTTCGCAGTCATGCAGAATTTTTTAAAGAACATCATAGTGCTGTTGACTGTAGAGATCTTTTATTTCACAATTGCAGTTTTGGTCTTTGGGCCATATGGCACAGCAAAAGATTTTGCTTCGGCACATTTTAGAAATGTATGTATGTCGGAGGATTTTGCAAGTCTGCAATGTGCTGAAGCAAATTTTTTTGCAGTACCTGTTGAAATTGGTCCGTAGGCCGAAACTGTACTTGCGAAGCAAATCATTTCTACAGGCAAAGGCGAATGTGTTGTTCTTTAAGAAATAATACCGGTACACAACGAACCCACCGCTACAGATCACGTGGTTGCTTGAGGTTAGCAGATGTAGTGGCAGTTGCAGCCCCCTACAACAGCTGACTGTCTTGTTTACCTCACACGCCGCGCGAGTGAACCGTTCGCATTAATTAGCCGTCACATGCAACAGAGCGGAAATTTTCCAGTTTCGCTGCCGGACACGCAACCACGCAGCCCCGATAAGCCACTGGCAGGGCGCGCGCACCTGCTGCCTCCTGCGTGCATCCGCGTCCCATCCGCAGATAGTTGCGCGCAGATATCGCCAGAACCACAAGGTGACGTCACACAACTCTGAATCACCGCTGATGCGCCGCGTCCGGCGCACGACTGTCACAGCGATATGCTCCGACAACGAATCCAGCTACTGCAGTAGTTCGTTCGTGTGTCCGCCGAAGGGTGTTAGAAGTCATACACGAATACACACACACACACACACACACACACACTAGCAAAAAAAACTAAATTCCTTCCGAACAGGCCTCAATAGGCCCAACGGTACCGACCGGCCGCCGTGTCATCCTCAGCCCGGAGGTGTCACTGGATGCGGATATGGAAGGGCATGTGGCCAACACTCCGCTCGTTTGTCAGTTTACGAGACCGGAGCCGCTACTTCTCGATCAAGTAGCTACTCAGTGTGCCTCACAAGGGCTGAGTGTATCCCGATTGCCAACAGCACTCGACAGACCGGATGGTCACCCATCCAAGTGCTAGTCCAGCCCGACAGCGCTTAACTTCGGTGATCTGACGGGAACCGGTGTTACCAATGCGACAAGGCCGTCGGCAGCCTCTTCCTTCCTTCTCTAATAATAGTAGCTTCTCTACCATTGGTTGAATACATTATTTCGTCATTTAATTATTCTCTTGCAGTAATTTATTTGATTTTATTTTTTTTTTAAATTAGATGTCGTCATCCGTCTGAAAATTATGCTTAGTTTGTAGTTTTATTCTTTCCAATATCTAATGATGGGTTCGTTTGACAGACCACCGGAAGGAATTCTGTTCATTTAGTTACAGCTCTCACTTCTCTGTTTCTTCAATACATAGGAATAAGTTTTTTTAAGTGTAAATTGGACAAAAGACATCTCTTTTGACCCTAGCTTTCTTGGCTGTTTTCTGTTTCAGCCCTATGTATTTTCCACACTATGCCCACGTTGAAACGATGTTTCACATTCATACATCTGTCTTTGTTTTTATTTATGACTGTGTTTATTTATTTTGATCTATCTGTTTTTTTTAAGTATTGCCAAAGCAAACGCTAATTTTAGCGTTCGATTTATTTGAAATAGTTGTCTTTATGGTTCTGTTTATGGCCCTGCTCTCTTCTTTCCGAGGACTGGTTTGATCAGTTCTCCAAGCTAGTCCATCCTGAACATTCCTCTTCATCTCTGCTTCACTAATGCTACCTCTGTCCATTTGTAGCTACCGTGGTCATCCTCTAAATTTTTTCCCCTCACGCATGTCTCCATTACGAAACTATTCCTTGATGTCGAAGGATGTATCCTCTCAAACGATCCCTTTACACGTGCCGAAATCTTTTACTTCTCCAATTCGATTCAGTACCACCTCATTTGTTGCTTGACAGGATACTGAACGCTACTCTTCCTTCCTTTATTGTCAGTCCACCAGTCTAATCTTCAGCAGTCTTTTGTAGCACCACATTTTGAAAGCGTCTGTTCTCATCTTATTCCAACTCTTTTCCATCCACTTTTCACTTCCGCACAAGGTTACACTTCACACAAACACCATCAGCAAAAAATTCCTAACACTTAAATTGATGTAAGATGCTAAGTAATTCATTTTTCCAAATATGCTTCCTTGCTATAACAAATCTGCACTTCAAATTCTCTCTACTACGGCCATCATCAGTTATATTACTGCTCAATTAGTAAAACCTGTCTACTACTTTTTGTGTTTCATTCCTTAATCTAGTCTCCTTAACTTCTGAGGTCATCAGTCGCCTAGAACTTAGAACTAATTAAACCTAACTAACCTAAGGACATCACACACATTCATGCCCGAGCAGGATTCGAACCTGTGACCGTAGTGGTCGCTCGGTTCCAGACTACAGCGCCTAGAACCGCACGGCCACTCTGGCCGGCAATTCGGATACATTCCGTTTATGCAAGAATTTATGCAAAACTGATGTACTTATAAATGAACAAATGTAACCGCCTTCTAATGTTGAGTAAACCACCCTGAAATTGGTAAAGGCAAAATAAGCTGTCTTAAAAAGTGTCAGATCGTATTTTTTTCCCATTCTGTTGTATATGCTTCGTATGGGTATTTGGCAACCATGAACTGCTGAACAAATGATCCGTTAGCACTCACTTCTGTCGTCACCTTAACTCTTTGGAACTGATATTATTATATTCTTTTTGAAGTATGAGGTCTGCCGGTTTCATATTTATTGTATGCCAGGAGAAATAATTTTATCACACGTGGCTCCCCGAAGGACCTCAGTAATTCTGATAGAATGTCCTCTACTCCAGGGGCTTTTTTCTCTAATTCTTCTCGCAGTATCATACTGCTCATCTCATCATTTTTTTACTCTTATCTTTAATACTGTCTTGATCTTCGTTGCTCTTATTTAGCACTTACATATTTCCCTTCCGCCTTTCGGTTTTCCCTTCTTTGCTTTACACTGTGATGTTATCTGAGCTCTTAATATTGACACAACACATTCTATTTTTAACTGCTCTGTCTGTCTTTCCTCTAGTCGTACTTTAGCAACCCATTTGTGTTCTAACCATTCCTGTTTAGTTACTGTTTTCTTTTTAGAAGTCTATTTTCCCTCTCGGCTGCTTCACTGGATACATTGTTACATTTCAATATCTCCTGTATTTCGTGAGGTTTCTAGTAGGTCTGTCTTTTTACCTATGTGATTCTGTACTGGATTCACATTTTCGTCTCTCAGAGCTACCCACTCAATCTCTATTGTATAACTTTCCCCTGTTTAAGCAAACGTTGACTAACGCTTCTATGAGGCTCCCGACAACCTCTGGCTCCTTCAGTTTACACATATACAGATCCCATAACCTTAATTTCCTTTTTTCCGTTGCTTCAGTCTTAATCTACAGTTCATAACCAATAACTTACGATCAGAGTCCACATACGTGCCTGGAAATGCCTTACAGTATAACGTCGTATTTCGAAAATTATTGCTTAGCGTTATATAATCATTCTAAATCCTTCCATTGTCTCCATGTCCCTCTGACGTGTATCGGATGTGGCATACATCAGTTAACTGTTGCACAGCCGGCCGATGTGGCCAAGCGGTTCTAGGCGCTTCAGTCTGGAACCGCGCGACCGCTACGGAAGCAGGTTCGAATCCTGCCTCGGGCATGGATGTGGGTGATGTTCTTAGGTTAGTTAGGATTAAGTACACTCCTGGAAATTGAAATAAGAACACCGTGAATTCATTGTCCCAGGAAGGGGAAACTTTATTGACACATTTCTGGGGTCAGATACATCACATGATCACACTGACAGAACCACAGGCACATAGACACAGGCAACAGAGCATGCACAATGTCGGCACTAATACAGTGTATATCCACCTTTCGCAGCAATGCAGGCTGCTATTCTCCCATGGAGACGATCGTAGAGATGCTGGATGTAGTCCTGTGGAACGGCTTGCCATGCCATTTCCACCTGGCGCCTCAGTTGGACCAGCGTTCGTGCTGGACGTGCAGACCGCGTGAGACGACGCTTCATCCAGTCCCAAACATGCTCAATGGGGGACAGGTCCGGAGATCTTGCTGGCCAGAGTAGTTGACTTACACCTTCTAGAGCACGTTGGGTGGCACGGGATACATGCGGACGTGCATTGTCCTGTTGGAACAGCAAGTTCCCTTGCCGGTCTAGGAATGGTAGAACGATGAGTTCGATGACGGTTTGGATGTACCGTGCACTATTCAGTGTCCCCTCGACGATCACCAGTGGTGTACGGCCAGTGTAGGAGATCGCTCCCCACACCATGATGCCGGGTGTTGGTCCTGTGTGCCTCGGTCGTATGCAGTCCTGATTGTGGCGCTCACCTGCACGGCGCCAAACACGCATCGACCATCATTGGCACCAAGGCAGAAGCGACTCTCATCGCTGAAGACGACACGTCTCCATTCGTCCCTCCATTCACGCCTGTCGCGACACCACTGGAGGCGGGCTGCACGATGTTGGGGCGTGAGCGGAAGACGGCCTAACGGTGTGCGGGACCGTAGCCCAGCTTCATGGAGACGGTTGTGAATGGTCCTCGCCGATACCCCAGGAGCAACAGTGTCCCTAATTTGCTGGGAAGTGGCGGTGCGGTCCCCTACGGCACTGCGTAGGATCCTACGGTCTTGGCGTGCATCCGTGCGTCGCTGCGGTCCGGTCCCGGGTCGACGGGCACGTGCACCTTCCGCCGACCACTGGCAACAACATCGATGTACTGTGGAGACCTCACGCCCCACGTGTTGAGCAATTCGGCGGTACGTCCACCCGGCCTCCCGCATGCCCACTATACGCCCTCGCTCAAAGTCCCTCAACTGCACATACGGTTCACGTCCACGCTGTCGCGGCATGCTACCAGTGTTAAAGACTGCGATGGAGCTCCGTATGCCACGGCAAACTGGCTGACACTGACGGCGGCGGTGCACAAATGCTGCGCAGCTAGCGCCATTCGACGGCCAACACCGCGGTTCCTGGTGTGTCCGCTGTGCCGTGCGTGTGATCATTGCTTGTACAGCCCTCTCGCAGTGTCCGGAGCAAGTATGGTGGGTCTGACACACCGGTGTCAATGTGTTCTTTTTTCCATTTCCAGGAGTGTAGTTCTGTTCTAGGAGACTGATGACCTCAGATGTTAAGTCCCATAGTGCTCAGAGCCATTTGAACCATTTAAACTGTTGCACGTTTCTATCCTTGGTTAAGTTTAGCTAAGAAATTCAGAAATATACCCTACAGTCAGAGACTGAAGTCAGACCCGGTTTGTCTGTAACCATCTGAGTCATAGCGTCGTTTGTGCACTCACTGTAAGCGGGAAAAGTGCACATTATGAACGCAAATGAACATAAAATTATCTACAGAACAGCGCGTGTTTTTTTTCTTTTTTTTCAGCTGCGGTGGAAATTTGATCGAAAATGTGAGATTCAAGACGATATTCCGTAGTTCCCGCTCATACAGCCGTGATACAATTAGTAACTACTGAAGAAGATCTGTAGCTCGTTGCACAGGCATTCGTTCTGTCACTCAAGAAACCTGCAAGAAGAGATTCCTAGGAAATACATTTTTTTCATAAGTGTAGATAGAGTAGCATGGAGAGCTGCATCAAACCAGTCTCAGGACTGAAGACCACAACAACAACAACAAGTGTAAGGGGAATGATGAAAGCATTACATATGGAGCCATAGCGTCTTACACTGGTACACGCCCTAATGGAGGATAATCCTGATCGAAAGTGTGAATTCTGCCATCTCATGAAACGAGTTTTAATTTTAGTGGAACAAACACAGTTGCGTGTATTGGTTTTCCTGTAAATCCTCGATTTGTAATCGTGGAGGAGTTACATGTTCCTGGAACTAAGGTGTAGGTTGTTATATGCAGCAAATGAGTCATAGGCCCTTATTTTTGCAATCGGATCATGACTGCGGGAAGGTATCGTGAAATATTAAGAGAAATTATTCAATTAGACAATAGTGCTGTACTTAAAGCTGGTCGAAACAGTCTAATTTGGCAACAAGACAATGCTCCACCGATCTACCGAATACATGTTTGTGCATTTTCGGATGACAGTTTTCAAGATTGGTTGGGAAGACGAGCTAAAATTGATTGGCCTTCGAGATCACTGGGCCTCACACCGTGTGGTTTTTTTGTGTGGGGGATAATGAATAACAAAAGCATTAAACCTGTAGCATTTAATGGATTTGATTGAACAAGAATTTGAAATCATTTTGGAAATAATGGGGAGTTGTGTGACAAGATACGTAAATCAGTGTTTAAGTGACATGTTAAATTTCTTTATAACAATGGAGGACACCTTGAAAAGTTCCAGCAGGACTTTGTACAAACCACTAAAGCTGCAAAACCCTGTACTGCAGTTTCGGTGTACGCTTCTCTATCGATACTTAAATTAACTGGTTGTGCTTATTAAATTATGCCCGCTGCAAGAATTTTACAAACCAATTTCCTTACTGACATATCTTTCCAAAATATTCGAAAGGCTAATGCACTAAAGAGTACTCGCACACTTAAGTGGAAACAATTTACTTACCATATCACAGTTTGGATTCCATAAGGGTAGCTCAACTGAAAATGCTATTTACACAATCACTCATCAAACAGCACAAGCCTTAAATAACAATATATCACCAGATTGTATTTTTTGTGATCCTTCCAAGGCATTTGACTGTGTGGGTCATCTTACTATCTTGGGAAAACTCAAGTTTTATGGAATTGATGGCTTTACCTCGTCTGAATCACACTTACTGTAACAAACAGAAAGCAAAAGGATCTGCTGAATAATTCAGACACACTTATCGTAACAAATAGAAAGCAAAAGGTTGTGCTGAATAATTTAGATAATGTCAGAAAGGTAGAAAATTTTAATGACTGCGAAAAAGAAGTAATCACGCAGGAGTTCCACAGGGTTCAATTTTGGGTTCATTCATATTCTTTATATACGATATGTGAGTGATCTTTCACTTAACATTCAAGAAGCAAAACTGATATTTTTTGTGGACGATACTAGTACCATAATAAATCCCAATAGAGAGAAAGTAACAGAAACGTTGGTTAATGATATTTTCAAATGAATTATTAAGTGGTTCTCTGTAAATAGATTCCCCAAAATAAAAGAAACCACTACATTTAGTTCTGCACAACAAATGAAGTCATTATAATGTAGCACATGATGAGGAATCAGTAAACAGGGTAGAATGCTCTAAATGTTTGGGTGTACATGTTAATGAAATCTTGAAGTAGAAGAAGTATTTCACTGAGATTCTCAAACAATTGAGTTCAGCAATTTTCTGTCTTAGTATAAGTACTAATCTTGCATATCTTGCTATATTTTGCATACTTCCACTGAATAATGGCTTAGGGAATAACCCATCACGTAGAAAGAAAGCCTCGATAGCACAGAAGCAAGAAGTAAGAATAATATGGGTTTGTTCACCCACAGAAATCGTGCAGGTGGGGAGGCTTGCGTGCCTCAGTGATACAGATAGCCGTACCGTAGGTGCAACCACAACGGAGGGGTATCTGTTGAGAGGCCAGACAAACGTCTGGTTCCTGAAGAGGGGCAGCAGCCTTTTCAGTAGTTGCAGGGAAAACAGTCTGGATGATTGATTTCTTTGGCCTTGCAACACTAACCAAAACGGCCTTGCTGTGCTGGTACTGCGAACGGCTGAAATCTAGGGGAAACTACAGCCGTAATTTTTCCCGAGGGCATGCAGCTTTACTGTATGGTTAAATGATGATGGCATCCTCTTGGGTAAAATATTTCAGAGGCAAAATAGTCCCCCATTCGGATCTCCGGGCGGGGACTACTCAGGAGGACGTTGTTATCAGGAGAAAGAAAACTGGCGTTCTACAGATCGGAGCGTGGAATGTCAGATCCCTTAATCGGGCAGGTAGGTTAGAAAATTTAAAAAGGGAAATGGATAGGTTAAAGTTAGATATATTGGGAATTAGTGAAGTTCGGTGGCAGGAGGAACAAGACATTTGGTCAGGTGAATACAGGGTTATAAATACAAAATCAGATAGGGGTAATGCGGGAGTAGGTTTAATAATGAATAGGAAAATAGGAATGCGGGTAAGCTACTACAAACAGCATAGTGAACGCATTATTGTGGCCAAGATAGATACGAAGCCCACACCTACCACAGTGGTACACGTTTATATGCCAACTAGCTCCGAGGATGACGAAGAGATTGATGAAATGTATGATGAGATAAAAAAATTATTCAAATAGTGAAGGGAGACGAAAATTTTATAGTCATGGGTGACTGGAAATCGATAGTAGGAAAAGGAAGAGAAGGAAACGTAGTAGACGAATACGGAATGGGGGTAAGGAATGAAAGAGGTAGCCACCTGGTACAATTCTGTACAGAGCACAAGTTAATCATAACTAACACTCGGTTCAAGAAACATGAAAGAGGGTTGTATACATGTAAGAAGCCTGGAGTTACTGGAAGGTTCTAGATTGATTATATAACAGTAAGACAGAGATTTAGGAGCCAGGCTTTAAATTGCAAGACATTTCCAGGCGCACATATGGACTCTGAACACAATCTATTGGATATGAGCTGTAGATTAAAGATGAAGAAACTACAAAAAGGTGAGAATTTAAGGAGATAAGACCTGGAAAAACTGAAAGAACCAGAGGTTGTAGAGAGCTTCAGGGAGAGCATTAAGGAACGATTGACAAGAATGGGGGAAAGAAATACAGTAGAAGAAGAATGGGTAGCTTAGAGAGACGAAATAGTGGAGGTAGCAGAGGATCAAGTAGGTAAAAAGACGAGGGCTAATAGAAATCCTTGGGTAACAGAAGAGATAGTGAATTTAATTGCTGAAAGGAGAAAATATAAAAATGCAGTAAATGAAGCAGGCAAAAAGGAATACAAACGTCTCAAAAATGAGATCGACAGGAAGTGCAAAATGGCTAAACAGGGATGGCTAGAGGACAAATGTAAGGATGTTGAGGCATATATCGCTGGGGGTAAGATAGATACTGCCTACAGCAAAATTAAGGAGACCTTTGGAGAAAAGAGCTCCACTTGCATGAATATCAAGAGCTGAGATGGAAACCCAATTCTAAGCAAAGAAGGGAAAGCAGAAAGATGGAAGGAGTATATACAGGGTCTACACAAGGGCGATGTACTTTAGGGCAGTATTATGGAAATGGAAGAGGACGTAGATGAAGATTAGAAGGAAGATATGATAGTGCGTGGAGAATTTGACAGGGCACTGAAAGACCTAAGTCCAAACAAGGCCTCGGGAGTAGACAACATTCCATTAGAACTACTGACAGCTAGGGGAGAGCAAGGCCTAACAAAACTCTACCATCTGTAAGCAAGATGCATGAGACAGGCGAAATACCCTCAGACAAGAATAATATAATAATTCCAATCCCAAAGAAAGCAGGTGTTGACAGATGTGAAAATTACTGAACTATCAGTTTAATAAGACACTGCTGCAAAATACTAACGCAAATTCTGTACAGACGAATGGAAAAACTGGTAGAAACCCACCTCGGGGAAGATCTGTTTGGACTCCGTAGAAATGCTGGAACACGTGAGGCAATACGGGCCCTACGACTTATCTTAGAAAATAGATTAAGGAAAAGCAAACCTACGTTTTTAGCATTTGTAGACTTAGAGAAAGCTTTTGACAATGTTGACTGGAATACTCTCTTTCAAATTCTGAAGGTGGCAGGGGTGAAATACAGGGAGCGAAAGGCTATTTACAATTTGTACAGAAACCAGATGGCAGTTATAGGAGTCGCGGGGCATGAAAGGGAAGCAGTGGTTGGGAAGCGAGTGAGACAGGGCTGTAGTCTCTCCCCGATGTTATTCAATCTGTATATTGAGCAAGCAGTAAAAGAAACAAAAGAAAAATTCGCAGTGGGAATTAAAATCCATGGAGAAGAAATAAAAACTTTGAGGTTCGCCGACGACATTGTAATTCTGTCAGAAACAGCAAAGGACTTGGAAGAGCAGCTGAACGGAATGGACAGGGTCTTGAAAGGAGGATATATTATGAACATCAACAAAAGCAAAACGAGGATAATGGATTGTAGTCGAATTAAGTCGGGTGACGCTCAGGGAATTAGATTAGGAAATGAGACACTTCAAGTAGTAAAGGAGTTTTGCTATTTGGGGAGCAAAATAACTGACGATGGTCGAAGTAGAGAGGATATAAAATGTAGACTGGCAATGGCAAGGAAAGCATTTCTGAAGAAGAGAAATCTGTTAACATCTAGTATAGATTTAAGTGTCAGGAAGTCGTTTCTGAAAGTATTTTTGTGGAGTGTAGTAATGTATGGAAGTGAAACGTGGACGATAAATGGTTTAGACAAGAAGAGTCGTGCTACAGAAGAATGCTGAAGATTAGATCGGTAGATCACATGACTAATGAGAAGGTACTGAATGGAATTGGAGAGAAGAGAAATTTGTGGCACAACTTGACTAGAAGAAGGGATCGGTTCGTAGGGCATATTCTGAGGCATCAAGGGATCGCCAATTTAGTACTGGAGGGCAGCGTGGAGGGTAAAAATCTTAGAGGGAGACCAAGAGATGAATGCACTAGGCAGATTCATAGGGTTGTAGGTTGCAATAGGTACTGGGAGATGAAGAACTGTGCACAGGATAGAGTCAATACTGCTCCTGTATGTTTATTATGAAAACTGGTTTGTTAGACATGATTTTGATAAAAGAAGTGTTTAGATGATCTATGGAACATGAACTAACTACTTTTTTTCCTGTGTACGAGCAGCCACTGATATATTCACTGACCAGCCGAAACATTACGAACACTTGCTGAATACCAGGTTGACTTGCTTTGGGAACGCAGTATAGCAGCAGTTCTCTGTGACGTGATTATGACAGTTCCTTGACAGGATTTCGGAAGCTTGTAACACCATACCTGTGAGGAGAAAAAGAAAAAGTTCAAATGTATGTGAAATCTTACGGGACTTAACTGCTAAGATCATCAGTCCCTAAATTATCCTAAGGACAAACACACACACCCATGCCCGAGGGAGGACTCGAACCTCCGCCGGGACCAGTCGCACAGTCCATGACTGCAGACAGAGTTACGGATTGTTCACTGCTACGCCCCGCAAACCATTGTAGTGTGATTCTGTTGTTGTGAAACTGAATCCTGCTTGAATACACCATCGCCATAAGGAGTTCACTACCATACTCCTCGAGCCATTATAGATTTATTATGCCTGTGCTAGTGAGTCCTGGTGGAATGTATCGTCACTCTCTACGAAAACCGCAACGTGAGCTCACTACTATGCTCCTGGAAACATTTTAGAAAGATTCTGGCCTTGTGTCAGTCAGTCCTGGCGTAATATACAATTGCATTCAGGGAAGACTTCAACATGAATTCACTACCATGCTCCTTAAACCATTGTAGAATGGTTGTAGCCTTAAGACAGGGAGTCCTGGTGGAATATACCCTTGCCATCGGGGAAGACAATCACGAGGGTTCACTAACATTCTCCCAAAACCACTCTAGAACGATATTGGTGTTCTGAAAGTGCGTCTTAGTGGGATATAATTCGCTATCGGGGAAGACATCAAGCATGAAGAGATGCACGCGGTCTGTGTGCGTTAGTGTTCAAATACTTCACAGCTGTCAAGATGCCTTCAACTACTACCACAGGTGCAATGGAAACAGAGGTCCCTTTTGCGAACACGTCAGTCAATCTGATGTAACAAGAAACGCGTTTCAATTGATCTACGGTGCGCCCTCGATTATCCCGTGTTCACTACAATAGTTTTTTGCGTGAACACGCGATCCATATGCACCGATACACTTGTCCTTGCACCAGTATTTTACTCTGTCGTCATGTCTATCACAGATGGCCGTCTATCCCCCTTTACGGAG
Source organism: Schistocerca piceifrons (assembly GCF_021461385.2). Taxonomy (NCBI): domain Eukaryota; kingdom Metazoa; phylum Arthropoda; class Insecta; order Orthoptera; family Acrididae; genus Schistocerca; species Schistocerca piceifrons. The sequence continues at coordinate 444,736,761 of NC_060142.1, read as the reverse complement.
CGGACAATCTCCGATCTCAGCACCCTGTGATGATACGTGTACGTCGTTCTCGTCTACTAATGGTCTCTTTCGCTAGATGCTCACAACAGAAGCATGAGAATCGCCGACATGTTCCGCTTTTTCGGAGACGCTCGATTCCAGTGGTCAGCCCGTAGCAATGTGCCCTTTGTCAAACTCACTTACGGGTGATATCGTCGTCTCTGCTCCGGCTGTATGTTTCTTGCAACTTCACCAGAAGACATTCAGTCTCTCGATGGGCGCTGATCATACGAAGGGCGTTCAGTAAATAATGCAATACTTTTTTTCTCGGTCATTTTCGGCTGCAAAAATGAGGAATTTGTTGTGGGACATTGTGGAATATTTCTGCTTCAGCCCCATATGGTTTGATGAAGTCTAATAGGTGACATGGCTACACGTACTCTTCAAAATCTATAACGGAGGTACGTTCCAAGCAGGTAGCTATCATTGAGTTTCTTTTGGCGGAAAACCAGGCATAGCAGATATGCATAGACACTTGCAGAATGACTACCCACACGTGGCAGTGAACAAAAGCACAGTGAGTCGTTGGGCAAGTCGTCTGTCAACATCGCAACAAGTTGACGCAAACCTGTCCGATCTCCCGCTTGCAGGCCGGCCGAACACAGCTGTTACTCCTGCAATGCTCAGTGGATGAAAGATGAAAGATGCACTCCACGGGAAGCAGACGTAGATGATAGGGTGGTTACTGATGCAACAGGATATTGGCCCTGACGTCGACCTGTAGATTGGTACCATGCGGGTATATAGGTGCTCCCAGTAAGGTGGTGGAAGGCCATCGCATTGAACACATATTATGTTGAAATATTGGGTTTTGTGCAAACAAGTGGGGTTAATGTCGTGTATTCAATCCTGAACAGAACGTACCTGCTTTCAGAACAAATGTCTGTTGAATTGCTTATTGAATTCCTCTCGTAATAGTTATATGCAAATGTGTGTGTGTGTGTGTGTGTGTGTGTGTGTGTGTGTGTGTGTGTGGTTGCAAGAGGAATGTCAGAGAGAAATTTTGGAAATTTGTGGTAAGGTGTTATGGGACCAAACTGCTGATGTCATCGGTCCCTCTAAGGCGCTGCAGTCATGGACTGTGCGGCTGGTCCCGGCGGAGGTTCGAGTCCTCCCTCGTGCATTAGTGTGTGTGTTTGTCCTTAGGATAATTTAGATTAAGTAGTGTGTAAGCTTAGGGACTGATAACCTTAGCAGTTAAGTCCCATAAGATTTCACACACATTTGAACATCATCGGTCCCTAAGCTTACGCACTACTAAATCTAACTTAAACTAACTTTCACTAAGGACGACACACACACCCATGCCCGAGGAAGGACTCGAACCCCGACGGGGGGAGCCGCGCGGACCGTGACAAGGCGCCCTAAACCGCGCGGCTACCCAGCGCTGCTGTCACGGAGAGTTAACAAGGTGGGAGGCCAGTAACCGTCAAAATTGAGCTTGGGACGAATGTGTGTGATAAGGTAAGAGAAAGATTGCGTTGGTGGACGGATTTGGCGGACGTCCATTAAACGACTGAAGGAGGAGAGAAAGCAAAATCGATAACTGAGAGAGGCCTTAGCAAAAGAGAGAGAGAGACAGAGGCTCCCTTTACTCCTTAACGTATCTCACTAGGATGTTTTCGTTAAGGTCTCATGATGTGGGAGAAGCTAGAATTTATTATTTTCTGGTTGGATCAGCCTTTGTGTTCAGTGATTGTAGAATACCGAGAACCCTATATTCACTCGTCACAAAGTAAGTGATAACACCGCCAGAAATCCGTGCTTGAACATAAATGCAGATACTAACCAAGACTGCAGTTTGCTCTGTTGTATTTGACTACGAACGACACCTGTGCAATGTCCTCAGTACGTTACAAGGGTCAGTCGTGATCAGAACTGTGTTTTGTGTTGGTATGAGAGCACTGTGCAACAGCTCAGTACGTTCTAACGTAGGCATATTGCTGGTGGTCGTAAGGTGAGTGCTTCCATAATTAAGATAACCCAAATTTTTCAAGAGGCGTCGTATCGAAGATTTATGCAGCATACAGGGAAAGAGGAGAAACATCGTCCTTTAAGCCACAGGGCGGACGGAATTGTATGTTGAGCGATCGTGACTGACGGTCACTAAAGAGGATTGCGACGAAAAACAGACGACGACAGCTACAAAAGTCACAGCAGCACTAAATGTCGAGCTCAAGATCGCTGCAGCACCAAAACAAAACAAAAAACAAAACAAAAAACAAAAAAACACGAAGGGAAATCCAGAGCTGAAATTCCAAAACTATTTATCAGTGATGCAAATCCCGTAACATCAAAACGAGGAGCCGAAGGGAAAAAACCTGGACTATGGAGAAACAGAAGAAAGTGATTTGGACGAGTGAGTCTCGTTTTACATTGTTTCCAATTTCTGGCCGAGTTTAATTCCCCAGAGCGAAACATGACGGAGATTCGGAGATGATTTGACCAGCCACATCGTGGTATTCCACGGGACCCCTGTTTACTCTGCAAGGTCGTATTATTGCCAAGTACTGTGTGACCATTTTGGCTGATCGTGTCCAGCTCATGGTACAATGTTTGTTCCCCAGCGTTGATGCTGTGTTCCAGTTCGATAGAGCCTCTGTTCACATAGCTCTCATCGAGCAAGCTTGTTTTATGAGCATGAATTTTTGCGTCTCCCTGAGCACCGCAGTCACCACAGCTTAATATTATACAGCCTCTTTGGTCTACTTTAGAGAGAATGATGGCTAATCATTATCCACTTTCTTATCGTCACGGAACTTGTATCTGTTTTGCAGGACGAATGGTACTATATTCTCTTCGAGATGACTGGAAGCTTTTTCTAATGCCAACAGTTTTTCTGTGCGTATTAAGAACGGTAATGTGCTGTGTTTTTAGGGTTTCCATATTTCTGTCTACCCCCTGTCACTGAGTCAAATAGAATATACTTGGTGTTATTTTGAAAGGTGAAAAGTAGTCTTCTTGTACTGAAAGTGCTTGTATTCATTCCTATCTCTAGTCTCGTTCCATTCACTGCGCTAATTCATTTCACTGAATATAGAAGAAACACCTCTCCGTTAGGTCAGTAATACCTTTGACAAAAAATCTAAACCTTGATTCAACATTCCAGCAAAACTGACGATTTCTTTACGCAGTACGCATTTTCATTTTCCTTTGTTCGTCTTGCAAAACAGCAGAAAAGAAATTCTCCTAGTAGCTTTCAATACCGGACAGCACTCCACACACTTCGCTCGCCTCCTTTCCCTGTAGTGGCGCTGGTAGTCACTGTTGTAGAGCCGAGTCAGATAAAGGCAATAAGCAGACGGTGATAATTACCGCTTGACCCCCCTGGGAGACTGATTGCACATTCACAAAGAAACACGTCCTCGTATGTGCTGCCAGCGCCCGCAGACAGTTCTGCCTAACTGCAAGTCGCAATCCCACGTCGCGGATCCCAGGCGCAACGTTGCGCAATACTCTAACCTTTACAAATTCAAATTAAATTCTATCAGATACTAATCTAAGCTACAGATCCACAAAACAGAGGATAAAATTTAGCTATTTTGACTCCGCAAATGGTTATTTTGCACTATTAAGGATGAAGAGCATGTACAGAAGGCATTCTAACTCCAATACGCTTATTGGCGAACAGTACTTTATTTTTAAATTTCAATCCTATTGAATTTTTTTTTGGCTTGGCTTTAGACTGTTGTAAATTTGCTTTAGGAAGGCCATTGCTTATTTATATCAACATAAACGCATAGTCCGATCTACCCTCCAGATCGAAAACATGCCGTCGCCTTGTGATTTCCGACCAATTGTCATATTACCTACTGTAATATATTCTTCACCACCAACTGAACACTCGCGCGAATTCAGCCTATATGACAAATATCAGTCAGCCTTTCGTAAACACCGTAGCACGAACACTGAACTAATGAAGGTAATTGATGACCTGAAATATGCCTGAAAAACTATAAGGCCATAATATTGACTCTACCGTAAGGCCATAATATTGACACAACCAGGCATCAGCAAAGCTTTTGATACTGTTAACTCTGACACACTGCTCAGAAAAATGCAATGCGATTTCTCAGTGTATGCGCTGAAGTGTTTTGAAAGTTTTTTGGCAAACAGAGATCAGTATGTCTTCTGTGGGAACGAAAAATCGTCCTGAAGACATAGGATCTCAGGAGAGCCACAGGAGTCACTCTTAGGCCCATTTCTGTTTGCCTGGTATGCCAATGATATTTCGATGGTTCTTTCCTTTTGTAAACATAACTTCTCTGACGACTACCAACAGTTTTACGCAAGTGTGCGACTTGAAGATATAAATACTGCGATTGTTCAAGTGAATCCAGAATGAGATTTTCACTCTGCAGCGGAGTGTGCGCTGATATGAAACTTCCTGGCAGATTAAAACTGTGTGCCGACCGAGACTCGAACTCGGGACCTTTGCCTTTCGCGGGCAAGTGCTCTACCAACTGAGCTACCGAAGCACGACTCACGCCCGGTTCTCACAGCTTTACCTCTGCCAGTATCTCGTCTCCGACCTTCCAAACTTTACAGAAGCTCTCCTTCGCAGGAGAGCTTCTGTAAAGTTTGGAAGGTCGGAGACGAGATACTGGCAGAGGTAAAGCTGTGAGAACCGGGCGTGAGTCGTGCTTCGGTAGCTCAGTTGGTAGAGCACTTGCCCGCGAAAGGCAAAGGTCCCGAGTTCGAGTCTCGGTCGGCACACAGTTTTAATCTGCCAGGAAGTTTCTTGTTCAAGTGAATGATGGTCTGTCTTCAATAGCAACGTGGATAGAAAACCTGGGGCTTAAACTAAATGCAGAAAAGTCCCAAGGTTTCTTAATATTTCACCAGAAATTAATAAGCTCGGAATTCCGCGAACGACTGCTTCCTATTCTGTTTATCGGTATCTCAGTACCATGTCAGAAAGCAACGAAGAACTTGCATGTGTGGATGAGCAACTCAACCGGGCGCAGAATATTGTCGCCGCCGCGCGGGATTAGCCGAGCGGTCTTAGGCGCTGCAGTCATGGACTGAGCCGCTTGTCCCGGCGGAGGTTCGAGTCCTCCCTCGGGCATGGGTGTGTGTGTTTGTAGTTAGGATGATTTAGGTTAAGTAGTGTGTAAGCTTAGGGACTGATGACCTTAGCAGTTAAGTCCCATGAAATTTCATACACATTTGAACATTTGAACAATATTGTCGCCATGTTCCGGAAGACTTCTGCTTGCCTCGAGGCCCTCAAGAACTTTTTGAACATATTTCCACACGCTGTGAAACGTAAACTCGTGCAAGCAGACGCTCTACCAAACACCCACTATTGTTATGCAATTAATCACGGCACGATTAGTGGAAATACAAGACGGTTAGAATTAACCATAAATGTCTGTATGCGTCAACACTGCAACATTCGTCCATATGAACACGTCAGTGTTTCATACTCCCAATCAGAATAGATGCGACGAGGCAAGTTATTGGGCTACAACAGGCTCGTCAGTGTACAAGCACCATAGCTCCTCGGATCAGAGACTGAACACGTTTCATGCCGCAATGTTCGGAACACAAGCTTCCACTCTAGTATCCTAATTATTCTCATTCATAAAACAAAAACCTTTGCAAGCTCCTTCGCTGTTGCTGCTGTCCAACGCCAGACAAACTTTTCTGCACTCTGTCCACAATTCAGTGCCTTGCTGCTTTTGATGAGAACATGAGAAGCACTTCCTTTTGTCACTCTCATAACGTTTCCGCCAAAAAGTAACGTGTATGGCCAACTTTACCTCTGTCAGATAATAACGCCGTTATTCCCATCTTCTCCCACTTGTGATCCTTCCTCTTTTCCTGTGATTAACGTCTCCTCACAACGACATGCTAGAGAGGTTCATCTACCATCTCTAGCAGCCAGCATGGAGTAACAGTATGAATGTGATCAAAAACAGATCGAAACCTGTCACCTGTTTAAAATACACTGACTGAAAGAAAATTCGCTCCACCAAGAAGGAGTTGTGCGACATAAATGAAAGTTGGTAGGCGTGTTTCCATATCTAAATATGATATCTATTCAAATTTCGCGCCAGTAGCATAAGAGAGGTTCTAGTCGTGTCATTATGAGGGTGAGAAGTCAAAACATCTAGACTTGGCCTTCCTCGACCCAGAAAAGGCCTTCGACCGAGTGCCACACGACTTAATTTGGTTTGCCCTGCGACAGCGTGGAGTGCCTGAAGAGCTCTTTAGGTGGGTCAGACTGCTCTGCCAGAACATGAAGAGCCGGATGCAGTCAGTTGCCGGACTATCTGACGAGCACCGAGCGAGGTGGCGCAGTGGTTAGACACTGGACTCGCATTCGGGAGGACGATGGTTCAATCCCGCGTCCGGCCGTCCTGATTTAGGTATTCCGTGATTTCCCTAAATCACTCCAGGCAAATGCCGGGATGGTTCCTCTGAAAGGGCACGGCCGACTTCCTTCCCTAATCCGATGAGACCGATGACCACGCTGTCTGGTCTCCTTCCCCAAAACAACCAACCAACCTATCTGACGACTTCCCTATTTCCGTGAGAGTTCATCGGAGATCTGCTCTCTCACCTCTCCTATTTATCACTGTCATGGATACCGTCACAAGAAACCTGCAGAAAACCTCACCCTGGACGTTACTGTATGCTGATGATGTGTTAAAGGTCAGTGACGATAAGAATGATCTACAACTTCAAGTCCAAGCCTGGAATGACCGCCTTGCAGATGTAGCACTATGGCTCAATGTGTTCGTATTACCTTTCCACGGATTTAAATGACACTGTAACCATCAGAATCAATGGTGTTGACCTCCCAACGGCGAGGACTTTTAAGTACCTGGACTCGACAATGGCTGCCGATGGAAATCTCAGTGCAGGAATCTCCAACCGCCTTAGCAGCGCTTGGCTCAAATCGCGGTTCGTTATTGGAGTACTATGCAACAAGGAAATTCCAAACAGGCCCATATCAAAAGTATACCTAACGGTAATCCGTCCAGTTGCACTGTATGGGGCTGAATGCTGCCCTACAGAGAAGGAAGTAGAGCAAAGACTTGCTGTAATGGAGAAGAAAATACTTAGGTGGACATGGGGATTAACACTGCACGACCATGTCACAAATAATGAAGTTCGCTGCCTATAGTACAGTATATTGCACCAATGGTAGACAAAATCAGAGAAAGTCGCCAACGTTGGTATGGGCATGACCTTAGAGCAGACGAGACAACAGTGACAAAGACTAGTTTCAACCTAAATGTAAATGGAAAACGGCCGGGAGAACGACCAAGGTAGCGATGGCTTGACACCTTACGTGAAGACCTCAAGATCTCAAACCTTCAACCTGACCAGACACAAGATCGCAAGAAGTGGCGACAACGAGCCAAAACAGCGGACCCAGCCAGCATGCGGGACAAACGCTAAGAAAGAAGAAGAATAAGAAGAAGACACCCTGTAACGGTCGTGAGCGTTAGTTCAGTTTGAGACTGAACGTGGTGAGTTGATGTTAGTCAAGAATGCCTTTAAAGAAACAAAGCCACTATTATCAACATCTCACTGAGTTTGAGCGTACGCGTAATAGAGCTACGAGAAGCTGGACGTTCCTTCTGCGATACTTCAGAAAGACTTGGCGGGAATGTAACCTCTGCACATGATTGTTGGCAGCATTGGTCACGAGAATGTGCAGTCGCAAGAAGACTGGGCTCTAGGCGGCCGCGTGGCGCTATAAAGTGGGAAGACGATTATGTTCGGCGTACGGCTCTGGCGCATCGTACTGCATTTGCAAAATGATCAAATGTGTGTGAAATCTTATGGGACGTAACTGCTAAGGTCATCAGTCCCTAAGCTTACACACCACTTAACCTAAATTATCCTAAGGAGAAACACACACACCCATGCCCGAGGAAGGACTCGAACCTCCGCCGGGACCAGCCGCACAGTCCATGACTGCAGCGCCTAAGACCGCTCGGCTAATCCCACGCGGCTGTACTGCATTTGCAAAATTTGAGCAGCAGTTGGCACTACAGCGACACAAAGAACTGCTACAAATCGATTACTTCAGCCATAACTCCGGCCAGACCCCTGTAGTTTGCTGACCCCTGACCCCATTGACCTCTGACCACTAACCCACCACCATTTGCCACGTCACTATTGTCAAGCGGGAGCCCATTGGGGCATAGGTTGGAGATCTGTTGTGTTTTCTGATGAAAACTGGCCACGCTTCGCTGTCAGTGATGGTCGTGTGTTGGTTTGAAGCAGGCTAGTTGAGTGCTTGAACAGGCCTGACTGCGTGCTAGACACAATGGACCTGCACCTGGAGTTATGGTCGGGGGAGCGATTTCTTATGACAGCAGGAGCACTCTCGTGGTTATCCCACACATGCTAACTACCAATTTGTACAATCTGGTGGCTCAACCTGTTGGTGCTGACATTCATGAACAGCATTCCAGGTGTTCTTCAACAGGATAATGCTCACCCTCATATCACTGCTGTAACTCAACATGCTCTACAGATTGTCGACATGTTGCCTTGGCCTGCTCGATCACCAGATCTGTCTCCAATCGAGCACATTGGTACGCCATCAGACGACAACTCTGGCTTCATCTACAACCACCATTAATTGTCCCTGCACTGACCGACTATTAGCAACAGGTGTGGAACTCCATCTCACAAACTGACCTGTACAACACAGTTCATGGACGTTTGCATGCTTGCATTCGACACCGGTTATTAATGCAGCAGTATTTCACATTCGCAATGGCTTATCTCGCGCTTACATTAATCTGTGCTCCTGCAGTACTAATTACTTAAATATGCTACCTAGGCAAATCTATTCCCGAAATTTCGTTAGTCTACATCAACTATTTTTTGGTGTTGCGAATTTCTTCGCGTCTGTGAAAGTTATTGTATGCAGTCTAGACTGTTTTTTATTAGCTTATATAAAAAAAGTTTAATTGCAATTTAGACCGCTGTTATTTCCAAGAACTATGTCTCAAATTTTTATGTCTTTCATTTCTTTCTTTTTATTTTCAGTTTAAGGCGATATTAATGCGTCCAGAAATTGCTTAATTTCATCAGATGTATTTCATTATGTATGCAGCTATCTAACAGACAGTTCCCATCGGAAGACTTTTACACTTTTGTGAAGAAAACATAAGAACTATACTTCGATTCGGAAGTGCATACTAGTAAATTGTGGGCATTACAGTTCATCTGTTTGACCTGTGCTTGCAGCTTGTGCGGTTGGATCTGTAAGGTGAACAATAGCAACAACATAGCATCCGAGGTTCCTATGACATGACGTGAGTAAAGCAAACACATCACAGATTGTTATTCCAGTTTGACAAATGTCACCGAATTTTTCTACAACGCTCGTGTATCTGTAAACCATCCAGGTGTTCCCTCAGTTTCTATAGCAATTCCACGTGATCTCGTAGTATGTCCAATATCAGTACCACTTACAGAATATGCAGTTGTTGAAGAAACGCAAGTGGGATTTTCTCTTTTATCTTTTAGCAACGTATCAGACCCCGACTACCTCTCTCGAGAAGGTAATAATTTAACGAATAATGCTGACATATGTGGGCTTTTACTGAACCCGGCAAAAGAAAAGGTCAGTGTGAACTGCCCGGTTCAGTACTTAAACAATTTAATTTGCTTTCACATGGTAGAATATCTTTACATTTTCGCCACAGACACAAAGAACTTGTGAAATTCTTTGCAATGAGTGACACTATTTGCTGCTGTACTGACGTTCAAAATCTGATGTCAAGCTTTGGGATGGAACGTTTACAGTGAAGCGCGACTTGTTCACCGACTCATCTAAAACACGTCTGATAGCAGTATTATTGTACAATTGAAACAAATATGCATCAATAACGTTGAGATATTCGAGCCACTTGAAAGAGATATGTGAAACCATGCGTATAAAAGGTGCGTGCATGGTAATTTAAAAGTCTTCGCCATTTTCATGGGAATGTGGGCAAGATACACCAAGTACTGCTGTTTTATCTGTGAATGGGACAGTAGAGATAAAAAGCACCAATACATAAAGAAAAATTTGGCAATTAGAATGCATCCTAGAGATAAAAAGGTGATTCGTGTGCCGTTCATTGAGCGTGACGAAATTATCACGCCACCACGCCACATCAGTCAGAGGCTCACGAAAAATTTCATGAAAGCACTAGGCAACGACTAAGTTGCTTTTCGGTAACTGCACGAGCTTCCAGAGCTGAGTTGTGCGAAAGGTCCACAAATAAGGTAGGTAATAGCTGACACCCACTTCCAGGACTTAGTGAATGATACTGGAAGAAATTCATAGGTGCCATTGAAATGAAATGCAGGCAATTTCTTCGTAAATTATAAATCTGCTGACTATGTAAAGGATGCGAAGAAATGCATTAGTGCGTACAAACAGCTGGGTGTCAACGTGTCCTCAAAATTCACCTCCTCGACTCATATCTTAATTTATTCCCTCAAAATCTAGATTCAGTCAGTGACGAACATAGTGAACGTCTTCACGAGGACATCTTGGTGATGTAGTCACGGTATGAGGGTCGACGGACTGAAGCAGTGATGGCTAACTACTGCTAGACACTTTAGCGTGACATGCCAAATGCTCAGCAGAAACACAAGCTCTACAGCCAAGAAATTCAAACCAAACACATCATAGGCTAAGGAAGTATTTTCATTGTACATGGATTTTATGTGCGTGTTGTATCTTGAACTAGATATTACTATATAGTATATGTATCAAGTGGCTCATTCTCACTATTTTATTAGCTAATGCCATCTCCATCAGTACTCCACGTAACAAGAATTGTGCTACTGAAAGAAAAATGATTGGTGGAGTATATCTAAAAGGCGGCGAATGATAGAGACAAAGGGAAATATATTGAATCAACATATTTTACTTGTCACAGAACAATAATTGGATACCATGATATCCGGCAATTTTTAAAATTTATTTTTTAGTGTTTTCGTTGTACTTGTGATGCATGATTATAGCATTGAGCGTGTGTGTATTTATCTGTACTAAACGTAGTGTAATGGGCTTTACCATTATACATGTAATGTAAAATAAGTTGAACTCCTGCTTAAATGTAAGAGACGGATAAATAAATCAATAAATACATAAAATAAACAAATAAAACGCCATTTATGTTTCATTTCTCATGTCAATGAGACATGAAACGACCATTTAAATGATACAGTCATATTTGAATATGGACAGCGAACGAGCGTCCTGAGCCACGAAGACCTATCATGTACTGCGTATGAAAACACACTTTTAACAATGTTCACAACTTTTTCCTTCGCTCGACGTAGATTTCGAAGCAGATTTTGATTCCCGTCATCTTCTGGCGAAGATTTCTGTTGGCTTCACAGCGATCAGGGCGGCACCATTTTGTAAAAATCGGAGAAGAATCACAGTCATTTTCCTTGAGCTTTCTGACAAGGGAAAAGCGTGACTTCAAGCGCTCAAAACAGCATGGAAATCCCTCAACCCAAAAATATTTTAATAACCACGTATACAAGGGGAACATTGGTAAGGCGAAAAAACGAAACGTTAATGTAGCACGATCAGAAAGACCTATTTCAATGACGTACTTATTACTATACTCACCCCTATTTTAATTATAAGGCGCAGTCATTTGAAGACGAGACAGATGGGAGAAAAGTATGTGAACTGCTTGTTATTTCATAAGTAATCGACGCAGCTGTTAATACATTTATCCCAGTGTGAGACAAGCTGGTCAGTGCATTTATGGAAAAATGTTTGTTGTTGCCTTTTGATTGTAACCACGCCTACACCTCTCCGTCCGAAGCAAATCGACGGCCACGAACGTCATTCTTCAGGGCTCCAGAAACATTGAAATCGCATGGGCAGACGTCGAGACTGTGTAGACAATGAGTAAGTGCTTCCTAGAGAAACGTCTACAGTGTAGTGGGAACAGCAGGCACCCCAGCTCCGGCAAAGTCACGATGACGTTTTTCTTTGTTTGGGATAATTTTTGAAATAGTAAACAGTTTACTCACTTTTTTCCATTCGCGCCATTTTCATGTGACTGCGAGTGATAATTACGCTATCTCGCTGGTCGTTGACTTTCTGGTACACGGCACCGCAACTACCGCACAGCGGTAAGTACACACTTTGCAAAAATTGAAGCGCCTCATCAAGTCAGACACCCTGGAATGTTGACGGACGGCAACATTCTGTTGGAGGTTAATGTCCGCCTACATGTTGCCAAGCTTGTTTCAACAACGTTGCAGACGTTGCGCGGGGAAGCCCTGCGATGTCCATGTTTTTGGAACGCTGAAGAAGACATCGATTTTCTTCGGGCGAACCCGGCTAGAACCATGGTTCCATCGGCAACCGCAAACAAATTTTCCATGAAGTAAATGACAGCCTTATCTCAGACTGGGGCAAAAGTGTTAACAGTTGCGGCGATTCCTTTCGAAATAGTAAAGAAGTTACTTAGTTTTCCTCCATCTGTCTCGTTTTCAGTTGAGTGCCAGTGATAATTCGCTATGTGAACAACATTTTTTTTTCTGTTGAACTAATAGTGCTGCACAGTTACTCAATCTTGAAAGCGCAGATGTTTGGTTTCAATCAAGTGGCCAGAGCGAAGTGGGCAGAACACACAGAACAACGTCCACTATTTTACTACCACATTCAAGCAGTCCAGTATCAAAAGCACACTAATTACATCTTAAAATTATGTTGTTGGTATGTCTATGTTATAATCTGCTTTTTACGAAGCATAGTGTAACATAGGCTTACACTAAGTGCAGAAAGTTAATTGTATAACACAGAAGGAAGTCTGATGATGAAATAACGGTCGTGCTACTTTACATTTAATTTTTCCCATTGTAATCTTACAAACTCAGCGTTCGTTCTCGTGTGGAACATACATTTATAAGTACATCTACGTCTGTGCTCTGCAAACCATTGTGAAGTGCACGGCAGAAGGTACGTCCCATTGTACCAATTGTTAGGGTTTCTACCCGTTGAATTCACGTACGGAATGCGGGAAGAATGACTGTTTGAGTGTCTCTGTACGTGCAGTAATTATTCTAATGTTACATACATCATCCCTGTGTGAGCGATATGTAGGAGGCTGCAGCATATTCCTAATATTCCTCATCATTTAGAGCTGGTTCTTGAAACTTTGTTGCCGGCCGCGGTGGTCTAGCGGTTCTAGGCGCTCAGTCCGGAACCGCGCGACTGCTACGGTCGCAGGTTCGAATTCTGCCTCGGACGTGGATGTTTGTGATGTCCTTAGGTTAGTTAGGTTTAAGTAGTTCTAAGTTCTAGGGGACTGATGACCACAGATGTTAAGTCCCATAGTGCTCAGAGCCATTTGAACCAATTTGAAACTTTGTTAACAGACTTTCTTGGGGTAGCTTGCGTATATCTTCACGAGTCTGCCAGTTCAGTTCCTTGAGTATCCCCGTGACACTCCCCGCGGGAGAAACAAACCTGTGAACGGTCGTGCTGCTCTCCTCCGTATACGTTCAATATCCGTTGTTATTCATATATTGTAAGGGTTGCATATTCGTGAACACTATTCTAGAATGAATCGCACGAGAGACTTGTAAGCAGTCTCTTTTTTGGACTGATTGCACTTCGCCAGTGTTCTACCAGTAAACCGAAGTCTGCCTCCTTCATTTCCCACGATTGAGCCTATGTGATCATTCATTTCAGATCTCTACAAAGTGATACGCACAGTTATTTGGATGAGTTGGCCTATTCCAAGAGTGACTCACTAATATTATAGTCACAGGTTACTACGTTGTTCCGTTTTCTGAAGTGCACAGTTTTACTGTTCTGAACATTTAAAGAAAGGCGCCAATCTCTGCATCACTTTGAAATCGTATCAAGATCCGACTGAATATTTATGCAGCTTTTTTTTCAGATTGGTTGGTTGGTTGGTTTGAGTCAAGGGACGAAACAGCGAGGTAATCGGTCCCATCGGATTGTGAAGGGTGGGGAAGGAAGTCGCTGGTGCCCTTTTAAACGAACCATCCCGACATTTGCCTGAAGCGATTAAGGGAACTCACAGAAAACCTAAATCACGATGCATGGATGCGGGTTTGAACAGTCATCCTCCAAATGTGAGTCCAGTGTATTAACTACTGCGCCACCTCGCTCTGTCTTTCTTCAGACATTGCTTCATTACAGATAATTGTATCATCTACAAAAAGTCTGAAGCTATTATTAATATTGTACGCAGCCGGCCGAAGTGGCCGAGCCGTTCTAGGCGCTACGGTCTGGAACCGCGCGACTGCTACGCTCGCAGGTTCGAATACTACCTCGGGCATGGACGTGTGTGATGTCCTTAGGTTAGTTAGGTTTAAGTAGTTCTAAGTTCCAGGGGACTGATAACCTCAGATGTTAACTCCCATAGTGCTCAGAGCCATTTGAACCAGTTTTGTACGCAAGTTCATGAACACACAACGTGAATAGCAAGTGCTCTTCACCGTACCATTCCCTGCGACGCAACCGGAGTTACTTCTGACGACGCTGCGTCCTCCCTCACAAAAAGTCCTCAGTCCAGTCACAAATTTAACTTGATGCCAAATGTGATCGCACTTTTGACTATAAGCATGAATGTGGTACTGAGTCAAATGTTTTTCGGAAATCAAGAGCCGCGCGGGATTAGCCGAGCGGTCTTAGGCGCTGCAGTCATGGACTGTGCGGCTGGTCCCGGCGGAGGTTCGAGTCCTCCCTCGGGCATGGGTGTGTGTGTTTGTCCTTAGGATAATTTAGGTTAAGTAGTGCGTAAGCTTAGGGACTGATGATCTTAGCAGTTAAGTCCCATAAGATTTCACACACATTTGAACCTTTTGAAATCAAGAAATACTGCATCTACTTCACAGCCTTGATCCAAAGATTTCAGTATGTCATGTGAGAAACGTGTGGGTTGGGTTTCACTTGATCGATGTTTTCTGAATTCATGCTGGTTGGCATAGAGGGGGTAATTCTGTTTGAGATCACTCATTATGTTTGAGCTCCATGAAGAAGTAATCATCAAGAGGATGGCAATATTTTGTTGTCTTCGGTGTGCTTTCGGACCTGTTATATCGATGTTTTGCACATTCGTGTTACCAAATTTCGACTCTATGACTTAATAGGTGATCATTCACATGTCTCTCGTGACAAAACGCGCAATGTTGCGTGCGAATCGCTCATATCACTGTGCCCTCGATTTTGGGATGAATGGCTTATATATTCTAAGAATATTTAAGAGCGATTCTGAGCGTCCGAAGCCAAGCGCAGAAAAATCTACGCCGCTCGATGTAGCACAATAACGTATTTAGCATATGTTATTGAGTACATCTCTTACACAAACGCTGACTGTTCTGAGATAATTAGCTTTTGTTGTCGTATACTTGCAGGCAGACGTCTCTGTGATATACAGCCACTGTCGTTCCGTAGACCTGGCTTTGTTTCGGCGATACTTATTTATCTATTCATTAGAATGCTTTTCACAGTTACTGCTTATAATTCCGTTTGGCACACTCGACAACGTGTGTTACGACTAGCGATAGGGCTGCACTGGTATCCGCCACAAATTATCCCTTACCTTTTCCTGTTTACAACCGTCGCCTTTGCTCGGACAGAAAGATGATGAGTTACAAGTCCTTGGAGGCTTATCACCCGCTGACATGCCCTTGCGTTCCACTGGCCACGCGCCGCTCGCTCCTACGTGTGGGCGCAAATAATCATTCTTGTTCGCATTGTCACTACAGTGTTCAAAGGACGCTCCCAGATAGCGCGCGCCTGGTGCAAACAGCAGCGATTTTTCTTTTTCCTTTCGCGAGACTTTATCAGGGGGCTGGGTCACACCTGAGCGAGGTCGGCACCAGCGTGCGCTGTACTACACGACCCTAACGTACGCCGCCACGGGCCTCGTGACTCAACGCCGGCGTCGGCCACGCGCCACACAAAGCGACACTCGTTTCCGGCGTCGAGCGTTGCGTGCTGGCGGCGCCGAGCCAGCAGATGCCAGGCCAGCGTCTGAGAGCTCCACTCAGCATAGCGGCCGTCTGGGCTCGCTCGCAAGACGAGTAAACAGCTGAGGCAGCCGGTCCTGAGTCATCCGCAGTGGCGCCGTGATGACGGGGCCTAGCACGAACACCTGCTGTTGACGAAGAGCGAGCTTCTGCTGGCGCAGTTTTGAGATAACTTGTTTTTTTTTTTTTTTTTTACGGGATCGTCAGTTGACCGGCTAGTTTCATCTCACTTTCCTCGATATTTGTCGGATTTTTTTTTTTTTTTTCAGTCGTCTTCTGACTGGTTTCATGCGGCCGCCACGAATTCCTTTCCTGTGCTAACCTCTTCATCTCAGAGTAGCACTTGCAACCTACGTCCTCAGTTACTTGCTGGATGTATTCCAGCTCTGTCTTCCTCTACAGTTTTTGCCCTCAACAACTCCCTCTAGTACCGTGGAAGTCATTCCCTCATGCCTTAAAAGACGTCCTACAATACTGTCCCTTCTCCTTGTCAGTGTCTTCCACATGTTCCTTTCCTTCCAGATCCTGTGCATAACCTCCTCATTTCTTATCTTATCAGTGCACCTGATTTTCAACATTCGTCTATAGCACCATATCTCAAATGCTTCGAGTCTCTTCTGTTCCCACAGCCCCTGTTTCATCGCCATATGATGCTGTGCTCAAAACGTACATTCTCAGACATTTATTCCTTAGATATTCTTCCTATGTTTGATACTAGTAGACTTCTAGACTTTCTTGGTCAGGAATGCCCTTTTTGTCAGTGCTAGTGTGCTTTTTATGTCCGCATTGCTCAATCCGTCATTGGACATTTTGCTGCCTAGGTAGCACAATTCCTTAACTACATGTACTTCGTGACCATCAATCCTGATGTTAAGTTTCTCGCTGTTCTCATTTCCGTTGCTTGTCATTACTTTCGTCTTTCTTTGATTTATTCTCGCCCCATATTCTGTTCTCATTAGACTATTCATTCCATTTAGCAGATCAAGTAATTCTTCACTTTCCTTCAGGATAGCAATGCATTAGCGTACCATATCGTTGATATCCTTTCGCCTT
The DNA here is from genome assembly GCF_021461385.2 of Schistocerca piceifrons. Lineage (NCBI taxonomy): Eukaryota > Metazoa > Arthropoda > Insecta > Orthoptera > Acrididae > Schistocerca > Schistocerca piceifrons. Next base: position 444,719,661 of record NC_060142.1, on the reverse strand, counting down.
CATGTTTAATGCCACTCGTGATCCTTTCTTTTATTTCCATCATTGCTTCTTCAATGTACAGACTGAACAGTAGCGGCGAAAGGCTATGTCTCTGTCTCACACCGTTTTTAATCCGAGCCCTTCGTTCTTGGTCGTCCACTCATATTATTCACCCTTGGCTCTTGTACGTATTGTATATCACCCGTCTCTTGCTATACTTACCCATATTTTCCTCATAATTTCGAACATCTTGCACCAGTTTAATTGAAGAACACTTTTTCCAGGTCTACAAATCCTATGAAAGTGTCCTGATTTTTCTTTAGTCTTCCCTCCGTTCCCCCCATGAACCATGGACCTTGCCGTTGGTTTGGAGGCTTGCGTGCCTCAGCGATACAGATGGCCGTACCGTAGGTGCAACCACAACGGAGGGGTATCTGTTGAGAGGCCAGACAAACATGTGGTCCCTGAAGAGGGGCAGCAGCCTTTTCAATAGTTGCAGGGGCAACAGACTGGATGATTGATTTCTTTGGCCTTGCAACACTAACCAAAACGGCCTTGCTGTGCTGGTACTGCGAACGGCTGAAATCTAGGGGAAACTACAGCCGTAATTTTTCCCGAGGGCATGCAGCTTTACTGTATGGTTAAATGATGATGGCGTCTTCTTGGGTAAAATATTCCAGAGGCAAAATAGTCCCCCATTCGGATCTCTGGGCGGGGACTACTCAGGAGGACGTTGTTATCAGGAGAAAGAAAACTGGCGTTCTACAGATCGAAGCGTGGATTGTCAGATCCCTTAATCGGGCAGGTAGGTTAGAAAATTTAGAAAGGGAAATGGATAGGTTAAAGTTAGATATAGTGGAAATTAGTGAAGTTCGGTGGCAGGAGGAACAAGACTTTTGGTCAGGTGAATACAGGGTTATAAATACAAAATCAAATAGGGGTAATGCGGGAGTAGGTTTAATAATGAATAGGAAAATAGGAATGCGGGTTAGCTACTAATAACAGCATAGTGAACGCATTATTGTGGCCAAGATAGATACGAAGCCCACGCCTACCACAGTGGTACACGTTTATATGCCAACTAGCTCCGAGGATGACGAAGAGATTGATGAAATGTATGATGAGATAAAAAAAATTATTCAGATGGTGAAGGGAGACGAAAATTTAATAGTCATGGGTGACTGGAAATCGATAGTAGGAAAAGGAAGAGAAGGAAACGTAGTAGGTGAATATGGGTGGGGGGGAAGAAATGAAAGAGGAAGCCGCCTTGTAGAATTTTGCACAGAGCATAACTTAATCATAGCTAACACTTGGTTCAAGAATCATTAAAGAAGGTTGTATACCTGGAAGAATCCTGGAGATACTAAAAGGTATCAGATAGATTACATAATGGTACGACAGAGATTTAGGAACCAGGTTTTAAATTGTAAGACCTTTCCAGGGGCAGATGTGAATTCTGACCACAATCTATTGGTTATGAACTGCAGATTGAAACTGAAGAAACTGCAAAAAGGCGGGAATTTCAGGAGACGGGACCTGGACAAACTGAAAGAACCAGAGGTTGTACAGAGTTTCAGGGAGAGCATAAGGGAACAATTGATAGGAATGGGGGAAAGAAATACAGTAGAAGAAGAATGGGTAGCTCTGAGGGATGAAGTAGTGAAGGCAGCAGAGGATCAAGTAGGTAAAAAGACGAGGGCTAATAGAAATCCTTGGGTAACAGAAGAAATATTGAATTTAATTGATGAAAGGAGAAAATATAAAAATGCAGTAAATGAAGCAGGCAAAAAGGAATACAAACGTCTCAAAAATGAGATCGACAGGAAGTGCAAAATGGCTAAGCAGGGATGGCTAGAGGACAAATGTAAGGATGTAGAGGCTTGTCTCACTAGGGGTAAGATAGATACTGCCTACAGGTAAAATTAAAGAGACCTTTGGAGAGAGGAGAACCACTTGTATGAATACCAAGAGCTCAGATGGCAACCCAGTTCTAAGCAAAGAAGGGAAGGCAGAAAGGTGGAAGGAGTATATAGAGGGTTTATACAAGGGCGGTGTACTTGAGGACAATATTATGCAAATGGAAGAGGATGTAGATGAAGATGAAATGGGAGATAAGATACTGCGTGAAGAGTTTGACAGAGCACTGAAAGACCTGAGTCGAAACAAGGCCCCGGGAGTAGACAACATTCCATTAGAACTACTGATGGCCTTGGGAGAGCCAGTCATAATAAAACTCTACCATCTGGTGAGCAAGATGTATGAGACAGGCGAAATACCCACAGACTTCAAGAAGAATATAATAATTCCAATCCCAAAGAAAGCAGGTGTTGACAGATGTGAAAATTACCGAACTATCAGTTTAATAAGTCACAGCTGCAAAATACTAACGCGAATTCTTTACAGACGAATGGAAAAACTGGTAGAAGCCCACCTCGGGGAAGATCAGCTTGGATTCCGTAGAAATGTTGGAACACGTGAGGCAATACTAACCTTACGACTTATCTTAGAAGAAAGATTAAGAAAAGGCAAACCTACGTTTCTAGCATTTGTAGACTTAGAGAAAGCTTTTGACAACGTTAACTGGAATACTCTCTTTCAAATTCTGAAGTTGGCAGAGGTAAAATACAGGGAGCGAAAGGCTATTTACAACTTGTACAGAAACCAGATGTCAGTTATAAGAGTCGAGGGGCATGAAAGGGAAGCAGTGGTTGGGAAAGGAGTGAGACAGGGTTGTAGCCTCTCCCCGATGTTATTCAATCTGTATATTGAGCAAGCAGTAAAGGAAACAAAAGAAAAATTCGAAGTAGGTATTAAAATCCATGGAGAAGAAATAAAAACTTTGAGGTTCGCCCATGACATTGTAATTCTGTCAGAGACAGCAAAGGACTTGGAAGAGCAGTTGAATGGAATGGACAGTGTCTTGAAAGGGGGATATAAGATGAACATCAACAAAAGCAAAACGAGAATAATGGAATGTAGACAAATTAAATCGGGTGATGCTGAGAGGATTAAATTAGGAAATGAGACACTTAAAGTAGTAAAGGAGCTTTGCTATTTAGGGAGTAAAATAACTGATGATGGTCGAAGTAGAGAGGATATAAAATGCAGACTGGCAATGGAAAGGAAATCGTTTCTGAAGAAGAGAAATTTGTTAACATCGAGTATAGATTTAAGTGTCAGGAAGTCATTTCTGAAAGTATTTGTATGGAGTGTAGCCATGTATGGGAGTGAAACATGGACGATAACCAGTTTGGACAAGAAGAGAATAGAAGCTTTCGAAATGTGGTGCTACAGAAGAATGCTGAAGATAAGGTGGGTAGTTCACGTAACTAATGAGGAGGTATTGAATAGGATTGGGGAGAAGAGAAGTTTGTGGCACAACTTGACTAGAGGAAGGGATCGGTTTGTAGGACATGTTTTGAGGCATCAAGGGATCACAAATTTAGCATTGGAGGGCAGCGTGGAGGGTAAAAATCGTAGAGGGAAACCAAGAGATGAATACACTAAGCAGATTCAGAAGGATGTAGGTTGCAGTAGGTACTGGGAGATGAAGAAGCTTGCACAGGATAGAGTAGCATGGAGTGCTGCATCAAACCAGTCTGAGGACTGAAGACCACAACAACAACAACATTCCCTCCGTTATCAACGATAACGTCAGAATTGCCTCTCTGGTGTCTTTACCTTTAAACCAAACTAATCGTCATCTAACACAGCATAAATATTCTTTTCATTCTTCTGTATATCATTCTTGTTAGCAACTTGGATGCATGAGCTGTTAAGCTGATTGTGCTATAGTTATGGCACTTGTTAGCTCTTCGAGTCTTCGGAATTGTGTCGATGATATTTTTCTTAAAGTCAGGTGGCGTGACGCCAGACTCATACATTCTGCACACCAACGTGAATAGTCGTTTTGTTGCCACTTCCCCCAGTGATTTTGGAAATTCTGATGGAATTTTTTCTATTGTAAGTAGGCTGTTTAAGTTTTTATATTGGTAGCCACGTAGCGCTCTCTATGAAAATCACTGGTTGTTTTATGTGCAGTCTGTGGCTGGTGAGCATTGTTGTAATATTCGCTATTGTTGTGTCCGGCAATTGCATGTGAAGAGCGCGTATCGTTGCGCAGTTGGAGGTGAGCCGCCAGCAGTGGTGGATGTGGGAAGAGAAATGGCGGAGTTTTGAGAGCGGATGATCTGGACGTGTGTCCATCAGAGACAGTAAATTTGTAAGACTGGATGTCATGAACTACTATATATGTAATGACTTTTGAACACTATTAAGGTAAATACATTGTTTGTTCTCTATCAAAATCTTTCATTTGCTAACTATGCCTATCAGTAGTTAGTGCCTTCAGTAGTTTGAATCTTTTACTTAGCTGGCAGTAGTGGCGCTCGCTGTATTGCAGTAGTTCGAGTAACGAAGATTTTTGTGTGGTAAATGATTTGTGAAACGTATACGTTAATGTTAGTCAGGCCCATTCTCTTGTAGGGATTATTGAAAGTCAGACTGCGTTGCGCTAAAAATATTGTCTGTCATTTTAGTGTTGATCAGAATAGGCAAAGAGCGAAATGTCTGAGTACGTTCAGTTCTGCTCAGCTGTTTGAAAATCAAATAATGTAAGAGGTTTATCAGCACAGTAATTCATTATTTTTTCTAAGGGGACGTTTCACTATCCCTTCTGCCTTATTTGATCTTAAGTCCTCCAAATCTCTCTTAAATTCTGATTCTAATACTTGATCCTCTATCTCTTCTAAATCAACTCTGGTTTCTTCTTCATCAGACAAATCTTCCTCCTCACAGGGACCTTCAGTGTAGTCTTTCCACCTACCCGGTCTCTCATCTGCACTTAACAGTGGAATTCACGTTGCTTTCGTAATGTTAACATCCTTGCTTTTAATTTCACCGAAGGTTGTTTTGACTTTCCTATATGTTGCGTCAGTCCTTCCAACAACCATTTCTTTTTTGATTTCTTCACATTTTTCCTGCAGCCATGTCGTCTTAGTCCCCCTTCACCTTCTATTTATTTTAGTCCTCAGTGACTTATATTTCTGTATTCCTGAATTTCCGTGAATATTTGGTGGATATACTATTGTCCAGCCCCAATCTTCCCCTACAGATTTTGTCCCTTCTAATGTCATGGAATTATCTTATGTCTTAAAACGTCTATCGTCTATCATCTACGTTGTTTTTCCCACTCATGTCTTTCCTCTTCGATTCGGGGAGAACCTCTTCATTTCTTCTCAGTCCACATAGTTTCCAGCAGCCTTCTGCGAATAGGATTGCCAGGCGTCTGGCTTTTTACAATGGCGTCAAGCCTGAAATACACAAGTTCTGCTTGCCCGTCTTTTGTTAAGCTGTTTGGCGGTGAAGCAGAGAACGCACAACTAACTTGGTTCCAAGCTGATGATATAAGCCCGAGAAATAAGTGTAGGGTGTATCAAGAAGAACCATCCGATTCACAGAAAATTTTCCCCTCATAGAGGCCTTAATTGTAGTCTTTCCAACTATCCGCCCTCACATCTGCACTTAACAGTGGAATTCCCATTGCATTCCTAATGTTAACACCCTTGCTTTTAATTTCACAGAAGGTTGTTTTGACTTTTCTATATGCCGCGTTATGTTATTTGAGTATGTTATTACGTTATCTGAGATATGTATGTACGTGAACAACGTACTGTTGGCGAGAGCAATTACTTGAGTTTTACGTGGTTCCCGCTAGGTAGCAGCAGTGTGCGCCCACTTAATTTATGATAAGAATGGTGTCGGGACAACAGAAACAGTTTCGTGTTCTACGTGTTGCGCAGTGCGGATCAGTAATAACCGTTTAGCGTGACTTCCGTACTAGGTTTGGCGTGGATCCTCCTACAGCACAGAACATTAGACGATGGCCCGAACAATTGTTTGTGTAAAGGCAAATCGCCGGCCCGCCCCAGAGTGTCTCACACAGACGTCGAACGCAAAAAATGGTACAAATTGCTCTAAGCACTATGAGACTTAACATCTGAGGTCATCAGCCTCTAGACTTAGAGCTACTTAAACCTAACCTAAAAAATCACACACATCCATGCCCGAGGCAGGATTCGAACCTGCGACCGTAGCAGCAGCGCGGTTCCAGACTGAAGCGCGTAGAGCCGCTTTTTTTTATTTTTTTATTTTTTTTTTATTTAATTGTGTGCCCGACCGAGACTCGAACTCGGGACCTTTGCCTTTCGCGGGCAAGTGCTCTACCAACCTTTTTTTCTTTTTATCTTTTTTTTCTTTTTTTAGTTTTTTTGTATTTTTTTTGTATTTTTTTTTTACAAGGCAGCAAAAGCGGCAAAAAATTAAATTTTCAAAAACTAACACTTGACTTGCTGTGTTCCTTCCTTGGTGACTGCAACAACTTAGAAGCTTCCACTTTTTTTTTTTTATGAAGGAAGGGAAGAGAAAGGAGAAGCAGAAACCTTTATTATTCACAAAATAAACACAGTACGTCCTGACACATAATAACTGTCCTGGAAGGAACCTCGCTGCCGTCCTACCGTGCAGCATGAAATAACAACAAAATCAAAATGGGGCCACTTCCGGCACCCTAAGGAAAAGTATTTATGGATATGAAAACAAAATTTGAAGTACATCCAATTGCTAACTGTTCAAGCGTGAGTTTTTCGTAGGTCGCATACTCGCGTAGTGTCCTTAGCTGATCACTTTACTTGGTCGGTTTCACAACGAAAGCACCGCCGCTCATCTTTGCGCACCCGGCACACCCCAAGTATATGGCGGGTCCGCAAAAACCGTTACCAGGAAATTGGCATACCAATCCTTGTACTTTTGTAGCCGTAATAGTTTCGTGTGTCCATCTTGCAAGTATTCCCAGTAATCCAGTACGTTCAGTAAGTTCGTACATGTGTCTCTATAGATGTAATGGACCGTCATACCTGTGATCCGCGCCACTGCGTTCGTCTTATGACGCGGAAAATACGTTTCCTCTGGAAAAAATACTATGTCAGAACAGACTGCTGTATAGATAGTGCGCCGCATGAACGCTATTATCTTTCTTGCGAGAGTCCAGACAGCCAATGCCTCGCCGCAGACCAGCCGATGGTCGTCCGTATCCAGCACGCCGCATTGCTGACACAAGGGCGAATCCGCCAAATGTATTGCGTACTTTTTATCATTTGTAGGGTATTTTCTGTTGACGACAATGTACCATGTTGACCTGACAGATGCAGGTAGGTGGGGGTGGTGGACCGTGCGCCACACCACGTGCCAATTAACAGCTGGATGTTTGCGTTCCACCCTATTCCGGGCGATCTGTCGAAGAAGCAGATGGTACACGTCCTTCGATGTCGACTGTCGGGTCGTCGGTAAACGCTCTCGAACGTAACTGTGTTCCACGAGGAACGTGCGCTCATACGTTAAAGGGGGTGATATATGGCCGACACTGACTGGAGGAAGATGCGATGTGGGTACGAGTTCTTCGATGATCGTCCCCGTAAGCGAGTGATTCCTGTTGCGCCACCGTTTGAGCATAGTATTAATATACATGGCACGCGCTTTCTCGTGCACGTTCACTAAACCAACGCCCCCCTCTCGCGCTGGGAGGGTAAGCGTGTTGTACTGTACCTTAAAGAGTTGTCCCAGGCACACATAGTACCCAAAAGCCGCCTGAATCCTCATAGCCATCGTGCGCGTCAAGGGAAGAAGGTGCGTCAGGTGGCACATCATGGGCGCGAGATAAAGGTTGACGAGTAACACTCGCTGCAGCATATCCATCGACCGTAGGGCGTTTAGTCGTACTGCCGTGCGGACTCTGAGTAACAATCTTCGGTAGTTGTCCGCAGCCGTTCTCGCTGTCTCTTTATGAAAGGTGATACCCAAACAGCGGAGGGTTTCCACCGCAGGTAAGGGTCCTTCCGTTCCTGGTTCTAGTCCACGCCCCACATGCATGAATTGTGATTTTCGGTAGTTGACCACACTTCCAGCTGCCATCCCATACTTCTGTAGCCAATCCAGTGCTGTTTGAGTCTCCCTCTCATTCCGTACGAGGAACACAATATCATCCGCGTATGCTCTGCATTTGAATGATAATTGCCGTAGGGAGATCCCGCTAAGACGGCGGCGACGGCCTGCGAAGCACGTTTCTAAGGCGATTGCATAAAGGAGGATCGACGAGGGGCAACCCTGTCTCACTGATCTTAAGATCTTAAAATACTCAGTTCTCCCTCCGTTGACCACCATCGCTGATCTGGCGCCGTGCAACAAACGCATCACAGCATTGGTCAATAATGGCGAGACACCCATCCTATTCATCACCGCCGCGAGGTACACATGATCCACGCGATCAAAAGCATGATCGAAATCTACTGCAACCATCGCCCCCCGGAGGCGGCATGCAGCCGCGAGGGCGACGACGTCACGATAGTCTCCCAAGGCTGTGTGGATATTACTGATGCCGCCAAGACAAGTCTGATCGGCATGTATTCGATTCTCCAGCGACTTTTTGATACGACTTCCCAGGATGCGCATGAAGATCTTGTAGTCACTATTAAGGATGGTCAAGGGGCGATAATCACAAGGCCGTTTGCCACTACGCGGCTTCGGTATTGGTATCATGAGCCCTTCCGTGAATTGAATGTGAACCGGTACTTCTTGCTGCAGAAGCTCATTAAACATACATAGCCACATCGGTGTCATAATGGTCACAAAAGCACGGTAAAATTCCAACGGGAATCCGTCTGGACCTGGGGACTTGTTGCAAGCACCTCGTGTAATCGTTTCCTCCAGCTCTTCACACGTAATTTCAGATAACCCGTCCGCTTCCCCGTTCACACTCGTCGCGTCTGGGATCTCTTCCAGGACGTTAACCAGCTCCCTCTGACCCTCCCCGTTGCTCGCATAGAATCTGCTAAAATGATCCGTGAACGCCTGTGCTATGCCCTTCTGTGTTGTAAAACGACGGCCATCGCCGAGATCGATCTCATGTATTAAATTCCTGCGTCTTCTTCGTCTTTCCTTTATCACATAATGCATCGAGGGAACCTCGTTGGGCAGGAAATCCTGCGACCTCGCGCGTATCATCGTACCTGCCATCCTCTGCTTCGCAAGTTGTACCAGCTTCGCTTTAACTCGGTGGACGGCCGTCTGGCGTTCTGGTGTAGGTGGTTGTGCTAACAGTTCCCGGAGAGCCGTAAAGTAAAACTCAGTGGTCGTGCGCTGCCACTGAGAAACTTCCTTCCCATAACCTATTAACGTCCTCCGTAAAGCTGGCTTCGCGCACTCGATCCACCACTGCAGGACAGAACCGAAAGAATTTCGTCGACGGAGGCAGCCACGCCACGTGTCCTCCACCATGCGTCGGCATTCTGCATCTCGCAGGTTGGAGACGTTCATCTTCCAATTACCCCTCCGTCTCCACACCTGCTGTCTATTAAGGTTAACCGTACATATATATGCCTCGTGGTCTGTAAATGCCGTCGGCCATATTTCTGAATCCACCGTCGACGTTGCTAACGCCCTTGAAACGTAGATCCGGTCCAAACGGCCCGCGGAGTGGCTAGTAAAAAATGTATATCCTGGTTGGTTTCGATACTTCAGGTCCCATGTATCGACTAATTCCATCCCGTTGACCAGCTCCCTAAGTTCTTGGCTAGTAGTATAGTTAGGTTGTTGGTCCTTTCTATCTAGCACACAATTAAAATCTCCGCCGAGTATGCAACCATCGTATCGTTCCTGGAACAACGGTGTAACCTCATGGGCGTAAAAATCTGCTCTGTCCCTTCTCTTATCCGAGCCTGAAGGTGCGTATATGTTGATCAAACGTATTCCACCTATGGTCACGGCCGTACCACGGGCGGAAGGCAAATATTCCACTTCGTCTGCACGTATCCCTTCCTTTAATTGAATAGCTGTGCCAACGCCCCTCTCGTCACACGGGGAACAGTAAATGTCGTAACCGTAAAAGTCCGAGGGGGGAAGTACCCGAACTTCTTGTAATAGTGCTATGTCTAAATCCGCAGCCTTTATCATGTCACTGAGCATTTTGATTTTTACCGGCGTCCCAATGCTATTGATGTTAACAGACCCTATCCGATAAGCTTGTTGCATGGCTGTCAACGTAGATAGGGCACCGTACGGTCGCTAATTCTTCCGTACATAGGCTGCTGTCGTACTAACGTCCCCCGCCGTACCCTCATATGGTCTGCCGGTATTCCGTGCACCCTTCCGGTCTTACACCGGGAGAGTGCCTGGGAGCAGTTCCTCTAACATCATCAGTTCCCCACGGGGGTGGGTCTTCTGACCAGTCCCCTAGCGTCCCATCGTTGTCGTGCGGTGCAGGCGCCGTAGCCTCCTCAGTAGCCTGTTGCCGTCGATCGAGCGCCTTCGCTGTGTCTGGAGCATCGTCAGCGGTAGGTCGTGCCGCCGTCCCGCTGGCCACCGTTGCATCCACGCTAGGCAGTTCTTCTGTATCCATGGTCGTCTGTTCTGTACCCGTAAACTTCTCAGAATTGTCTGTTAGATCAGAGTGGTCGTTCTCCACCGTGAGGCGACGCTTCTTCCGGAGTTTTGGTGATCGCTGTTTACGTTGCCGGGCCTCGGAATCAGAGGTCAGCATGGTCTCCAGTTGTTCGTGGGGGGCGTCGGAATCATGCGCCGTCGTATGATCGACGTCTCCAAGTGCGTTATCTGAAGGGGCCGCAAGCGGAACCGAAGAGAGGGCGTCCTGTGACTGCTGCAGGCGGTCCACTGCAACGTCGTCTTTCTGTAGCTCGTCACGATCCGTCGCTGTCTGTGTGTTCTGGTACGCGTCTGTCTCGCGGCCCACGTCATCGCGTAATGCGGCGACGTAAGTCATGGGGAGCACAGTCGGATGCGGCGTGAGGGGTGGATCATCCCGTGGCAGCTGTAATAACCTTCGTTGAGCACACTCAGAACGTATGTGTCCCTCCTTCCCACATCCAGAGCACGTCCTTGGTTGTCCGTCGTAAATGACAATCGCCCGACAACCGGCGATGTACAAGTATGACGGGACGTGTTTTCGGAGTTCGATCCGTATTTGTCTGACGCCATTGAGGACAGGATACGTCTTGAAACTCGCCCATTCTTCAGCCACGTGGGATAGGACCGTTCCGTAAGGACGCAGGGCGTCTGTCACCAATTCTTCTGGCACTTCGAATGGAAGCTCAAATACGCGGATCGTTCGGAGGCCCATGCCGGCGTGTTCAACAGTTACCGCTCCAACATTCCCGTCCGAATGACAGAAACGAAGTCCTTGTCGGTGTCGAAGTAGTAGTTCGTCACATGCCGCTTCATTTATGAGCTTGACATAGACCACGCTGCTGACTATAGATAAGTGAATTCCAACTAGAACGTCAGGTTCGATTTTAACCTCGTCCCGTAAATAACGTTCGATCTCGTAAGCCAACGGTCGAGCATTTTCGTTAACAAAACTAAATTTCAGTGTCGATTTGCGGAAGGACAAGGCCATGATTCGTTCTATGTATACCGCGACACACCGCTACACACTTAACGTAAACACCTCTCGCGCAGACGTGCGGCAGGGACGTAAACACCGTCCGAACCGCTGCGCAGCCGAAGGCTGACTGCCGCTCGGCCACAGATGCGGCCACGGCGAATGCATTCGCCGTAGTTTCACCAGGAGTTCGCAGAAATGCGTTGGCCGTGCAGCTCAGCAGCCTCCGATGATCGACTGGCGTGTGTTGCGTCGACGTTTACACATGAAATCATACAAAATTCAGCTACTGCAAGATCTTTGTGGAGGTGACAAACAAGAACGTGTGAGTCCTGTAATTTCGTTCTTCACAAGATGGAGGATGACAGTTTTCTTCCACACCTATCGTTTAGTGACGAAGCAGTATTCCACTTAAATTGAAAGGTGAACCGCCATAATGTGAGAATATGGGGTACGGAATAACCACATGAAGTTGTAAAGCATGAGAAGGAGTCTTCAAAATTTAATGTGTTCTGTTTAGTTTCTACTGCGTCTTCCCATGTTAGAAATCAGCTAATGTCATCCACTGAAAGTGCTTCAGTTGGTTAAGTGCGTTTAACACTGATCTTGCAAAAATCTGACTGTAATTTATTATTAATGAGGACTGAAAATATCACAGACTTTTTCTTTTTTAAGTAGGCAGTTCGGATTTCAGGGCAAAACGTCAGTGTCAGTGTCAATATTTTCGCATTCGGAGGAGAAATTTGATGATCGGAATTTCGTGATAAAATTCCGCCGCAACGAAAAGCGCGTTTTTTTAGTGATGTCCATCCCAAATCCTCTATCATTTCAGTGACACTCTCTCCTGTATTTCACGTATTTCACGATAGTACAAAACGTGCTGCCCTTCTTTGAACTTTTCCGATGTATTCCGTCGATCCTATGTGGTAAGGATCCCACACCACGCAGCAGTATTCTAAAAGAGAGGGGACAAGCTTAGTGTAGGCAGTCTCCTTAGGAGATCTGTTACATTTTCTAAGTGCCTTGCCAACAAAACGCAGTCTTGGATTAACCTTCCCCACATTTTCTGTGTTCCTTCCAAGTTGTTCGTAATTGTAATTCCTAGGTATTTAGTTGAATTTATGGCGTTTAGATTTGACTGATTTATCGTGTAACCGAAGTTTAAGGGACTCCTTTTAGCATTCATGTGGATAACCTCAAACTTTTCGTTATTTAGGGTCAATTGCCAAGTTTCGCACCATAGAGATACCTTTTTAAATCGTTTTCCAGTTTGTTTTGATCTGCTGATGACTTAATTAGTCGATAAACGACAGCGTCATCTGCAAACGACCTAAGATGGCTGCTCAGATTGTCTCCCAAATCGTTTATATACGAGGGCTATCCACAAAGTACATTACGTTTTCGTTTGTGTCCGTTAGGGGCGGGGTTAGCTCGGCCATCTTGGTGTCATGGCATTCCGTCGCTCAGTCGGCATCCTGCCGAGCTAGTGAGAGGTTCGTGCTGTACTCCGTTGAGTTACTGTGACAGTTTGAAATGTCAGCGTTAATTGAAAATGCCGCGAAATGTGAAGTGCGTGCTGTAATAAGGTTTCTGACTGCAAAAAACTGTACACCGATAGAAATCCATCGGCAGCTTTGTGGAGTGTATAGGGACAACATAATCACTGAAGGTGGAGTGCGTCAATGGGTCATAAAATTTAAAAATGGCCGAACTAACGTTCACGACGAAGAGCGAAGTGGAAGACCCAGCATAGTGACTGCCGAACTTCTCCAAAAAGTCGATGCCGCGGTCCGTGAAAACCGTAATTTCACAATAACGGAAGTTTGTTGCACGAAATCATTACCGAAAAGCTTGGTTACCACAAGTTTTATGCAAGATGGATACCAAAAATCTTGACAGAGATTCACAAAAATCAGCGAATGGCTGCAGCGTTAACGTTTTTGGACACTTACGAGAAAGATGGCGACTCATTACTCGATCGCATCGTTACTGGTGACGAAACATGGGTTAAGCATGTGAACTGCGAGACAAAATTGCAGTCAATGCAGTGGGGGCACACAAATTCCCCCCAAAAACCCAAGAAATGCATGCAGACAATGTCGGCAAGGAAGGTGATGGCGACTGTCTTTTGGGACAGAAAAGGTGTGATTTTTGTGGATTTCCTGGAAAGAGGCACTACAATAAACTCTCAAAGGTATTGCCAAACTCTGCACAACCTCAGAAGAGCAATACAAAACAAGCGCGGGGGAAAGTTGGGCTCAAAGATCTTGCTGATTCACGACAGCGCCAGGGCTCACACGGCAAATGCCACTCGTGAAGTTCTCGAATCTTTTAAGTGGGAGTTGTTTCCTCATCCGCCGTACAGTCCCGACCTGGCACCGAGCGACTTCCACTTTTTCCCAGCAATGAAGAAGTGGTTGGCTATGCAGCGTTTTGATGACGACGCACAGCTTCAAGAAGAGGTAACCACGTGGTTGAAGGCGCAGGCGGCCGAATTTTACGACGAAGGAATTTCCAAGCTCGTCCATCGCTACGATAAGTGCTTTAATTTAAATGTCAACTATGTAGAAAAGTAGTATTTAAGTGTGGTTTTCATCTGTATATAATAAAAAAAATTCCAATACTTCATTTATTTTTAATTCCTAAACGTAATGTACTTTGTGGATAGCCCTCGTAGATAAAGAACAGCAAAGAGCCTAAACACTACATTCGGGAATGCCAGAAATCACTTCTGTTTTACTCGATGACTCTTCGTCAATTACTACGAACTGTGACCTCTATGACAGGAAATCAAAAATCCAGTCACATAACTGAGACGATATTCCATAAGCACACAATTTCGCTACAAGCCACTTGTGTGGTAGTGTCAAAAGCCTCCCGGAAATCCAGAAATACGGAATCAATCTGAAATCCCTTGTCAATAGCACTCAACACTTCGTGAAACTAAAGAGCTAGTTGTGTTTCACAAGAACGATGTTTTCTAAATCCATGTCGACTGTATGTCGATAGACCGTTTCCTTCGAGGTAATATACAATGTTCGAACACAATATATGTTTCACAATCCTGCTGCATATCGACATTAATGATATGGGCCTGTAATTTAGTGGATTACTCTTACTAACTTTGTTGCATATTGGTGTGACGTGTGCAACGTTCCAGTCTTTGGGTACAGATCTTCCATCGAGCGGTTGTATCTGATTGTTAAGTATGGAGCTATTGCATCAGCATACTCAAAAGAACCTAACTGGTATACAGTCTGGACCAGAAGACCTGCTTTTACTAAGTGATTTAAGTTGCTTCACAACTCTGAGGATACTTGTTGGCAGCTGTTCTTTATTCGAATTCTGTAATATTTACTTCGTCTTCTTTTGATAAAGCCACTGTCAATAAAGTAAAAGACTATGGGTTGTTGGGTCTTGTCATTTTTCTTCTATGCAGTCGACATTTCGATCCCTCTGCTGGGATCTCTTCCGTCATATTGTGGTGTCCACGATAGACTGAACACAGTGTTCAGTCAAACGTAGACACCACAAGGTCCTGAAGAAGATCCCAGCACTTCTCTTGAAACGTCGATAGTATAGAAGAGATATGACGTGGCCTAATAACCTGGAAGATTTTACTTCTAGTGGCAATGGCACTGAAGGACCAGACTTACACACAACCAGTGTCAATGGTTCACAAGCAAGCATGGTCTAACGTCATTCGGTAAAATGCTACTGAATAAAACCGCCCATGGCGCTGCTGGGAGCCTGTGTACTTATTCCAGTAATAACCGTCAGTCTTGTCACACAAGGTGATGTTTTAACTTAAGTCTTTCTCAAATGTTTACAGCAGAGGTGAAAGGCATGACTTGAACCCTAAGCACTTACGCGAAAATGAGTGGAATTTTAAAGAGATGACTTTCAGTTTAGGGAGACTGTTATAAATTTTTATAAAAAGTTTCGTTTATTTTTACACTATCACTTTTTATGGGACAACCATAACCAGTTTTGGCTCATAATGGCCATTTTCATTATTGACGCCATTTGGTGAACAAATGTTCATGGGATTGGCAACATATGAACATTTGTATTTGTTCTCCAAATGCCGCCCATAGCATCCAAAGTTGCCCACTGAGAACCGAAACCGGTTATGAATGCGTCATAAAAAGCTAGTGTGTCCCCAACGAACAAAAATTATGTTCAGAATTAACAATCTTTTTGTACATTTTTTACCTCATAAGCGATGTAGAATGAAAACTAAGGGAAATAGATGTAAAATCTAGAAACGTACTTCTAGGCACCACTTACATACTGATAACATAAAGTTACCTTGGCTTACAGCAGACAATCTGACACGTGCTTAACAGCGTACGTGCGTTCAGCAGATAATTTGTACACCCGGAGACGTGAACCGAAATGAAATGTGTTTATCGCAACCTAACTTCACGTGCTGATTAACACACGTCAGAAAACATTGACAGCGACATGTAAGCCGTCATAATACCAGAAGAGCGAATGGTGATATTACCACAAAAAGCTTATATAAGCTGTTGACTACAACTTCAGTCAGACTGACCCATCATAGTTTATTAATCACAATGTATGTACTTACAGGGTGACAATTATTGAACTATATGGGAAAAAACGTAAATTAGTTACAAACTACGGCGTGTATACACTTTATTCAACATGTTAAGGTCGCTACAGATATTCGGATATAGGTTAGGACATGTTCGATATGCCTGTCATCATTGGAGACGATGTGATGGAGACTAATAGCGAAATTGTGCATGATTCGCTGAAGTTTCGAAACATCGATGCTGCGATGATCTGCTAAATAGCTGTTTTCAGACCAGCAATGGTTTTTGGGTTGCGCTATACACCTTGTCTTTAATATAGGCCCACAAAAAGGAGTCGCATACGTTCAGAACCGCATAATGTGGCGGCCAACCGAGGCTCATGACAGTGGCCTCTCGGTACCCCAGAGCCGGAGTGCGGTCCCCAAAGTGCTCCTCCAGGAAATCACTCTCTGGTTCAATGGGGTCGAGTTCCGTCTTGCATGAACCACATCTTGTCGAAATCAGAGTCACATTGGATAATTGGGATGAAATCATCTTCAAAAACTTAGAATACCGTTCGGTAGTCACCGTACCATCAAGGAAATCAAGGAATATTGCGCTGATTAACTGGACATCGCACACCACACATGTTCCGGTTGCGGGTGAAGCGACTTCTCGATCGCGAAATGCGGATTCTCGGTCCCCCAAATGCGCCAGTTTTGTTTATTGACGAAGCCATCCAAATGAAAGTGGACTTCCTCGCCAAACGAAACCAGTATCTCGCGGCCAACCGTGCAGTTTGAACGTCCTAACGCAAACCATTCATTTTATTCATACAGTTCAATAATTATCACCCTTTATGAAACCGTCTCCTATTTCTTATTTAAGATACACATAATGTCACGTGTCACCAGAAATGGATGATAAGAAGGTTTTCGTTTTTAGTACTTTAGAATAGAAACTATACGCTATATTTGAAATAAACTGCTGGGACTGTGATCTGTTCCTGGCCCCTTTCAAGACCTCGGAAGATTCTCTCCCGAAAAATAGAATCCAAATGCTGTCCGTAAGCCGTTACATTGTTAATTTCATACAGAGGCCAAATTACGCACTTGCAAACAAATCTAACACATTGTGGGCCTATTTCGCGTATAGCACGGTCTAGGTCGCTCGATGTTTTTTAATCCTCAGTGTCATGTTCCAGGTGCAGATGTCATCAGATTTGGTAATTAAGATCAATGTAACATAATAATGAGAATTTTATATGCACGTTGTTAGTGACCGAAAGTGAAACTTCACTCATGAAGACTGAGAACTTGTCAAACAGGTCAATGTCATTTGCAATAAAATCTACATATGACAAAGCAGGTAATCACCTACCAAGTCGACCAAAAGCTACAGAAATACGAGTGCCACTCTATATTTATCGGATCATGGTTATGCAACATGGTGAATACAATAAGTTACATTATACAACATGACTTCTGTAGGTACAATTACACATTATACAACTGGCATTTCAGGTAGCGATAGCAAGTTTAAGAATGTTTTCTTTTAATGATAAGCACTTCATTTCGAAATATCTTGGTCATTCGAAAAATGGTACTCCATTCCTGTATATACAGTATATTTCAGTAATAGTCAGTTGGGAAATCTTGACAGTCATCTACAGCGATTGCCTAGCTTCTCTGTTTTGATAGTTACGACTAATACTGATCACTAACGTAATACATTCTGCCTTAAAATAAAGCTGCTCTTAATCCGAACATGGGTTTTGTGATGGGTATACTTCTCTTTTAACTATAAGACAAAGTAATGCTTTTCTAATATTTAGATACATGCGAAATAAAGATTATAATTATTTATACACTTTCAATCCTTTTTATTTATTTGAAGATTTAATGTCAATGAAATGTAATTATCATATGAATTCGTTGTATTACTTCATGTAAATACAACTGTCGTAGCTTTGTACCAAGTTCGCAACATCCTCGTCATAAAATACGGCTGCCTGTTCTTTCCACTAATTTTCTGCGCTGGTCTACTGCTCGTTGTCTGTGATTAAATATTGTCTTTATAGCCAACAGTTCATGTGACCGAATATGATACCCAGGGGGAGTCAGTGATGGATTGTATTGTGGGTAAACAAACACTTCTAATAGAAAACGTTGAGGGAGCGTCTTCTTTGCCCCTGCAGAGAGCAGCCGAGAACTGTCATGAAGAAGGAAGCGCATGACATGTTATGTGCGTTGCATAGCATTAGGCGATATCTCTGACAAGGCCTTCACGGTTGGCGGGAGACACAGGCTCACTGTGCGCTCAGAACTGATAAGAGCGACATGTGCGATCTGCGGGCGTACTAGAGGCACTGCCCAACACATCCGTGCAAAGCTTCATCGGATTTTTAGAGTGGTTTCCACTTCGCGCCCCATCGGACCTTACTTTCCGAAAAGCCATCATAATTATTGCAGCTAGAGCACTTCCATTGGGGTGTGTGATGAAGGCTACTTCAATGGAGGGGTTGGCTGATCCACAGTTGGTTATGCAGATGCCCTCACGCGCCACTTGTCATCTGATAGGCCATTGTCTTGCTGCAGGTGTTCCACCTCCAGGAATTCCCAGTGTCCTCTGCCGCAAACAGGTGTCCATCACGCACGCACAGGGGATGTCATCGATATTACCGCTTCCGTTGTGCAACTGCGCCGCGCGCGACTTCGTCATGCGATGAGGTCGTCAACGTATTTCTCGGAAGATTACGAACAGCTGTGCAACTTAATCATAGTAATACAGTTCTTCCGTGTCCTCCGTTGTTTTAATTTCCGTCTCAGCTGCCATTGCACATTCGTCCGGTGAATACGAGAGAAATCCTACTACGTCGGTTACGCGTTGCGACTCCAACTGCGCATATTTTCAACGTTGTGGGAACTACGAGCATCACTTCATGCAAAATAGTCGCCAAGTGAACGAAAAAGCTGACAAGTTGAACGAGGCAAAACACATCAGTATCTGAGTCACGAAATAATTTATTTTTTCTAAATCATGTTATATCTGTGCATCAAGGATCTATGAAGCTGCCTATACACCAAAACATACGTAAGGAACACTGAGAAAATTTTAAGATTGGCAAAATGGTTTTTACGGGTACGGAATGAAATAAACACCATATTACATTATATAATGAATGATTAAACATCATGGTAAGATCCAAGCTTTTAACTACCGTTGTGTAATTGGAAATCAGTCTGGAGAGTTTAAAAGTTCTTTCCTGATTTAAAAAAAAATGTTTCTAATGGCTTTGAGCACTATGGAACCTAACATCTGAGGTCATCATCAGCCGGCCGGTGTGGCCGTGCGATTCTAGGCGCTTCAGTCTGAAACCGCGTCATCGCTACGGTCGCAGGTTCGAATCCTGCCTGGGGCATGGATGTGTGTGATGTCCTTAGGTTAGTTAGGTTTAAGTATTTCTAAGTTCTAGGGGACTGATGACCTTAGATGTTAAGTCCCATAGTGCTCAGAGCCATTTGAGGTCATCAGTCCCCTAGAACTTAGAACTACTTAAACCTAACTAACCTAAGAACGTCACACACATCCATGCCCGATGCTGGATTCGAACCTGCGACCGTAGGACTGAAGCGCCTAGAGCCGTCCTGATTTTATTCTTTCCTGATTTTATTGATTATGTATCACGCTAATATGCTACAGAAGCAGATCAGATAAGAAAAAAAGATGGAAGAAAGACATATTAGCAAGGACTGGGTAACGCCGGAAGACTTGCTATAAATACAAACAAGTGCTCACTTTAAAACGTATAATGGGCGATCAAAAAGTTTCCTTTTGAGTGCTTTGCTGCTGCGTATATGCAACCCAGCGCGACTGCGGTGCGGGTATACAGGGTGGTAAGAACAGTCTAAGAAGCTTGTAAGGGTGTTACAGAGTAGAATGTGCTGAGAAATAGTGTTTAAGAAACAAACCGATAAGTTGCACCGTTTCCGCGTTAACGCTCATTGATTTTAGACTACGGTGCCGTTGTGCGCGCAGGTTCAAGCTTCCCGCCAGATACAATTAGTTTCGGTTGTTTTCAAACTGCAGATGATAGCACACGAGACTGCTAACTTTTGTCCAAAAGCGCAAACGATCTGATTGGCTAACTTTAGTATTAATCAACTCGGAAACGGTGCATCGTATCGAATTTTATCCTGCAACACTCTTACAAGCTTTTTCAGAGTGTTTCTGAAAACCACGTATAAGCACCGACTTGTAGGAAAAGGATGTCAAAACAAACACTTTTCAGCCGTCTAATTTTCAAACTTATTTGCTTTGGCCACCAGTTTCGCCGATTTACTACGCTATCTTGAGGCCCCTGACCGACGAGTAGGGAGACCTCGGTTCTGGTCAAAACAGGGTCCAGCATTCGAATACTGGTATTTGTAGATTTCTACTTGCTATAGTGATCAGTTCAACCATCATTATGCTGAGGATGGTTGAAGTGATCGCTATAGCAAACAGAAATCTACAAATATCAGTATTCGAAGGTTGGCTTCTGTTTTGACCAGAATCGAGGTGGAATCTTCCTACATGGAGGTCAGGGGCCTCAAGATGGCGTAGTAAATCGCCAAAACTGATAGCCAAATAAATAAGAGTGGAAATTAAATGGCTTAATGCGTTTGTTTTGACATCCTTTAGCGAACAGCCGAGTCCAACAACCATCTCTGAAAAAAAAGATAGACTTAGAGAGACCTGTAGGAAATGGGTTAGTGTAGCCTCGATGGCACACAGACACACACAGAGACAAGAAGGAGACTCGTGAGAAGCTATGATGGAGAGCAATTCTGCATGTGCGCAACGTGGACCATCTGGTAGAACGAACAACCCTTTCACATGCGGCGTTACTGCTGGAGATCAGACCGTATCTCATCAACGAGGAAAAGAAAATTGTTGGGGATGGAAAAGATAAGCAAATCTTTCAACAACAGTAGAAGCTGTAAACTGTAGTTGTATGGGCAGTCTTAGACATGAGTACGAGTTTATGAGGCAGTTTAATTAATAACTTAGTGCAAAACCTAGACGCGAATAAAAGAGAGCAAGTAAACTTAAGCAATTCATAGCCATGAGTACTGGGAGTTTCAGAATACATTAATCGAAGGGAATGGCTACATTTTTTTTAGATCATCATTCTTTCGACTACGTAGACGCGGAATGCCACTATTTTCTCACCGGAGAAAAGAGAACTGAAACGTTTGCGATGTTGTGTTATACAGGGATGCAGAAAACTAGATAGATGTGTAATATAAGAAACGAGGAGATTTCTCCGAAGAATGGATGAGAAGAAGAACTTATGGAAAATACCGACAAGGAAATGGGGCGGGATCATACGACATGTTTCGACATAAAGGTAGAGAATAAAAACTGTACGGGCAGTCAGAGATTGGAATACATCCAATTCATAATTGAGGACGTAGGGTGTAACTGCTATCCTAAGATGAAGAGGAGTTCGTGATGGAGCGCATCATACCAATCAGAACACTGATGACAATAAAAAGACCTTTTTTTGTTATGCATCTTGTTTGTACTTCTTTGGGAGCGTAGCATCTATATGTCTGTTTGTTTTCTGTGGTTACTGTGTATGGCGACGTCCCCATTACCGCAGCAATAACTTTTTTTTCGTCCATTTCCATACTATTGGTGTTTCGCAGCTTATCAGTCTGTGCTCTAGTGTCACTTGCAAATTATATAACTGAACCATCGCAAATCACCCTCACAGCTATAATTCTGCCAGTACCCTTCTCCTAATTTTCAAACTCTTCTGAATAACACGCTGATGAACTAAGGCTCCATAAAAAAAGGATTCTGGAGAGAAATGGCTCACCTACATCCGACGGCTTTTGGACAGTGTTTGCGTACCTTACTATGCCATTCCTCTTCTTCTCCACTGCCCATGAACGTTTAGCTGATCTTTACAACACAAACCCTCAAAAATGTTTCACCCTATTTTGGATCACTTGTCATCTAATTTAATATCAGATGATGATAATTTCTGATGTATTTTTTCACGGTCGTAACTGCATCGCTAGATGAAGTGTGCCTGTCGCCATAGACTGACCGTTTTGCTTCCAAGCGCCCACACTTCAACACCTGATCTGCTACACAGGGGAAAATGAACATTAATGGCTTGCACTTGCCACATGTACTGGAAAGTACTAACTAACCTAAAATCATACTGGTCCTGATACCTATAACAGACTGCAGATGAAATAAACACCGATGTAAAGTTCAGCACACTGTCCTCAACCACCAGTTAAAATATGTGCAGTTATACTCAAATACCCTATATGTATATATACCATGAAGAACACGTGGTTAAATTTGTGAGTGCCAAATTCAGTACGCCAAGTCCCGACTCTGGCAACAACAATGGCTAACAACCAACTGAACATGGAACCGACCTGAATTTAGATGACCAATACTGGTATTTTATCCCATGTTGCTCCAGCTCTGTGCCAAAGGTTAACAAGTGCCTGGCGAGTGGTGTAGATCTCTCGGCAACACAGCACCAGAGATTCACTCTGTTTGGATTCCTGTCTTACTGTTAACAACGCCGTTAACAACCCCATTTTCTGACTTAGGGTAAGTGACATGACCAAATGAAGAGTGTTCCTGTCCTCTCAGCTGTTAGTCGAGCAGTGTCATTCAGAACTTGCATGGCGTTGAGTGTGGTTCTCCAGAAGCCATCGGTTTTATACTACCTCACAAAAAGAGTAAAGAACGCAGGAGTGGAGGGAAACGAAAGGAAATTTCATATCTATGTGCTGTTATTGCAGTGATTAGAAAATCGAGTCAAATTAAAAAAAAAAAACATTGCTGTATGAGCCCACTTACTATTCGAGGTAGCGCAGTGGGTAATACACGGGACTCGCATTCTGGAGGACGACGGTTCAAACCAGCGATCGCCAGTCCTGATTTAGGTTTCCCCCGATTTCCCTAAATCGCTTTAGGCAAATACCAGGATGGTTCCTTTGAAAGGGCACAGCCTATTTCCTTCCCCACCCTTCCCTTATTTGATGGGGCCGATGACCTGTCTGTTTGGTCCCCTTCCCCAAGTTAACCAACCAACCAACCAGTTACCACTTACCGGGATTCCCACACCAATTCGTATCTTCTCTTGAGGGAAGCTGGCCCACAACTGTAACTGTTCCTTCATATACTGAGTAGTGACAATGTGCTGGTATTGACATTCGATCTCGTCGCACACGTATTCCGTCGGGGACAGGTGTGGACTTCGTCATCGTGTTGGCCAAGGGACTACCCCAATGTTACGCAGACAGTATAATCAATACAATCGTCTTGTTACGCAGTTCATTGAGGCACATGCAGTATGCGGACGAGCAAGCTCTGTGGAAAACTTCACCACGATACCGTCACATAACAGCTACTCTCGAGGACTCTGTGTATCTGTGAAGCTCCGCTGTGCCGTCAGAGTGCCTCCGTCACTACTACCCATGACCTAAAGTCATACCTGATGGCTCCCCACACCATGAAGCAAGGCATAACATCGCTACGGCTTTCAGAACACTGGAAGGATGGGATCTCTCCCCAGGTTGCCGTCATATTCACTGACAATGGTCGTCTGGGATTGTGCAACAACATAATTCAACGCTGAACACAATGCGACGCCATTTCTCAGCAGGCAGTGCTTCCCGACCATGGCTCCACTCCAAAAGGAACCATTTATTTGTGGTTTTAGTAGGAGACTACGCAATGGACGGTAATTCCCTAGTCCGGCACCTGTTAGACCCGACCAATGGTGTGGGATGACACAGAATGCTGTATGGAATCCACTGCTTGTTCTCAGATGGTAGGTGCAGATATGAATGGGTTGCGATGTGCTTGGTATACAGTGCGGCCATCTTCCGTGGTGGTGGTCAGTGTGATTGACCGGGACCTTGACGACGAGTGTGCTTGCCCTCACATTCCCATGCAGTCCAGCATGAGCCACTGTCACGACCGAATGCTCAAACAGTCGTGATATTGTATGGTTCGGTATCCGGCCACATAGGCCCACAAACAGGCTCTTTCCAAATTATGCCACATACCTGTAATGCTGTCTCACATGAGTATGCCGGTCTCCATGTCCTTACAGTGGTGACGCTGTTCACGGCGCTTACCGAAAAGGTCTGGTAACAGCATTACACATGGTCAACACTAATGCTTACTTACCTTTCACAGAGAAGTGCAACGCTAATCCTTTATATACCCATTGATGGTGGGTGCGTTCACGAAGTTACGTGGACATCCGACAGCAATGGGATCCTGACGACCGCTGTCTCGATAAGCCACGATTCTGCCGCTGTCGAAGATTTTTCTTCTTCCTGGACGTTCACGAAGTTACGTGGACATCCGACAGCAATGGGATCCTGACGACCGCTGTCTCGATAAGCCACGATTCTGCCGCTGTCGAAGATTTTTCTTCTTCCTGGACAAGGCTTCACAACATCTTGAAATGAGGTTTCTCAGCGACAAACCTATTGCATAATCTTTTCTTGTACCCAGAATGTTACTCCTACATATACTTACTCCTACATATACTTACTTCTACCGAAATTTTCTTTCAGTACCTTCGCTTCTTCGACGTACAAGCTGAACAACAAAAACTGCAAAAATGGACGGAGGAGAAAGAAATACAAAACCAAGTAATACGCCTGACGTTGTTGCACGGTCTCGGCGGATTCTTGTACCGTGTCGGAGAGTGCAAGAGGTGTACTATTTTCGCGGCACCACCTGTCGCTGCAGAGGAAGCCGAGGGTCGCTCGCCAGCCGGGCCGGACGTCGCAAATTGCCAGCCCAAAAAGAGCACGACCGTGGGAGAGCAGACGGGACGGGACGAGAGGTTCCGACGGAAGCAGGTGCTCGCTTCGGCTCGCCTCGCCTCGCCGCAGCGCGTTGCGTCACGTTCCGCAGGTCACGCCCCATTCCGGCCGCCTGCCGACCCTACGCGCTGGCTCAGTCTGCTGCGTGCTGCCGACCCATAGTCGATTACTGCCATTCCTGATACCTAGCCCATGTTTCTGTTCATATTGGCCAACGTTCTTAGGGTCTCCATCTTCCTTGGGCCCAAGTTTTACACTGAAGACTCCAGTGTGATAGCCAATTAGGCTTTTTTGTGTGTGTGTGTGGCGGGGGGGTGGGGGGGGGTCTTCGTACAGTGGTAATCTCAATGCTGGTGGGGGAGCATTTGAACGGTCCACTCTGACGGAAATGTAGCTATATACACTATCTGATCAAAAGACATTAATATGGGGTGTGTCCACCTTCTGCCTTTATGAGGGCTTGAATGCTGAGGTCGCTTGAAAGTCAGATGTCTGAACGTCTGTGGAGGACTGACAGTCCATTCTTCCTCAAAAGCCGGAACTAGAAAAAGTAGTGATGTTTGACACAGGCGTCTAGAGCGATGTCAACGTTGGTTCAATCCAAAGGTTCTACTGGGTTCGAGACTCGGGGCAGGCCATTCCATTTCAGGAATGTTATCCACAAAGAACTGCCCGACAGGTGCGGCTTTACGGCAGGGTGTATTGTCGTCTTGATACAAACACTTATCCTCTCCAAACCCCTCCACTGTATGGGATCTTGTAAAATGTGTTCGCATCTTTCCGCATTTAGCGTTTTCTTGAGCACAATAGAGGACCACACCCCAACCACGGAAAACACCTCCGCACCATAACGCCACCTTCTCCGCACTTCACTGTTGGCACTAAACATGACGGTAGCCAAAGTTCTCCAGGAATTCGCCTTTCCATCGCATTGCCACAGAGTGTATCGTGATTCATCACTCCAAATCGCTTGTTCCCCGTCATCCATGGCGTTGGTCTTTACACCACTTCAAGCATTGCTTAGAAATGCCTACAGAGATGTGTGGCTGATGAGGAGATGCTCGACCATTGAACTCATTTTTTTAAACACACGTCGCACAGTGATTATGATGGCTGAAGTGCTGGTAATACTTTAGAACTCACTAGTGATTCCTTCCGATGATTCTTACAACCATCCTTCGCAAAGCTCGAACGTCTCTGTCCGTCAGTACGTCTTGGTTTAGCTATGGTTGTTCCTTCGCGTTTCCATTCATTCACATCACCAACAGTTTACATCTGTCCCTTCAGTATGTTTGCAATGTTCCTAATGGATTTATTATTCAGCCGACATCCAACTGGTAGTCCACATTCGAAGTTACAGATCTGACCTCACAGACCACACTCGCTGTTCCTGCTTCTCTACTGACAACACGATATTTCCAGCCTCCCCTTCCACTGACGTGTCCACCTATCGTGACATCTAGTGGTGCATTCCACATTATATGTGAGTGTCCGGATACTTTTGATCTGATTGCGTAGTTCCGGTTTAATATGCACTGTCGGGAATGGAATGTTTAACGCTATGCAGCACCCGTCTCAAAGTTATCAAACTTTGTCGAGATGTTCATCTGATAACGAGTACTAAAGTATTAACGTTTCATTCCATTGAGTACTGACATCCATCCTCATCAGTGTGAGGTGTGACCCTCACGGGTTTTTATATTTTTTCTGGCATGGAAGCAGTTTCCAAATGAAATCTTGAGGAGGTTCTTGTCGAGTCATGTCATGCCTTGTCGTGCCATGTGTTAGTTCATCACGATTGCTGGCTAGAGGCTGGTATAAAAGAACATCCCTTACCATCTTATGTCAGACATACAGTGAAGGGTTTGACATTTCCTCAAGGCATCTGCGTTCTGAACTGCAGTGTGTCGTCTTGCATTATCGCACTGGAATGTGCTGGTTGTCTTACATACCTTGACTCTTGCACAAAAACAATGACATGCTGACGACGCTCCGACTTCATTGAATTGCACAACGCGGACAGTTCTTTCCTGAAAAGAAGATCATGGGTGAAGAGACTTGATGTTATCAATAAGCACATAGCACAAAACGATCAAATGTAGAAATTCACATAAAGGGTCAACTCTTCGACGACGTAATTTAGTAGATATGGGGGACTGGATATTCGATCGTAGGAAGAGCAAGAGAAGGAAAAGTAGTAAGTGATTATGAACTGTGGATAAGGAATTAAAAATGAAGCCACCTGGTAGAATTTAGCACAGAGCATAACTTAATCATAGCTAACAATTGGTTTAAGAATCGTGAAAGAAGATTGTATACGTGAAGGAGGCCTGGAGACACGAGAAGATTTCAGACAGATTATATAATAATAAGACAGAGATTTAGGAACCAGGTTTTAAATTGTAAGACATTTCCAGGGGCAGACGTGGACTCTGATCACAATTTATTAGTTATGAACTGTAGACTAAAACTGAAGAAACTGCAAAAAGGAAATTAAGAAGATGGAACCTCGATAAATTGAAACAACCAGAGGCTGTAGAGAGTTTCAGAGCTCGCGTCAGGGAATGATTAACAAGAACAGGGGAAATAAATCGTGGTCTACTGGCTAGCGTTGCTGCCTCTGGATCACAGGGGCCCGGGATCGATTCCCAGCCGGGTTGGGGATTCTCTCTGCCCCGGGACTGGATGTTTGTGTTGTTCCCATCATTTCATCATCATTGTCATTCTTGACGGTGGCTAAATTGCACTGAGCAAAGAAATCGGACTGTGTGAAAAATTAGGACTTTGTATGGGCGCTGATGACCGGGCAGTTGAGCGCCCAATAATACCAAACATAATCATTATCAGGGAGATACAGTAGAAGAAGAAGGGGTAGCTTTGAGAGATGAAATAGTGAACGGAGCAGAGGATCAAGTAGGTAAAAAGACGAGGGCTAGTAGAAATCCATGCGTAACAGAAGAGATATTGAATTTAATTGATGAAAGGAGAAAATATAAAAATCCAGTAAATAAAACAGATGAAAAGGAACACAAACGTCTCAAAAACGAGATCGACAGGAAGTGCAAAATGGCTAAGCAGCGATGGCTAGAGGACAAATGTAAGGCTGTAGGGGTAAGGTAGATACTGCCTACAGGAAAATTAAAGACACGTTTTTAGAAAAGAGAAGCACCTGTATGAATATCAAGAGCTCAGGTGGAAAACCAGCCCTAAGCAAAGATGGGAAAGTAGGAAGGTGGAAGGAGTATATAGAGGGTCTATACAAGGGCGATGTACTTGAGGGCAGTATTATGGAAACGGAAGAGGACGTAGATGAAGATGAGCAGGGAGGTATGATACTGCGTGAAGAATTTGACAGTGCACTAAAAGACCTAAGTCGAAACAAGGCCCCGGTAGTAGACAACATTCCATTAGCACTACTGATAGCCTTGGGAGAGCCAGCCACGACAAAACTCTTCCATCTGGTGAGTAAGATGTATGAGACAGGCGAAACATCCTCAGACTTTAGGAAGAATATAATAATTGATGTATGAGTCAGGCGAAACATCCTCAGACTTCAGGAAGAATATAATAATTCCAATCCCAAAGAAAGCAGGTGCTGACAGGTGTGAAAATTATCGAACTATCAGTTTAATAAGTCACGGCTGCAAAATACTAACACGAATTCTTTACAGACGTATGGAAAAACCGGTAGAAGCCGACCTCGGGGAAGATCAGTTTGGATTCAGTAGAAATGTTGGAACACACTAGCAATACTGTGCAACTTATCTTAGTAGATACGTTAAGGAAAGCAAACCAACGTTCCTAGCATTTCTATACTTAGAAACAGCTTTTGACAATATTGACTGGAATACTCTTTCAATTTCTGAAGGTGGCAGGGGTAAAAAACAGGGAGCAAAGGCTGTTTACAATTTGTACAGAAACCAGACGGCAGTTTTAAGAGTCGAGGGACACGAAAGATAAGCAGTGGTTATGAAGGGAGTGAGACAGGGTTGTAGCCTATCACAGATGTTATTCAATTTGTATATTGAGTAAGCAGTAAGGGAAACTAAACAAAAATTTGGAGTAGAAATTGAAATCCATAGAGACAAAATAAAATCTTGTAGATTTGCCGACGACACTGTAATTTTGTCAGAGACAGCAAAGGACCTGGAACTGGAAGAGCAGTTGAACGAAATGGACAGGGTCTTGAAAGGTGATATAAGATGAACATCAACAAAAAAGCAAAACGAGGATAATGGAGTGTAGTCGAATTAAATCAGGTGATGCTGAGGGAATTATATTAGGAAATGAGACACTTAACGTAGTAAATGAGATTTGCTGTTTGGGAAGCAAAATAACTGATGACTGTCGAAGTAAGTAGGATATAAAATGTAGACTGGTTATGGCAAGGACGTCGGTTCTGAAGAATAGATTTAAGTGTCAGGAAGTCTTTTCTTAAAGTATTCGTATGGAGTCTACCGTGTATGGAAGTGAGACATGGACGATAACTAGCCAAGAAGAGAATACAAGCTTTGAAAATGTGGTGCTACAGAAGACTGCTGAAGATCAGATGTGTAGATCACGTAACTAATGAGGAGGTACTGAATAGAAATGGGGTGAAGAGAAACTTTTGGCTCAACTTGACCAGAAGAAGGGATCGGTTGGTAGGACATGTTCTGAGGCATCGATGTATCGCCAATTTAGTATTGGAGGGCAGCGTGGAGGCTAAAACTCGTAGAGAGAGACCAAATGCTGAATACACTAAGCAGATTCAGGAGGATGTAGGTTGCAGTAGCTATGCGGGGATGAAGAGGCTTGCACAGCATAGAGTAGCATAGAGAGCAGCATCAAACCATTCTCTGGACTGACAACCACAAAAACAACGACAACAACAACAATCGACATTGAGACCAATGTGCTACTCTAGTTGAACAACTTGTTACAGTTTTACATGACTAGATGAACATTCAGTGCATTTTCTCAAGGGGAAGATTACGTAGGACATCTGAAGCATTAAAACCAGTAGCATTTCTTTTTTTTTTGTGCAGTTTAGAATTTTTTTTAGCTGATAGGATGTATCCGAAATTTGCCTGCAACTCGTCCATTCGTCTCTGTGTTATGCTTTTATGTCCTTTTTGAGCCTGTCTCTGTTTTTGGGTTTCTTGGAGGGAAGTCTTACTGTCAGCGTAATTTATCCCCCATACATACACCAAGAGGCGAGATGTTATCATTACTGTCGTCACTGAGCCCAGCGACCGTTAAAGCTATGGTTTCCTAATCAATATTCGCCATTATCGAATACTTTTTACATATTGCTGCTTGTCATACACACACCATTCCTAGGGTTTGTAGGCAGAGCTATACCACACACAATGTATTTATATACAAATAAAGAGTCACGTATTTATCAAATTTTGTTAAAATTTCTCTAGAAATTCCTGAGTCATTCTTCTGTGTCACCATCCCCACTCTCATCGTATGGAAGGTAGGCGGTTCCTAACCACACAGAACTTCTTTGCGGATAGTAAATGATATACGTGTCGAGTTTGATAGAAATCGACCTAACGATTTAGGAAAAGATGTGGAACATACATATGTACGTTTTTGTAATGTACGAGAAACGGAATTTAATAAGAGACCATCTATTTACAACTGATACCAAATACCCATATGTTTAGAATTTTCACTGTTCTTCAAAGCAGTCACCGTCATTGTGTACAGCCCGTCGCCAGCGATGGGTAAGTCGTAGAATGCGCTTAGCAACGCCTGTTGTGTTCAAAGTTCAAATGAAGCAGTCTATTGCCCGACGAATCTCTGTGACAAATATGAATCGAATGCCATGAAGCCACAAGAACTTAATTCCGGGGACTGTGGTGGGTGGCACAGCAGCGCTTTCCAGCCACATCGATCGAACAAAACAGTCACAACTTGCGCCATACGCGCTCGAGCACTGTCCTGCAAAATGATGGGCGGGTACTGCAGAAAGAAGCGCTACATATACGGATCAGCTGATAGAAGACGATAAATGGCAGGAGAAATAAAATCACCCAAAGTCTCACAACATAATATCGTCCGCGTTAGGAGCTAACAAGAGTTGACTAAGATGAAAATGAAAAGGTTGGCACAAGTACGTGGAAAATCTGTTATTCCATGGTGGCCAACCCACATCCCATAAGATGAGAACCAGAGAAATTTGATCAGTGTGACTTGTTGAGACTTCTCGAGCACTAACAGTGAACTGATAAACTCCGTGGGAGATCAGTATCTCGACTTTTTCAGATATTTATAGCTGCTACATGAATCAGAAGCACTTGACAGCACTTTCCACTCATCGTCTTGATCACTCATTACAAGAACACTACTAGATACAGGCCTCACATAATCCCGAAACCGGCAATGCACACTGGTTGTAAATAATCCCTTTCAGACGCATGGAAAGATTAATTTTGACGAAAGTATTCTAGCGTTTTTAATTTTCAATTTATTCCTTTTCCGTCCATCTATTCGTTGACTTCAATTGCCCTAAATTTAAAAAAATCATCTGCTGATTTACGATTATGCTGTTAATTTTTAACTAGCCTGCATTGCCAAATATGGCCATCTATTCTCTTGGCACCTTGAAACGGCTAGTTGTTAGAACAAATGCTAAAAGCAGCGTGGACCAGTGTGACTACTTTTTGTAAACCACCTACAGACATCTCCATCGAGTTGCGATGTCTCCAAAAAAATACACAGAACTTTCTGGTTCCATGTGATTTCACAATTAAATGAAATCGTAGTCCTTCGCAAACCCGCAGATACTGAAGAGCGAAAGACCATAGAAAATCATCTCGAACCAATTAAAAAGTCGATTCTTAAGGATTGGCAGAACATAAGCATTACATAAAAGGATGAAATTCTCTGGCTGAATCTCAAGGATTGAGGATGCTGGACTCAGAGGATTGTTGATCACTTTAACAAGCCAAACATAATATTGGTGTGGTTTAGTGGTTAGGTGAAGCAGACGCTTCCAGTGGGGTCAAACACACTTAAATTAAAATGAACAAAGTGGCGGACCATCTCTGTTTGAAGAATTGCAAGCACAGGCCCTGGTGCTCGAAGAGCGGTGATGGTGGAGAAAGTTAAAATCACACCCATTCAAAAATTCTGCAGGACGCAAACAGCATCTTAAATGTTGAAGCTGTGTCAGCTTCTTTAGCCGCTTCATAAGCACGGATGAGTGTTGACTGTATCACTGTGACCGCGAGGCAAAAGAGCAAGCAATGGAAATTCGTGGAGTCATCACTACTGAAAAGTCGAAGAACCAACCACCATTGTGCCAGGTGATCCGGGGTGTGTTTTGGGAATGCTTTGGCGTGGTGCCAGACGAAACTACTTTCGTCTGGTCATAGCTGTGGGTTCTTCGATTGATAAGGGAGAAGGGTCTCCAAACTAGAATACACGAAATATTAGTTCATTTTATTACGTAACTGAATAAAGGATTCACTTAACTTTAACCGACTCCTTTGAAAAAAGAGTACCGGAAAATTTACAATTGTCATTGGCTAGCAAAGCAACAATTGATGCGCGAATTAACAAACTGTTGTCTTGAGGTAGTATGTTCGCCTGTTACAACAGCACAAGCTCGTCTGAAAATTTAGTAAATCGTTGGTCCTACACTACGATGCTGACGTTTGTAGCTTAGGTCTCGAACTGTTGCTTGCATGCTCGACATTACGTATATTTACCTCAGCGTGTCAGCGCTGATGTGCTGTGAAGGGAGGTGTGGTCCTCAGAAACGTCTTCCATATGTCGTTGCGAGGGCTCACTAACGTTAGAGGTATCGATATGTGTTGCCAACTGTGATGAGGCAACGGGGAAATCGTGATAAGTGTGTTCTACCGAAATCAGAATGAAGATGGTACGGGGGGCTGCTAGGACGAAGCTCTCCAAGGGGCTGTAATTGACTCACGGCAAAACCTCAGCTCATTAAGAGCAGAACAGTCATATATGCTATATGATTACCTCTCATTCTCCCCCCCCCCTCCCCCCAGCTCTAAAAAAAATCAAGATACCCTGATAAGATTTGTCGAATTGAAAAAAGAGTCGATTACGTAAAATGGTGCAAGATGTTCGAAATTATGAGAAAGAATAGGAGTAAGCTATAGGGAAAGCTGGATAATATAAATACGTAAAAGAACCGAGAGGGAACAATAAGATTGGAGACCAAAAACAAACGCCGGTCGTAGTGGCCCAGCGGTTCTAGGCGCTTCAGTCTGGACCCGCGCGACCGCTACGGTCGCAGGTTCGAATCCCGCCTCGGGCATGGATGTGTGTGATGTCCTTAGGTTAGTTAGGTTTAAGTAGTTCTATGTTCTCGGGGACTGATGACCTTAGATGTTAAGTCCCATAGTGCTCAGAGCCATTTGAACTATTTTGAACCAAAAACAAACTCGGATTAAGAAGCGTGTGAGACAGTGATGTAGCCTTTCGTCCCTACTGTTCAAACTAGGCTATATATATAAGAAGCAACGACGAAAATGAGAGAAAGCTTTTATAGTGGGATTAAAATTCTAGCTGAAAGGATATCAACGATATGATTTGTTGAAGACATTGCTATCCTCAGTGGAAGCGACAAAGAGTTACAGGAAATGACGAACAAAATGAACTAGCTACTGAATATAGACTGAGACTAAATCGAACAAATACGAAATTAAAGAGGAGTAACTGAAATGAGAGTAGCGATAAACTTAACAATAAAGTTGGGTATCACGAAGTAGACGAAGTGAGGAAATTTCGCTAGCTTGGAAGCAAAATAACACATGAAGTCAAGCAAGAAGCGCATAAAAACAGGACTAGTGCAGGTAAAGAGTGCATGCTTTACAAAGAGAAGTCTGCTATTATCAATTCTGAGGAAGAAGTTTCTGAGAATATACGTTTGGAGCACAGCCTTGTATGGTAGTGAATCGTGGACTACGGCAAAAACGGGAAAGAAAAGAATCGAAGTTTTTCAGACATTGTGTTAGAGAAGGATGTTGAAGTTCAGGTGAACTGACGAGATAAAGAATGAGTTCTTCCCAGAATCGACGAACGAAGAACATATAGCAAAAGCTCGAAATAAGAAAGGACAGGATAACAGCATATGTTTTAAGATCTTAGGTAGTGACTCCCATGATAGTAGAGGGAGCTCTAGAGAGTAAAAATTGCAAGGGAAGACAGAGATTGGAACCCAGACGAGAAATAATTAATGGCATAGGGTATAAGTGCTACTCTAAAATGAAGAGACTGCCGAAGGAGACAAAAACTATCCCTGGCACGTCAGTGATTTACAGTGATAAGACTGTTTTTTGTTTTTCAGTCGAAGTGTTAGAAATGACATAGTCGGCGATTTGAGTCCATCGGTGCATCGCGTTGCAGCCCCGAACCCGTAGTTGCAAAGTGGAAAACGACAGATTTTCTGTTGCTCTGACTGGCTGTTTTTCCTGCTCCCTTAATAGGCAAAACAGTAGCATCGTATCAGAGTGAAACAATGACTTTTGCGAAGGCGCCGTGCGAGGAGCGGTGCGCAGCCGTGCGAACATTCCGGGAACTCCAGCTGTTGCGGTCACCGCTCTGTTCGAGACTTGGGCACGCAACGCGCAGCGCGTCCAGTAAACAGCCACTGGAGCACGGGGGCTTGTAATTACGGCGAAATGGCGGCTGCCGACCTTGGCCACCCCTACTATTAGTCTTTATTCCAACGTATTAATACGATATCTCGGTGGGCGTCACGAAATGGAATGTCAAAACATTCCACGATTAATTTTAAAAGGCAGCACTCACGCATAACTTCAACAGACGAAAGAGCACGAAACGTTACCGTCAAGAATTCGAAAGAAGTTAGCTTTGCCGGTGGCGTCGTCTGCTAGTAGCGCAACCTAACCTATTTATCAGTTTTTATATTATATATAGATGAGAACATTAACGATTCAAATTTTTTTGATGAAAGTTACTCCAGTAGTGAAACAGAAGACTCCATCCAGGAGGTAAAAGAAAGTTTCCTTGGTTTTATCTGGCAGTTAGAAAGCAAACAAGACGCAAAGGTTAACGAAGAAAGGCTATGTGACGAAGCAAGTAATTCTGCCAGCCGCCACACATTTTCAACACTGCAAGACAACAGCTCCCTTTGCTATTACCACCTGAGGCTGAAAGATTACGTCGCAGCCTGTTACACAATCATTTTAGAGGTGCTCAGGAAGGTTTATGAAGAAAATTTAATGTTACCAATGGGGTTAGGTTAGTGTTGTTTAACGTCCCGTCGACAACGAGGTCATTAGAGACGGAGCTTGAGCTCGGGTTAGGGAAGGATGGGGAAGGAAATCGGCCGTGCCCTTTGAAAGGAACCATCCCGGCATTTTCCTGAAACGATTTAGGGAAATCACGGAAAACCTAAATCAGGATGGCTGGAGACGGGATTGAACCGTCGTCCTCCCGAATGCGAGTCCAGTGTGCTAACCACTGCGCCACCTCGCTCGGTTACCAATGGGTAGAGGATATTAACAGAGCACATAACGCAAAGTTTCTTTAGAATTAGACACATGATTTTGGTGGCAGCCATGTTATTTCGATGTATTGTGTGCTTCGTGGTGTATAGAACTAGAATGGATGAAGAATAGCTTCCCTTAGATGGAGACCTTCGATGGTTGTGGACTCGGATCGCACACGTTCTTGGTCAAAATCTGGGTGTTATTAACCACCCATCTTGTTCTGTTACACATGAGATTATGAGGATTGGTTGCGTCATAATTTTGGGTGAATAATAAATCTTTATCTGTGCATATAATTTAGATAAAAAATAACCATTACTCAAAGGTTTACCTGGAACAGGTCAGTATTAGACCCAAGACCCTCAGCATCTTAACAACACCAGTTTAACCCATGTCTCTCTTGTGTTGCTGTCGGCTTCAATATTTCAGGAACCTTTCTTCTTCTTCTCCGTTCACGGAGGTGATATCGACTATTCCGGTCAACAAGATTCAGTCATGTTTTCCGTGGTCTTCCCCTCTTGCTTTCTAGTCAAAAACTGGTTTCGGAGGTCTTCTTTCAGGCATTCTGTCTACGTGTTTCCACCATCTGTTTATGTTTAGATATGTTTTCTTGTGCGTTGAGTTAATTTGTAATTCATTTCTAATGCATTTATTTCTGAAGTGATCTTCTCAGGTGCACCGCTTTACACTATGGAGGAATCTCATTCCCGCAACTTGGATCCTGCTCATACACTTCAACCGCTGCTGCAGTTCCGCAGAACATAGTACGTACAACCACGATTTTGTTAAATTTTATCTATGCATCTCTCACTCCTTTTTTTGTAGTTTTTCTCCACATATTGCGCTTAATTTTAGATCTTGTTATCAATTTCACTGTCGAAATTTCGTCCTATGTCACAGCTGAGATAGTGGAAGGCGGTTACCTGTTCCAGTATTATATTATTTATTTCAGAATTAGATTTAATAGGTGACTTACGATTAAATACTGTAACTTCTGTTTTACTAGTGGAGATTTTCATATCATATTTAGAAGCCAACAAATTAAGACGGCAAGTGGCTCTTTGAAGATTTTCTTGGATTATTGTGTGATCATCTGCGTATAGCAGCGTATTAAAACGTTTCTCGCTGTTGGTCTTTATGCCGTGATATCATACTTTGTTATCAAGCTCTGACTAGTCACCTGTGTAGACGTTGAAAAGAATTGGAGACAGGCCACATCCTTGTCTAACTCCCAGTGCTGTTTAGATATGTTATCTTCATCTTAGACTCCAATTTTAGTCTCTTAGTAAAGAGCTAATTAGAAGCGTTGGGAAACCTCATTTTTTTTTTCACATTCTGTCGCAGCAACAATCTATTGATCTTGACAAAAGTTTTTACTTAATCCACAAATGCTATGTGCGTAAACAAATATTTGTTTACAAAGTATGGCAGTATACATGTGATGTGTTACTACAGTGAAAGGAACCTGTGACCACTGGAGACAGTGCCACAAGTTCCTCCAAAAATCATAACACAACACACACAAATGTCATATTAACAAATCTAAATCCACCTGATGATGGAGGTTTAAACGTTTGAAACGCTTCGTGGAAATAAATAAACACTGACTGGTAATAGTAAACTTGTTGTTTCATTTAAGATCAACAGTATCGTCCTGCTAATTTTTTGAAATTCTGCGGTATCATAGCGCTATTTCGGCAATACGAGTAGTCAGTGCTAAAGGAGGAAAACTGAGTCTGGAGAACTCTGTTCTTCATGTTTATTTGTCAGTTTTCGATTGCTACAAGCAGATCAAAGCATATTATGCACACGCAGGTCGCAGATGAGCTACTTTTAGTTTTTATTGTATCCTACGAATGAATTGTTGTTTGGTTTTTAGTTTGTTATTGTTATCATAATTTCCTTCCTATTTTATTATTTCATGGAAATGACAGACAATTCTTCAACCTTTTAAAGCAAATGAAGCATTGTATTTCACTGCTATTTCACCTCATAGAAGTATTTCCAGACTTGGTTTGCTGCCTTTCTGCAATAGAGTGGATGTCTGTCGACGACAGCAGGAATCTATTGTATAGACCAGGGGGGTGCGAGTCTTGCACACTGTAAGTACACGCGTTCCTTTAGCCACGACTCACGGTAATAGGGACATCATTGTCTCAGCAATGCTGTAGTAATTCTTATGGCATGTGTTTCTGTCGGTTTTGCTATCACAATAGCATTGATCGCTTTTTATAATTTCTAAATTAACGCAGTATTTCAAGTCAATGCAAATTTTGTGGATAAAAATTGCTCCTTTTTTAAAAAAAAGGGTTTATTTAAAAACGAAAACTTTTAGCACTGCTGCTGTGGCTAATTGATATCTTGGCTTTTTTACTCGGTTGTCAGTAAAAAAATAAAAGAACACCTGCTGCAACCAGATGAAACAAATACCGAAAAATTACGGTTATTCAGAACTAAAATACTGGTACTGGTGTAATATTTATGGCTTATTCAGCCATCATATTAGGCACCAGGAAGCTATTCCCAGGGCAGTGGAGATGCAAGAAGCATAGAGATGACGCAATGTGGGATGAGGTACCGGTGACAGATGTTAGATTCCGTACCATTTCCGTGAGAAAGACCGCCTGCATGATGCTGCTGCTCTGTGATTGGCTGCTGTGTTCGGCGGTAGGGCACCAAAACATTGAACTTTAATTGCTATTATTAATTAAACCTGTCATCCAAATTACTTCATTTTTTTTTAAATAAACATCTCTCAACAGCCAGCTATCAATGAGTCATTTCAAAATTATTAAAATCAAAGTATTACTAAAACAACAGACTGACGATGTTACTGCCGATGCACTTCGGTGGCGTTCGGGTCACGCCTTGCTGGCTTGGCGCGCGAAGTGTCTCGGGCAGTCCGGCTCTCCAGTTCTGACCGTTCCAGTAGACAGACATGTCTGTGGCAAGATGTATTTCATGTTATTTTAGCCAGATATAATGACTGTGGAAAGATATGTTCAATACATCTACATCTACATGACTACTCTGCAATTCACATTTAAGTGCTTGGCACAGGGTTCATCGAACCACAATCATACTTTCTCTCTACCATTCCTTCCCGAACAGCGCGCGCGAAAAACGAACACCTAAACCTTTCTGTTCGAGCTCTGATGTCTCTTATTTTATTTTGATGATCATTCCTGCCTATGTAGGTTGGGCTCAACGAAATATTTTCGCATTCGGAAGAGAAAGTTGGTGACTGAAATTTCGTAAATAGATCTCGCCGCGACGAAAAACGTCTTTGCTTTAATGACTTCCATCCCAACTCGCGTATCATATCTGCCACACTCTCTCCCCTATTACGTGATAATACAAAACGAGCTGACATTTTTTGCACCCTCTCGATGTCCTCCGTCAATCCCACCTAGTAAGGATCCCACACCGCGCAGCAATATTCTAACAGAGGACGAACGAGTGTAGTGTAAGCTGTCTCTTTAGTGGACTTGTTGCATCTTCTAAGTGTCCTGCCAATGAAACGCAACCTTTGGCTCGCCTTCCCCACAATATTATCTATGTGATCTTTCCAACTGAAGTTGATCGTAATTTTAACACCCAGGTACTTCGTTGAATTGACAGCCTTGAGAATTGCGCTATTTATCGAGTAATCGAATTCCAACGGATTTCTTTTGGAACTCATGTGGATCACCTCACACTTTTCGTTATTTAGCGTCAACTGCCACCTGCCACACCATACAGCAATCTTCTCTGAATCGCTTTGCAACTGATACTGGTCTTCGGATGACCTTACTAGACGGTAAATTACAGCACCATCTGCGAACAACCTAAGAGAACTGCTCAGATTGTCACCCAGGCCATTTATATAGATCAGGAACAGCAGAGGTCCCAGGACGCTTCCCTGATATCACTTCAGTTTTACTCGATGATTTGCCGTCTATTACTAGGAACTGCGACGTTCCTGACAGGAAATCACGAATCCAGTCGCACAACTGAGACGATACCCCATAGGCCCACAGCTTGATTAGAAGTCGCTTGTGAGGAACGGTGTCAAAAGCTTTCCGGAAATCTAGAAATACGGAATCAACTTGAGATCCCCTGTCGATAGCGGCCGTTACTTCGTGCGAATAAAGAGCTAGCTGCGTTGCACAAGAACGATGTTTTCTGAAACCATGCTGATTACGTATCAATAGATCGTTCCCTTCGAGGTGATTCATAATGTTTGAATACAGTATATGCTCCAAAACCCTACTGCAAACCGACGTCAATGATATAGGTCTGTAGTTCGATGGATTACTCCTAATACCCTTCTTAAACACTGGTGCGACCTGCGCAATTTTCCAATCTGTAGGTACGGATCTATCGGTGAGCGAGCGGTTGTATACGATTGCTAAGTAGGGAGCTATTGTATCAGCGTAATCTGAAAGGAACCTAATCGGTATACAGTCTGGACCTGAAGACTTGCCCGTATCAAGCGATTTGAGTTGTTTCGCAAGCCCTAAGGTATCTACTTCTAAGAAACTCATGCTAGCAGCTGTTCGTGTTTCAAATTCTGGAATATTCCAGTCGTCTTCCCTGGTGAAGGAATTTCGAAAAACTGGGTTCAATAACTCCGCTTTAGCGGCACAGTCGTCGGTAACAGTACCATCAGCACTGCGCAGCGAAGGTATTGACTGCGTCTTGCCGCTTGTGTACTTCACATACGACCAGAATTTCTTCGTATTTTCTACGAAATTTCGAGACAATGTTTCGTTGTGGAACCTATTAAAGGCATCTCGCATTGAAGTCCGTGCCAAATTTCGCGCGTCTGTAAATTTTAGCCGATCTTCGGGATTTCGCGTTCTTCTGAACTTCGCATGCTTTTTCCGTTGCCTCTGCAACAGCGTTCGGACCTGTTTTGTGTACCACGGGGGATCAGTTCCGTCTCTTACCAATTTATGAGGTATGAATCTTTCAATTGCTGTTGCTACTATATCTCTGAATTTGAGCCACATCTCGTCTACATTTGCATAGTCAGTTCGGAAGGAATGGAGATTGTCTCTTAGGAAGGCTTCTAGTGACACTTTATCCGCTTTTTTAAATAAAATTATTTTGCGTTTGTTTCTGGTGGATTTGGAAGAAACGGTATTGAGTCTAGTTACAACGACCTTTTGATCACTAATCTCTGTATCAGTCATGATGCTCTCTATCAGCTCTGGATTGTTTGTGGCTAAGAGGTCAAGTGTGTTTTCGCAACCATTTACAATTCGCGTGGGTTCGTGGACTAACTGCTCGAAATAATTTTCGGAGAAAGCATTTAGGACAATCTCGGAAGATATTTTCTGCCAACCATCGGTTTTGTACAAGTATTTTTGCCAACATATCGAGGGAAGATTGAAGTCCCCACCAACTATAACCGTATGAGTGGGGTATTTATTTGTTACGAGACTCAAATTTTCTCTGAACTGTTCAGCAACTATATCATCGGAGTCTGGGGGTCGGTAGAAGGACCCAATTATTAACTTAGTTCGGCTGTTAAGTATAACCTCCACCCATACCAATTCGCACGGAGTATCTACTTCGACTTCACTACAAGATAAACCACTACTGACAGACACAAACACTCCACCACTAATTCTGCCTAATCTATCTTTCCTGAACACCGTCTGAGACTTCGTATAAATTTCTGCAGAACTTATTTCAGGCTTTAGCCAGCTTTCTGTACCTATAACGATTTCGACTTCACTACAAGATAAACCACTACTGACAGACACAAACACTCCACCACCAATTCTGCCTAATCTATCTTTCTTGAACACCGTCTGAGACTTCGTAAAAATTTCTGCAGAACTTATTTCAGGCTTTAGCCAGCTTTCTGTACTTATAACGATTTCAGCTTCTGTGCTTTCTATTAGCGCTTGTAGCTCTGGGACATTCCCAGAACAACTACAACAATTTACAACTACAATTCCGACTGTTCCTTGATGCAAGCACGTCCTGTATTTGCCATGCACCCTTTGAGATTGCAGCCCACCCCGTACTTTCCCGAGGCCTTCTAACCTAAAAAACCGCCCAGTCCACGCCACACAGCCTCCGCTACCCGTGTAGCCGCCAGCTGAGTGTAGTGAACTCCTGACCTATTCAGCGGAACCCGAAACCCCACCACCTTATGGCGCAAGTCAAGGAATCTGCAGCCAACACGGTCGCAAAACTGTCTGAGCCTCTGATTCAGACCCTCCACCCGGCTCTGCATCAAAGGTCCACAGTCGGTTCTGTCAACGATGCTGCAGATGGTGAGCTCTGCCTTCATCTCGTAAGCAAGACCGGCAGCCTTCACCAAATCAGACAGCCGCTGGAATCCAGAGAGAATTTCCTCAGATCCAAAGCGACACACGTCATTAGTGCCGACACATGCCACCACCTGCAGCTGGCTGCACCCTGTGCTCTTCTTGGCATCCGGAAGGACCCTTTCCACATCAGGAATGACTCCACCCGGAATGCACACGGAGTGCACACTGGATTTCTTCCCCTCCTTAGCCGCCATATTCCTAATGGGCCCCATTACGCGCTTAACATTGGAGCTCCCAACTAACAATAAGCCCACCCTCTGTGATTGCCCGGACCCTGAAGGCTGAGAATCATCCTCTGAAACAGGGCAGGCAGCTGCATCTGGCTCAGCCAGAGACAGTGCCTGAAACCTGTTTGTCAGACGCACCGGGGAGGCTCTCTGATCAGCCTCCGGGGACGTCTTTCGCTGCCTGCCACGCCTTGGAACGACCTCCCAATCAACCACAGGCGAGGGCT
The DNA here is from genome assembly GCF_021461385.2 of Schistocerca piceifrons. Classification (NCBI taxonomy): domain Eukaryota; kingdom Metazoa; phylum Arthropoda; class Insecta; order Orthoptera; family Acrididae; genus Schistocerca; species Schistocerca piceifrons. The sequence goes on along the minus strand of NC_060142.1, from coordinate 444,677,561 downwards.
CAGCCCCACTGCGGGCAGCAACCGGGGCAACCACAGAGGCAGACCGATCTGGGGACAGACGGAACGAGGTTGATACCTAAGTCCGGCTCCCCACAGTGGTGACCATTGGCAACAGCCTCAAGCTGCGCGACCGAAGTCAGCGCCGCTTGCAGCTGTGAGCGAAGGGATGCCAACTCAGCCCTCATCCGAACACAGCAATCACAGTCCCTGTCCATTCTAATCGATGTTGAACAACAGTTACTGAAACACGAGTCCGTGCCTAGATAACGCAAGAGAGACACGCAAAGAATGTATTAACTAACGTGTACAAATGTCTAACGACTGCGCTACAATCTGCCTGAATTTACGATTACAGTAACTAAAACTCGAAATTACTTCTCCCATACGAAACTCACACGCAATTTAAGTAAGAATCTACGAATTAAACACTAAAGCGCGATGCTACAACTCTCAAATACTATAATACGCCCGAAATTTATGAATTAAACAATGCAAGTACCCAAAAACACGCAAAGAAATTAAGAATTAAACTATGTAACGAATAAGCAAGCTAGAGGTATACGACTTGCTGCTGCAGCTGCTTATCCAACGGCGGCAGGGAGCACAATACGTTGTGATCAAGAATAGTTTCTCGTATCTATATCAATAAAAACGTGAGTGGCATCCCAAATGAGTTATAGTTTATTCGTAGCAGCAGTTCCCTGCGAAGTTAATTTCAGCCTCAAGAAAAAGAATCCACAACCTGCGTGCTGTTTTCTGCGCTGGGGACATTATCATCATGAAGACAGAAGGTTAGTGAAGTGTACAAGAACTTACGTATTCCACACAGGGCAGTGGAAACAACTAGGCACCTCACATGTACTGCGTGCACAGTACAAATGTGCTCAGTGACAGGACATATGCAGTAATGCAGAGGAGGTAAAGAAAGATGGAAGTATGAACACTATCTCTCATTTATTCCTTTTTTCTTGCAGTACTGGTTTTAAGCGGTCAGTTCACCTCATCCCTAACCCAGATAGCGCACTGGCTATGGTTGCGAGCTTCATGTGCCATTTTGGCGACGAGAAGGGACGCACAAAAATTATATCATGAATTTGTTGGCTTCGTGCTTTTTCCGTGATGAAAAACCAACTCTGAAGTTATTTCATAGCGGGCTCGCTGTTAAGCTGCTCCGTACAGTTACCTACTTGCCGGCCCGTCTGTCGTCAGAGGCAGACGGCGGCACAGTGCTGCGTGTAATGGCATCACGTCTGCGGGGCCTCCAGCCAGAGCACACGCCATCAGTAATTCCGTGTATCGCGGCAGCGCCACCAGATGGACGCCAATTAATCTCCGCTAATGGACTAATGGCGCTGATGGACGCGACGGCAGCGCCGCCCGCGGCGGTCCCCCGGGGCACTCAGGCGCCGGATGCGTGCCTTATTTAAAATGCGGGCCTTCCCATTCGGATGTTTACCATTGCGGGGCGCCGATTTGTCGGCTGCTGGGCTGAACGGCGAACGGTTCCCCCTCGCCTTTCCCCTGCTGCGGCAGCTGCCGACGTCTGCTTAATGTACGAGTCCTGTCAGCGAGTAACGCAAGTGCTGCGTCTCTTTCCTCCCGACGCCGCGGTGGTGCGTAAGCGGCTTCCGTATCAAGTACAAGTGTCAGCGCTACGAGGCTGGTGTATTCTCATTTATCGCTGCTGCCTCGGCTTGCATTCGAGCCTTACCACAGAGGTGACTCATTGCGGGTGAGAACATAATACTCGAAACGGTGTAGAGATGGCGCTGATTACGGTGAAAATTTGTTTTCTGTTGTTGGTAAGCGTTGCGCAGTAACGTAAGCTACGAAGCTAAACTCGGTAATAGTTTTTATGGAACTTTTTTCTGTCAGAACACCGTGAAGTCTTAAAATCGGCCGGCCGGGATTGCCGAGCGGTTCTAGGCGCTACAGTCTGGAACCGCGCTATCGCTACGGTCGTAGGTTCGAATCCTGCCTCGGGCATGGATGTCTGTGATGTCCTTAGGTTAGTTAGGTTTAAGTAGTTCTACGTTCAAGGGGACTGATGACCTCACAAGTTAAGTCCCGTAGTGCTCAGAGCCATTTGAACCATTTGAACAGCAATGTGTACTACATACAGTACAGGAATAGTTGGGAGACCACGCTCGTATTAGCATTACAATGCACGATGTCATACGAGTAAAGCAGCATCTGTTACGGAATCGTTTGCTGAGACTAACATTCTTGAAATGGATTGGCCTGTCCAGAGGCCATACCTGAACACCATGGAACACCTTTGGGTTAGTTGGATCGTCGACTTCGCTCAACTCCTAACATCCAGTATCATACTGTCTGCACAATCCCGAATGATACATAGCTAGATTTCATAAATACGCGCAATGGACGAGCACGTCAGGAAAATGAGAGCCACTAGTCAAAGATTAATTAAATGGGAGTGTGAAGGATACTTGGAACTGATCACAATACGAAAAAGTTAATACAAGATCGCATGTTACAACTGTAGATAAATGAAAGGGACCCTTCAGGTACAGGTCTGAGAACGTACGAATTTCTCCCTAACATTAGGGTGAGAATAAAAATGATATTTCATAGCTCAGCAGTGGACTGATACATCATTACATGAACGGCCATGGCCAGCATGCTACGTATCTGTACAAAAGAAAAAGACAGATGAATGGCAGTCGTATTCGCGACAGTGTGGGCACTCCATTGTGGAACTGTGCGCTTAAAAATAAAATAAAATAAAATAAATGAAACAGTGGGTAATGGCCGTCAGGTACTAATGGATGCTGGATCTTGAAGCAGCAGTGAGTGAGGGACATGTCAACCTGGCGCATCTTGGACGATGCTGCAGCCGAAGTATCCAGGAAGACTTCACGAGGCTTCAACCACACGTCAGCATGCTGCCGTTCCGACAAGACTACCTGCTCATGAGAAGAAAGACAGTTGAGTTCTGAAACCACTGAATGAAACAGTTTTCAAGAATTTACGTTACGCTGGTGCAAGTCGTCACGGAAATGTGGATTCTAAGACGTGACAATGAATCGTGGAATCACTCATTTAGTGGAAACGCCGTTGAACACGCTGCTGGTGTGCTGATCTGTGCTCCAAGAATCCAGCAGACAATAGCTGTTGACCTGGGTAGCATGACGTCGGAACCAGTAACGAAAACAGCCATCTACAACTTAAATGCACTTTAATAAACGAACAATAACAAAACAGATTCTGTAGTACCAACAGTAGTGTTGGTAGTTGGGTAACTGGTGAAGGATTTTATCGTAGCTTTGTAGAGGTAGAAAGTAACTATAACGTTAGCACCTTTGTAGTTATACTGTAACAAACAAGCCCTCGGTCACAAATATTAAGTCAAAATTTGACCTGGTTTCGACGCCACTATGAGCGTCGTCTTCAGAATTAGACTAACTGTACTAAAACATTAGGTATATAGTACATTAATAAAATTAAAGTTTGTACTGACTCGAAAAGATGCAGTACTTTTTTTTTGGTCATCAGTCTACTGACTGGTTTGATGCGGCCCGCCACGAATTCCTTTCCTGTGCTAATCTCTTCATCTCAGAGTAGCACTTGCAACCTACGTCCTCAATTATTTGCTTGACGTATTCCAATCTCTGTCTTCCTCTACAGTTTGTGCCCTATACAGCTCCCTCTAGTACCATGGAAGTCATTACCTCATGTCTTAGCAGATGTCCTATCATCCTGTCCCTTCTCCTTATCAGTGTTTTCCACATATTCCTTTCCTCTCCGATTCTGCGTAGAACCTCCTCATTCCTTACCTTATCAGTCCACCTAATTTTCGACATTCGTCTATAGCACCACATCTCAAATGCTTCGATTCTCTTCTGTTCCGGATTTCTCACAGTCCATGTTTCACTACCATACAATGCTGTACTCCAGACGTACATCCTCAGAAATTTCTTCCTCAAATTAAGGCCGGTATTTGATATTAGTTGACTTCTCTTGGGCAGAAATGTCTTTTTTGCCATAGCGAGTCTGCTTTTGATGTCCTTGCTCCGTCCGTCATTGGTTATTTTACTGCCTAGGTAGCAGAATTCCTTAACTTCATTGACTTCGTGACCATCGATCCTGATGTTAGGTTCCTCGCTGTTCTCATTTCTACTACTTCTCATTACCTTCATCTTTCTCCGATTTACTCTCAAACCATACGGTGTACTCATTAGACTGTTCATTCCGTTCAGCAGATCATTTAATTCTTCTTCACTTTCACTCAGGATAGCAATGTCATCAGCGAATCGTATCATTGATATCCTTTCACCTTGTATTTTAATTCCACTCCTGAACCTTTCTTTTATTTCCATAGTTGCTTCCTCGATGTACAGATTGAAGAGTAGGGTCGAAAGGCTACAGCCTTGTCTTACACCCTTCTTAATACGAGCACTTCGTTCTTGATCGTCCACTCTTATTATTCCCTCTTGGTTGTACGTATTGTATATGACCCGTCTCTCCCTATAGCTTACCCCTACTTTTTTCAGAATCTCGAACAGCTTGCACCATTTTATATTGTCGAACGCTTTTTCCAGGTCTACAAATCCTATGAAAGTGTCTTGATTTTTCTTTAGCCTTGCTTCCATTATTAGCCGTAACGTCAGAATTGCCTCTCTCGTCCCTTTACTTTTCCTAAAGCCAAACTGATCGTCACCTAGCGCATTCTCAATTTTCTTTTCCATTCTTCTGTATATTATTGTTGTAAGCAGCTTCGATGCATGAGCTGTGAGGCTGATTGTGCGATAATTCTCGCACTTGTCAGCTCTTGCCGTCTTCGGAATTGTGTGGATGATGCTTTTCTGAAAGTCAGATGGTATGTCACCAGACTCATATATTCTACACACCAACGTGAATAGTCGTTTTGTTGCCACTTCCCCCAATGATTTTAGAAATTCTGATGGAATGTTATCTATCCCTTCTGCCTTATTTGACCGTAAGTCCTCCAAAGCTCTTTTCAATTCCGATTCTATTACTGGATCCCCTATCTCTTCTAAATCGACTCCTGTTTCTTCTTCTATCACATCAGACAAATCTTCACCCTCATAGAGGCTTTCAATGTATACTTTCCACCTATCTGCTCTCTCCTCTGCATTTAACAGTGGAATTCCCGTTGCACTCTTAATGTTACCACCGTTGCTTTTAATGTCACCAAAGGTTGTTTTGATTTTCCTGTATGCTGAGTCTGTTCTTCCGACAATCATATCTTTTTCGAGGTCTTCACATTTTTCCTGCAGCCATTTCGTCTTAGCTTCCCTGCACTTCCTATTTATTTCATTCCTCAGCGACTTGTATTTCTGTATTCCAGATTTTCCCGGAACATATTTGTACTTCCTCCTTTCATCAATCAACTTAAGTATTTCTTCTGTTACTCATGGTTTCTTCACAGCTACCTTCTTTGTACCTACGTTTTCCTTCCCAACTTCTGTGATGGCCCTTTTTAGAGATGTCCATTCCTCTTCAACTGTACTGCCTACTGCGCTATTCCTTATTGCTGTATCTATAGCGTTAGAGAACTTCAAACGTATCTCGTCATTCCTAAGTACTTCCGTATCCCACTTCTTTGCGTATTAATTCTTCCTGACTAATGTCTTGAACTTCAGCCTACTCTTCATCACAACTATATTGTGATCTGAGTTTATATCTGCACGGCCGACTTCCTTCCCCGTCCTTCCCTAATCCGAGAGACCGATGACCTCGCTGTCTGGTCTCCTTCCCCAAAAAAACCAACCAATCTATATCTGCTCCTGGGTACGCCTTACAATCCAGTATCTGATTTCGGAATCTCTGTCGGACCATGATGTAATCTAATTGAAATCTTCCCGTATCTCCCGGCCTTTTCCAAGTATACCTCCTCCTCTGTGATTCTTGAACAGGGTATTCGCTATTACTAGCTGAAACGTGTTACAGAACTCAGTTAGCCTTTCTCCTCTTTCATTCCTTGTCCCAAGCCCATATTCTCCTGTAACATTTTCTTCGACTCCTTCCCCTACAACTGCATTCCAGTCGCCCATGACTATTAGATTTTCGTCCCCATTTACATACTGCATTACCCTTTCAGTATCCTCATACACTTTCTCTATCTGTTCATCCTCAGCTTGCGACGTCGGCATATATACCTGAACTATCGTTGTCGGTGTTGGTCTGCTGTCGATTCTGATTAGAACAACCCGGTCACTGAACTGTTCACAGTAACACACCCTCTGCCCTACCTTCCTATTCATAACGAATCCTACACCTGTTATACCATTTTATGCTGCTGTTGATATTACCCGATACTCATCTGACCAGAAATCATTGTCTTCCTTCCACTTCACTTCACTGACCCCTACTATATCTGGATTGAGCCTTTGCATTTCCCTTTTCAGATTTTCTTGTTTCCCTACCACGTTCAAGCTTCTGACATTCCACGCCCCGACTCGTAGAACGTTATCCTATCGTTGATTATTCAATCTTTTTCTCATGGTACCCTCCCCCTTGGCAGTCTCTCCCGGAGATCCGAACGGGGGACTATTCCGGAATCTTTTGCCAATGGAGAGATCATCATGACACTTCTTCAATTACACGCCACATGTCCTGTGGATACACGTTACGTGTTTTTAATGCAGTGGTTTCCATTGCCTTCTGCATCCTCATATCGTTGTTCATTGCTTATTCTTCCGCCTTTAGGAGCAACTTCCCCCCTCTAGGACAAGAGAGTGCCCTGAACCTCTATCCGCTCCTCCGCCCTCTTTGACAAGGCCGTTGGCAGAATGAGGCTGACTTCTTATCAAAATTTATGCAGTGGCGGGGATCGAACCCGGGACCGAAGACGTTTTGATTACGAATGAAAGACGCTACACCTTTTTGTTTTTTTTTTAAATTATTGTCAATAAAGATCACTCTGTTAAAAGGAACATATAGACCATTTCATCGTATAGTATGTGCATTACATATTGAGTGGTGAGAGAAGCGTGAGGTTCATCATCAGCTGTCAAATGTGCACACCGACTGCACCCGGCACATCCCAACTGCGTGGGGGTTAAGGAAGACTGCCTGAAGATAATTGGCAAAGGTTTTCCGATAGTGTGACCATCTATGAACCTCATTGTGTGCTTGCTGCAAGAAATACCAAAAGTCAAGTCGCGACGTGGCAGTATCCCCATAGAGGTACGCGATCGTCCAACCTTTGATCCAGATGATCGACTGTGATTTAGTCGCCAGAAAGTAGTCACTCTCCGGATGTAAAAAGGAAGCAGGTGTAATATGTTGCGGGGTCACGCGGAGGTAGCAAGCCACCATCTGTCTTCCTAGGAGCCAGACGTCCTCCACCGCGAAACAAGTTAAGCGGTGATGGTCGTCATCCACTTGGTGACTTTTGGGGCATAGTGGAGTGTCCACTAGTCCAATTGCATGGAGCCGTTGGTGGGTGATGAACTTGCCACAGGCGACAGAGAACCACAGTGCCCGAACGAAGGTAGGAAAGAATTTTTGGTGCACATGTCTCCAAATCTTCGGCCAATGCAACCTGGGGTGTTTCAGTTCAATTACATTACAACTTATCCGTCGTAGCAGCCAAACATAAAAATCCTTCGCGCATGGCGGTCTCGTGCGCGGAAGCTCGTCTCTGATATAACTAAGTTCCACGATAAATGTTGAGACATGCGCAAAATGTGGCGTAATGTTGCCCACCGCCACCGGAGGTGTGAGGGACGCTGGAACCAGGAGATCCAGTAGGCGGGATGTAAGGGAATCACGCCCGCTACGCCATTGCTTATACATTGTGGCTAGAAAGAGCGCCGTCGCACGGCAGTGAACATTCGTAAGTCCGAGTCCCCCCTTGTCCGTAGGGAGAGTGAGCGTTTCGTATCGCACCTTGAGGGACGACCCAATCATCACGAAATAGCCTAGTGCTGATTGAAGTCGACGTCCGAGCGTGAGTGGTAGGGGCAGGATCTGCGAAATATGCACCATTCGAGAAACCACATAAGTGTTCAGGTACTCGACTCGCTGCAAAGGATCAAGGCGCCGTAGGAGATGTTGTCGGACCATGGTACGTGTTGTCTGTAAAATACGTCGGTAGGTAACTGCTGCAGTATGTTTTACAGATGAGGTAAAGTCTATGCCGAGATAGCGGAATCGTTGCACATAAGGAAACGGACTGATTTCTTCCGGCGTAAGGCCCCTTCCCACCGGCATTGCCGCCGATTTGTTCATGTTCACTGCACTACCCGCCGTCACACTGTGGTCCAACAACAGTTCAAGGACCGTCTTCACCTCTTCCTCAGAAAGAACGAGCAGCAGGAGGTCGTCCGCATAGGCACGACATTTGAAGGTGTAGCCCCGTAGTTCCATCCCAGAAAGAGAATTGGTGAGCCTCCCAATTAATGGTTCCAACGCTATCGCGAACAGCAGCATCGAAAGAGGGCAGCCCTGGCGAATGGATCGTCGAATTTGAATGGGCCCTGCTATACGCCCATTATCCTGTACCAAGGATTGTGCGCCCCCGTAAATCCTTCTAATGAGACCAGTAAAACGGTCTGGAAATCCCATTTGTTCCAGTACAGCATACAGATAGTTGTGGCGCACCTTATCAAAAGCACTGTCAAAATCAACCGCCACCATCGCCGCTTTAAGCCGGCACTCCTCCGCCAGCGCTATCACATCACGGCATTCGCCAGTAGCAGTTTGCACATTCAACGATCCACCCGGTGTCGTCTGTTCCGGAGAGAGAACGCTACGAATTAACATACGACATCGGGACGCTAGCAACCGTGCAAAGATCTTATAGTCGGCATTAAGCAGGGTGATGGGGCGATAATGTGTGACCGTAATTCCTGGCTTCGGTTTATGTACTGGCACCAGGAGGCCTTCCATAAAAGCCGGTGGAATAGGCGCATCGGAATTTAACATCTCGTTGTACATTTCCGTCCATCGCGGTGCCATTTCGTTGCGAAATTCGCGATAGAATTCAGCAGGAAGCCCATCAATGCCTGGGGACCGATTCAACGCACCTTGTGCGTTCGCATCATGTACTTCCTCACAGCTAATGGCTTCCAGTAAGGTTCCCGCGGCTTCCACCGTCAGTGTACGGGAGACGGACGTGGTTATACGGTCGAGGTCATCGAAAGAGGCTGCTTCTTCCCGATAGATGTGTTGGTAATGGTCGACAAATGCAGAGACAATGTCCGCTTGACGTGTCACTCTTCGGTCTTCGCGGGTGATTAACTCCCGTACCAAAACGCGTCGTCGGTGCTTTCGTTCATTCACGACGTGGTGCATGGAAGGAATCTCGTGCCTTATCGTATCGTGACATCTGGCGCGCACCATGGTTCCCTGAAGATGTTTCCGAGCTAAAGCCACTAGTTTAGCTTTTATCCTTTTGCGTTCGATCCAGATGTCCTGTCCCGACGGGCCATCATCCAGGTCGCGCAGTGCTGCAAAATAAAAGTCGGTGGTACGGCGGCGCCATTCTGCCATTTCCCTGCTATATGAGATGAACGTACGGCGAAGCGCCGGTCTAGCACAAGTCAGCCACCAATCAAGCATCGTCGCATACCTTCCAACCCTTCGCTCGCACATCGTCCATGTCTCAAGGATCCGTTGACGGCATTCAGGATCATGTAGATGTTGAATGTTTAGTTTCCACGGGGCCTTACTGTTCCACACCTCTCTACGGGGAAGAAGCACCGTACAGATGTAAGCGCTGTGATCGGAAAATGCCAATGGCCAGCGTTCCGCGTCCTGGACGTCATTTGCATGAGCCCGTGAGATATAAATGCGATCTAATCTGCTCGCCGAATGACTTGTCACATAGGTGTATCCCGGTGCAGCTCCATGTCGTAATTCCCACGTGTCACTAAGTACAAGGTCGTTGACAACGATTCGCAACTCCTGGCTGATGTTTGCTTGCGGCCATTGGTCTTTCTGGCTGAGAACACAGTTGAAATCTCCACCAATTATTACACATTCAGAACGTCCATGGAATAGTGGAGCAATGTCTTCTGCATAAAATCGCGCCCTTTCCCGCCGCCGATTGTTTCCCGACGGTGCATAAAGATTGATGATGCGTGAACCAAACGTCGTGAAAGCCATTCCCCTGGCCGACGGAAGATAACACACGTTTTCCACTGGGAAGCCATCTCGCACGTAAACTGCCACCCCACTCCCATTGTGATCTCCATGAGACGAATAGGATTGGTAGCCTGCGATGTATGGGAGTGCAGCTATGTGGACTTCCTGCAGCAAAGCAATATCCACATCAGATGCCCAAACCGTTTCCTTCAATAGTTGTATTTTGGTCGGTGAACGCACGTCATTGATATTTAATGTCGCAATACGGTTCGCATGGCGTTGAATCCCTGCACCGGAGCCGGGGGCTGAGTTAGAAGACGTTCTCTCGCCCCTCCACCTTCAGCAATTATTAGGCCGTCTTCGTGAGTGCCGGCTGCCTCTGTATGACGTCCGGCGCCTCCTCAATATCCTCATACCACATCTTTTCAGGCTGTGATATATTCGTGTCCATAGCCACAGCATCTGCGTCTGGAGAGCCAACTGGCTGTGATTTCTCTTCAGCATCACCACGTCCCGGTACCGTCAATGTGAAAGACCGCTGTGGGTCGGATCGAACAGTTCCCAGTGCCTCATCCTGTTTCGTAGAGGCTGTTGTGTCGTCTTGGTCCACAGGCACATCGTCGTCGGGGCAAGGGGAGTCATCCCGAGGAGATGTCGTGCGACGCCGCCGTTTCCTCCTTTTCGGAGAACGCTGTTTGCGTGATCTTCCGTCCGTGTCCTCAGATTGCAGGGAATCACGGCTGCCCGACAGAAAAGCATCCGTAGGAACTGGAAGTGTTTCGAGTCCCATCGTTGAACTTGGCGGGAGTTCGGTCGAAACTAATGATGTCGTCTCAGAGTGCGTTTCAGACGGAACAGCATCCGTACTGGCTGGAACTGCTTCTTGTACTATCGGTGTGCTTGGTGGGAGTTCGGTCTCATCTGATGTTGTCGCCGTAGATTGTATGCTCGACGGAGCAGCATGCTCTGTCATCCCGACGTATGCTACAAGGTTTCGGAGAGTGCCATCTTGATCTTCCACCGGGGCTGTGTCCTTTCGGTCATCAGCGGACGCAGTGAGGGCTTTGGCATAGGTGATCGGTAGTACTGTCATCGCCGGCGACGGCTCCCGCACATCTGAAGGCAGTTGCGTAATCCGCCGTTGCATACAGTTCGACCTGAGGTGTCCCTCCTGGCCACATCCAGAACATGTGCGTGGTTGACCATCGTAAATCACCACCGCCCGACAACCACCAATTGTCAGATAGGACGGTACATGCTTCTGAAGATCAATAGTGATCTGCCGCACTCCGTTAAGAACGGGGTATGTGGCGAATTGTGTCCAGCGTTCTGCTGTGTGACCATGTACTGTGCCGTATGGCTTAAAAGCCTCGATAACTTCGTCAGCCGGGAGCTCAAATGGCAGCTCAAAAACACATATTGTCCGTATACCCAGACCAGCATGTTCTACAGTTACCGTGCCGACATTCCCGTCACTATGGCAAAATCGGAGACCTGCTTTTGTCGCCTGTAGAATTCTCTCACACGCCGCGTCATTTACCATCTTAACATACACCGTGGGACTAACGATGGAGAGGTGAATTCCGATAATATCGTTTGGCGGTATCTTGACGTCCTCTCGAATGAATCGTTCCACTGCTAAAGCCTTTGGTCGTTCGTAGTCTTTGCAGAAATTGAATCGTAATGTAGTTTTCCTGTACTTGTTCGCCATGATCGTTGTTACCAGCCCGCGTGCAGACTAAGTCCACAAGTAAACAAACACTCGCACACGCCGCACAGGCGGAAGTATCGGACCTCCGCTTCGCACGGCCGCTAGCGCCGAACTGCCCCTAGGCCACAGTGTACTGACTCGAAAAGACGCAGTACTTACAAGTCATATATTAAAAAAAATCTCAGCGGGAAAGGCGACTTCATGAACACTTGTGCGATGGCGAGCCGCTCAGGGCTGCTCGTACTGTGGACAAGGGTTGCATCGCACAAGTGTCCATGACGTCGCCTTTCTGGCTGAGATCTTTTTTAATATGTGACTTGTAAGTACTGCATCTTTTCGAGTCAGTACAAACTTTAATTTTGTCAGTGTACTATATATCTAATGTTTTAGTACAGTTAGTCTAATTTTGAAGACGACGCTCGTAGTAGCGTCGAAACCAGGTCAAATTTTGACTTAATATTTGTGACCGAGGGCTTATTTGTTACAATATAATTCTGACACGGTCACTGAACCTTAGCAGCTATGTTCAAAGTTTTACCTTTGTAGTTATTTATTTAGCCTCTCTGACAATAGAATGGGCTGCCGTAAAGACGTTTCGATATCTCATTGGAAATGTCCCCAGCACAGTTCAGGGGCTGAACACGTTCCGTATTAACGCCCACGAATAGATGTCCGGATGCTTTTGATCAAGTAGTGTATGTTTCACTCACACATGTTCCTGAATGAGATTTCTTTATCCAACGCGATGTGCGCTGATTTGAATCAGAGAGAAAGTTTTAAGACACATTACTTCACTGTATTCCACATTTCTGAAAACTTTGTCTGAGGCAAGCCTACGTAATCAAGACCGTAACTTTGCCACAGAAATATATTTCAGTTTGATGTTTCCAGAATAAATTTCCCTTCTGCAGTGGCGTGTGCGCTGATTTGAAACTCCAGCAGATTAAGACAGTGTGCCGGACACGCTCTCGAAACCGGAAACTTTGACTTTCGCGGGCAAGTGCTCTCTTGACTGAGATATCCAGCCGAGACTGACGATCATCCGTCGTAGCTTTACTGCTGCCATCACATATTCTACCTTCGTGGAAGTTCTGCTTATCTTGTTATCCCTGGCCAGTCCACGCGACGGGTATCGTAAGTAAATTCATCGACCAGAGCAGCTAGATGCGGACAGGCCTTATACTCCGTAAAGAAGAAGTATCTACCAGCTGCAACTGTGAAAAGAATAGGCTAACAAGTGATAGCATTACCTCATTTCTATACCTCTGACGGTTTACAGGATTCCTCCGATCATCAACGAAGATGTGCAGCCCTCTACAGCCATTCAACATGATGGCTCATGACACCATAACGAAATCGACACCAAACATCTACATCTACATTTATACTCCGCAAGCCACTCAACGGTGTGTGGCGGAGGGCACTTTGCGTGCCACTGTCATTACCTCCCTTTCCTGTTCCAGTTGCATATGGTTCGCGGGAAGAACGACTGCCGGAAAGCCTCCGTGCGCGCTCGAATCTCCCTAATTTTACATTCGTGATCTCCTCGGGAGGTATATGTAGGGGGAAGCAATATATTCAATACCTCATCCAGAAACGCACCCTCTCGAAACCTGGACAGCAAGATACACCGCGAAGCAGAGCGCCTCTCTTGCAGAGTCTGCCACTTGAGTTTGCTAAACATCTCCGTAACGCTATCGCGCTTACCAAATAACCCTGTGACGAAACGCGCCGCTATTCTTTGGATCTTCTCTATCTCCTCTGTCAACCCGACCTGGTGCGGATCCCACACTGATGAGTAATACTCAAGTAAAGGTCGAACGAGTGTTTTGTAAGCCACCTCCTTTATTGATGGACTTCATTTTCTAAGGACTCTCCCAATGAATCTCAACCTGGCACCCGCCTTACCAACAATTAATTTTATATGATCATTCCACTTCAAGTCGTTCCGTACGCATACTACCAGATATTTTACAGAAGTAACTGCTACCAGTGTTTGTTCCGCTATCATATAATCATACAATAAAGGATCCTTCTATCTATGTATTCGCAATACATTACATTTGTCTATGTTAAGGGTCAGTTGCCACTCCCTGCACCAAGTGCCTATCCGCTGCAGATCTTCCTGCATTTCGCTGCAATTTTCTAATGCTGCAACTTCTCTGTATACGACAGCATCATCCGCTAAAAGCCGCATGGAACTTCCGACACTATCTACTAGGTCATTTATATACACTCCTGGAAATTGAAATAAGAACACCGTGAATTCATTGTCCCAGGAAGGGGAAACTTTATTGACACATTCCTGGGGTCAGATACATCACATGATCACACTGACAGAACCACAGGCACATAGACACAGGCAACAGAGCATGCACAATGTCGGCACTAGTACAGTGTATATCCACCTTTCGCAGCAATGCAGGCTGCTATTCTCCCATGGAGACGATCGTAGAGATGCTGGATGTAGTCCTGTGGAACGGCTTGCCATGCCATTTCCACCCGGCGCCTCAGTTGGACCAGCGTTCGTGCTGGACGTGCAGACCGCGTGAGACGACACTTCATCCAGTCCCAAACATGCTCAATGGGGGACAGATCCGGAGATCTTGCTGGCCAGGGTAGTTGACTTACACCTTCTAGAGCACGTTGGGTGGCACGGGATACATGCGGACGTGCATTGTCCTGTTGGAACAGCAAGTTCCCTTGCCGGTCTAGGAATGGTAGAACGATGGGTTCGATGACGGTTTGGATGTACCGTGCACTATTCAGTGTCCCCTCGACGATCACCAGTGGTGTACGGCCAGTGTAGGAGATCGCTCCCCACACCATGATGCCGGGTGTTGACCCTGTGTGCCTTGGTCGTATGCAGTCCTGATTGTGGCGCTCACCTGCACGGCGCCAAACACGCATACGACCATCATTGGCACCAAGGCAGAAGCGACTCTCATCGCTGAAGACGACACGTCTCCATTCGTCCCTCCATTCACGCCTGTCGCGACACCACTGGAGGCGGGCTGCACGATGTTGGGGCGTGAGCGGAAGACGGCCTAACGGTGTGCGGGACCGTAGCCCAGCTTCATGGAGACGGTTGCGAATGGTCCTCGCCGATACCCCAGGAGCAACAGTGTCCCTAATTTGCTGGGAAGTGGCGGTGCGGTGCCCTACGGCACTGCGTAGGATCCTACGGTCTTGGCGTGCATCCGTGCGTCGCTGCGGTCCGGTCCCAGGTCGACGGGCACGTGCACCTTCCGCCGACCACTGGCGACAACATCGATGTACTGTGGAGACCTCACGCCCCACGTGTTGAGCAATTCGGCGGTACGTCCACCCGGCCTCCCGCATGCCCACTATACGCCCTCGCTCAAAGTCCCTCAACTGCACATACGGTTCACGTCCACGCTGTCGCGGCATGCTACCAGTGTTAAAGACTGCGATGGAGCTCCGTATGCCACGGCAAACTGGCTGACACTGACGGCGGCGGTGCACAAATGCTGCGCAGGTAGCGCCATTCGACGGCCAACACCGCGGTTCCTGGTGTGTCCGCTGTGCCGTGCGTGTGATCATTGCTTGTACAGCCCTCTCGCAGTGTCCGGAGCAAGTATGGTGGGTCTGACACACCGGTGTCAATGTGTTCTTTTTTCCATTTCCAGGAGTGTATATTGTGAAAAGCAATGGTCCCATAACACTCCCCTGTGGCACGTCAGAGGTTACTTTAACGTCTGTAGACGTATCTCCATTGAGAATAACATTCTGTGTTCTGTTTGCTAAAAACTCTTCAATCCAGCCACACAGCTTGTCTGATATTCCGTAGGCTCTTACTTTGTTTATCAGGCGACAGTGCGGAACTGTATCGAACGCCTTCCGGAAGTCAAGGAAAATAGCATCTACCTGGGAGTCTGTATCTAATATTTTCTGGGTCTCATGAACAAATAAAGCTAGTTGGGTCTCACACGATCGCTGTTTCCGGAATCCATATTGATTCCTACAGAGTAGATTCTGAGTTTCCAGAAATGACATGATACGCGAGCAAAAAACGTTTCTAAAATTCTACAACAGATCGATGTCAGAGATATAGGCCTATAGTTTTGCGCATCTGCTCGACGACCCTTCTTGAAGACTGGGACTCCCTGTGCTCTTTTCCAATCATTTGGAACCTTCCGTTCCTCTAGAGACTTGCGGTACACGGCTGTTAGAAGGGGGCAAGTTCTTTCGCGTACTCTGTGTAGAATCTAACTGGTATCCCGTCAGGTCCAGTGGACTTCCCTCTGTTGAGTGATTTCAGTTGCTTTTCTATTCCTTGAACACTTATTTCGATGTCAGCCATTTTTTCGTTCGTGCGGTGATTTAGAGAAGGAACTGCAGTGCGGTCTTCCTCTATGAAACAGCTTTGGAAAAAGGTGTTTAGTATTTCAGCTTTACGCGTGTCATCCTCTGTTTCAATGCCATCATCATCCCAGTGTGTCTGTATATGCTGTTTCGATCCACTTACTGATTTAACGTAAGACCAGGATTTCCTAGGATTTTCTGTCAAGTCGGTACATAGAATTTTACTTTCGAATTCACCGAACGCTTCACGCATTGCCCTCCTTACACTAACTTTGACATCGTTTAGTTTCTGTTTGTCTGAGAGGTTTCGGCTGCATTTAAACTTGCAGTGAAGCTCTCTTTGCTTTCGCAGTAGTTTTCTAACTTTGTTGTTGAACCACGGTGGGTTTTTCCCGTCCCTCACAGTTTTATTCGGCACGTACCTGTCTAAAGCGCATTTTACGATTGCCTTGAACTTTTTCCATAAACACTCAACATTGTCAGTGTCGGAACAGAAATTTTCATTTTGATCTGTTAGGTAGTCTGAAATCTGCCTTCTACTACTCTTGCTAAACAGATAAACCTTCCTCCATTTTTTTTATATTCGTATTTACTTCCATATTCAGGGATGCTGCAACGGCCTTGTGATCACTGATTCCCTGTTCTGCACTTACAGACTCGAAAAGTTTGGGTCTGTTTGTTATCAGTAGGTCCAAGATATTATCTCCACGAGTCGGTTCTGTGTTTAAATTCTCGAGGTAATTTTCGTATAGTACACTCAGTATAATGTCATTCGATGCTCTGTCCCTACCACCCGTCCGAAACATCTGAGTGTCCCAGTCTATATCAGGTAAATTGAAATCTCCACCTAAGACTATAAGATGCTGAAGAAATTTATTAGAAATGTATTCCAAATTTTCTCTCAGTTGTTCTGCCACTAATGCTGCTGAGTCGGGAGATCGGTAAAAGGAGCCAATCATTAATCTAGCTTGGTTGTTGAGTATAACCTCCTCCCATAATAATTCACACCAGTCTCTTTACAGGATATTCCTGACATTTTCACAGCTACCAGGTTCTCTCCAAAGTACTGTGCTACTATTATCACTTTGCCTACTGAAGCGGGATTCATCCGTGAAGGGTGCATTCCTCCATTCAATCAAGGCCCAAATTTGATGTTGCCGACACGATAATACAAGGGCCAGTCATTGTTCTGGAATGAGCGGGATGCACACGGTTCAACGTCTGGTAAACAGTTCTACTGTTCTGAGCCTCCAATACACAGTTTGTCGGGAAACAGAAACTCCTAATGCAGCTGCAAGCTCTTCAGCCAGTTGTCTTGCAGGGACACTCCGATACTCGGACAGTTACCGCCAGATCTCGGTTCTATTGTGGGGTGATTATTATTCTTGGTAGATCTTGCACTGGCTTATGACGATATTCTGTGTTTCGAAACCGTCGCCGAAGCCTCCAATTGACACATTACGACAATTTCAAGGATGCTGGACTTCGTTCTGCGTCTGGCCTGTTTCGTGGCTGCCGAGTATTCTCCCTTGCAAAACAGGGTCAAACGGCGTCTTTACGGCATTACATTGTCAGCTTCACCAATAGACTAAATTCTGCTCCCTATGAACGGACAAAGAAGACAAGCATGAGTGATCTCATGCTTTGTAATATAAGCCTGAAGTTACTTCTTAATTGACTAATATTCTGTTTCGTTTCTGCAGTCATATTACCAATGGTTGCTGTTAACACAACTTGTTACTGCATACATAATATAAGACATTGCGTCTCAGCATGATTATTAAATATGTACGATCTGTTTAGAGTTTCCATACAACACGTCTAAAATTCTTGACAATAAATTGAATTGAAATTGGCCTCATGCTGTATTTGTGTTTTCCATTCACAGCACGGAGTATTCGTTTCCAATACAAAGCGAACAAACGGGGTTCGTAGGTAAATATTTACATTAACGTTTGTTGATATTTTATTTTTTTTCTTATTTTGGTGTTCTCGTGATTGTGCTAAACGTTTGGACACTAGTAAATCTAAAGACGTTTTCGAAACTAGTTTGGCATTATAATGAAACAACCCACGTGAGCATTTGAGCGGTTTCCATCTATTCCAAAAATTATATTCTATGGTCATTACGATCAGCATGTCCCAGGTCCAACGTAGAAAAGGCATTAAGGCGTTATGTTTCTAACCTGATGAACTTAAAGCAATAAGGAGACATATAAAAAATGGATGGAACTAACAGTAGTTTAACTGCTCTCAAAAAACTGTGCTAGTAATCTTCGTTTCACTTCAATAAACAGACTACTAATATAAAACAGTAGTCTGGTGTTACACAACGCTCCTCCTGCACACGCATCTTTATCGTTAGTAACCGTTGTCTGATCAGCTATGCGACATCGTCACCTCCTCGAGGCTTGATCCATGCATAGTTGAGCGCAATTAAACAAAATTAATGAAAGCGAAAAATTTTGTTAATTTTGTAGAGGGATCTAAGAGATATAAAAAGCCGAGAAAATAGGTGCTTTTATGTGAAGGTGGCACAAGCAATTATAAAAATATTAAAAAAGCACAACTATGGCAGTCTTTAAAAAATGTGCATGTATTTCTTAATCCAAAAGCCCTAAGTTTCATCCACAGTGAGCCCCTGCTTTTTCGACTATTTATCGTTTCTCCCACCTCTGTCCATAATTTGCTGATATGGGAAATACCACATTGCATCGTGGTTCGGAGTCCATGGCGGACAGCAGGTATGTGGGTAACTCAAAGAATCAGAAGAATGCGAGGATTTTATACTAGCAATAGTTCCATGCCCAGCAAAGCAGTGTGGTGTTGAACGAACTGTCGGTTAAGGAAAGCTTTACCTTACGAGATGAAAGGTTGTCAACAGACTGCAGTGAAAACCTGAAGCTGCTTGACTTTCTATGTACAGTAACATACAAATCAAGATCCTACTGAAGAAAAGTCTGGTACACAGTTAATGGTTTCATTTGAATACCTCCGTCATTGAATAGAGCACGTAACTGAATACGGATATGAATAACTTACTTATCTGTTGATAAATACCTACTAACGAACGTATGCTATACACAGCTGTATCACTTCTACCGTACGCAGCTGCAGGGGGTCAGGGACGAGATTATATCACAGTTGAGAGAATCTCTTTGGGTAGATTTAATCTGCTGCTCCCCAGCAGTGGTGCTCCTTTTGTCCTCTGCCCGCTCCCTGTGGGCCACGCCCTCCCTTCCACCGACAGGCAGCAGGATGATTGAGTTCGCAATGCAGACGCGGATATGAATGCCGCACGCATGTGAAAGGTAGCAGGAAAGCAGAGCTTCTGACCATTCAGTCGCCTACTGCCTAGGGCGGTACTAAATCACTTCTTCTGTTCGAATGGTAGGCGTGACCCACCAGAAGCAATAAAGCTAGATTAGGCTGTTGAGTCCGGTTAACGCCGATATTAAAACTTCCTGGCAGATTAAAACTGTGTGCCCGACTGAGACTCGAACTCGGGACATTTGCCTTTCGCGGGCAAGTGCTCTACCATCTGAGCTACCGAAGCACGACTCACGCCCGGTCCTCACAGCTTTACTTCTGCCAGTATCTCGTCTCCTACCTTCCAAACTTTACAGAAGCTCTCCTGCGAACCTTTCAGAAATAGCACTCCTGAAAGAAAGGGTACTGCGGAGACATGGCTTAGCCACAGCCTGGGGGATGTTTCCAGAATGAGATTTTCACTCTGCAGCGGAGTGTGGGCTGATATGAAACTTTCTGGCAGATTAAAACTGTGTGCCCGACCGACACTCAAACTCGGGACCTTTGCCTTTCGCGGGCATGTGCTACGAGCACTTCTGTAAAGTTTGGAAGGTAGGAGACGAGATACTGGCAGAAGGGAAGCTATGAGGACCGGGCGTGAGTCGTGCTTCGGTATCACAGATGATAGAGCACTTGCCCGCGAGAGGCAAAGGTCCCGAGTTCGAGTCTCGGTCGGGCACACGGTTTTAATCTGCCAGGAAGTTTCTTATCAGCGCACACTCCGCTGCAGAGTGAAAATCTCATTCTGGAACGCCGATATTGTCAGAGATGCAGTTCAAGCTCGGAGTGGGAGGGTATGAAGAAGGTAGTCGGTTGTGCACTTTCAAAGCAGACATCTCGTTATTACAAAGGCGCTGATCCTATTGTCTACAAATACTTTATTCAGAAGGCGATTACAGACTATCTGTAAGATGTGATATAAAGGAGGATTTTTAATATACATATACATGTTAATTAGTTTACAAACACTGAGGTGACAAAACGCATTGGATACCATGTAATATGCTGTCGGACTTCCTCTTGTTCGGCGTAGTGCAGCGACTCGTTGTGGCATGAACCCAACAAGTCACTGGTTATACCTTGCAGAAATACACTGAAGCGCCAAAGAAACTGGTATAGACGAGCGTATTTAAATACAGAGATATACGGCGCTGCAATTGGCAACGCCTATATAAGGCAGGTGTCTGGCGCAGTTCTTAGATCGGTTACTGCTGCTACAATGGTAGGTTATCATGATTTAAGTGAGTTTGAACGTGGTGTTGTAGTCGGCGCATGAGCGATGGGACACAGCATCTCCGAGGCAGGGAAGAAGTGGGGATTTTCCCGTTGGACCGTTTCACCACTGTACCTTGAACATCACGAATGCGGTAAAACATCGAATCTCCGACATCACTGCGGACGGAAAAAGATCCTACGAGAAGGGGACAATCGATGACTGAAGAGAATCGTTTAACGTGACAGAAGAGCAACCCTTCCGCAAACTGCTGCAGATTTCAATACTGGGCCATCAACGAGTGTCAGCGTGTGTACTATTCAACGAAACATCATATGAGCTTTCGGTGCCTAAGGCCCACTCGTGTACTCTTGATGACTTCACGACAAAGCTTTACGCCTCGCCTGGGCCCGTCAACACCGGTATTGGACTGTTGATAACTGGAAATATGTTGCCTGGTCAGACGTGGCTCGTTTCAAATTGTACCCAGCGGATGGACGTGTCCGAGTATGGAGATATCCTCCATGAATCCATGGACTCTGCATGTCAGCAGGGGACTGTGGAGGCTCTGTAACGGCGTTGGGAGTGTTCAGTTGGAATGAAGGGAATCCCTGATACGTCTAGATACGACTCCGACAGGTGACACGTCCGTAAGCATCCTGGTTGGTCATCTGCATCCATTCATGTTCATTGTGTAGTTCGACGGATATGGGCTATTCCAGCAGGACAATACGACACCCCACACATCCAGAACGCTACACAGTGGCTGCAGGAACACTCTTCTGAGACTAAACAATTTCGCTGGCCACCAAACTCCCCAGACATGAACATTATCGAGCATATCTGAGATACCTTGCAATTTGCAGTTTAGAAGAGATCCCCACCTCCTCGTACTCTTACGGATTTATGGACTGCCCTGCAGTTTTCATGGTGTCAGCTCCCTCCAGACCGCTTCAGACATTAGTCGAGTCCATGCCACGTCGTGGTGTGGCATTTCTGCGTGCTCGTATGGGCCCTACGCGATATTATGCGTGTGTACCAGTTTCTTTGGCTGTTCAGTCTATGTAGCCACGCTGCCTTCAAATGGTTCGAATGGCTCTGAGCACTATGGGACTTAACATCTATGGTCATCAGTCCCCTAGAACTTAGAACTACTTAAACCTAACTAACCTAAGGACATCACACAACACCCAGTCCTCAAGAGGCAGAGAAAATCCCTGACCCCGCCGGCAATCGAACCCGGAAACCCGGGCGCGGGAGGCGAGAACGCTACCGCACGACCACGAGCTGCGGACCCATGCTGCCTCTATGGCCGTCTGTAATTGCGGAAGTGTTTCCGGTGCAGGATCTTGACACAAACTGACCTCTCGATTATGCTTCATAAATTTTCGATGAGATACACATTGGGTCATTCGCTCGAATTTTCCTGAATGTTCTTCGAACCAATTGCGAACAATTGTGGCCCAGTGACATATCATCCATAGAACTTCAATCGTTATTTCGCTTCAAGTAGCCTAATATAACCTTTTTCAGTCAATGATCGGTTCAGTCGGACCAGAGGACCCAGTCCATTCTATGTAAACACAGCAGACACCGTTATGGAGCCACCACCGGTTGCACCCTGCGCTATACTAGAACCCTACCATCTGCTCTTACTAACTGAAATCAGAAGTCAGCTGACTAGGGCAGTGTTTGCCACTACGACGTTCAACCGATATGGTCACGAGTCCAGGAGAGGCGTTGCAGTCGATGCTATGCTGTTAGCAAAGGCAGTCTCTTCTGCCATAGTCTATTAACGCCAAATTTCGATGCACTGGCCTAACGGATACGTTCGTCCCACTTTGGTTACTTCACGCAGGGTTAACACTGAACACACTACGCAAACCCTACTGCTCTCGATCGTCGATCAGTCGGCCACTGCTCTGCTCATGGTAAAAGGTAACGCGTGAAATTTGGTATTCTCGGTCACTCTTGACAACGTGAATCTCGGAATACTGAATTCGCTAACGATTTCCGAAATGGAATGTCCCATGCGTATATGTCCAACTACAATTCTGCGTTCAAAGTCGGTTAATACCTATCGTGTAGCTATAATGACGTCGGATTTCTTTTCACATGAATCGCCCGAGTGCAAATGACTACTCCGCCAATACACTTGTGTACGCAATTGACCCGAGCTGCAGCCGGCCCTAGTGGCCGAGCGGTTCTAGGCATTTCAGCCTGGAACCGCGCGACCACTACGGTCGCAGGTTCGAATCCTGCCTCGGGCATGGTTGTGTGTGATTTCCTTAGGTTAGTTAGGTTTAAGTAGTTCTAAGTTCTAGTGGACTGCTGACCTCAGATGTTAAGTCCCATAGTGCTCAGAGCCATTTGAACCATTTGACCCGAGCTGCGGATTGCGTTGGTGATGTTTGTAGGTTTCCGGCCTCTGTTGGAGGCCAGACGGTATCGTTTAATTGACATGGTTTCGGTTGTTTGCCTTCTTCTCGTGTTGACTTGCGCCACTTGGTTTCGCAAGCATTGCCTGTCCGCTAGTGGCAGTAGCGGCGGTCATCGATATGTAGTTACTGTGGCCCTATCTTTGGGGCGACGTCGTCGTTCTTCTGGGTCATGAGTGGGCAGTTTGGTTGGGGACTCAGGAGGAGCCAGGTACGCGCAGTGCGTAAACATGCCGGGACTGCTGGCAGCGCACATTGACTGCCGGATCGAAGGCCTATGGTCACGAGGGTGCACGATCTCTCGTAAACCGGATCATGCAAGCTTTAAGTTGAGTGCATTTGGATTCAAATAGAGAAACCTCCACCATTGTGAGATCTTGCGATTCTCCAGTGACTTGGGTTTGTGTTGCTGCTCGTAGTGTTGCCGAGGCAAAGAGCAGCGAGTGGAGTGCTTGGCGAAGGCGAATCTGATTGGCTTTCCTGGACTTCTAATTAATATTTATTGCATTCAGTTTGTTACTATTTGTTAAGTTCAACCAATTGTATTTTTTCTGCTTCGTGGCCGCTAACGCCCCAGTTACCTGCCCTGGCGGTTAGTGTATGTAACGGCAGTGTACGTTGCCTCGCCTTGCCGCTGCTGTCCGATGAGGCGTGTAGGTTTGA
Organism: Schistocerca piceifrons; assembly: GCF_021461385.2. Lineage (NCBI taxonomy): Eukaryota > Metazoa > Arthropoda > Insecta > Orthoptera > Acrididae > Schistocerca > Schistocerca piceifrons. The sequence goes on along the minus strand of NC_060142.1, from coordinate 444,653,824 downwards.
CAGTTTTCTTGATTTTAGGTTGGTTGGCGATCCTTCTACTCTGGTGGTAGTGATTCGTTTCTCGTACTGGGCGCTCTAAGCACAGTATTCTGCGGACGGCCTCCAGACCACCGGTTCCGGCTATGACGTACTTTTACATCTTTGTATTTAGTTTATTGAACGTCAGGTAGCCTCAGCAAGATTATCATCAATCATTCGTTAGACTGCCACTAGTCTGAGTTACCATCTTGGGAAGTGAATGCAATTCTTTGCTGCCTATCTCATCGCTCGCGAAAGTGTTTTTTGCCGGACCTACTCAGAGGTCGGTTCCTGGTGCACCGTCTGTGACTGGTCTTTGTGTTTTATTATTGAATTTGCTGTTTTATTGTATGTTTCTAATTTTTTTTATATAATTGCCATTCTTGGCGCTACAGCAGGGTTAAATGATTGTGCCAACAAGTTTACCATCATCTTGTCTCACCTGTTTGGTGATCAGTTAAATTAACCTTTACTGTTGTATTAGCTGTTTTACTGTGTGGTATTTGTAAATTTTTTAAATAATTGACATTATTGGTGTTACAGCAGGTTTAAATGGTTTTGCTACCAAGGTTACCATCATTTTGTCTCACCCGTTTGGTGATCAGTTGCCTGTCTTTTTAAATTAACCTTTGCTATTGCATTGCAGTTTTACAGTGTGTTTGTTAAATTTTTTTTTTATATTTGCCGTTCTTGGCGTTAAAGGCCTTCAGCCGTGACTGTGATTACTTGCCTTAAAATTCCAATTTGGATTATACTGGCTTGTTTTTAAAACATTATTTGCTGTGTCTGTATTTTATGCTCATTATGTAAATTGTAACTTACGCAGTTATTCATTCTTTCATTAATAACGTGTGATATCGTTATTTATTGCTGAGTCTGGAATTACCGTTTCAAAATAAATGTGTGTAATTGCAAAAGGGAACCAATAGTAACTGATTACGGCCCAGTCCACAATCATAGCCGAATCCTGCCTTCCTTGACTGCCAGGTCTCAGCGGTACTGCCGCCATCTGCGTACGTGCATTCGCTGTCACGTGACTTTTGTCACCGCAGTCTATTTATCCTACTCGTCGTTTTTCTCATTGTTCTGCGTGGGGTGTTCTCTGTGTCGATACACGTGCCATATCAAGACGTCGCTCAGCAGCAGCAGTTCGAAAAGCCGCTAAAAGTTGTGACTGCAGCAGCATGATTCCATGAGGCCGCTGTCAGAGAGAGCGGCTCGACACCCCCATGGGTGAGAGACGACGTGAGAGACCAGCCGCACACATCGAGCAGAACTGGGAGGATGACCGCGCGAGTAAAATCTGAGGCAGCCCTGGTATACCACCGAGAAGTACGGATGGGGAAAATCGACTCGTTGAAACCGATATTGGTATTTTATTTCGCAAAACCGGTATTATTCTTTATTTGTTTGCTCTTGATTATGACACGCATTCTTATATTTTATTAATAATAGGGTAAAAAACTGAAACATCAATTAGTCACTGCAGCAGTGCTAAAATGTTTCGTTTTTAAATAAACCTTTCTTCAGTGCTTCAGTGTATACTGCGTTATTATAGAAAATGGGAAAAGCGACCAGTGTTATGTCAATAACAATGCTGACAGAAACAAGCAGCTAACACGTGGCATAAGAATTTTTACCTATGTACCCATTAACATGTTGTGTGTTCTATTAGATGGTATGCAAGTACATGCAGTGTGCAAGATTTGCCTCATTTGCCCTGTATGTTAGCTTCTCACTGTCGTCGTCCGACATCAGTTGTATGAGCGAATGGGAGTTTTTACGATGTGTGATATCAGTTAAGCACAATGCTCCATTTTCTTTGAAATGTACAACAAACGTGTGACATAATATATGTAGAAAACTTAAAACTTAACAGCTCATTCATAGTTTGCTTGTAGCCCTTGAAAATGGAAAAATTAACGCGAAAGTCTTTCAGCCTCAGTTTTCATTCTTTAGCACCAATTATTCTTAATGTCCAAATAGTGATAATATCCACGACAACAACATGATTTTTGGACAGATTTTCAAAAAATTAGAATGAGTAAGTGATAAAGATGATTTTTTCTATTGTACTAATCAACCACTTATCGCTTTTCGGGAAGTGTAGAGAACGGTGAAAGGACTAAGTTTTCTTTTATTGAAGTCACTACTTTCTACATATTGTAAAACTGAGGGAGAAAACTTTTCTGTATTTGTTCCGTTACTACGTTTAATACAAGAGACAACAGCAATTAAAAGACGAAAACGGTTGTTTCAGAAACCGGTTATTTTGAGCGGCTGTAAAAAAAAAACTGATGTAACATAATACCGATTGTTTCAGAGATAACATCCATCCCTACCGAGAAGCCGGACAAGATGGATTTGAAAGGACGCCTGGGCAGCCGTGGTCTGATCGGGTGCCAATAAGAAGAGTGTGGTATCCAAACAAGGGAAGTATAGCTGGTACTGTTTGCGATAGAGCAGTCTGCTCCTACAGGTTCCTGGAAGGCACGCATTGGGCAGCGTTTTGAGCTGTGTGTAGTCATAAAGCGCTTCGCCCATTTCTGGTACATGTTGGTAACTCTCTCCTTTATACGATCAGTATCGTCCTTACAGGAAGGATCACACAGTGTTATTGGTTTGTACCTAGGATTTTAGTCCATGCGAGGGTGACTTTTTAATAGCACGTGACTGTTAAACATTTATTGTAATAGATTACCCGTAATTCTGAGTACTTTGAATTATCACGGTCATTGTTGCAGAAGTATTCAGTTAAACAACCCTTTATTTCATTTTAGCCTTCGCCAGGTCATGAAAGCACATCTAAGTAGTGCAGTAGCTTTCGATATTTTGGTATTTTCGATCTAGTTGCAACTACCGCTCTCTTCCCTCTTGCAAACAGTGAGTTATGAACCTTGCATGTTCTTGTTAATGTTGTTGCCAAAAGCGTCCATTTCAAGTACAAGGACTAAATCTACACTACGTGATCAAAAGTATTCGGATACCACCAAAAACATACGTTTTTTGTATTAGGTGCATTGTGCTGTCACCTACTGCCAGATACTCCATATCAGCGACCTCAATAGTCATTAGACATCGTGAGAGAGCAGAATGGGGTCCTCCGCGGAACTCACGGACTTCGAAAATGGTTGATTGGGTGTCTCTTGTGTCATACGTCTGTACACGAGATTTCCACACTCCTAAACATTTCTAGGTCCACTGTTTCCGATATGATAATGAAGTGGAAAAGTGAAGGGACACGAACAGCACAAAAGCGTACAGGCCGATCTCGTCTGTTGAGTGACAGAACCCGCCGACAGTTGAAGAGGGTCGTAATGTGTAATAGGCAAACATCTTTCCCCGACCATTACATAGGAATTCCAAACTGCATTAGGATCCATTGCGAGTACTGTGACAGTTAGGCGGGAGGTGAGAAAACTAGGATTTCATGGTCGAGCGGCTGCTCATAAGCCATACATGATGCCAATAAATGCCAAACGACGCCACGCTTGGTGTAGGGAGCATAAATATTGAACGATTGACCAGTGGGAAAACGTTGTGTGGCGTGACGAATCACGTTAAACAATGTGGCGATCCGAAGGCAGGGTGCGGGTATGGAGAATGTCCGGTGAACGTCATCTGGCAGTGCGTGTAGTGCCAACAGTAAAATCGGTGGTGGTGGGGTGTCGTGTTTTTCATGACGTTGGCTTGCACCCCTTGTTGTTTTGCGTGTCATTATCACAGCCCAGGTATACGTTGATGTTTTAAGCACATTCTTGCTTCCCGCTGTTGAAGAGCAATTCGAGGATGGCGATTGCTTCTTTCAACAGGATCGAGCACCCAATAGCATCCCTGTAACGTACTGGCCTGCACGGAGTCCTGACCTGAATCCTTTTTTTTTTTTTTTTTTTTTTTGGTCATCAATCTACTGACTGGTTTGATGCGGCCGCCACGAATTCCTTTCCTGTGCTAACCTCTTCATCTCAGAGTAGCACTTGCAACCTACTTCCTCAATTATTTGCTTGACGTATTCCAATCTCTGTCTTCCTCTACAGTTTGTGCCCTATACAGCTCCCTCTAGTACCATGGAAGTCATTCCCTCATGTCTTAGAAGATGTCCTATCATCCTGTCCCTTCTCCTTATCAGTGTTTTCCACATATTCCTTTCCTCTCCGATTCTGCGTAGAACCTCCTCATTCCTTACCTTATCAGTCCACCTAATTTTCAACATTCGTCTATAGCACCACATCTCAAATGCTTCGATTCTCTTCTGTTCCGGTTTTCCCACAGTCCATGTTTCACTACCATACAATGCTGTACTCCAGACGTACATCCTCAGAAATTTCTTCCTCAAATTAAGGCCGGTATTTGATATTAGTAGACTTCTCTTGGCCAGAAATGCCTTTTTTGCCATAGCGGGTCTGCTTTTGATGTCCTCCTTACACCGTCCGTCATTGGTTATTTTACTGCCTAGGTAGCAGAATTCCTTAACTTCATTGACTTCGTGATCATCAATCCTGATGTTAAGTTTCTCGCTGTTCTCATTTCTACTACTTCTCATTACCTTCGTCTTTCTCCGATTTACTCTCAAACCATACTTTGTACTCATTAGACTGTTCATTCCGTTCAGCATATCATTTAATTCTTCTTCAATTTCACTCAGGATAGCAATGTCATCAGCGAATCGTATCATTGATATCCTTTCACCTTGTATTTTAATTCCACTCCTGAACCTTTCTTTTATTTCCATCGTTGCTTCCTCGATGTACAGATTGAAGAGTAGGGGCGAAAGGCTACAGCCTTGTCTTACACCCTTCTTAATACGAGCACTTCGTTCTTGATCGTCCACTCTTATTATTCCCTCTTGGTTGTTGTACATATTGTATATGACCGGTCTCTCCCTATAGCTTACCCCTACTTTTTTCAGAATCTCGAACAGCTTGCACCATTTTATATTGTCGAACGCTTTTTCCAGGTCGACAGATCCTGTGAAAGTGTCTTGATTTTTCTTTAGCCTTGCTTCCATTATTAGCCGTAACGTCAGAATTGCCTCTCTCGTCCCTTTACTTTTCCTAAAGCCAAACTGATCGTCACCTAGCGCATTCTCAATTTTCTTTTCCATTCTTCTGTATATTATTCTTGTAAGCAGCTTCGATGCATGAGCTATTAAGCTGATTGTGCGATAATTCTCGCACCTGAATCCTACGGAACACCTTTGGGATGTTTTGGAACGCTGACTCCCTGCCAGGCCTCGCCGATGGAGATCGATACCTCTCCTCAGTGCAGAACTCCATGAAGAATGGGTTGCCATTCCCCAAGAAATCTTCCAGCACCTGATTAAACGCCGGCCGGGGCTGCCGAGCGGTTATAGGCGCTACAGTCTGGAACCGTGCGACCACTACGGTCGCAGGTTCGAATCCTGCCTAGGGCATGGATGTGTGTGATGTCCTTCGGTTAGTTAGGTTTAGGTAGTCTAAGTTCCAGGGGACTGATGACCTCAGAAGTTCCATAGTGCTCAGAGACATTTTTGAACCTGATTAAAGGTATCCTTGCGAGAGTGGAAGATGACATCAAGGCTAAGGGTGGGCCAACATCATATTGAATTCCAGCATAACCGATGGAGGAAGCCACGAACTTGTAAGTTATTTTCAACCAGGTGTCCGGATACTTTTGGCCAAATAGTGTATTTTTGGAAGTTATTTGGAAAAGTTCTCTTATCTCGCTGTAGCTCTGAACTGTAACAGGGTTCCTTACGCCTTGTTACATTTCTGATTTCTTGTCACTGTTTAGCTTGACGGAGTGTGGGCGCCGTTATACGCAGCAAAGTTCCACGAATACACTATAAGGCAAAAGAACAAAGGAATAATCCGAATGGGACGAAAATCGGTAGATGTGATGTGTATGTACAGACAAACAAATGATCACAATTTCAGAAAAAATTGGATGATTTTTCAAAAGAAAAAATTGAAGCCAGTATTGCGTCTGGCCCTAATTGAAGCAGTTATTCGGCTTGGTATTGATTGATAGGGTCTTTGGAAGGCCTGCTGAGGGATATCGTGCCGAATTCTGTCGAACTGGCACGTTACTCCGTCAAAATCCCTAAGTCGTTTGTGGGTGCTGCCCATAATGCTCCAAACGTCCCCAATTGGGGAGAGGATGACCTTGCTGGATAAGATAGGGTTTGGTAAGCACGAAGGAAAACAGTAGAAACACTGGCCGTGTGCCGACGGGCATTATCTTGCTGAAATGTAAGCCCAGGATGTCTCGTAGAATATCGTCGACGTACCGCTGTGCTTTCAGGGTGTCTCAGATGACAACTAAAGAGGTGCTACAAAAAGTGTGAAAAGAGGTGGCACCCCAGACCATCACTCATAGTTGGCGGCCCGTGTGGGGGGTGACAGACAGGTTGGCATCACTCTGCTGTCCGGGGCGTCTGCAGCCATGTATTCGCCCTTGAATCTCATTAACTGGAGTAGAATTGTCTTCCTTTGTGAGCCTCAGTTTGAAATGAGTCCCGATAACCAGCGAAGCATTTTTTCCTCTTCGTTACCAGTTATCAAGTGTGCAGGAGATTCACAACAGCCAATGACAGTGGGAAGCCGATCCCCCTGTCACTTGAGGATATTTATAAATAGAATGCGAGACAGACGTCAGTAGGAAGAATTTCTATTATTGTGTTAATCTCCTTAGATCACGCAGTCTGCATCAGAGCCCACATCTTCAGGGTATTGATGAAACCAGTGATACTGTTGTAAGCCCTCGTAGCCAGTTGTGTAAAGGCCTCGTCGCTGCTGCTGTGGAGGCCGATTTGCCACTCTTGTTACGGTAGGCCGAGTCCGTGAGTTCGTGAAACAGCTTCTGGTGCAGTACACTGATAAGACAAATCTCCCTGCCGCTATTACACAGCTCTGCCCCAGGGTCAGGTAACAGGAGAAAAGAACGAAGGTTCTACAACACTCTAACAGATTAGTAACAAAGTCACACAAATTAGTTAAAAGGTTTACTTATCTTTGTGACTAGTTGAATATTGAAGTCTGCAACACTGTGTGTAATAAACACAAAACAGGCTCCCAATGACTAATTTCAAATAATCGTAGGTAAACTTCACAGTACATAGCAAATGCAATTTACAACTGTCTGTTCACTTCTAAGAGTTCACTAAACGACGTTCCCTGTCTACATCATCCCTGGACGATTATCTGTATCCAATTGGGCGAGAGTTGATCTTCTGCCTTCCGATTAGACTTCTGTCCGTTGTTGTCCCGTCATTAGCGGATTGTATGCCGGCAAGTGGCTGAGACGAAGTCGACATCATCCTGCGTCTTGTTCGAACGACACAGCAGTTGCTTTATGGATGTGTCGTACGATTCAAAATCAAAGTATTCAAAATCGAGACTTTCGTTATGTACTCGTGTTCAGGTTGAAACGTCCCCTTAGAAACATTATGAATGACTGTGCTAGTAAAACTCTTACGTTATTTGATTTTCAAACAGCTGAGTAAAACTGAACGTACTCACACATTTCTCTCTTTACTTATTCTGATCATCAATAAACTGGTACAATATTTTTTGCGCAACACAGTCTGACTTTCAATAATTCCCACAACAGAATGGCCCTAACTAACAATAACCTATACCTTTCATGAATCACTTACCTCACAAAAAACCACAAAAGAATGGCCCTGACTAACAATATTCTATGCCTTTCATGAATCACTTACCTCACAACCTTCTGAACAACACGTTGCAAGGCATCCTAGATATGCTGAATAATGTTCTTTGAAGGATTAAAACAAAGGATTTTCACTGTTTTTGTACATAATTACGAGGCTACAGTATCACCAGACAAAATATTATCGACCAATTTAAAAGATCACTCCCTTTTCCTTGGGGCGCTTCAGAAGGTGCAGACTGTACAGATTGTAGCAGTTGGACATCGACGAGCTGATATGTATGTGTTGGTCGGTTGAACGGAATCAGCACATTAGGATGGGTCGGTAGGAAGACAAATTGACAGAAAGGGGATATCGCGTCTGGACGTCAGTAAAGTTGCCCAATTTGTTGGTGCATCAACATGAACTGCCCAGCGTAAATACAAGGAATGTTGTACCAGTAGCAGCTGTGTAGCTTGCCGTAAAAACAGTGGTCGTAAAAAGATATTAATCGACATGTACCGGAGACAGGTGTCGCTCCTGGTCAGTGGCAATCTGTTTCAAACCCGGCAGGGACTGCTGCTGTCAATGAATGAAGATCGATCACAGCTTCCGAGCGAACACTGCAATGGAAACTACATACAGTGGACTTCGGAGTCCGGTAGCCAGTAAAAGGTCATTGTTCATGGCGGCACATAAAACTGCACGTCTTCAGTGAGTCAAGCAACACAAATACAGCAGATCACTGGACGCTTGTAGTGTGGTCAGACGTGTCCCGTTTTTGCCATTTTTAAACGATGCAAGGTGTCGACCGCACCGTCAACTCAATGATTCTTCTAACCTGCAATATGTGTAGGGTGCAGTTCAGGTCACAGGTGGTTTGGTGATTTATTGGGATGACTTTCGCACCACGATCTAGGCCCACTGACTGAGACTACCGTGAACATGAATTATGATGTTTATTACAACATTCTAATTGAGCAAGTGTTCCCTTGTCTTTACATCTACATAATTGGTGTGTTATGGATATTCTTGCCTTTGAAGATGAATAGACTTTTTCACCAGGCTGCAGGAATACGTTCCTGGTTTTTATGAAAACTCAGGCACGCTATAGCATCTCGACTGTCGAGCTAGTTTGGGACTATTTGTAGCAGCATTGACCTTCTTTCTCCTTACCATTTGTCCGCACGCAGGCAGGCTCCGCTGCTTTGGTTCTCTGTCGCCATTTTACTGGATGCTGTGTGTGGTTATTGTGCAGGAATGAAATCTTGAGAACCTCGTGAGAGTGTCAAACCATTTGCTGCCTAGGTCACCCACTGAGCGTTTACCACTTACTCTCAGACTCCTATGGCGTTCAATAAATAATGCAACACTTTTTCCCAGAAGCAGATTGGTTTTATTCAGAATTCCAGTACGCCATATTACTCCCCACTCTTTTGGCTACAGAACCATATTTTTCAGTATTATCTCTGTTCAAAGCTACAGCCTTAGGCCACCTTACTGGGAGGGCCCTCAGACCCCTATGGTACACCACGCTGGTCGACGTCGGAGCCAACGACTTGCCGCATCAGTAACCTCCCTGTCATCCATAGACTGCTTCTCGCGAAGTGCGTCTTTCAGTGGGTCAAACAGATGGAAGGAGAAAGGTGTGAGATCCAGGCTGTAGGGTGGATGAAGTTTGCTCCTCTCTGGGAGCGCAGACTTGTGGGAGGTCTTGGGTTGTCGTGGAGAAGGAGACGTTCGCTTACGTTTTTGTGACGGCGACACGCTGAAGCTGTTTCTTCTATTTCCAGAAGGAAGCACAATGCACTTCAGAGTTGATGGTTGCATCATGAAGGAGGAAATCAAACAGAATAACACCCTGAGAATTCCAGAGGACCAGTGCCATAATGTTACCGGTTGAGGTGCGCCTTTGAACTTTTTCTTCGGGAGAGAGGTGCTGAGGAACCACTACATGGATTACCGTTTGGTTTCCGGTTCGAAGTGATGAACCCATGTTTCATCGCCTGTGACGATGTTCGACAAGAAATTGTCACTATCAGCCTCGTAAGGCTCAAGCAGTTCCGCACAGATATTCGTTCGTTGTTCTTGTGGTCTTCTGTTAGGTGGCAAAGAACCTAGCGGGCATACACTTTCCAGTACCCCAACTGGTGGACGAGTGTGTCAGCACAACCAACAGGGACGGACGATCAGTTGTACAGCGAAGTGTCTAATTATGATTCGTGTGTGGTCGGTCGGCACACAAGAGATTTCATAGGTTTGCACGACCTTATTACGGGCGACAGACGCCTCTCCCAACGACTCACCCCGCTTTTGTTCACTTTCAGGACTCCATAGACGTTCTGCAAATGCCTCTGAATACCTGCGATGATATGGAATTCCGTCAAAAGAAGCACAATGACATCCTTCTGCTAGACGACCGTAGACGTCTCATCCTGTCTACTGTTGGTGATACCCCATATAACATACAAACTCCATCATTTGTGACATGATAGTGAACTGTTAATCCAGACATGTACTTGAGCATGTTGGTTACCATGACAACAAGCCGTTGTATCACTTTCTTTATTGAAGTATTGCATTCAATACCATATGGTACAACTGAAACGAAAACATATCGGTATACTTTCGACTTAAGCCTGTACAGAACTTTCCGGTCATGGAGTACATCAATCATAAAACGCCATTTGAGAGATGCGCTACTCAGTCGATGAGAGATTTTTTGTTTAGAATTTCACCAGTAGCAACTATCTGTCCTAGGTAGACCCCCTACACCAAAGTAATTGTTGATGAGAGGCCAATACCCTTGATTGTGTTGGTTTTCGGGTCACTTAGATCTGTAGTGAGATCCTGCATTTTTTTAAATGAAGAATCGTTTTCCCTCTTCTTCAAGTCGGTCATTCCAGAGAGCAGGTCAATCTTATTTTCAGAGGTCATCATCAGCGTACAGTATCGTCCAGGGTGCTGTTCCCTGCACACATCTTATGACTGTATCTATGACGTTGATGAGGAGCGAGAGAGCAAATTCCTTACGTGCCCTTACACAAACAAGAAAATTGCCCAATAGTGCAGCAGGTAAGCTGTAGGGGAATACAATATGTACAAGAACCAAGAGGGAACAAAGAGCCTGGAACAGCAGAAGAGCTCAGATGAAATAGGGTGTGAGACAGGGATGTATTATTTCCTCACTACTGTTCAATCTATACATCGAAGAAGCAATAACGGAATGTTCGAGGGTGGGGTTAGAGAGGATATCAGTGATTCGCTAATGACATTACTATCCTCTGTGAAAGTGATGAAGAGTTACAGGATCTGTTGAATCGAATAAACAATCTAATGAATACGGAATATAGATTGAGAGTAAATCGTAGAAAGCCAAAAGCAATGAGGAGTAGCAGAAATGAGAACAGCTAGAAACTTAAAATCAGAATTGGGGATCACAAAGCAGACGAAGTTTGGAAATTCTGCTACCTAGGCAGTAAAATAACCGATGACGGCCTCTTTTTTGAGTGTATGAACGGCAGACGGAGGTAAACTTTCGGTTCTTGGAATAAAAAAATGAAGCTAACGAAATATCTTTTCTTTTCAGTGAGTTCCTGAACTTTTCTCGGTTCAACTCTTGGCTTGTTGGTTTTTCTTGGTTATGGTTAACATTGCTGATTATAACTTCATCGGCATTCGACAATTTCAAGTAGGCATTACAAGATTAAGCATTATGTGTTTTTTTAGAACAATCACATCTCAGCGTACCATCCTTCAATTGTCTGTGAAGCGTCAACTTAAATCTGTCCACTACAATCATCCGATGCAATCTTTCGCTACCCACGAAATCTGTGGAAACTTCCATGACTCTGTAAATAGAGAGAATACGTAATACATACACGAATAGTTTAGTTATAAGTTCTTAAAAGCTAGTTTCATAATCTAAGTTATTGTAAATTATTTTGATATTATTAGATAGATGTAGATATCAATTTTAATGTTAGTATTTGTATTTTCAGTTACCTGCTGTTCACATCATAACGATGGTGCCCATAAACTGCCGCTTGAAAGGCGATCCGCGGCCTTTTATACACTTGGTTTACCGAGATAGGTGGCGCAGTGGTTAGCACACTAGACTTGTGTTTGGGAGGACGACGGTTCAAATCTGCGTTCGGCAATCCTGATTTAGGTTTCCCGTGATTTCCCTAAATCACTTCAGGCAAATACAGGGTTGTTTCCTCTGAAAGGGCACGGCCAACTTCCTTCCGCATTCTTCGCTAATCCTATGGGACCGATGACTTCGCTGTTTGGACCCCTCCTCCAAATCAACCAACTAACCAGCCAACATTTGGTTTGTGGTTCTATGGTGGCGTTTTCCGCAGAAGTGTGGTACTCCCCCGTCCAAGCGGTTGTACGGCGCTAGCCTCTATATCTTTGTCTAGCGGGCGCTGCTGGATTCTTCACTGCCAACGTCTGTGGCTGAACCAGTTGTCTCCTTTGTGGTGGGCAATGATACAAAGACATGATGAAATGAGAATGTGAAACACCTATATGAGTAGTGAGTAAATAAAAGTGAACAAAACTGAGCGGATGAGCAGAACGACATGGTTCTCGAACGTGAGTAAAGGAATGTTCGCAGTTCACGAGTATTGACAGCGAGAGCCGTGGAGCGATTATCGTACCTGTCGATAAGCCGGCTCGGTCCGCAGTTCACGCGGCAACATAACGAGGTGGAATCCAGTGTACGCATTGATATGCAACCCGATAAACTGAACAGAAGGATGTGTTGACGTCACTGAATGAATAGTGTGCGGGGGAAACGAAATTAGTGTAGGGTAGGAAGCAATGGGGAGCCCCACCAAACGAGACAAAAGGGAGTTGTGAAAAAATGAGGATATTGTGTGACGCACTGTAGAGGCGCTCAGCTGCTGTGAGGCGTGCAGGTGGACTTCCAAGGACCCGCAGATTACCTGGGCGGCGTACGTGCGGTGCGGCGGCACGGCTGATTCACGGCGATACTGGGCGGGCGTAATCCGGGAGCGGAGCGGGCCGGGCTGGCGTGCGTACGGTGCGTATCCCTGGCCGAGATAGGGCACACGCGCACCGCACGCACACGCACACGCACACGCACGCGCTGGGCTGGACGTTGGACCGCCGCGCCGCGCGGCGTGCCCCAGATAGCCCGCGTGCCGCGCGCTGAGCATCTCTGCCGCGTAAGCCGACTCCGGCGCGTGTCCCGCCGCCGCTGGGATTACGCTGGGCGAGAGGCAGGGGCGAGCAGGCGGTCTCCCGTAGACTGCGTCCAGTGAAATTTGCGCACAGAAGAGGTCGAGGAAAGAGACACTACTCCTTCTGTCTGAATTCCGCAACTTACCCCACAGATAGAATAGATGACGGCTACTGCTACAGAGGAGTGGAACATTCGAACGAGAACAGTAATGCCAAAATTTTTACTATCAGACGTGACCAGAATTTATTTTCTGTTGAACGCAATCAGAAAATTTTTACTGACACTCCGATCTTCAGAAACTACAATGGGGAACATAGAAACCAAATTGCAAATACCCAATTTAAAAACAGGATCTCTTATGAAACGTCCTGACAGATTAAAACCGTGTGCCGGACCGAGACTCGAACTCAGGACTTTTGCCTTTCGCGGGCAAGTGCTCTACCAACTGAGCTACCCAAGCACGACTCACGACCCGTCCTCACAGCTTCAATTCTGCGAGTACCTCGTCTCCTACCTTCCAAACTTCCTTTCTTCCAGGAGTGCTAGTTCTGCAAGGTTCGCAGAAGAGCTTCTGCGAAGTTTGGAAGGTAGGAGACGAGGTACTGGCAGAATTGCTGTGTGGACGGGTCGTGAATCGTGCTTAGGTAGTTCAGTTGGTAGAGCACTTGCCCGCGAAAGGCAAAGGTCTCGAAGTCGAGTCTCGGTCCGGCACACAGTTTTAATCTGTCAGGAAGTTTCATATCAGCGCACACTCCGCTGCAGAGTGAAAATCTCAATAAGAATCTCTCCTACTTGAAAAACCATACTTTCAACTAAACATAGAAGAAAATATGGGCCATACTTGCGGATCAGCATACGATGCATGTAACGTACACAAAATACGTTGTCATACCAACTAAAAGGCCAGAAGTACGCACGTGTATCGGGGACATAAGCTCCCTCTCCTAGCACTACATGCGGACGTGCTCTAGATGTGACTGTCAGAACACGAAAACAATTTTATTTATAGTTAAAAAATTTCTTTAAAAATTTTGTTACAATCTTCTAACTACTGCAAACAGCAATAGCTGTTGATAATGCTTTATTCAAAGATTATACACGAACGGTTTCGCGATATTGCAATCGCGTCTCCAGGCAAGTGGTCGCCGGGTGCATCACAAGACCACACCTATATCCGGTCACAAAGAGCGAGGTGGCGCAGTGGTCAGCACACTGGACTCGCATTTGGGAGGACGACGGTTCAATCCCGCTTCCGGCTATCCTGATTTAGGTTTCCCGTGATTTCCCTAAATCCCTACAGGCCGATGCCGGGATGTTTTCTTTCCCTAAACCGATGAGACCGATGACCTGATTGTTTGGTCTCTTCCCTCAAACAACCCAACCCAACCCGGTCATAAGTTAGGCCTACTAGGGGCCGGCTCATTTGCCGACTGCTTGCAGTCCCCCAATTAAGCTCTCGTCGACGTGCCATCAACAACGACAGAAGTAGGCTTCTGCGTCGGAAACGAGCTTTCTTCAAATGTTCGTCATTTCGATTTGAAGTTTCGGCTCCAGGGAGTTAGTTGGAGCCAAAGCCACAGAACTGTATTTTGGCTGGAACCGCAGAGGAGACGGAGTTAATCTGCAATTATGAACTGTGACAAACTCTTTTTTTCATAAGGAAAATAAAGAACCCATTGTATTCCTACTGGGACTCTCTTTCAATTTGAAAGAAAACAGACAAATTTTTGCAGATTCTGAGTGAACATTATAAAATTGTGTGTTAAGTAAGATTTTATGTGATAAAAAAAAGTAAGAAGAAAGGCGTAACGTTTTTCGTAATGGGACACAGTATGCATCATAAAAGAAAGAAAAGCGGGATTTGAAAGTTAAAACTGCTAGAACCTGCGCAATATGCATATCTAAGAGGTTAACTTCGACCACTGGTTCCGCTTTTGATCCGGCGTAGGACGTTTCAGATTGCTGATCATTTGCATGGTGGAGTCGACCCGCCTCTCAGTACTTTACTGTGAGCATACAGTGAACGATGACTATCAAAACACGTAAACAATTTTCATTGTAATCAAATATTTTCTTAAAAATCTTGTTAAAAATCTTCTAAAAAGTTCTGGAAACCAAAGTGCCGTTGATAAAGCTTTATTGCAAGATTACACATGGCCGGTTTCGCGATATTGCAGTCACATCTTTAGGTGAAAGCAGGAATGCCGTGCCTTAGCGAGCAGGTAGTTTCTAGGAATGGTGAACGCAAATTTTACAGATTCTCCTATGAGCGCAAATACCACATTGCGTAGTTTTCAATTTGTGGTAAGGTTTTAGGGGTTTAAACTGCTGAGGTCATCGGTCCCTAAGCTTACGCACTACTTAAGCTAACTTAACATAATTTGCACTAAAGACAACACACACCCATGCCCGAGGGAGGACTCGAACCTCGGACGGGGGGAGCCGCGCGGTCAGTGATAAGACGCCCAAGACTGCGCGGCTACCCCGCGCGGCCGCAGTTTTCATGCATCCCGAGTAGACGGCAGCCATTGTTACGGAACCACTAGTTGTAATTTAGTTATTGTTAATAACGGGAGTTCTGCTACTGCTTTTCTTCCACCCAGCTGTGCTTGTAGTTCTAATTTACTTGCAGTCCATTTAGAAGCAACCACGTCTTCATCTAGAGGCACTGTGTTCAATGTGATATACTATCACAAGTATATCCTATTTAAGTTCCCCATTGTCATCTGTTGTGCTAACTGCTAGACATTCCTTGTGCCACACTACCACACCAGAGGATGCTGGGGTACATTAGATGGATTTGCCACGGTATCTTAAGGATGCTGGTTATCGCTGAAACAAATGGTTTTCGACTATACCATTTTTTTTCATTTCAGGTTAACCTGACCGCTGAAACCGCTCAAAAAACCGTTTTCTGAAGTAACTGATATTCAGTGTTGTATTCCTGTTACTTCCTGTAATGAACGTAGAAATGGAACAAAGAAAAATTATGACTCCGTCAGTTTCAAGATACATGCAATGAAAATATTAAACTAGCAAATAAAAGAAAACTTAGTCCATTCGAAGTTCACTGTTTCTCTCGAAAATTAATAAGTGGCTGCATACTACAAAACAAAAAAAAAAAAAAAACACCAGTGTTCTCCAGTTGCCACTAATTAGTTGAAAATCTGCTAAAAGGTCATGTTGTAACCTTGGATTACACCATTATTTGTGCATTACTAATAGTCAGCGTGAAAGAGTAAAACTGTTTTTCGTTTTAATTTGCCCGCTCTCAATGGCTACAAGCAGATAAAGGCACAATTTGCTGACACAGGCAGCATATCAGCAACTTTCTATTCTTATTGTACGCTATGACTGAATTGTGGTTGAGTTTTTAAATTAATGCTGTTAGCGTAATTTCATTCCTGTTTTATTATTTCACACAAATGGTAAACCAATGTTTCATTATTGTGAAAAGGAACGTTGCTGCTCACCATATAGCGGAGATGCCAAGTCGCACATAGGCACAAAATATAGCTTTCGGCGAATAAGGCCTTCGTCAAAATTAGACGACACACACATACACACTCACGTAACGCAACTCACACACACATGACTGCAGTCTCAGGCGGCTGAGGCAGTGTGGCCTCAGTTGCATGATAGGCACTTTCAAGAAGTCGTGCTTTCGAGTAGCACAAAAGGTTTCATGAAGGCAGAAATTCAGTGCAAAACGATCCCAGAGCTGGTCGCCTATCTACAGCACATACCGATGCAAAGGTAGAGCGTGTAAGGCAGTTATAGCAAAACGATCCTTATGTAATTATCCGTGCGATATAAGAAGAACTTAATTTGACTCGTTGTATGTGTCATAAGGTTCTGTACGAAGATGTAGGGAAACGGAAACTTAATGCGAAACTAATCCCTCACACACTAACAGATGAACAGAAAGAGGAAAGGCGAAGAACGACTGCTGGGCCAAACAAGATCCCACATTTCTGTCAAAGATTATTGCTGGGGCGAAAGGTGGTGCTACCAGCATGACCGTCACGTGAAGCATGATTGCTGAACGGCGGAGTCCTGGAACACCAGCCTCGAAAAAAGTCAAACGACGACCTTCGAGGATAAAGAAAATGTTGGTTCAAATGGTTTAAATGGCTCTGAGCACTATGGGACTTATCGTCTGAGGACATCAGTCCCCTGGAACTTAGAACTACTTAAACCTAAGGACATCACACACATCCATGCCCGAGGCATGATTCGAACACGCGACCGTAGCGGTCGCGCGGTTCCAGGCTGTAGCGCCTAGAGCCGCTCGACCACTCCAGCTGGCAGAAAATGTTGATCACATTCCTTGATAGTAAAGGATTACCTCACTATGAGTACGTTCCTCTAGGTCAAACAGTGAACAAAAATCTTTACAGTGAAATCTTGAAACGTTTGCGACAAGAAATTCAACGCCACCGATCTGATTTCTGGTATTTTCAGTACTGGTTTTTGCTGCATTACAGTGCAAGACCCCTTACTGCTTTATCTGTTGCCGAATAACTGGCCAGACATTCTCTGCCGGCCGGTGTGGCAGTGCGGTTCTAGGCGGTTCAGTTTGGAACCGGGTGACCGCTACGGTCGCAGGTTCAAATCCTGCCTCGAGCATAGATGTGTGCGATGTCCTTAGGTTAGTTAGGTTTAATTAGTTCTAAGTTCTAGGGGACTGATGACCTCAGATGTTGAGTCCCATAGTGTTCAGAGCCATTTGAACCATTTGAACCATCTTTTGACATTCTCTCATTGCCATCCCACATCCACCATGGTTCGCTGGAACTCTTGCCTTGCAATGTTTTCTTGATTCCATGAATGAAAAGGTGATTGAAAGGAAAGCTTCACCAAGCTATCGCAGACATTCAACGGGCTGTGACAAATAAGCTTACGAGTGTCACATTGAAAATTTCTCTGCTTGCTTCCAAGACCTCCAGAAACGCAGTTTTCGTTTACTTACGAAAAGACGCATCCCCATGGCTGCCTCTCCTTATCCCATAGAATGAAACATTATTTATACCATTGTCATAAAAAGCTTCTGAATATTAAAAGGAAACCCAAATGGCATAGCATGACTCATAAACAAAAATATAGTTACGTTTATGAATTACAGAGAACTTTCGAATTGGATAGCAAGTATAGAAGGGATTTCTTGCAAGGGACTCAACTAGAAAAGCTTACTAACAGGAGTAACCGGGTTGGAAATAGTTTGAATGCTCTGCGCTCGCTAGTTATTACAGACAGACAAGTTTTCCATCCGACTAACCAGCTCTGCCATAGTAGCCTTATGATTAGACCAGCCTCTTGCATAACCCTGATGGACATCGGCGAGTTTTTAATTAAGTAGAAAGTTGCTTAAAAATCAAACGACGCTGTTAAGCACACTTTAAATTTAGGTAAATGGTAATGGCGGACGTATCTCGACATATTTATTTCACAGCTTCATATCTTCACATACGTGATGTGATGACAGACTTCGTCTCTCTGGCATACAAATTATACGAAGAAAAGATTTTGGGATACAGCAAATAATAGATTTCCAGACGATGATTGCACAAGACCGTCAGGAGATACATGACTTCCCATATCGATTACACTGATTTTCAGCACAGATCTTTAGCAACAGTAAGGCAATTTTTAATACTACATAAAGACCGCCTGTTTTGTGCTAAGTGAATTAATAAGCGAAATGCTGTCGTTAATAAGAAATTTTGTTTCTGTAATCCTCAAAGGGAGGGGTACTATTGGGAAAAAAATTTGCCTGACAACTTAGGCAACTAACCCTGTCAAGTCTGCAGTGAGAACTAGCCATATTGCTTAACAGATGTACAGAAATGACAGTTGTGCTTAAAATTAATAGACATATACGCTGTAACACATCTATAAGGGAACAGTGTTGACAATACCATAAGTCTGTGTGTGTGTGTGTGTGTGTGTGTGTGTGTGTGTGTGTGTTTGTATCACGTTCCAGGGCTTCTATCAAACACTGAATTCACGCTGATTTCACGTAACAACGAACAATATAGAAATAATTGCATTCGTCCTGCTAGCTGGTGGAAAGACTGAGCAGACAGTGGAAAAATAATTGCCCCCACGCATGTTGCATCACGATATCGGTGAGTGATTACAGAAATTAAAGCCCATATTCAAACAGACAGGCTGCCTTTTATGCGACGTCCCCAGCGGGGAGGTAATGAAAGCGAATATGCCTGACACAATGCTCTATTCAGTCGGCGGGCACAGCAAGGCATGAATACCGACGTAAATCTGTATACAGTTTTTACTTTGGGAGAGTTACATTAAAAACGCGCGTCATTTGAAAACGCAGTAAGCAGAGTCCGGACCGAGTCGCTACTGGATGAAAAACTACGCAAATGGCAGTGTTTTGGTGCGTTCATTAGTCGGCATATGCCCCTAGGGAAGTTGAGCAATTATTCACTGCAACCCAACATGAGCCAAGACCAATAAATGTATGTTGTTCAGGTTTGTTATGATGATTGAACTGAAAATTTTTTACACAGCCAAACCGGATGGCTGAATGGAAAAGCTAGGTAAAATGTTTCACAATTTACTGATCTGGAGTTGTTTTGATATAACAACAGAACGGAAGAAGCAAGTATGTAACGTGGGTAAATATTTTTTTCTGATCACAGTAACAAACAAAAATAATCCATGATATCTTTGATTGTGCAGTTCTTGGTCCAAAATGAAACAACAGTCGTCAGTTATTAGTTTTCAACAAAGTTTTCTTGTTTTTAGCGAAGGCTGTAGCTTGGTTCAAATGGCTCTGAGCACTATGCGACTTAACTTCTGAGGTCATCAGTCGCCTAGAATTTAGAACTAATTAAACCTAACTAATCTAAGGACATCACACACATCCATGCCCGAGGCGGGATTCGAACCTGCGACCGTAGCGGTCACGCGGTTCCAGACTGAAGCGCCTTTAATCGCACGGCCACACCGGCCGGCGCTGAAGCTTGGAAAAGAACTGTTTATCGTGGGCACTCGGGATATCTTGATATGTTATATATTAGGATCTACGAGTTAATTACAATCATTAAAAAAAAGAAAGAAAGAAACACTGCCCGAACAGGCTTGAAGGCCCAACGGCACCGACCGGCCGCCGTGTCGTCGCCAGATCTTAGGTGTCAATGGTTGCGGATACGGAGAGGCATGTGGGCAGCCCGCCGCGTTCCCGGCCTCGTTTGCCTACAGCATTCGGCAGGCGCAGACGGTGACCCATCCAAGTCCGACAGCGCTCAACTTCAGTGATCTGATGGGGGCCGGTGTTACCACTGCGGCAAGGCTGTTGGCACTGTCAGTAGAAAACCCAGCAAAAAATTGTAAATGAATTGTGTCAACGATTAATGAGAACCACTACAGCTCTACCGACACACATTTATTGTGTCACGACCAGTTTTTTTCGTGAGAACATCGTCAGATTACCGAGTTGTGTGAATATCATTATTTAAGTTCAAAATGGTTCACATGGCTCTGAGCACTATGGGACTCAACATCTGAGGTCATCAGTCCCCTAGAACTTAGAACTACTTAAATCTAACTAACCTAAGGACATCACACACATCCATGCCCGAAGCAGGATTCGAACCTGCGACCGTAGCAGTCACGCGGTTCTGGACTGAAGTGCCTAGAACCGAAAGGCCACCGCGGCCGGCATTATTTAAGTGGTCTGCTTGTCTTACGTAAATAACCATACAAACATTCTGCCGGCTGCGTGACAGAAACATGGATAGCAGAAAGTGGTTGCGACACAGCACACACTGCGCACGGAGACGGCTTCCTGCGTTTAATAGTTGATGCGTACAGTCGATTAGCCTTACTAACATAGTGTTGTACCTAGTTAACGGAATTAGCAGACCGAGTTTTCGTGTGCAAACAAGGTAATGGGAAGTTCCAGAAGTATTAGGCCAAATGCTTACACAGGATACATTCAAGGCACATCATGTATGCAAGACAGTTCCAATGCTTAAGGGAAACATGGCAAGAGGTACCACAAAGCAGCTAAGGAGAGCAATAAGTTGAAGAGAGTCCCCACTGGAAAGAAACAGTGTCTGCTCGTCTTCATTCAGTTCTAGACTTGTTACTTGTGAAACTGCCGTAACACTCTTACCGTTCACAGAAAGTGCTAACTTTGGGCCTCATGTCGCGTTGAGCCGAACGTTGCTACAACGATGTATGGTTAATTCCTACTTTTTTGGGTATAAACTTCCCTCAGATTAAACCTATTTTCCCAAAAACTTACCGCCGAAAACTTGAAAATTATTTAATGGAGCGTTGAATGTCCCAAAGCTGTGCATGTGAACAGTCACCAACATGGATTTCCAGTGAATTTGTGAGCGCGCGCAATCAGTGACTGATTAGTAAACAAGTGTCCGCTTTCTCCCGGCTTAAGTGCACGACTGTGCACTGTGTTTCAGGAATATCTACTCCTCTTATCCTTACAGAATATCTCATTTGTTATTTATGCACGCAAGCAGTTTCTGACACGATGGGGCGCCAGTTCATTTTGCGCATCTCTCTCGTAGCCGGCCAGGATGGCCGAGCGGTTCTAGGTGCTACAGTCTGGAACCGCGCGACCGCTACGGTCGCAGGTTCGAATCCTGCCTCGGGCATGGATGTGTGTGACGTCCTTAGGTTAGCTAGGTTTAAGTAGTTCTGAGTTCTAGGGGACTGATGACCTCAGAAGTTAAGTGCTCAGAGCAATTTGAACCATCTCGTTTGTAAACATCTGCCTCTGAAGTTCCCTAATCGTGGATAGCAAGCGGAGGCCCTATTCTGCATTCAGCTCGTTCACTTCGGCCTGTTTAAACGGTACAGACCCGTGACAGCGTGTGTGGAAGTGTGGTGCAGCCTTTACATTGATAAAGTCTGTTTATAGCCCAGATGGTGTCATTAACACATGTCAGAGTTTTCAATAACGTTTGCTTAGATCGTTGTATGGAATTCCAACAGAGGTGTCCCTGAAGCTGATTTAATGCTACGTATTCACCTTTGATGAACATTTAACTTTTGTCATGTATAGGTATTTTCTTCTTTTTTTTCAAACGAAACTTTTGGTCCAGTTTTTTCTCCAACCCTTGGAGAATGTTTATCTGTTTCGTTGCGCTCTGTTGGTTCTCTGCTAACAATCATCAACAAAAGTTAAGCAGTCGGTTTCTAGGTTCTCTCACTTTCATTCCCCACCATTTATTTTATCTATTCCCTGTTCTGCTTTTCTTTTTCTCTAGTCTCCTGCCAATACCTCAAAAACGTAGTTACATAATAATGGAGCCTGTACATCCCCTTGCCTCACGCCTTTTTTTTTAATTTCAAAAGATGTCGTATTTCACCTAAAAATTTGACCATGGAAATTTTGTTGGACAATGTTTGCATAATGATTACCATTGGTTTATTGTCAGCATCAAATTCTTCTAGGACATTGTATGTTGTGTCCCTGTTGTAGAATCATAGCCTTATTTAAAATCAGCTAAGGATACATAGACATTTTGAGTTCCAAGTTTCTTATACTTAATTAACAGCTTTATGTTTAATCCCTGTTCATCTCATGTTTCTCTCCCAAGCCCTCGCTGGTAATCTAGTAACTGTTCCTTGATTTCAGTTTATAATCTCTTTTGCAAAGCGTTTCATAGGATTTTACACGCCACTGACAGCAGGGACATCCCTCTGTAATTGTTTGCATCTTGCTCTCGGTTTTTTTGCGTAATCGATGAATAAACGGAGTTACCATCTTCTGGTGTTTGGTCAGTATCCCAGATGTTTGTGATTCCTTTTTGCAGTTGCTTGATAATTCAATCATCTACGTTTTTTCGCAATCCAAAAAAAAGAAGAAAACCGACAATTTATTTCCCTGGCGCTTTGCTACTTTTTAGTTCTTCAACAATTTGTTGAATTTCCTGAAAACTTGGCGGCTGTGAATCTTAAAATTTATGTTATGGAACTTGCTTTGGGAATTTATCTTCTGGTTCTTCACAGTTTAGAAGCTTCTGAAAGTATATTGTCATTGTTATACTGTTTCACTGATTATTTAGGGCCAGTTTTCCTTTGTAATCTTTGAAAGACAGATTTGGTGATTGGTATTTTTGGAAAGCAGATTTAAAAGTTTTGTAGATCGACAGTGTATTGTTTTCCTGGAAGCCCCCATCAAGTTGCAAAGGTAGGTCTTTCTAATGCCCCGTTTAACTTATCTTAGAATTTCAGCTATCAAATGAATTTTGGCTTTTAAATTTAATGTAATTTTCATTTACTTGTTGCGATTATTAGTTTCAAGTGATTTGGTGACAAAGAACAAATGCAAAAGCCCAGGTTTCGACACCATATGAGGCTAGAATTTTGTCTAGCAATGATTTGTCTTTGGGAAAATGCAACTTTGCGCTTCAAATGTTTACCAAACGTAGGAAATAAATCTAATAAAAGAAAAACAGGATCTCTTAACTACTTCCGACCTAAATCAGTCAGTAGAACCTCGTTAACGATGAATGTGGTAAGGTTTTGTGTGCTTGATAGAACTTCCTCAGGAAATATGTGGATTTCTTGTTTACTGTAATATAGAGCCAGAGGACTAGTGCCATATTTCCTACCAGCGGCGTAGTAATTGTTCCGCTTTCTTTTTTCTTTATTGGTCGAAACAGCTCATCGCTGTTGATTGTTTCATCTCGTTATTTCTTTTTATTAGGACACTAAATTTCGTCTGCGGACGTATACTCATTCCCATTCTTTACTAATGACAGCCGGAATCCCAGTATGTGCTTTCAGTTTCCAAAACGCTGCTTCATGGAAATATATAGCAATATCGAGAAAGGGCAATTATTGTCCCTTGGTGAACACTGCAAGGAATGGGTAGAACATAAATCTGTGTGGAAGACATAGTGATACTGTTAGGAGGAGAAGTTGTCCGGGACAGCTCCGAAGCTGGATACACACAGGCTGTGTATCAACAGTGTAATCAAACTTGGGCATTTTGTCACAGGAGGAGGAAATGTTCCATACTGGCTGGTCCTAGTTAATGAAATCTATGACTGCAGCGGCTAATGGACCGTGTCATATAAATTACATGCGTAGCAGCATACCGTAGAGTATCTAGCTTGCCATGTTTTACCAACTCTTTATGAAGTACTGCAAGAACAAAAATACATACTTATGAGTTTAGTGTCAAAGTTTATTTCGATTACGAGTCGTCTTTCTGACATCTTCAGAGACGTCTCTGAACAAACTAGAAACCAAGGATTTCCCAGGGATCCGTTTGCGGCCCCATCTTTTTAGGCGTTATCAAGACATCTCTGCTGGAGACGCTGCGAAACGGAGACCCTTCTGAAGGCGCGATGGGATATATGTACAGATTACTCTTGCTACTCAAAAGCAGCTGCAGAAGTGAGATTGAGCAGTAGAGCAATTATGGGAAGATCCGCTTTGTGGTATGGATGCATAAAAATTCCGATCACTCGCCAAAACTCAAGATATCTAATGATAAATCTTCAAAACGTAATCCATATAACCCTGAAGAATTCTCGGCAACTGGAAACCCTGATTTCGATGCACCAGTCGATTGGTGCGAAATGTCTCCCGCACGCTCTGTCTCCAGCACTTCGCCGTGATATTGCGATTGAATGTGTTAGAGGAGCCGACGTCGTTAATAATCAGCGCCGAGCGGGATAGCTGCGTGGTCTTGGGCGCTTTGCCACGATTCGCACGGCCTTCCCCTTCGGAGGTTCGAGTCCTCCCTCGGGCATGGATGTGCTTGTTGCCCTTATCGTAAGTTAGTTTAATTTAGATGAAGTATTGAGTAAGCCTAGGGACCGATGGCCTCAGCAGTTTGGTCCCATACGAACTTGCCACAAATTTTCAACAATCAGTTGGTACAGACAGAATGGTGCTCACGATAAAGCGGCGTGTGTTCACTCTTGAGTGCTATGCAAAGCACAGTTCATGGAAAACGAGTGTGGTATTTGTTGCGCAAGACTTTAACAATGGAATTATTTTGTCATAACCTCCAGCAAACTCTGAAATGCAGAAATTAGTGACAAAATGGTGCGAAACGAGTTCAGTAACGAACAAACACCATAAATATCAGAAAAGAGTTCGAACACCAGGAAAGATTGCTCCCCTATTTCCACCCAATATCAATAATGAACACTGACTAATATTTGTGCCGACCGCTGTGGCCGAGAGGTTCTAGGCGCTTCATTCCGGAACCGCGCTGCTGCTACGGTCGCAGGTTCGAATCCTGCCTCGGGCATGGTTTTGTGTTATGTCCTTAGGTTAGTTAGGTTTAAGTAGTTCTGTCTAGGGTTCAAAATGGTTCAAATGGCTCTGAGCACTATGGGACTCAACTTCTGAGGTCATCAGTCCCCTAGAACTTATGTAACACCCCACCTGTCACATAGCTGGTTTTGGTGTGTGTTCACCCCAGGTAATTGACTAACACATCAACACAGAGTGCAAAACTGCCGCAATGTCGGATAACGCAAAGAAAGTAATAAGGCCTTGTGACTCCTGATTGAACTGCGGTGGCAGTGTTGACATTAGTTGGTTCAGAATTGATCCCTTTTAATTAAAAAGGGGTGCACATTGATGTTCTATTCAGCTATTGAAACCAGATGCAAATGTTGAACATAAAATTAATTAAGAAAGTGACTTGGGATTTCAACTACTTGATTGAAAACAGATGCAGTCGATTAGCACAGATTTATTTTAACTCACGACCTTCAATCATCACATTACATGACTCTCCTAACAGGCTGTGCTAATAAATTGCGTTTGCATGGAGTAAAGCGCGATAACTCAAAAGTAATTCCTATCGACTGACCCAGGCGTAAAGCGAAGTGCGAGAAGAATTCTACGATACACGGCCCATAAAACTCTCGTGGAAACTTTGCCGACGTGATCCAACAAATTAGTGGCCGGAGCGGGCGCAATATCACCGAATACAGCGTGACGGAGCGGCGTCGTTGTGTGGACGTCGCCCGACCTCGTTGTGCTGCTAGGCTGCGCTCGTCTATTCACTCCTAGCTATCTTGCTCAGTACATAGCTGAACCAAAACTTTCTATCTCCAATAATCATCTTGTGGTGCAGTTCTTCTTGTGGTCTCCGTGCTTGCTAAGAAAATTGGATGAGAAGTTCCGCCTTATGCAAGACACCTTTTTTCTTTTGTTTCACCCATACATGTTTCAGCACTTTTGTGCTATCGTCAATGGGTTCTATTTTTTATTTAACTGTAAATTAGTTGTTAACATATTAACATTTGCGTCGTTTACAACATAATGTAAAAGTTGCATTTATAACTTAATTGGCGAAAAGTAACATACCTTACATTATGTTATTGTCCTCTTGTTTTGGTAGCTGGTATGCTACACAATATACAACTTGTCATCTGCAAACAGCAAAACGTAATTTATTTTCTGGTTGTTATGCATTTACGAACGGAAATAAGACTGTATCACGTTTTCTTTCTGTAACTTACAGTTTTGAAGTTGTGGTACGTTTTCCTGTGTTGTTGGCGAAGTAAATAGGCTTACTTCTTTGCCTGTGTTCGCGTGGCAATGCAGTTTTTCGATTACTCAAAACATGGCGGAGTTTTCGCTGCCATTACGTGTTGTTGTGGCTGTGTGGCGTTCATTTGTTTCGTAGCGTGTTCTGCTGGGTGAGGCGCGCGAGTTTGAATTGTATTTGGTGTTAGTGGTGTGTGGTTTATGTGGGTTTGCGTGTGTGTGGTGAGTACTGGGGCAGAGAGAGAGTGAGAGAGAGAGAGAGAGACTGAAAGAAAGAAAGAAAGACAAGACAAGAGAGAGAGAATTTGTTTGTTTGTTTGTTTGTTTGTGTGTGTGTGTGTGTGTGTGTGTGTGTTACTTCTATAGTTCTTCTATTGTGGCGAAGAGAGCTTTGTTACACGGTGATGTGTATTCATTGAGTACCTTCTTTCCTTGAGCTATTGATTCTTGGATGCGGTAGTTTTCTTCTATAGTTAATTTTTGGTATAGGGTGCTGCTAGTTTTTAGGATGTGAAGGTCAGTTTCAATGTTTGTTGGGCGGTGGTTGTGTGCTACCAGGTGGTCTGCAAATGTTGAGTGTGTGCTATTGCTTTTCAGTGCTCTGAGGTGTTCATTATATCTGGTTCTGAAGGTCCTGCATGTTTGGCCCACATATACAGATTGGCAGCAGTTGCAAGTAAGTTGGTAGATGCCAGACTGGCTGTATTTGTCAGTGTTGGTGGTAATTCTTCCGAGTCTGCTCTGCATTGTGTTGTTGGTTCTGTATTCTATGTTGAGTCCTCGTTCCTTTAGTATATTACCCACCCTGTGTGTGACTTTGTTGTTGTAAGTCATTATGTGCCATTTGTTGCTTACTCTCTGCTGATTTGTTGTGTGATAAGTTGTGTTTGTATGTGTGTGTGTTTCATGGTTATGTGCTGTTTGTTTTTGTATTTTGTGGTTTATTTTGTCTACTCTCATTGCACCATATCCATTCTCCTGTGCAATTTGTTTTATTGTGTTCAGTTCTTGTGTGTAGTCATGCTTATTCATGGGTATTTTGTTCAGCCTGTGAAGCAAATATCTGAAGCTGGTTTCTTTGTGGGTTATGGGGTGATTGGATTGGTTGTGAATAATGATGCTGGTGATTGTGGGTTTTCTGTAGATTGTGAATTAATGTTTGTTGTTTCTCTTGTGTATAGTGAGATCGAAGAAATTAAGTTTTTCATCTTTTTGTGTTTCTATGGTGAATTGTATTTGTGGATGGATGGAGTTTATCTTATCATGAAGTTCTCTTACGCGGGACAGTGGTTCATCTATTAAGCAAATTATGTCATCTACGTATCTGTACCAATATATTATTTTGTACTGTTTTGGTATTACTGTTTTGTCAAAGATTTGTTTTTCTATCTGGTTTAGGAAAATGTCAGCTAGGAGGCCACTGATTGCGGATCCCATGGGTAGTCCATCTTGTTGAGAGTAAAATCTGTTGTTGAATGTGAAGTAGTTCTGTTCTGTGAGGAGCCTGAGTATGGCTAATATTTCTTGTATGTTTATTGTGGGTATGTTTCCTTGCAGTTGGAGGTTTCTTTCTATTATGTTGATGGTTTCTTCTGTTGGGATGTGTGTGTACATTGAAATTATATCAAATGAAACCAATGTTGCTGTGTTTGGTATGTTTTCATTTTTTATTTTTTTATTAAGTCACTTGAGTTCTTTAGACTTCTGTTGTCAGTGTATTTGTATATTGTCTGTAGCAGAGTGTGTGTGTGTGTGTGTGTTTGGCTAAGTGGTATGTTGGTGCTTTGGTGAAGTTAATTAATGGACGTATGGGTATTCCGGGTTTGTGAACTTTAGGCAATGATTTTAGGGTGGGGGCCTTGGGATTTTTCTGTATCATTTTTTTAATCTGTGTTTCTGTGAAAATTGTTTCTATGTTTCTCAGGGTTTTCTGTAACTTACTTTGGAATCGGTTTGTTGGGTCACTTGTTAATTCTGTGATGTTGTTGCTTTGGATGAATTCTAATGTTTTGTTTATGACTACTACTGAATTACCTTTGTCAGATTTTGTGATGATGGCATTTTCTTGTGTTAAGTTATTCTGTAGTTTTCTGTAGGTTTTTTCTTAATATGTTAACAACTAATTTACAGTTAAAAATAAAAATAGAACCCACTGATGATAGCACAAAAGTGCTGAAACATGTATGGGTGAAACAAAAGAAAAAAGATGTCTTGCATAAGGCGGAACTTCTCACCCCTTTTTCTATCTCCAAGCTCAATCGTTTGCTAAGTCCTAAACTGCAGAGATGCTCACTCTTTCTCAGGCAAGCTGAGTAAAGAATGCCACATCCGCACTCTAGGCAAGCTGGGAACGGAAGACCTCTATGGAGACTTCTTACAGTCCGCTCTTTGCCTCGGTTTCCCCTCCAGCAAAATCACTTACGCCAATTGCAGCACAAGTCACGTTAATTATGCATCACTTCCCAGTGCTGAGCAATGCCTGCTCTGGGAAGTGAACATATTCCCACAAAATTTCCCTTCCTCTGAACTTCTATTTTGCTCCACCCAGGCCACCCATCGAGGTTAGCGTCTGCACAAACACCATTTTTTCCGGAATTCTGACTCCCAGGAGAGTACTTCAAATTCCTTGGTCCTACATTCCCTTCAGAGGCCGGCGTATTTCATTCTCTTGCTCTTCACCTGATTTGCTTCAGACTCTGCAGACCGTGAATTCAGCGTGAAGTTGCTATAGTCATGAACACGCATATTTTGACCTCTGTTGACTGCTCCACTGTAGCTTTGCGCGGCTTTCTCGCATATTTCACAGAAAATGGGACAACGGACATTTATCAACAGGTGTACCAAAAGGTGTACCGATTGCTCTGAGCACTATGCGACTTAACTTCTGAGGTCATCAGTCACCTAGGACTTAGAACTAATTAAACCTAACTAACCGAAGGACATCACACACATCCATGTCCGAGGCAGGATTCGAACCTGCGATCATAGCCGTCGCTCGGCTCCAGACTGTAGCGCCTAGAACTGCACGGCCACTCCGGCTGGCCTCCGCTCTCTCCCAGGGCAGTAAATATCTACCCCTGCAGATACAATCTTCTTCCCAGCCCCTCTTTAGCTGATAGTGGCTTCTGAGAAACGCATTGCCCAAGTCACCCTTTCTGTCAGTACTCAGAGCTCTAATTAACTCCCAGACAGGCAGAACTGCAGAAATTCTTTGTACGTGGTGGTTGCCCGTATCAGCCAATGAAATTGTTGATAATTCGATTATGCATCGTAAACAGTGATCTAATATAAATAAAAACCTAAAAGAATATACAGAATGCTTAATGTATGGAGGCTACTTCTTGCTGCTTTACATGCCTGTGAGTGAATTTAGGCCTTGTGGCAGTTTCTCCGCTCGCTCGGCGACGGCCCGAGTGCTATAATTCCTCCGGTAGCCGCGTCCAGAGGCAGGAAGAGGATGTGGGGCTCACAGTACGTGTCAGACGCCTCGCGTCAGACTCACGTGTTGTGGGCGGATCACGCGTTTCGCGGCGAGCAGGGTGCGCGTGAGGTTGCCGTGCGAATCGGCCACCTGCCGGCGAATGCATGCAAATTGGAAAGGCGCTGCTCGCCTCGCCTCGCCCCGCCTCACCGTAATGCGATTTGCTGGCCGAAACGCCGTAATTGACAGAGCACGCAGGTAGCCCACTAGCGGCACTGTAGTAACGGGGCGCGTGTGAGCAGCTGCGGCGGACAGCTAGCCTTCTGGCTGGCGCGCACGCCACGCGAACCGTTAATTACCGACGGGGAACGAGGCGTGTTGTGCCGGGCTGTAGGCTGAGCTGGGCTGTAGCAGCGACACGGGAGCTGAATTTGCCTCGTTCCCCTGCCGGTTCGTAGTTGACTGACATCGCTGGAAAATATTGACATTCTAAGGATTCTGCAGAGGATGAATGACGTGGAGGATGCGTAGTGTGAAAAATGTCTACGTCCAATGCTGTCTCGATCATCTCGGCAAATGGAGCCGCATATAGCATATTGCAAATCCGGGAGGCGTGGAGTACTCACTGTAACGGTCTTCCTCCCCTCTCCGGCCACCTTCCCATTCTGTCAAATAAAACTTCCTGTCAGCTCAGCTTTCAACGTACCAAACATTGCTACACTTTTAATGATAATAAAGCTGAAAGAAATGAAATATTTTAATGATAGCAACTACTTGTCTTTACGAGTGGCGTTCAGTTAGTAATGCGACACGTTTTTCTTCTGAGAACAGGTTGGTTTTGTTCAGGATTCCAATACACCTTGTTTGGGCTACAAATCATCTACATCTACAGCTACATACATACTCCGCAATCCACCATACGGTGCGTGGCGGAGGGTACCTCGTACCACAACCAGCATCTTCTCTCCCTATTCCACTCCCAAACAGAAAGAGGGAAAAATGACTGCCTATATGCCTCTGTACGAGCCCTAATCTCTTTTATGTTATCTTTGTGATCTTTCCGCGAAATGTAAGTTGGCGGCAGTAAAATTATACTGCAGTCAGTCTCAAATGCTGGTTCTCTAAATTTCCTCAGTAGCGATTCACGAAAAGAACGCCTTCTTTCCTCTAGAGACTCCCACCCGAGTTCCTGAAGCATTTCCGTAACACTCGCGTGACGATCAAACCTACCTGTAACAAATCTAGCAGCCCGCCTCTGAATTGCTTCTATGTCCTCCCTCAATCCGACCTGATAGGGATCCCAAACGCTCAAGAATAGGTCGTATTAGTGTTTTATAAGCGGTCTCCTTTACAGATGAATCACATCTTCCCAAAATTCTACCAATGAACCGAAGACGACTATCCGCCTTTCCCACAACTGCCATTACATGATGGTCCCACTTCATATCGCTCTGCAGTGTTACGCCCAAATATTTAAGCGACTTGACTGTGTCAAGCGCTACACTACTAAAGAAGTATTCAAACATTACAGGATTCTTTTTCGTATTCATCTGCATTAATTTACATTTACTATATTTAGAGTTAGCTGCCATTCTTTACACCAATCACAAATCCTGTCCAAGTCATCTTGTATCCTTCTACAGTCACTCAACGACGCCACCTTCCGGTACACCACAGCATCATCAGCAAACAGCCGCACATTGCTATCCACCTTATCCAAAAGATCATTTATGTAGATAGAAAACAGCAGCGGACCTACCACACTTCCCTGGAGCACTCACACCCTCACCTCCGATGAACACTCACCATCGAGGACAGCCTACTGGGTTCTACTACTTAAGATGTCTTCGAGCCACTCACATATTTGGGAACCAATCCCATATGATCGTACCTTAGTTAGGAGTCTACAATGGGGCACCGAGTCAAACGCTTTGCGGAAGTTAAGAAATATTTTCAGTCTGATACCATTCATCCAAGGTTCGCAAGATATCATGTGAAAAAAGGGCGAGTTGCGTTTCGCAAGAGCGATGCTTTCTAAAGCCGTGCTGATGCATGGACAGCAACTTCTCTGTCTCAAGGGAATTCATTATATTCGAACTGAGAATATGTTCGAGAATCCTGCAACAAACAGATGTTAAGGATATTGGTCTGTAATTTTGAGGATCAGTTATATACAGGCTTCACCTGCGCTTTTTTCCAGTAGCGTGGGACTTTACGTTGGACAAGAGATTCGCGATAAATGCAAGCTAAGTAAAGAGCCAATGCAGTAGAGTACGCTCTGTAAAAACGAATTGGAATCCCATGAGGACCTGGCGATTTATTTGGTTTCAACCCATTCAGCTGCTTCACAACCCTGTAGTTTTCGACATCTCTGTACAGTGTGCGTTATACCACATTGCTGGGAGGGCCTGTATGCCCACGTGGTACCACTCTACTGTTCGACGTCGGAGAGCTAACGCCTCGCTTGATCAATAACATCCCCAATACCCACGAACTGCTTCCTCGGAGTGCGTCCCTCATTGGACCAAACAGATGAAAGTCTGAAAGTGCGAGATCCGGGCTGTAGAGTCGATAAGGAAGACAATGTGAGTTGTTCTCTGGTGTGGACGCTTCCATGGCGGTCTTGTCTAGTCATGGAGAAGGAGAAGTTCGTTTTCATTTTTGTGACGACGGACACGATGAAGTTGTTTCTTCAGTTTTCTGACGGTGGCACAATACACTTCCGAGTCAATCGTTGCACCATGAGGAAAGACATCAAACAGAATAACGCCTTCAGAGTCCCAAAAGACCATCGCTATGACTTTACAGGCTATAGGTGCGGGTTTTAAAGTTTTCTTCGGAGTCTGGGTGGCGTTGCGCATCTCTATGGATTGCCACTTTGCTTCCAGTTCTAACTGATGAACCTGTGATGACGTTCGATTATCACGATAAGTGTCGTAGCGTGCAATCAGTTCCGTTGCTCCTTACCGCCTTCCGTTAGACGACGAGGAATCCATTGGGGACACACCTTTGAGTACGACAACTGGTGGACGAGTTATCACCGCTACCAACAGACATATTCAGTAGCGAAGTGCTTGTGATCCATTTACCATCTCGAATACGTGCTTACGTACCAACATTGCAGCCGTGTCACCTGTGTGCGATTGGTCGGCACATGTAAGATCGCGCCCCCTTTTTTGCAATCCTGACAGACGCCTCGCCCAAAGACTGACCGTGGTATCAGTCTCCTTAGACATTCTGGAAGGGGCTACCTGCGAATATCCACAATGCTCTCGTTTTCCGCCAGAAGATACTCAGGGACAGTTCTCTTCTTGAAACGCACCTCTGTTACAGATGCCATTCTGAAGGCTGTGTGATTTTACTGTGGCTGGCATTGTCAAAGCTTCACCCTCCATAGCCGGTGGTGAACTGGAGGCGAGCTCGCGGCCGCAGACTACATGTACCTGGCGTGTCAACGTCCGAGGGCTTCTCCGCGGTCATTTCCGGTGCGGTTCTCCTCTTGCTACCTGCGACGGTCGTTCGCTGCAGTACGGGAAGCCAGGATCCGTTTATCTTAAAGCTTTCCTGTTCCTTGTTGAAGCTGTTCGCTTGTTTTTGTATTTCTACAGCTTCTCTGAACAAGCGCGTTGTGATAGTCTTTCTCTACAGCCAGAACTTAAGTGTCGGCGAATTTTATCACTTGGTCAGTCTCACTCAGTGTGTGCTCTGCCACGGCCGATTTCTCCACCTGCCCCAGCGTCCAATGTCGCATACGTTCTTTGATTCCTGGTGTTGATTGATCGTCCAGTCATTCCGACATAAACTTTTCCGCATGTGCCTGGTATACGGTATATTCCCGACATTGCAAGTGGGTCCCGTGTCTCCTTTGCCAATTTAAGACACTCTTTGATCTTCCTTGTCGCTTTGAAAATTGTCTTTACGCCATGTTTGCGCAATATACGGCCGATTATATCCGTCACTCTGGGAATGTATGGCAGCAAGGCCGTACCCGACATTTCTTTTTCTGATTCCTTACTTCGCCGAGTGTTTGGCTCTGTTACACTAATATAATTTGTGGAGTACCCATTGCTCCTCAGAACACGTTCCAGGTGTTGCATTTCCGTCTGAGGGGTTGCGGCTCACATATTCGTCATGCTCCAGTTACGAGCGTATTAATCAGAGCGTATTAATCATGCCTCATTTCTGTCTCAGGTATGTGAAATGCCGCCACCTATAGAAACTTCATGAAGATATAGGGACTGAAGCGAGAATATTACAAGAAGTCCTTCAACAAATTCCTCTTCTTTCTTCTTTTTTTTTCATCTGAAATTGGACAAGGAAAGGAACGTGATGCAAATGGTTCAAATGGCTCTGAGCACTATGGGACTTAACATCTATGGTCATCAGTCCCCTAGAACTTAGAACTACTTAAACCTAACTAACCTAAGGACATCACACAACACCCAGCCATCACGAGGCAGAGAAAATCCCTGACCCCGCCGGGAATCGAACCCGGGAACCCGGGCGTGGGAAGCGAGAACGCTACCGCACGACCACGAGATGCGGGCTGAACGTGATGCATTACTTACTGAACACCCCTCCTACCGGTGAATGAGGTGGGGAAGGCGACCCTTGCTTCCACATAGCTTGTAGTATTACATCACCGAATGAAGATTTTAATAGGGTGGTCTGGGGTGGGTGAGGAGATGTCTGTGTGCTAACCTGCACAACATGAGAACGCTTTCTTTTCAGATGGGCCACCGCACGCCCAGGTCATCCTTTTGGTGTTTTGCAACGTTTAGACCGCAGTCGCAGCCAAGGCTGGGAAGTCGGTGGGCGGGCGTCACGTGGCAGGAAGCTGCGGTGACGGTGCGACCGCCGGCAGGAAGGAGCGAGCGATCCGGCCGGCCCTCTGCCTGCGCCGCTGCCTCTGAGCTGGCTCCAGCGGCCGCCGCGAGGTGTGAGTTACGGCCGAGACTCGCGGGAACCGGAAGCCGGCGCCGCTCCGCCAAGAGTCGCCGGCCCCTCCACACCTCGCCTTCCGTTGCGCGGCCGATCGCTCCCTCTCACCCACTGCTAGAAACCTGGAGCTGCTAGTTCCATACCTTTTTCCCCCTCTTAGAAAAAAAAAATGTAAGTATAATAGGTGTTCAGAAATTCATTGTCCTAACTGACAACGAAGTCCAGTCACAGTGACGTGACCACCAGCTACATTCGACCTCTACGTGCAATAACCACTCACAGACGGCACGTCGTTGAACCAGCAGTGGTTGGTATATAAAATTTGTTGGTGGGGACGAGTAAGATATTGCAGTCTTTGTCGTAAAGCGGAAACGGAACGATGTACGTGACGTCCAAAAGGGCTTGTTCGTTGGGTTTTGGGACAATGTTGGAAGCTTTCCTGAAACGGCTAAGTTTGCAAACTGTTCGCGTGCTGCCGTGGTTAAAGAATACCATGGAGGACACTATAGCGCTATTCAAAACCTAACTGCACCAAGGACCAAAGATATTTATCAGTATGGCTAGGGCTCCCCGTCGGGCAGACCATTCGCCGGGTGCCGGTCTTTCAATTTGACACCACTTCGGCGACCTGCAGTCGATGAGGATGATAGCATCATGATGAGGACAGCATACACCCAGTCCCTGGGTGCATAAAATTCCCCAAGCCAGTCGGGAATCGAACCCGAGTCCAGCATTGACAATTCGTCACGCTGACCATTCAGCTGCCGGGGGCGGACAGGACCATAGATGACAAGGGTGAACGACGGTTGCGGTGAAGTGTGCGGGCGAATAGATGTGCACCTGTTGAGCAACTGACCGCTCAGGTGAACCGCTGTACTACCAACAATGTCTGCTCAACGACCGTACAGCGAACGTTGCTGTGTACAGGCCCCCACAGCAGGCACCTGGTACTGGCAACCTTCCTGACTGCAGTTCAGTGTCGACGAGGTCTGGAATTTGAACGCCAGTCTCTACCTCAACTGAAGTCCACTGAGTGGCGAAGGGTCGTCTTTTCAGCATTACGCTTTTATCAGTTGGCGTGTACTCTGTGGAACGTCTTAACGCGAACTCCCTGCAGCCCGGAGGAGTGACCATTTTGATCTGGGGAATGTTTTCGCGGCATTCTCTGGATGACCTTGTCATTCTGGAAGGCACAGTAAATCAACACAAGTACGCATCTATCCTTGGTGACCATGTTCATCTCTACACGCGGATTGTTTTTCTTCAGCATTATGGCCTCTACCAGTTTGACAATGAAAAGTGTCAAAGAGCTCGCAGTGTACATCCGTGGTTCGAAGAACACCACGATGAGTTTATCGTACTTTCCTGGCCACTAAACTCCCCGAATTTAAACCCAGTCGAGAATCTATCGGACCATGTCGATCCTGAAACAAGATGCCCAGTGCATCTGGGCAAGTCACTGGAATCGGTATGGCTCCACATCCCTGCCAGTACTCCTGGGACCTCACTGACTCTGTTTCTTCACATCTTGCAGCGGCCCGTGCCACAAAAGGTGGTTAATTATGCTTATGATAGGTGATCACATTTATGTGAATTGACACTTTATTTTTTTGAATGATCGGGTGTCGGAAACACATACTGAGTGAGGACAATGTAAACGTAAGTATGTCCGTACCGAAGGAGATACACAAAAAATACTTTCGTTTAAAAACTACACTAAAGTTGACGACCGGATTAAAACCCACGTGCGGGATGCGTCAGAGTAGAGAGTGATTCTGAAAAGTCTGAGAATCGTGCTCAGCTGTTGGAAGCTTGTGGGTATCCAGTCGGACGTATTCCTGAAACGTTACCATTCAGTAGGAACGAAGCGTTGGACAACTCAGCGTTGTGGGTACTCTGTCGAAGTTTTCTTGCTAGAAACGGTAACTCCTACATGCTTTTCGAACGCTTCTCAAACTGGGAGATTATAAAGTGGATCAAGAACTTTGAAGAGAGTTCGCCAACGACGATAAGGAAGCCTGGAAAACAAAAGACACTGCGTACTCCTGAAAACGTCGAGCGTGTAAGAGCTGCAATGGGAAGAAGTTCCCGTCACTCAGCTCGCCAGTATGGCACTACACGAACAGTACACGTATTTTACACAATATCTACACTAACACCCTCACAAGATCCGAATTATTCGGGTTCTTGGAAACAGGTTACGTGAATCGAAGTCGGTTTTGTGAAGATATTTTGGATTCATTTAATGCGGATCAAGACCTGTAAACAATTTGTGGATGAGTCGAAACCCATTTCTTTCTGTCTGGTTGTACCAACAAGTAGAACATTAGGTTTTGGAGTGACATCATCGTTAGACAACAGCGTCAGCAGCCCGTCCATTCCAGAGACGTTACAGAGTGGTGCGCTATGTCTTCACCAACGATCAAGGGGCCGTACGTTTTCGAAGGTGATCTAACAGTGTTGTGACAGTGCCTTCACAGAGACAGGTTGGGAAACTTTCTCTCTCTACAACTTCCTCAATACGAAGTAAACAAGGAGACATTTTCAACGAAACGAAGCAAGCTTACACAATAAAATTAAGCATGGCCTCTTCATTTCTCTTCTTGTGAGGTTACGTGAAGAGTAAAATGTATCAGGAAAACCCACAGCGCACAGAAGAAGCAATGAGAAATAGATCCAACAGAAGAGGTTCAGATTCTGCCGGTAATGTTGCAGAATGTGATAAATAACTTTAAGGCTCACGTGGAACAGCGGCTATGCCCAAACGGACGTCAGCTTATTGGAGTTATTTGTAAGACTTATTTATATTTACTTGATTTTTTTGTGCTTTTTATGTAACTTGAAGTGGTACTGTTTGCAAATATGTTATTGAATTTTTCTACATCCTTTTCAAAACATAGGTTTACTGTGCCACATCCTGTTCAACAATTACACGAGGTCGTTACAGACAGTTTGCAGCAAACATATGGGCCACTATCGTGGGCGACTACTTGCTTGGACCCTGAATGTTGTCTCCACGGCTCAGGTCAGTGTACTGACTGTTCTTGCAACAACTCCTGACGAAGTTATTGGAAGAGAGTACCGAAGTATAAGCCACTTAGAAAAGAAATAAGAAGTAAAATAGGAAAGCTAAGGCGAAATCACTGCGTGAAAAGTGTGAAGAAATCGAAAAAGTAATTTTTGTCGGAAGGACTGACTCAGCTTGTAGAAAAATCAAAACAACCTTCGATGAAATTAAAAGCAAGTGCACTAACATTAAGGGTGCAAAGGCTATTCCACTGTTCACTGCAAATGGAAAGAGAACGCTGTAGGCCTCTATGAGGGAAGAACTTGTCTGATTACGTGATAGAAGAGAAAACAGGAGTCGATAGAGAGAATCTGAATTAAAATAGCTTTAGAAGACTTAAAATCAAATAAAGCAAAAGGGACAACACTGCAACGGAATTTCTGAAATCATTGGGGGAAGTTGAGAGTTGGCAATACTCTCGTAGAATTTAAAGGTTGGCTACAGCGCACATACACAAGCTCTGGATCCAAGATATTGTTGTCGCGCTTCGCAGCACACGGATTAATTAGTGGCAGTTTGGAAGCTAGTGTAGGAGCCCGCCTGCTGTGGTGCGCACGTGTGTTGGGCGAGGGGTCGTCGCCGAGCTGCTGTACTGCCGTGTCCGCCAGCAGCGACACAGGATTTGGTACTGAGATGATATTTTTTATAATTTGCAGCGCGCTTATTAATTTAAAGAAAAGGGTTTGTGTATGTGCGTAGCAGCAGACGGTAATTTTGATAATGATAGGAGTTGAATTCTTAAGGGGAAACCATTGTTAGATTAAGTAT
Source organism: Schistocerca piceifrons (assembly GCF_021461385.2). NCBI lineage: Eukaryota > Metazoa > Arthropoda > Insecta > Orthoptera > Acrididae > Schistocerca > Schistocerca piceifrons. Next base: position 444,615,246 of record NC_060142.1, on the reverse strand, counting down.
TGATTTTTGTCATTGATTTCTTTTGTAATTGTCAGGGAATTGTTTCACTATGTATTTAATTGAGAAGTATTTCAGTCTGTCTCAAGAGTGTGATTAATTTGCAATATTGCTTTAATGCCACTGAAGGCACATTTACATACAAAGCGATTGTTCAAAGAGCTTCTAGCGTTTTGAATTGAATGAGAAAGAATCGCTTTCAGAATATAGTTTTTTTTTTAAAAAAAAAAAAGAATTATGTGTTTGGGTTATCATTTATCGAGTTTAGATTTGACCAAACCCTTTCTCTTGAATTATATGTAGTTGTAGTAAGCAACCGCAGCAACAGCAGGAGCCGCTCTGTAATGGTAAAGTTAACAAGAGTACAAGCACGAGATTTTCCGTAGAAAACACGAGACAAGAAGATAGAGCTCGCCACTTTCAAAGTGACAAAGAAACGACTATTCATGTTGGTGTTTGCAATGTATGAGACTGGCGATATACCAAGAAGCATTCGGTAAAACATCACCCACACAATTCCGAAGACAATAAGAGCCCAAAAATGGAAAATAAAAGTGAAGATCTCTCACGTAACGATCAGTTTGGTTTTAGGAAAGGTAAAGGAGTCAGATAGGCAGTTGATATTGGAAGCAAGACGGAAGAGGAGTCAAGACACGTCTACAGGATTTCTCGACCTGGAAAAAGCGTTCGACAATGTCAAATGGTGCAAGATATTCGAAATTCTGAGAAAAATATTCGTGAGCTATAGGAAAAGGTGGCTAATATTCAACATGTACAAGAACCAAGAGGGAACAACAAGATTAGAGGACCAGAAACGAAGTGCTCTGATCAAAATGGGTATAAGACGGGGATATACTCTTTCGCCTCTTCTAGTCAGTCCATACATCGAAGAATGACTAAGGCACGTAAAACAAAATTTTATGCCTGGGATTAAAAATTCAAGGTGAAGGGACGTCAATAATAAATAAGATTGTGTGATGACGTTGATACAGTAAAAGTGAAGAAGAATTACAGGATGTATTGAATGGAATGAGTAGTCTAATGAGTACAGAATATGTGTTCAGAGAAAATCGAAAAGAGACGAAAGAAGCAGAAATGAGTACAGCGAAAAAGTTAACATTAGAACTGGGGATTACGAAGTATACGAAGTTCAGGAATTCTACTTCCTAGGCAGCAAAATAACCCATGACGGACGTAGCAAGGGGGACATAAAAAGCAGACTAGTAGTGGGAAAAAGGGCATTCCTGGCCAGAATAAGCCTACTTGTATAAAAAAAAGACTACAGAAGAGTGTTGAAAATTAGATGGACTGATTAGGTAAACAATTGGGAGGTCCTCCGCAGAATCAGCGATGAAAGGAATATATGGAAAACACTGACAAGAAGCCGGCCGGGGTGGCCAAGCGGTTCTAGGCGCTTCAGTCCAGAACCGCGCGACCGCTACGGTAGCAGGTTCGAATCCTGCCTCGGGCATGGATGTGTGTGATGTCCTTAGGTTAGTTAGGTTTAAGTAGTTCTAAGTTCTAGGGAACTGATGACCTCAGATGTTAAGTCCCATAGTGCTCAGAGCCATTTGAACACTGACAAAAAGAAGCGACAGGATGATAGATTATCTAAAAATAAAATTCAACATCTCTTTTTAATATGTTGATGATGGAGAGAATGGGTAGTGGGGGGAGGGGGGCGGGAGGCAGCTAAGTAAGAGGCTAAGAGGCACGATATTCTTACGACTGTTGCAGCCTTATGATGACTGTCATTTTAGGACGATATTTGTATTTCGGTAAAGTTTTATTGAAACGTTAAACAAAAAACACAGGATGTCAATGGATATTATGTACTTTGCTTTTCACCAAAGAATCAATATCTGTTACCGCTTTTCGAATAATGCTAATTCGAAAACAATCCCTTACAATGAACTCTGCCAGTGAGCGTCTGTGGGTGCATTTCGTTCTCTTCATTGCGTAAAAAAGCAGCATCTGCATGTAAGTCTAAACAACGTCATATAGTACCTACTTGTGTAATGAAAATTTACTTTGGGTAAACAGAAATCTACGAGACTAATTTTCAAGCAAATGTCACACTTTAGGTGTATAAGTTCTAGCTGTAACAGATTTTCCACGCTGTCGACCTAACCGGAGCTTTTTCTTTAATTTCCGTTTTCTTTTTTTTTTTTTTTTTTTTTTTTCTTCAAGTTGTGAGCTTCAGCGTCTCGCTGTTCGGTTTCCAAGTGTCCATAATCTTTTGCATGGAAATCCATTGTAATGTTGTTGTAAACTGAACTTTTTGTTGTGTTCAAAGTTTTGAAGCACATTAATAGAACACCAAACGTATCAATACACCATCACGTAGAGCAAACATTTAGGTTTGGCGTCCTGCAATGATACGTAGATATTAATGTGTCTGACCGCTTTTAAGTTGTTAACCCGGCCATCATGCTACTTTTCAACCCTTTAAAAACAGCTACTTCACATTTTAAGGGGAGACTCCGCCCTAAAACTTTAATGTTTTCAAAAATATTTAATGGTTATTTCACATCTTTGAAGTCTTTACTCTTAGATTCCAGAACGGTTTGGCTGTATTCGAATTACAAATATCTCTAAGAAATGTTCTAAATATTGACTGCATAAGGGACTGTCGTACACCGGAAGATGCCAAAGATAATTTTTGGTTTATGTCACCTTCAAACAGAACCATCTTTACTCTTACCTTGATGTAAACTCAAACTGGAAAATACAAGTTGCAAGATTCCCAGAAAAACTGAAGCGAAGCAATTGGCAGCTAGTCGTTGGAAGCCAATTACTGTGCCTGTTGACTTTAAATATAAAATTAGGGAGTACCCTGAAGTCCTGTTCAGCACAGTCAGCAAGCTCCAAGCAAACAGGTATTGGCTTGCAGTCAGATATCTCTAACATTGCATCTCCTCAAGAAGAATGTGTTTAGATTTTTATTCAGACAAGTCAAGAAAAGGCAACACTGATCTTGTAAAGGCAAGCAGAAGCCTCGCATAAACAGAGAGGAAAGATGTTTTGGTGCGAATGAATTTTAGTGTGTAAGTGTTTTGTTGTGGCATTTATTTTTCGATAAAATGTTAAAATCCATTTTACTATAAGCTTGTTTTTCTGAGTGCCAATGTTTTCATCATAAATATTGATCAACCCAAATGAAATTTTTGCAGGACATAGTCTTGAATCGTCCACATAGTTCTGTGCATTAACATTATCGAAAATGTAATTTGTTTATTCTATCATCACATTTATGTATCGATAATTAAATAACCCTTAAGACTGAAATTTGAAATAAACACTGAAAACAAATTATCTTGTGAATGTACCTACAAAATCCGGCATGTGAAAACTGTTGTGTGTGTACCAAAAACTGGTTTCCAAGAACACGATTAACATCATATTAAAAATTGAGAACTCGAAAACCAATGAAGTTATGGGTTTCACAACGTGGGTATTGCTACCTCTTTACATAATAGATTTGGTTACTATGGGCAAAGTAGAAGAAAACTTAAATTTCTGGGTGGAGTATCTAAGGCTAAGCCTAACCTAATTATGGTCATTCCTCTGAAGGTAGCATATTGTTTGAATTTCTCCTGCACTGCCAGTGTAGTCCAGTGAAACTGTCAGAAAAAAAGCCTGTACCTTGCAAAAGATGGGATAGAAGATTTTATTTTTTTAACTCGTTCGTATTGTTGGAAACGTTAGAAAACCAAGTTTTGTGAAAACATTTCTCTTGGGAAAACTTTCTGCAGTCAAAAAACTTCGAAAATTTCGGACTTTTCTCAGTTTTTTCAAAATCTCTCAGTTTCATTTGCTTCTATCGCTTTGACGTTTAGTTTCTTTTTTAAAGAGCACAAAATTCTCTACAAATCTGATCCTTACCATTTTTTCTACTCCCAGTATTTAGTGCGCTATAGAGCGTCAAAAAATACCAATTTTTTAAATTTCGAGCAAAGTGGCAAATTACGTAATTTTTGAACACTGTTATTTCAGTTTCTATTTGTGTAGTATAAACATATAACTCATCATGTTATTCATTGGAATTTACCATCTCACTCTGCTGCAGGGCCAGGACAAACAGCATCATATTCAGTAACTACGAACACATTCGCGTCGGACTGCGTGAAGTTTATTTCTGTTACAATACGTAATACGATTACATGCAGGTGCCGTACATTTTCTACAGTTGATTGACGTTAATGATCAGTTATAAGAAAAAGTATGTAGGAATCGTACTTTAGCGGACAAAAGCGTATTTATTCTTTGGCGGGCGGAAGGCGATTATCTCTGGTGATTGTTCACAGCGCGCTGACAGCTACTAACACACAACAATAAGGGTCCTATAGTTTGGAGTCGCTTCCATTCAGTATTATGTTGTGGTGCTGAATATGAGTATGTCTGACATGAATTTGTGTTTCATTTGCGAAAAAACTGTGGTGAGTGGTGGACGCAATGTGAAAAAGAAGGGACTGAGCACACTTATCGACTGTAGTGCTAAACGCAGGGAGTCTGCTCACACTCGTTTTATTGAAGCAGATCGATCAGGCAATTGGAAACTTCGTCTTGAAAGCGTGCGAAAAATACTTCCCTACTTCCATTCAGCTGGACATTTTATGTACGCTAAAAGTGACCACCACTACTTACAGGATATGTTGAGACTCGAGAAAAAAATGGATTTATCAGAATATGAGAAGTTCACAACGAAAGGGCATTTTACAATCCGGCGATCAGAAAAGTATTGGTCAGGGGTTCCTTCTGACATGACTATAGAACAAACATTGATGAGAACCATGAAGAGTTCTGGAGGACTTACTTCTGGCCGAGGAATTACGGATAGTGTATTAACCAGATGGACATTATGATTCACATGCAGAACGTTTGTGAAGAAATTGAGTCGTATTGCGAAGTGAGGGCAGTAACATCAGAACAGCATGTAGATGCAAGAAGTCACATCGAACGAGATGGCATAGACTTGCTTAAGCTGCATGATTGGTTTTCAGTGCACCCTCCCTTCCCTGAAAGTGATTTTATAATGTCTATCTGCTGTGGTGTTGACGGAACGAAGGATGTTAATTGTCATATGTGTCACGATGAGGGGGAAAAAGTCATGAAAAGAATAGTTAATGACAATTTCCACGATATAAAGTTCCGTAGAAAAGATAAAGTTGTGACTCTCCTCTCTGCGTTCAATTCTATAAAAGCTGGGAGCACTAAAATTACTAGTGTTGATCCTTTAACTCTTTTCCAAAGGATTTGTTTAATGAAACAAAATGAAGAAGAGTTAAAAGCCATTCTGAAATATGAACTTGCTCCTTACCCAATGTCCCTATTCTCAGAAAAAGGCATGCGAAGAGGAACAAAATCTTCGTTCTACAATGCCTTCGTTCCAGTGGAAAATGTGAAGTCAGGTGGACCGAGTAAATTTTTTGTCATTGATGGAGGGTACCTTATCCACAAAGTGACTTGGACTCGAAATGTTTGCTTCAAGTCAATAGCCCAAAGCTACGTTTCTTAACTGCAACGTCATTTTGGATCTCAGTTTGCTATTGTATTTGATTGGTATCCATGTGAGGAAGGCAAAAGTAGCACAAAGAGTGCTGAGAGGATTCGTAGGTCCAAAAAACATTCTTCGGTTGACGTTGTGGTCGAATCAGAGATGGTGAACCAAGTCCCTCAGGACAAGTTCTTGTACAACGAACGAAACAAGATGCGTTTGATCACACTTCTTAAAAAGGAATTTCTGGAGTGTAGCATTGAAGTGCACCAGGCACAAGAAGATGATGACGTTATGGTTGTAACATCTGCCATTTCAAGAACCAAAGATTTTGGAAGTGTTGTCATTGTAGGAGAAGATGTTGACCCGCTTGTGCTCATGACCGGTTTGGGGCAAGGCATTGAAAACTTTTTTTTTTATGCCAGGAAGAGGAAATGCAGAAGACAAGTGGTTTTTCACTGCATCTTACAAGTTTGACAGTGAATATATTCTGTTCACTCACGCCTTTGGCAGATGTCATACAACATCCGCTTTTTTTGGTCAAGGGTAAATTATGTGCTGCAGCATTGTTGCGAAAAATGAAAACCTACCTCAGCGCTTTACACGTTCAATAAACCACATGCTACCGGTGAAGAAATAATAACAGCAGGAGAACAGGTTACTATCGCATTGTATAGTGGAGGTGTCAGCAGTTCCCACACACTAGACCATTTGCGGTACCAGCTATTCGCCAAGTCTTCCACAAAAAGCAAACTGAATCTTGTACGGTTGCCACCTACAAAAGACGCTGCACAACATCATTCGTTGCGGACTTACCAACAAGTTCAAAGTTGGATGGGAAACTGGAAACCTCCTGAGAAATGGGGCTGGAATCACAATGACCACGGTCCAATACCCGTTGTAATGAGCCAAGATCCAGCACCTGAAGCACTTCTTCACATTGTTTCATGCTCATGCAAGCTGAACTGTGGTGGAGCGCGCTCGTGCAGAAAAGCGGGTTAGAAATGTTCTTCAATTTGCAAGAAATGTATTGGGGTGAACTGTGAAAACGTGCCAAAATTTTTATATGAAGACAGTGAAGATGTTATGGAGGATGTTGAGGAAGTCGCTGACGAAATCAACGAACTTGCTGAGGCTGACTCGTTGTTTAAAGACGAGATCAATCTGGGATCAAATATATGTATAGACGCTGAATCCGTAATTCAAGGTATTTCTGGGGACACTGTGGAACCTGGTCCATCGAAACGTTGGAAGTGATGCTCAAATCTGTCTCAAGTGCGCTAAAGTGCGATATTACAAGTATTACACACCCAGAACTGTCAACAATTTTTAGTAACTGACAATGCATTTTAATTGTAATAAAGCTATTTATTTTTAATGTCAACTGTGTGGCTTTTATACACAAGAATAATTACCTACCTAATTAGGTTGCCTGTTGCAGCTAATAATAGTTCAGTTTCCTGAGACAATTTATTTTGTGTGCCTGTGTGTGTGTGTGTGTGTGTGTGTGTGTGTGTGTGTGTGTGTGTGTGTGTGACTTAATGATGTATTTTTATATTTATAGTTTTACAAATACCATGGCTGAGGTTGCCCATAGTGAACTTCAGGTAGTGATGTAAGAATCACAATAGTTGGGTGCCCAGCAATCCTCATGTTGCATACAGAGATTGAATACCTGAAAGTGAGGTGGTAAATTCCAGCATATAACATGATGTATAATGTATTTATACTACACAAACAGAAACTGAAAAAATAGTGTTCAAACATAAGGTGTCTTGCCACTATGCTCAAAATTTGAAAAATTGGTATTTTTTGAGGAACTGTAGCGCCTTGGATATTGGGAGTACAAAAAATGGCAAGACTCAAATTTGTACAGAATTTTGTGCTCTTTAAAAAAGAAAGTAAACGTTAAAGCGATAGGAGCAAAAAAAACTGAGATATTTTGAAAAAACAGAAAAAAGGCCGAAATTTTCCAAGTTTTTTGACTGCAGAAAGTTTTCCGAAGCGAAATTTTGTTGGCAAAACTCGGTTTTCTAATCTTTCCAACCAAGCTCTCGCTCGCCCTTTTTTTATGGTCATATTTTGTTCTATATTGTTCGTTGAATTTGTTCGTGGCGGATGTCCGATGACACTCGTTCAGACTGTTCGTTGACCCGTTCACTCAGTTTTCTTTTTTTTTATTACAAAGGGTAGCTGAACCCTATGACAGAACACGCTGTGCTACCGTGCCGGCTACATTGCCTACTTTTCCGCTACAAAGACTTGGTATTCGGTGTCTGCACATACAGATTTTGATTCTAAGAACCTCACAAGGCGAATGCTGCAAATATTCGCTCGAAAAGGCCTGGTCTTCCTGACAAACGGTTCAAATGGCTCTGAGCACTACGGAACTTAACATCTGACGCCATCAGTCCCCTAGAACTTAGAACTACTTAAACCTAACAAACCTAAGCACATCACACACGTCCATGCCCGAGGCAGGATTCGAACCAGCGACCGTAGCAGTCGCGCGGTTCCGGACTGAAACCCCTAGAACCTCTCGGCCAACGTGGCGGGCCCTTCCTGACAGTCTTGTCAGTCTTCATTAGGGAATATCTTACATATTTCAATACATATTTAGCCTACTTTGTGTCGTTTCCAGGGAACAACACGAGGAGGCAGTCTCTTTCCGTCCCCGATAAAATGTATTTATGATATTTAGAAGATTGCCAGTGATTGCATTAAACTACTTTTGAATATTTACAATTTTTTCAAAGATTCTGACGTTTTAGTCGTCATTGTAGCTACTGTGCGTAGGCCACACAAGTCACAAATGATTTTAAGGTCCTATCGGTTCGAAGTTCCTTTAAAGTCTTTTCAGTGTTTCGTCAGTGTTCTCCTGAATATACAGTATCCAGCATTTCCCCATGAAAGATGTGCATGTGCAGAACACATTCATATGCGGCAGCGTTTTTCCTCATTTTCCTTATCGGCTGGAACGAGCCCGCAACACTGAACTTGTTTCCACAAACATTGATTAAAATTATAACTGCAACCAGTAACCTCTGTTCCAGGAAACAAACTGTTAGCTGTTCGGATGATGGAAGGTTCGAAATGCATCATCAGAGATGCCGGGTTCCATTCAGGCACGTTAGTTTCATTAGCTTTAAGAAAACTTTCATATGTTCCACACTTTTTGTTTTTCAGCGAAGCGTGGATTATAAACAACTGTCCCAAGTGCTTGCTCGAACTCTTTGAATGTTTCATCCACAAAGAATTATCCACAATTTGGTAAACACACTTTACCCTTTTCGCTGGCAAACACCAGTATTCTGTCATTCGGTCCCCTGTTATCATCTGCAAGTAAAAAATTGTTATCTTCATTCATTAGTAAATTATTTTCTTGCAATAATATTTCTTCAGAGAGTTGGGATCTTGCATAGGTTTCATATGTTTTCCCTAATGCGATGTTCCTATTGTTTCGGACTTCTATGTGATGGTGATGATGTTACTATGTTGTAGCCTCGACTGAAGAGTTGCCTTACTTCTTCAACGTAATTTGGTTAAACTGTAGCGTCTGCTTCTTTCGCCCGCTTCTTTGCGCTGACGCTGACAAAATGTTTCCGCACTTCATTTGCTGCTTCATCTGGAATACAAACATGGCTACCTTTCCCTAAAACTGTGTTTGTTTGAGAATAATCTTCCTTTGCATTTATTGTTTTTAAAGTTCACACAACGCCGGTAAGTAATTTCTTGTCCGTTGTAAATCGGTAAAGGCTTCCATTTGGCAGTATCGGCGAGCTCCATTATCTCAACACTAAAACACTGAACACTTTTGCCAGTCAGAGGTTAACTGCAGTACTGAATCTGGGAGAAAGCCGTGCATGCTATAAACTGGCGCGATGACCGGAAACTTGGGGCTTTGGACTGCCGCAGAATACGTCGCAGGCAGCAGCGAACAGGCTGGTGTATCGTACTTCTGGAACACCCTGACCACTACCTACAGTGCCCAGGGCTTCGTGCGAATGTCAACACATTCCCTTTCCATACAAGTGTCACTCTGTGCAATTGTCACAAACTCGGATTAGCAGGAGTGAGCGTCTGGCTATTAAGTGGTAGGGACCAACAGGTAAAAGCCGTGGGGCCAGTGACGGCTGCAGGTGTCCAAAGCTAAATACCAAGACTCTGAACAGAACGAACACCCTAACTACGTAACATGAGAGAAGTAATATTGATGCAGCAAGCTTAAGGGGTATATATGATTCCAAGAAATGCATTCCTATCTACAAAAGCACCAAATGTACTTACAGGCGCTACGGTCGCAGGTTCGAATCCTGCCTCGGGCATGGATGTGTGTGATGTCCTTAGGTTAGTTAGGTTTAAGTAGTTCTAAGTTCTAGGGGACTGATGACCACAGAAGTTAAGTCCCATAGTGCTCTGAGCCATTTGAACCATTTGTACTTACAGGCATAGTTAGACTACAGCATAAACGTTTACACACTATAATATTAAACAAGGCTGTCTTGCAAGGTACATAATATCAGATAATGGCACTGCACAGCAGCTATTATCACGAGTAACAATGCAAATTACATTGTTATTAAATACGCTATGAAGATAAAGTGTCTACATTAAGGGCGTCATGACAGAAAGTAAACACCTCAAATATACTTGTAAATGAAATGGAACATTGTTATTGATATATCAAATTAATTTAACATATTACCCTTCTCGGCGATATTTGGCTGGAAGTGCCATAATCAAACATCCACGTCTATGTGGATCATACATTTATGTTCAAAAAATGGTTCAAATGGCTCTGAGCAGTATGGAACTTAACTTCTGAGGTCCTCAGTCCCCTAGAACTTAGAACTACTTAAACGTAACTAAACTAAGGACATCACACACATCCATGCCCGAGGCAGGATTCGGACCTGCGACCGTAACGGTCGCGCAGTTCCAGATGTAGCGCCTAGAACCACTCGGCCACTCCGGCCGGCTTTCAAGTTAATTTTCGTTCTATTTCAGTTGCACATTATGTATGAAAGTGTTGTAAGAAGAACGTTATGTGGTGACGAGCTGCTTGAGATTCCATTGGCTAAAGTTTGTGACATCGGGGGATGTAGTGGTGGGTGATATGCTTTTGGGGAGCTGTTGGCTGGTTTGTTTTTTCTGGTGTGAGAGAGGATGTTCATTTAGGACCGTTGGAGACTTGTCTTTGTCGTGATCGAGAGTGCAGCCAATTGAGAAATTCTGAGTTGACACTTCTGATTGTGTCTTCAGTTGTTGGAACATGGGACTGCATTTTTTTATATGTGAACTTTACTTTGTGCATCTGAGAGTGGGGCTAAAGGAACTGGCGTATAAATGGTCTTAATAATTTGAGCATATTAACTGGAGCGTGTGCTGCTAGTTAAGTTGAAAATTTGATATTCTTACTAGATGAGCTCATATTTTGTTTCACTAAGGCCCACCTCTCAGTGGAAAGCTATATCTTGTTGAATAAACTAGTTAGGTAAAATACAAATATCAAATGTAGAATTTGTTGCTACTGTGGTTTCCCAGATTTTTTATGTTCAATAATGTTAAACTCGCGTTATGTGTCTGCCCAAAACCATTTGACCACATGATAAACTGTGTAGCCGACTTACTGACCACTGCCACATGAGGGCGTAAAGCGGGCAATCTATAACTTTTCCTGAGACTTCTATGAGTCAAGTTTTTGTCAAAAGGACGAAAGAAGGAGTCTTGCAAATGCGTATCAGTGAAGTGAAATGGAAAGAAGATGGATTTGCAGTCAGACGAATATAGGGTAATATCCACAACAGCAGAAAATTGTATAACCGGAGTACGATTCGTTATGAATAGGAAGGTGTGTGAGTTTTTGTGAACTGATCAGCCATAGGATTGGTCTCATCGGACTCAACAGCAAACCAATGCAAGAACAACATTTCTGTTAGTCACGCCGACATCAAAACATAACATGAAGAAAAAGGAAGGAAGACTGAACTTAAAGTCCCGTCGACATCGAGGTCATTATAGACGCAGCATATACTCGATTAGTTTCAAGGATGGGGAAGGAACGGCCGTGGCCTCTCAAAGGAACCATGCCGGAATCCGCCTGGATCTCTTCAGGGAAATCACGGAAAAACCTGATCTGGATGGCCGGACGCGGGTTTGAACCGCCGTCCTTCCGAATGGGAGTCCAGTGTGTTAACCACTGCGCCACCTCGCTCGGTCAGAATATCTACATCTGTGGATACTCTGCATATCGCACCCAAGTGCCTGGGAGAGGGTTCATCGAACCACCTTCGTAATAATTCTCTGCTATTCCACTCTCGAACACAGCGCGGGAAAAACGAAGATCTATATTTTTCCGTGCGAGCCCAGATTTCTCTTATTTCATTATTTGATGATCGTTTCTCTCTGTAGGTCTGTTTCGTCAAAATATTTTCTCATTTGGAAGACGATGTTGGTGATTGAAATTTCGTGAGAAGTTCCCCTGGCAACAAGAAACGTCTTTGTTTTAGTGCTGGCCCAAATCATGTATGTCCGTGACATTCTCTCCCCTATTTCTCAATACTATTAAACGTGCTGCTCTTCTCTGAACTTTCTCGATGTTCTCTGTCCACACTGTCTGGTTAGGATGCCACATCACGCAGCAGTACTTCAATAGAGGATGGACAAGCCTCCTCTGGTCAAGCTGAACCCATCATTGACTGGAAATTGTTATGTTCGGCAGCTTCGTGACTATTTGCAGTTATTCTCGGACCTCTTGTTCCCAAATATCGATGTCTTGCCACCGAGCCACAACTGTTCGCGACCGGTTTGAAGAATATTCTGGAAATATGACTACGAAGTCTTTCGCGACTGAGTCCTTGCACAAAAAGTTCTCGGTTTGCTTTCCACGTCAAATTTGGATAAAATCCCAAACTTTCCATGACTACCACCGTCATCTTCGTAAGGGGTAAAACTGACGGATGTAGTCATCGAAAGCTCGGGATTTTATCCAAATTTGACACAGCAAGTAAATCGAGAACTTTTTATGCAATATTCTGGAAATTTCAAGGGAATGACTTGACTACCATCTTCGATCGACATGAATCTATCGAAAATTTATAGGCGCTTCAGTCTGGTCGCTACGGTCGCAGGTTCGAATACTGCCTCGGGCATGCGTGTGTGTGAGTCCTTAGGTTAGTTAGGTGTAAGTAGTTCTAAGTTCTAGGCGACTGATGACCTCTGATGCTAAGTCCCATAGTGCTCAGAGCCATTTGAACATTTATAGGACTTAACCTGCAGGTCAGTTCGTGCACAAAATCCAGCTGTGGCAGTTGTGGACAGCTATAGAGGCAGCATGGATCAATAATTTTGCAGGGACTTCCAACGACTTTTTGAGCCCCTGCCACGTCGAACTGCTGCACTACTCCCGGCAAAAGGAAGTCCAACACAATATTGGGAGGTATCCCACGACTTTTGTCACCTCAGTGTACGGTGCCTACTCCTCCACCCACTGCGCTCACAGTCCAGATGCCAACTGGCTCCAGTGTCTGGCTGCATCGGAGTGCACTGCTGGACTGGATGTCACTACATGTAATTTGGGAACTTGCATGTTGCGACCGCAGTGCTAACTGTAGCTGACCAAGAGGCAGTGCTCTGGAGTTCCACAGCTGGCATATTATGCCTGTACCGCCGTGACCTGCAGGCGCGAGAGGTCAGTAGGATATGGCTCTGGTGACGCTATTGCAGTATGTGCTCCGCATAATGTCACACGATCTTATCTACATCCGCTTTCGCCCACTACAGTGCCGGTGCAATGTCTATCTAGATCAAATCAAACCTAATGACGAAGTTGACAAGGCTACACAAAGCAAAGGATTTATCTGTAGACAGAAGCTAACAAATGGCTCCAAACACTATGGGACTTAACATCTGAGGTCATCAGTCCCCTAGACTGAGACCTACTTAAACCTAACTAACCTAAGGACAACACACACATCCATGACCGAGGCAGGATTCGAACCTGCGACTGTAGCAGCAGCGCGGTTCCGGACTGAAGCGCCTAGAGCCTCTCGGCCACAACGCCCGGCTAGAGTCAAACAAACAAATAATGGTAGCACTACACTGCGCTGTTGTTAACATAACAAATATGTACTGTTCTGCAAAGCAGAGTGGTATTAGGCCATAATCAATAGCGCCAGACGAAGAAATAATCCAAAAACGTGCAAGCAGACGGCGTTCCCATGTGACCTAAAAACCAGCCATGAAATACCGCTAGTAACATCTTCTAACGAACTGTTTACCGACCTAGAAAGCAATTCAAATTGTAAATCATTCCTTGCAGACCACTGATGATGTTTTTTTTTAAATGAAACGAAACCCGTTTCGTGGCAAAACACGCAATATCTTGAAGTTGCGAACACGGAATTAAAATATCCTCAATCATAAAAGCAGCTGCAGACAATATAACCACACAAATGAAGAACTGAATTACACTCCTGGAAATTGAAATAAGAACACCGTGAATTCATTGTCCCAGGAAGGGGAAACTTTATTGACACATTCCTGGGGTCAGATGCATCACATGATCACACTGACAGAACCACAGGCACATAGACACAGGCAACAGAGCATGCACAATGTCGGCACTAGTACAGTGTATATCCACCTTTCGCAGCAATGCAGGCTGCTATTCTCCCATGGAGACGATCGTAGAGATGCTGGATGTAGTCCTGTGGAACGGCTTGCCATGCCATTTCCACCTGGCGCCTCAGTTGGACCAGCGTTCGTGCTGGACGTGCAGACCGCGTGAGACGACGCTTCATCCAGTCCCAAACATGCTCAATGGGGGACAGATCCGGAGATCTTGCTGGCCAGGGTAGTTGACTTACACCTTCTAGAGCACGAAGGGTGGCACGGGATACATGCGGACGTGCATTGTCCTGTTGGAACATCAAGTTCCCTTGCCGGTCTAGGAATGGTAGAACGATGGGTTCGATGACAGTTTGGATGTACCGTGCACTATTCAGTGTCCCCTCGACGATCACCAGTGGTGTACGGCCAGTGTAGGAGATCGCTCCCCACACCATGATGCCGGGTGTTGGCCCTGTGTGCCTCGGTCGTATGCAGTCCTGATTGTGGCGCTCACCTGCACGGCGCCAAACACGCATACGACCATCATTGGCACCAAGGCAGAAGCGACTCTCATCGCTGAAGACGACACGTCTCCATTCGTCCCTCCATTCACGCCTGTCGCGACACCACTGGAGGCGGGCTGCACGATGTTGGGGCGTGAGCGGAAGACGGCCTAACGGTGTGCGGGACCGTAGCCCAGCTTCATGGAGACGGTTGCGAATGGTCCTCGCCGATACCCCAGGAGCAACAGTGTCCCTAATTTGCTGGGAAGTGGCGGTGCGGTCCCCTACGGCACTGCGTAGGATCCTACGGTCTTGGCGTGCATCCGTGCGTCGCTGCGGTCCGGTCCCAGGTCGACGGGCACGTGCACCTTCCGCCGACCACTGGCGACAACATCGATGTACTGTGGAGACCTCACGCCCCACGTGTTGAGCAATTCGGCGGTACGTCCACCCGGCCTCCCGCATGCCCACTATACGCCCTCGCTCAAAGTCCGTCAACTGCACATACGGTTCACGTCCACGCTGTCGCGGCATGCTACCAGTGTTAAAGACTGCGATGGAGCTCCGTATGCCACGGCAAACTGGCTGACACTGACGGCGGCGGTGCACAAATGCTGCGCAGCTAGCGCCATTCGACGGCCAACACCGCGGTTCCTGGTGTGTCCGCTGTGCCGTGCGTGTGATCATTGCTTGTACAGCCCTCTCGCAGTGTCCGGAGCAAGTATGGTGGGTTTGACACACCGGTGTCAATGTGTTCTTTTTTCCATTTCCAGGAGTGTATATGAACTGGTGAAAAAAAAATTCTAGCCTCTTGCAAATTGAATGTGTGCAAATACGTCTTGAGAAATGAATGAATAGGAAGTTTATCTACTTGAGTCCGTGTCAGAAGTTTGCTAGAATGGTACAAATGATAATATAGTCACAGTCTGAAGGTCAATTTTTATGATTTGAGTCCTGGGCTAGTCATAGTCTTGTGTGTCACGTAATATTCAGCATTATTGACTCCCACGATAAAACTAACCATCAAATTTGTAATCAGGAGAAGATATTTGCGTTAAAGCTTCAGGTAAAACCTGAAATAACTTAGCAGTCATCCTTATCGACTATTTTGTGTATGCTTCCACATTTTTAGTTACGCCTTGCCAAGGAGCGGATGCAGATGTGGTTGACTCCATCAATAGACCAAAAAATTTGTTTAGAGATTTTTTTCAGCGGCTTTTCTAACAGAGAAGTGTATGCGTTAAAATGTATGAAGCTTTGACTGGCGACTAAAAAAGTCTTCGGTGGCATCGTTTGACGACAGAATAGGTTTCATTCAGAGTATATAAATACACTGATGAATCTACCTCTTACTCCAATCACTTCACACACACACACACACACACACACACACACACACACACACAGGGAAGCAACGATAATTACACGCTCTGGTCTACATTATCGTTGGGGAATACCAGAATCAATAACAAACATTTTTCAGTCACTTCTCCTTCCGTTTCAGGGGGAAAAAGCTGGCCTAAATACGGTTCACGCTGTCATCTCACTGACGATGGGGTGGCAAAGTATTGATTCAGTGAACATTTGGAAACAAATTAAATTTCTAAATAATTGGACGTCTACATAAAGATTTCTTACGAAATTACAGAAAAGTACAAATGTCTTTTGGAGACTGAGGCGTACTTTAAACGTTGAGAAAAGGTATTGGGATATTAATGATATTTCTCGTATAATAAGACCAAACTTTTTCTGTAGGTCTTTATCAAATAGGGAAGAATAGCAATTAACAATCTCTTGTAGCTGAATCCAGTTGCAAGAGACGGACAATATTTGTTCTTCTCTACGTCGTTAACGTGATGGAAGTAACACCTGAGAAAATGTGCCTGCAGATATTAACAGTTAATTAGTTCCGCGGAGCCGCTTTGAAGAAATATCGCAGAGGTACAGAAATTCCGACTAATGTTTGTGGATCCCGCCTTTTAGCCCAGTTAGGGGTAAAATTCATGTACTGGCCACTGCAGAGGTGAGTGTAAGGAATAAAATACTCAAAATCCTAACAAGCGGGTTGTAAGCGTTGGAGTGGGGTGCGTTTAAAGGTCACATTTAAAGCTTTTCTTGACTCTCTCGAAAACAGTAGCTTCATGCGAAAATGTTTCCCAGTAGAAAATTAAAATACACTAAATTCCGTACAAAAAGGTTCTTTTCCTTTTTCTCTAGGACTAATAGTTTCCATGTTACAGGGCATGGAAAAAAATTGCAGGTTATTAAGAACAGCGTTTTAATGGTATAAATGTAATGCATATTATTAAATAACGCGAGTTAATAACAAATATTAATCGTTTGCAACACATCTAGGTTCAGTAGAACATTTCTAATGGATAAATTGTGTTTTCAGGATGTAAGATGGTGGAAAGACGGCAGTGGACATTAGAAGCTTGAGAGAAGGTGTGTCGCCGGATTGTGATCATGCATTTCTCTCCTACGTAGGTCTACAGACTGAAGAGAGAGCAAGCAATTGCCCATTCTCTCCACCGCACTACGTCACAGAAATCAACTACAGGGTGTTTTATAAAGCTATACAGCCCACTCTGCAGCTCGCCTTATGAATCACTAACGACGCAGTGTGTAGACATGACCGTGGACGATTATTTTCCACAAAATGCGTCAACACTACAGGGAATACAGATATGAATGACTAAGAATACTATCGCAAGAAACGCATATGGACGGAATCTACGTAAATCTCTGCACACTGTCTACAAACTTAGAGGGAAATTTAGTCATCCTGCACGACAGTTGTAGCGTTCTTCCGAGAAAGATGACTTCTCCCACCATGAATGCTGCTCATTTTTCAGACAGACTGTACCTCCCCAGCATTTCTGCTCAATTGTCTCATATGTGTAGGCAAAATAACCTTACTGATCTTGTGTTTATGCAGTGGAGTTATTGTCAGTTTATTAAGTGAGTGTTCACTGGCAGCTGTTAAATGACCTGTCGTGTAAACAAGATCAACTACTGTCTACCACGTTGAAGAGACTGTTCTAAGTGAAACGGCTGCCAGTATGTATCCGACGATGTTTATTTCATTCTCTCCACTGCCTATGTCTGTAATAATTTTCATAGCTTGTGGGTATCAAATGCATCACCCCATCCTCAGCTCTTCCAGCACCTGAAGAAATGGTTCCCTCTGTGACAGAAATAGGTCACCTAGGTGTTACAGAACTTCAGATATTTCAACACAAGTCCAGTAATGCATTGCAGCAGATTACTGTTCTAAACACGATCAGTCCTATTCCCTTAGACGCATTGACACTCACATTGCAGTTTATACTGTGGATGTGTGCTAAGTGCCAGCACTCAGTGCTACACACCCTAGAAGTGCCAGACGTTCCTGAATGCGAGAGATTTATGCAGTCTACCAGTAGCACAAGTAATTGTGAGAGAAGTTGATTAACTTCCTGGTCGCTCATTAATTCACCACTAAGTGAGTGCATCACGGTTATACACCTTTACAGCAGGTCCCCAACGATAGAGAGCAGCGAGATGCCACATTTACCAATCCAGTCCCTACCCACCGACACTAAGTATGTCACTGATAACATAACACATACAAATAAAGCACTTACCATCCACTGATTACAGGAACGTATTTTACATGAAAGCTCACTTAACAACTACAGGTAAGTACTCACTAAAGAAACTGAAAATAGCTCCACTACATAAAAACGAGCTCAGGGAAGTTACATTTGTCTACTTACATAAGAGAACTGGACAGGAAGTACTGGGAAGCTATCGTCTGTCCGTAAACTGAAAAGCGAGCAGCGCTCATGATGGATGAAATCGCCTTTCCCTGAAGAACGCTACAGCGGCAGTACAGGATGACTAAGAATCAATTTTCCCATTAACAGTGCAGAAAAGTGTGCAGAGATTTACGTAGCATCTTTCCCATCTTTTTCTTGTCTTTGTAATAATAGCAACTCTAATCTGTATCTATTCACAATTTTGCACTGTGAAACGTTTTTCTCTAGCTGTTGCGCTTTTAGAAAAACGTAAGTAAATGATTTTTACCCATCTATCCACCGCCACGCTCATACAACAGCGGTCAGGATTTTTGGCATGTTATTCACTGCACTTCTCGCTACCACCGTACACAAAATCTGCGAATACTCGAATTTTTTTCCCCTGTCTACACTTTTCGGTCTTCATTTATCGAGCTGTTTAGATGAAAATGAAGCCTGAGGAATACCTATTCATAGCACCTGATTTACATCTTGAATATTAAGAGCAGGTCTTCCTACGAGCTGGGAACAGAGGTAGAAAAATTTGAGAACGACGAAGGAAGTGCCGGGTCAAATACAGAGACGGCGTGGCGATAGTCTGATAGAGACCGTCGTCTCGCGTATCTTGTTCTGAAAGAGCTTTAAATGCCCTGAGTGGTGAAGAGAGTTAAATATTTATCAGCTGCTCTCATTTCGGATGCTTGTTGTGAAAAACGATGTCGCAGAGAGCGCAGCTTTTCAGTACCCTTTGGGCTGGCGTCTTTTACATTTAAAATGTGCAGTGTAATTGCCAAAGGAGAAGGAAGGCAGCCTGCCTGCACGAGTTGGAATACCATATTTCATTTCGACGGGAAATTTTTGCTAATGTATAACGTCAGGAAAACCATGTTCTGTCTCAACTGTAGAAATAAACAGTCAAAAGCATTGATTAACGCTGACAAAAAGGTTTTTAACTAATGACGTCATGAAGTTTCCAGAAAAGCTCTGTTTGCTACGGTACAGAATACATTTATTATTTATCTTCTTTCTGGATGCGAAATGAAGTTAGAAGAAAATACGTAGCGTTGTAAAACAAAGAAAGTACTCCTTATATTCAGTTACAAACATTTGCCATTTGGCAGACTAAAGGCTGGGGCTCCATCGAAAATTGTGTCCCTAATCCATCTCACCGCTATTTTATGAATGAAGCATTTCTTCCCTATTGAAACTGCATATGTGATGGCGACTGGAAAGGCTTCCTTTGAACTAATTGAGACTTCGCCCCTAAGCAGAATTTCTAGAGAAATGTGACGTCATCTTGCGACAGTAATAATACCGTGCCTTGACACAGGTTGATGATGGAAGACAACAGGAAGAGAGCACGGTAACAACGACGTTGTTAGGTGCTTGAGCACCACGTGATAAACCTGATAATAGGGTAAGGATGTTGCATCCGTCAACGACCGTGACAGTGACAAAGCAACGAGGGCCTAACAATTGTAATTATTCACCAGGATGTCCTCGGGCTACGATCAGACCACATACAAATGGTTCAAATGGCTCTAAGCACAGTGAGACTTAACATCTGAGGTCATCAGTCCCCTAGACTTAGAACTACTTAAACCTAACTAACCCAAGGATATCACACACGTCCACGCCCGAGGCAGGATTCGAACCCGCGACCGTAACAGCAGCGCGGTTCCTGACTGAAGCGCCTATAACCACTCGGTCACAACGGCCGGCTGACTAAATATGTCCACATGACTTTGGTTCTATACGTCGTGTTCAAAAAACGATATGTCTACCGGGATTCAGCAGGGAGGAGCGATGGGTGGATACCGTTGTATTGTTACGTCATGGGAACCGCCCAACTACTGAAATCACAAATGAGGGAAGAAGTGAAACGTTGCTGCATCTCTGACTCAGAATGTGGTGACGTCCCTGTATGTCTCAAACTCGCCGATGGCTCTTACCCGTACACTCCCTGTCACTGACTGGACTCGAATACGTACACTGCCAACAGTCAACGCACCTCCTTCAATTTGTTTGTTGCAACTTCCATAGAAATCTTCACGAGGTCAGAACAGGAGAGCAGTTGAAAGTAGCTTAGGTCAAAAGTCACAGAGATCTAAACACTTCAGATTTCAACAAAAACGAATACAATTTATTTGTCATTTTATTAGTTATGTCGTTCATAATGGGCACAGTGTATACTAAATTCTTGTTAATAATTTTAATAAACAACAGCCCCAATGATATAAAGTATATTTTGCGTTAGACTAGTTTCAGAGAATAGACAATACTCAATTGATGAAGAATTAACGCAGTACCCACGCGCTCTAGGATATGCAACAATATTCCTGAAATGCTAAATAATTCTTCAGCATTTGAGTGGCCTAGGTGCCGTATCTGGTAGTTACAGAAAATATATCTGATGCAACTTGAAGTACCTAATAGCTCCACGATCTAATACAAGTTCATCTGTACCTATAACATGCGTACACACAACCACAACACATACCCGCAAAAATCTGAAGTTACTGATCCAATCCAATCTCCAAGCCTACACAATTCTACTTGATAGTTCTTGTAAGGTCTCCATACTAAAGTAACGCTTTTATGTCTGAACGAATTTACGCTTTTTTGTTTATGCTTTATCTTAGTGCCTTCAGGTGTCCTCGAATTGCCAGCACGTTCCTCACTGACCACCAGGCACTTCGCCAAGGCGTCCTTTCTTAAGCGAGCTGAGAGCATCTGCCGGCCTTGCGCTAGTGGCCGGTGTATGTGGCCACTGGTGGATGTATTACATTACTAAACAGTAAACTTTGACTTGCAGTACACAAGCGTATTCCACGTCCCTCTCCATGGCGACCTGTGAATTGCTTTTATGCCAGGAGGGGTTTTAAGAAATGAAACTTTTCAGCCTTTTGGGCCAGAGAAGCGAAACGATGGGTTTTGCCTCAGACATGGATACTCCGATTACACGTCACCTCTATCCCACAAACATTTCTTTTCTTTTTGTTTACTGATTTTTTTTGTTTTACCTTAGTGAGGGTGCGTGGATCGTCTTCCCGCCATCACGTATTTTACACCTCTATTTTTAATGTACTTCCACCTCGCTACGTTAATTTAAATTACTGCTGTCACTGAGTTGTTGCTTTGCCTGACCGTGCCCCCACCAGCTGCGCGTATCGATATATCCCCTCTCATAGTATCTTTACTCGACTGCTATTACTTCCCAGTCGTTGTTTGTCGTAGGGGAATTTGGGTCTCGAGTTCGGGCTGCCAGTCAATTGGAACGGGTTTGGAGCGCAGTCCGGACCTGCCAGTCAGCAGTTGCAATACGGCACTATAGTTCAATTCTTTTATCTTGGCGGCTCGCGCATGCCCGCCCAGACGCTGGAGATTGCTGCGTTGCCAGTTGCACACGACGCACGCGCCAATAGAAGCAGCGCCATAGTATAGCATAGTTCGCAAGCTTACGTGTAGGGGGGAGCGCGCAGTTCATGAAGTAAAGCCACCACGGCCGCATTAACCCTTTCGCTGCTACGAACACGTGCTCCCTGCATTCCGCGCTGTGGGCGATTTTGTCACTGCACTGCTCGCCTGTGCAGACACATTGTGTTCCGACTGCTTTGACACTCTTTATCATTCGATTCCACAAAAACTATTTGGCTCAAAAATTAGATTTTTACCTATCTTCTTGACTGATACCTTCCCCCCATAAATGACTTAATTTTGTTTCGATGTTCAACGCAGTTATTATGCAGCATTAAATATAGTAAACCTTTGCACGAAATTTTGAAGAGTTTGCAGAGGTAAAAGTCCATAGAGTATACTTTCCGTATGGTCGATTTTAGTTGCCACAATGTTGAGAATGAAATGTGGACAAGATACCTATATATTTCATTTAATTTAAGTACCACATAAGTGTCGTATGTAATATTGAGAAATATTCCACCTTTCGCGACTGTAACAAAAGTTTTACTTACACTGGGCACGTATGCCTTTATTGTAAAGCACTTCAATCAATCAAAAGGAAGTAGATAAAATACATTAAACAAAACTGTGGACTTACAAAAACATTAGGACTTGAATATACCGTCTGTCAGTGAAGTGCTCAGAGCTGTGTCAAATACACTCCTGGAAATGGAAAAAAGAACACATTGACACCGGTGTGTCAGACCCACCATACTTGCTCCGGACACTGCGAGAGGGCTGTACAAGCAATGATCACACGCACGGCACAGCGGACACACCAGGAACCGCGGTGTTGGCCGTCGAATGGCGCTAGCTGCGCAGCATTTGTGCACCGCCGCCGTCAGTGTCAGCCAGTTTGCCGTGGCATACGGAGCTCCATCGCAGTCTTTAACACTGGTAGCATGCCGCGACAGCGTGGACGTGAACCGTATGTGCAGTTGACGGACTTTGAGCGAGGGCGTATAGTGGGCATGCGGGAGGCCGGGTGGACGTACCGCCGAATTGCTCAACACGTGGGGCGTGAGGTCTCCACAGTACATCGATGTTGTCGCCAGTGGTCGGCGGAAGGTGCACGTGCCCGTCGACCTGGGACCGGACCGCAGCGACGCACGGATGCACGCCAAGACCGTAGGATCCTACGCAGTGCCGTAGGGGACCGCACCGCCACTTCCCAGCAAATTAGGGACACTGTTGCTCCTGGGGTATCGGCGAGGACCATTCGCAACCGTCTCCATGAAGCTAGGCTACGGTCCCGCACACCGTTAGGCCGTCTTCCGCTCACGCCCCAACATCGTGCAGCCCGCCTCCAGTGGTGTCGCGACAGGCGTGAATGGAGGGACGAATGGAGACGTGTCGTCTTCAGCGATGAGAGTCGCTTCTGCCTTGGTGCCAATGATGGTCGTATGCGTGTTTGGCGCCGTGCAGGTGAGCGCCACAATCAGGACTGCATACGGCCGAGGCACACAGGGCCAACACCCGGCATCATGGTGTGGGGAGCGATCTCCTACACTGGCCGTACACCACTGGTGATCGTCGAGGGGACACTGAATAGTGCACGGTACATCCAAACCGTCATCGAACCCATCGTTCTACCATTCCTAGACCGGCAAGGGAACTTGCTGTTCCAACAGGACAATGCACGTCCGCATGTATCCCGTGCCACCCTTCGTGCTCTAGAAGGTGTAAGTCAACTACCCTGGCCAGCAAGATCTCCGGATCTGTCCCCCATTGAGCATGTTTGGGACTGGATGAAGCGTCGTCTCACGCGGTCTGCACGTCCAGCACGAACGCTGGTCCAACTGAGGCGCCAGGTGGAAATGGCATGGCAAGCCGTTCCACAGGACTACATCCAGCATCTCTACGATCGTCTCCATGGGAGAATAGCAGCCTGCATTGCTGCGAAAGGTGGATATACACTGTACTAGTGCCGACATTGTGCATGCTCTGTTGCCTGTGTCTATGTGCCTGTGGTTCTGTCAGTGTGATCATGTGATGCATCTGACCCCAGGAATGTGTCAATAAAGTTTCCCCTTCCTGGGACAATGAATTCACGGTGTTCTTATTTCAATTTCAAGGAGTGTATAATTTTGTGTGTGGCACACACAAACAGCATTTATTTGCTAAAACACTGATGAGCCAACACAAACGTTGAATATTTGCTACCGCAGCACAAAACTACGAAAGGTGACTTGGCAATGGAGGACACAAAATACAGTCCTCTTATGATGCTTCAAAAGAGAGAAACGCGTCTGGTCTAAATAAGTCGCTTATTACAGTTGCAGAAGAGGGATATATTTCAATACCATTGGTAAAACTGCGACTGTGGAACAAAAAGAAGAAATAGAACATGAATACCATTGTGTATGTGCCATACCTTTCACCGATGGAAGTGCTTTAAAATAAAGCCAAACGCGCCGTGTGTATATAAAACTTTTATTACAGTCGCGAAAGACGGAATATTTCTCAATATTACATACGACACCTATGTGGTACTTAAATTAAATGAGATATTGTTATACAGTAAATATTATATGAAATTTAGGTATCTTGTCCACATTTCATTCTCAACATTGTGGCAACTATAATCGACCATACGGAAAGTATATGCTAAGGACTTTTACCTCTGGAAACTCTTCAAAATTTCGTGCAATGGTTTACTACATTTAATGCTGCACATCAAAACAAAATTAAGTCATTTATGGGGGGAAGGTAACAGGCAAGAAGACGTGTAAAAATCAAATTTTTTGGCCAAATAGTTTTTGTGAAATCGAATGATGTGGGAATGCCATGTGTCTGCACAGGCGAGAAGTGCAGTGATGACAAAATCGCGCACAGCGCGGAATGCGGGGAGCACGTGTCTGCAGCAGCGAAAAAGTTAATGAAGAGGCAAAGCACTAGAAATTTCATTCAAACGAATAAAATTCGTGAAGTAAGGCACTCCAATATTGTTTTTAAATAAAGAAAATATTAAGCACCGCACAGTGTTTGAACTCATAACCGTTCCGCTACCTCAACTCATCGAGCAGTGTAACTCCATAAGGACTCTAACACCTCATGCAACTACTTATAAACACTGTTGGTATGACTA
The DNA here is from genome assembly GCF_021461385.2 of Schistocerca piceifrons. Lineage (NCBI taxonomy): Eukaryota > Metazoa > Arthropoda > Insecta > Orthoptera > Acrididae > Schistocerca > Schistocerca piceifrons. The sequence goes on along the minus strand of NC_060142.1, from coordinate 444,590,313 downwards.
TGAATTACTCACGTTTCGTCGAAGTACAATAGGAAATAAACAATTACCGCTGTTCTTTATTGCGAAAAAGCAGTTCGTGAGATTGAAACAAACACCTTTCCTTGCTATCGCCTGAATTAGGAGTCTTATTGCTTGTTTGGTTTAATTAATTAATAGAATATGAAGCAGTTGGTATAAAGAATGCTTTTTCCAAACTTTCTGTAAAAGAAAGTCTGCTATCAAGACATTGCTTTTGCTCTATTACTTTATTTATGACTGAACGGTTCTAAAACTGAAGACACTCGTCCGTGCTCTGCACTGCTGTCGAGATCTGGCAACGTCGTTCTCTGTTCATTGGCTGACTGTGTTTTGTGACGTCAGATGCGCATAACGAACCTAAACTCGGCCGCCAAGATATATGACGCGCACTTCAGTGCATTCGGGTTGGAGCAGCCGACATGGCTCTCCCGACTATTGCCGCCACGCATCACTTGAGTCGGGCCACGATCTTGGTGGATCGTCGGTCGGTCATCCTACCGGACGACATGTTTTGGCTCGCGGATCGTTCATGAGTCGGATGTGTGTGTGTGTGTGTGTGTGTGTGTGTGTGTGTGTGTGTGTTGTCGGATTGTGTGTGTAGTTGGCTTTATTTCCACTGACGACTATTTTAGATGTTGTCGGCATTCTGAGAGGATTCGGTCGGTTGCTGCGGACCAGGGAAATTGTCTTCGCGCGGTGCAGTCGGCTGGGTCCGCTGGCGGTCCCTGTGCAGTGTCGGAGCGTGTGTGGAGCTGTCCGATTGCTACGTGCTTCGTGGTTCACTGACCCAGGACGTCGAAGTTGAGTAGTGGTTTCAACAATCCAAGCCACGGCCATTCATGTTGTGTGGTTCGTTTCGTTGGTTCGCTGTTGGTGAGATTTTCCTGTGAGCAACACTGCTGAAATTTAGCCGCCATGCGGTGCAATTAACTACATTGATTGACTACAATTCAAGTGCACCAGCAGAATTTTCTGCCTTGTGGCCGTTAGTGTTTTGGTTACCTGCCCTGGCCACTGACGTAAATTCAAGCAGTGTTCCTTTTGGTTGAAGTTAACTATATTACTGTATTTCAAATTCAAGTGTACCAGTGGAATTTTCTGCCTTCCGGTTACCTGCCCTGGCCACTAACGTAATTTCGGGCAGCGTCATTTCCTCACCTGTTGTCGCTGTCCAACATGGTGTGTAGTTTTGACAGCTTAATACATGTTTCATTGTGGGTAATCACGATCGTAACTTTTTGTGTTTGAGTTCTCATATACCGATCGGTGGCAAGCAAGTCGTTTTGTCGGTCGGTCCGTGATTGTCCCCTGGTTGGGTTCCGACGGATCAAGTGTTGTTGGGCTCACCACCTGTCTCACCTAAGTGAACGAGGGCAAAGCGACCCCCTGAATGCTTCTGAGTGCCGTTGTCTTTACTGTCTCTCTCACCGATGTTTAATTGTGTGTTGGTAATCTATTGTAGTCAATGCCTTAAAAGGAAAAAAGTTTAATTATGAGTATGTTTTATGTAAATCAATCTATGTAAATCAACTGTGGACCTTCAGCCTTGCAACCTTATTCTTAAAATTACCTTTCAAGATTAAACTTTGTGGCCTCTGCCTTTGAAATGTTATGGTAAGTTATTTTTAAAATCTTGAAAATTTTACTGTGGGCCTTCGGCTGTTCGTATTGCATTTTGTTTATGTTGGTCTATCCACTTTTGCCTTGAGGCTTTCAGCCTAGCTGTAAAAATATGTATATTTGAATTATTTTATTTGTAATTTTAACGGCATTTTTATCTTGTTCCTTTTTAAGATTTCTTGTTTGGAGGTCTTCTGCCGTGAAAGATTTAGATTTTAAAACTCCTAGTTGTAAAGTTGATATTAAACTACAATAAATTACAATTTTAAGGTGAAACTGACCCCAACCTTATTTGGCCCTTTCCACAATCCTAAGCATCTATTCTGCCCAGCGGGTTTAGCGGGCGTTTCACTTTCATTAAACAAAGATAAAAGATGTCAGGCCTTCTCTTCACATCTTACAAAGCATTCTACAAATTTTGTGGTACCTATATTCATTACGATAAATTTGTCATAAATTACATCTAATATACAGGATGTTTCCATAAGAGCGTGCAAAAGTGTAACAGGACATACAGAATGCTCTGATGAACAATTTGAGGTAGGGAACATGAGGTCAGAGAAACCACTTTAAGGAGATATGGAAGTCAACTTCTCTATCACTTTGTCTAACATCACTGTTTTCCGTTTTATTTATAACCAACATGAGTACAACTTTACACGTACTGTGCTGTTTATTTACATGCACTTTCTTTATTTCCTGTAAGGAAACGAGGAGCACGAGCCTGATTACTCGGAAGTCTACCTGGAAGTCTGAATTGCCAACTGTACTTGAGATTGGTGCAAAGATTTCTACCTCAGTCGTTGGACAACGCACCCTTGCCTTTCGTAAGAGGATGTGGGTACAACATGACGGCGCACCGCCTCACTTCAGTGTGGATGTCCGCTACCATCTAAATTCTGTATTATCTTGTCGCTGGATTGGAAGGGTAGGTCCTGTTCCATGGCCTGTGAGGTCACCTGACCTGAATCCCCTTTATTATTTCCTTTAGGGATATCTAAAGTCACTTATGTATGAGACCCCAGTGAATATTGAATTAGTTGCCAGAATTTTAGCTGTCTGTGATGTAATTTGAAACACATCAGGGATATTTGTCAGGGTGCTTCAAAACCTTGTCATGCATTAAGATTGATGGCCGTCAGTTTCAGCACAATTAGTACGCTACAGTACAAATGGTACGTTCATTGCATCAGTGATGGTATCTGAAGTTACCTGTAACTAATGTAAATAAAAAGTATACCTTAGTGTGATTTTATCTGTATTATCTATTTAAGTTTGGTTCTCCGATCCCAGGTTCTCTACCTCAAATTGTTCAGTGGAGCATCCTCTATGTCCCGTTATATTTTTGCATGCTCTTACAGAAATACTCTGTACACTCCAAGACTTAGACATTATTAAAGTGCCGGAAAAAATTGCAGGTTTCATTCGTTCAGCAAATTATAACAAACAAATTACAGGCATGGAGTTTTCAAATTTGAGCGCCAGCAGCCAAGGAAATGAACGCTTTGGATAAAGACGAAAAAGATGAAAGTAGATAAAATACAATTAATGATTGAGAAATGAAAAGAGAAAGAGAGGAAGCTGACAAAAGATGAGAGTATTTACTTCAGTGTATGACAGAAGTGAACTGGCCATGTTCCTTAAGTTTGGGGGAAAAGTTATGACAAAGACAGGAGAAGTGCTTCGAACGTCTTCATTTAATGTCATTAGGACAATACCTGACATCAATGAGAGTTGTCTAACATATACAGGAGCCTATTTACAGCATTTCGTATGTATTGTGAATCTCTGAGAAGCACTTTATTACGTGGAGCAAGAAAACCCGACCCTTTCGGCCTTTGTACAGGCAAAAGGACTCCTGCCCAAGCAGCCTGTAAACGCCTCGCTAACGTCACCCACGTTAGCAGCAAAGATCACGTCGCCGTCTGTCGGGACAGACAAGGAGAGTAAAAGTACTGACCCAATTAAAGGCTTGGAAATGATACGTTATAGAGGGTCTTTGTAGTAATAAAGCTGAGTCGTGCCTTGCGAATCATGGCTCCTGGGAAAACAGAGGCCCTCTGAGACGGTCTTCGGAAATCAGAGACGTGACACGGGCCACAGTTCGTACCCGCTTGTTCGTTCGCCGAAATAAGCAGTCCAACATTTCAGTCTAGAAAGGAGTTGCAAATTGCTAGTGGAAGGAACAACACGCTTTAAAGTGCACTTCGTGGAACTGCTAACATGTCGCGGTGACATTGTAAACAAATACAACCGCCAGTATCGAAAAGAAGTATGCTGTTGCTGTGTGTGGTGCATTAGCGTAGCATTAATAGAAACGCTGGACTTCAAAAGAATTTAAATGATGAAAACGTGAAGCAGAAAGGAGGTCTCAACAAGGCGATACGTCTAAAAGAGTGGGAGAAAGCATTCCTGGGTCTGTTGCGAGCTAAAATTAATCCTTCCCTGGGAAGGGAATGAGGTAATGAAGTATGGAATGAAGTATGTTATGTTTTCTTCTAACTTGTTAAGTTGGCATTAACGAGACTATGACTTTTTGAGGTCATATAAAGTTGGTACTGATGAAGCAGCTTCATCGTCCATGAATGTAGTTTTCAGTGAAATGGAGCAAGGTTCGATGCCCAAGGTGAAATCGTGAGAGCCATTAAGCGAGATAGGACGAGAGAGCTCCATGAGTACGAAGTCCAATAGACGAGAGGCCTGACGCTGAAGTCGTAGGTTCCTGGTAGTCCTCACGTGCAAAAGCAGAAGGAAAACAGCAGGTTGTGCCATGTTCAGAAAAGAAAAAGCCATGTGGAAGAAAGAACAAAGTCTTAAGCAGCTGAAGATGAGTGTACATTCGCTGCTCAAACATTACTACCACTTGCATACTACCGTGTTGGGTCACTTATGGAACCCACCATAGCAGTGATTCTGTGTGACATGGACTGGACAAGTCCTTCATTGGGTTCGGAGGTGTGTACGAGGTGTGGCTAGAAAAAAACCGGACTAGTACTGGTGAAACAATAAAACGAATGCAATAAGGCTGAAAGTCGCGTGGCCTGTCACGTGACTCTCGCTCCGCCTACTGCTCGAGTTTCATCTGCCTCCTGCACTCAAGTCTGCCCGTGGCGTCTGTTTTAAGTAGTTGACGTTTTGTCTGCACGTCGTAAAATGTTGAGTGTACAGAAAGAACAGCGTGTTAACATCAAATTTTGTTTCAAACTAGGAAAATCTGCAAGTGAAACGTTTGTAATGTTACAACAAGTGTACGGCGATGATTGTTTATCGCGAACACAAGTGTTAGAGTGGTTTAAACGATTTAAAGATGGCCGCGAAGACACCAGTGATGACACTCGCACTGGCAGACCATTGTCAGCAAAAGCTGATGCAAACATTGAAAAAATCGGTAAACTTGTTCGACAAGATCGCCGTTTAACAATCAGAGCAATGTCTGAGTTAACAGGAGTTGACAAGGAAAGTGTTAGGCAGATTCTTCATGAAAGTTTCAACACGAACAAAGTGTGTTCAAAAATGGTTCCAAAGTGTCTCACAATTGAACAGAAGGAACGCCGAAGAATGATTTGTTCTGACATCCTGGAAAACATTGAAAGTGATCCCACCTTCTTACAAAATGTTATTACTTGCGATGAATCGTGGTTTTTTACTTACGATCCCGAAACTAAACGCCAATCGATGCATTGGAAAACTCCTGGTTCTCCACGACAAAAAAAAAAAGCACGAATGTCAAAATCGAAATTCAAGGCAATGATGATTGTTTTTTTGACATCAAAGGGATTGTGCACATTGATTGGGTACCAGAGGGACAAACAGTGAATCAGCATTACTACATTAGCGTCCTGGCTACCCTACGTGAGCGAGTACGGAGAAAACGGAACGATTTGTGGAGAAAAAAGTCATGGATCCTTCACCAAGACAATGCCCCAGCTCACAGTGCGTTGTCAGTGAAGACGTTTTTGGCAAAACAAAACATTCCCATCTTAGATCATCCACCCTACTCACCTGATTTGGCCCCCTGTGACTTTTTTCTTTTTCCTAAAGTCAAGTCAGCTTTGAAAGGAACTACATTTGAGACTGTTGAAGCAGTAAAAGAAAAGCGACGGAAGTAATGTATGGACTTACCGAAAATTATCTGCAGCATTGCTATGAACAGTGGAAAATTCGTATGGAGCGGTGTAGAGACCGAGGAGGAGAGTACATTGAAGGAGATAACATGAAATTGTAAATAATTGTAAATAAATGTTTTCTCCAGCATCAGTCGGGTTTTTTTCTAGCCGCACCTCGTAGTACCAAATGTCTTTTCACGGGCGTCACATTTCCCTTCAGTTACGGGTCCTTGGTTTGTGGGTGTCCCAGATGTGCGTCATCGAGTTAGTATTAGGCGAATTTAGTAGCCAAGACATCAACGTGCGTTCACTGTCTTGATCATCAAGCCATTGCAATACGAATTGTGAAATGGACAACTGTCACGCTGGGAGATGTCTTCGATTACTACCGCAGGTCCAGTGGATTCTCAGATAAATGTCTCCCATAGCATGATACTGTCCCGAAGGCTTGTGCCTGTGATGCGTTGCCATTCGCCTGGATGTAAGCATATCTGAACACAACCGTCGTCAAGTTGTAACGAAATATGTTTATCCAGTCAGCCGTAACATTCCCACTGATCGTCGCTAGAACGATTCCCCTTCGCCTATGCCCCATTATACAGGGTGAGTCAGGAGAAAAGGTAAATGCTTTGATGAGTGGCAGTATTAATCATATTGAACAAAAAACATCACATGAACATTTGGCCTGTTTCTGAGACGCAATTGAAAACAATGTGGAACAGGACACACGCAGGTGGTAGTGAAACACTGTGATCTACTATTTTAATGGGGTACATTTCCTCATAAAAAATATTCAAAAACTCAACCGTCAATTGCAATTAATTTTTTATCTCTTGTCGAAATATGCTATGTTGCTGATCTGATTTTATAGTCCTGTACTTGAGCACACGAAAGTAAAATACGAGCGAAGATGTCTTCCCTTGTGTCCACTCTGAAATGGTCAGTAAAGACGAAGCTAACTGGCACTTTGCTGCCTTAGTACAGTCTCTCTTCACAGTTGACCTATTTTTGTCCATCAAGAAAATGCACTTACCATGGTCGATATATACAACAAACAAACATGTTATTTACTCACTAGGAAATTGACATTCTGACATAGAAAAGCACTTAGTAATGCTCAAACACCCATATTGTTGACATCCTCTACCTGACCAACTTTACCCAGTACCACTTCTAAGTAACATCTCCTTTATAGCATTGGGGTTTTCTACATACAGTTTCAAATCATTCGTCTAACGAAATGATATTGCATATAATTGGGTGCTAACAACACAACACAGTTTCCCAAGTAATAAACGAATCTATATGAAGGTCATAAGACTTCCAAAGTGGTAACAAAATGATATGTTGATGCAAAACTGATGGGACTCAGTGAGGAAATAAAGAAACCTGAAAATGAGAACTGCACATTAATAGTCGTACTAACAGTCACCCACCTAAAGGATCATAAATAAATGCGGTCGGCATGGTGCAGTTCGTAGATTATTAGTAGCTGCAACTGTACATTGAAGCCATAGATTCAAACAGTAGGTCCTACAACTAACTGCACTGCCCATACACTTTTTGTGAGGTTATCCACACTGCAGCACAAAAATAATATATATACTGAAAATGAAGAACGACTTCAATTAGCAATGAGTAATAAAATGGCTAACATCACCGCCATGAAGCATTCTGCATCAAAACAGTCAAAATCATGTAATTATTGTCAATATACTTGATTACATGCATACAGTGAATACACTGTTTAACTCGTTATTTTCATTTTCTGGAAGAAAGGAGTGCTAGTTCTGCAAGGTTCGCAGGAGAGCTGTGAAGTTTGGAAGGTAGGAGACGAGGTACTGGTGGAATTAAAGCTGTGATGACGGGGCGTGAGTCGTGCTTGGGTAGCTCAGATGGTAGAGCACTTCCCCACGAAAGGCAAAGGTTCCGAGTTCGAGTCTCGGTCTGGCACACAGTTTTAATCTGCCAGGAAGTTTCAAATAAGGGTATGTTTATTTGTGTAGGCTATAAATATGTGCACAGCAAGCAGAGAGTGCAATTTAAAAGGTGTCTGGAGTTTAAGATATGCTACCTGTCCACGAAGGAATAAAGTAAAAATGAGAAACGTCTGGCATCTGCAAAAAACAAAAAACAAAACAAAAAAATCGTTATAAAGATGTGTAAATAGATAAATAAGATTTTAGAGGTACTTTATGTAATGAGTGACTATTTTCCATGTTTATCTACGGGATCACAAATGAATTATTTGCTAGGAATGGTTTGCGGTGACACACAGGTGTATCGTCCAAGTAATTTGACTCCATTCAGAGAAACGAGTGTTCACTAGATATGCTGCATCACGTGGCCACGCGAGAGCGCACCGTTATTTGTATATGGAAGTGTTGTATTTACATCTGTTCAGAGAGCCCGAAGAATTGTGTACGTAGTGGCCAATTCTGCGGAATACCGTATGAGGTCACTGAAATATTTTTTGAGTCTTATAGCGACATGAAATGGAAGTGTAATAAGGGGATATAGACACAAAAATTAATAAAGGAAAGTAAGAAATGCTATACATTCAAAGCATATGATATCGTTGGTAATACATAAGGCATGGCAGTCGTGTTGATGAGCAGTGATTTTATATAATGTACTGAAGTTTTTGTATTTTCGGGTACCACTAGTAAAATAAAATGTAACTTTATTTACACAAAAGGAAGAGTTAACAACAGATAGAGGTAAATAGCAGCAGCTCTGGAGAAACGACAGCGACAGAGAAAGTATTACTGAGTAAAAACATGAAAGAAGGTACGTGACAGTGTGATTAAACAAAGTATCAGTAATTTTGTACTGAACTTGCTGTGTAGTATATGACTGTCCACAGGAAGCAAGCCGGAGCATGAAATGAAGGAGAGGCCTGCCTAACCATCATTCATTCATGTGTGTTTTGTGCAGATGTTCACTTTTTTGTTCACAAACATTCACGACAACATCCACGATGAAACGAAGAGCTATAAGATCGTGTGATCTTGTGATATTCAACGACAGTGTAGTACATTGAATAAGGTTGTAGTTAGACTAATACAAACACCCTACTGGCCAGTAGTTTAACAAGTAGTATTCGCAGTTATTAACATTTGGACCTGGTGATGATCATAATTCTGTTATGTGGATAACTCATGAACATGTATTTTATAGGTGCCGACAGATATTTAATAATTAAATTAAATAGATTGAGGACTATGTTCTTTTATTAACATCAATTGTACATGAAATTTTGATCAGAACAATAAGAGTAAATAAGTGAGCGTCTTTGCTGATTGTACAACTAGAACAATAATAAATGTAAAGATAAATGACCTCACTCATGAGGCCATTTTACAATATATATATATATATATATATATATATATATATATATATTTCATAACAGAAACATGTCAATGATTTTGTGTTATTTATTGCATAGTATTTGTGTAAATCAGGAACTAATTGTATGTATTAGTAAAACACTTGATTCACAAAAAACAAACTTTTGCGAGACACACTGGAAGCAACACCGGTGTTGTGATGTGTGGATGGAATGGGAGGCTAATGGCACAGCTGCAGGGAAAAGTAGAAGCAAGGGACGCCGTCGGTAAGCCAATGCCATGTCGTGGACGTGAAAAACAGCAGGCATATTCAAATGCAGCTCCCTAAAGACCTCAGGTGGAGGTGTCGACAGAGCAGGTAGTAAACAGCCATCCGCAGCAGCCCTGTCGGGTCAGGTCAAGATGGGTGTGTAAACGGCCACTAATAATTTGTCTACACTGTTGTACTACATGATGAAGACGAAATAACAGAATTGCACACACAGTTAATCCTTCAGTCCAACTGCTGATAGCTGTACAGAACTGTGAACTCTATTTGCTTTTCCTTCTGATGTTCTCTGCCAGACGGAGACTGATAAACATAATCTGTAGCATTCAGTCACCTGGCATTGATTTCTGAGAAATCTGAGTCACACACGACTCAAGTTCCATGTATAATATCACCAAACAGATAACCTATCTGTCCACAATTACCAATACTCTTATCCAAAATACAATATTTATGTCAAGAAAGAGAAGCAACGTGAAGAACAGAAGAGGAGGAACACAAACACAGTAAAAAGAAGAAACACGAAGAACTGAAGACTAGATACCATTACCTTCTCCTAGTTGATGGTGAAGAATTTTAGGTGACCTGTAAAGAGCCTACCTGAGCTTGCGTCCCTCATAATGTGTGCAAATTTGACGAAAACTCGGCTGTTTTAAAACATACACGCACTTACCTTGCTGTACCTCCTTAGGGGCCTTCCACATCATCAACTCAGCAAGAGACTTGTAACCTGACAGGATCAAGAATGGACTGAGGGTCCAAAGAGTAACTTGCAAAGCCACCATTACCGATCTCAAACAATATTTTATACCAATCTTCGCTGCCTAAACTTCACAAAAACTGTAGCTTCCATCTCCGTACACAAATGAAGATGAAAGTGTGTTGTGAAATACGAAACAGTGTGTGTCTCTAGATAAAAAAAAGGCATATAATTTGATGAATGCTGAACCGTTACACCCACAAACTAATAATTTCCAATATGTTTGTCATTTTTGTAAACATCTTGTACTTATTTTCAGGGTAGTCTTAAGAAAATATTTGTATATTCATTCATGTAAAATTATTGTTTGTCAGTATTTTTTATAATAATGCTATATGCTTCAATGTTTTAAATATTTGCGTATTTATTTATAAAACTATTGTTTATCATTTTCTTTGATAATGATGCTATGGTTTTTAACGTTTTAATGCATTACATTTTTACACACTGTGAACAAGAAGATTAGTTAAAATTGGTGGTCGATCCGAACTCTTATTACAAATACTAGTTGTCACAGGAAACGTAAATGCAGTTTGTCAAAGAATAGTTTAGAACATAAGATTTTTGAAATGTTTAACGAGTATACGCATAAGAGACACACTGGAATTGGACAGTCAATTTGTGAAATGATATTTTTTTTAATACAAGCCAAGGTCATAAACACGATGAAGTAAAATTATGCAGAATGTTTCACAGAATTTTGTATAACTGTATAATGATCAACAGATGATCTCTATAATAATTGATGTAACTGTTTGTTTTGTATATTAATGGCTAAATGAAGAACATGTAATTTATTGGATGACTACTTTGAAAAGATTTTGATTGTTCAATATTCCTTGCCTCAATCTATGTCTTAGGGATGGATGAACGACAGGGAGCATGGGATTTAAGTCTAAAGAAAGATGGGAAGTGCCATTTTTGAAAGAGCATAAAAATTTTGAAATGATAGTTAAATTTCTTCTGATAACATGGATTATTTTTCGTGTTGTTGTATATTCCAGTTGTCACGTTCATTAGGTGGGGGTATTGTAAGGTGTCAATAATTTCGCACCTTACAAGCACTCATCTACATACTTTGCTATGATTTACAACCGGAATTAGGTATCATTTGATAGTTTGTACATCGTATATTTGACTATTTAACTTACTGATTGTAAGGATCTTGACTTGGGAGCGGAATGGCGCTACGAGACGGAATAACAAAGAATTTAGCAATAATTCACATTTATTTTCTTATTACGAGTAACACACACACACACACACACACACACACACACACACACACACACACACAAACAAACACAGAAGTTAAAATACCGTTACTTGGGATGCTACACGTGTACCGTCACATGGCACATTATAAAGCGCAGCATCCGGACCAATACATGTGACGTAAGACTGCTAAATTACTGCATACGATTTAACAAGGTCACGCACACCACTTTTACATTGGTCACTCACACAACGGAATATAGGATTTAGCAAAAAAAGCTTCCCTATTCCACACGTAATGGGTCATAGGCCAACTGCCTTTAACTGCCAACTTCATAGAACAATGTCGCCTTAAGGTCATCTATATTTATTGGTATCGGAATAATGAAAGGTTCAGAAAATCCCGATTCTAAACTATAGTTTACTTTTATTGGAAATACTGCGTGTAACAGAGCGTACACCGTGTGGCGGTATTGTATAGTCACCAGTTCTTACGATGTCTACCTAGTTCTCTCTTTCCAGGCGGCTGGTTATTTGTTATTTGTTTTGGCAATGCATTTTATGTCATTCTATCATCATGATCCTTAATTTCATTCTGTTCTTTTCTATCTTGCCATTAAATGAAAATATTTTTAAATCTGACTGTAAGAAGGGAGTTCAATAAATAATGCAACAAATGTTTTGGGTGAAAAAATGCGGAATATGTTGTGGGACACAATGAAATATTCCCCTTGTAGCGACTTTAGTTTCATGAAGTTCTGATAGGTGGCGCTGCTCTACGTAGCCTTCAGAATGGTAGCTGTTACTGAGCTGCATTCCAAGCAGACAACTATCATTGAGTTTCTTTTGGCGGAAAACCAGACCATCGAAAATGTTCATAAGCGCTTGCAGAATGTCAACGGAGACTTAGCAGTGAACAAAACCACTGTGAGTGGAGAGGATTATCATGGCAACAAGGTCACGCACACCTGTCCGCTGCCGGCTTTGGTGGCCGTGTGGTTCTAGGCACTTCAGTCCGGAACCGCAGGTTCGAATCCTACCTCGCGCATGGATGTGTGTGACGTCCTTAGGTTACTTAGGTTTAAGTAGTTCTAAGTTCTAGGGGACTGATGGCCTGAGATGTTGAGTCCCATAATGCTCAGAGCCATTTGAACCATTTGAACCTGTCCGATCTCCAACGTGCCAGCCAGTTGCGCACAGCTGTGATCCAGGCAATGTTGGAACGTACTGACACTCTCATTCGAGGCGATCAACAGATCACAATCAAACATCAAAAAATGGTTCAAATGGCTCTGAGCATTATGGGACTCAACATCTCAGGTCATCAATCCCCTAGAACTTAGAACTACTTATACCTAACTAAGCTAAGGACATGAAATGGTTCAAATGGCTCTGAGCACTATGGGACTTAACATCTATGGTCATCAGTCCCCTAGAACTTAGAACTGCTTAAACCTAACTAACCTAAGGACATCACACAACACCCAGTCATCACGAGGCAGAGAAAATCCCTGACCCCGCCGGGAATCGAACCCGGGAACCCGGGCGCGGGAAGCGAGAACGCTACCGCACGACCACGAGCTGCGGACCCTAAGGACATCACACACATCCATGCCAGAGGCAGGAATCGAACCTGCGACCGTAGCGGTCGTGCGGTTCCAGACTGAAGCGCCTAGAACCGCTCGGGCACACCGGCCGGCAATCAAACATCCCCGCTGCTCAACTCGACGTCTCTGTTGGTAGCGCTGACACTCTCGTGCACTACTTGGGGTACTGAAAGGTATGTGTCAGCTGGGTTCCTCGCCACCTAACACAAGATTATAAAGAGAAACGAAGGACCATCTGTGCGGGATCGTTTGCGCCTTAAGAGACTGTCCTGAGAATTTTCTGTTGAACATCGTCACACGCGACGAAACATCGGTTTATCACTTCGAAACGGAAACGAAACGGCAGCCCATGGAGCGGTGCCACGCCACCTCTCCTCCGAACAATAAATTCAAAGCCGCACCGTCACCTAGTAAAGTCATGGCGACGATCTTCTGGGACTCTGAAGGGGTTATTTGAGCCGCGCACAGCTCGTGTTCATGCCATTTATTGTTTATCATCTTCTATTACGGTACTGCCGCTTCGTTTTCTCATTCCATTTACTGGTGTCACTAACTTCCTTTCGGACTTGCCCGTGAGCAGCAGCAGCAGCGTGTATGGATAAGTGCACTGTCTTACCATCCCTGGAGCGACCGATAGTATTTCCGGGTCGTCGTGTGTCTGGCAGTCAGTTGGAGACGGACCAGCAGTGCAGTCGGGATGCATCAGCAGTGAAGTCGGGGATGGAGCGCCGGTGAGGCGCGGACAGCCGGTGCTAGCCGACCGCTGGCGACACACATGAACTGTCCGACGGAGGGAGATTGGAGCGGGACGACCATTGGTTGGTCGTTCGGTTGGTCGTCTCATCAGCTAAAGTATATTTAGTCCTTTCACCGTTTCTGGGCCTGGGCAGTCAGTCGCTTGACGTGGAGCAGCAAGGAAGTCTCCGTCGCGCATAGTCTGGCCCGGGTCGCTGGCGGTGTGCACGCGCGGTTGGAGTGTGAGGTGCTGCTTGCGATTGCTACGAAGCTCGTCGCCCACCGATCTTGGACATGAAAGTTGAGTCCTCACTTAACCTACTATCGAGCCTCAACTGTTTACATTTCTTCGTTGCTTGTCGCTTTTAGGACATTCCCGCGAGCAACAACGTGTGTGTATTCAAGTCAGCTAAGATTCCAGCCGTCTTCCTGTGGACTATAACTTAATTTATTCCCTTGTTATTGAAGTTGACCAGCGGTATCTTCTGCCTTGTGGCCCTTGGCGTCCGGTTACCCGCCCTGGTCGTTGACGTGATTTTCGGCAGTGTATTTTCCTCGTCATGTTGTTGCTGTCCAGCGCGGCATGTAGTTCGACAGCTGAGGTGTTGTTGGTCGTTGTGAGAGCCAATATTCTGTGTGTCGTTGTGTTGAAATCTTGTGGACGTTTTGCTGGTTGTGTGGAGCGGAACTGATTTTGTTGAGTGGTCGGTCGGCTGTCTGTCGGTTGGGTTGCCTTCAGATTAAAAAGTCGTTGGACAGGCAGCCCGTCTCAGCTAAACGGGCGTTAGTATTACAATCCCAGGCCGACCCTTGGAAACTTCTGAGCGCCGTTCCTTGTGTGTTCCATAGTAATTTCCCTGTTTGGGTTTTAGGTATTTGGTTGGTGTGTGGCCTTCAGCCGAGTATCAGTCTCTCTTAAATTAATGTTCTTGTCTTGCCCTTACGGCGTGAGATTGTTAGTCTTTACAGGGTCCTTCAGCCGAATTTTATATGAAATGTTTTCAGATGCGGCCTTCTCCTTTTTAAAATTGAAACTCTTGTTTCTTGGGCTTAAGCTGTTAAATTATTTGCTGATATGCGGCCTTCAGCCGAGTTTTAATATCTCTGAAATTAATGTTCTTGTCTTGCCCTTGAGGCATAAGATTGTAATGCTTTTGTATGGGGCCTTCAACCGAATTTTGCATGAAATGTTTTAAGAGAAGGCCTTCTTCCTTTTGATTGAAACTCTTCTTATTGTTTAATATGCGGCCTCCAACCAAGTTCCATTAAAATTAAATTGCTAAGGCCTTCAGCCTGTGTAGATGGAAGATTTAGAAAATATTCTTGGGTGAAACCTCCAGAAGAATCTCGTATTTCAATTTCTTGCTTAGGCCTTGTGTCTTGGATTTTGAGTGTGCCCTTCAGCCAATCTAAACTTAATCGCAGGAGGTCGATTAGATTTTTGAGTGTTTTGCGTACTTGTTGTAATATTGTGTGTTGATAAATAAAGGTTGTATGTTGAGTGCAACTGACAGCAACTTATTTTGGCCCCTTTCCACAACCTAATCTGCTCTGTCCTGCTAGCCCAGGCATTTCAGTTCTATTTGAAGTCCTCCATCATGGTGCAACGATCAAATATGAAGTGTACTGTGTTGCTCTTAGGAAATTGGAGAAACCACTTAGTTTTCGGTCGCCACAAAAATGCGAACAAATTTCTCCTTCTCCACGTCAACACAGGGCCTCACGCAAGTGTGGGCATCCAAGATGAGGTCACATAACTTCATTGGACTGTTCTTCCTCATTCATCTCACAGCCCTGATCTCACACCTTATTTCTATTTGAATGGCCCAAAGAAGGATGCACTTCACGGGAAGCAATATGTGGATGATGGGGAAATTATTGTTGCAGCAAGTCGTTGGTTCCGACATCGACCATTAAAGTGGCGCCGTGAGAGCATACAGGTCCTCCCAGTAAGGTGGCGGAAGGCCGTCGCATTGAACGGAAAAATAGTCGAAAAATAGGGTTTTGTAGCCAAAAGAATGGGGCATAATATGGTGTATTGGAATTCTGAATAAAACCAACCTGCGCTCAGAAAAAAAAGTGTTGCAGTGCTTATTGATCGACCCTTGTACTTCGTATTGTAAACAGTGCACAGAAGTGGGGAAGTCAGGGTATGAGACTCTTAAAAATTGATACATCGTGCAAATGTGGGGACAGCTAGCAACAGTTCTCCAAATAGTCGGCTGGGGGAGTGAAGAACACAGTAGATCGGCGAGTCCAGCAGCTGTGGCGGGAGACGTTCGCGAACCGCAGACGAGAGGCGGCGGCGCACGGCGATGGCTCGCTGCGCCGACAGCGAAAATAAATTAACCTGCGGGCTGCGGCAGTGGCGGGTAAAAACAGAGGC
Organism: Schistocerca piceifrons; assembly: GCF_021461385.2. Lineage (NCBI taxonomy): Eukaryota > Metazoa > Arthropoda > Insecta > Orthoptera > Acrididae > Schistocerca > Schistocerca piceifrons. The sequence goes on along the minus strand of NC_060142.1, from coordinate 444,574,245 downwards.
CTCCGATCCGCCATTGTCTTGCCGCAATAAATATCGCACGCAACATAAATCTGGGGGCGCTGCGGCTCCCACGTCCGGCGGCGTCCCCCGGGTATTAATAACGGGCCTCACCTAGTGTGTGTACACGCAGAGCCCGAATCTGAGAGCCGATGGGCCCTGACCAATTGATGGCCGTCGGTGCGCCCCCGGACCACGCTATTTCTTTTCCTTTACCAACCCCCTACCCCGCCCTCTTTCTCGTGCAGAACACCAACTGACAACAAACCTTTCCAAAAAAAGAAAAAAGAAAAAGAGGGTGTGGGCAGAGAGAGTTAAAAAACCATTTTTGTCCTTAGGGACCTCCATTCTTTATTTGCGCATCACGTGCTGGCGGATGCAAGCCGTATTTCAGTTTATGTAAATTGGCGGGGTGTGCGGCAGAGAGCCCTAGCGGCTAGCTCTGTTTACATCATTTCGCCGTGAGCAGAGTGGCGAGTCCGCTGTTGGCGGTGTTCACATCAGCGTGCTTGTAACGCGCAACGAGGCAAACCTCACGCAAATCACATGGCAGTTGGCCGCCGCTGCAGTGGTTCTTCTCTGTTCCTGTTTGAGCTGATTAATTTAACACTCCGCTACACTCCAAGTTCGATACAGTTTTTTTTAGATAATAATGAGGAGAAAGTAATTTTTCACAGACTGCAATTAAATGCTCGTCATTTTATTGTACCACGATCGATTTTGATGCTCCCTGCCTCATCACCAAATGTACATGGTACGTATAAGTCGAAGCAATTTGAAGGGTGACCAACTTAGAACCATGTCCTACTGATATTAGCTATCCTTCCATCACGTGCATTGCCAAACCATTACCAAAGGGGGTGTCGCTTTGCAGTGGTGCCGTTGGCCTTGTTTTGACAGCACTTTATTGGGTGCCGGTGATGTCAGTAACGCACGGTTCTAAGATGAACACATCGAACATCGATTTCATGCATATTTATCAGGAAGATCCGATAATCAGATTGGAATCCTCGAGATCTATCACGGCACAATGAAATGAAAAGCACTTAGTGGCGTTCTTAGGCAAATTATTCTTTCTCAATTAACAATACGAGTTCGTTCGCAAGATCCCCATCGGCGATGGTAAGGTAAAACGTTTTGTTACTCATTGCTTGCTGTAAGTATGCGTATTTCAAAATAACACAAAGGGAAGACGACTAGCCCGTTGTGGAATCTTTCGTACTATTTTCTCTTTTTTTTCAATTATGATTCTTATACTGGAGGCCATAGAACCGTTCTGCAGTCAACATTCTATGCCGGTTCTCTAAATTTTCTGAAGTGCTGCAAAGAGAACGCCGTCTCCCCACCAGGGATTTCTATTTGAGTTCACGAAGCATCTCCGTAATACTCGCCTGTCTATCAAAATTATCAATAACAAATCTAGAGCGGACGCATCTGAATTGCTTCGATGGGTTCTTTTTATCTGTTGTATTGTATGTTGCTGGCCGAGGTAGCCGAGCGGTTCTAGGTGCTAAGGTCTGGAACCGCGCGACCACTACGGTCGCAGGTTCGAATCCTGCCTCGGGCATGGATGTGTGTGATGTCCTTAGGTAAGATAGCTTTAAGTAGTTCTACGTTCTAGGGGACTGATGACCTTAGAAGTTAAGTCGCATAGTGCTCAGAGCCATTTGAACCATTTATTGTATGTTAACCGGGGGCCTAGAAACGACGGAGAGGCTCCGTCCCCGCCTCAGCCCCAGTGGTCCGCAACCCCACGACGACTACAGCAGTCCATTTCACCCCTCCGCCGCCCCACACCGAACCCAGGGTTATTGTGCTGTTCGGCCCCGGTGGACCCCCCCCCCCAACCCCCACCCCGCACCCCCCCCCTCCCCCCCAGGGAACGTCTCACACCAGACGATTGTAACCTCTATGTTTGCGTCGTAGAGTAATGGTGGTGTGCTCTTACATGGAGAACTTGTTTGCACAGCAATCGCCGACATAGTGTAACTGAGGCGGAATGAGGGAAACCAGCCCACATTTGCCGAGGTAGATGGAAAACCGCCTAAAAACCATCCCCCAGACTGGCCGGTTCACCGGACCTCGACACAATTCACAGGGCGGATTCGTGCCGGGGACCAGGCGCTCCGTCCCGCCCGGAATCTTTTTATCTAACTTGGTGGTGATCCAAAGGAAACACTCATGGGAAACCCAGTAGGCAAGAAGATCTGGTTTGGAAAGGAATGTGCAGATGCCCTGGAAAGGAGAAAGGAAGCCAGTAACAAATGGCTGAAGGGGACAAATCTGGCACAGGCCAAAGCACAATTTGAGGAGGTCCGAAAGACTACACAAGCAAATCTGAGAAGAGCAAAGAGGAAATACACTCCTGGAAATGGAAAAAAGAACACATTGACACCGGCGTGTCAGACCCACCATACTTGCTCCGGACACTGCGAGAGGGCTGTGCAAGCAATGATCACACGCACGGCACAGCGGACACACCAGGAACCGCGGTGTTGGCCGTCGAATGGCGCTAGCTGCGCAGCATTTGTGCACCGCCGCCGTCAGTGTCAGCCAGTTTGCCGTGGCATACGGAGCTCCATCGCAGTCTTTAACACTGGTAGCATGCCGCGACAGCGTGGACGTGAACCGTATGTGAAGTTGACGGACTTTGAGCGAGGGAGTATAGTGGGCATGCGGGAGGCCGGGTGGACGTACCGGCGAATTGCTCAACACGTGGGGCGTGAGGTCTCCACAGTACATCGATGTTGTCGCCAGTGGTCGGCGGAAGGTGCACGTGCCCGTCGACCTTGGACCGGACCGCAGCGACGCACGGATGCACGCCAAGACCGTAGGATCCTACGCAGTGCCGTAGGGGACCGCACCGCCACTTCTCAGCAAATTAGGGACACTGTTGCTCCTGGGGTATCGGCGAGGACCATTCGCAACCGTCTCCATGAAGCTGGGCTGCGGTCCCGCACACCGTTAGGCCGTCTTCCGCTCACGCCCCAACATCGTGCAGCCCGCCTCCAGTGGTGTCGCGACAGGCGTGAATGGAGGGACGAATGGAGACGTGTCGTCTTCAGCGATGAGAGTCGCTTCTGCCTTGGTGCCAATGATGGTCGTGTGCGTGTTTGGCGCCGTGCAGGTGAGCGCCACTATCAGGACTGCATACGACCGAGGCACACAGGGCCAACACCTGGCATCATGGTGTGGGGAGCGATCTCCTACACTGGCCGTACACCACTGGTGATCGTCGAGGGGACACTGAATAGTGCACGGTACATCCAAACCGTCATCGAACCCATCGTTCTACCATTCCTAGACCGGCAAGGGAACTTGCTGTTCCAACAGGACAATGCACGTCCGCATGTATCCCGTGCCACCCAACGTGCTCTAGAAGGTGTAAGTCAACTACCCTGGCCAGCAAGATCTCCGGATCTGTCCCCCATTGAGCATGTTTGGGACTGGATGAAGCGTCGTCTCACGCGGTCTGCACGTCCAGCACGAACGCTGGTCCAACTGAGGCGCCAGGTGGAAATGGCATGGCAAGCCGTTCCACAGGACTACATCCAGCATCTCTACAATCGTCTCCATGGGAGAAAAGCAGCCTGCATTGCTGCGAAAGACGGATATACACTGTACTAGTGCCGACATTGTGCATGCTCTGTTGCCTGTGTCTATGTGCCTGTGGTTCTGTCAGTGTGATCATGTGATGTATCTGACCCCAGGAATGTGTCAATAAAGTTTCCCCTTCCTGGGACATTGAATTCACGGTGTTATTTCAATTTCCAGGAGTGTACATAAGGAATATCATCACTGAAGCAGACTTCAGAGTACAAAAGACTAGGGAAATGTTTCTGAGGGTGAAGCACCTCTGCAAAGGTCACCAGGCAAAGCAGAAATTTGTCGAAGATTCCCGTGATAAGATCCTGACAAACGATAGGGACGTAGCTGAGAGATGGAAAGAGTACTTTCGACAGCTGCTAAATTGTGATGAACCCGAACTGCAGTTTGATTTCCAGTACCCAATTACAGCCGATGCAGACTATCCCCCACCTACCCTGGATGAGATAAAAACCAGAATCAGACACCTTAAACAGAATAAGAGTCCAGGTGAAGATGGAATACAGGCTGAAATGATTCTGGCAGGGGGAGAGAAACTTGCAGAAAAAATACACCGACTAATACAGACAATATGGGCCAAAGAAGAACTACCAGGAGAATGGAAAACAGCTCTGATTTGTCCAATACATAAGAAGGGCGACAAACTGAAATGTGACAACTATCGAGGAATCTCCCTGCTTAACGTCTGCTATAAGATCCTATCCAATTGCCTCATGCATAGAATTCAGCCAGAGGCAGAATCGGTGATTGGGAAGTACCAGGGAGGTTTCCAGCCAGGACGGTCAACAGTAGATCACATCTTCAGTCTCCGGCAGCTCACTGAGAAACTGGGTGAATATGGTAAATATTTCCATATTTTATTCGTTGATTTTAAGAAGGCCTATGATTGCATACATCGCAAGAGCCTGCTCAACTGTTTAAGGGAGTTTGGCATAGCAGAGAAACTCATCAATCTGATAAAGATCTGTCTGAACGAAACACGTGCAAAGGTGAAGATGGGAAATCGTGTAAGTGAGGAGTTTGAAATTGAGACAGGACTCCAGCACGGAGATGGGTTGTGCCCTATCCTGTTCAACTTTGCCCTCGAGAAGACGTCAAGTAATGAAGTCGAAATATCGTATTTGGAAGACGCTGATATCCGGCAGAAAACCCGATTTCCACGAGATGTCATCAAATCGCCGGGAAAGTCTAAGAAATTATGTTTGAAATGTATTATTACGCCTTTAGAAGAAATGAAATCCATTTATACCCATAATGTGCATTTCTTACCAAAATAGGAGTTTATCTTTTACGACTTTTGCTAAATTCAGTACAGATACCAAAGCAATGGATATAATATATCAGGAAACGTTGATTATAGATAATTTCTGTTGTGAGTTAGATATTAACGTTCTGTCGTTTTGAAATATTAGTCTTTGATCGAGTTTTACATCTAAGGACCGAGAGACGTCCTAATTGTCAACTCCTTGCAATACTTCCGCACGGGTTTTGAAGTAGTTTACTTCCACAACTGTGATTATCGTCAGTTTATCTAATCTCCAGGATGCTAAACAAGAGTTATCTGACCTTATGGGAAGGTCATTACTTCTTTTAGTAAGAAGCACAACATTTGATCTGTTATAAAACTGTCATTAATTATGCACTATAGGTGCGTAATGACATGGCAGATACTGGGCTTCGTGCCCCGAGTCACGTGACTTAGATATTGCCTTCATTTAAATGACGTCATGCGCAGTCCATGTTATCTATGGTCTATGGTGCTTATTTAGTAAACATATGATATCGTCGTTCGAAAACTGTCGTAACAAGTTAATTACTGTCTTTATTCAACAAGTATAGAACGACCGTCAAAATACTGTTGCCAACGATTGATGTGTATGTCAGTCCAAATACACAGTGTATACATGTGTAGCAACCCATGCTCAGTGTTCTGATGTAACATAACGACGTGTAACGAAAATAATTCACCCATATTGTACCACAGGTCACTCGATAATATCAATTCATCCGAAACAGATCTGTGGTGAAAGTGAAATAAGTAAAAATTAACATCACACAGTATCGAGTCTGGACATTCCTTACAAATATCTTCTTCAGTTGCGTAAGCTGACGTGATTCTACTAAGTCATTACGGAGATGTTCTACAAGTGAACTGTCTCCTACCTTCTTCAATGACGTCGTTAGATTGGAAGAAGAACTACTAGTTGTCCAGGGCATTGTACGTTTTTGCATCAACTTGGAAATCTGTCTTAAAAGTGGAGTTATTAGGGAAGAGTTTACGTTATAAGTTCAATAAAATCTACTCAATTTTCAAGACGCGTCACTTCGAATGAAACTATCGAGCTTAACTGGACAGTGGATGTATTTGTTTAGTTGTGCCAGAGCGCAGGTCTTTTGAAAGTAAGAACCGTAATTCGTGAGTTGCACGGTTACTTGTAGATAGTGGTACGTTAATTGATAAAATCTTTTAGAACCGGTAACAAACTAATTAACAGTACATTTTATTACAATTATTGATATCTTTTTGACTCGTGAGTCTGCTGTCTGGTTTGATGCAGCCCGCCACGAATTCCTCTTCTTGCCAGCCTTTTCATATCAGAGTAGCACTTGCAACCAACGTCCTCAATTATTTGCTGGATGTATGAGAGTCTCCGTTGTCCCCTACAGTTTTTACCGTCTAGATCTCCCTTTAGTACATCGAAGTTACTCCCTGACGTCTTAACACGTCCTGCCATCCTGCCCCTTCTTGTCAGTGTTTTCCACATATCCTTTTCTTCGCCGATTCTGCGGAGAATCTCCTGATACCTTAACTTATCAGTCCGGATAATTTTCAACATTCTTTTGTAGCACCACACCTCAAATGTCTCGACTCTCTTGCGTTCCGGTTTTAACGCAGTCCATATTTCAGTACCACACAATGCTCTGCTTCAAACGTACTTTCTCAGGAATTTCGTCTTCCTATACTTAATATATATATACTAACACGAATTCTTTACAGACGAATGGAAAAACTGGTAGAAGCCGACCTCGGGGAAGATCAGTTTGGTTTCCGTAGAAATGTTGGAACACGTGAGGCAATACTGACCCTACGACTTTTCTTAGAAAATAGATTAAGGAAAGGCAAACCTACGTTTCTAGTATTTGTAGACTTAGAGAAAACTTTTGACAATGTTGAGTGGAATACTCTCTTTCAAATCCTGAAGGTGGCAGGGGTAAAATACAGGGAGCGAAAGTACTGAAACCAGATGGCGGTTATAAGAGTCGAGGGGCATGAAAGGGAAGCAGTGGCTGGGAAGGGAGTGAGACAGGGTTGCAGCCTCTCGCCGATGTTATTCAATCTATATATTGAGCAAGCAGTAAAGGAAAGAAAAGAAAAATTCCAAGTAGGAATTAAAATCCATGGAGAAGAAACAAAAACTTTGAGGTTCGCCGATGACATTTTAATTCTGTCAGAGACAGCAAAGGACCTGAGAGCGCAGCTGAACGGAATGAACAGTGTCTTGAAAGGAGGGTATAAGATGAACATCAACAAAAGCAAAACGAGGAAAATGGAATGTAGTCGAATTAAGTCGGGTGATGCTGAGGGCATTAGATTAGGAAATGAGACACTTAAAGTAGTAAATGAGTTATGCTATTTGGGGAGCAAAACAACTGATGATGGTCGAAGTAGAGAGGATATAAAATGTAGACTGGCAGTGGCAAGGAAAGCGTTTCTGAAGAAGAGAAATTTGTTAACATCGAGTACAGATTTAAGTGGCAGGAAGTCTTTTCTGAAAGTATTTGCATGGAGTGTAGCCATGTATGGAAGTGAAACGCGGACTATAAATAGTTAAGACAAAAAGAGAATAGATGCTTTCGAAATGTGGTGCTACAGAAGAATGCTGAAGATTAGGTGGATAGATCACATAACTAATGAGGAGATATTGAATAGAATTGGGGAGAAGAGAAATTTGTGGCACAACTTCACGAGAAGAAGGGATCGGTTAGTAGGACATATTCTGAGGCATCTAGGGATCACCAATTAGTATCGTAGGGCAGTGCAGAGGGTAAAAAGCGTAGAGGGAGACCAAGAGATGAATACACTAAAGAGATTCAGAAGGATGTAGGTTACAGTAGGTACTGGGAGATGAAGAAGCTTGTACAGGGTAGTGTAGCATGGAGAGCTGCATCAAACCAGTCTCTGGATTGAAGACCACAACAACAACATACTCGATTATATTCCGCATTAGGTACAATTCGCTATTTGTCACTCATTTTCAGCAGAAAAGAAGCAGGACTGTCCGCAAAACCCAGTGGACACTTGGTACTTAATTGTGGAAGACCCCACCCCCCAGAGAGTGGAAACAAACATTTAGAGACCGCCAGATGACAGTGGCAGGTGTGGGCTCTCTGCACTTCACTACATAGACACGGGAAGCTGCAGTTCTGCGAGACAGCAGGCGACATTGCTGTCACCGCAGGCTGTCACAGCTTAGGTCAGCAGCTGACAGCCCGTTTGACAGTGGACAGCAGACGATGGCGTCAGCACTGTGCAGGGGCCACACTTTAGTACTCAGGCCTCAGCGCCGACCATCTGGGAGTTCTTAAATTTAGTATGGGACTCCACTGAAGGGCTGGAGGTGCTCAGATATACTGTTATTCTTTTGTGCTTATCCAGAAAGTTTCCTTATCGTAAACTGTTATATTCTTAATGATCATATATTCAAACGATAGCGATTTCTAATGCTATCGATTTTCCATTCGCTGAACATCATCAGGGTATGGGGAAGCAACGCTAATGAGACGAGTAAAGTATTGATTTTTTTCCAGTCGCTTAGCCAAGGTTAGTCCAACAGAGTTTGTTTTAGACCAAGTAAAGGATAAATATTGTCAACATAGTACATTAATTCGTTCCCTCTGAAATCCAATTTTTGACAATTTTAAGAGATGATAAAGCTAGAAAGTGCTACTCTTGATATTATATGCAATTTATCATAAAAGCACATGGTAGAAGTTTTCAGGGAGCTACCTCTTCCATTTTTTGCATTATTCCACTCTTTTCGAAATCTTAAAAGAGTGTAACATTACATTTACATAATTCTACTTATGGAATTAGGTTCAATTTATCATGAAAAAATTGATGGTAGAAGTTTTCATGAAGCTAACTTACCTACTTTTGGAATTATTCAGAAAAAATCAATTTTCCTACCTGAATTTTTTAAGACGATTTATATTAAGCAACTTTTGTCATTAAGCTACAAAATCAAAATGACAGAAATATTTTATTAAATGTAATAATGAGGAGGTATTAAGATAATATTGTGAATTTTTGAAGGAACAGAAATTAAAACATAGTCCGTTCAGAGGCCACCATCTATCCACAGTTCCGTTTCAAAAATTATGGAGTTTAGAATTTAAGAGTTATCAACCTAAGAATTTTATAGGACATAAAGCGCAGATTTATTTAGAGAAAAACTGGGGTCTTTATTACCTAACAACGATATAAATAATTTTGTAGTCATAAAGGGTATAGACTGGGTGCTGTTGCCTGGAAGCGATTTTGAAGCAAGTGTTTCCTTTGCTGCCCCATCGAGCTTAACTAAAGCGTAGCGTGTATGCACGACAGAGGTTATTCGATCGTTGTCATTCATACGGAAATGTGCTACGTATCTCGTGGTTCTTGTATATGTGAATACTGATCGTAACATGCTATTTCATCGTGCTTCGTGACTCGTTTGTCTGCATTATTCTTAGAGAGTCAGAACTTTTTATTTGAGTTTCGGCGAGCTGACTTGCAGACCTGTGGACAGAAGATTATTGAACAGGACGTTCCACATCGCTTTCTGGCTGTCCACACTAACAGTTCTCAGGCACTTGTAAAGAGGTTGTGGCATCCAAAAATGGCACAAGATTACCCACCACTTCAACTTATATAATCAGCAAACCAAACATCTTATTATTACCCGCCGTCCCACAAGGGCCTTTAGCAGAAGGAACTGAGAAAGACAACAGATCTAGTGCATGCTTAAAGCACCATCTTATATTGTGTCTCGTAAACTGGATATGTTGACAGTCAGCACGGGGTGTCTCATACTTCACAACACACGTGAAGCTCATCTTATGAGTACTAGATTTGTTTAATTTTAATTTTTTTTATTTTATTAGCGTAAGATTTCTGACTGGTTTTATGCGATCTGCAACGATTGCCTCTATTACCACCCCAGGGTAAGGCCTACATTCAACCCTCTTAATATCTCTGGCAGGAAGTTCAATCTCTGTAGCTATCCAGTTTTTATCCTCTAGTACAGCTGGTGTATTTACACATGTCCGAGCACCATGTCATTTCTTGTAATTAGTCTTTTGCACGTATTCTTTACCTAGCCGATTCTGCGGAGAATCATATCAGATCATTTAATTTTTACCATTCTTCTGCAAAACCACATCTCAAATGCTTCTGTTCTTTTGTTTTATGGTTTTCCCTAAGCCCACATTTCGGTTCCACAGCCGGCCGCGGTGGTCTAGCGGTTCTAGGCGCTCAGTCAGAAACCGCGCGACTGCTACGGTCGCAGGTTCGAATCCTGCCTCGGGCATGGATGTGTGTGATGTCCTTAGGTTAGTTAGGTTTAAGTAGTTCTAAGTTCTAGGGGACTTATGACCACAGATGTTGAGTCCCATAGTGCTCAGAGCCATCTGAACCATCATCGGTTCCACACAGTGGTGTTGCCTCCAGACGCATAATCTCAGAAATTTGTTTCCGTATTACGTTCTTGTGTCGTCCTCCATGAATCATTTTACTTCCTAGTTGTCAGAATTTCTTCACGTTGTACACTATGTGAGCCCCAATTTTGATGTTAACTTACACTCCTTAACGCTTTCGTCTTCTTTACTTATACTTCATATTCTGTGTTCAACAGAATTCGTTAAATTCTACGGGTCCTGTAATTGTTCCTCGCTTTCTAATAGGATACCTATGTCAGCAACCAATGGGTAAGGGGTAGCCGTAATTGGTAACGGATTATGGGTAATGGTTAGCGGGTACCAGGCACAATTTACCTTTAACTGTTACCTGTGGTTTGCATCTAGAAGTCCTGGTTTCATAGCCCGTGAGGACGTATTTGGCATGACATCATCAATTACCTTGAAACCTGGACACGCCATGTGACGTCAATGACCTTGAGCGTATCATTTACCGTCTGTCATTTACGGTTTACCGTTTACCATTTAGCATTTACCGTTCACGTTATCACCACTTCATCCATTCACCAGTTTGTGCTTGTAATGTATTGAATTTATAAAGATGACGTCGTACAGAAAACTAGTGCGATCCATTATTGAACCATCTGGAATCACCATCACTACTACTACGTGATCAGGCCCAGTGGACCGCACGCATCTACAAGTTTCCTCCTCCACTGTATTCTGTCCATTGCTGCTATCCGTCATTCGTCCACATCTATTGACACTTGGTTTAAATCTTCATGGAGTCCATCCCTCCAACGCTTCTTGGGTCTCCCTGGGAGTCTCTTTCCTGTAGGTGTGAAATCCAGGAGCTTCCGAGGCCATCTGTGATCCTCCATCCAGGCCACATGGCCGGCCCACTGCATTCGTTTGGCTTTGACAGTTCCTGCTATGTTGGGCTGCTGGTATACTTCCTCAAGCTCCTTGTTGTATCTGATCCTCCATTCCCCTGTATCTGCATCCAGAACCGGACCGAAGATCTTCCGAAGCACTTTTCTCTCAAAAACAAGGAGATTATGGAAGTCCTGTTTCCGGATACTCCATGTCTCACAGACATACAGAACAACAGGCTGGATCAGGGTTTTGTACAGTCGAATCTTGAACTGTCTGGAGAGAGATCTGGACCGAAGCAGTTGTGCTAGGCTGCGGTAAGATCGGTTCCTGCTTGTATTCTGGCATTGATCTCTGCTTCACATGACGAGTTCTCAGTGAAAAGTGCCCCTAGGTATTTGAATTCTTGCACTCTATTGTAGGAATGGTTCCCAACCTGCAGTGATTGTAGATGATCAGCAGTCTGACAATGACCACATGTCATAACGAGGTACTCTGTCTTGGCTTCGTTTATGTTTAGCCCAAATTTGCTGGAAGCCTCCTTTAGTGCTTTGGTCATTTGCTCCAACTCCTCTTCCGACCTAGAGAGTAAACAGATGTCGTCTGCATAGGCTAAGTATGCCAGTCTCTTTCCTTCGATTTCAATACCTTCGTTCTCTTGGAAGGTCTCGCGTACGAGGTGGCCTCCTCGTGTTCCCTTCCAGGAGGCCACGACCGCAGTTGGAGGCGGCCAGAGCGGGCGCGGACGGAATAGGGAACGTCCACGCATGCACGCTTCTACCTTACGGGTCTGCCCTGACCCGTGCAGGAGCAGGCTAAGCAGTCTTCTGCTATTCCTGCGTGAACCTTACATATTGGAACTGCTGCCTCTCTTCATGGATTGGCCTCTAGGTTTTCCTGGATGCGGATGTCCTGTCTCTGTTGCGGAAGTTTTCACTCCCGCACCAGGTCAGGCCAACGTGTTGTTGGCCTGTGGTGTGTAGGGTGGCCCAGATCCCCGATGAGCCGGTTTTCGGACCGTTCGGTCCGCTCGTAGAACGTCCGCGCCGATTGCTTGAAGCGGTCGTGGAGGAGGGGGATTCCAGTCTGCTCGTGTAGCCGAGCGGTCGAATATAACCTCGGCAGGCGCAGAGCGAGCTTGAGCACCCTGTTCTGCACCCTCTGAAGCTTGCTGATGTGTGTTTCGGCCGCGTTGCCCCACACCACAGCCGCGTATTCCAGCACTGGACGTACCAGCGCCAGGTACAGCGTGATGCCGTGGTGAGGCGGCAGCGCAGACGAGGGATTGAGCAGAGGGTACAGGACGCGTAGGCACCCTATTGCTCTGCCCCTGACATCCTCGATGTGCGGCTTCCATGTCAGCTTATGGTCCAATGTGACACCCAGGTAGCGGCCAGTCTTGCTCCATGGGACGGGGCTGCCCATGATGATGACTGGCGGAAGATCAGGCGGCAGTGGTCTTCTCGTGAAGACCACTGCCTGGCTCTTCGCCGCGTTTTGCTTGAGGCGCCACTTGGTCGACCAGGTGCCAAGGGCCTCGCAACCTCTTTGGAGAAGACGGCGCATCTCGACCGCCTTCATGCTCCGCACGAACAGCGCAGTGTCGTCGGCATATAGTGCCAACTTCACCGGCGTCACGCGCGGAGCGTCGGCGGTGTATAGGGAGTACAATAGGGGCCCAAGGACGGACCCCTGCGGCACTCCAGCACGGATGTGTCGATGGGTGGATGTCCCATCGTCCACTCTGACGTGGAAGGACCGCTCGGCTAGGTATGAGCGGAGGAGGACTCCGTACGACGTCGGTACCCCGTGCACGAAAAGTTTGTACATGAGGCCGTCGTGCCACACGGAGTCGAATGCCCTAGAGACGTCCAGGAACACCGCCCCAAGGTATTCCCGAGTCTCCAGGGCGCGCATGGCTTCTTCTACCAGCCGCATCAGCTGGTGGACAGTGGAATGGCCCCTCCTAAAGCCGAACTGCTCGTCGGGTATGATGCCTTCCGCTGACACGTGGTTGAGCAGTCGTCTGGCGTACAGGCGCTCGAACACCTTCGAGAGCACCGGCAGCAGGCCGATGGGCCTGTAGTTGGCGGCTTCCCGTGGGTCCTTGTTCGCCTTGGGGATTGCCACCACCTCTGCATGTTTCCATACAGTGGGGTAGACCCCAGAGCGAAGGACCTGATTGAAGATGCCCGCCAGGAACGGGTATGCACCCGCCGGCAGGCTCCTCAGCAGATGGTTGGTGACGCCGTCAGCACCGCTAGCCTTCTTGGTGTTGAGCGCTGTAATCTGCGCGGCCACCTCCTCATCGGAGATGGGGTCGATCTCGTCCGCGTCGTCCCTGGCTTCCAGGAACACAGGGAGCTGCTCTTCAACCCGGTGGAGGTGTTATTCGTCTATGTTGTCATCCACTGGGGTGAATGACAGCTCGAAGTGGTCCGCCAGGGCGCCTGCCTTGCCGTCCGGGCTGCAGACGACGTCTTGTCCGACGAGCAGAGGCGGGACGCGCTGCCTTCTGCGTAGAAAGGACTTCACAGTCCGCCACGCGCTGCCGTCCTCAGGGTCGTGGGAGGCGACGAAGTCCGTCCAGACGTTGTTTCTGTGCGCCTCAGCCGCCGTGGTGACGTTCACCCCAGTGGCTTCCAGGGTGGCCATGGCTGGGAGCAGCACCTGGTGGTGCCGGAGTGAGGCGCGGACGTAGATGGCGCTCCCCCCGCCTGCCGTCGGCCTTCACGTGAACACCTGGCTTGAGGTGAGTTTCGCAGATCAGACACAGGTCGATGGCCTCGTCCTGCATGAACTGACGAAACTCACCTTGTTGTGGAAACAGGCTGTTGGCGTTGAAGCCACAGATGGTCAGGCCATGGATAAGAACATTATCCATGGTATGGCTTCGTGGCGACGGTAGCGGCCTGGAGGGCCCCCGTTACGGCGGTGACGAGCACCGGCAGTTGCTGTAGCAGGGCAGAGAGGGAGCTCAACGTTGCTCCCAGGTCTGCTGCTTCCGGTCCTGGTATTGCAGGTGGAGGTGCCGCAGTTGCGGCTTGCGGCGTGGCTGTGGTGGGAGGACGGGTTTGTCGTCCACCCTGGTGTTGGTCGTCCTGGGTGCCGGCTGCCTGGTTAGGCGCCGTGATGGCCGGGAAGTCCACCTGCCGCTCCCTGGGGGCGCCCGAGGACTCCCCCTTGGTGGCAGAGGCGAAGCTGGTGCCTGGTTGCACCTTTCGTGCGGGTGCCGCACGTCCTTTCTGCTGTGGGCGGCGCTTGAAGGCGGCTCAGCCTCTGTAGCTCGCCACGTGTGGCTCGCTACAGTTGCAGCACTTGGGCGCCTCCTCCCTCTTCTTCGTGCAGTCCCGACTCTGGTGGGAGTCGGCGCACTTGACGCAGCGGGCCGGCATCGTGCAGTAGCGCGCCACGTGGTCAAGGCCTTGGCAGGAGAAGCACTGGGCGCGCCTCCCCTTGGCCTTGAGCGGCTCCACTTCCACGCCGATCCTGGCCACCATCTGTAAATGAAATATCTTCCGATTTTCGAAGTTGTCCGGAAGGACAACCAAGAACAGTGGCATGGGTCTCCTCGTCTTGGGAGACATCATGAGTGTGACCGAGCTGGCCATGTAGCCCAGCCCGGCTAGTTCTCTCTTGAGGTGCTCGGTCTCCATTTTCAGCGGAAGGCGGCGGAAAACCACCTTTAACTGCTTCACTGGCTCAGCATTGTGGGTGAAGCAGTGAAGCTTCTCTTCCTCAATGAGCCGCATGGCAGCTCGGTACTCGTCCATTGAGCTGATCGAGACTTTGTACAAGTCTCGACCAGCGCATTTGATCTTGGCGGAGGACACCGCCTTGAACTTCTCGAGGAAGGACTCTTACGTGTCCTTCCACGACACAGTGATCGGTGGCGGAGCGAGTGCCCGCCTCTTGGGTGCCTCAGCAGCATCCATGGCCTCTTGCTCGTCAGGTACGTCGACGAATGTGTTCGCTGTCGGCAGCGGCTGCACAGTCTCAAGCCGTTTGGCCCGAGCAGTGTGCCGCCGCTTCGGGACAACAAAGCCGTCGTCGGTCACTTGTTCTGCCTCAGAGGGGGCAGGAGCTTCCGGCAGCTTCTTCTTCTGACTCCGCCTGAAAGCAGCTCGTCCTCCTCCGCCGCTGCAGGCATCTTTCTAGAGGGCTGCGTTGTGTCCATGGCTACCGCCTCGATCAGGTCGCCAAGGTTAGCCTCTGGGATCATGCTGTCATATGGCAGGACGGTGACGTCTTCTGTCGTCACGCCTGGCGGTACAGCGATCGGTATATCTGTGGTCTCTTCACTGGAAGAGACCGGAGTGGCAGTCAGCAGTACACCAGTTTCTTCTGTAACTGGGCCTGGTGGCGCAACACTCAACGGGGCCGCCGCTGGCAGAACAGTGTCGTCTTCCCTCGACACGGCTGCCAGGGCTCCCGTCGGTACTCTCTCCTCTTCGAATTCCACGTAACCGATTGACATCAGATGCTGTTGGAACCGGCGGAGTGCTCGTTCGTAGATATCGCGTTTGGAGAGTTCCTCGCCCCTTGCTAATCGGGTTACAACGAGGTACACCTGCTCTGGCGTGAGCGGGCTAACGCGCCTTGGGTGTGCCGTTGCGTAGTCAGTCGTCAATTGCTGCGTCGTCGTACGTGGGGGCCGGACGGGGCCGCCGACGGGGCTGGCTCGGTCGCCCGGGCCAGTCCCGCCGGGCAGCGGTCCGCCGCACCCTGCGCCTGAGTAGCGTGGTCCTCCTCGCACAGCATGCTATAGTCTGTCTGTAAACTCAAGAGCGAGCAGCACTTTTGGTGGGGGAAGTGGCCTTTCCCGGAAGAACGCTGCCACTGGCCTACAGGGGCACCAAAATCTGTTGCCCGTTACCTCTCTAGCGGTGCAGATCGGCGTGCAGTGATATGCGTCGTTTCTGTTCGTGGGATCTTAGTTGCCAGTGTCAGTTAACTTTGTATACTTACTGATACACTTCGATATCGGGAAGTGATGGATAATCGGCTAGCATTGCAATAAAATGTGCAGAATACGAAGAAGAGGAGGTATTTGCGGAGTAACGAGCGTTCGTTCGTCTCTAATGTTAGTACAGCGTATGTTAAAGAGGCGACGCAAAGAGAACTGTTGGCTAATATTACCACTTCCAACCAAACGGCTGCAATTTATGCAAACGTCAGCCTCGTCCAACAGGACGCATGAAGAAGGAACGTGGAAATAAGCCGCATGGTTTACTGGAATCGCCACGAAGGAAAACTAATAATATTGTGAGGAAACCCATCATTATAGACGGTTTCAAAATCACGTAAAACCTTTGATGCTGATGGAACGCAAAATCTCTATCTCGGTCAGCAAAGACATATTGCTTAAAACATGTGCGCAATAGCTAAACACTGCTGAAATTTCCTTTGAAACACGTACCCCGATTCTGGACTTCTAAGCAGAAAGCTTGACATACGAGGTGCGCTTACATATTAACTTTTATTTTTTAGTAAGAACTTTGTTAGTCTACAGCAATGTTATACTATTCAAAATATTCTCTATTACATACTATACACTTATGCCAGTGCTTTTTCCAATTCGGGAAACACTTTAGGACCTGTTTCTTAGAGATGGGTTATAGGTCTTCTAACTGTACATTTTTAATCTCATCCATATTTGTAAAGTTGCTGCCCTTTAAGACCCGCTTTGAAATGTTTATACCACTTGTATGCCCTTGGTTTACTCATAACAGGCTCACCAAAAGCAATATTCAACATTTATAAAAATTTCATACAGTTTATTCTATTCTTACAATAACATTTAATACAGATTCTCTAATCTATTTTTATACAAGACGAGTAATCGTTGATGCTACCAAAAGACATGTAACCTTTTTGACAGCTGACAACAGAGTAAATAGCCAATATGCACAACATTGTACACATACTTTTGAGACATGTTTACGAAGACAGTGACAAAAAATAGTGCAAATCGGACTAACACACAAAATTATAAATTTCTCCTTACTTTTTAAACACTCTTCATTTTGCAAGCATTGTTAAGTTTCAATGCAGTTCTGCAAAGAAAACTTCTACCTTCCAGTAGAAACACAAAGTAAGAACAAGCCTTAAATTCTACAGATTGATTGCAATATGTGCGGTCGGTTTTACGAATAGCAGTAGAGGAACATACCTATATTCACATGAGCAGGCATTCGGTTCTATGTTTGTAGTAGAATCCTGACTTCGGTTCTTATGTTAATGTTATTTACTCTATTGTTGTGTTTCGAAAGAAGCTATCGTTTTTTGTATTCCTTGTGGTCGTAATGCATTTGTCTAAAAATAAACGCAGCCGAGACGTATCTGTACACGGCGTCGCCACAGATTTAAATCGCGCGCCGCGGCAGGGCCGGTACTACGTTGTGAAACAGCCTGTAGACGCGCCTCGTGACGTAGCTGGGTTGGCAGAGTGGGGACTCGCTCGCTCGCTCTTCAGTTTACCGACAGACTATAACTCGGAATGCCGCCTAGGGAACGTCCAGAGTGGCAGGGGAGCGCCACTCAGGGGCGCGGACCGAGAAGGCAACACCAGGAGGCCACGACCGCAGTTGGAGGCGGCCGGAGTGGGCGCGGACGGAATAGGGAACACCTAGAGCGGCAGGATAGCGCGACTCGCGGGCGCGGACCGAGTATGGAACGGCAAACAGAACACCAGGCACCGGGCAGGCATAAATATGCGACCCGGTCCAGCAAGCAGCCAGACTCAGGGAACACCTGATGAAGACGTCAAGTAATTATGTCGAAATATCGTGTTTGGAAGACGCTGATATCCGGCAGAAAACCCCATTTCCACGACATGTCATTTCAAACATGTTATTGGGGAATCGTCAGAAAACTAATGCTGCCTGCCAAACCGATAGTTCGTCTTCTACTCCTGTGGAAACGATGAATTAAGACTGACAGTGTAACAAAAACAGGTATTCTGTGCAGTTGTGGAAAGAATTGTCAATACTTTTCACACGGTCAGGTGTATTAATGATAACCGTCGCATTAATATTAGAAGTTTCGGAGAAATTAGTTTGACTGTACTGCTACATGACGTATAATAACAATAAGACCAGTATTGTTAAAATCAACCTGATTCAGGTAGAAATGAGAGAAACTGACAACTCCATTTCACATAGCGCATAATGACAAAGATTCGGCTTGCTTCAGAGAGTTTAGCTTGCTGCCCCGACTCACTTGACTTAGACGTTGGTTTCAAACTTCAACCCGGCAAAGATTGGGACATGCGCGGTCTATATTATCTATGGTCTATGATAAGCCCTGTTATGCAGATGATACATATACGTTAGTTGGTTGTGCGTATAACTGTGGTTGCTGTATGCTTGTAGTAGTCTATGTTTAGGGCGATCGAAGGTTCTATGGATTTATAAGTCATTATTGGGTAAAAGTTTTTTATTTGATATGTACGCATTTGTTAACTTCTATTTTAAATAATTTTCTGTAAATTATGACATTCTCATTCATACTGAATTGACGCTCTGACATACGTTTCCAGGGTATCTGTATGAACAACAACGATAAGATTTTATTTCGGTGAGCGCCATCTCTGACTGTGCACTGTGCTTTGAATTTATCTATTCTCCTTTTCGAATATTTCAAAGATTATTTCTAGTATTACTGATGCTTTGTAAACATATGACATCGTAGCTCCAAAACGGGCAAGTTAATGTCATAACAAATTAATTACTGTCTTAATCTTATAGGTATGTCAATCCGTCTAGACAATATATAAGTAATTAGGTTGGTTGGTTGCTGGTTGTTGTTGGGATGTTTAGGGGGGGACTAAACAGCTAAGGTCATCAATCCCCCAAAGTAATTAGAAATCTATGCTATGTGTTCTGCTATTACATAAGTACATATAATGAAAATAAAGTCATCCACATTGCACTGCGGATCACTTGATAGTGGAAGATCTGTAGTGAAAGAGAAAAAAAAAATTAATGTAACTCAGCAGCGAGCCTCGACATTCTTTATTAATATGTGACCTGTTGGCTTATACTACGCTGCGGACCCTGTGAAACATATACTGAAGAAAAGCTTCGGTTAAAAGTTAGAGACTGACGGGCCGTGATCGATGAAATAAAAAAAATAAAAAAATAAATAATTTAAAGAAAACAATATTAATGGAAACAAAATTCAAAAACCTACTTTTCAACGTTTCGCCCTATCTGGCGGAAACATTTTGAGAGCCAAAATTGGCATACAGTTCACTATCCGTGAAAGCATTCATTGTATTTTTGAAGAAGACGTGGCTGGTTTCCATAACATACACACAACTCGGACGGTGTAAAACCAATGCAGCGTAGATTTCCTCTAAAAACACGTGACTGAAGCTCTGGAGTGCAGTGATGGTTACGAAGATCCTTCAAGATTGGCATTTGTCGTAACAATAATATAGTGATAGCTAAGCGTATATTTATATCCAGACGCCCCCTACTTCCTGAGAATTCCTATCATTCATTGCCCCACACATCCCAGACTGAAGCTCTGACTGTTCCAACAGTTCGTAAGTCCAAAACAGAAGTGATGGCAGGGAAAGCCAAGTTCGAATTTACTTAGATAACGAGTTACTTGAGCAAACTGACTTATTTAATTATTTAGGCAGTAAGATCAGTATGAGCTAGACGGAGAAAAGCAGAAGTCACAAGTAGGATTGCTCAAGGAAAAAACTGCTTTCACCCAGAACAGGAAGATCTTAATTTAAAAAGCCACTGACCTCGAAATCAGGAAAAGATTTGTTTATGTCTGTCTTTGGAATGGGATATGTTACCACTGTGAAACCTAGACTTTGAGAACAGATATAAGAAACACAGCTTTTTCGAGATTTTGTATTATAGGCTCATGCAGAAAAAAGGACTGACATGGTTACAAACCAAGAAGTCCTTAAAAGGGGGAATGAGAGGAGACTCTTGTGGAAATCATTTGTTACATGGAGATAGCGACTAACTGGCTTTCTAATGAGAGATGAGGGACACCACAACACAATAAAGGGACACCACAACACAATAAAGAGAACTTAAGGTTTAGATTAGATTAGATTAGATTAATACTAGTTCCATGGATCATGAATACGATATTTCGTAATGATGTGGAACGAGTCAAATTTTCCAATACATGACATAATTAAATTAATTTAACAACATAATTAAGTTAATATAACAACTTTTTTATATAATTTTTTTGTTTGTTTTTTCTTTTTTTTCTTAATTTATATCTAAAAATTCCTCTACGGAGTAGAAGGAGTTGTCATTCAGAAATTCTTTTAATTTCTTCTTAAATACTTGTTGATTATCTGTCAGACTTTTGATACTATTTGGTAAGTGACCAAAGACTTTAGTGGCAGTATAATTCACCCCTTTCTGTGCCAAACTTAGATTTAATCTTGAATAGTGAAGATAATCCTTTCTCCTAGTATTGTAGTTATGCACACTGCTATTACTTTTGAATTGGGTTTGGTTGTTAATAACAAATTTCATAAGAGAGTGTATATACTGAGAAGCTGCTGTGAATATCCCTAGTTCGTTAAATAAATGTCTGCAGGATGATCTTGGGTGGACTCCAGCTATTATTCTGATTACACGCTTTTGTGCAATAAATACTTTATTCCTCAGTGATGAATTACTCCAAAATATGATGCCATATGCAAGCAATGAGTGAAAATAAGCGTAGTAAGCTAATTTACTAAGATGTTTGTCACCAAAATTTGCAATGACCCTTATTGCATAAGTAGCTGAACTCAAACGTTTCAGCAGATCATCAATGTGTTTCTTCCAATTTAATCTCTCATCAATGGACACACCTAAAATTTTTGAATATTCTACCTTAGCTATATGCTTCTGATTAAGGTCTATATTTATTAATGGCGTCATACCATTTACTGTACGGAACTGTATGTACTGTGTCTTATCAAAATTCAGTGAGAGTCCGTTTACAAGAAACCACTTAGTAATTTTCTGAAAGACATTATTGACAATTTCATCAGTTAATTCTTGTTTGTCAGGTGTGATTACTGTACTTGTATCAGCAGCAAAGAGAACTAACTTTGCCTCTTCTGGGGTGGGTGTAAGACGGATGGAGAAATAAAGAGGAAACTAGCCAAACGTCAAGAGTGGATGTCTCCTGCCTTCTTAACAGCTGTCAGCCAATCCCCGGATTGATGATTACAGAAAAAGAAGGTTTTTCAGTTGTCAGTGACCTCTTCAGGCAAAACCTGCACCACTTCATTTGCCACAACGCTGCGTTATTCAACACAGGTTGCTCTACAACGGGGTTACGTGTCATCTGCTGTATAAATTGACCTGAAATGCGCACTTATATATTGTGGTAATCTTTCTCCTGGCGATAATCATGTATCAGGGTGGGTTAATTCTCTGATGACCAGTATAACAGCGGAAGCGTACATCTTCCTTTTCTGTTGACAGTAGGATCCCATTAAGCACGTCCTCACACTTCACCGCCAAGAGATAATCTGCATGCAGGGTGTCTCAAAATTTTAGGGTCAAAATTATATAGGTGATAAAGGAGCCTAAGCTTATTAGTCTGAGGTATGGAACCAACGAAGGGAAATGCATGCATTACTGTGGTGCATAATACACAGCTGGCCATTAAAACTGAAACATCAAAAAGAACCATAAATAACGGTCATTTACTGGTTCTGCATATCCAGTATAGCAGAAAGAATACATAAGTAACTTCGTAGGTGATATTGGGTACGCAAGATGCAAAAATAAGCACATAGAATTGCCACCTCTGGCAGCAACGAAGGCAGGGTATCGAGGCGAACTGAGTTTGGATGACAAATATCAATATGGCATTCAATGCTGCTTCAACTGTATGCCCCCGTTTGTCAATCGTAGTGCCTAGCGAGGGATGGCATACTAAGCTTTCAGCGACCCACGGCCAAGTGTTTTCGTTGGGTGCGAGATACAGAGAACTTTCTGACAAGGAAAGGTGTCGAACACCCTCTGTACCGAAGGAGGCAAGGAAAGCATAGTGAACTTGCGATCTTGCTTTATCTTGTTCAAATACAACGCCATGGAGACCTCTAAGATATGGTACAGCTACTAACCGCAACACGTCTCAAATGCGACGTTTCTTGTCTAAAATTAGCGACTGTTCGAAACAGAAGCTATTGTGTGCTGTCCAACCGTACCCCATACCTACACAGCTGGTGATGTGCGGTCAAGACGACGACGAATGCAGTCTACAAAAGTTCGTTTTCCTCGGAGCTTCCTCATATGAAATGTCTATCGCTCTACCAGTTCTGTGTCTGGTGCTGTTGTTAGACGAAACAACGACCCTGTGCTTCTCTCTGCTTTCACTTCAAGGGAAGCCATGACCTTCTTCACTGTGCTGTCACTCTTATGATGCAGACTTCTTTGGACTATAATTGTGGATATTTGTCATGCTGTAAACCACCTCATTTCCACCCTCAGCGTATCTGAGGTGGCTGTATGATCCTGCATGGTCGCTTGAAAAATATGTCTGTCCCCTCTGGCGTTAGTCGCGTGGGGCGGTTGAGATCCTTCATGGTGTTGAGTATACCCTTCCTGATCCCTTCGATATTCGTGTGACGTTCAGGGGGTCTTGGCGAAGGTGAGCAGCAGTGACGCGGAAAGGTAAACTGCAATCTCGGTGGGCCAGGTACGTGCCACTGAAGAATTCTCACAACTGCTGCGACTGTCGCTTCTCCTTGTTTAACGAGACATAACGCAGCCTTCCCCAAAAAAGAAATCAACACCCAAATTCTGTTTCTGCCGCTGGTAGACATTTCTAATTCTTACAAGATATTCTCACAAAGAAAACCGTGACAAATGTGATTTATGAATGAAACCCAATGTGTAATTGTTACTTACGTACAGTAACTAAATTTTGTGCTTTCTCGGAGTTGTTACTCATTTGCATATCGAAGCATGTGGTATACGCTGTGACAAATTGACGTTCTTCAGAAGCCGACTTCACGGTGCCGCAATTTCATTGGGTAACAGTGTATTTAACTTCACTTTTTCAAATATATCTGATCGCTTTTGCAAAATGAGGCGGGTAGTGAGGGTCGTACCAACGAGTTCCTTTGCAGTTTTTACTGGGTTCCCATACACTAACATCTTTAGGCAATGGCTTTGCCGCAGTGGTAACACTGGTTCCCGTCAGATCACCAAAGTGAAGTGCTGTCGGCCTTGGCTAGCACTTGGATGGATCACCGTCCGGCCTGCCAACGCTGATGGCACTCGGCCCTTGTGATGCCAATTGAGGAGCTACTTGATTGTGAAGTAGTCTGGTCACAAAAACTGACAACGGCTGGGGAGACCGGTGTGCTGACCAGAAAGTCCTCCTTATCGACATCCAGTGATGCCTATTGGCTGAGAATGACACGGTGGTCGGTCGGTACCGGTGGGCATTTCAGAGACATGTTCGGGCGGAGTAAGTAAGTAAGTAAATAAGTAACAACATCATATAACGCCATACAAAACGTCCACTGTGGTCACAAGACGAATTATTGGGCATTGTTTACAGATGTGGCACCATCGACATAAGTGCAGAAATGTAACCACTATCCACACAC
The DNA here is from genome assembly GCF_021461385.2 of Schistocerca piceifrons. Lineage (NCBI taxonomy): Eukaryota > Metazoa > Arthropoda > Insecta > Orthoptera > Acrididae > Schistocerca > Schistocerca piceifrons. The sequence goes on along the minus strand of NC_060142.1, from coordinate 444,550,487 downwards.
ATGCCTCACCTCATGCTGCCCTGAACTTTGATTCCCTGAATCAAAACCCTCGGTTCACTATCCAAATGTTAATACTAATGTCTTCCGAATCCCTGGAAACATGTGTAACACTTCCCCGGTTGTCAGTTTGGGAGATAGTTCACTACCATACTGCGAGTGACCTCTTTCGTCTAAACTAGGTCGATCGAGTACAAGTGCAAGGAGGAACGAGGGAAGCGTTATAATACATGTAGATGGTTCATTTCTACCGGGAAGATACAGTCTCAATGATCTTTGCCTGTTATCGATATCAATACTGGCAAGTTATCGATCCTGGTAATTCCAAGACTTTCGAGAACTTTTTAACTTTAAGTTTAATTTTTTGCTACGGGGGTTGCCCAGAAAGTAATTCACCGCATTTTTCTTCCTCAGCCGAAAAAAATGCTAAAGACGCGAAACGTTACATACATATTATTTGAAGTCTCCTGAGTGAACGCGCCAAGTTTCCGTCACTTCCGTCAGATAGCGTAGCTGCAGGACAGTTTCAAAATGGCAGCTGATGTGCGTTACAAGCAACGTGCCGTCATTGAATTTCACTGTAGAGAAACAAACCGTGCAGAATATTAGCAAACGCTTGTTCAAAGTCTATGAAGCATCTGCTGTCGACAGAAATACAGTTAGGCTGGGCACGGAGTTTGAGGTCACCAGAAGGCGGTATGGCGGAGCTCAACGATATGCAGCGGTCGGGGATACCAGCCACGGCTGTCATACCTGACGTAGCCCTCTCGGGCTTCCACTTGTTTGGGTCATTAAAGGGTGCCATTCGTGGAAGACATTTTGAGGGCGATGAGGAGGTGATTCACACAGTGAAGCACTGGGTCCACCACAAGGACAAGGATTGGTACCAACAGGGCGTACACGCCTTGTTTCGCCCTGGAGGAAGGCCATAGAACGGGATGGAGATTACGTGGAAAAATAAGGTGTGTAGATAAAAGAACATTCTCTCGTGTGTTTATTCCTTATGATGTTTAATAAAGAATTGTTGAAGAAAAAAAATGCCGTGCATTACTTTCTGGGGAACACTCGTAATACTGCACTCACTTTTGTGATTTTTCATTTGTTTTATTAGTTTTGTAATTATATTAATATGTTATGTTAATTGTTAGTTGAAGATACGTTGACCGTTGCTGTAGTCCGTGTTGCGATTGCTGGTAAGATTTGACGGAAGTCTCCAGAGAAGAAAACGCCACAACCCACCATAAAACTAAAGCTGTTACTCAAATGGCGACCTGTGCAGTAGAATGCATCAACCGTTATTTTGTGCCTTATCGGAAGCTTATTCCAAACAATGGATGTACAGTCCTGCATCAGTTACCAGTTTATCTGACTCTGAAGCGTTCCAAATGTTATACTAATCATAGGCGTAGGTTGTCAGGGGGCGTTTGAATGTAATATGAGCAGTTCATAAGGAAACTGCCATGCTAGTGTCGGTATGGCGAGGCAATCGGGTGGCCTTATATCCATCACCTCAGTGAGTTAGAACGAAAAATTTATAAATTATATACACAAACCCTTCTCATGTATCACTCTACTTATTAGTGAAACTAACTGAACTAAACTCCGTCCGAACAGGCCATGAAGGCCCCAACGGTACCGACGGCACCGACCGACCGCCGTGTCATCCTCATCCCACAGGCGTCATCGGATGCGGATGTGGAGGGGCATGTATTCAGCACACCGCTCTCCCGTCCGTATGTCAGTTTCCGAGAGCGGACCCGCTACTTCTCAATCAAGTAGGTCCTCAGTTTGCCTCACAAGGGCTGAGTGAACGCCAATTGCCAACAGAGCTCGACAGACCTAATGGTCACCCATCCAAATGCTAGCCCATCCCGACAGCGCTTAACTTTCGTAATCTGACGGGATCCGGTATTACCACTGCGGCAAGACCTTTGGCACCCATTACTGAAAACCAGAACAAAATCCCTACAGTAGATTCTAACGCTTTTGATGGAATACGAATGCAATGTAAATTTGTATAGATATTTTTTATCTGATATAATTAAAAATTAAAGATTTTCTTTTTTTCCCTTTACTTGTAATGTTAAACTTAGCTTCTTGCTAGATCGATAGGAAGTGTTCTATAGTTTCTGATGAGTGGGTTTGCAATTATCAAAAGATGGCCGTATCTTTTGAGTGCCTTGACTTAGAACGCTAAATTTCTTAGACCCCCAAGAGACCATCGATCATAGTATTTGACACACCTTTCAGTTTGACACCTCTATCTGCTCCTTAGAAAAGGTGGATTTAACAGTTGGACGGACAACAGACAAACAGCAAAGTGCTGATGTTTTCATATTTTTGGGTCACAATCGTGTAATAATATTTGATCATTCAGAGAGGCAACAAAATGATCCTGCAAGGTTTTCTACAGACTGAAGTACAGGACTCTAAAGATTAGAGTAAGCGAGTATTCTATAACCATGCTCATAAATTAAGGATAATGCTGATACATGGTGAAACAAAGCTCTGGTGGGCGGTTTGCGGGTTTAAATCACCTCGGGGTATGATCATGCGGTGCATGTGACCTGCGGTCGTTGCACTGCAGCGCTTGCAGAAGTCCACATACGCAGAGGTGTGTTGGTAAATGTCAGAGTACGGTGCATCGAGTAAGTGTGCAGACGTTTCCAGACGTTCTAATGGTGACTGTTTGTTGAAAATGGCTCAAAGAACACATATTGATGTTATGAGGGGTAGAATACTAGGGCGACTGGAGGCTGATCAAACACAGCAGGTCATAGCACGGGCCCTCCGTGTGCCAAAAAGTGTGATCTCATGATTACGGCAAGGCAACGATTCCAGCAGACAGGAAACGTATCCAGGCGCTACAGTACGGGACGTCCACAGTGTACAACACCACAAGAAGACCGATATCTCACCACGAGTGTCCGCAGACGACCACGTAGAACTGCAGGTAGCCTTGCTCGGCACATTACCGCAGCCACTGAAACAGTTGTCACCAGACACACAATCTACAGACGACTGAACAAACATGGTTTATTCGCCCTGAGACCTGCAAGGTGCATTCCACTGACCCGTGGTCACAGGAGAGCCCGTAAAGCCCGGTGTCGAGAACACAGCACTTGGTCATTGGAACAGTGGTCCCAAGTTATGTTCACGGACGAATCCAGGTATGGTCTAAACAGTGATTCTCGCCGGGATTTCATCTGGATGAACCAGGAACCAGATACCATCCCCTTAATTTCCTTGAAAGGGGCCTGTATGGGGGTCGTGGTGTGATGGTGTGGGGTGGGGTTATGATTGGTGCACGTACAACCTTACATGTCTTTGACAGATGAACCGTAACAGGTCAGGTGTAATGGGACGTCGTTTTGCACCAGTATGTCCGCCTTTTCAGGGTCGCAGTGGGTCCGACCTACCTCCTGATGGATGATAACGCCCGGCCCCACCGGGCTGCCATCGTGGAGGAGTGTGTGTGTGAAATCTTATGGGACTTAACTGTTAAGGTCATCAGTCCCTAAGATTACACACTACTTACCCTAAATCATCCTAAGGCCAAACACACACACCCATGCCTGAGGGAGGACTCCAACCTCCGCCGGGACCAGCAGCACACTCCATGACTGCAGCGCCTTCAGACTGCTCGGTTAATCCCGCGCGGCATCGTGGAGGAGTACCTTGAAACAGAAGATATCAGGCGAATGGAATGTCCTGCCTGTTCTCCAAACCTAAACCCCATCGAGCACGGCTGTGATGCTCTCGGTCGACGTATCGCTGCACGTCTTCAAACCCCTAGGACACTGCAGGAGCTCCGACAGGCGCTGGTGCAAGAATGGGAGGCTATACCCCAGCAGCTGCTCGACCACCTGCTCCAGAGTATGCCAACCCGTTGAGCGGCCTGTGTACGTGTGCATGGTGATCAAATCCCATATTAATGTCGGGGTACATGCGCAGGAAACAATGGCGTTTCTAGCACAGGTGTTTCGGGACGGTTTTCTCCACCAATACCGTGGACTTATAGATCTGTGTCGTGTTTGTTCCCTATGTGTCTATGCCATTAGTGCCAGTTTCTTGTAGTGCCACGTTGTGTGGCACCACATTCTACAATTATCCTTAATTTATGAGCATGAGTGTAGTTAAGACAGTGCACTGCCCGCTTCTATCAACGACGGGTACAGCAGCTTCTGGTAATGTCGCACTTGCAATTGCCATATCTGGCACGGCGAAAGTTGGAAGCTGTCAGCGCTGTCGATGGGATCGCTTTCCATCTGCTGTCCTTTGTCACTGTACGGCATCTCATATCCCGCTCAAATAACAGCGATGGCGAAATTGCCGTCGGCGGTCACGTCTCGCAAGGGCGCCGAACGACCAATTGGCGACTACAAAGCCGTCAACTGACTTCGAACACGGAAGCACGTCCTCGGCTGTAAACGGCACGCAATGAAAAGTTCCTCACTGCGTCTGTCTGGGTCGGTGCCACAGACACCGCCGCTGCACCGAGGTTGCGAAGGCACGCTTTCTCGTCAAGTGCGGGAGAAAACGCACGCAGCCTCCTCCGAGGACGGCCGTCCGCGAAACTAATTCTCTTCGGGGGCCTCGCGTGGCAGTCGTGAAAGTTAGGCGGCCTGCTGTTCCTAAGTATGTCACTGTATAATTAAATCAGGAAACGGCGCGATCCTAAAAACACTCGCCGGGATAATACCTGGACGTTAATGCCCGTAATGGAAAAACGAAATTACCGAAACTCCTGAGCGTCGGCGGTGGCGGCGCGCCGTCGGTCGGTGGTGCGGGCCGCTAGGAGCAGCGCGGCGGCGGGGTTTATAATAACGGCAGCGCAGGTCTGCTAAATAAACGTCGTTTCGGCGGCGCGGCGCGCCTTGCCGCGAGCACAATGGCCAACTTCTAAAAACCAATTACGGCCTTTACGAGCGGGCAGCCGTTTTACAGCGGCGGGGCGAGGCCCGGCGGGCGCGCGCGGTCGGCTTCCCGTGACGCCCGCCTGCGCTCGTTTCGCAACGCGGAGCGCGTCCTCGGGAGCCACTTCTGCCTGCGAAACGTCTGCACCTTTTGGGTGTGTCGGTCGTGGCCGGCGGCCGCCATTCCGACACACTTCCCAGGGACACTGCTGCCGCTGCTGCTCATAACTGCCCAGGCATTCTCTCCTCCCTCTGGCTCCTTCACCGGAGCAACCAAAGCACACACGGCATGAATTATCTCACTTGGAAGAAAAAGAAATGTTTACTTGACAGCGCAAACGGTCATAAAGCCACAGTCACTAAAACAGTGAAACTTCTAAAAGGTTACATGACCACACTGGTGCCCAAAATTAAAGTAACGATCCGCTGTTTCGCAGTCTTGCGTCTAATATACCGTATAATCACACACACACTGCCGACACAGCTCGGTACAGTGATGTTCTATACGGAAAATGGCATTCCGATCGACGGACAACCATGTCGCCGTTGACAGGACCGAGCGAGGTGGCGCAGTGGTTAGCACACTGAACTCGCATTCGGGAGGACGACGGTTTAATCCCGCGTCCGGCCATCCTGATTTAGGTTTTCCGTGATTTCCCTATATCGCACCAGGCAAATGCCGGGATGGTTCCTTTGAAAGGGCACGGCCTACTTCCTTTCCCATCCTTCCCTAAACCGATGAGACCGATGACCTCGCTGTTTGGTCTCTCTCTCCCTCCCCCCCCCCCCCCAAACAACCAACACAGTCACCGATGACGTCAGGGCACCTATCAAATGGGGTAGTGTTTGCCCGGTGGTTCCACATCCACAATCGCTGTGTATGCAGTCTATCATAAAGAAGACACCTACCAGACTCTCTGCGGGGGAAGGCTATAGGAAGAATGGAAGCAGGACAGTCGCAAACTGATGAGTCCCGATGGCCCGATGTGAAACGTTCTATTGTTTCTCGGATGTCTCAACAATTTATAGAGAACGAAACAGTACCCCAGTGACCAGGGAAGGGCCGAGCACATGCGATATCAGAAAGAGAGAGCCTAAGTACTGCACAGCACCTGGTATCTGACCTCGCAGCATCCACTGGACGTGTCGTATTGAGACAAACCGTGTATAGAAGGGTTCGGCAGATTGGCCTTTATTGTTGGAGACTTGCTGTATATGTACTTCTGAGGCGTCTTCACAGAAGGGAACTTCTAGAGTGGAGTCGTCAACATGCCACATGGGCGGTCGAACGGTAGACCTGACCCGATTTGGTCTGGAGAGCAATTCTCGACGCATTGGCATGTCAAGGGTACATGGAACACGATTTCGGGAACCAAACATTATAGAAAGAGATCAACAACGAGGAAGATCCCTAATGTTGGGAGCGGGGATTATGTTGACCACATGAACACCTGTTCATGAAATTGTGTGGGTGAATCGGCAAGGTTCAACTGCTGTCAGATATCGTGACGAGATCTTGGGGCCTCATGTGCTGTTGTTGCGAGATGGTATGGGCCAAGACTTCGTACTGATGGATGATAATGATCGGCCTCACAGAGTGGCCTTCATTGTTGGAGACTTGCTGTACGTGCACCTCTGATGGTTCTTCACGGAAGGGAACTTCTACAGTGGAATCGTCAACATGCCACATGGGCGGTCGAACGGTGGGCCAGACCTGATTTGGTCTTGAGAGCAATTCTCGACGCATTGGCACCTCGAGGTTACGTGGAACGCGATTTCGGGAACCGAACATTATAGAAAGAGATCAACAACGAGGAAGATCCCTAATGTTGGTGGCAGGGATTATGTTGACCAATGAACACCTCTTCATGAAATTTTATGGGTGAAGCGGCAAGGTTCAACTGCTGTCAGGTATTGTGACGAGACCTTGGGGCCTCATGTGCGGCTGTTGCGAGATGGTATGGGCCCAGACTTCGTACTGATGGGTGATCATGATCGACCTCACAGAGCAAGGCCGATTGACGTTTCCTAGGAAACGGAAGATATTGCGTGCATGGCGTGGCCTGCTCGCTCTCCCGAATTGAATCCCATAGATCATGTCTGGGGTGCACTAGGGAGACGGGTTGCATCTTGTCAGCATCCGCCTACCACTCTCCAAGACTTACAAGCAGCCCTCCTAGAAGAATGGGCGTTATTGCCTCAACATGAGATTGATAATATTATTCACAGCATGTCCCGTCATTGTCAGGCCCGTATTAGCGCCAGAAGGGGTCACACCCCATACTAAGCACATTAACCAGTTGTCGGAATGCTTGTGCAAATCCGTTAAGTTGGAACAAACGAAAAGCAGTTTTGTCTATCTATATGTATATTGCGTTTGTTTACGTTCTGTATTCTTTACAGTGTTTCTACTTTACTATCACCTGCTTGTAATGTTTTGTGGCAAAATAAACACAGCCTTGAAAAATTTTCCGTTTGTTGCTTTAATTTTGGTCACTAGTATAGTTTCGACGCATTGAATCATCATTTTCAAATGTAATCACAAACTTGAGGAACTGAATTAATAACTGCAACAACACTTCTTTCAAATATTACGAAAAACACATTAAAACCATTAAACTTAAGCAAAGGCAGTAGAAACGGGTCACAAGACGTCATGGCAGTTACTAGTTGATTACTCGCTGCGTTAAGGTGTGAAATGACTGATCATCCAATATTTGTCATGACGTCTTGTAGCCCGTTTCAGCTGTCTTTGCTTCAGTTTACAGGTTTCAGTGTGTTTTCGTAACAACTGAACGAAGTGAGGTTGCAATTATTAATACAGTTTTCCAGGTTTATGATGACATTTGAAAAGGACGACTCGCTGCGTAGAAAACAGTTACGTAACCATTTAAAAATTTCATGGTATTAGTGGCTGCGGCTTGACGACCGTTTGTGGTGTCAAATAAATATTTTAGATTTCATTCAGTCACACTACTTGATGACAGTTGTGTTGAAAGAGGAAGGTTGTCTCCTGTCAAATTTAGGGGAAACAGAGTTTCTTTGCGTTTTGAGAGAGGAATGCGTCGACATGTTTAAAGAAAAGACACATGTCTCCTAGGGACATATCCGCAGTACCTAAGAGAACTGAGAAGCACCCGGAAATCTAGTATCCTTAGTGCAAAGAGCTCTTCTTATAGGACAGCCGCAGATATAAGAGCCCATTTTGAAAAATGAAAAAAAAAACCGAAGGGCAATTACTTAACCCACAGTCTTTTTTTGTGCACACGCGACCGTTTTTGGAACTGTTGAAGTTCCATCCTCTGATGCAAAAAACCAAATCAGCTGTGGTCATCCTCACACCAACGTCGTCATGGAACAATTTTTGTCCCTTTTATGCTTTCGACACGGAATCTTTTGTTCCATGATAACAATGGTGGGGTGAGGACCTCAGCTGATTAAATGGTCCAAGAATGGCTCTGAGCACTATGGGACTTAACTTCTGAGGTCATCAGTCCCCTAGAACTTAGAACTAATTAAACGTAACTAACGTAAGGACATCACACACATCCATGCCCGAGGCAGGATTCGAACCTGCGACCGTAGCGGTCGCGCGGTTCCAGACTGTAGCGCCTAGAACCGCTCGGCCACTCCGGCCGGCCTGATTAAATGATTTTATTTTTTGGACCAGGTGATAGAAATTTAACTGTTCCGAAAATGGTCGTGTGTACACAATGAAAGATTGTGTATTAAGCAGATGTCCTGCGATTTCTTCATTTTTCAAAATAATCTTCTTTGTGGTTGTTAAATTTTAATATTTCTTGTTAGTTATTCTCAATAGATGCTAACATAGGGAACATACGTGTAATACTGGTTTTTAGGACTTGCTGTGGTTTAACGGGTAATATACAATAAGTAAAAGAGCGAAGGAGGAATAATCAGAGTAGACGACCAAGAAGGAAGAGCTCGGATTAAAAGGGGTGCAAGACTGGGGTATAGTCTTTCGCCCCTTATGTCCAATCTACACATCGAAGAAGAAATGACAGAAATAAAAGGTAGGTTCAAGAGTGGAATTAAAATTATAGGTGAAAGGATATCAATGATAACGTTAGCTGACGACATTGCAATCCTCAATGAAAGTGAAGAAGTAATACAGGATCTTCTGAATGGCGTGAACAGTATAGATTGTGGATTGAGCGTAAATCGAAGAAAGACGAAAGTAATGAGAAGTAGCAGAGATGAGAACAGTGAGAAACTCAACAACAGGACTGGTAATCACGAAGAAGATGGTTAAGTAATTCTGCTACCTAGAAAGCAACGTAAGCCATGATGGATGGGGCAAGGAGGATACAAAAAGCAGACTAGCATTGGCAGCAAGGTCAGACCTGTTAAAGAGAAGTCTACTAATATCAAGCGCAGGCCTTAATTTGAGGAAGTAGGTGCTGAAGGTATATGGAAAGGGAGCGCCTGTTTCCGGGTCGGGGAGAAAGTGACGAGGTGTAGAGCCGGTCGCCGTGGCGTATGGGGGCGCGTGGCAGGTAGGATGTGTGGGCCAACAAGTGTGGGCGCCGCGCTGCGCCGCGTGGGAGCGGAAGCGGCCGCCCGCTCGGGCTGAGGCCGCAGACTTCCGCCGCCAGAAAGGCGAGACGGCTCTTCCCGCGCCGCCGAAACCCGACCGGCCAGGGCGGGCTTGGTCCCCGGAACCCGCACTTCTCTCGGCAATATCGATTCACCATATTTCCACAGTCGCTCTATTTATGAAAAACATGTCTTTGGCACAAGATGTTCATCAACAGTGGCGACTTATTTCTTACGAGCATTCTAGGAGCGAAAATAATTTGAGAACGATACGAAAAATAGGCTCTGACACAAGAAACAGATGATTACAATTTCAGTAAATTGGATGATTTAATCACGAGGAAGAGCTTCACAAATTGAGCAAGTCAATAACATGTTGGTCCAACTCTGGCCCTTATTGTGATTGGGATTGGTTGATACAGTCATTGGATGCCCTCCTGAGGGATATCGTGCAGCTGATTCGTTAGATAGTCAAAATCCCGAGCTGGTTAGAAGGCCCTGCCCATAATATTCCAAACTTTCTCAATTGGGGAGAGATCCGGCGACTTTGCTGGCCGGGATATGATATGGCAAGCTTGAAGGCAGGACGTGCAAACACACGCCGTGTGTGGGTGGGCATTATCGTGGCGATACGTAAACCAAGGATTGTTTGCCATGAAGGCCAACCAAATGGGGTGTGGAATATCGACGACGTACAGCTGCGCTGTAAAGGTGTCATTCATGACAGCCGAAGAGAACCTGCTATGAAAAGAAATGGCACCCCAAACCATCACTCCTTCTTGGCGGGTTATATGGCGGGCGAAATCATTGATATTTCACTGCTGTTCGGGGCATCTACAGACACGTCTTCGGCCTGGAATCTCATTGACTGGAGTAGCATTGCCTTCAGTGATGAATCTCGCTTCGAATTGCGTTCCTGTGACCAGTGATGTTTCTGGAGACACCCCGGAGAGTGTTGCAATGCCAACACGTCTCAAGACAATGCCCGCCCGCACACGGTTACAGTTTCTTCGTGCTTTCAAGACCCTGCGTTTGCCAGCAAGGCCTCCGGATCTCTCCCCAGTGGAGAATATCTGGAGCATTACGAGCAGGACCCTCCAACCACCTAAGGATTTAGACGACCTAACGCGCTGTTTGGACATGATTTGGCACCATATCCGTCAGGAGGACTAATGCCAAACCGAATAACTGCTTGCATAAAGGCGAGAGGTGGACCAACGCGAGACTCACTTCCTCAATTTGTGGAGCTCTTTCTCGTGAAAAAATCATCCAATTTTTTTGAAATTTTGATAGTTTGTTTGTCTGTATATCTACCGATTGCTTCCCAATTAGGATAATTCCTTTGTGGTGCATTTTTTTATCTTAGAGTGTATGAATAAAATGGAGTGGAATTTTAGCGATAAGGCCGGCAGGAGTGGCCGAGCGGTTCTAGGCGCTTCAGTCTGGAACCGCGCGATCGCTACGGTTGCAGGTTCGAATCCTGCCTCGGGCATGGATGTGTGTGATGTCCTTAGGTTAGTTAGGTTTAAGTAGTTCTAAGTTCTAGGGGACTGATGACCTCAGATGTTGAGTCCCATAGTGCTCAGAGCCATTTGAAGCATTTTAGTCGTAAGTCCTGTCACACACAGAGTGAGTTTCGCTGTAAGTTTGCTCCACGGCACGCATGTCCGTTGGCCGGCAGGCAGGGGGTGATGGGTAGCTCACCTGTCGAATCTGTCATACGGTGTTAGCGTCTACGGCAATTTTTTTCATTACAAAATGTCTTACCAATACAGAATAAAATCCACGAAGTAAAACGTTGAAGAACAACATGGAGAGGTATGTTTCTGAAACTACAATTCCGCCCTGACATTTGCCTCAAATTTCTGCTGATGTATAGTCCACATCGTCCCAGGAAGATTTTCAGAACCAAAACCTTGTTCTTGGAATTGTTTCCTCATGGGTAAACAAGACTGAAGATACGAACGATGGACTGACATGTTTGGAAATAAATCACCTGCAAAATATCTCGACTGCTCGCGGATCTGCAAGTGAAAGACCTTACATTTGTCGAAGATGTAATGGATGAACTAGTCTGCCGTCAGCTACCCTTCATGAACTACTATAAAATTTATCATTGGGTCTAGAATGCCTACTACTTTGACAGGCATGCGAGAGATCTTGGTCAGCCTCTGTACTTGTGAGGCTACGGACCTTTTTTCTGCAGCGCTGGTATACACCATCAAAGGTTGGAGTACTGCTCACGATATGGACATCCTGCCATAATTAATTATAACATTTATCAGATATCACACTGCTACAAACGTGATAATTATCTCATATGCATGCAAATGAGGAATGTTAATATGTCTCCATGGTAACAATTTGCCATCTAATGTCAGAGTCATATCCTTGATGGCACTTCATTATCTAGCACGAAGGTGTTCAGTTGTTGCAAATCACTACAAAACGTATTATAATTAAACTTTCATCGCTTTATTCTTTTGTTCTGATTGCGCAAATTTATAGTAAATCTCTTCCTCTATTTCCCCTTCATACTGTTCATTTCAAAGTGCTTTTTTCGTATTATCTGCTTCATACAGTGAAGCCTTGGCCTTTGTCATGTATTTGTCCTTCTGCTATTTTCTATGTAAGGAGAGTGTCTGTAGAGGTGTCCAGTCCATCGGTCACTCTGTTTCTTAGCAGTCCTCCACAACGCTCTTTTCACTCCCATGGTATTGGAGACTTATTCGCTGAACACTTTGCCTGTCCATGAGACCTTCAGGATTTTATCACTGACCAGTACTGAGAATACTATGCACCAGTAGTCGTATATGTGTGATTTATTTCTCATGACATATTCTGGGGCTATATTTTGCCGTTATCGAGTTGTATGAAACAAGGAGACACAGATCGTTACTGTGTATTACTAGACATACCGAAACACATGTAAATCTATCTTATTGCCCCTTACCGTAACACAGATTAACCCTTGAGTTTTACCTGTACTGAGATATAGGTTGTGAAGTGAAGTCCACCATACCACTTTGCTTCACTTTTTTCATATTTATAGATATCTCAAATTTGATGTATGGATTGTAGAGAACAGAATTTTGTGACTAACAGAAACTAATAAAACACTATATGCTGACAAACGTCTATGTATTTAAGCTTTATACAACTTTCCTTAATTCAACTTAAAATGGCCGGCCGAAGTGGCCGTGCGGTTAAAGGCGCTGCAGTCTGGAACCGCAAGACCGCTACGGTCGCAGGTTCGAATCCTGCCTCGGGCATGGATGTTTGTGATGTCCTTAGGTTAGTTAGGTTTAACTAGTTCTAAGTTCTAGGGGACTAATGACCTCAGCAGTTGAGTCCCATAGTGCTCAGAGCCATTTGAACCATCAACTTAAAAATTAGGAGAAAATTACCCTTATTGATTCCAATCTTTGTACCAAGTGGATTAGTAAAAACAATAAGTGATTGATTGAATATTTATAGATGAATGGGTGCAACTGAACCATTAAAAACTGAATATATTATAATGTATTCTGGTTCTCTATTTTTACAATATTACAAGTATTTGTTACCGATAATGCACAATAGCAATGTTTCGTAAAGTAGAAAAAATACATGTGTGCAATATTTAGAGCTCCTTGTAATAAATGATTCACAAGACTACTTAAACCCGTTTCTTCCATAATAAACCTTACTACGAACATTACTTACTGTAACATCACCTCTTTCATGGCCAGAAATTTTAGAATCTGAATTGTCATCACATACACCATGAAGAAGCCTTCTTCAAACTCATCAAAATCACTTGCATTGTTTAGGCACGATTGTATTACAGAATCGAAGTCCGGATCACTTTGACGAACGCTGCTACACATGGGCTTACCTTCACTCGAGATAACATAGCTTGTGAGGTGAGTCATACACACCGCACCTCCTAATTCTCGTAATAACACTGCAGTTTTCGGTCAGCAACAGCTCGAGATAAAGTAAAACCTCAAGAATGCTCAAGGACATTGATGCGTAAATTAGCCATAAGTCGGGCGCAGCAACGCAAAACATGGTTTCACCAGAAAACTTCAGAATGATCGGTCAGTGTGGAAGATCACACGTCGCAAATTAAAGGTTAAAGTTAATATGCTATTAGGCAGCCTCAAAATTAAAAAGCAAGCAACAAATACGTTTTTTTCCACATAAAACTCTTTCTTGTACATCTCATATCAGCGTATAACACTCACGCAAAACTCCGTTATTAAGTAAAACTATCTGGCCTCGTCTACCATAGATGATACTATCATGTTAACCTCAACGATGCTGCTGTCTACAGTAAAATGAATGAATGTTTTATGTTAAGATTTTTTTTTTTTTTTTTTTTTGTTATTCTGACTGCTTTGATGCGGCCTACCAGAGTAGAACTTCGAACCTACATTCTCAGTTATTCGCTGGAAGTATTCCAATCTCTGTCTTCCGCTAAAGCTTTTGCCCTCTACAGCTCTCTCTGTGGAAGTTATTTTGTGGTATGTGTTACGGCCTGTCCTTTCTTCTCGTCAGTTGTTCCATATATTCCTTTCCTCGCCGATTGTGCAGAGAACCTCCTCGTTGCATACCTTATCAGTCCACTTAATTTTCAACATTCTTCTGTAGCACTACACCTCAGATGCTTCGATTCTCTTCTGTTCCGGTTTTCCACAGTCCATGTTTCACTACCAAACAATGCTTCAGGTGTCACTACCATCCAAGCGACTAAATACTATGTTTACTACTGTAAATTATATGGCACCTTTGCGATATGCAAAATGAAATAAGACTTGCTACAACATTTTGTTATACCAGTGTCAGTATCTGTTTCAGCCCATATCCTCAATACCTTTAGCGATACACAAAATCACACATAAAGCAAAATTTATAACTTTCATGAGCAAGCAGCTTCCTGATAAGTTGTTTAGATAAAAATAAAGAAGTGAATCTTCAGGTTTTGGCGGCGCTAAGACTGTTCCGTTAAGTTTCGGGTGTGCAGCCGCAAGAAATCTCCTTCTTCTTCTAATATTTTAGCTGTATAACGATCAGCCATCTTCAGAGTGAGCCGCAACTACATCATCCTTTTGGGACTCGATAGTGAAGGAGGCAATTGAAATCCGCTTGACGACGAATTTAATTAATATAGTGGTTTCAATCTTGATAAATCATGGAATCCGGCACTTGCTGTAATAAACTCACAAAGACGTCGTCACAGTGCATCTTACAATGATATATCGATATGCCAACACAGATCAACTGCGGAGACATAGATACAACTCGCGCATTATGCACGACTCTGCCGCCGACCAACGTCTCTGGCGCATTTGCATCTGTGGCCGCATGCGCAGTCGCGCGGTACACGAGTATGAAGGGACGAAGCGAGCACTGGAGCGGCAGTCTTGTGGCTCACTCTGAAGATGGCTGAACGTTATACAGCTGAAATATTAGAAGAAGGAGATTTCTTGCGGCTGCACATCCGAAACTTAATGGAACAAAAATAAAGAAGTTCAATTACGTATCTAACCTTTCAATAACAAAGAACACATTCTGAAAAGTAACTGAATTTTGCTCAGTAATTTTATCTTATGTGAACTATCGCCAATTTCATTTTTATTTTTATTTGTTTATTTATTTATTTTTAGTTTTGGGTAAGTGGATGAAGAAATATATGTTTTATTTGTGTGACGTGTCAGTCTTTGCAGTTGTAAGTAACTGAGTGCAGACAAGCATGGGAACCTGCTTGTTATACGGGGCTCTGTAATCGTAATATCTAGTTCAGTCTTCCAGACAATCGATGAAAGGGTTAATTTGCTCTCACTTTTTTTTTTTTTTCTGGAACTTAAAATTTAGTAATTCTGTCTAATGCAGCTTCAGAATGGAATTGTTCCAGGATTGGAAATGGGAAAGTGTCGTAAAACTTTAACTTTCGCATTATTTTTTATTGCCAAGTAACATAGCTGGATGAAACTTGGACCGTATGTAAAAGAACTACTTGATTACAGAATGTAACTTACAGAAATTCGCAATGAGACGAAAAGTAATGAAATTTTTGTTCCAAGATAATAATTACACCTAAGACACAGCGAATAATTTTGGTCCCCTGGATTAAAAAGAAGCGGGACATGGTTCTCAATATGGTATATGATCACCACAGACGCGAACCCATGCTCTGTAATGTTCTCTCATGATTGCCACAAGGTTGATAAGGAGTTCTTGTGGTAGCGCATTTCATACCTCCACCAGCGCGGTTGACAGCTACTGGATGGTAGCTGGTGCATTTGGACTTGCTGAAGTAAGTCCTTCCAACGCATCCCACACGTGTTCTGTGGAATTTTAGTCGGGCAAACGGGCAGGCCAGTCCATTCGCTGAATATCCTCTTACTCGAAGAACTCGTCCATCTGCGCTGTTCGATACAGTTGTGTATTTTCATCGTTAAAAATAAATAGGCCGGAATGCACCTCTGAATATATGCACATGGGGAAAAAATAGTATCACAAAATGTTAACCTGTCTGTGCCCTACTCAAAGATTTGGAGATCTGTACACCCATGCAACAGTATGCCTCCTCACACCATTACGCCTCGACCACTCAAGCCATAATATTCAACAATGTTGGGCACACCCTCATATGGCGAGAGGTGGGAACATGTGATACATGTTTTGGTGGTCCAGGTGATACTATGAGGTGAGACATAATGTTGCATGCGTGCACTGGCCTGCAAATCTTTGAAGACGGTACACTCACAGCTCAATGTTATTGGTACGCTGTACTCCTTCCCCATGTGCATATATTCAAGACCACATTTGGCCCTGACTTGAGTTTAATGGGTGCCACTGTGTGATCACATGGAACAGCGTAGGTAAGGAGTTCTTGGAATGAGACAATATTCAGCGAATGGTGCAAGACTAGGGTGACCAAATTATTTTCGGTGATAACCGGGACACATTTACCCGGGTGCCAATGGACACCTCATTCCACATGTACCCAGGTTTCTTAATTTTAAACATTAATGTTTTGTTGATACATTTTGCTAACCCGATTATTATAACTAATAAGAGGATACAAAAGATTGATATAATCTAGGTTATCTGTATAATTAATGACATTTAATGAACGTATGCAGTAATAAAGAAATGTATTACTATTTTACAATATTTTACAGCTATTCAACTTTTAATCAATTAATATTAACATGAGCTTTAATATAACTGAGCACTTGTAGATGGAATTGACTGTTCTTGGAGAAAAGGGCATTTTTTCACTGCCTCTAGCCTTCTTGATCATGTCTTTGTTCTTTGAGACACAGTGATAAAACTCGGCACAATCCATTTTGTAGTTGTACAGGATCTGCAGGATTGCTTCAAGAGAGTCCACCTCCATTCTGTTTCTTTCATCAGTCCACTGGATATTCATGAACGAAAATATTCTTTCCACATTGGCATTATGGGCTGGGATTGCAAATAAATACCTTGCAATTATTACCAACTCAGAGTAATGCTGAAGACAGTCACAGCTTTTTAAAAAAACTCACCCACTTCTCATGACATTCCAATGGTGTTTTTTTTTCATCATTCCACTTGTGAAGACTTTCTTCAACAAAATTTGTCAGTATGCCGAACTGATCAAAGAGAATGGAATCATCGATTTCAATCTCTTTACTCTTCAAATAAGAATCTGCCTCTTCAACACTTTCCCATTTTGGCACTCTCTTCAGTAACATCCAATCAAACACCGGCGATGAGGGTAAATATGAGACGCTCCATTTGCTGAGATATTCTACACAAGTGTCATAAAACTTGTTAACTTCTTATCTAAAACTCCTTTCCGCTGCTTCTGATACTTCTGCTCTGTTAAGGACAGATTTAACATTAAAAGAAATGAACTGCTGTTCTCTCCTCTTAGTAACACTTTCCAGAGTATTTTTCAAAACATCATTTACCTCTATTACACTTTTCGTGCTTCCCTCAATTTCCTTTATCCCATGCTGCAAAGTGCTAAGCTGACTGTGAATGAACAATAAGTAGGTTTCACTTAAAGGGTTACTGAAAAACTGATCCATTACTTTGGGGGCTTTGTCTTCATTTAGGAAAACATCTTTTAACGGCTCAAACAGGCGGATTACTCTTTCAACTGCTGGAAACAGTGATAACCAGCGAGCTTTCGAGTGACACACTATATACATATATTCAGTTCTCACATAATCACAGATCTCTTTAAGCCTCTCTGTTCTAACAGCATATATGTAAAAGTGTGAGTATACCTTCATGACGATAGTTTCAACATCACAGCTTAAACTGTTAGCAGATGTCTGCACGCTATTGTGTAAAACATGTGCAGGGCACCCTATGCCTTTAATGTTTTCATGCAATGTTGCCTTTAATTTGGTAAATACGTTGCATTTGCCTTGTCTTTTTAAACCACCAAAGTTTGTGTTGGTGTTGTCTCCACAAAATGCCACACATTTATTTTTCTCAAGATGAAACATTTCGATAGTATTCATTCAAAGTCTTGAAATTTCGTCAGATGTTTCACTAGGTAGGGAACTCACCTTCAAAAGTTTGATCTGAATTCCCTGATTAATATCGAAAAACTGAACAACAAACGGACATATTTTAGTGGCCTTATGATTGCTGGCATCAGTGGATATCCCGTAGAAAGAAGACTTTTTGATGTATTAAAGGCTTTCCTTTACACTCTGGGGAGCAATAACTCCTTTCATTAAGGTTGACACTTTAGTTCTTGCTGAACTAAACTTTTTTGCAATGAAGAATCATCAAACATAATGCTGTTAAGGTTATTAGTACAATCACTAGATCTATAAGTTTGGTGATATTTTACCGTGTGGTAGGCTAGTGTAAGCTCAGCTGCTTGAACTTTCGTCTCTTCACTTGACTGATGTTTCACAAAATAATTTTGTACAGTTTTACTGCAGCTCGGTGCACTGTATCTGTTAATGTGTTTCTTTGACCTGATGTGATCAACTATGTCGGAACGTCCACCATGACTTATACTAATAAAACAGTTACATACGGAACACACTGCTTCGTAATCAAAACGACCTTTCTTAATGAAATTCCATTCTTGGAATAACAGTCACTGAACTTGCAGGCACGCTTCGGCATTGCGTTTCACAGTACTGCAGAAATAATACCACTAACATGAGAAAAACTATTGCAGTTTGTCTGACAAATCATCAACTACTACACTGTTCTGACAATGAGTGCGTGAGTAAGTGGCGCGACAATCGGACGGTTTCATAGCTCTGTTACAATAATACAACTTACTACTTGTTGGCCAAAGTACCGCTCAAAGTCAATTATTGCCTGAGTGTATCAAAACTGATACTGTGATTACTAGTATGGGACAATGGAGGTTTTAGACAAATAAGCTAAAATATATTAATTTCTTGTGATGTATTTCCTTTAATATAGCGAAATCCCAAAAATTTGAGAAAGTTTCACGAAATGTATTTAAAAACTGAATTCCTGGACTTTTGAGCGCCCCGAAAGAAATTTTCGGGACACCGGAACACAGGGATGAAAACCGGGACAATCCCGGTTTTCCGGGACGTTTGGTCACCCTATGCAAGACGCCGCTGGGGTTACGGCTATACTTTTACTATGCCTCTGATATGCACCGATTATCACCTGTTTGTATGAAAATCACCCGACTACTATTCGAAACCATCGTACTGATGTAACGCAAGGAAAGGGACGGGAAGTTTAGGCCTGACATACGAACCGTAGCTGTGAGCTTTAAATGAAATTAATAAGCAGGTAGTGTTGGAAACAGATGGCTACTGGAATGAAACAGGAATTCAGGAACATTATGATTCATTGACAAATAATTCGAATGTAAATTACCTCTGAAGAGCCGGCCGCGGTGGCCGTGCGGTTCTAGGCGCTCCAGTCCGGAGCCGCGCTGCTGCTGCGGTCGCAAGTTCGAATCCTGCCTCGGGCATGGGTGTGTGTGTTGTCCTTAGGTTAGTGAGGTTTAAGTAGTTCTAAGTTCTAGGGGACTGATGACCACTGCAGTTGAGTCCCATAGTGCTCAGGGCCATTTGAACCATTTGAACCACTGAAGAAAAACAAATAAACAAAATCTCTCTCCTAGAAGAAATGAGTGCACAACCTGAGTTCATGGAAATAATCACGTTAACTGCTAGGGTATGGTTCGTAAAGGAATTATGATGGCTCTAATAACAAAGCCTAGCGCAGAATCTTAACTGAATTTAAATATGAGGTCGTTGCGATGGTTATGATTGCATTCGGCAAGTGAAGTGGATAAGCATGAGGGAAATCCCAACAATAAAGTTATAGCCAAGAGATCAAGCACAAAGCGTAACGGACTGATATTAAGTGAGATCAAGTCGCGTCCATCCGTTACGAGTGTTACTCGCCACATGGCTGTGTCAACCAAAACAAGTTAACGATGAACCGAGGTGAGATGAAGTTACAGCGGGTCTCCTATGTACAAGTCACATCAGCTGTTGTCCTCTACTTTCTCTCCACTTCAAGTGCCTTAGAAGACAACTCAGTGTAGTGTCTCCGAAGAAACTCCAAGTGTTTTCAAAATCTTGTGCTCTCTGCTTCTTCCCTCGCGATGCCGCCAAAACTGCTTGTAAACCAGTCTAACTCAAAAGTCTTTAGCTCAGTCAAAGGAAAATCTCATCTCAAAAATGGTGCGCTCATTAAGCAAAATATTCTGATCGTCTGTGGGAAGATGTGAGTTCCAACAAATGGTAAGCCACCGCTTCCATAACTTGCGAACACCGGACAACA
The DNA here is from genome assembly GCF_021461385.2 of Schistocerca piceifrons. Taxonomy (NCBI): domain Eukaryota; kingdom Metazoa; phylum Arthropoda; class Insecta; order Orthoptera; family Acrididae; genus Schistocerca; species Schistocerca piceifrons. Next base: position 444,530,226 of record NC_060142.1, on the reverse strand, counting down.
GTGACACAACCTCACTTTCCCGCCTATTCTTCACACGGACTGTAGCACCGCCAACAAGGCATCGGTAGACTACAAAGCTGGTCCTAACAGTGAAGTTTTGCTCTACTCACGTTGCGAAGCCATCTTATATTGTCAAAGCACCCGGAGCTGCACGCTTTTACAGCCTTACACCCGGACGCCCCAACGCGGGTGGCCACTAACAGTTTCGAGTCCCTCTATAGAAGACTTCGTCGTACTGCGGAACAAGAGACGACTGGCGCACCGCGCTGGCCCAGGATTCGCCAGTTTGCGGAAATATTAATCCCCTCAAACAGAAAACCGCGACGACCGGAAGGATTGTGCTGAAACGGCCGGCGGAAATCGCCTATATGTGGGTGACTGGTTCCTCGAAAGCTGACTTGACAGTGGTAAGTCCTTAGCCTTATTAATCTCACCACGTCATTCGCTTTGATAATACTGGTTCTGCAGACATAAGGTAAGTTGAGACTCGAAGACTTCCATCGTGAAATATACTCAATGGAAGTGTACATTCATTATTTAAATTCTATTACCAAAACATGACAAGGAAAGCTTCCTGACAGCCAGCCTGTTGATATTCATTTAACTGTATCAGATGCGGCTTGCAACATGGTCGGTAGTCACGACTGCAGCCTTGGCTGCCCTCTTGAAGTCAGCACTATTACCCTCGAAACAGTAATCCGTACGTTGATTAGCTGGATTTTCCGGAGTGTCGGCGATTTGACTGCGTTCTTCGTTAACCACCGTTCGCACCTGGCGCTAAACGCGAACTTGGCATTCATCCTTCACTAGGTGTGAACTACATCACAGTAAAATTAGCTTGGAGCCGCGGCACTCAGAATAATACTGAATGATGAAACTACCATTGGGTGCACTTGGTTAATTACACGTACGGTGTGCATTCCACAACAAGTTTATAAGTCGTAACAAGACACGGCTGATTCACACACGCGCGGTCAGCCAGAGAGCACTCTACAACAGTCTGTGTCTGACTCTTTTGCTCCGGAAGCTAGTTATCCATCTGTCATGTATCACCCTCCCAACGTTATTACGTCTTCACAGCATTTTTTTACCTCACGTCATATTCGTCTTCGACTGTAATACTCATTACAATTTCGATCCTAGATGATTTTCAAGCGGTTACAGGTTCTGAAAACCCAGCAGTTGTCAAGATCAGTACAATGTTGACAGTTGCTGTTTTTTTAGCAGCTTTAAGCATTTGAATGTGACCTATAGTTAAAATTGCTGTCGCGGATGTTGTGATAAGTTGTATACTCGATGGCGAAAATGATGTAATTTTAAAAATTCTACGAGACTCTGATCCAAGAACAAACGCGATCATGTCTTCACAGAGTACTTGTTTTCATAACAATTATTGAGGGCAATTTAAATTAAGGGAAACTATATAAATAGGAAATTAAATAATTAAAATATCCATAGCCCTTCCGTAACGGAAAGTAACATTGAACCGAATTACTGAAAATGTCTATTCAATCTAAGAGACATTTCGCATTTAAAGTTAACATACTTTCCACTAGTGTTACGCGTTCGTAGACAATTTCCTATCATACGGAAATCATTTTACCTCTAGAGAATTACTACATTTAAAAATCCTCTATAATTTATTTTATATATTCTTGACCTTGACTGTCTGTACTATATTTCCTTCCCATTTCTGCTTCTAGTACCAAGTTTACTATTCATGGTGTTCATCATCTTACCTCTCCCCGTTTATGGGTAAGGGTCTTCCGTAGACTAGTCCCCCCACCCCTCCCATTCTCTTTCTCTTCCGAACTTCATAATTTCGTATTTTATCCGTCCATTAAACTTTTAATATTCTTCCATAGCAACACGTTTCAAATTCTTTCAGTTTGTCCTTCCTCTGACTTACTATGATCCATAAATTACTGTGCTCCAGATGTGCACTTTCATGAAAGTTTCATTGCCGTATTAATCCTAGATACTAACAGATTTCCATATAAAAAAAAAGCTTTTTTCTCGTGTGCCAAACAGTTTCTACGATTTCCCTGGCTGTTGTTATCATGTATAATGTTACTTTCAAGATAAGAGATTTCTTTCTCTTCTTCTACTAGCATGTCGCTCTAAATTTGGATGTTAAGCAAATCGTTAGTCTCCTTTCTGCCACTCTACAAAGCCATGGTCTCTGCTTTATTCATCCATAATCTATATTCTGTTGTAAGTATGCTGTCCATACTTTCCATACATCTCTCAAGTCTTCCCCAGAATCGGTCTGAATGACATTGTCACTTGCGAACCCACGATTGATTTCCCTTTCTCTGCTACATTCATTTCTCTTCCGAGACTTTCTTTCACTTTCCCTAGCGCTTATGCGACGCACAGGTTGTAGAGCACTGCGGATAAGCCGTAACCTTGTCTCGCAGCCTTCTCGACAAGAACTTTGCCTTCCACGTCTTCCCACTATTGTTACTCCCACTTGTCTTCCCACTATTGCTACCCCACTTCCACTTCCCCTTATAGTTTAGATAAAAATAAAATATTTCTGATTTTCACATATGCAATAGTTATGGCATAGGTAGTCGGTTTGCACCAAGCACGTGGGTATTTTTAACACTACGGCGAGTGTATTCGGCTGAACGGTTGGAACCAGCGAGCGACACGACGCATTTGCAGGGCCGTGTCAGCTCGGCGTGAGGGGATTGGATAGGAGGGGATGTTGTGAGGGGGAGGGGGCGACTGGCAGTGGCAGACAAATGGAACGGCCTGTCAGTCGCCGTTTTCACGCCCGCTCGGCCACGGCACTCGAGCGTCGAAATCAGCCCGTAATTCCATTGTTCTAATTTTCAATTAACTGCCCTTTCCGGCAGTGACAAAACATACTCTTTTTAAAATTACTTTCCCGAAGCGCAAAAAAAAAAAAAAAAAAAGCCGCACACCGTTAGCCTCTGCGAACAGCGCTCAACTGTTCGGGGAGCAGAGAATTCCGGCTTTCGAGCGAAGTATGAAAAGCATTTTTAATTATTTTTTTTTTATTATCGCACGAAGCCATTGCATCTCATATGAAGCAAAAACAGGCGTGCTACCGGGCCATATGCGAAGACTTTATTAGTCAGCTCTGGTCGTGAAAACTCTCGGTACCGTGGTTCGCGGTTTTAATGGAATTTGCGTGTACCCGGTCAGCAGCATTTCGGAGAACTAATTTAATTTTTGATGAAGGGGCCACGTGTTTGTGAAAAGGGGGAGGGGAAAGGAGAGAGATGTGGCACTGGATTAGGGAACAACGCTCTGAGATCGCGGCGAAAGCGACATCGTAGTATCCTTCCACGTGTTGTAACGGTAAATTAGGTCGATTCGTTCCCGCGTGATCTGCTACAAGTGGGGCTACACTATCAGTCAGGTAGATCTCTATCCCTTTGTAAATAAAGCACAGTTCAATGCTTTTAACAGTCGACTGAAAGCAGTCAGTATTGCGTACTCATTAGACTGTTCATTCCATCCAGCAGATCATGAAATTTTTCATCACTTACACTGAATATAGGAATATCATGTTGGATGTACTAACAAACCTGAAAACACTATTCATAATAGCAACAATTATTAGTCTGCAAATGAGGTAAATATTGATGTAATCTTGTGCAGTACACGGTTATCAGTTGTGAATAGAAATATCTGCACTTATATTCCTAATACCCTGTTTATACATAAAGGAAACAAAAGTTTGTGGATTTACGTTAATGTGCAGTCAGACTGATGAACATTTTAGATCAATTATATGGGAAGAATTTTTGATTGTCTTTATGCAGTTTGATTACACAGGGCTTTCACTTCAACTGAAGACATTGAAAGATCTCGAAAAATACACAGCTGCTAAAAAAAAGTTATTTGTTTGTCCCTCAATTTGTTTGTCTCGGTGGGGGGCATCGAATGATACCACACTCACCCCTCACCCCAACCCCCTGTGTGGATGGCGGGGACAACTTTGAAATCTTGTTTCTTTATTGCAGATTACGATTCTACGACAAAATCTGCATGAGTTTGTAAGTAGGCTGTATAGGTTCTTTTATTGGAAACGCCACGTACCGCTCTGTATGAAAATCACTGGCTGTGCTGTGTGCAGTCTGTGGCTGGTTTGCATTGTTGTTGGCTATTGTAGTGTTGGGCAGTTGGCCGTTAACAGCGCGTAGCGTTGCGCAGTTGGAGGTGAGCCGCCAGCAGTGGTGCACGTGGGGAGTGAGATGGCAGAGTTTTGAGAGAGGATGATCTGGACAGAGACAGTAAATTTGTAAGACTGGATGTCATGAACTGATATATATATTATGACTTTTGAACACTATTAAGGTAAATACATTGTTTGTTCTCTATCAAGATCTTTCATTTGCTAACTATGCCTATCAGTTGTTAGTGCCTTCAGTAGGTTGATTCTTTTATTTAGCTGGCAGTATTGGCGCTCGCTGTATTGCAGTAGTTCGAGTAATGAAGATTTTTGTGAGTTAAGTGATTCATGGAAGGTATAGGTTATTGTTAGTAAGGGCCATTGTTTTGTAGTTTAATGTTGATCAGAATAGGTAAAGAGGGAAATGTCTGAGTACGATCAGTTTTGCTCAGCTGTTTGAAAATCAAATAGCGTAAGAGTTTTATCAGCACAGTAATTCATAATTTTTTTTAAGGGGACGTTTCAAGTTTTGCCCTCGTTTCGCGGCGGATGGCGCTGTAATCGGAGGAATAGAAATTGGTACACAATCGTAATTTACTTTACGCTACTCAATGGCCTTGAATATCCAACGGCACCTCACCTCCATGCTGCGAGGTTAGTAAAGATCAGTATTTCATAACTTGTGATCGGAAACTCTATGGCCGTGCTTCGAGGCGACCTCTACTTACTTTTCCAATTACAGTACATGTTCAAACGTAAATACGCCAACTTCAGTACGCTTAGTGACCCGCTTTCGAAATAATCGTGCGCAGGACGATATCTGCGGGAATGTCAGCACAGACGTTACTGATAAAGTCGACCATGTCTTCACGGCCTGTTTGCACTTGCTGGTAAACCTTATCTTTTAAGTATCCACAGAAAAAGAAATCTGGCGACGACAAATCCTGCGATCTAGCGGGCCAGGTAATAGGGCCACCTCCGTCGAGCCACCGACCAGTGTTACCACTGTGTAATACCGACCGTGCTCTGTTTCCTTTTGCTGGTCTGTACGCTGCCATCAGACGTAAAGGCGCTCACATCCTTGTAAAAGAACTACTCGGAATACAAGGTAGCAGCAGCCTCAACATCTCTCCTACATTCTCCGTAGCTCAGGAAAATTTAAATTCTTTTCTTCTGTGGTTGCTACATTCATCACCCACTGGCACGTCTGTTCTCCAGATGATATGTATGTGTGCAGGCAATAAATACTGCGTAGATTTTGTAATGTTTACAACCGCTGAGTAGTTTGTCGTGAATTAGACTGTGTACCCTGGTACGTGTTACAAATCGGACACAATAGGAAGGACCAGGCCCCTTTGCTTTTTTCTTTTATCACTCGTTTATTACATCAGAGAAATACACATTTTAAGACAAAATTTAACTACATGAAATATTGCTCCCAGTAAAGTTTATCATAAGGAGTGACAAAACTTAGTTCTCTTAAGGGTTTCTTCTGGCAACAAATTTTAAGGAGGCAATGTAAGGTTTACATCAATTTAGCTCAAGCACGTAGCTAGTGATTGAATCACGACACAGACACTTTAACAATTTCGGCAACAAATAAATAGCATGAATTTGTACTCACAGTAACCAACTAATCAACAGCCTTGCCATTGAATAAGTAGTAGGCCAACTAGAACGAATTAGCAACACCCAGCAACTAGGGGAGTTAATATCAACAGTCTTTAAATGTCTTGCTCCCCATTAAATAAACAAACTTACAGTAATTAAATGAATAACAAATCAAACACACCACTATCCACTCAAACTCTTCAGTGAAAGCCAAGCCAAAATGAAGATTTCATTAAATGACTAGCACTGAAGGCACACTAAAGTTCATCTCTGTGTTCCCAGACACACGTGGGGCAAACTTACACAAGACAAGATTTTGCAGGGAGCACATCAGTAAAACCGGTAGTGGAGCTAACTCGTGCCACTGAAAATTAAGGCACTAGACCGGCTTACAAGGTGGTATACAATGAGGTTGGCTTGGTGCTATACTGCGCTCCAAAATATTAATTCAAATGGCCAGTTCAAAATTAAGTCGCCATAAACCAGCATTAATTAACGAGGAGTGACACCAGGTCGCTCGAAGGGATGACAACACTTAATTGAAAAGACGAATGCCGGAGGCGGTATTAACATAAAACACCTTCTCCGAGTTTTAACCAGGAGTCACTTCCCGCTATACAAGTAAACATTTAACCAAGCACAAGGAACGAACCCCAAAGAGAAAATTCAAATAAATCCCCCAAAAGATTATAAAGGACAGAGAACGCCAACTATTTACATTTAAAAGAATTAGCTCTCCCCAAAGGCAGTGTAAACGCTAAGACCACACTTAACAGGCCACAAAAGTCTTATACATTTGCTCCGTTTCTTTAAAAGAAACACAAGGCTGCTTAACTTCTGCTGGACGTCCGGTACGGCTCGTGTAGGATATACCAAGCAGCAACCCAAGCTAGGCGGTCGCAAGGCACGGCGGGCAAAATGAGGAGAGCAGACAGGCCGGCAGCCAACACATATCCTCCATCCTGAACCGGCAGACCGGGTACAACCAACTCCACATATACGTGGTTGCCTCGTACCTCGCGGCGTCTCAGCAGGTAGCCCGAGCAAACGTCAACTGCCACTCGCCCCGCGAATGCGGAAAACAACAAGGCAAGCAAAGATAAGAAACATCGAAGGATCGATAATGGACGTTCAAGAGACTAGCGTGCCAGCAACGAGCGCCACGGCTCATACCCATTTCTATCCCTCCGATTACAGCGCCATCTGCGACGAAACAAAGAAAATACTTCACACGAAACGCATGCAGATAGTGTCGTAGAATCGTAATCTGCAATATTGATGATTATAACAGTTTTTCCCCACCACCCATGCACGGGCTAACGGGTCGAGTGTATCATTGGATGTCCCCCACCGAGACAAACAAATTGAAATTATAACTTTTCTGGTACGATGGGTACTTTTCGAGATATTTCAATTTCTTCAGTTAAAATGACCACCCTGTATAGTACACGGTGTTTATATTTTGTGATAAACACAAGTTAATTGCTATCTGTATCATTAAGTGGGATAATTTTTTTTTGATGAAATGAAGTTTTGAATGAAACCAGTAGTTTCATGGAAGATTAGAAACAAAAGTGTATGTGCAAGCTTTTGTTTCTAATCTTCTACGAAACTACTGGTTTCATTCAAAAGTTTATGTGCAAGCAGAAGAGTGCTCAAAATTAGAGGGTAGATCACATAACTAATGAGGAGGTATTGAATAGAATTGGAGAGAAGAGAAATTCGTGGCACAACTTGACTAGTAGAAGGGATCAGTTGGTAGGGCATATTCTGAGGCATCAAGGGATCACCAATTTAGTATTGGAGGGCAGCGTGGAGGGTAAAAATCGTAGAGGGAGACCAAGAGATGAATACACTAAACCGATTCAGAAGGATGTAGGTTGCAGTAGGTACTGGGAGATGAAGAATCTTGCACAGGATAGAGTAGCATGGAGAGCTGCATCAAACCAGTCTCTGGACTGAAGACCACAACAACAACATGTGCAAACTTCCGATCAGTCGATCAAGTTGGTTACGGTAAAGCCAATACCTGACAAATGGTACTCTCATGTAGTTTTCAAGAGGTTCGAGAAACTTAGGAACTTGATTCCTTGAAATACTTGAGAAGGACATCGCGCTAGGACACCATTTGTTGCATCTAAGTACGTACTAAAACCGAGAGAAAGATGACTTGGTTGTCTGGCTCCCTTTCCACTGTGTGCCCCAAACGTGGCTAAACATCGATGCTGTGGAATGGCCGACTGCTTTGTGCTGCGGCCTCGTCGAACCGTCGAACAAGGCAATCAGAGAGCTCTAGCTCTTCCCCTTCCCCTATTTTTGCAGAGAGCGGCGGTGGCGGCAATTAGCATACATTTCCATGGCTCGGCGTATCCAGCTGCAGTCGCATCCATCAGGCGCGAGGCCGGCTGCGCGACTGTGCGCGGACTGTGGACCGCGGCTGCGCTCCCAGCTTGCAGCTGCGCTTCATTAGACTCCATTGCTCGCAGCGACCGCACATTCCCCCTCGTCAGCTGCTGCCGACGCCCTGCATGCTCATCAGTTTTGCACGCCGGGTCGAGAAATGGGACACTGCAACTCGGCCGAAATCAAGGATCCTGGTCGGAATTTATCAGAGTGTGTAGCTCTGCTAATCAAGCTCTTGGAAGGTCTGTAGTCGTGTGACTACTCGAAAACCGAGGCGTTCTCCATTCCACGATCATGTGCCCCTACTGGTTTTTATATACAGGGTGAGTCACTAACTATTGCCACCAAGAATAACTCCAAAAGTATGATTGCAGCTGAAAAGTTTGTGGGAGAAAAGTTACATGGTACAACGGAGGCTATAATATGATGCTGGTTTTTTGTTGCTATGTGGGGTCGTTTCATAGACATGAAGGTCAACTTTGTTTTTATATTTTGGTACTTATTTTCTGATAGCGGCTATCGAGACGAATCCAATGATGTGTAACAGTAAGATCTTTGAAGGTCAACGTAGGTCAAAAAGGTGGCATGAACATCCAATCACAGAAGGTGGTGGAAGTGATAACCATTGGTATCAATGCAGTGCTGCAATCTTCTTATCATGGATTGAGTGGAATTCCTTATCACTTCAGCGCTGCTCTGACAATTCTCTCTCGTATATCGTGCAAACAGTAAATATTCGCCGAATACGGCGTATCCATCTGACGTGCCATTGACATATAAACACCATTACACGGTTTCGCTATACGACACTAACAGTAGCGGTAAGACTAGTATCGTCAAATCAAGCGAATGTGAATGGATCTTTAACGCATCGGAAACATATTCGGCAAAGGGAAATTACTAACGAGGAAAAGTAAATTGGTACTCTTACCACTGTGGTTCGAGATCCTTGTGTTAGTTCGCGTCAAAACGCAAGAGAATCTGACATGAGCCAGAGGAGTGTTGTACATGTTCTGCATCGCCATGCCGGCCGAGGTGGCCGAGCGGTTCTAGGCGTTACAGTCTGGAACCGCGCGACTGCTACGGTCGCAGGTTCGAATCCTGCCTCGGGCATGGATGTGTGTGATGTCCTTATGTTAGTTAGGTTTAAGTAGTTCTAAGTTCTAGGGGACTGATGACGTAAGAAGTTAAGTCCCATAGTCCTCAGAGCCATTTTCTTTGCATCGCCATAAATATCATACTTACCACATCAGTCTCCACCAAGAATTAACTGGTACGGATTGTATGCGTCGCATTGAATTCTGCCGATGGTCTCAATTTCAGATTCAGAGGGATAACGCATTTATTAATTTTATTTTATTTACTGACTATGGAAATGTTAATTTGCATAACATGCATTATTGGGCAACTGGAAATCCATGTTGGCTACTGCAAGTTGCACACCAATAACAGTGGTCGGTGAATGTATGGTGTGGGATTCTGAAGGACAGAATTATAGGCACCTATTTCCTGGAAGGAAATCTTAATGATAGGAAGTACACCACATTCCTGCAAGAAACATTAGGTCTGTTATTGGAAGAAATAACTTTAGAAACAAGGAACAGAATGTGGTATCAACACGATGGGTGTCCGGCACATTTTTCGCTGATGGCTAGAAACGAGTTGCAGAGACAGTTCCCAAATCGTTGGATTGGACGCGGAGGAGACGTGTGGTGGCAGGCTCGTTCGCCAGTCTTGACGCCTCTGGATTTTTCTTGTCGGGATTCGTAAAAGACATTGTTTATAAAGATGTCTCAACTACACCTGAAAATATGCGAGAGAGAATTGTCAGAGCATGTGCTTCGATAAGTGCCGATGTGATAAGGAATACCACTCAACTCATGATAAGAAGAGTGCATCACTGCATTGGTCATCACTTCGAACACCTTCTGTAAATGGACGTTCATGTCACCTTTCTCACCTTCGTTGACCTTCAAAGGCCTTACTGTTACACATCACTGGAGTCGTCCCGATAGCCTCTATCAGAAAATAAGTACCAAACTATAGCATCCCGTTTAAAAAAACAAGGTGACCTTCATATCTACGAAGCGACCCCACCTAGCAACCAAACATTAACGTCATATTATGGTCCCCAGTGCCCCATGCAACTTCTGTCCCACAAAATTTTCAGCTCCTATCATACTTTCGGAGTTATTCTAAATAGCAATAGTTAGTGACTCACCCTGTATATCATAACACGATAGCAATGGTTAACAAGTGTGATTCGATTTGGTTGGGATCCAATGTGGTCACTGGCCTTCGTTCCTCCGACCAGGTATAAAGGATGAACCACAACGCAAGTGAAAAAAAGTACGGAGGCTGTTCACTGATATTTATTGTGTAATTTGGTGAAAGGGATCCGAGGTCTCGTTACAGACTAATAATGTAGTTATGAATTATTTTGTTTCTTAATTCAGTTACTTCTGTTTCTTTGAAAGTACTTTCGCACAGAGGGTAAGCCTGTAATAAACAGTCACCAAACGGTACGACCCAAAACACTCACAAGTCGATCGCGCCTACTCGCCACCACCGATTTCGTTCAAATGTGTGGTTTATCCAGGTCTTGGCCGGAAATTAAAGTGACGGAAGTGAGCTCCAGATGGTCAATTGCTTAGAAAAATATACCATTATTTGCTTTGATCGGGGAGGCATAAGCTATTTACTTTAAATGCGGTCATTTTAGGTTAGGCTTTACCGTGACTGTTATTGACATTAAATGAAACAATAAGCTTACTGTTACCAGTCACTGTTTATTTATCTCCACGACGCGTTTCAAAGGTTTAAACCTCCATCAACAGGTGGATTTACATTTGTTAGTATGATATTTGTATGTGTGTGTTTGTGTGTTGTGTTACGATTACTGTTTATTTATCTCCACGACGCGTTCTGAACATGTCCTGAAACAGTGTTTTCTTTCTCCACTACACAGTGCCACATGTGCCTCCAAAACATCGTAACACAACACACACACACACACAAATGTTATATTAACAAATGTAAATCCACCTGATGATGGAGGTGAACTTGTTGTTTCATTTAATAATAAGCTATTTATGTTAGTACACGTACTAGCAGTGACTGATGCAGCCAAAAGAGTATAGAACGATAGTCCGACGGTCATGCGATCGAGTGCCTATGCGGGAACATACATTATTTTGTAATCAATTTCGACATTACTGACATTGTAAAGAATCGGAAATCAACATGTCGTACTTGATGTGATTGAACCCTATGCGCAGGAAAACAAATTTCTGATATTAATTGACTCACGTGGAGGGCAAACAAATCCACAATTACACGATGAGACTTTTTAAGATGAACTAGGATTGCCACCGTATCGTATTAAAGTAATTCCTCTCAAATGCACACCACTAGTGCAACCCAGCAATGTCTATTTATATCGTCAGCTAAAGAATTTGATCATAAATCTTCAAAAAACTCTTGTCTTGTCGAGAGAGGGAAAAAAGTCACATAACCAGAAGACTGCAGGAAAATACATTTGATCGCAGACTATCTTCACCAGTATTTGACGGGCATCATGCGTTACGCGTGGTTTGCTGCTAAGCTGTGCGACGAGAGAGAACCTTTTAGGAATGTAAATCGATCTTGTTTCTAATTAGAAACTTCAAAACAAGAACGTAACTGTAACAATGTGGCGACTACAACGTATACAATATACCGAGAAAATTATTTTTCCTCCTGTTTTTACTATGAATATCACCACAGCAAGCGGAAATCATGAACCTTGAAGTAATAAATGTATCTAATTTTATATACGAAGTTCTCACGTACGTCTTACAGTTCCTTCCTCGAAATTTGTTTTCAATCCCAAATTTTCCTTGGTTTTCCTTTTCATGCCTTGTATGAAAATATTAATAAATACATTGAGTATTATCCCGTTTCCCTTTCCGGTGTAGCTAACGTAAAAAACTGAAAATAAATATAAAACAATTCCGCCTGGTGATTCAGTTTCCCAACTAGCGGATTATCGATCAAAATACAAGTTCAATTTTTTCACAATATCGAAAATGCCATTTTTTTCCTTTTTCTCAACTATAATGGATGCACGCAGTGGATATTACTCGCTGTAGGAACATTTAGCTTCAATACATTGTGCTACGGCCAAGTCCTGCCCGCGCCATGTACGGGCGGCACCGTTTGTGTGGCTTCTGCGCTGAACTCCTCTTGGAACTCTCGTTCTTGGAATCTTAACAATAGTCATCAGGCTCCAAGGGCGAGGTCGCTAATGCACGCCTGCGCAATGTACTTTCTTCGGCGGCACCTCAGTGTGACTGCAGCGTGTCAGTTTTGTGGAAGAACACTCTCTGACAAAGGATACAAATGAGGTAGAGGGATGGAGGTACGGACTCACGTGGAGACTAGCACAACCAGCAGTCATATAACCACTCGAAACTGCTTCGACCAGACCAACTCAGATTTCTACCGGAAAGAAGCAAGACTGTCATATCGATGACAGGACACACAGTACCCTTATATAATAGAAATCCGACAACTGATTATACCCTATATAAATTTTAGAATATTGGAGAGGGTCCAGACTACGAGAAGATCTTTGGGAACATGCTTAGAATATTCGTACAAAATCTACCCTACACGCATGTAACAGTTCGACCACTTAAAACGAAGGAGCGTCACCCAGACGAAAACGGATAGTGAATCATATTACTTACAACCCTGGAGCAGAAGCTCTTTTCGTTTTCAAATAAAGTACTTAATTTCCAAGTAGCACATTACCTTTTATGGATTAGAAGAGATAATATTACAACTGCCCCTGCGTAAGGATGACACACTGTAAGGTGTCAGGCAAATCCAACACCTTCCATGAAAACCCTGACATGATAAGCAAATCCAGTAGTATGTCACATAGCTCCGAATAAATCGTGACATTAAATTAACCAAAGTAATACGAGTAACGAGTGAGCAAATGGAATACCACAGACTAACACAAGAATGCCTAAATGCATGTCATACCTTCCCACCGTGAGACAGACGCAGTTCCGAGGGGAGAAACGAGAACAGAAGCCGAGAAGAGAACCGTGTTAAGCTGGAAGGCCCTACGATAAGGGACGGACACCCACGTCGCCAGCTAACCGCTAGGACCACACCCCAGCCGCAAGTTTTAGCGTGAGACTTTTTCGCGTCTCTGTTACATCAGGACCACCCCCCAGCCCATGTTAAAAGCTAGAGCCCTCCAGAAGAACAGTATAGATCTTACGATAACACAAAAAGGGCCACACCATCCGCAAGTTTTAGCGTGAGACTTTTTCGCGTCTCTGTTACGTTGCAAACTTTAAAAACATTGCCCCACCACGAAAAGTATAACGTTTCTCACTGGATAGACAGAATTTCTGTAGGCGGAGCTTAAGGTTAACACTGAGGCCCTGATTGATCAGATGAAAACACAGCCAGATAGTTTTCTTAAACCAACTTCGGTAAATTGTAGTAAGGAGAAGTTAGGAGAGAGTTGCTTCCGAGACGGCGAGGTGAGCGGAGCTGTGCTGCCCGTCGCCCCCTGACGAACACCGACAAGGTAATGAACGTACGCGATGCCGCATAACAGTGCATAAAGCTTCACTCAGAACTGCAGAAGTCTCATCTGTTACACCCCCTTTTTGCGTAATACTAGTGTCAATCGTCAATTAAAGCTCATGGTGTTCACATTTGCCACTTGAAGTAAAAATCTGAAACGCGATGATTTTTCTGTTATATAGTTATTGAGAAGCCACATCAGCCACTGTAATTTACGACAAGTTAGATAAGTAATTAAAGATAATTGAGGGTCACTGTAGACCATTTTGATAGTTTTCTCTTTTGTGAAACTTAATTTAAACCTAGATTATAAATGTGATATGGCATAGATCATCCTTCGATCCATTGTAGAACTTGGAAACCCATTCAGGGAATATTCGTTCACATTTTTGTTGAACGCAGTTGGTTTTTACCATCCTGTATTAAAACATTTCCTTTTATCAATAGTGCAATTTATAAACAATGTTTTGTGAGTAGAATAAAATTTCCAATAGTAAACTTAACTGCTTTTTCGACGTTATTTTACCACCTAACTAAAAATAGGAAAGCCTTGAACCCCTTACACTAAATTTAGTTAGTATTAAGATTCTTTTACAGGGAGTGCAGTGGAGCTGACACTGAAATCATTAAGTATTTGGTTATACAATCGCTAGTCTCACTGAACTCTTCTGAATTCTACATGTCATGTGTGGTCTGGCGTCTCCTTACCAGCAACAGGTCCCAGGTTCAAACTAGTCAATTCCCTAAAAAACACGCTCAGAGCGTCGTTGCGCGAAAGTGGTAGGGAGACACGATATAGAACAAACAGACACCACGCAGAATGTTAGAACACACGCGTGAATAGTGGCACTCAACTCGGAGGTGAGCCGATTCGAATCCTTGTGGTGGACTAAACTATCACATTTTGTATGTCCACCCTTCTGACTGGAGGTTTGAGGGACTTCGGTCGTTCACTTATGTAATAAAATGGAATATCTACAGCCATCCTTACGATGTTATTTATCACATTGCTATCAGTTTCAGTGCTTCAGTACACCATCTTCAGGAACTAATTGACTCTGAAAGGGTTAACTCCAATCGTATACACCATTCTACCAGTGGCCAACATCTATGAACTGGTTTTCGCAGACTACCTGTAAGACATAAAATCACCTGGTAATACCCTATCTCTCCTCTCATCACAATTATCATACAACACGGACAAAACATTCCACGGATTACTCATCCAATACGCTACATTCTACAAATACACGTACGACACAACTCTTATACGTCTTCAAGTAAGCGTGAATGGTTGGTCACCCACCCCGACAGATGGCTGACCCCAATCCGCACAGTATCGTAGCCAAAACTCCAATACGACATTCCTATTTTTAAAACAGGTCTCTTCGTGTTTGACAACAGCTCTCCTTTAGTGTCTGCCATAGGAGTGGATAAGACACCATCGTGGTGCTCTGCGCTTACTGCACACTGAGTATGTCTGTTTCAATGGGTAGCTGGAGCTACCTATACTAGTACTCCACGAATTACCCTTTTTTTCTGATCCAATGACGAATGGAACACAGGAAGAATGCCTGTTGGTAAGCTTGAGTAGGGGGTCCAATTTCTCTCGTTTCCCATTACTGCCGTAATTAGAAGGATGTACTACGTCGCTTGATTCTTGTTCGGCAATGGAATTTTAACAGTATACCTTGCACGTGATGACTATTTCCGCGACCTAACACAAACTAAACAATGAAGCCGCACGGGGTAGCCGAGCCGTCCGGGGTGCCTTGCCACAGTTCGCGCGGTTCCTCCCGTCAGAGGTTCGAGTCCTCCCTCGGGCATGGGTGTGTGTATGTGTATGTGTGTGTGTGTGTGTGTGTGTGTGTGAGTGTTTTGTCCTTAGCGTAAGTTAGTTTAACTTAGATTACGTAGTGTGTAAGCTTACGATTACCTCAGCAGTTTGGTTCCATAGAACTTATCACAAATTTCCAATTTACTAAACGGTGCCGTGACGAAGCGTGCAGCTCTTCTTTGAATAAATCTCTTTTGTGGATAGTCTAGGTCTTCGCCGGATGCTACCAAGGAATTTCTATTTAGCGTTTGCTGTACCTTCAACTGCTCCTGACCGTACGTGATAATAACAATAATGTCGTGTGACTCAGTGGCCGGGAACAAGTTTTTCAATTGGGCGCCACTTCGGCGACATGCGTGACCCTGATCTATCCCACTTGTCCAAAGCGGGAAAGTCTGCCTACAGTTTACAGTGGAATCCGATCAACGTGTCGTATCTAACAACCCCTTCTATCGTTGAGTTCAAAAATGGTTCAAATGGCTCTGAGCACCATGGAACTTCTGAGGTCATTAGTCCCCTAGAAGTTAGAACTACTTAAACCTAACTAACCGAAGGACATCACACACATCAATGCCCGAGGCAGGATTCGAACCTGCTACCGTAGTGGTCGCGCGGTTCCAGATTGTAGCGCCTAGAACCGCTCGGCCATCTCGGCCGGCTTATCGTTGAGTGATGAAGGCTAGCTCAAGTACAGACTGAAAACTTCCTAGGCCCTGAGACCTCTTGATTCCTGAGCACGCGCTTTGCCACGGGACAACAGTTCCAACATTGCCCGTTAACTGGAGACACTTCCTCACAGCAGGATGCATGTAGCAAATCACTGAGGACTGATGTGGAAAAACGGCCGAAATCAGACAATGGCGTTTGTGTGCAACTTTGCTACATATTCTCTCAAGTTATCCTCCTACCATACTTGTATGTTGCGCCTCGTCCAAAGTAAACCTTCAGATACCTCATGTATATCTTCAAGTCTTATCCCCACAGCGTAAATAACGTTCATTGGACGTTTCACCCCTTTAGCAGTCGCAGTGATTGAAGTCCTTAGCTTGCCCAACAAGTGAAGCCTCACATCTGGTTACGATGTTCCGACGAAACGATAAGCGCCGGCACGAAGACGAAGAACGCAAGACCAGAGAAGGCTGTGAGACGACATCAGCCAATAGTTCGCTGACTAGTACCGCACCACGGCAGGAGCGGCCTCTAGCCGAAGAGAATATAAGCGCCGCTCCTGCCAGCTTCGGCCGGACTGCATCCTCGGGCACTAGCAGAGGCACTAGCAAACGCGGACTAGAAACCAAGTACCAGGAGAGAGGCACTACAATAGCCGTTGTCAGTGATCCACAGGAACTTGTTTAAATCACTTGCTTGGACATTGTATATAGCGAAGGACAATGACTGTTTGCATGTCGCCAATCGCTTGCGACACGTTCTTGTAAACCAAAGTTAAGTATTGTCAATCTACTTTATTGCAATAAAAACCATTACTATGATTTGCTTGAATTGTTGTATAACTCTTCGAGAAATCAGCATCCACCCTATAAGAGACGAGTGGGCAGAACCCCACAGACGAGATGTTTGGTTTGGTTTGGTTAACACAGATTTTTCCAGACGCCTGTATTAACATCAGCAGCCATTTTAGAGAGTCTTCTTGTTAGAGGTAGAAATCCTTTCCACTGCCCATCTATACTCGTCCGTAAGTTCGGTTGCTCGTGAACTGTGTATGTCGTGATGATACTATACATGGAGTTTACCATGCCCTGTGGCCCTGAGGGAGCAGTAATTCAAAACTCGTGAATCCAGACTTTGAACCCAGACACTGCTTGGATTCTGAATGAAAATCATCAGCTATGGCGTCCTGGATAAAGAATCGTCTTCATAGAGAAGAGGACGGAGTGACAAGCAAAGGTTCAGGGTACCCCCTTGCCATGGAATAGTAAACTGCCCCTAAAGGCGGAAGAATCAGCAACAAACAACGGCATGAGGATGCAAAAGGTAATGAAAACCACATGAAGTGTATCCACTAACAACATCTTACAATCACCACTTCCCTGAAAAACATTGCAGACATAAGCTAGTTCCCGAGTTTGGATCTCTGGAGACTTCTCAGGACGATGAAGCATAAGGGCACCTAACCTTTTATAATTCGGAGCTTGCAATGTAGGAAGTCTGGATGTTGAACGGGAATTAAAGAAGCTGAAAAGAGAGGCAAACAGGCTATAATTAGAATTCATAGGAATAAGTCAAAGTAAATGGAACTATGATAGAAATTCGTGAGTGGTGCAAAACATGTCGACACTGTTATGAATCTTACGAACATAGATATGAAAATAGAGTTACCATGATCAATGCAGAGACTGAATCATTCTTCATTGAAACTAAACCTGCACCACCAAACATAGTCCAAGTTTATCGGCACGCTTCACAAACTGACGATGCGGAAACAGGGAAGAACTTAATAGAAAATAGAACAACTGATAAAATATGTGAAGGTTCATGAAATTTGATAGTGCTAGGTGACTGAAATGCTATTAGAGCGCAAGGAATGGCAGCCCGGTCTCCTTTATTTTCGTTTTTATTTGTTTTTTAATATTACTTTATTTTATTTTTGTGGGCCTCTAATCTCCCTTTGTAGTTGTTATGTTCTCTCTCCTTCTTGCCTTCTTCGGCTAACTTCTTCGCTTTACTTTCGCTTTGTCTTTATAACGTATTCTTGAAAATAAGCGTCTTATTCTATTAACTGAAAGTTCATCCTTTCTTAAAGCAACTATTCTTAAAAAAAACATTCTCATCGAAATCAGAATTCCGTTATTAGTGAACAAATTAAATCCCAGTTCCACTGCCGTTGTTGAGCTGCTCCTCAGCTAGGAAAAACCGAAAAATGAAAGTCTTCTCTTTCTTGAAAATAACAGCTTAGAAAATCCTCCATCAAGAAGTCGAAATTTGGTGGTCCCTAAAAGGCAATATGCTACCTGGAAATTAAATAGTTTCTTCGGATACGAAAAGAAGCTCTCCTCGAGGGACGTAAGTAATATTATTAACTACCTAATTCCGTTTGGCTGAAACTCCTTGTAATGCCTCTCATAGTTATTACTCTATGGTGTTCAGATGGTCGATCTGTTACATGTGTATAGGGAATATTTAATATGAGTTCTGAGCATATTTCTAAAGATCTTCTTGTAGTTTGGCTTCTCAGCGACTTCTAAAACTCGTTTGGGTTATAGAGAAGGTTATGATTTATATTTGCTTCTCTGATTTCTATTGTATTGTATTGTCACATGACAGTGTTTTCTTTCTTTTTTTCCGGTGGAACTTGGAGTTTGTCTGCTCAAAGCACTTCTCGAGTGGCTACGTGAGTGCTGGTTGTGCTAGTTTCCGCTTGAATCCATATCGCCTTTGCATTACCACATTTTTATCTGTGTATTAGTGAGTCAACTCTCCCACAATATTCACACGCTGCCGTAGCACTGAGGTGAATTTTGTGTACTTCGTCATTCGTCGAGACCTTGTCACTGAAAAGAAGATACTACAGAGAGCGTACGTGCGTTAGTAAAAAGGGTCGACGTATTTTGCGCCATAGTGCCTCCCTCCAGCCTACGTGTCAATGATTATATGAATTTGAGCGCGTAGATATTTTTCGTGCACGATTTATTCCGGCGCTTGTGGTTGGTGCGTAGCTGAAGACCAAAACGATACGTCTGTATGCCAGTGGTAACTGGGAAATACCAGTCAGGGAAGAAATGAGAGGGAAGACAAGTTTCCTGATTGTGCAATAGGTTTCAAGCTCTTCCAGAATCGAAAGAGAAGAACTATGTGCTTGGAAAAGTCCAGGAGACACAAGAAGAGTCAACTGGACTAGATCTTAAACAAGGATCTGCAAATCAAACTCTGCACTGCAAAGCACATACACATGTAATGCATACTGAGGCAAAACCTTTAGTGATGAAAAGTAGGCTGCTATTCAAAAGGACAAAGGAACTGGACCCTGCTAGAAAATGGAATACTGTACATTTATGACAGAATAATACTAAGTGGAAATTATCTTTGTAGTGATAAAATGAACCAGATAAAAGCGTCGAGAGTATTTCGATGTAAGAGAATTGGAATTCAATAAAGGGAACACAATTAATGCAGGTCAGGGGGCCATAGGTAAAGTGAAGCAGAGGAGAAAGAAGCATGGATGACTCAGAAAATACCAGAGCTAGTAGATGAAATACGAATTTTACTGGGAGTGCATCCACAATGCCGAGCAACACTCCGTTGCCTATGTCTTTGTCGTTACAAATCATCGCACAAAATTTAACTGACAACCGTGTAACTCTTTCGTTTATGAACCGGCTATACCAGAATTTTGAAACAATGTGGTACATGTGCATTGCCTCCAAGGTCAAATCTGCAAGATGTACAGTTCGGCAGTACTATCACAATGTCAAAGTCTTACGGAATGCGTGCATCATTTTCTAATGTTGTCAACATTTGTTTGCATTTTATTGCGTGTCTTCAGCGCTATGAAGAGAAGTGTGCGTAATGGTTATCTATATCTATAGTCTTTATATTTGTGTAAAACAGTAAAAATTATTATGAAGACGCACAAGACATTCTAGCACGGTATCTGATGAAAGCTGTATGAACTATAAATATAATTCCCAACATAATTGTATGTTGTATATCGCCTGAAAGGTTTCATTTTCTCTTACCTTCATCTCTGAAATGCAAAAAAATGGCTCTGAGCACTATGGGACTGAGGTCATCAGTCCCCTAGAACTTAGAACTACTTAAACCTAACTAACCTAAGGACATCACACACATCCATGCCCGAGGCAGGATTCGAACCTGCGACCGTAGCGGTCGCGTGGTTCCAGACAGGAGCGCCTAGAACCGCTCGGCCACTTCGGCCGGCTTTGAAATGGACCTCTACACTCATAATACCATATTTGTCAATTTAATATGTTAGAGTCATCATTCCCACTCGTTATTTATCAGAGGCGGAGACGATGACTGGTCACAGGAATGTGTAAAAGTGATACGAAAGCTGTTGCACGTATAAATAAGTGGTAACTTATCGATGGCTGAGATTAATTTGGTTCAGTGTATTTCTACCTCTTAGATCATTCAGCCTTCCTCTACGAATAAAATATTCTAGATAGATCTTCTCCGACTGCCGAGAAGATACATTAGATATATTGCACAAGAACACACATGCAGACATCGTATCAAATGGTTCAAATGGCTCTGAGCACTACGGGACTCAACTGCTGAGGTCATTAGCCCCTAGAACTTAGAACTAGTTAAACCTAACTAACCTAAGGACATCACAAACATCCATGCCCGAGGCAGGATTCGAACCTGCGACCGTAGCGGTCTTGCGGTTCCATACTGCATCGCGTTTAACCGCACGGCCACTTCGGCTGGCAGACATCGTATCCTTAAAGATGTAAACTCCACTACAGTTGACAGTGGGTGAAAATACCTGAAATTCACCGTGTTTCACTTAGAATATGCGACTGGTACTTTGTTCGTTCGAGTCTACATTATAGGATGATTGCGAAAAAATGGTAAATCTTGTAAAGAATGCCAGGATTAAATAAATATTGTACTGAATCCAGTTAATTGCTTCGAAGTATAATTACTTTGTTAGCCCTGATGTCTTTCCCGCCCCTACCCTCCCCAAAAACCCCATAACTGCCGCCAGCGCCCGTCTACCGAGGCGGAAACAAGGCGATCGTTTTCTTAGAGCTTTGACGCATGAAAATCCAATTATTTTTTCAGTGTGTTTCGGTAGTAACGTATTTCTTCGTAAAGCATGGGGGAGCTGCTTAGGGGTTTAAAAAAAACTGTTAAGGGAAATGTTTTGAATTTGGAGCAGTTAGGCCGCCTGCCTTAAGAACCCCCGTATTGCACGACTATAAATTTCGGCGCAACGCGGCGTAACAGATTCCTAGTTGTCGGTGATACATCGGTGAAATACTCGGGTTAATTTGAATGCCTCTCGTCCGGGCGAAATATTTCGGCGGCGGGAGGTTTTTCCCCGCACGTTTCCTTCCGGCTTTTGTAATGGGACTGTCGGCGGAGATGAGTGATCGTCGACAACGCTTTAATTTAAGGAGGCCTGGCCCGCCGGCTCACCGTGAAGGATGTGCGTGCCGGCTGGAATGCTGGAGGATCTGGAAGGGGGAACAGCTGCGACCCGCTGTTGCTGTTGGTGGTGGGCCTGACAGGAAACCACATGTCGGCTGGCTGGCGGCAAGGTCGCGCCAGCCAAGGCCGTGCCGCAGGGGGACCTCCCCGGGGGTTGGGGACGCCTGCCGCAGAGCCAGTGACGGACTACCTGCTGCGGTGCGTTCGGCACAGCTACACACAGTGTCTCCACGAACTACGGAAATACATCAGTAGATCATTCATCCACATCTACGGATTTTAAGGTTAATAGAAAATTTATTTTATGAATAACAATAACAACAGACATTAACCATTCAAACTGACATAAAAGTTATAACAAAAAGTCAAGAATGATGAATATTTCCAAACAGCCGCATAGCTCCATGAAGGTGCTTTCCGTTTCGAATCAGTAGAGATGCATCTTCAGGACTACAATGATTGTACCGGGTGATCAAAAAGTCAGTATAAATTTGAAAACAGAATAAATCACTGAATAATGTAGATAGGGAGGTACAAATTGACACACATGCTTGGAATGACATGGGGTTTTATTAGAACCAAAAAAATACAAAAGTCCGACAGATGGCGCTTCATCTGATCAGAATAGCAATAATTAGCATAACAAAGTAAGACAAAGCAAAAATGATGATCTTTACAGGAAATGCTCAATATGTCCACCATCATTCCTCAACAATGGCTGTAGTCGAGGAGTAATGTTGTGAACAGCACTGTAAAGCATGTCCGGAGTTATGGTGAGGCATTGGCGTCGGATGTTGTCTTTCAGCATCCCTAGAGATGTCGGTCGATCACGATACACTTGCGACTTCAGGTAACCCCAAAGCCAATAATCGCACGGACTGAGGTCTGGGGTCCTGGGACGCCAAGCATGACGAAAGTGGCGGCTGAGCACACGATCATCACCAAACGACGCGAAAAGAGATCTTTCAGACGTCTAACAATACTATTTTTTTTTTTTTTTTGGTTCTAATAAAACACCATGTCATTCCAAACATGTGTGTCAATTTTTACTCTATCTACATTATTCCGTGGTTTATTAAGTTTTCAAATTTATACTGACTTTTTGATCACCCGGTGTATCCACGATGTAGGTGGACAATTACAGAGTCCCAGCTTTCAGGAAGTTATCCACGTTAGGAGTCAAACCACAATAGTGTACTATTATAATAAAACTGAGTACACCCAAAAGATGCTTGTCAAAATGTACAAAAAACCCGTAGTATCTATTACTTCATTGGTTTTATACAGTTGATATCTACGAGATCTTATATCCTACAGTGTGCTATCCGGAAAGGCTCATTCAGCAATCATGCTTTGTACATTTTGACAAGCATCTTTTGGGTATACTCAATTTTATTATGACAACGCACCATTATGGTTTGACTTAACGTGGATAACTTCCCGGAAGCTGGGCCTCCGTATCTGTATGTCTACATTATGGAAATACAACCATTAAGAACCTGAAGATGCGTCAATACTGACGTGTAACCTGTAGGTGCGAATAAAGAACCTTGCTACAGTTACGCTGCTTTGGAAACACCTCACCATTCTTACTTTTTAATTTTCGTAATTGTTATGATAACTTGAATGGTTATTGAGTGTTGAGTGTTGTTATTATTATTGACAATATCTCTGAGCTGTGGTTGGCCTCGCCATAAAGTTTATTGCAGTCTTAATTTAACCATTTCGGGTGGCGTAGCTCTGTCGATATAGCCTGCGATTGCTCTGAATTTTTGTCTGCTGAAGTCCGCCTTCGACATTGATACTCCTATTTTGCTGCGAATTAAGGCTAGTCACACAATAGCTGACTAAAAGTATCAGGACTTCGCTGTGTAATGCGAAACTGAGCGCTGCCTGTATAAAAGGGGGCAGGGAGTTCTGTGTTTTCAGTAGAGAAACAGTACAAGTAGAATGAGAGAGCTCAATAACTTCTGATGCGGACTAGTCACTGCATGTCACCTGAGTAAGAAATGCGTCAGGCACTTTTCAACCCTTCTAAAGCTGCCCAAGTCGACTGTAAGTGATGTGATTGTGAAGTATAACGCGAAGGAACAACCACAGTTACGCCACAACAGGCATATCTCACGTTCTAGGCAGGGAAGATCGAGCATTGCGGAGGGTGTATGTAGAAGATCGCATGAAATCAGCGGAAGGAATCGTTCGTGTGTTCCAAAGTGGTGCCAGCAGTCCAGATGGTACACTGGAGTTAAAAAAATTGCGGTACAGTGGTCGACTGGTTCCAAATAAACCACACTCTTCTGTAGTGAAGGCTAAGTGACACGTGAGGGTGGCACTCCGAAAGAAGTGCTTGAGGATGGCGAATGCCTGGAGAACGTTACCTGCCGAAAGTGAAGTACGGAGAAGGTGGTATTAAGGTATAGGGGTGTTTTTTGTGGTTAGTGTGGTTCCCTTGTTGCGCTTAAGAAATTGTCAGATACGAAAGAACTTGAATACATTTCACGACACTTTGTACTGCGTAAGGTAGAGGAACAGTTCAGAGACAATTTATGTATCTTAATGGAAATGCACCCTGTCGTAAAGCAGCATCTGGAAGACAATGGTATGTGCACACTATAGTCGTGAAATGGACGTGGCTTCCCTGAACCCAATGGAATACCTCTGGAATGAGAACGTCGACTTCGCTTCAGACCCCTTCGTCCGACATCAATGCCTCTCCAGTTTCGGCTCTTAAGGAAGATTGCTCTGTCCTTCCTCCACAGACTAGCCGACACCTCACTGACAATGTGACCAGCGGAGTTCAAAATACCATAAAGACGAAGGGTGAACACACTTCATATTAATATCCGCTGATACACTGAGGTGACAATACTTCCTAGTATCATATCGGACCTCCATTCGGCAGGTATACTGCAGCGACTAGACGTGGCATGGTCTCAGTAATTCATTGAAAGTCCACTGCAGAATTATTGAGCCATTCTGCTTCTACAGTCGTCCGCAGTTCCAAAAGAGTTGCCAGTGCAGGATTTTCAGCTCGAACTGACCTCTCGATTATGTCTCATAAATGTTCGACGAGTGGCGAAATCATTGTCCACAATATTCTTCAAACCAGCAGTGAACAGTTATGGTCTAGTGACATAGTGCATCGTCATCCATGAAAAATTCCATAGATTTTTAGTTTCAAGAAGCCAAAACGGCTGCAGATGGCCTTCAGGTAGCCGAACCTAACCATTTCCAGTCAATTATTTGTTCAGTTGGACCAAAGGACCCAGTCCATTCCATGTAAACACACATCATGCCATTATGCAACCATCATCAGCTGCTTGTTGAGAACATCGGTCGCAGGTTCGAATCCTGCCTCGGGCATGGATGTGTGTGATGTCCTTAGGTTAGTTAGGTTTAAGTAGTTCTAAGTTCTAGGAGACTGATGACCTCAGAAGTTATGTCCCATAGTGCTCAGTGCCAACCATTTGAACAACTCCATGCAAACGCCGCTGTTCTCAGCCGTTAAGTGAAGGCTGTCGGCCACTACGTTGCCCGTGGTGAGAAGTAATGTCTGAAATTTGATAATCTTGGCACATTTTGGACGCTGTGGATCTTGGAATATTGAATTCCCTACGGATATCTGATATGGAATGTCCCATGCATCTAGCTTCCGCAAGTCTGTTAGCTCCTAACGTGCGGCCTTTTCACATGAATCACCAGAGTACAAATGACAACTCAGCCAATGCAGAGCCCTTTTATATCTTGCACGCACGACACTACTGCCTCTGTACAGGCTCATATCGCTATGCGACGACTTTAGTCTCCTTAGTGTCCGCGCCCGGTAGCTGAGTGGTCAGCTTGACAGACTGTCAATCCTAAGGGCCCGGGTTCGATTCCCGGCTGGGTCGGAGATTTTCTCCGCTCACGGACTGGGTATTGTGTTGTCCTAATCATCATCATTTCATCCCCATCGACGCGCAGGTCGCCGAAGTGGCGTCAACTCGAAAGACCTGCACCAGGCGGTCTACCCCACGGGAGGCCCTAGCCACACGACATTTCATTTCAGTCTCCTTAGTATGTTGTTGTTATTATCGTCTTCAGTCCTGAGACTGGTTTGATACAGCACTCCATGCTACTCTATCCTGTACAAGCTTCTTCATTTCCCAGTACTTACTGCAACCTACATCCTTCTGAATCTGCTTGGTGTATTCATCTCTTGGTCCTCCTCTAAGATTTTTACCCTCCACGCTGCCCTCCAATGCTAAATTTGTGATCCCTTGGTGCCTCAGAACATGTCCTACCAACCGGTCCCTTCTTCTTGTCAAGTTGTGCCACAAACTCCTCTTCTCCCCAATTCTATTCAATACCTCCTCATTAGTTATGTGATCTGCCTATATAATCTTCAGCATTCTTCTGCAGCACCACATTTCGAAAGCTTCTATTCTCTTCTCGTCCAAACTATTTATCGCCCATGTTTCACTTCCATACATGGCTACACTCCATACAAACACTTTCAGAAACAACTTCCTAACACTTAAATCTATACTTGATGTTAACAAATTTCTCTTCTTCAGAAACGCTTTCCTTGCCACTGCCAGTCTACATTTTATGTCCTCTCTACTTCGACCATAATCAGTTATTTTGCTCCCCAGATAGCAAAACTCCTTTACTACTTTAAGTGTCTCATTTCCTAATCTAATTTCCTCAGCATCGCCCGATTTAATTCGACTGCATTCCATTATCCTCGTTTTACTTCTGTTGATGTTCATCTTATATCCTCCTTTCAAGACACTGTCCATTCCGTTCAGCTACTCTTCCAGGTCCTTTGCTGTCTCTGACAGAATTACAATGTCATCGGCGAACCTCAAAGTTTTTATTTCTTCTCCATGGATTTTAATTCCTACTCTGAATTTTTCTTTTGTTTCCTTTACTGCTTGCTCAATATACTGATTGAATAACATCGGGCAGAGGCTACAACCCTGTCTCACTCCCTTCCCAACCACTGCTTCCCTTTCATGTCCCTCGACTCTTACAACTGCCATCTGCTTTCTGTACAAAATTTAGGCAGTCTTTCGCTCCCTGTATTTTACCCGTGCCACCTTCAGGATTTGAAAGAGAGTATACCAGTCAACATTGTCAAAAGCTTTCTCTAAGTCTACAAATGCTAGAAACGTAGGTTTTCCTTTCCTTAATCTTTCTTCTAAGATAAGATGTAAGGTCAGTATTGCCTCACTTGTTCCAACATTTCTACGGAATCCAAAATGAACTTCCCCGAGGTCGGCTTCTACCAATTTTTCCATTCGTCTGTGAAGAATTCGCGTTAGTATTTTGCAGCTGTGACTTATTAAACTCATAATTCGGTAATTTAGTATAGGTGTCCAGATAGTTTTGATCAGATAGTGTATTTAAACGTCCGTTCCATAACAGTTAAATTCATTTCGTTCTGGAGGAGAGAAAACTTTCTGTTCTATATTATTTTTTACTTGACGAAAGTAGAGAGGACACAAAATATGGAGCGGACATAGCAAGAAAATCCATTCTAAAGTGGGGAAATCCAACATAAATTTCAGTGTTACGAACCCTGTTCTGGATAGATTTGTCTTGAGTGTACCTTGTATGAAAGTGAAAAGTGGACAGTAAACCATTCGGATAAGAAGAGATTAGAAGTTTTTGAAATGTGGTGCTTCAGACGTATACCGAAGGTTAAGTGGGTTGTTAGAGCAACTATGAGAAGATAAGGAACCGAATTTGGGAAAAAGAAATATATGGCACGATATGACCAAAAGATGGCATCGATTGATAGGATACATCCTGAGGCATAATGGATCTCGTCAGATTTTTTTTTTTTTAAGTGAAGTGTGTGTGTGTGTGTGTGTGTGTGTGTGTGTGTGTGTGTGGGTGTGTGTGTGGGTGGGTGGGTGGTGGGGAGGGGGGTGGGGAAAGGGGTAAAAATATAGAGGGACACGGAAGGTTGAATACAGTAAAGAGGTACAAATGAAAGTGAATTGTAATGTCTATGAAGAGATGAAGAGACTTGTACGGGATAGACTAGTGTGGAAAGCTGCATGAAACCATTCTTCGGACTGAAGACGCCAACAAACAATATCAAAAACTACATTTACGTTCAAGACTTTTACTGACATGAAATTTCATACCTGCCTTTTAACATTTTACAGACGGACCTCGTAATTTACATTTCGTAGCATGAGAACGTACTTGCCGACCTTGACCACATTTTAATACAACATAGCCTCGTATGTTCTCGGTACATTCCATAAATTATAAAATTTGGTCGTAATCACTCAAACAGAGTGTGTGAATTGTATGTGGAACATTTCTGCGACATCGCATATCAAATGAAGTCGTGGTATGTCACACGCTGCACATTACGTAAAGATGGTCACACAGTTCTGTTGCGATGTGTAAATTAATTCACCGTGATATCAAATCATGTCAACGTACTGTACTTTTCGAAGTAACAACAACTCCTTCATGCAGTCGGTTTCCTTGACCGCATCACAATTTGACGAAAAACGTGTAAAATATTGACACCATCATTTAACCTGTAACGAAAAAGTAATTATTATTTGGAGGTTCAGCAGTTATATCCGCATACGCGCATCCTTTTATCCGCTTAGTAGATGGAGGTGAAAGAACGTCAGTTTGAGTCCATATTAAAATGTAGGTCCTATTATAAATGGATGGGTAAGTTTGTCCGATAGTCAGAGAAAGGCAAAAGCATACTACTTTCAATACGACCATGCCTAGTAAAGCGCTGCGGTGTTCAGACCAACCGGTTTAATGATAGCTTGATTTTATTTTAGTCTAAATGTTACTGCACATATTCGCATCCGTGTAGACCTCCGTTGTAAGCTCTCCACCGGCTGAGAAATGGGCGCTGCTACTCACAGAATTGTTCACAGCGCTAATTTAGTACTGGTGGCCGTTGACAGCAATGAAAAACAATTAGGAATTAATCTAAAGAGTTAAAGTAACTAAAGACGTATTAAAAAAATTTGGTATGTCTGTCAGTTCTTTTTTTCTTCAAAGATGCGTTTCGAACTTTTACGCTCTTGTCTTCACGTGGATCAGTGTATTATGCGAGTATTTCATTACCTGTATGTAGCGTGTTCTCTACCTTAGGTTACATTTTGTTAAAAATTTCATATACGATAACAAATCTACTTACAAAACGTTGCAGCAAACAGCACTCTACAGGCCGCTACATACACGCAGTTGTTCTTCTTGGTATTGTCTCTTGGTGCACTTTTAGACTTTAGCCTCTAGGCAAGCCCAGTAACAGAAGTTTAATATATTCTCTTACTCCATTTTTAAATGAGGGCATTAGCTTCTAGTTCTCTGAAATTGCAAAAATGACTCCTGAAAATTCAGATTTTTACAAATTTGCAAACATGTTCCAGGGTAAAACATGGTCGTGTACCTTGCAATAAATATTCGACTAAAATTTAAAAGCGTTGCTAGCGAGAAAACCTTGTCAATACTGTACTTAAGGATTGCTACATTAGTACTTTCCTATTTACTAATAATTAGTAATCGGAGTCAAATCAAGCAAAATTATTATCAAAAACCAGTTGCAAATTAAATACATTTTGAAACAGAAGCCGCTGGAAAATAATATAGATTTCCGTTTCCAACACAAAAACTCTTACGTCATTAAATAGACTCGATGCATTTGCAGGTATCATATGTTACATGGTAAAAGACCATCTGTTTCAAGGTACAAGATAGCGCACGACCGTCAACCGTCCACATGTTGTATAAATAGGTTTAAAAATATTTAGCGTTTTACTCGCCATAAAATTCTGTACCTGAAGAACTGACGATATATTCCTAAAATTTCTTATAAATTATACAACACTTTAATGTGTAGTACTTACAATTGCTGCGCAAATCACAACCTCAAGCCTAAAATTAATAAAAACTGTAGAAAATATTTGAAGGTTCTTATGGTGGTCTCGGGAGCGCATTCCCTCGTGTGATTATGTGATCATAAGGCATTTATAATCTGCGACTTCAGTCGAATATTATAATAAAAAGTTTATGAAAACTAGACATGATTGTCTTAATGGGATTTCCCCGATCGTTCTTTAAATAAAAATATGGCATTTCAGTCTTTGATCGCTATTTTTTATTTTCAATGACCGGTTTCAGACTAGCTGCCCATCTTCAGATCTGTTAGACAAAGTTAAAAATATAATTAACAAGAGAGATACATTTACTGATAGAAATACCTTAGCTTACAAAAAAAGAAATTTTGGAATGTATTAATACGCCAACATACCATATATTGCAGTAACAGAGTAACTTGTCAGTACAGAACTATCGGTTCGTTGTCACAACTTAAGTAAATTTTAGTCTATTAAACGCTTATATCGCAGTTTTGGAGAAACCTGATTGGAACCAGTGAAAAGTGCCCTCTACCTATAAAAATTGTGCATGTTATTTTTCACCGTACATATTAATGGCGAATATACTTTGTAATAGAACAATTTTTGAAATAATAACATATGAGTAATCTTTTTTGAGTGGGCCATGAACCGAAATAAATTACACTAATGTAAAATTTTTTATAATGGAACTTAAAAAATATAATTAAACTGTAGATCTTCTTTCGAAAATGTGCGTTTCCTCTTCTTCGTATTGATTGGTGGAGGAGAGGGTTTCCCTACGTCAGAATGTATACAACGCCACGGCGAGTCCTCTTCCGCTGCGCCCAACTCACCTCGCCGCCAGTGATCTACAGTTTGTAACGTAAAAAGATGTGCATATGGCTGTGCCGACAATCCATACTGTTTTCCATTACTCAGAAACTACAAATGTCACCCACTGCAATAGGTTTGTGAATGTCATTTCTGGCATGGTAAAAGGTGTTTTTGGGTGAGTCGCTGTAGCTCCTGTCCAATAGTGATGGTCGCTATAAATGTAAGACGTTGCCTGTGTGACTAGAACAGCTTGTAAAGTTGACCAGCAATTGTCATGGATTGGACACAACATACCATATCAAACGTTACCTACTGAAGGCAATCTGAAGAGCAGTCGCTATTTGAGCGAAGCATTACACCCATAGATACTGCACCTCCACCATACAGTTACGCTTGCAATATACAAGAAGCACATATTGTGAGGAATGAACAAACCTTCTTCAACGAAGGTGTCACTGTATCACTTGGCTACATGTTGACATGTTTTCGCCAATTTGAAGAAGTTTGGTCAGTCGGCAACTGTATCATCTTGTCTTCCAGCAATCACCGCTGAGGCAATGTGAACTCGCTGCCAAATCTCGTGGATGATACTTCCAAGGGACATATCAAGGCACACTTTAATTACTTCATTCCATAATGCCAACCGTAAGTAACAGGGTGCTCCAAATCGTACTAGATTTTACTTACTTTCCTTGTTGAAATCGTGAGTCGTTTTGTCATCTCTTTAGTACTACAGTGTGTCCCATACTATCACCAATATATTAAGGGGCTCCGGAACGCCCTATACTTGCAATGTTAAAATAACGCTTATAAATTACATCTTTTCTCACAAAGTATTTGAGGTAGGAAGTTGAACTTTTTACAGATTATTTATTGGAATATGGGCTACAACTTAACACAGAGATTTTACAAAATTTTAGTTCAGTTATTAAAGATGATTTTTTTCAATTGTAATGAAAATTCACAACATTTTATTGCAATTTTTTTTATATATTCAAAAATATACAGTTTTTTTGGAAAAAGGCTGTGTTAAATTATGCAGAAGGTACTGTGTAACATTTACTGAAAGTTTGAAACAAATATGTTTGGAAGATCCTTAGAAAACATGTAATTAGTATAAGAAAATAAAAGTTTTGGGAATCGAGCGACAAAGATTGGATTAACTTTTTAGTGCATTCCAGGTCCATAGGATGGATTATCTTCATCCTCTGCAAACTCCTCCTCCAGCTTCCTCTTGTTCCTCCTCCTGTTTACTCTTGCTTGTATTTCTAGACTCTTTACAGCCCTGTCTGCAGCCCGAAGGCTTTCCTTGTCTAAAGCAAGCATCGCTCGTTGTTGTGTTCGTAGATTTTGCTACCATTTTCTTCAGTTGCAGTTACTGCAACACTGTTCCAAAAATGGTCATGTATGAACACTTATCACATTTCAGATGTATTTCACTAGCAAGTCCTACGTGCTTTATTATGGAGAGTTCCAGACCAACTTCACTACAATGAATACATCTTACACAGTTTGAAAAAATTCCTTTGAGAACCGACATATCAAATATTTCATTCACATCCGATTCGCCCATAAAACATTCATAGTTTTCACTCATTGAACCAAGCTTCTTCTGTGAAGTATTTTCTTTCCCACTTTGACTGCTATGGGCAGGTGTACTTGAGAGGTTAGGTTCACTCACTTGGTTATCGTCTTTATTGTTTACAGTAATAACACATACCTTTGGCTTTCCAACATTTCTCCTTTTCTTAAAAGCCTTCAGAGGATTTCTAATAACTTTACTTCTACTCATTATTATACTTCAACAAAACAGAGACTCAAGAAACAGAATTAATGACGAATATTTTCGAGATAACGACAGAGTAAATAAACATGAAACAATCGACAATCACACCAGCGATATATATTGGACCATCACAGGTTAGCCACAACACATACTTTATCTCACATCACTAAAATGTACCTGATGAACACGCACGTTAATAATAACACCATTTGACAGCGGTTTAACAGCGCCACAGTGGGTCACGCCCATGTAGAACACATTTCAAAAAAAATTTAAAAATAGTTGCAGTCTTCGGAATTGAATAAATTATATATCTATTAAAAGGTAATAGTCTGCAGATTCAGAAAACGGGAAAAAGTAAAAATTGAACTTTTCATGATTTTGAGCCTTTCCGGAGCCCCTTAAGCAACAGTAACTGTAATTTGCTAAAATTCATGATGAACTTGCAGAATCATATTATAATCTAGCGCTGAACCGAGGAGTAGGTCTGGTGTACCCAGTGTGAAGTGTATGTTGAGTTTTTTCGCATATCCTTAAGATACTACAGAGACAATCCTTGGTGACCTACAGTATGGGAAGCTTCCCATAAGATAACAAATATTTAAGAGAAATAATATTGTGCAATAGATAACTTCAAGTTAAAAGAAAATTTCTAGGGTGGCCCAATTAAGTATATGACAATGGGTACCGCACAGAGATATTCAAATTGAAACTAGTAGTCAGCATAACAACTTGGTTTATTGCCAATAGACACGAAACAAAATGATTTACCGACTGAAACAAGCACACATACCTTTAATAAGTTCTTGGCACAGGTGGGAGGATACATGAAAGCATAATATGAAACTGTATTATATATACGGCCAAAGACTACGAAAATGGACAGTGTTTTAATGAAAGATCCGCAGAAACCAACAGCGAATGCCAATACTCTCTCCAAAGTGCATGATGGATGCAACTAGCTGGCTGTGAATGTTAAATCTGCCCAATGGAGCCGTGATGCACATTAACCAGCTTTTTCTTCCTCTTGGCTCAGGTGCTGCATCGACGATTCATGTTTGCCCCTCTTCAGTGGTCCAAATGAAGGAAATGGTTGCAGTACTGGCTGGAAATTCAGAGTCTAGCCCGGTCTCTGTACTTTGTTCTAAGGTGGAGACAGCCCATTCTCCAGTTCTCTGAAACAAGCTGGATGTCCCTGCAACAAGTGCCTTCACGGACTTCACTCTTTCAAACTTAGCTGGTTTTGTCACGGTAGGGATCTCGCTGGCCAACTGAAGCAAACCTTGCGAGTTAGCACAAGAATAATTTTATAAAAAAGTATAATGCTTTTGCTGAGTGAACGTGAGAGGCAGGCATTTCCCAGTTTTATACAAGTGCAGAGGCAGCTTCAGTACTCAACAATTTTGCGACACCCCAGCTGCAGAAATAACAAGTCTCTCTCAGAAATAGTAAGGAGGAAAGGAGTAATTAGCAGCGTAATCATTGGCAGTAATGAATACTGTCTGCAGTTTTTACACAGTGTGACTGTTCGTATCTGCATTTAACATTATAAAAATTGGTTACGTGACAGTTTGGGCATAAAGCGCCTTGTAACACCATTATCTTGACGTACACGCATGTTATTGCTGGCATTTGGTTTAACTTCCGTCATTGTGAAACTTTTTGCAACGGGAACTCCAAACTGTCAAATCAGGATCTCATCCTGTGCTTTCATAAATGAGGTAGAACATGGAAAGACATAAGATGCTTAGGTCTTATTTTTCAATAGCTGCCTATCAGTTGATAAGAACAGAAGTCACAGGAAAGGAGTTGGGGAAACTATTATGTCCCTACAATTTTCTATTTCATTTTATTTTATTGCGGCCTACGCTTTGAGAAATACCTCCACGTTACTCTGTCAGACTCATTTGATTCAGAGGGTTTAAAAGGTATGACTCTTTCTCCACGGAACATTCCTGTTTTTCGCTTAAGAAAACATTTACTCAGTATGACAGTCTTGAAGTAACAGTGTTAATTCACACCTCAGATACAGGAACTGTTGACACTGTCCAAACAGGAGTTGGAACACTTGCCCAGAGTGACATTTGCGTGGAATGACTCTTGTGTAGAGTGACTTTTGCACGGAATAATAACTGCACGGAGCCTGGGGCTCTTGCCAGGCTAACCGGCTTTTCACGGGTACAGGCACACTACGAAGTCTAGCAATTCAGTACAGCTCTTCGTGCAAGCTAGCTCGCTATCGCACCACAGCTGGGAGCAACCTTGTATCGCTTCAGGGTGGTTCATCAACGCGTTTCGTGGCAAATTTATTTTTGAGACTGTTGTATTAATAAGAACTGACGACGAAATTCAACGCAATGAGAACCGACAATGACGTTCAACGTTTCTTCTGATGTTTCCATGATGCAAAGAACAGAGGGCAGCTAAGTAAGATACATGGTATTTCTTACGACTTCTACAGCCATATGATGGCTGCCGTTGACGACGAAATTTAAACTGACAGATTTATATTGTAACCTCCCCACAAAAAATAATAATATAAATATTACTGATAGTGATTCTAATTTTAGTGTAACCTCAGAACAAAATTGGTTCCCATTTATAACCTCCCTACAGAAATTCATTCACATTTAACCTCCACACAAAATTTGTTTCCCATTTAATGTACCCACAAAATTCTTTTCTCATTTAATGTAAGCTCGAAACATAAAAATTCCTAAACCTCGTAATAAAAAATAAATTCAGTAACCTGGTAAATTTTGGACGACAGCAGTGTTGCGTCATGGCCCTGTAACATCATTCTGAATAAAAAAGCAAAAATTTTTACCTCAATAAAGTCGCCAAATATCTGCTCTTACAATAAATTTTTCCGGCACAGCTCTGTGCAATGCTGGCCGATAGATTTGTCGTTTATGAAAGGAAGCAACTGATTTTTCTTTTGCTACAATCGGAATGATCATGGATTGGAGAAATTAGTAAATTCTTTAAATTGAAATAAAATGGAAATGTCGTGTGGCTAGGGCCTCCCGTCGGGTAGACCGTTCGCCTGGTGCAGGTCTTTCGATTTGACGCCACTTCGGCGACCTGCGCGTCGATGGGGATGAAATGATGATGATTAGGACAACACAACACCCAGTCCCTGAGCGGAGAAAATTTCCGACCCAGCCGGGAATCGAACCCGGGCCCTTTGGATTGACAGTCTGTCACGCTGACCACTCAGCTACCGGGGCGGACTTAAATTGAAATGAATGCTTGTAAAAAATTACTTTATATGACAAAGATTATTATTAGGACATTTTTAAAACATTTGCATGGGAGTCCAGATAACATTACTAGATATGCGCGAGGCTGCTTTTTACCTTATACAATAATACTCAGGCTCCGGCATCGCTGCACTGCGACCGGCCCAGCCAACACGATACGCTGTACCAGACCAGAGCAGACTGCAGACTAGCGCAGACTAGCCACTAGCAACAACTTACTGCTACAGCTACACAGTTCCAACTTAGTCAACACTGCTCTCTGGTCAGCGATTCTCTTATACCTTGCATATCACAGGCAGCGCATGAGCAATACATCGAAATTACATCTGCTCGGACCTCTTACATAAAATTACATCTGCATGGACCTTTTACATAACCCTCGACTTGGGGGGCAAAAATTTGGCAGCGATGGTAATCAATTGGACTTGCCATGAGCAAAAACTTTTTCTTAATTAACTAAGTTCACAGTCACAGAGTATACACATATATATAAGTGCAGAACATAAAATGAAATAGAGTGCGCATGCACTGAGTACAGAACATATCAAGAAATTACAAAATGTATACGCAATGAGTACAAAACACATTAACAAATGACATAAAGTGCATACGCACTGTATATACACTCCTGGAAATGGAAAAAGAACACATTGACACCGGTGTGTCAGACCCACCATACTTGCTCCGGACACTGCGAGAGGGCTGTACAAGCAATGATCACACGCACGGCACAGCGGACACACCAGGAACCACGGTGTTGGCCGTCGAATGGCGCTAGCTGCGCAGCATTTGTGCACCGCCGCCGTCAGTGTCAGCCAGTTTGCCGTGGCATACGGAGCTCCATCGCAGTCTTTAACACTGGTAGCATGCCGCGACAGCGAGGACGTGAACCGTATGTGCAGTTGACGGACTTTGAGCGAGGGCGTATAGTGGGCATGCGGGAGGCCGAGTGGACGTACCGCCGAATTGCTCAACACGTAGGGCGTGAGGTCTCCACAGTACATCGATGTTGTCGCCAGTGGTCGGCGGAAGGTGCACGTGCCCGTCGACCTGGGACCGGACCGCAGCGACGCACGGATGCACTCCAAGACCGTAGGATCCTACGCAGTGCCGTAGGGGACCGCACCACCACTTCCCAGCAAATTAGGGACACTGTTGCTCCTGGGGTATCGGCGAGGACCATTCGCAACCGTCTCCATGAAGCTGGGCTACGGTCCCGCACACCGTTAGGCCGTCTTCCGCTCACGCCCCAACATCGTGCAGCCCGCCTCCAGTGGTGTCGCGACAGCCGTGAATGGGGGGACGAATGGAGACGTGTCGTCTTCAGCGATGAGAGTCGCTTCTGCCTTGGTGCCAATGATGGTCGTATGCGTGTTTGGCGCCGTGCAGGTGAGCGCCACAATCAGGACTGCATACGACCGAGGCAAACAGGGCCAACACCCGGCATCATGGTGTGGGGAGCGATCTCCTACACTGGCCGTACACCACTGGTGATCGTCGAGGGGACACTGAATAGTGCACGGTACATCCAAACCGTCATCGAACCCATCGTTCTACCATTCCTAGACCGGCAAGGGAACTTGCTGTTCCAACAGGACAATGCACGTCCGCATGTATCCCGTGCCACCCAACGTGCTCTAGAAGGTGTAAGTCAACTACCCTGGCCAGCAAGATCTCCGGATCTGTCCCCCATTGAGCATGTTTGGGACTGGATGAAGCGTCGTCTCACGCGGTCTGCACGTCCAGCACGAACGCTGGTCCAACTGAGGCGCCAGGTGGAAATGGCATGGCAAGCCGTTCCACAGGACTACATCCAGCATCTCTACGATCGTCTCCATGCGAGAATAGCAGCCTGCATTGCTGCGAAAGGTGGATATACACTGTACTAGTGCCGACATTGTGCATGCTCTGTTGCCTGTGTCTATGTGCCTGTGGTTCTGTCAGTGCTATCATGTGATGTATCTGACCACAGGAATGTGTCAATAAAGTTTCCCCTTCCTGGGACAATGAATTCACGGTGTTCTTATTTCAATTTCCAGGAGTGTATTTTTACCATTTTACAAGAACTAGGATAGGAAAGGGAAGGATTGCATCATGGTTGTAGCACAGTAGGTTGCACGTAGCTGCACTGAAAGTCCATATCTTTCTACAGAAGCACAACACCAAGTGAGACAATCTGAAGTTCTCTTCCCTGAAGTATTAATCAGTGTAGCCAAGACACTGAAATATCGTATTAATATTCAATGTTATCATTTTGGTGGTACATTAAGTACATCAAACAGTGGAACCATAATAACATCTCCATTTTTCAAGGTGGTGGACAGCATGATGTGTCAACACCACACTCTTGCAGAATCCATACTCTTTCACCAACGTAGAATTAGTGCAAAAACCAAGTATAGTACTCCATGATCATGAGGATGGACAGGACAAACGGATATTGCAGTAATTTCTGGTAATTAGGTCAGAAGGTGAAGGACATTAAGTCTTATGCTAGTCATAATTGAGAATTACACTAGTCTATCAACCGATTTGAGTAATTGGTGGCACTCATTGCCTAGTTACTAAACATTTCTGTACTATGTATGAAGTATTACAGAATATTATTCATAAGTCATCTGATTACAGTGAACACTGGCACTCATTGGCCAGTTACTAAACGTTTTTATGCATTGTTCAGAAGTCATCATTCAAAACAAGAGCTAATGAGTGTAGCATCAAGCTACTGGTATTCATATATGATATCATGTGAGTGACCTAAGACAAATTTAAAATACAAGAAACAGTGGCATTCATTGGTCAGTTACTAAACATGTAGCAAGTATTGAATATTACAAAACACTATTCATAACTCATCTGATTGTGGTAATTATTGGCACTCATTGGCTAGTTACAAAGTATTCATATAGTTTTATAAAACATTATTCAATATTATTCAGAAGTCATCATTCCATAACAAAAATATTATTTACAGAAATTATTGGCATAGCATTTATGCATTATTACAAAACATCATTCAGTATTACTCAGAACTCATCATTCAAGTGACATAGGACATATTTAAAATGTAACACACTGTAACTATTACTCAAGGTCTGTGGTTAGGAAACATCATTCAGTATTACTCAGAACTTTCTTAAACTGGTAGCATTATATGGGACTGGTAATACTTTTTTCTTTTTGTCCTAGCAATGCATTGCGTTGGGATCGATAATTAATTGCTGGGGCGTAAGAAGATTTGCTTTTGACTTATTGCTGCAAATAAGGATTAGTAACGTCATTCGTCATGAGTCAGCTGTAGCAAGGTTATGAAACAAGTGGAGTACATGATATCACATTCATGAATGACACACACAAATGGGTAAAAAAAATGTAAGTACTAGAACACGTTTAATGGCTAACTGCTTATAGCATGTTAATTTCATGAATAGCTTCTCCTGAAAAAATACAAAATGGATTATTAAGCTGAAAGAAGAAACGCATATTATGCTGAAAAGTAGTGAACTTCGAATTAACAGGTAATGAAATGTGTACTCAATATGTATGTACTCTAGCTGTCCTTTCCAAAACATTCAGCCATTATACCATGCGATATAAGACATACTGTCAAAACGAACTGCAACAAATACTTAAATAACTACATAGCATCTCTTAACTAATAGTAAATATATAAACTTCATCATTATTCTCATCTGCAAAGAAAAACTTAAAAATGGTGCGTTAAGTGGCCATATAAAATTCATCACTATCATCACCTGCAAAGAAAAACTTCATTATTCATAGTCTTCATATAACTATTCATCATCATTCATTATCATCTGCAAAAAAGACACTTCATTATTCATATTCATATTACCATTTACTTCATACAACTATTCATAGTATAGAGTTTCTTATTTCTAGCAAATTTCATCACAAAAACCAAGATGTGTAGTTCTGTCTGACAGCCTGCATCAATCGCCTCGTATTCTGAAAGAAAAATAATTAGTTAAGACTGCTATCATACGATGTGTATAGTATATTCTTGTTAATGCTTGTTAATTCTGATCCATTTACTCTTCATGACTTGGTATTACATTTTCTTTCATTCATTCCGAAGGTGAAATTCCCATTTGATAGTAATCCACTGTGGTTTGTTTAAATTATTTCCTTTACACGTTATTGCTTTCTGAAAATGATGAATAGGGATTAATATCTTGCATTTAAATCATATACTCATTAAATAAAAACTTGTTTCTAGTGATATAATGAAGCATACAGCATAGCATGAGAGAAGAAGTGTTATGTCAAAAACATAGAGAGTGTTCAGGTGCAAAAACGTACACAGAGTATCATAATGTAGTAGCAAAAGAAAAATGTAAAATAGTCACAATGTTGAGATATAATAAGGCAAATTGTCAAAGTCAACTGGTGTTTGTTATATCTTAAAGATTTCGTAGTGCATACAAACAAAACAGGAAAACAATCATACATACACGAAAAATGGAAAATGTGCACAGTCTGATATATAACGACGAGAATTGACTTTCTTTGTGTTCAGCTTGTATGTTGTGTAGTTGATAGAGGCGAGAGTTGAAGGCTTTAATGGAGAAAGAATTTGATAAAATTAATATGTCACTAGATAGAATTGCATAATTGGTCATAAAATATGTAAGTTTATCTGAAAAAAATGTGCACGGTCTGATGTGTAACGACAAGAAAAGCGACCTACTAACCTTACCTTGCCGGGCACTTGCCAAGAAGAAATATGATAATCATCAGTAAGTAGTCACATAAATAAAATTGCATCATTGGTCACATAAAAATCAGAAAATGGCATTACAGTGAGATAAATCATAAAGTATGTTCATTCAATAAAGGGTTTGATATTGGAGACATGGTGATTGCCTTTACTTTTTCTGGTTCTCAGAGTTTTTACGTGTACTACATTGGGGTGAGGAATGTTGCGAATTCTGTATGGACCTGCATACAGAAGCTCAAATTTACTGCATCTATTCTTTCCTCTGTTGGATAAATAGTGTGTACGTACTAATATCTTCTGTCCAATGTAAAAGTCACAGTGTGTACAAACCTGTTTTTGCTGTCTTCTCCAGCGCTCTGCGGCACGTTTGATGTTGTTCAGCGCAATGTCAATTATTTCATGGTGTCGTAGTCGACGAGATGTAGGAAAGGATACTAATTCTTTTAGTTTGTTAGGTGGTTCAACATTTTTCATTATAAAAGTCGGAGATAGCATAGTAGATTAATTTGGTATCGAGTTAATTACATCCTGAAATGAGAGTATGTGTGTATCCCAATCAATATGTTTTTTATGGCAGTATATTCTACATAGTTTACCAATTTCTTTCATTAGTCGTTCACAAGGGTTCGAAGAAGCATGATACTTGAATATATAGATCGGAGAAATGTTTCTTGTTCGTAACATACGTGTCCATATAGCAGATTGAAACTGTGGTCCATTGTCGGAAATTACTTTCAGTACATGCCCTACATGAAATAAAAAATGTTTTACAAATACATTCGAAACAGATTTAGCTGTAGCTTTGCGTAATGGGGTGAAGGTAACAAATTTTGAAGTGAGTTCAACAGCGACAAAGATGTAGCAAAAACCTCTATTAGTTCTGGGAATCGGACCAAAAATGTCTACAGCGGCCATGTGTCTCAATTTAACAGGTACAATGGGATGTAATGGAGGAATATGTGAAGTCGTATCTGATTTAGCTTTCTGGCAGATTTTACATGACGGTAAAACTCGTCGAATACGTTTCTCCATATTGGCAAAATAACAGTTCTGTCTCAGTACAAGAAAACATTTTCTGGCTCCATAATGTGCGTAACTTAAATGAGTATACCAAAGTAATTTGTTAATAAGCTTGTCAGGAATACATAGTAACCAATTGTTGCTGTCAGGGTGAGAGCGGCGAAACAAAATATTATTGCGTACAGTGTAATGGTTTCTAATGGTAACATTATTCCTATCTTGCTAAAGGTGTTTAATTTCTTTCCATACGTTGTCTTTACTCTGCTCTTGTGCTATGTCTCGTAATGATGTGGAAATGAAATTCTGAAATGCAACTTGTTGAATATACATGACGCTGAAATTTGCTTTGCAGAAGTTAGTTGTGATGTCTTGCTGATTGTTGCTGAGAGAACGGGATAGTGCGTCTGCTACAGTATTTTGTGTACCGGGAATGTGAACAATTGTAAAATTAAATTCCTGTAAATAGAGTTTCCATCTGCTTAACCTGTCGAGTGTAAATTTTGCGGAAAGTAAAAACTGTATAGCTCTATGATCTGTGTAAACGGCCGTATGTCTTCCATAAAGAAAATGCCGAAATCTCGTAAATGCCCATACAACACATAATGTTTCAAGTTCTGTGACAGACTAATTGTGCTCAGCAGGTGACAGAATGCGACTCGCAAAGGCGATGTTTTTAATTACAGTAGTACCATCTTCTTCAATTTCCTGAAAAATGTGTACGCCTAAAGCGGTGTTAGAACTGTCGGTGGCAATGGAAAAATTTCTAGTAAGATCTGGATGTGATAAAAGTGGTGCATTCAACAAAGCTTGTTTCAGATTGACAAATTCAGAATGTGCTTGGCTATCCCAGGACCAAATAGTGTTTTTACCTGTCAATTGACATAATCTAGGGGTGTCTAAAGCAGAGTAATGAATAAATTTACGAAAAAAGTTAATTAAACCCAAAAAGCTGCGTAATTGTTTCTTCGTCGTAGGAACAGTGATGTCACGTAAAGCTTGAAGTTTTTCCGGGTCAGGCGCAATGCCTTCTGCTGACATTACATGTCCAAGAAGTTTTGCCAAACTGCGATTTACTGAGAATAAATGTGAGTCCTTGTGCACGAAAAGTTCGTAACAGTTGTTCAAGAATCAGATTGTGTTCAGACCAGTTAGCTTCTGCAGTAAGAATGTCGTCTACATACGTTGTGATTCTGTCTTTCATGCAAAAGTGTGTATCGGATGTCGTCAAAACTAATAACATTTTCGTGAACAACATTCTGCGTGTCAAAAGTAGTGCTTGCGTTGCTGGAAGATGCAACCTGTACTGTATCTGGTCAAATTCTATCTGACGTGCTATTATTTGCGGGAGGATGCTGTGGCATTTCGATTATTTGTACTGTTCTGTTATTTCGTCCTGACGTATTAGGTTCGGGATGATACTAACTGTCTGGTTCATTCATGGTAATCTGTTGTTGCAGATGATTTTGCTGCTGGTAAGACCGACTGTTATTAAACGTACTCTGAAAATTGTGTTCATTACTTTTACGTCTGTCATGATAGTCATTTCTATACGGTGCATTGCGATATGTGTTGAAACGGTGTGTTTTCTGTACGTAGTTATTTCTTTGTTGCTGTGCATTACTATTTGGTGGATCCGACGCTATACGTGTAGGCGGCGCAACATTAAAGCTTGGTTGACCTTGCAGACTACATTGTTGGTTAGGTATGCTAACCGGCTGGTTTTGTTGCTGTTGTAGGGAAAAGCCTCTATTGT
This sequence comes from Schistocerca piceifrons, assembly GCF_021461385.2. Taxonomy (NCBI): domain Eukaryota; kingdom Metazoa; phylum Arthropoda; class Insecta; order Orthoptera; family Acrididae; genus Schistocerca; species Schistocerca piceifrons. The sequence goes on along the minus strand of NC_060142.1, from coordinate 444,487,233 downwards.
TACCAAAATGTGGTTCCTGTTGCTGATAATTTTGACGATACTGATAATTAAAATTTTGTCTGTTGTTGAAATTACACTGGTATTTCTTGTCATTTCGGAAGTGTCTAATGAAAACTGTCACTTTCGGTAAAAACTGTCATATCGGGTTTTCTTTACACGTTTCTAATCCTAGATAGATCGATAGTTGAAGAGTTGTTTTGATAGATATAAAGGATAGTAGAAGAGAAGGCAGCAGTGCAGAGAACTACTACGGCTCGGGGCCCTGTGCACGCTACGGCACATATTCATCAAAGTGTAATGGATCCCCTGAGGTCATTTACGCACTGAAAATAAATTTTGGTTTCTGTGTTACAGGCAATGCCAGTGAAAATTCAAAAGCAAGTTGTTGTATCCAACCCAATTCTAGTTTCTGCATTACAGGCCAAGCTGTTAAAACTACAAAAGCAATTTGTCGTATCCAGTCCAAAGGATGTATTTGTGGTCTGTCATTTTTAAATACCTTAGATTTTTTTACGGATAAAAATTGCTTATAATCAACGTTATCGTCTCTGAATGTGTGAACAGGTTCAGAATTGCATGAGAATCTGTTTGTCTGTGTCTCTTCGGATTCTAAGTCGCGTGGTCTCTGTAAATTACCTAAGTTACACTGGCTGTGTGAGGGAATGTGAACAATTGTAAAATTAAATTCGGAATCTGGCATATGCTGTGACGTGTTAGAGACTGAAACATTTTTCATTTCTGTTACTTTAATACGTTCGTCAATTTGGCTGATCTATTGTTCAAATTTCTTATCGACTTCCGTATCCAGAGTGCGTGAAACTTCTGCTGACATTAATTTAAACTCGTCGCGTATCTGTGTTGCGTTTTCTGAACATTGTTCAGTGACACTCTGTTCATCTCTAAGTAATTTCGTTGTGGCTACACGTGTACTACTTAATTCTTGTGCAACCGATCTAATTTCTTCACTACTGTTCCTAGCACAAGTCTTAGTATCCTCACGTAATTGTTCTTTAGTGTCATGACATTGCACGGTAACGGCTGTAATCTGTTCACTAAGTTGTTTGTTCTGTTCGTTAAGGTTGTCGTGTTTTTCATTCGACTGTTTGAAACTCTCATTAAGTTGTTTGCTCGATTCATTAAGTTGTCTGTAATTGTTGTCTAGTTTTTCACTCACTTGTTTGAAATAGTTGTCTTGTTTTTCATTAAATTGTTTGTGCTGATTGTCTATTTTTTCATTAAGTTGTAGCACTAATGCCATAACTCGATCCCAGCCAAAATTAGCGACTCTATTTTTTGCGCTGTGTGATGGTGTATCTGAATGTGTCACGTTTTGTGTAAACATTTGACCACTATCTGATTCACGAAAAGGTTTGCTACTCGGATGAGCGCTGTTGGTCACTACATCGGAATCAAATAAATCTGACGTACTTTGAGTACATTACTCACCTTCATTACAAACAATTATCTGTTCGTTACGTAAATTTTGCAAATCGGGTGTGTCAAGCTGAGCAGCGTTCATTGTAACGAAACGTGCCGCGTCATCATTTGTCGCATTTACTGTGGACATAACTGCATGTGTTTGTTCACCATCTGGAATAAAATCATTACTAGTGATCGGCACGCACTGATTATCTGTAATTAGAGGATTATCACTATTACACTGACTGTCGCTAGTATGATCGGTCAAATTATTCGAGTCGGCTATTTCACTCATTGCACATCGCGATGCACTGTTAACAGTTTTTCGCGGCATTTTTCACAAATCCAAATTAAGCACAAAAATGAAACAAAGACAAAGCGAAATGAAACAAACAATTACAACAAAGAGCAACAATAAATTGCCGATGATCTGTGAAAGAAAGAGTGACAAATTAGTAAATGCGTTGCGCCAGATCAAACTACATTTAAGTAAATAAGAGCAGATATATGACTACTTCTCAGATATTCACAAAGAAATACGATCCTGGCCGGTTGTCGCCAAGTGTAACCTCCCCACAAACAATAATAATATAAATATTATTGATAGTGATTCTAATTTTAGTGTAACCTCAGAACAAAATTGGTTCCCATTTATAACCTCCCTACAGAAATTCATTCACATTTAACCTCCACACAAAATTTGTTTCCCATTTAATGTACCCACAAAATTGGAGAAATTAGTAAATTCTTTAAATTGAAATGAATGCTTGTAAAAAAATTACTTTATATGACAAAGATTATTATTAGGACATTTTTAAAACATTTGCATGGTAGTCCAGATAACATTACTAGATATGCGCGAGGCTGCTTTTTACCTTATACAATAATACTCAGGCTCCGGCATCGCTGCACCGCGACCGGCCCAGCCAACACGATACACTATACCAGACCAGAGCAGACTGCAGACTGGCGCAGACTAACCACTAGCAACAACTTACTGCTACAGCTACACAGTTCCTACTCAGTCAACACTGCTCTCTGGTCAGCGATTCTCTTATACCTTGCATATCGCAGGCAGCGCATGAGCAATACATCGAAATTACATCTGCTCGGACCTCTTACAAAAAATTACATCTGCATGGACCTCTTACAATATTTCTTTAGAATTTTATTTAAACGTTAAACATAAAACCACAGGATGTCGATGAATATTACTTACTTTGTTTTTCAGTAAAGAATCAATGTCTGGTAGCACTTTTCGAGTAATGCTAATTTGAAGACAAGCTCTTAAATCGAGGTCCTCTGAGCTTCTGTGGATGGATTTCGGTCTCTCCCTTACGTAAAAAAGCAGCATGTACATTTAAGTCTAAACATCGACAAAATCATAGCTGCATACTTGTGAAGTTGTGAAAATTTTCGTTGAGGAAACAGAGACTAATTTTGCTGTAAAACTAATCAAGCAAACATCACACAGCAGGTTTATAAGTTCTAACTGTAGCCGAGTTTGCACATTGCCAACATAAGCCAAAAATCAATGAAACTGAGCACCCTTTTGCATGCTGAAAAGCAGGATGGTAACTTGAGCTAACTGCAGATTCATTCGTTGTATTTTGTTGAGTATTCCTCCTGAAATTAAAAATGTATTCACATCGGCTTCTCGCTGTTCACCTTCGAAGTGTCCATAATCTTTCGCTTGGAATCTATTGTAATGTTGTTATACACCGAATTTTTTCGTTTTGTTCGAAGTTTTGAAGCACATTAATGGAACACTAAGCGTATTAAGACACAATTGCATTCAGTAAACATCCTGCACTGATACGTTGATGCTGATGTGTTTGGCCGTTTTGACCCGACCATCATGCTACTTTTCATCCCTTTAAAAAACATCTGCCCTCTATTTTAAGGGGAAATACAACTCCTAAAATTCAGTTTTTTCAACAACAACAAAAAAAAGAAAAATGAAGGCAATTTCAGGTTTTTAGAATGTTTACTCTTAGATCCAAAGCGATTTAGCTGTATTCGAATTACAAGTACGTCTAAGAAATGGTTGAAATCGGACTCCATAAGGGACTGTGGCACACCAAAAGAAGTCCAAAGATAATTTTTTTTAATTTCTGTAACCATCAAACAACGCCATCTTCATTACTACGAACTTGGCATAAACTCACACTGGGAAAAACAAGTTGCAAAGATTTCTAGGAAAACTCAAGTGAAACAATTGGCAGCTAGTCGTCGGAAATCAATTACTTTGCCTGTTGTCTGTGTAAGTACTCGTATAAATCTAGGGAATACACTGAAGTCCTGTTCAGTAAAACCAAGAAGCTCCAAGGAAACAGGCTTACACTTGCAATCAAATATCCCTACCACTGCCTGTGAGAACATTTTCATTCATAAAATTCGAGAAAAAGGCTATCCTGATCTTGTAATTACAAGAAGAAGCCTCATATAAGCAAGATGGGAAAAGTTAGTTTTTCTAAACTCAGAACCAACACTTTTTATCATAAATATTAACTAATATGAATGAAATTTTTGTAGAAAATAGTCTTGATGAGTTTGCATATGTCTATGCGTCAGTATTATCGAAAATATAATTTTTTATTTTATCATCACGTTTATGTACCAATAATTAAAGAAAATTTAAAGCTGAAATTTTAAATAAACGCTGAAAACAAATTAGTAATATTTCTTATAGAATGAAAGCATAGAACGCTAAACTATGTCTTGTGAATGTACCTACAAAATCTGGCATGTAAAAATTTTGGTGTGAGTATCAAAAGTTGGTTTTCAAGAATACCATTAACATCATGTTAAAAATTGAGAACTCGAAAACCAAAGAAGTTGTGGACTTCAGAACTTGAGTATTGCTATATCTTTATGTAACAGACACGTTTTCAAAAATTTGGTTACTGTCGGCAAAGTAGAAGAAAAGTTCAATTTTCTGGACGAAGTCTTCCCTTACGCATACGCCAACCCTAATTATGGGCAGTCTCCTGAATTCAGCACATTGTCTGCACTCGCCCTACATGACCAGTCGTTCTGAGTCAATCGTCAGAGATGCAGGGTTCCATCCACGCACGATAGTTTTAATAGCTTTAAAAAAACTTTCCTATGTCTCTCGCTTTTTATTCGGCAGCAAAGCGTAAACACTTGGAATGGTGATTGTTTCCTCCCAGGAACAATTAAGGTCGGCCTGGAATACAAACAACCGTCCAAACTGCTTGTTCGATCTCTTGAACATGCCATTCACAAAGAGTATTTCGCAGTTTGATAAACGCGCTTTTCGTTGGCAAACCTCAGTATTCTGTCTTTCTGTCTGAATTGCTCCTCAGTAAATTATTTTCTTGGGAGAATATTCCTCCGAAATCGGTGGAATCTTGTATAGTTCCCATATATTTTCGCTTAATGGGATGTAATGACTTTTTTCGCACTTCTTTGTGATGATAATGATGTTGGTAAGTCCCAAACTCGATTGAAGAGCTGCCCTACTTCCTCAACGTAATGTGATGAAACTATAGCATCTATTTCCTTTACTCACTTCTTTGCGCTGACAAAAAGGTTTCACACTTGCTTTGCTGCTTCATCTGGAATACAAATATGGCTACCCTCCCCCTAAAACAGTATTTTCTTTTACCGAGCTGAGCCTCTATGGTAACAACCAATTTCCTTTTAGTGTCTAGGTCTTGTTCTTGTTCAAGCTTTGACTTCCTGCCATATCTTCTGAGCCCATCAGTATTATTTTTTGTGGATACTTTTCCTTTGCATTTATTCTTTTTAAAGTTTACACAATGACAGTAAGCCACTTCTCATTTTTTTTGTGTAGTCCACTATATACATATGCCCGTTGTGGATCAGTAAACGTCTCCCTTTGGTGGTCTCGGTGAACTCCAGTATTTTACCACTAGAACACGGAACACTGCTCGCCAGTCAGAGGCCAATTGCAGTACTGAACTCTGAGAAAAAGCTACGCACTCTATTGACTGACGTGGGGACAGGGAACTTTGGGCAGAAATGAGCTTTGGCCTTTCCCAAAATACGTCGCAGGTAGCGACGGACAAACCTACTGCTGGAACGCCTTGTCCACTACCTGTGGCATCCTGGACTCCGTGCAAATGTCAACACATTCCCTCCCCGTACAACAAACTCGTCCAAACAGCACACGAGCAGTTCTGTTTTAGGGTGAGGCCGGCCGGGGTGGCCTAGCGGTTCTAGGCGCTACAGTCTGGATCCACGCGGCAGCTACGGTCGCAGGTTCGAATCCTGCCTCGGGCATGGATGTGTGTGATGTCCTTAGGTTAGTTAGGTTTAAGTAGCTCTAAGTTCTAGGGGACTGCTGACCTCAGAAGTTAAGTCCCATATTGCTCAGAGCCATTTGAACCATTTGCTTTAGGGTGAGGCGTGAGTAAACATTATAGAAACCGTACCGACGAAATTCCTCGTCAGAGACACAGACGTCATGACTTGCGGTTGACTACATGCTTGGAAGCAATCGAAATGGCGCTTCTCACCATGTGAGTTGCACTGTTCTGAGAGATAAGTCTTTATTTCTACAAGTTGGCAGTTGGATTCTACAGCGGAAGAATGAATGTCTGAAGACGAGGTTACACTTATGACAACCAAACGAACCTCCATCTGTCTAAATCTACATGGCTATTCTGCAAATCACACTTAAATGCCTGGCAGAGAAGAGAATGGTAGCTGTTTTCTTCCAGCCGGCCGGGGTGGCCGAGCGGTTCTAGGCGCTATATCTGGAACCGCCCGACAGCTACAGTCGCAGGTTCGAATCCTGCCTCGGGCATGGATGTGTGTGATGTCCTTAGGTTAGTTAGGTTTAAGTAGATCTAAGTTCTAGTGGACTGATGACCTCAGAAGTCCCATAGTACTCAGAACCATTTGAACCATTTTTGTTTTCTTTCTTGTACGGGTGGGGGATAGGAAAGAAAGAGATGGGATGTTAAAACTTGTGTTGCCCCACTCTCGATAAACTGACCATGCAAACTGGCACTCAGAACATCTGCAGATACAAGGAGAAACATCTGCTAAGTATCTAGGTTCATCAGACGGTTCTGTTGCTACGTCGACATTCCAGAACATCAGTAAAAAATTGGTGTTGATCTTCTAGTTGCAACAAATTTAACTGATTTCGAGCAACCAGCCCTTAGTTCTCGTCTTAGACTCGTAAATTTCATATTTTTTTCACACCTGAACAATCACTGAAAGAACTGCAGTATTAAGAACTAAATAATTTTGCATTCTTAAGGTCATTAATGCTACGAACAATCGAAAGACGCTGGAAGAAAGAATGATTTTTCGATGTCGTGTCAAAGGGTGCTTAGCTGCAATCCTATTAGTAAACACCAGTTTAGGAAAGATGACCAAGTTAATCTGTGTGGGAATCTTTACTACACTACTGGCCATTGAAATTGCTACACCAAGAAGAAATGCAGATGATAAACGGGTATTCATTGGACAAATATATTATACTAGAACTGACATGTGATTACATTTTCACGCAGTTTGGGTGCATAGACGCTGAGAAATCAGTACCCAGAACAACTACCTCTGGCCGTAATAAGGGCCTTGATACGCATGGGCATTGAGTCAAACAGAGCTTGGATGGCGTGTCAGGTACAGCTGCCCATGCAGGATCGACACGATACCACAATTCATCAAGGATAGTGACGGGCGTATTGTGACGAGCCAGTTTCTCGGCCACCATTGACCAGACGTTTTCAGTTGGTGAGAGATCTGGAGAATGTGCTGGCCAGGGCAGCAGTCGAACATTTACTGTAACCAGAAAGGCCCGTACACGACCAGCAACATGCGGTCGAGCATTATCCTGCTGAAATGTAGGGTTTTGCAGGGATCGAATGAAGGGTAGATCCACGGGTTGTAACACATCTGAAATGTAACGTCCACTGTTCGAAGTGCCATCAATGCGAACAAGAGGTGACCGAGACGTGTAACCAATGGCACCCCATACCATTACGCCAGGTGATACGCCAGTATGTCGATGACGAATACACGCTTCCAATGTGCGCTCACCGCGATGTCGCCAAACGCGGATGCGACCATTATGATGCTGTAAACAGAACGTGGGTTCATCCGAAAAAATTACGTTTTGCCATTCGTGCACCCAGATTCGTCGATGAGTACACCATCGCAGGCGCTCCTGTCTGTGATGCAGCGTCAACGGTAACCGCAGCCATGATCTCCGAGCTAATAGTCCATGCTGATGCAAACGTCGTCGAACTGTTCGTGCAGATGGTTGCTGTCTTGCAAACGTCCCCGTCTGTTGTCTCAGGGATCGAGACGTGGCTGCACGATCCGTTACAGCCATGCGGATAAGATGCCTGTCATCGCGACTGCTAGTGATACGAGGGCGTTGGGATCCAGCACGACGTTCCGTATTACCCTCCTGAAACCACCGATTCCATATTCTGCTAACAGTCATTGGATCTCGACCAGATGACGCGATACGATAAACCACAATGGCGATAGGCTACAATCCGACCTCAAAGTCGGAATCGTGATGGTTTGCATTTCTCCTCTTTACACGAGGCATCACAACAACGTTTCACCAGGCAACGCCGGTCAACTTCTGTTTGTGTATGAGAAATCGGTTGGAAACTTTCCTCATGTCAGCAAGTTGTAGGTGTCGCCACGGGCGCCAACCTTGTGTGAATTCTCTGGAAAACTAATCTTTTGCATATCACAGCATCTTCTTCCTGTCGGTTAAATTTCGCGTCTGTAGCATGTCATTTTCGTGGTGTAGCAATTTTAATGGCCAGTAGTGTACTAACCTTCATACCAGACGTCGGCCGTAGAGTACCAGTTAACGTTTTTGCCGTAATGTATTTTACTGTTATCACGAATTTGTAATGTTAGTGTCGGTTTAGAAAGAGGATTTTTAGTCTGCTGTAGAACTAAAAACATATTAGTTGACTTACAAAGTTAAATTTGTTACAGTAAATCATTTGTGATGACCTTGGCATGTTGCAAATGAGCACGGCACATTTGTCTATGACTTTTCGATCTTGTTGACATTCTTTTGTTAACAGTATGCAGCACAAACACGCTGCGGCCTTCGGCACTATCTCTACGCCTTCTTATTTCTGGTCAGTGCGGACTTCATTTACAATGCAGCGCCATAAACCACGGCTTTGCTAAGATATGCCAAGCAGTCTTCTCGTCCTTCACAACTACGTTTTGCCCACGGATAGAGTTTACAACAAAACTTTTTGTTCTTGTGATAATGACAACATGAAGTTGTAACTTACTTCTAGCAACTGCAGTTTTTCAGTATGTCACTACTGTACAATGAAAAATAGTATTCTGAACTAACTGATATCCCTACAAAGTATTCCGAGGCACAAACCAAGCAGATCTAATTTTTTTCTGCAAAGTGGGAATTGATTACACATTATCGTCAGTGATCCGGGCTGTGTTATTTCATTACTTTTCTTTAAAACAAACCATAATAGTATCGAACTGCAAGCGTTCTACTTTTCAAAAGGAAGGGAAAATTGGAGAAACAAGTTCACCTGCAGGGAAAGCAGTAGTGAACATGTCTTTTCCGTCGGACGGAACTACTTACTAGCATATGCTTGTTCCTTTACTGTTCCTACTGAATAGTCGTACTAAACACTCATCTACAGGACACTAAAGAATATTACTAGGGTGAATATATCCAGAATGAGATTTTCACTCTGCAGTGGAGTGTGCGCTGATATGAAACTTCCTGGCAGATTGAAACTGTGTGCCCGACCGAGACCCGAACTCGGGACCTTTGCCTTTCGCGGGCAAGTGCTCTACTATCTGAGCTACCGAAGCACGACTAACGCCCGGTCCTCACAGCTTTACTTCTGCCAGTATCTCGTCTCCTACCTTCCAAACTTTACAGAAGGTCTCCTGCGCACCAGCACTTGCCCGCGAAAGGCAAAGGTCCCGAGTTCGAGCCTCTGTAGGGCACACAGTTTTAATTTGCCAGGAAGTTTCAGGGTGAATATAGTTTGTAACGTTGTTGACTGGTAACTACACTGCATGAAATAAATCGCAACACGGAAAAATAATTAATGTAGAGTATTTGAATGTCGGGAATAAATTTCCCTAGGTGAATATTTAACTAGTTAACATTGCAAGATCATAGGTCAATGTAAGCGCGTGGTAAGCCACTGCAAATGTGAGCTGCTGCTGCACTAATACTCGGTGTATCCGCCATAATGTTGAATGCAGGCATGCAAACGTGCATGCATGATGCTGTACAGGTGCTAGATGTCAGTGTTTGGGATGGCGTTCCATGTCTGTTGCACTTGGTTGGTCAATACAGGGACTGTTTGTTAATGGTGTTTGCAGATGACGCTAGAGTTGTCGTCCGATGACACCACATATGTGATCGAGTGGTGACGTATCCGGTGATCGAGCAGGCCAGTGCAACACGTCGACACTCTGTAGAGCATGATTGGTTACAACACCGGTATGTGGGTGAGAGTTATCCAGTTGGAAAACATCCACTGTAATGCCGTTCATGAATGGCAGCACAACAGGTCGATGCAACAAACTAACGTACAAATTTGCAATCAGAATGCACGGTATAACCACGAAAGTGCTCCAGCTGTCATACGAAATCACACTCCTGAGTATAACTCCAGATGTAGATCCATTGTGTCTAGCACGCAGAGAGGCTGGTTTCAGACCGTCACCTGCCCTGCTTCTAATCAGCACACGTGTGTCACAGGCATCGAGACGGAACCACTTTCGTCAGAAAACAAAGCAGACCTCCACCCTGCTTTGCAGCGAGTTCTTGCTTGACACCAGTGAAGTTGCAAATGGCGGTGATTTAGCGACTGCGGAATACAATTTACAGGGGGCCTGGCTCGGAGCTGCCCTTGAAGTAACCGACTTGTAACAGCTCGTTGTGTCACTGTGGTGCCAACTGCTGCTCAAATTGCTGCTGCGGATGTAGTACGATGCGCCAGAACCATACCTCGAACACGATGGTCGTTCTCCTTGGTAGTGCCATGTGGCTCTCCAGACTGTAAATTCTCGTGACTGATAGCTGCCAGCAATCGTGGACAGAGGCTACGTTCCTGCTTTCCTGCAGTATCGAATGGTTCAAATGGCTCTCAGCACTATGGGACTTAACATCTTAGGTCATCAGTCCCCTAGAACTTAGAACTACTTAAACCTAACTAACCTAAGGACATCACACACATCCATGCCCGAGGCAGGATTCGAACCTGCGACCGTAGCAGTCCCGCGGTTCCGGACTGCAGCGCCTAGAACCGCAAGACCACAGCGGCCGGCATCCTGCAGTATCGCAGAAGGAACATCCATATCTTCGTAGCCTTATTTCACGACCTCATTCAAACTAAGTGAGGTGCTGATAACGGCGTCTTCGTCCCCTTAAAGGCATTCTTGACTAACAGAAATTCCACGTTCATTATCAAGGGTAAGTAACGCTTTATTTAAAGCTAACCTGATTTGCGTTCTCATAGTGGCGCCACTAGCGCGACTCTTACGAGACTGACACGAAATCTGAACAGGCATCACTTTTCAGATGTAGAAACACTGCTACCAACTTTGGTATACGTAGCACTACTCCTCCTGGGTGCCGCTATTTTCTTTATGTCAGTGTAATTAGTTGCATACTTCGAAAACCTCGTCGCATCTATACGTTAGTGAAAACCACTCCTCGGTATATATACTCGTTCTGGATGTATTTTAAACGAGTGGAATGCCTTATGACATGAACGTGCACATAAAAACCATTACTACGGTAGAAGAATAACGGGAATACATAAGGGGTTATTATATTGACAGATTGCACGACATTTGATTGTAGTGCTATGGCTGCAGACAACAGTGCGGCGGCTGGTCACGGCGGAGGTTCGAGTTCTCCCTCGGGCATGGTTGTGTGTGTTTGTCCTTAGGATAATTTAGGTTAAGTAGTAAGCTCAGGGACTGATGACTTAGCAGTTAAGTCCCATAAGATTTCACACACAACAGTACGGCAAGGAGAGTAAGCATGGGTCCTTCCCGAAGGATTACGCCATGAGAAGATCATTTGAGTTTTCGATTGGCTCTGACCTAGAGACGGATGACAACAGCTGAAATCCATGCATAAGTTACAGACGGTATCCGGACACCTGAGAACGAGGGCGCTTACGACTACGGACATGCGGTTTTACCTGCTGAGACGAGATAACGCCAAGCTAGTCGAAGCACAAGTCCTTATCTTCACTTTGCTTCCAAAGTTCCTAGTCTGGCCATCAGTCTGTATGGAAGTTATAATAACCAAGGGCAGGCACTCTGTTCGTTACAGCTCTTACACGGATCCTAAGAGAAAGAATCTAAATAATGTGTTATGTGGGCGTGCTTACCCAAAAAGTGGATAATTGCAAGGGAGGCATGCATTCGAAGAATGTCTCTCTTGGCCACACGACGATGCCGCTCTGGAAGTGAAGAACAGAGAAGTCAAGAAGAGTGAAGCGAAGACGAGGGTCCGAAAAGAAACTACGAAATTTTCCGATGTGTACGTGGATGAAATGAGGAATTTTCACAATAAAGGCTATGATTTTGCTACAGTGATGCCAGAATCTATGAAGAGAACCTTGCGTCGTCCAACGCGGGGGAACCAGTTAGAGACGAAGAGCTGATATTAATTTGATCTTCATGAAGACCTCTTTAAAATGAATAGTTGTCTAGAAGACAATAGGATGCAGAATAAGATAATTATTTTTAGCGGAAACAAAGGAAAATAAAACTTCAAAACATCTTCACCTTCTTTTAGGGATGGAATGTTTAAGAGTTGCACCAAGCAGTTTGCACAAATTTATACCATACCCGCAGACCTAGGAGGACCTAGTGATTAAACATTCTTTCTGCTGTTTTTTTTTTTTTTTTTACTGCTCCCGAATAAGAAAACACATGTCCTCGCCTGTTTCGTCTGATTAAGCAAGTAGGTCCTCGGTCAACGTCGATTTTGAAGCGGCTGTGATATCAGCTCCCTCTCACGTTTTCCTATCAAGTGAAGTAAATGATGTTATTTACAAATGAAGAAGAGTTTATGAAGAACGCTTCAGGATCTCCGCCTAAATGAGGATTACCGCGAGAACGTAGATTTAAAACTTCACGGCAGCACATGGGCAGCGCTGGCACTTGTAAAACCGGAGGACATTAGTGACCTATGGATTGAGATTGAGATTCATGCGCAGACACCTGATGACTGAAGGCTCTCTCAGTTTTTTGACTGCTTGGTGGACAACTGGCTACAGAATAAGGATATCCCCATAGCAATGTCGAATTTCTACGTAAAAAGGCACTGAAGGAGGAATGCTTTGAAAGTGAAACACAAGAAAATAAATAATATTACTGTAAACCCTCATCCTAGCATCACCTATTTGGTGGCGTGCTAAAAAAATGAAGTGGAGTTCGTAAAGTGCATATACGTGAAATTGGAGATGAATCTAGAAAGGAAGAAGAGAAAGGAGAAATACTTGAAACTGGACGACAGAGCAGAAAGAATCATAAAAAATTATGAAGAGAGTGGCAACGTTAAGTTGTCCTTGAAAGTAACTGCCTCTATTCAGGAACTGGACTAAAATATGTTAAAAATTAATGCCTTAAAAATCCACGCAGACCACCGAGTCCTTCCAGATTATTTGGTTCAAGTTGTTAAGATTATTGGAGCAGCATTATCACCGATAATATTAAGTTGTAGCTGTAGTTCTTGGATAAAAATGATGAAGCGTATTTAGGTTGATTTTAAACACGCCAAAACCGTATATGGTCATTTATCATTATGACAGGCAAAAGCCTGTGCAAAGTGTGCTGAGAATCAGCCGTTACTTCTTTTAAAAATGGAAGGGTGTTTCATGCCTCACAACAGTATCCCTAAATAGCTTAATGATGAAACTAGTTGGTCGCTTCTCGTTTCACTAACGTTAGATCAATAAGCAGCGGGGACTGGCTTAGCGAAGCCAACATTAATCGTCACTTAAATGAGTCTCCTGTCACCAGAAATTGCTGTTATATCTAACTTTTTTCAACTCTGATTTCGTGTTTAGGGACCACTATTTCAGTCTCCGTTTTGAATGCTGTCACGCTACGCTTTATTGACGCATTTTTGGCTGGAAGGGAAATCGGATTTTGGTGCGTAAAGTAATGTAGAGTGTACCGTTCTTCTTCTTAACCATTCACATACATATTTCTTTTTTCCTTTTACTTTTTTTTGATTTGTCAGTCATAGTGATTAAATTCTTCATTTGTGTGGCCATATTGTCCGCAGTTGCTTTACAATTCCCGAAGGTATTTTCGCTTTGTCATTGCGCCTACAAAATATGAGTATTTTCTTCACCAGACGCGTTTCTCTTTATTGGGGTGAAGGATCCTCAGTGGTCTGCAATTAAGTTATTTACATTTTTATTTGCTTTCAGATCGAAAAACAGTTCATTAACAATACGTTGGTTTTTACTTACGGTGATTTCCGTTTGATTTCTCGCCTACACCGGAAAATGCGGTCTGCCAGCACATCTTTGATGCTTCTCTTCTTTAAACACTGATCGTTGTGGTCGCGTTTTTAGTTTTAAGTTTTACACACCACACTTTCTCACACAGCACTGTTTTTAGTTTGTTTTTATTTTGCATATTGACAAAGTCGATGGTGCTGCTTTGGCTTCGCAAAAATTTTAAATATTTCGATTTCCGGATATTGTGTGGAACGGTTGTTGCAATTACGTTGTTTTTAGATGCAAATACCGTATCAGAAATCCATCTACGTAGTGCGGCACAATCAATAATTATATCAGTATTTTCATTTGGCAAAATGATTTCAAGGAGCCAAGATGTCAAAGGACACCCCTTACCTACTGGCTGTGTCGGTTAAGATGCGAAAACAGCGGCTTGAAAGCGGACACGAAGAGTGAAAGGATGGACGTCCCTTGCCTGAGTGATCGCTGCTCAGAGTACCTCCGAAGGCGGTGACTGCAGATGTCCGGCAAACACTGCCGACCGCAAATGTCCGCAATCGCATCTGTCCAGCATTCTTAGAGACAGGGTGTTACCACTAACTATTGGGAACGGATTACTGAAATGTGGGCCACAGGCAACAGAGATTTCCTAAATGCACAGCGACAGTGAAACGGGACATTGGGTAGCATTCTGTGGTGTTCAGCCTTCATCTCGCATCTGTCTGTAGCGGTCAGAATGACAAGAGAGAGTCCGTAATGTGCTGTTGCAAGTCACAGGAAGCAGTGCTTTTCGAGACACCTGCTTCTCCTATAACTCCTCAGGTAATGGTATGCGAATATGACAACTGGACAGATTTGGCAATTGATGAACGGAAAGTTAATACCCATCAATAAGTGTCAAGAATGGTAAACCGTGTTGTCATACACTTAATGGCCAGATAACCTCCAGCAGGATAATACAAGATCCCACACTGCGGGAGGCACCATAGACGCCTTGAGGAAGGTACATATCCTTGACTAGCTTACCTGGTCCTCTGACTTTACCCACAGAGCGTGTCTAGGATACGATGGGAAGACGTGTTATTTCATAACAACCTTCAGCAAGCAGTTTTCATCAGTGCTGACAAAGCAAGTTTTGAGATAATAATTAAATCCTTACACTACCTCTTATAATTTACTTTCACAAATAGAAAGCTCGTTGTTTTGTTCACTTTTTACCACAAGCTGTCGATTCCTTTGACATGGTTAATTGCTTAATTATGCTAAACCCGAAAACCACCACAACCATTGTACGATATTATAGCGAAGAGAGATACAAGGTAAGGTGTTTATTTTGTATTATTTTACGAGTAATGTGTTTTAGACTACGAACGATACGACCATGTGAAGTATACTGAAGACAACACCCCACACACTTCGTACAAAAAAGTTTTAATTACGTACTCGGAATAGATAAATTCCGAAGTATTTCTTCGATTTTTGTAGAAGCGTGTTTGTCAGTTCGCTCGTCACTGAGTACCACTGCGAATACCACTGCAAACTACTTGTGGAAGGTCGGATTACCAGATCTATATTTGTCGATACCGGATTAGAGAAACAGCAATAATTTTGCAAATAATAAGTGGCAGCTTTTCGCTACTGATTCACTGTGTGTAGTGTTGACGCAGCCGTCGACGTTTGTTTAGTTTGTCTGTTTCTTTCCGCCCTAGTTCATGCCATATTGAGCCGAGCGGTTCTAGGCGGTACAGTCTGGAGCAGCGCGACCGCTACGGTCGCAGGTTCGAATCCTGCCTCGGGCATGGTTGTGTGTGATGTGCTTAGGTTAGTTAGGTTTAGGTAGTTCTAAGTTCTAGGGGACTGATGACCTCAGCAGTTAAGTCCCATAGTGCTCAGAGCTATTTGAACCATGACATATTGCGTCAGTGTGTTGTCTGTCTCTCAGAGTGCAGCATTTGACTGCTCTTGTCACCCTCATTCCCACAGCTTAAAATCACCTTAAGTCTCTTCTTTCTACCTAGACAAGCATTTCACAATTTCGTACAAGAAAACTAGTGAAGCTATAATACCATACAACTTGAGGTTAGTGTTTTCCAAGCCTTATTCTTCGAAGTTTGTTTCATACTGCCACACATTACTGAGAATCTTTATTTATTTTATTGTTCCATCCCCATCCAAATTATTTAAAAATGAATGACTTGATCTAATTTTGAGCTCTGATTTTTTCTTTAATATTATTCCTATCTGTCAATCACAGCTATCAACTCTCGTTCTGAAATTTTCAGATCATATTCCTTTCTGCACTTCTGTACTCTACAGATAAATCTTTGATTTCGTGAATATTTTATCACGTTAAATAATTTTTTGTCATCTCTTACATCTACAGGTGAGTATGTCCCAGCGGTAAGTACGTAACAGAGACGTGCATCCTGACGCAGTTAGGATAGAAGCTTAAGCCTTTTGTCGCACTTTGCACTTCTTTAGTTTCTAAAAATTAGGACAAATGATTGGGGAGTTGGTATAAATATCGAAACCCTGTTCCGCCAGCTTTCCACCACTTTCCAATCTTTTCCTACAGCACCACTCACAGGAAAACTAAGGATAAATTTAGAAAGGAAATGAAAGCTCATGAAGAAACAATAACACCTTTCAGATTTGCTGGTGACTTTGCAATTCTATCAGCTCTACATCTACATGGTTGGGAATGGCAAGAAATATCAGTTGAATGGCATGTATAGTGTCTTGAGCACAGGCTATAAGACATATTCGCTAGTAGTAGTGGACGAGATTTGTTTTTTTTGGCTACAAAATATGTGATGATGGGAAAAGTAAACATTCGTACATGAAACGTCGGTACAAGCAATACAGATCAGAAGGGAAAAGATACTTTTGAAACATGATGTAGAATATTGAAAATTGGTAAATCCAAAAAAGTACTGAACCGAATTAGCTAGCGTTTAAACTGCTACATGGCACGACCCGATGAAAAATGCGGTAGGTTGACAGAACATATCCTGAGCCACCAAAATAATAGCAGTTTTGATTATGGAGGCAAGTGCGGTGGTAAAAACTGCAGAGTTAGGATAGGGCTGAATGCAGTAGGCAAAATAAGGTAGGTAAATTAGTTACGCAAATAAGAAAGTAGGAACCGACGATAAGAGTTGCATGAAACTAGTCTTCAGACTGAAAACAAATGTAACAACAGCACTGATTGCTATAGCTCGAGGCCACGGTTATTGTCACGAGACTTGTTATTTTCTCCACCATCTCCCGCTGTTACTGCCATGATTCGAGACTTTACACTAACTGAATTACTTGCTTGAGTATTAGAACTGTATACAATCTACTAGCTGAGTACCCAGCGTTTCCTGGGCATGTATTTATCCTAGTCTATCACTCCTCATCCTCCAGCCCCTCCCCCCTTTCTCTCATCATCTCCTACCGCCCCTCTCTCTATCCACCTGCCACTCCCTCTCTGCCTTTCCATCTGCCCTTGACCCCTCTCTCATTTCATCTGCTCCTCCCTCCTCTGTCCATTTGCTTCTCCACTCTGTCCATCTCATTCTCCTCCTCCACGCCCTTCTCAGCGCCTCTATCTCCTCCTCCTCAGCCTCCATTTCTTCTTTCCCCTCTCTCTTTGCATCTAATCAACACCCACTCTCTGTACATGTTCTCTGGAGCCTCTCTCTGCTCCACCCTCTACCCCTCTCCATTTGCTGTCTCCCCCCTCTGTCCATCTCATTCTCCCCCCTCTATCACCTACTCCCCACTCTCTGTCTGCCTCTCTATCTCCTCATCCCTGTCTCTCTGTTTATCTCCAACCCCTTTCAATTTCCTCATCCCTTTCCCTCTGTTCATCTGCTCCTCTCCTTTTCTCTCTCTCTCTCTCTCTCTTTCACCCTCTCCCTCTGTCTGCCCCCACTCTTCCCTTTCTTTGTCCATTTCCTCCCCCCTCTCCCGCTCTCTCTCTCTCTCTGTCCATCTCCAACTCCCGCTTTCCTTCCACATTATCACCCCCATCCTGATAAGAGCTTGCTGGTTCTTATCCCTACACCCCCCCCCCCCCCCCCCCATAGTACTTCTTTCCAGATGGTATGTAATGTGTGCAGTCGATTCATGGGTTAAGGAAGCGCATTTTACCCGTGGCTTTGCCTATGTCTGCACTTTTCACAAACTCTTCACATATATTTAAAGTATTTCACTGACCCATGTTTCAGCTTTATCTCTAGCGAAATCCAGCCTGCAGTTTCGTTGTCACGTAGCTCAATGTGTTATGGCATCATTTCTCCTGAATTTTGCAGATACATCTAATTTTATATGTGGACACTGTGTGCGAAACATGTTGCCAATAGAGTAAGTAGTAAAGAACCAATAATTTAAAACGTCTTGCCTACTGCGACCGATTTACTCGTACTTCACGAACAGTGAAAATGTAGTAAGCGATAAACTTTTCTGCTTTCATCATTTTGTGGGAGGTGTAAGCAAGAAAAAGTATCGTAAAGGTATAAAATTACGTATAAAACTTGCTGAAAGCCACTAAGTGCTCTGATACTTTGATACTCAAATACAGGGTAAACATAGTCTGGCTATTTGCTTGTGGCGAGCTAGGATACTTTCTCATCTCCACCGCCACCCCTTTGAGAGGGAAGTGGCTCTTTTCAGCAAATTCATTCTTTGGAGACAGTAAGTGATGTGTACCAGATTTGATTAAAATCGATCGAGATGTTTAGTGGGAGATGTGGAGCATACATATACGCATCCACTTTTATAACATGCATGTATAAATGTCGCCTCGTATATTGGTATAACAGTGCTGCACAGAATAGGATTTGTTTTTTATTCTTTGGCTTCATCCAACTTGTGTTTTTAAGGTAATTTTTTATTTTTGTAGGTTGTATGAAATATTGGTATGCCGTTTTCAAAGTATGTCTTTTAGTTTAGGACTTGAGCTCCAATGTGACACCAACCACTTTTGTCTTTGCAGCTGAGGTGTTAGTCATTTCAGAGAATATAAAAGACACAACAGAAGGAATGCAAATGCTCACGGCACATAAACCAAGCTGTATGTTTTGTTTACAATAGCCGTTCATCAGACAAAGTCTACATGTGATTGTTTCTCAAAAGTATTTACTTTTGGTAGACAGCAACGCAAAGAATGTTGAACAACAGACTAACAGTTGTGTGAAGAGATCATAAGTGGCAGTAGTAGGACGCTATGAGATTTAACAACGTGGCAAACCATAGCGTCAAGAATAGGTGACTTAGAGATTCCAAAAGCGAATTTGAAAAAATATCCGTAACCAACGTTTGCGGTTGACGGAGTAAGAACTGGCGAACACTGCACGGAGTTGAGGGAAGCCCTCTAACGAAGTGATAGCGCGCGTCAGGAGAGGGAAATAGAGGAATGCAGGCGTCGACAGCGCGTGAAGTTGACGAATGCTGCTTCACGGAAATAGCTGCAGAGGCGAACGACAATCTATTACCGACAAAACTGATGGAAGGCTGGCGACGGTCTGTCGTCAGAGCTGTGACAAAAGCGCTAACTTTGACTTATTTCAAAATTAACGGCCACTTACATCCAACTAACGCAAACATGAGTTCTGCAACACAATTTCTTTTGCACTGTCAACTGTCATACTCTAAGGAAATTACATAAATATGATAATTCAGTAATAAAAAAAGAATGGATGATATACGCAACACCTTAACATGTACTTCACAGACAAGTAGTTGTTCAGATGACGGTCAGCTAATATAAACATCAATAATAGCAACTTTTGGGAGTAGCACCGTTGATGTGACTCCCCACGATTAGCCTCGATCAATCAGACTGACTGCTTGCTACACTCCTGCAATTAAGATCGAGTCAGATACTGCCATCGCCACATGTCTTGGCATCACCTTCGTCAGGAACTATTTGTTAGGAGGATCGGTGGACAGGCGAGGTGTAACAACACCACAGTCACCCCAACGTCAGTACGGGGCCCAACAATGGCAGCATGTCGTCATTTCAGATGTGTCCTTGTTCTGCATACAGCATTGCGATAGACGTACGCGTCATACAGACGCAGCATCTGGCGTGATGTCATGGGTGCTATGGGACACACAATACGATCACTTCTGCTTCACATAGCCGTAATTTGGACAGCAGGCGTTATGTTTCTGACCGTTTAAAGTCGAGGGTTCTAGTCTAACCTTGGGCTCTCTCCGTGACGTCAACTAGATAACTAAAGACCGTACGCAGTGGGTGTTCGACCGTTGCCTGGCCAACATGTTCTCCAGATGTCTCACCCATCCGGTGCCTGGTTGTCGAGAATCTGACACGCTTGCACTGGCCAGTGATAAGTATAGTGACCAGAACCGGAAAAGTTTCCAGCGGTGGCAGGCCGTCTGGCAGAGAGCGTCGACAGCGAATCACCAGATTCAAATAGTTCAAATGGTTCTAAGCACTACGGGACTTAACATCTGAGGTCATCAGTCCCCTAGAGTTAGAACAACTTAAACATAACTAACCTAAGGACATCACACACATCCATGCCCGAGCCAGGATTCGAACCTGCGACCGTAGCGGTCGCGTGGTTCCAGACTGAAGCGCCTAGAACCGCTCGGCCCGCGGTTTATTTACCTAGACTTCTGTGTGACATTAATGCTGAGATGTCAACGGTCTATCGGTATGGAGAATTTTATACACTGGAAGTATGCTTTAAAAAACGCCTTCGGTCACAAATTTTCGTGGTTTATTAAATACAGGATGCATTTCGGACCCTGTGGGTCCCTCATCAGGTGTAATTTGTTTTAAAACAAGATTTAATTTGGTTCTTGAATGACGTGAAATGCATATTCCTGTCATGAAAAGTTTTGATATTGGGTTATTAATTTCGTATGTCAAATGCGGAAGATATGTGTGAAATAGTAGAAAAAATGAATAGTGTAAATTTATCACATATTCGAAGAAAAGCGTTTTTAACTTTTTAACACCGTAGTACATTCTTTTCTCCATCCTGTTCACCCATATCACTTCACTCAAGAGTCACATCTGCATACACATGTTCGTAAACACTTCACATATGTTGTTGTGGATGTGTGGTCAAAGATGAATTTCTTCGTAGTGCCAAATTAGCAACTGACATATGCAGAGAATAACTTTAGAATAGGTCTTTAAAATTACTGAAATAACTGTGGCTTGCGAAATCTGTTCGCTCATTTAGCATAGATTCCGGTTTTTTTTATTTTATGGAGGTATATGTCCAGTTGTTTTAACAGATTTAGGGTATTGGCGTTGGCTTCATTATGTGGTACTAGCAAATCGTTTTCTAGGCTGTTGATGATATGTTTCCTTTCCAACATACGTTGTGCAATAACTTGAAAGATATGGATAAAATGAAAATGGGGAATTTTATGTTTTCTTATATGTACCGAAATGTCGCAGAACGCTATCATTTCCTTGAGTCACGCTGTTCTCGGCGGTGGACCCAGAGCAGCTGACAGTTAGCAGCCCTCCTACGACAGCGATGCGATAATATGACGGCAGTCCGACTACGTAATAGGAGTAATAATAATGTTACATCCCCATTTCATGCTTCCATTGTATAGTCACGACCACCACGATAGATGGCTGATATAACACTGCTTGAAAATGATTTCAGAACTGAAGTAGATAGAGAATATCATGGCGCAGACACTGTATTTATTGATTCATAATATGAAGATTAAATACATTCTTCTGAGTTGTAGCTGGTGATCACTGAAGTTTGTTATCTCAAGTGCTGGCTTGTTAGAGTTTGGTCTCATGAGTATTTTATTTGAGAGTGAGAAATATTTACGTAAAAGTGACAGACTATTTATACTTAAGGATGGCTAGAAGTTCCGTGAAGCCGCAGTTTTAGAAGTTGGGCGTAGGAGCGATCTCTCTACTCCAGCGTCACGCATGTACCAGAATATTTCAGGGGGTACTAGCTATTAAAAACTTGACCTGTGTCAATAACAAAATCTCGGTGCTTCCATGTTCGGGTCGGCAGGCTGGTGGACTCTAGATCATCACGAAGAATGAACAAGTCCTCCCGACAACATATTCGCCACAAGCTGATCTTGCGAAGAATGATCCACTCGTATCTGTCGTCAAAGGTCAGTGCTACTAGAAACCAGCCAGGATACAGCCGTTGTTGCTATCTGAAATAGTGCCTTTGCTTACTACATTTCACTCCTATTATACCCCCAAATCATTTGCAAAATATATTCTTCGTACATTACTGCTACGCTGTATACTCACAGTAAGTGAAATTTTGCTGTGTGCTAGGGGCGTTCAATAAATAATGCAACTCTTTTTTTCTGAAAGTAGGTTGGATCTACTCAGGATTCCAATACATCGTATCATTCCCCACCCTTCTGGCTAAAAGAATTCAATTTTCAAACATAATCTCCGTTTAATGCGACGACCTTAGACCACATTACTGGGAGAGCCTGTACCACTCTAATGTTCGAAGTCAGAGCCAACGTCTCGCTGCAACAATAACCGCCGGCCGGTGTGGCCGAGCGGTTCTAGGCGCTTCAGTCCGCAACGGCGAAACCGCTACGGTCGCAGGTTCGAATCCTGCCTCGGGCATGTATGTGTGTGATGTCCTTAGGTTAGTTAGGTTTAAGTAGTTCTAAGTTCTAGGGGACTAATGACCTCAGATGTTAAGTCCCGTAGCGCTCAGAGCCATTTGAACCATTTCGAAGCAACAATAACCTCCACATCTTCCACGTGCTGCTTCCTGTGGAATATATCCTTCATTGGGCCGAGAAGATTGAAGTCCGGAAGTGCCAAATCTAAGCTGCAGGGTGAATGAGGAATAACAGTCCAATGAAGTTTTGCTAGCTCACGTCAGGTGCGGAGCCCAGTTGAGCAGTGAGGTGTTTGACAGTGATCTGTCAATCATCTCGAATGAGAGTGTCCACACGTTCTAACACTGCAGGAGTTACGGATGTGGGCTCCCAGCCGGCATGTGGGAGGTCGGACAGGTTTGCGTGATCTTATTGCGACGATGACAGACGGCTGGACTATTGACTCGCCTTACTTTTCCTCACTGCCAGGGCTCTGTCGACACTGTGCAAGCGCTTACAAATATCTGCGACGGTCTGGTTTTTCCGCCAAAAGAAACTCAATGACAGCTCTTTGTTTGGAACGCACCTCCGTAACAGACGCCATTCTGAAGGCTACATACAGCGCTGCCACCTATCGGAACTTCATGGAACTATAGGGGCTAAGGCGGTGTCCCACAGATAATTCCAAGTCTTTTAAACCGAAGTTTGGCAGAGCAAAATAGTTTGCTTTATGATAAAACGGTCTTCGTATCTACTAGAATTCCCAGTGTTGTAATTTTAATGGCCAGCAGTGTAAATGGGGTGGTGGCTACTAGCAGACTTCGTGTTCTGCAGAGCTGAGAGAGGCGTGCGGGGACAGGGGTCTCCTGTGCGGTGGACGTGCACGTCTCTCCATTGAGGGGCAGCGCAGTTCTCACAGAAGAGGCGAACCACTCCGTGCGCCGCTTTACGCGGACACAGGGCGAGATCAGGCGGAGATTCAGCCCGCACCGGAGGAAGGAAGCAGCGGTGACGAGCACGTACAAAGCGCGGTGCTGGCCGCGCTGTTGTCGGGCCCGTGCTAATGGACGGCCCAGCGGGCGCGGGTCTGGCTGGCATTGAGCCCTCCCTGAAAGCAAACAGCGCGGGCCGCCCGCTTTCACGTGGCGGCAGGGACAGACAGGGACAGGTACTGGCACAGGTAGCGCTGCCCCAACCCCCAAACTCCCCACGGCCAGGTAAGCGTCCCACCGCTCGCCACAAAGCTGTTGCTTGCTCATCGTCCCGCTACGTGGAAACGGAAAATTCCACCGTGGGTTTTCTTCTGGGGGTAGGCACGGAAAGTTATTCACTGTTAGGCGTCATGTTCGGGTGCAGGCGATGCGCTATATGTACCGGGTGGCTATAATTAAATTGGTACTTTTCACAAAGGTCCAGTGAGGTTTATAACTGTCGTATGGCAGTGAAATTTCTTACAAGGGAACCTCCCCATCGCACCCCTCTCAGATTTAGTTATAAGTTGGCACAGTGGATAGTCCTTTAAAAACTGAAAACAGATCAATCGAGAAAACAGGAAGAAGTTGTGTGGAACTATGAAAAAGTAAGCAAAATATACAAGCTGAGTAGTCCAGGCGCAAGATAGGCAACATCAAGGAGAAAAAAATGGCTCTGAGCACTATGGGAATCAACATCTGAGGTCATCAGTCCCCTAGAACTTAGAACTACTTAAACCTAACTAACCTAAGGACAGCACACACATCCATGCCCGAGGCAGGATTCGAACCTGCGACCGTAGCAGTCACGTGGTTCCGGACTGAAGTGCCTAGAACCGCGCGGCTACCGCGGCCGGCCATCAAGGAGAGTTTTGAGCTGAAGAGCGCCGTGGTCCCATGGTTAGCGTGAGCATTAGCGGAACGAGAGGTCCTTGCTTCAAGTCTTCCCTCGAGTGAAAAGTTTAATTTTTTATTTTCAGACAATTATTATCTGTGGTTCATGGTGTGGGTTCCCCTAGCCATGTCCTAGTTCATGAACCACGGGCAACGTATGAGTGGCCAAGTAAGTGGTCCCGACAGTCAGGATACCAGTTACTTTGGAATAAGGCTGGGCATCTCGGACTTATTCTGAGTCGTGGTCACCTTTGTGCTCATACGGCAAAGACTACCAAATCCACCGGTTAGTCCCTCAGCCGGTAGGGGTAAAACCCGATGGGACTCGGGGCAAGTAAGCTAGCAACCTGCTTCCCTGGTACTTTAAATATGATGCTGGCAACAATCAGAGCAAAATACCTCGGACCTTTGGAGGTGACGGAGTCCCACCTCTAACTGACAAACCAGGGACTCCTAAGATACGACTTGGCAAACAAATGGTAATGAGATGGGGAGCTATTAATATCAATGGGGGCTACTCTGGGAAGAAGGTAGAACTGGCAGAGGCTGCAAGTAAGATGGGGCTGGACGTTTTAGCTGTTAGTGACATTCGGGTAAGGGGTGAGAAAGAAGAGGAAGTGGGAGAATACAAGGTCTACCCGTCCGGAGTCAAAGCAGGAATAGCACAATGGGGTGTAGGGCTTTACATCAGAAAAGAAATGGAAACCAGCGTAGTTGCAATAAGGTATGTAAACGAACGACTGATGTGGATAGATTTGACAGTGTCTAGCAAGAAAATTAGGATTGTGTCAGTATATTCGCATTGTGAAGGGACAGATCAAGATAAGATGGATAGTTTTTATGAGGCACTCAGTGATGTAGTTGTTAGAGTAAAGGACAAGGACAGTGTTCTGCTCATGGGTGATTTTAACGCCAGGATTGGAAATCGAACAGAAGGGTATGAAATGGTTATGGGTAAATTTGGAGAGGATATGGAGGCCAACAGGAACGGGAAACAACTCTTGGATTTCTGTGCCAGTATGGGCTTAGTAATCACAAACTCCTTTTTTAAACATAAGAACATTCACAGGTATACTTGGGAAGGCAGGGGAACCAGATCTGTCATTGACTATATAATAACAGATCAGGAATTCAGGAAGGCTGTGAGGGACACACGTGTATTCAGGGGATTCTTTGATGACACTGATTATTATTTAAACTGCAGTGAAATTGGGATTGTGAGGCCAAAAGTGCAGGAGGTCAGGTCCATATGTAGGAGGATAAGAGTGGAGAAACTTCAGGATAAGGAAATCAGGCACAAGTACATAACAGCGATCTCAGAAAGGTACCAGTTAGTTGAATGTAGTCAATTACAGTCATTGGAAAAGGAATGGACAAGGTACAGGGACTCAGTACTAGAAGTGGCTAAAGAATGTCTTGGAACAGTAGTGTGTAAAAGTAGGATGAAGCAAACAGCTTGGTGGAATGATACAGTCAAGGCAGCCTGTAAAAGGAAAAAGAAGGCGTATCAAAAATGGCTACATACCAGAACCCAGGTAGACAGAGAAAGTTATGTTGAAGAAAGAAACAAAGCCAAACAGATAATTGCAGCATCCAAGAAGAAATCGTGGGAAGACTTTGGAAACAGGTTGGAGACTATGGGGCAAGCTGCTGGAAAACCATTCTGGAATGTAGTTAGCAGTCTTCGAAAGGGAGGTAAGAAGGAAATGACAAGTATTTTGGACAGGTCAGGAAAACTGCTGGTAAATCCTGTGGATGCCTTGGGCAGATGGAGGGAATATTTTGAAGAGTTGCTCAATGTAGGTGAAAATGCGATCAGTAATGTTTCAGATTTCGAGGTAGAATGGTATAGGAATGATGATGGAAATAGGATCACATTTGAGGAAGTGGAGAAAATGGTCAATAGATTGCAGTGCAATAAAGCAGCTGGGGTGGATGAAATTAAGTCGGAACTCATCAAATACAGTCGACTGTCAGGTCTTAAATGGCTACACAGGATAATTGAAATGGGCTGGGAGTCGGGACAGGTTCCATCAGACTGGACAAAAGCAGTAATCACACCAATCTTTAAACATGGAAAAAGAAAAGATTGTAACAACTACAGAGGTATCTCTTTAATCAGCGTTGTGGGTAAAATCTTCTCAGGTATTGTTGAAAGGAAAGTGCGAGTATTAGTTGAGGACCAATTGGATGAAAATCAGTGTGGGTTTAGGCCTCTTAGAGGTTGTCAGGACCAGATCTTTAGCTTACGGCAAATAATGGAGAAGTGTTATGAGTGGAACACGAAAGTGTATCTATGCTTTATAGATCTAGAAAAGGCATATGACCGGGTTCCTAGGAGGAAGTTATTGTCTGTTCTACGAGATTATGGAATAGGAGGCAAACTTTTGCAAGCAATTAAAGGTCTTTACATGAATAGTCAGGCAGCAATTAGAGTTGACGGTAAATCAAGTTCATGGTTCAGAGTAGTTTCAGGGGTAAGACAAGGCTGTAACCTGTCTCCACTGTTGTTCATATTATTTATGGACCATATGTTGAAAACAATAGACTGGCTGGGTGAGATTAAGATATATGAACGCAAAATAAGCAGTCTTGTACATGCGGATGACTTAGTTGTGCTGGCAGATTCGATTGAAAGTTTGCAGAGTAATATTTCAGAGCTAGATCAGAAATGTAAGGAGTATGGTATGAAGATTAGCATCTCCAAAACGAAAGTAATGTCAGCGGGAAAGAAATATAAACGGATTGAGTGCCAAATAGGAGGAACAAAGTTAGAACAGGTGGACGGTTTCAAGTACTTAGGATGCGTATTCTCACAGGATGGCCACATAGTGAAAGAACTGGAAGCGAGGTGTAGCAAAGCTAATGCAGTGAGCGCTCAGCTACGATCTACTCTCTTCTGCAAGAAGGAAGTCAGTACCAAGACTAAGTTAACATGCACCGTTAGATCTTTCGACCAACTTTGTTGTATGGGAGCGAAAGCTGGGTGGATTCAGGTTACCTTATCAACAAGGTTGAGGTTACGGGTATGAAAGTAGCTAGGATGATTGCAGGTACTAGTAGATGGGAACAATGGCAGGAGGGTGTCCACAATGAAGAAATCAAAGAAAAGCTGGGAATGAACTCTATAGATGTAGCAGTCAGGGCGAACAGGCTTAGATGGTGGGGTCATGTTACACGCATGGGAGAAGCAAGGTTACCCAAGAGACTCATGGATTCAGCAGTAGAGGGTAGGAGGAGTCGGGACAGACCGAGGAGAAGGTACGTGGATTCGGTTAAGAATGATTTTGAAGTAATAGGTTTAACATCAGAAGAGGCACCAATGTTAGCACTGAATAGGGGATCATGGAGGAACTGTATAAGGGGGGCTATGCTCCAGACTGAACGCTGAAAGCCATAATCAGTCTTAAATGATGATGATGATGAATTATTATCTGTCCGTCCGTTCGATGCAAGGTAACTGCGCCGTAGTATGGGGACGCTACACCTAAACTAACAGCGAAACGCACGACGTCAGTCTACTACAGATCATGGAAGAGAGAGTATTCCTGCTAACGAGACTCACTGGCTGGCAGTTGACTGTTCGCTACTTTGGACGAGAGTGCATTAAATACGTGAGACGTATTCCGTGGGCAATATGAATCCAGCAAATATAGCTCGCGACTTCTATAACAAGGTCAATGAATATTTTCCTGTGGAGGAATCGGTTGACCTACGACCTTGCGATCAAATATTTTCGGTTCCCATTGGAGAAGCACGTCCTTTCGTCTGCTAATCGCATGGTTTTGCGGTGCGGTCGTAAAACACAGCTTCTAAACTTATTACAGTTAACAGAGACGTCAATGAACGAACGGACAGATCATAACTTTGCAAAAATAAAGAAAGTAAACTTTTCACTCGAGGGAAGACTTGAACCAAGGACCTCTCGTTCCGCAGCTGCTCACGCTAACCACGGGACCACGACGCTCCTCAACACACACCTTTTTTTTTAATCTCATTTTGTTCTATACGACCCGTTGACTTTGTTCTTGGTGGACGTCCGATGACACTTGTTCAGGTTGTTCGTTGATCCGTCCACTCAGTTTTTTGGTTACAGAGGGTAGCTAAACTCTCTGACCGAACACGCTGAGCTACCGTGCCGGCAACTTGATGTTGCCTATCTTGCGCATGGACTACTTACTTTGTATATTTTGCTTATTTTTTCATAGTTCCACACAACTTCTTCCTGTTTTCTCGATTGATCTGTTTTCAGTTTTTCAAGGCCTATCCACTGTGCCAACTTACAACTAAATCTGAGGGGGGTGCGATGGGGAGGTTCCCTTGTTAGGTGCTCTAATGCATTATTACGGAACCGATTTGTGCTGGAAAAAATTAGTTCCCATTTTGACCACCAGATGCAAACCTGGCGTTGTGAGTGCAAGAAATGTTTATGGAAATGTTTTCGTATGTGATTGATTAGGAACATAACTAGGCAGAAAGGATCAAACAGTCAGAAACACGTAATGTTGATTTTATTATTGAGTTGGTGCCTAAGTTCGTAGGGTTCCTCTATTAGTTTAATGGCTCTGAGCACTATGGGACTTAACATCTATGGTCATCAGTCCCCGAGAACTTAGAACTACTTAAACCTAACTAACGTAAGGACATCACACACATCCATGCCCGAAGCAGGATTCGAACCTGCGACCGTTGCGGTCGCGCGGTTCCGGACTGAGCGCCCAGAACCGGTAGACCACCACGGTCGGCTATTAGTTTAATAAACACATCAGACACACGTAGGAGAGAATTTAGTCATCATTAAAGTGTTCTCCTTCACTATTTACAGCTGTCTGCTAATGCTGGGGTAATTTATCCGTATCGCGACTGTAGAGATCACGTGGTTCTGAATCGAAGAACCTGTCGATCCACGTTCGGAGCACATTTTCGGCCGGGAAGGAGGTTCCTTGAAGGCTGTTCGATGAAGAGTGGAGGAGGTGAAACTCTCAGGGCGCTAAATTAGTTTAATTAAGGTGGGTGTGGCGTGACTTCCCATCCCAAATCCTGCATAGCGTTTTTTAGTCAGTCTATGGGAATACGGGCGGGCGTTAGCATGACTTCACCAAATCTTTCCGCTCGTTGTTCTTGGAATGACTAAGAAAGATGTCTCAGTTGTTGAGAATAAATGTCAGCAGTGATCGTACACCTCGGGGTAGCAATTGTACTAGACCAAAACGTCGCTGTTTCACTATATGCATAACATTATCCTTTGTGGATGAGTGCAGATCTTTGTGCGGGACTTGCTCTCCTTTGTTGGCTGAGCCATTCCTTTCTTTTCCTTACGTTAGCACAAATACACCATTTCTCGTCAGCAATAACGATACAGGATATGAATGGTCGATGTTGTTCATTAGCCAGCTCATGACGAACAAGCAGAGATGCACATATGGCCTCCCGCTGATTTTTCTGATTTTTGCTTAGAGAATGTGTTACCCATACACCCGATTTTTGAACCTTTCCTACTGCATGCAAATTTCGCACCGTCGTGGAATGATAAAAGTTCATCATATTTGCCAGTTATCGAGTATATTGACTTCGATCGTTGAGGATTAACGCGTTCAAACGATTTTCATCAAACCCCGAAAGTTTTCTTGAACGTGAAGAGTCATTAATGTGAAAACGATCCTCTACAAAACGAGAAAAACCCATTTTCTTGCCGTGTCCTGTCCAACGACATCATCTCCATAAACGGTTCAAATGTTTCTCGTTGCCTCCGATGCTGCCAGGAAATGTTCCTATTTCTCCACTTGGTACTCCGTTTTCTAGCGTGCACATCTGAGATCACTATCTCTGAATGACAGTAAAAGTGAACTAAAAAAAAAGCAATCGATAAATAAACCCACAGCAATCGGAGTAACAACAAGCAAAACAAAAACACTATGGACTTGTGCACCACTTTAATATTAATCGCCGCTTACAAAATTTGTTCAATATGAACACCGGTGGCGTCGACGAGATGCTGCATCTGCAAATCGACGTGATCAACAGTTGCTCGCAGCAGTTTCAGTGGAATATAAGCAGCATGTTCCTGTGTACTGGCCTTCAGATCAGATAGAGACAGAAAGTGTCAATGGTACAAGCGATTTTTTTTTTTAATCTCAGAGCCAATAGTCACATGGATTCAGATCGGATGATCTTACAGGCCATGGACCCGAGAAGCCTCTGAAGATAACAGGTGCATGGAAGGCTGCATTAAGAAGATCTTTCACTGTGCGAGAGACATGATGTGTTGCTCCATCTTGTGTGAAAAGAGTTATTTCCACAACGCTATGCTCTTCTAGAGGAGGAATCATAAGCTGTACAAGGAGGTCTCAATTACGTGCAGACGTCACGGTAAACCTGAGAGGCCCTCTGGGTGTAATCTCTTCCAAGAAGGACGGACTGAGAATAGAGGGGCTTGTGAATCTAGATCACACAGTCTCACACGCTGTTCGTGCACAGTGTGTGACTTAATAGTACCCCAAATTTGGCAGTTCTGTGTATTCACTGCATTCTATAGTGTAAAATGTCCTTCGTTGCTCTACAGAATGTACGGCCACATGTAATCGACTTCTGTCCGTGTCAGAAACCTAAAAGCAAATTTAGAACGTTGCTGCGTATCATGAGGTTTTAGTTGCAGGACCATCTGCGTCATGTATGGTACAAGTGTGATACTGGTAGCAAAACTTCCTGTACGTCATTTTACAGCAGCAGCAATCTCGTCAAAAACTTCCATCGGTATGGATGCCTTCCTCTTCCAGGTGCCATGCCAAGTTCACCCATGTTCTCTAATTTCGTCAACATCTCCTTTAAACCATTTAATGGCATCTGGCCTTACTCCTCAGACCTCCCAGTCGGTGATACCCACTAACGCAGCACTGTCATTGTTGACGTTCACATAAAACATTTTCACTAACAGCGCGGCGTCACTCTTCTCGGTACCCATACTGTTCACTCACGTTGCGACTCTTCAAATGATAGCGCGGTTGTCATCCCCGCATACAGTGTACGGTGCCAGAGTTGCACATGGCGGCCAGAAATGGAACTAATTCTTTCCAGCGTATATTGGTTCCGCTTTAACGCATTAGCATATCTGCAAAGTTTCTCTGCCATATGATAACTACACCCCACATGTACTTCCACTCTGTCATATGATAACTACAGCCCACACTCGCACCTAAATCTTCAGCCACACACGTAACTGTGCATACTACATCTGTTCCTACAGCTGCTTTCCCCAATCCAACGTATAATGTGTGGCGGAGGGTACTTTTCGTACCACTATCCCTTTCTCCTTTTTCTGTTCCAGTTGCGAAGGGTTCGCGGGAAGAACTATTGTTGGTTAACTGAAAACTTTACAATATTACCTTCATAGTCTTTTTGCAAGATTTACGTAGAAGGAAGCCATATATCTGTTAACTCTTCTAGGAACGTACGCTCCCGGGACTTCATCTCACACAGTGATTCAGAACGCCTCTCTTGCAGCGTTTGCCATTGGAGTTGTATTAGCTGTGCGCTATGACTATTTCGCGCTTGAATGAATATTTCGCCCATAACGGATGGCATTATATATATATATATATATATATATATATATATATATATATATATATGTGTGTGTGTGTGTGTGTGTGTGTGTGTGTGTGTGTGCGTGCGTGTGTGTGCGTGTGTGCGTGTGCGTGTGCGTGGTGTGTGTGTGTGTGTGCGTGCGTGTGCGTGTGCGTGTGCGTGTGCGTGTGCGTGTGCGTGTGTGCGTGTGCGTGTGCGTGTGCGCGTGTGCGTGTGCGTGTGCGTGTGCGTGTGCGTGTGCGTGTGCGTGTGCGTGTGCGTGTGCGTGTGCGTGTGCGTGTGCGTGTGCGTGTGCGTGTGCGTGTGCGTATCTGAAAAATTAGAAAGGAGAAGTCTGAAGCATGAGGTAAGAACTGGTTAATGAAACGATACGCCAGTAGGCTGTACGTAGGACTGTTGATATTTTTAAAAATATCAAGAATCCGATACATCGAAATTTAAAGAAAATATCACTATCGGCCACCGACATGTAGAAAACCGATACTGACATGTCCATAAATCGATTGGAAAAATATCTACTACCGTCCAAAAGAAATATCGGCTTCACATTGTAAATATACTGCCAATTTTAGAGCTGTATGTTTAAGTATTGCTTTATTACTAGATATTCTGTTCCTCAACAAGCTAGCATCCTGCTTATTCCCCTTAGAACAAGGATTGAAAGGAAAATGATACACGTTCACGCCTGGCGATAACCACTTTGATAACGATGGTGGTGGTGGTGGTGGTGGTTGTTAGTGTTTAACGTCCCGTCGACAACGAGGTCATTAGAGACGGAGCGCAAGCTCGGGTTAGGGAACGATTGGGAAGGAAATCGGCCGTGCCCTTTCAAAGGAACCATCCCGGCATTTGCCTGAAACGATTTAGGGAAATCACGGAAAACCTAAATCATGATGGCCGGAGACGGGATTGAACCGTCGTCCTCCCGAATGCGAGTCCAGTGTGCTAACCACTACGCCACCTCGCTCGGTGGTAACGATGGTAACTGCAGGTAAGTGGCACAGTAAAAGGTGTCAGATGAGTCCGACTTTCGGATTCGTCGCATGTCGGATTTGTCTGGAACGCTTCATGTCGACTTCCCTGTTTTTTCATTTCTGCAAACGCCAGCGACATTGCAGTTGGAGTGTCAAAATCGTATTGTGAAGTTAAACGTTGCAGTTTCTACTGAAGGCGCAGAGAGCCGACTGTGTCAGCATTTCCCCTCAAACGTCTCCACACACCGCGTAGATCAGTCTTGTAATTTACATTTTTCTTCATCAGTGTCAGCAGCTGTTTTTGAAGAAATCCGAGGTGAAGTAATAGAATACTAGTTGCTTAAAAATTGCTTCTTAACGCAACTGTTGTGCTATTTCTTCACAGCGGATATTTTGTTCATCCATTCACACCGCCACCCCTCCCTAATGAAATCGGACTTCTTCTTCGTGCCATCTGCACTTGATGCACACAGTCTTAGAGAAAGACTGGACGTGATGAAAGCTCAAAAAGTAGTAAGACTCCTTCACACAGTGAAAGTAAAATTATGTTCTACTACAATTACAAAAGAACAACTTCGAATACTTATCGAAAATTGCGAAAAAAATATAAAACGAAAATATCAGGCACGATTTTGCCATTTAAATATCGATAATTAGATGAAAAACTGTCGCCCTTATAGATCGATAGTTTTTGGGAAAATGTTTCGCTATATCGAATTTTTTCACTAGCCCTAGGCTGTTGCGAAATTCAGAATGATCTGTAGAGGAAACGTTGTGGGAAAATGGGCGAAGCGATCCTTTACTGTTCGATTATGGTATTGGTGGAATGTCAGTGGAACAAAAATGGTTCAAATGGCTCTGAGCACTATGGGACTTAACATCTGAGGGCATCAGTCCCCTAGAACTTAGAACTACTTAAACCTAACTAACCTAAGGACAAAATAAAATATGGCGTTTCTGTCTTCGATCGCTATTCTTTATTTTCAATTACCGGTTTCGGGCTAGCTGCCCATCTACAGATCATATATTGTAGTTACAGAGTAACTTGTCCGTACAGAACACTCGGTTCGCTGTCATAACCCATTGAGACAATCATGTCTAGTTTTGATAACCTAAGGACATCACACACATCCATGCCCGAGGCAGGATTCGAACCTGCGACCGTAGCGATAGCGCGGTTCCAGACTGAAGCGCCTAGAACCGTTCGGCCACAATGGCCGGCTCAGTGGAACACAAAACAACCGTAAAATACGTAGGAGTAGTCATCCGCAGCGACCTAAAGTAGAATGAGCGCGTAAAACAAACAGAGAGACAAAATGCCAGGCTGAGATTCAGTGGAAAATCTTAAGGACTTGTAATTCACCCCCGAATAATGTGGCTCACAAAACATTTCTTCGGACGTTTCTTGCGTGTTGTTCATCAGTCTAGAGCGCTTAGCAGGTAGCAAAACGTGTTCAAATGTGTGTGAGATCTTATGGGACTTAACTGCTAAGGTCATCAGTCCCCAAGCTTACACACTGCTTAACCTAAATTATCCTAACGACAAACACACACACCCATGCCCGAGGGAGGACTCGAACCTCCGCCAGAACTAGCCGCAAAGTCTATGAGTGCAGCGCCCTAGACCGCTCGGCTAATACCGTACGGCGCTTACCAGGTAGCTTTAAAAAGAAGAGACGGACAAGATTTATCGAAGAGCGACACTTTCCCTCACACGATCATTTAATAAGCACGAGAGCATTATGGGGATGCTCAACATGTTTAATGATTAAATAATTACCTACACAGCTAATGAAATGACTTGAAGAATCCAACATGTTGTGGAAAAATTGGATGCACAAAATGTAATGAAAAAAAAGTTATAATTACAAAAAGGAAACAAAACATGAAATTATTATTCGTAATATTAGTGTACAAGCACAATGAAATATGCCATTGTAGTTAAAAAAATACTGTGACAATTTAAAATACGAGTGAAAAACAAAATCCTTTTCCTTCAAATCTTGCCCTGTCGTTCTAACAAAACTGTAGAAATGCTGTCTATGGTTTTTTGTGTTCACTCTGGAGAAAGAAAGTGTACCACAAGGATCTCTTCGAGGAAGTATGCACAATATTGTCAGCTTATGGGCATAATCACACTGCAATAGTGTTATGGGGAACTACAATTGTACTGATTTTGTGTCGTTGTACCGGCAATAAATGTTCAGATTTGGTTGGTTTTTTAACAAGGAGGCGAGGAAAGAATCTCTACTGCGAGCAGAACAAGCGTTATTCAACGAAGAGGTAAGTTTTCTGCAGTTGTCTTTGCAGTGGTTAGAAACAAATCCTTGAAGGAAGGAATAAGGTTGTGTGAATGAAGTGATCTTAATATCTAGCACACAGCTGTTAACCTAAGTGCAGGAAGGTTGTCTTCAACAAAGTGAGTTCGGCGGTTCGCTGTTGGCACTCATTTCTTATTGGGTTGTGGAATGAACGAGAAGAAGTTTGACTGTGACTTGCAGAACATGGAAAGTTTCTCGCATCGCAAATGGACATTAATCCAGTTTGCTATGAGGTCGGGGAAGCGGCCTTGCTAACGTGTTTTTTATGCTGGGTAATTCATGACATGCGGACTGTAAACTGCCTGAGCGCTGTCGGCAAGTTCATAAGCCAGCAGGCACACGTCCAGTTGAAAAAGCAACAAGGAGGGAGTTTGACTCTTGCACGGAGTGACACTTATACGGAAGGGGAATGTGTTGACATTTGCACGGAGCCCACGAAACTGCAGTTAGTGGACAGGTTTTACCAGAAGTAGGATACACTGGCCTGTCCGCCGCTACCTGCGACGTATTCTGGAGAAGGCCTAAGCCCATTTCTGAGCAAAGTTGCCTGTCCCCACATCAGTTCGTAGTGTGCATGGCTTTCTAGCCGAGTTCAGTAATGCAGTTGACTTCTGACAGGCAAGTAGTGTTCGGTGTTTCAGTGCTGACATAAAGGAAAGTCTTCTCTGGTGTACAGTGGGCATCAGTACATAGTGAACTATACAAAGAAACAAGAAGTGACTTAAGGCCGTTGTGTAAGCTTTGAAAATAAAAAAAAGCAAAGGAAGGCTATCCACAAAAAATAACACAGCATTAGGGGAAGGTAGCCATATTTGTGTTCCAGATGAAGCAATTAATGAAGTGTGAAAACATTCCGTTAAATCAAAAAAGCGAGCAAATGAAAAAGGCGATTCAATTTCATCGATTTACGTTGAAGAAGTAGGGTAACTCCACAGTCGAGGATACGGCTTCGTAACATCATTACCATCACACGCAGTGTGAGACTTCGGAATAGACGAAAATGTACGGGAACTACACAAGATCCCACAGATTCTTGGGAAATATCCTACCAAGAACATAACTTACTGATAATGATGGCAGCAATTTTTTACTTGCAAATGATAATAGGGAACCGAACATTATTGTTTGCAAGTGTTTATCAAACTGCGATTCATTCTTTACGAATGGAACGTTCAAGGGTTAGGGCAAGTACTTTAGACAGCTGCTTATACTCCATGCCGATCTTAATAGTTCTCTGGAGGAAACGAACACCATTCCAGTAGACGACGCTTTCCTGATAAATAAATGAACGTTCTTTAATGTTATTAAAACTAACGTGCCTGGATCGATATCTGCGTCACTGATGATGGACTCCGAAACTGCCATCTACAAGCAGCTGTGGATTTGTTTTCTGAAACAGATATTACTGGTTGCAATTATCATTTTATTCAGTGTTTGTGAAAAAACGTCAGTGTCGCGGCGTCGTTCCAGCTTATAAGGAAAACGAGAAAATACGCCGCCGCATAAGAACGTGTTCTCTCTAGCACATCTTCCCCTGGAAATGTAGGAAGATGGTTGGCTCTGTATTCACGAGATCACGTCTGAAAACCGAAAGCTTCAGGACTTTTATGACTATTTTTTGGATCAGTCGCTCGATAAAGAACATATGGCAAGAGAGAAGTGAAACTTAACTGGAAGGCGCCATCGCACTAACAACGTCTCATAAGGATGCAACTGAAGAATAAATACTTTAAAATCTAAGTTTCATCCGACTACTTATTCATTAAAGAAAAATCTTCGAGAAGATGCAGAATACCACAGCCACCAGTTTGATCGATTATTTTTAAACTTCGATAGGAAAAGAAAAGTCATAAGTGCAGACGGACGAAACGAATGCAACCGCTTTAAAGAAGCCAAAACTGATGGAAACATATTATCATTTCTGGCTTGCGTTGCCTTCACTCAGACGTTATAATGACGAAGAAAACGTCAAACATTGAATAGTTTGTAAATACTGAAAAGTAGTTTAATGTAATCATTGGCAATATTACAGATACGTTTTTGGGGGACAGAAAGAGACTATCTCCTCGTGCTGTTCTCTGGAAAAGACAGGAAGTCGGCTAAATGTTTCTTGAAATTTGTAAAATATTCCCTTATTAAGATTGGAAGGTGTCAGGCAAATCCAACACCTTCCATGAAAACCCTGACATGATAAGCAAATCCAGTAGTATGTCACATAGCTCCGAATAAATCGTGACATTAAGTTAACCAAAGTAATACGAGTAACGAGTGAGCAAATGGAATACCACAGACTAACACAAGAATGCCTAAATGCATGTCATACCTTCCCACCGTGAGACAGACGCAGTTCCGAGGGGAGAAACGAGAACAGAAGCCGAGAAGAGAACCGTGTTAAGCTGGAAGGCCCTACGATAAGGGACGGACACCCACGTCGCCAGCTAACCGCTAGGACCACCCCCAGCCCATGTTAAATGCTACAGGCCCTCCAGAAGTACAGCATAGATCTTACGATAACACAAAAAGGGCTACCCAAGCTGCAAGTTTTAGCGTGAGACTTTTTCGCGTCTCTGTTACGTTGCAAACTTTAAGAACATTGCCCCATCATCGCTAGTCTCACTGAACTCTTCTGAACTCTACATGTCATGTGTGGTCTGGCGTCTCCTTACCAGCAACAGGTCCCAGGTTCAAACCAGTCAATTCCCTAAAAAACACGCTCAGAGCGTCGTTGCGCGAAAGTGGTGGGGAGACACGATATAGAACAAATAGAAACCACGCAGAATGTTAGAAAATGGCGACCCTGCCAGGATGGTAAGATACCATGATTGAAGGTCGACCACATGCCTAACTAGGTCAGAAAAATATCCTGTTAAAAATTTTCGTAATAAAAAAATTTTTTTGAAAGGCATAAATAGTTGAAAACAGTAGCTGCAGCGATAGATAATAATAAAGTATTCAATAAAAAGTGCGACATTCTAGCAGAGACCATAGCATAATTAAGTTATGAATTTTAAAAATTGTTAGGATTAAGTTTTCTCTCCAATGGAAGCGCACAGGTGGCGGATACATCGTTGACAAGCTGGTTCTGACCCAACAAGTAAGTGAATGGATTGTCAAGTCGTGTGTGCAAAAAGTTTATGAAACGCGTGAGATCGTATGAGCGCATGTTGACGCGAAGTAGGGCGCGTGAATTGCTTTTAAAACAGAAAATAGGGGATTCGGAAAGATTAGCAATGGCAGATCGAGACCTTGACCGAATTGAGGTAGAGACCCAACATGAAGACGGACAGAGAATAGAGGACAGTACAACAGACGATGCAGTATCGCGAGAAATAGGACATATAACGCACCATCACGAGGATAATGTACGTCAAGGCATAGAAAACATAAGTCAGCATACGACAGAGGAGCAGGAAAGTAGAGGTTACCATGAGAAAAAGATTGAATAATCTACGAAAGGATAACGTTCTACGAGTCGGGACGTGGAATGTCAGAAGCTTGAACGTGGTAGGGAAACTAGAAAATCTGAAAAGGGAAATGTAAAGGTTCAATCTAGATATAGTAGGGGTCAGTAGAGTGAAGTGGAAGGAAGACAAGGATTTCTGGCCAGATGAGTATCGGGTAATATCAACAGCAGCAGAAAATGGTATAACAGGTGTAGGATTCGTTATGAATAGGAAGGTAGTGCAGAGGGTGTGTTACTGTGAACAGTTCAGTGACCCGGTTGTTCTAATCAGAATCGACAGCAGACCAACACCGACAACGATAGTTCAGGTATACATGCCGAAGTCGCAAGCTGAAGATGAACAGATAGAGAAAGTGTATGAGGATATTGAAAGGGTAATGCAGTATGTAAAGGGGGACGAAAATCTAATAGTCATGGGCGACTGGACGGCAGTTGTAGGGGAAGGAGTAGAAGAAAAGGTTACAGGAAAATATGGGCTTGGCTTGGGACAAGGAATGACAGAGGAGAAAGACTAATTGAGTTCTGTAACAAGTTTCAGCTAGTAATAGCGAATACCCTGTTCAAGAATCACAAGAGGAGGAGGTATACTTGGAAAAGGCCGGGAGATACGGGAAGATTTCAATTAGATTACATCATGGTCAGGCAGAGATTCCGAAATCAGATACTGGATTGTAAGGCGCACCCAGGTAGCAGATATAGACTCAGATCACAATATAGTAGTGATGAAGAGTAGGCTGAAGTTCAAGACATTAGTCAGGAAGAATCAACACGCAAAGAAGTGGGATATGGAAGTACTAAGGAATGACGAGATACGTTTGAAGTTCTCTAACGCTATAGATACAGCAGTAGGCAGTACAGTTGAAGAGGAATGGACATCTCTAAAAAGGGCCATCACAGAAGTTGGGAAGTGAAACATAGGTACAAAGAAGGTAGCTGTGAAGAAACCATGAGTAACAGAAGAAATACTTCAGTTGATTGATGAAAGGAGGAAGTACAAACATGTTCCGGGGAAATCTGGAATACAGAAATACAAGTCGCTGAGGAATGAAATAAATAGGAAGTGCAGGGAAGCTGAGACGAAATGGCTGCAGGAAAAATGTGAAGACATCGAAAAAGACATAATTGTCGGTAGGACAGACTCAGCACACAGGAAAGTCAAAACAACCTTTGGTGACATTAAAAGCAACAGTGGTAGCATTAAGAGTGCAACAGGAATTCCACTGTTAAATGCAGAGGAGAGAGCAGATAGGTGGAAAGAATACATTGAAAGCCTCTATGAGGTGAAGATTTGTCTGATGTGATAGAAGAAGAAACAGGAGTCGATTTAGAAGAGATAGGGGATTCAGTATTAGAATCGGAATTTAAAAAAGCTTTGGAGGACTTACAGTGAAATAAGGCAGAAGGGATAGATAACATTCCATCAGAATTTCTAAAATCATTAGGGGAATTGGCAACAAAACGACTATTCACGTTGATGTGTAGAATATACGAGTCTGGCGATATAACATGTGACTTTCGGAAAAGCATCATCCACACAATTCTGAAGACGGCAAGAGCTGACAAGTGCGAGAATTATCGCACAATCAGCTTAACAGCTCATGCATCGAAGCTGCTTACAAGAATAATATACAGAAGAATGGAAAAGAAAATTGAGAATGCGCTAGGTGACGATCAGTTTAGCTTTAGGAAAAGTAAAGGGACGAGAGAGGCAATTCTGACGTTACGTTTAATAATGGAAGCAAGGCTAAAGATCTGCTGAACGGAATGAACAGTCTAATGAGTACACAGTATGGTTTGAGAGTAAATTGGAGAAAGACGAAGGTAATGAGAAGTAGTAGAAATGAGAACAGGATGTACGTCTGGAGTACAGCATTGTATGGTAGTGAAACATGGACTGTGGGAAAACCGGAACAGAAGAGAATCGAAGCATTTGAGATGTGGTGCTATATACAGATGTTGAAAATTAGGTGGACTGATAAGGTAAGGAATGAGGAGGTTCTACGCAGAAT
The DNA here is from genome assembly GCF_021461385.2 of Schistocerca piceifrons. NCBI lineage: Eukaryota > Metazoa > Arthropoda > Insecta > Orthoptera > Acrididae > Schistocerca > Schistocerca piceifrons. The sequence continues at coordinate 444,446,551 of NC_060142.1, read as the reverse complement.
CGGAGAGGAAAGGAGTATGTGGAAAACACTGATAAGGAGAAGGGACAGGATGATAGGACATCTGCTAACACATGAGGGAATGACTTCCATGGTACTAGAGGGAGCTGTAGAGGGCAAAAACTGTAGAGGAAGACAGAGATTGGAATACGTCAAGCAAATGATTGAGGACGTAGGTTGCAAGTGCTACTCTGAGATGAAGAGGTTAGCACAGGAAAGGAATTTGTGGTGTGCCACATCAAACCAGTCAGTAGACTGATGACCAGAAAAAAAAAAAGATCGTCAGAAGAAAGAAGAATGAAGAGAGTGGAAGGTGGGAAAAAGAAAGTAGTTTCAACAAAAACAAAAACAAAAATAACACCAATAATACCATAGATTAAGGTGAAGGGATAAAGCGTAGATAGTCTAACAGCAAGAAATACTAAAATGCTATACACCACAACACTACACAAAAATAAAAAACGAATTTGAGGATTCTTGTAGATGTTAAGACTCAAAATATCTTAGAATTGTAACATGGAAACGGCGTCGAAATTTGTAATGCTTTTAAGAAGGCGTAAAACAATGTAGGTTAAAGACATATGTTAGATGATTATAAGTAAAACTTTTTTGTAAGGAGCATTGTAAAAAATCCAGCAAGGACGAGATGCAACGACCCACAAGTTACAACGTGAGAAGTATCAAGAAAGAAAAGGACGTAATTAGCAAGAAACGATTCCTACAAGGCAGAAGCATCGAGAGAAGGGAAAGGACAGTGAGACCAACAAAAGGCACTTGTATATCTACTGCAGAAGGGACGGATGCAGGGACTGAGGAGCAGACACCCGACTTTCACCGCTCGTAAAACCCCGGGACGGCCCGACTCAGTGGAGCAGGCAAAAACGGCCCGACGAGAAGACGGTTTGGGCAAGCCACCACTGGAAAAAAATATGTGTAAAAGTCACACTACTGCTATTAAACAGCACGCTGATGCACGATAAGGAAGAAAACTGCCACAAAGGAAAAATGACATGCCCAAACAATTTATCAAACTATTACTGGGAGGAGAACTTCAAAGCGACTAGTTATCGACAAATATTTCCATATCCTGCCCAGAGAAGAACCAAGAAGCAAGTAAGAAGCAGAGAAAAAGCAGGAAGAACGGAAGTTGAAGATTCGCAAGATTGAGACCAAGAAAGAAGATGGGTGAAGAATAGAAGACATACATTCCCAAATCCTTATCCTATTGTAAACTAGTCGTCTGTGAAGTATTGCAACGAAAAACAACCGCTTTCAGCGACACATAACGATGGCTTTCACGCATACAAAGCCAGTAAACCACGAGATTCTGCACTCACAGCTCCATTCCATTATGGGACCTTCACAACAGCAACACATACTTGCAAAGCCAACAAGGAACGACGAACGAAGCTGTACATCAAATACTTGCCCACATCCATCTCACTCAAGTCCATCACCTTCATGCAAAAACATTCGCCAACCTCATGCTTAAACATTCATAGGATTGTGTGAATGTGTAAAATCAAATTATGTGATGTAGGAATTGTGCAAAAGAAACTTGTGAAAAACTAAATAAGTTAAGCACACCAGACAGCTAATAAACTACAAAATAACAGTCATTGACTACGAACTTAAGTAAAAAATGGACTATCGATAAAAATAAGTCATTAGTTCTGAAATGGACAGTATATAAAGAACAAAAGTAAGGCATAATAAACACTAAAACTATATGCCACTTATTTTCTCCTCATAAAAATAAAAGAATAACTCTATTTTACTTATTTTCTCCTTATAAAAACAAAGAATAAAAAATTATCTTGTTGGATGTTTTCCCTTTTTTTTTAACATTTGTACCATTTGTTAGGATAATATCTCAATACTTGTGTATGTATATTTCTTTGTCAAAGTAATTCTTGGAAATATTTCTTATTTGTTAGTGTAACAATGTTGAAATGAGTGTCTAGAAACAAAAACATTTTACTTGTACACGATATTTAGAAAATGTGTTAGGAATAGATTTTACTTAATTACTACATTTATAAAAACAATATTTCTAAGAAAATCGATTTGAAGGACTCCTCACTTTCAATAACAAACTTCTTAAAAAACAAACTTCATAATTAAATAAAGAAAGAAAATAATTAAAAAATTATAATTATAATAAAATAAAAATATTCTTCCCTTGTCAATATAAACATATTTCTGATAATAATGAGGAAGAATATAAAAATATAAATTAGCGATACAAACTAGCATAGAACAGAATAACGTGGCTGAACAGTAGGCAACAAAATTTAGATAACGGAATAATTTTTGACTGACTTAGACAACGATTCAATCATTGCCTAACTTCAGTGCAAAAATTAAGTTCGAAGGGTGGTGATATGTAAGGTGTCAGGCAAATCAAACACCTTCCATGAAAACCCTGACATAATAAGCAAACCCAGTAGTATGTCACATAGCTCCGAATAAATCGTGACGTTAAATTAACCAAAGCTGGAAGGCCCTACGATAAGGGACAGACACCCACGTCGCCAGCTAACCGCTAGGTTCAAAATGGTTCAAATGGCTCTGAGCACTATGGGACTTAACATCTGAGGTCATCAGTCCCCTAGAACTTAGAACTACTTAAACCTAACTAACCTAAGGACATCACACACATCCATGCCCGAGGCAGGATTCGAACCTGCGACCGTAGCAGGCGCACAGTCCCGGACTGAGCGCCTAGAACCGCGAGACCACCGCGGCCGGCTAACCGCTAGGACCACCCCCTAGCCCATGTTAAAAGATAGAGCCCTCCAGAAGAACAGTATAGATCTTACGATAACACAAAAAGGGTTACCCCAGCTGCAAGTTTTAGCGTGAGACTTTTTCACGTCTCTGTTACATTGCAAATTTTAAAAACATTGGCGCACCACGAAAAGTATAACGTTTCTCATTGGATAGACAGAATTTTTGTAGGCAGAGCTTAAGGTTAACATTGAGACCCTGATTGGTCAGATGAAAACACAGCCAGATAGTTTTTTTAAACCAACTTCGGTAAATTGTAGTAAGGAGAAGTTAGGAGAGAGTTGCTTCCGAGATGACGAGGTGAGCAGAGCTGTGCTGCCCGCCGCCCCCTGACGAACACCGACAAGGTAATGAACGCACGCGATGCTGCATAACAGCGGATAAAGCTTCACTCAGAACTTTAGAAGTCTCATCTGTTACACCCTCTTTTTGCGTAATACTAGTGTCGATCGTCAATTAAAGCTCGTGGTGTTCACATTTGCCACTTGAAGTAAAAATCTGAAATGCGATGATTTTTCTGTTATATAGTTATTGAGAAGCCACATCAGCCACTGTAATTTACGACAGGTTAGATAAGTAATTAAAGAGAATTGAGGGTCACTGTAGACCATTTTGATAGTTTTCTCTCTTGTGAAACTTAATTAAAACCTAGATTATAGATGTGATGTGGCATAGGTCATCCTTCGATCCATTGTAGAACTTGGAAACCCACTCAGGGAATATTTGTTCACATTTTTGTTGAACGCAGTTGGTTTTTATCATCCTGTATTAAAACATTTCCTTTTATCAATAGTGCATTTTATAAACAATGTTTTGTGAGTAGAATAAAATTTCCAATGGTAAACTTAACTGCTTTTTCGACGTTACTTTACCAGCTAACTAAAAACCCCTTCCACTAAATTTAGTTAGCATTAAGATTCTTTAACATGGATTGCAGTGGAGCTGACGCTGAAATCATTAAGTATTTGGTTATATCATCGCTAGTCTCACTGAACTCTTCTAAACTCTACATGTCATGTGTGGTCTGGCGTCTCCTTACCAGCAACAGGTCCCAGGTTCAAACTAGTCAATTCCCTAAAAAACACGCTCAGAGCGTCGTTGCGCGAAAGTGGTAGGGAGACACGTTACAGAACAAACAGAAACCACGCAGAATGTTAGAAGATTGACAAGACTGTCACCGAAGCCAGACCTTTTCAAGGGAATTTTTGCAAATATTCACCTTGAGAGATTCTTAGAATCAAAATCTGTATGGGCAGACACCGAGTACAAAGTCTTTGTAGCGGAAATGCAGGCATATGACGTGCAATTAAATCCATACTTTCTCCCTCCGTTAGTAAATGGACAAAACAGCTTGAAACTAGTAAAGGCAAAAAAATTATCATTAGAAAAGTGACTGGCCGCAGTTTTGCAACCTTACAGTATAGGTTAAAATTAATTTCTAGCAACCCATGTCGCAGACTGCAGCAACCCTGTTGAGGGGAGCAAGAGCGCTTACGCAGTCGCGGTGAAACGGCAGAGTCAGACGTCTTTAGGTAGCGCAGCACGGCCGGCTGGTAGCGCAAGATAAATGCAAAGAATGTGTTGCCTTCAGACGAATGACCATAATTACGTTCGGCGTAGCCTTACATAGAATATACAGTATATATCGCGCACTGCTTAAGGGAAGACTCCAACAAAAATTTAGCTTTTCTGCTACTTCGCCGATAGCAACCAAATTTTAAAACTGTGTCATTACGTAAAGATGTAGCAAAACCCAGGTTTTTAAGTCGATAACTTAATCGGTTTCCGAGTTTCGAATTTCTAATATGATTTTAATAGTCTTCTTGATAACCAATTTTCTGTACTAACACCACAATTTTCACATGCCAGAATTTGTATCATAGTTACAGTCGCATGGCACAGTTCAACGGTTCTTTGCATTCACTTCATGTGAAATATTAATAACTGTTTTTCAGTGTTTATTTAAAATTTCAACCTTAAATTTTCTTTAATTGCCGGTACATACACTCCTGGAAATGGAAAAAAGAACACATTGACACCGGTGTGTCAGACCCACCATACTTGCTCCGGACACTGCGAGAGGGCTGTACAAGCAATGATCACACGCACGGCACAGCGGACACACCAGGAACAGCGGTGTTGGCCGTCGAATGGCGCTAGCTGCGCAGCATTTGTGCACCGCCGCCGTCAGTGTCAGCCAGTTTGCCGTGGCATACGGAGCTCCATCGCAGTCTTTAACACTGGTAGCATGCCGCGACAGCGTGGACGTGAACCGTATATGCAGTTGACGGACTTTGAGCGAGGGCGTATATTGGGCATGCGGGAGGCCGGGTGGACGTACCGCCGAATTGCTCAACACGTGGGGCGTGAGGTCTCCACAGTACATCGATGTTGTCGCCAGTGGTCGGCGGAAGGTGCACGTGCCCGTCGACCTGGGACCGGACCGCAGCGACGCACGGATGCACGCCAAAACCGTAGGATCCTACGCAGTGCCGTAGGGGACCGCACCGCCACTTCCCAGCAAATTAGGGACACTGTTGCTCCTGGGGTATCGGCGAGGACCATTCGCAACCGTCTCCATGAAGCTGGGCTACGGTCCCGCACACCGTTAGGCCGTCTTCCGCTCACGCCCCAACATCGTGCAGCCCGCCCCCAGTGGTGTCGCGACAGGCGTGAATGGAGGGACGAATGGAGACGTGTCGTCTTCAGCGATGAGAGTCGCTTCTGACTTGGTTCCAATGATGGTCGTATGCGTGTTTGGCGCCGTGCAGGTGAGCGCCACAATCAGAACTGCATACGACCGAGGCACACAGGGCCAACACCCGGCATCATGGTGTGGGGAGCGATCTCCTACACTGGCCGTACACCACTGGTAATCGTCGAGGGGACACTGAATAGTGCACGGTACATCCAAACCGTCATCGAACCCATCGTTCTGCCATTCCTAGACCGGCAAGGGAACTTGCTGTTCCAACAGGACAATGCACGTCCGCATGTATCCCGTGCCACCCAACGTGCTCTAGAAGGTGTAAGTCAACTACCCTGGCCAGCAAGATCTCCGGATCTGTCCCCCATTGAGCATGTTTGGGACTGGATGAAGCGTCGTCTCACGCGGTCTGCACGTCCAGCACGAACGCTGGTCCAACTGAGGCGCCAGGTGGAAATGGCATGGCAAGCCGTTCCACAGGACTACATCCAGCATCTCTACGATCGTCTCCATGGGAGAATAGCAGCCTGCATTGCTGCGAAAGGTGGATATACACTGTACTAGTGCCGACATTGTGCATGCTCTGTTGCCTGTGTCTATGTGCCTGTGGTTCTGTCAGTGTGATCATGTGATGTATCTGACCCCAGGAATGTGTCAATAAAGTTTCCCCTTCCTGGGACAATGAATTCACGGTGTTCGTATTTCAATTTCCAGGAGTGTAAATGTGATGATAAAATAAACAAATAACATTTTCGATAACAGTAATGCATGGAAGTGTGCAATCACACACCTGATGAAATTTCATTCAGATTTGTTAATAGTTATGATGGAAAAGTTTGCACTGAATTTAAAGAAGCAAACTTATGGTAAATTGGATTTTAACATTTTGTTAAAAAATAAAAGTTACTACAAGACATATTCCCATTAAAATTCACTACCACCATAACGTTTCCCTTACTGCTTATATGAGGCTTCTTCTTGTAATTTCAAGATCAGGGTAGCCTTTTACTTGAATTTTCTAAATAAAAAGCTCTCACTGTCATCTTGATGAGGTGCAATGGTAGGGATATCTTGTTGTAAGCCAACACCTATTTCCTTGAAGCTTGTAGATTGTATTGAACATGACTTCAGTGTATTCTCTAAATTTGTATTTACACAGTCATTAGGCTATGGAATTCGTTTCCAACGACAGGCTGCCAATTATTTCGCTTCTTGCTACATTTTTTTTTTTTTTACCGGTCTGCTTTATGCCAAGTTCGGAGTAAATATAGTTTTGTTTGATAGTGATACAAATCACAGATTATTTTTGACATCTTTTGGTGTGCCGCAACTCCTTACGCAGTCCATATTTCTTAGACGTGCTTGTAGTACGAGTACAGCCAAATCATTTTGGGATCTTAAGTAAGCACTCTAAAGATTTGAAATAGCCATTAATTTTCCTTAAAAAAAAATGAAGTTGTAGGGTGGCGTGTCCTCTAAAAATGGAAATGTAAAGGTCGTGTGACTAGGGCCTCCCGTCGGATAGACCGTTCTCCGGGTGCAAGTCTTTAGATTTGTCGCCACGTCAGCGACTTGCGAGTCGATGGGAATGAAATGATGATGATTAGGACAACACAACACCCAGTCCCTGAGCGGAGAAAATCTCCGACCCAGTCGGGAATCGAACTGGGGCCCTTAGGATTGACATTCCGTCGCGCTCACCACTCGGCGACTGGGGGTGGACTCACAAAATGGAGAGTAGCTGTTTTTAAAGGGATGAAAAGTAGCACGATGGCCAGATTAGGAACTTCAAAGCGGTCAGGCACATCAACATAAACGTATGTGTACAGGACGGCTAGTCTATATGTTTATTTCATGCGATGGTGTCTTGATATGCTTAGTGTTCTACTTATGTGCTTCAAAAATTTGAACAAAACGAAAAAAGAAGAAAAAAGCTTTTATGCGATATGACTGAAGAAATTATTCATCATAAGCGTGCGGAGAAACAAACGTCTCAATAATTTTCTCAAAATTTTCCCTATGAAAATACGTTTTTGTTTTCATGAGGAACACTCAAAGAATGAATCTGTAGTTAGATCAAATTACCATACTGCTTTTCACCTTGCAAGGAGTTGCGCGGTTTCAAGGGTTTTCGGGTGACGTTGACAGTGTGTAAACGAGGCTACAGTAGAACTTATGCACCTAGTGAGCGATGTTTGCGTGATTAGTTTTACAGTACAATTAGCCTCGTAGACTTCTGTTTCCTAAAGTACATTTTCGCGTCTTTACAAGTCTGCAGCTACGACTGTGTCGATATTTTGACTTATATGCACATACTGCTTTTATACGCAATGAAGAGAACGAAATCCACCAGCAGCATCTCACTCGCAGACTTCAACTTAAGGGCTTGTCTTCGAATTGCATTATTCGGAAAGTGTTCCCAGACGTTGATCCTTTAGAAAAAAGCAAAATAAGTAATAGTCATCGGCAATCTGTGTATTTTTAACGTTTAAATTTCGTCCTAAAACGGCAGTGATCGTATGGCTGCAACAGTCGTAAGAAATACCATGTTTGTTACTTAACGTCCCCCGTTCGTTGCATCATCAAAACATTAAAGAGATGTTGAATTTCTCTGTCGGTTCTCATTAATTACATCAGTCTTAATTACATCAGTCTTAATTTGCCACGAAACGCGATAGCGAGCCACCCTGACGCGAAACATACACTGAAGCGCCAAAGAAACTTGTGTAGGCATGCGTATTCAAATACACAGGTATGTAAACAGACAAAATATGACGCTGCTGTCGGCAACGCCGATATAAGACAAGTGTCTGGAGCAGTTGTTAGATTGGTTACTGCTGCTATGATGGCAGGTTGTCAAGATTTAAATGAGTCTGAATGTGGTGTTATGCTCGGCGCACGAGCAGTGGGACATAGCATCTCCGAGATAGTAATGAAGAGGGGATCTTTCCGTACGACCATTTCATGACTGTACCGTGAAAATCAGGAATCCGGTAATACATCATATCTCCGACATCGCCGCTGCCGGAAAAAAAGATCCTGCAAGCACGTGGTCAACGACGATTGAAGACAATCGCTCAATGTGATAGAAATGTAACGCTTCCGCAAACTGCTGCAGATTTCAATGCTGGGCCATCAACCAGTGTCAGTACGCGAACTACTCAACGAAACAACATCGCCATGGGCTTTCGCAGGCGAAGGCCCACTCGTGTACTCTTGATGACTGTTGTGGTCTTCAGTCCTGAGACTGATTTGATGCAGCTCTCCATGCTACTCTATCCTGTGCAAGCTTCTTCATCTCCCAGTACCTACTGCAACCTACATCCTTCTGAATCTGCTTAGTGTATTCATCTCTTGGTCTCCCTCTACGATTTTTACCCTCCACGCTGCCCTCAAATGCTAAATTTGTGATCCCTTGATGCCTCAAAACATGTCCTACCAACCGATCCCTTCTTCTAGTCAAGTTGTGCCACAAACTTCTCTTCTCCCCAATCCTATTCAATACTGTTATGTCCTAGCCAGTAATGCCACCCGAGCACGCTGCCAAAAGGTTGGCAGCATCAAAGTCCGGACGCCGTCCGTATAAGCAGCGCCAGCGATACAGGAAATCGCCGCAAGTCTGCGCGCGCCACCGCTGGCTTCTGGTTTCTTAAGCGCTGGAGTCGCGAGCGCTAGGACAGTTCTGTATTCGCCGCTCAGTTGTGTACTCGCCACCGAATTGTGTACTTGCTAGTCAGTTGTGTGTTCATCGCAGCAGAGTTGTTGTTTGTCGTCAGCCGACGCTGACCTAGCCGCGCCGACTTGAACTAGACAGATTTCTGTAGACACCGAGTTCACTTCTGTGTTTCTGTATCTTCATGAATAAAGATAAGTACCGACTTATTTAATCAGAGTGTTTGGGGTTTTATCTTTCTGTTTACTGTTCCAGCGGACCGGTCGGCCCGCTATTAAAAGTGTGGCGGTGACTTCGTAAGCCATTTCTACAGCCAAGTGTTTGTCGCTACGTACACCGCCACAAAAAATACCTCCTCATTAGTGACGTGATCTACCCACCTTATCCTCAGCATTCTTCTGTAGCACCACATTTCGAAAGCTTCTATTCTCTTCTTCTCCAAACTAGTTATCGTCCATGTTTCACTTCCATACATAGCTACACTCCATACAAATACTTTGAGGAACGACCTCCCGACACTTAAATCTATACTCGATGTTAACAAATTTCTCTTCTTCAGAAACGCTTTCCTTCCCATTGCCAATCTACATTTTATATCCTCTCTACTTCTACCATCATGAGTTATTTTGCTCACCAAATACCAAAACTCATTTACTACTTTAAGTGTCTCATTTCTTAATCTAATTCCCGCAGCATCACCCGATTTAATTCGACTACAGTCCATTATCCATGCTTTTGTTGATTTTCATCTTATATCCTCCTTTCAAGACACTGTTCATTCCGTTCAACTGCTCTTCCAAGTCCTTTGCTATATCTGACAGAATTACAATGTCATCGGCGAACCTCAAAGTTTTTACTTCTTCTCCATGAATTTTAATACCTACTCCGAATTTTTCTTTTGTTTCCTTTACTGCTTGCTCAATATACAGATTGAACAACATCGGGGAGAGGCTACAACCCTGTCTCACTCCTTTCCCAACCACTGCTTCCCTTTCATGCCCCTCGACTCTTATAACTGCCATCTGGTTTCTATACAAATTGTAAATAGCCTTTCGCTCCCTGTATTTTACCCCTGCCACCTTCAGAATTTGAAAGAGAGTATTCCAGATAACATTGTCAAAAGCTTTCTCTAAGTCTACAAATGCTAGAAACGTAGGTTTGCCTTTTCTTAATCTTTCTTCTAAGATAAGTCGTAAGGTTAGTATTGCCTCACGTGTTCCAACATTTCTACAGAATCCAAACTGATCTTCCCCGAGGTCCGCTTCTACCAGTTTTTCCATTCGTCTGTAAAGAATTCGCGATAGTATTTTACAGCTGTGACTTATTGAACTGATAGTTCGGTAATTTTCACATCTGTCAACACCTGCTTTCTTTGGGATTGGAATTATTATATTGTTCTTGAAGTCTGAGGGTATTTCGCCTGTCTCATACATCTTGCTCACCAGATGGTAGAGTTTTGTCAAGACTGGCTCTCCCAAGGCCATCAGTAGTTCTAATGGAATGTTGTCTATTCCTGGGGCATTGTTTCGACTCAGGTCTTTCAGTGCTGTGTCAAACTCTTCACGCAGTATCGTATCTCCCATTTCATCTTCATCTACATCCTCTTCCATTTCCATAATACTGTTCTCAAGTACATCGTCCTTGTATAGACCCTCTATATACTTCTTCCACCTTTCTGCTTTCCCTTCTTTGCTTAGAACTGGGTTTCCATCTGAGCTCTTGGTATTCATACAAATGGCTCTCTTTTCTCCAAAGGTCTCTTTAATTTTCCTGTAACCAGGATCTATCTTACCCCTAGTGAGATAAGCCTCTACATTCTTACATTTGCCCTCTAGCCACCCCTGCTTAGCTATTTTGCACTTCCTGTCGATGTCATTTTTGAGACGCTTTTTATTCCTTTTTGCCTGCTTCATTTACTGCATTTTTATATTTTCTCCTTTCATCAATTAAATTCAATATTTCTTCTGTTACCCAAGGATTTCTATTAGCCCTCGTCTTTTTACCTACTTGATCGTCTGCTGCTTTCACTACTTCATCCCTCAGAGCTACCCATTCTTCTTCTACTGTATTTCTTTCCCCCATTCCTGTCAATTGTTTCCTTATGCTCTCCCTGAAACTCTCTACAACCTCTGGTTCTTTCAGTTTATCCAGGTCCCATCTCCTTAAATTCCCACCTTTTTGCGGTTTCTTCAGTTTCAATCTGCAGTTCATAACCAATAGATTGTGGTCAGAATCCACATCTGCCCCAGGAAATGTCTTACAATTTAAAACCTGGTTCCTAAATCTCTGTCTTACCATTATATAATCTGTCTGATACCTTATAGTATCTCCAGGATTCTTCCAGGTATACAACCTTCTTTTATGATTCTTGAACCAAGTGTTAGCTATGATTAAGTTATGCTCTGTGCAAAATTCTACAAGGCGGCTTCCTCTTTCATTTCTTCCCCCCAATCCATATTCACCTACTATGTTTCCTTCTCTTCCTTTTCCTACTGACGAATTCCAGTCATCCATGACTATTAAATTTTCGTCTCCCTTCACTACCTGAATAATTTCTTTTATCTCGTCATACATTTCATCAATTTCTTCATCATCTGCAGAGCTAGTTGGCGTATAAACTTGTACTACTGTAGGCATGGGCTTTGTGTCTATCTTGGCCACAATAATGCGTTCACTATGCTGTTTGTAGTAGCTTACCGGCACTCCTATTTTTTAATTCATTATTAAACCTACTCCTGCATTACCCCTATTTGATTTTGTATTTATAACCCCGTAATCACCTGACCAAAAGTCTTGTTCCTCCTGCCACCGAACTTCACTAATTCCCACTACATCTAACTTTAACCTATCCATTTCCCTTTTTAAATTTTCTAACCTACCTGCCCGATTAAGGGATCTGACATTCCACGCTCCGATGACTATACGACACAAAGTTTTACGACTAGCCTGGGCGCGTCAGTACCGACATCCGACTGTTGATTACTGGAAACATTTTGCCTGGTCGGACGAGTCTCCTTTGAAATTGTATAGAGCGCATAGACGTGTACGACTATGGAGAGAACCTCATAAATCCATGGACCCTGCACGTCTGAAGGGGACTGTTCAAGTTGGTGGACGCTCTGTAATGGTGTGGGGCGTGTGCAGTCTGAGTGATATGGGACCCGTGATACGTCTATATACGACTCTGACAGGTGGCACTTACGTAAGCATCCTGTCTGATCGCCTGCATCCATTCATGTTTTTGTCCATTCCGACGGTCTGTGACAATTCCAGCAGCACAATGCGACACCCCACACATCCAGAACTGCTATAGAGTGGCCCCAAGAAACACTTTCGAGTTTAAACACTTCCGCTAGCCAACAAACTCTTCCGAGATGGCTGCACGGGGTTGCCGTGCGGTCTCAGGCGCCTTGCTTTGCTTCGACTCGCACGCAACCCCCGCCCCCCCCCCCCGTCCCCCTCCCCTCCCCGTTTCGAGTCCTCTCTCCGGCATGGCTGCGTCTGTTGTCCTTAGTGTAAAGAAGTTTAAGTTAGCTTAAGTAGTGTGCAAGCCTAGGGACCGATGAACCTAGCAGTTTGGTACCATAGGAACTTGCCACAAATTTCTAATTTTCTTCCGAGATGAGCATTGTTTAGAATGTTTGGGATCGCTTTAAAAGCGCTGCTCAGAAGAGATCTCCATCCCCTCGTACTCTTACGGGTTCATGGACAGCCCTGCAGGATTCATAGTGTCACTTCCCTGCAGCACTACTTCAGGTACTAGTCGAGAGCATGCTGCGTCGTGTTGCGTCACTTTTGCTTGCCTGTGGGGTCCCTCCACAATATCAGGCAGGTGTACCACTTTATTTGGCTCTTCAGTGAAGTTGCTCACTGCTTTGATGTGAGCGCCAGTCAGCTCGTACGAAAAGCTGAGCTGAACTGCTAGACTTCTTAGTGTGCCTGTACCTGTGAAAAGGCCGCGAGAGCCCCAGACTCCGTCCAAGTGTCTCTTCGTGCAAATGTTTTAACTCCCAAGGAAGTGGCTGATTGTTTGCTCTCTCTGAAAACCAGTTTTGCGTAGAACATTGTAAATTTAACAGAACATGTAGTAATGGTGTGAAGATGTAGCATACATTTATACCAGCAGTTGCACTGAAGACCACTGACGACAGCGCAAAGCAGTATTTGAGTGACTCTTCTATCTGGTATGGCCTTGAAATTTGTTTTATCTGTTAAAATTATTTATGTATTCTCCTACATAGTCACAATTACCTTCTCTGATTGCATTGACACAACTTTGTATTGAAAACAAATAAAAAAACGTATTTTGGCAATCCTGTTCGTCTCCATGCTTTGTAAAGAGTTATATTTGCTATTTGTTTTTCACACATACTGTTTTTTGTCTGGCTTTTAAATATCTCAGGCACATTTGTGAAAATTTACCCAAAAACCCATCTGAGACACTCACACGCAATGGCTTGTGTTCAGTGCAGCATTACTCGCAGTATAGACGTGGTCTGCCCAGGTGTGACTCACGTTTCTGTCTCGCAAACTGCAGCTCTGTGCGTCATGACGTGTCATCGGGTTCCTAGAATTAGAGCCAATAAATACGCAGAACGCACGAGAGTAAATGCAGGAAAAATAAGATAAACTCAACTGCAGCAGTCACTTCCGTGAAACCTGTATCGATGCACGTCTAAAATGTAAATCCGCATTTCACACAGAGGAGTTTCACATGAAATGCAGCTCTTCCTGGATTTGCCAGGTACAAGAATAGAAAGGTAGACTCGGCGTTATGTTTAGCCAGACATTTTGCCCTGGAAGCCGGAATACTTATTTTAAATAGAAAGATTCAGATGGGTAGTTTCAGTCGTTCATTAACAAAATAGTTTAGTCTATTTTTTGCGAAATCATCTTTAAACGTGCTTAAAATAATAAAAAACAGTAAACAGCCCAATAATTCACCAATTGCAACAGCAACCAAGAGGTCAGTCTTCTTAAATTCTCTGTCTTCTGAAACTTCTCTGTCTTCTCCCCAAGATAATCTTATGCTAAAATAAACCAAAAGTTCTTTAGTAAAAAAAAAATAAACAGATATCTACTCAAGGGTGTTAGATCGAGAGATCCTCTTCTCTACCCTGTGGGAACTAGGCCTAGATGGGAAGACTACCAGATTGATCCAAGCTATCCTAAGGAACACCACCTCCAAAGTCAAGTCCAGGGGTGAACTCTCCGCGAGCTTTCCCATCCAGACAGGAGTCAGGCAGGAGGATGGCCTCTCTTGCATCCTCTTCAACTGTGCTCTGGAAAAAATCGTCAGAGAATCACTCCAGGCTCACCAACAGTGTTCTCACAGTGACAAGTAGGGGGAAGGCGTCCAAAGCCAAGTGGATCACCTCTGTTAAATCAGAGGAACGGCAGATCCCATAAAAGACAACCGAGAATCGAACTCAATACCGACAGTCCATCCTGCTGGGAGTCTTCCCACTGTTTCCTACAAGCAAGAAGTGTACAGGCACCACCAAACCTAAGTGAACAGAAGAGAAGAACCAGGCTCACAGCCAGAACATGAAGGCATACTGGGCCAAGAAAAAGCAGAAGACCCTAGCTGAGAGTTAAGACGAGCCTCGTGGTCCCTACTAGGCCGAATCGAGAAAACGTAAGCTACTTGGATGGAAAACGAAAATATATTCAGTAACTTTGGTCGTATCAGATAGATTTATAAGGCATAACAATAATTTGTAGCTCATATTTATACGCGGCCCGCCACGGATTCCTCTCCTGTAATTAAGTATTGACATTTGTCGTTTGAACTCACATTATTAAGAAAGGTAGTAGGAGTAATCCACTAAATTACAGGCCCATATCGTTAACGTCGATATGCAGCAGGACTTTGGAACATATATTGTTTTAGAATATTATGAATTACCTCGAAGAAAACGGTCTATTGACACACAGTCAACATGGGTTTAGAAAACATCGTTCCTGTGAAACACAACTAGCTCTTTATTCACATGAAGTGTTGAGTGCTATTGACAAGGGATTTCAGATCATTCCGTATTTCTGGATTTCCGGAAGGCTTTTGACACGGTACCACACAAGCGGCTCGTAGTGAAATTGCGTCCTTATGGAATATCGTCTCAGTTATGTGACTGGATTTGTAATTTCCTGTCAGAGAGGTCACAGTTCGTAGTAATTGACGGGAAGTCATCGAGTAAAACAGAAGTGATTTCTGGCGTTCCCCAAGGTAGTGTTATAGGCCCTTTGCTGTTCCTTATCTATATAAACTATTTGGGAGACAATCTAAGCAGCCGTCTTCGGTTGTTTGCAGATGGCGCTGTCGTTTATGGATTAATAAAGTCATCAGAAGATCAAAACAAACTGAAAACCGATTTAGAAAAGATATCAGAATGGCGCGAAAAGTAGCAGTTGACCCTTAATAACGAAAAGTGTGACGTCATCCATATGAGTGCTAAAAGGAACTCTTTAAACTTCGGTTACACGTTAAATCAGTCAAATCTAAAAGCCGTAAATTCAACTAAATACCTACCGTATGTATTACAATTACGAGTAACTTAAATTGGAAGGAACACATAGAAAAGACTGCGTTTTATTGGCAGGACACTTAGAAAATGTAACAGACCTACTAAGGAGACTGCCTAAACTACGTTTGTCCGTCCTCTTTTAGAATACTGCTGCGCGGTGTGGGATCCTTACCAGATAGGACTGACTGAGTACATCGAAAAGGTTCAAAGAAAGGCAGCACGTTTTGTATTATCGCAAAATATGGGAGAGAGTGTCAAAAAAATAATACATGATTTGGGCTGGAAGTCATTAAAAGAAAGGTGTTTTTCATTGCGACGGAATCATCTCACGAAATTCCAATTACCAACTTTCTCCTCCGAATGCGAAAATATTTTGTTGACACCGACCTAAATAGGGAGGAACGATCACCACGATAAAATAAGGGAAATCAGAGCTCGTACGGAAAGATATAGGTGTTCATTCTTTCTGCGCGCTATACGAGATTGGAATAATAGAGAATTGTGAAGGTGGTTGGATGAACCCTCTGCCATGCACTTGAATGTGATGAGTATCCACGTAGATGTAGATGTAGATGAAGAACGTTACTTTTCTTCGAAATTATTTCGTGGAACTGTTGATACAACAATTTTAAATTACTTCATCTTTCCGATTGTTTCGGTCTGCATTTTATTGTGATATTTTGTTCACTGGACGTTTATGAAACAAAACACCTTTTTGACTATGGCATTATGGACTGGGATGGAAAAGTAACTCGAATTTGAATAAATTCGAATAAAATTCTTCATTATGATGTGATTTGAAATAAGTTGACCACTTTTCATGAGCAAAAACCTTTTTAAAGACAGTATCGCCTCTTTTTTTTTTTATTCGATAAATTCCGTGGAATTTTGTAACTGAGCAAACAATTTTTCCTTGAATAGCACTGGATGGTATATCTGTACATTCTTCTGGTATATCTCCTTATTGCGCTACAGTCTGGAACCGCACGACCGCTACGGTCGCAGGTTCGAATCCTGCCTCGGGCATGGATGTGTGTGATGTCCTTAGGTTAGTTAGGTTTAAGTAGTTCTAAGTTCTAGGGCACTTATGACCACAGCAGTTGAGTCCCATAGTGCTCAGAGCCATTTGAACCATTTTTTTATCTCCTTATTCTTCCTCATACTTATTCCTCGCGCTTACGTCATTAGTGTGGAATGAGTCTTAGTTGTGTAGAAACGTTCCTTCACGGCTGTCGTCCCGGAACTTCCGCAGCATCTGGTGAAGTGCCGTCACGGCCTCTACCAGAGTCCACGAACTTCAGCGCCGTGCGGAGCGCCATACGAAACATGCGACGTGTTGCTCCGCGGACTCCCTCACAAACTCATGTCGGTGGACCTTCGTAAGCCCATCTACACCTAGGCCATTAAGCCACATAAGAACCGCCATCCTCGCTTAGACCCGCGAGACAGGGTTAAAATAGTCACATCCGCTAGGCTGCTATGCAGTGCCCTGAAGACATCTGCGTATGTTCAAATCTTCCAAGTCCGACAACTGGATTGTACAACAAACACCGCAATCAGTCACCACGCCGTTGCCAGGCGTTTTCTCCCAACTCTTCTGTGAACAACACAGGAGCACGTCTAATGCCAACGAGGGTAAACACACACACGAAACTCCACATTTCAGATTTCTATTTGAGTACTCATTTATTATTCTTCTAATAACCCCCGCCAAGCCCGCTTCGTTCACTACACAACGACACCAGCCAGCCAGTTGTTCTTCCACACTCTGTTAGGCGGCCTCTTACTTAACAGCCCATAGACGTTCGTTATCATCAATACCCCCCCCTCCCCCCCCCCCCTTCTCTGAAACGAGGAATAGATTAAAACGTCTAGCATGTGTACGAAAGGGAACTCACTTTCGAACAATTTCTGAAAGTTCCATGCGCGAGAAGAACCTTACAGGTTCCTGACTACGAACTTCCGAAATACGCCTCCACCCCCCCCCCCCCCCCACCCCCCAGGGGGCTCAAACTTACCTCCTACACCCTACCAGTGCCACCGATAAACTCCTCGATTACGCGAGCTGCCCACAGTTGCACGATATTCATTTCATTTGCTGACATTTCGGCCAGTCAGCCTTCAGAGCAGAAAGTAGGCACTACGATTGGCCATTTCTTGCTGACGCTCAGAGTACATCTGCCTGACGACATTGTCAGGGCTTTGTTTCTCAGAAGTTACAAGGAAACGCCTTTGAAGACCACCTAGTCGGGACAGGCCACTACACTTTATGTCGGTTTGTGGAATCCAGCCCATTGCCTTCAGGACACTGTCACACACAACAGCAGCCAGCACTTGCCGACTGCCCCGCGTGTAAATGATCCATTACTTTGTGTTCTTTGCTTCATCGCTAAAACGGCTGACAAAAGCTGGACAGGTCGGACTTGTATATCTTTGGCCGGAACGACCTTAAGACGGTAAATATCAATTTTTTCTGGCTAAAGTTGGACTCCTGGCAGCCCTAGCCAATAGCTCTTCTTGTAATAAACTACCCAACGCCAGGTACTAAACAGTTTCCATATCACAAAAAAGTATCACCGCAAATCAATAGAACAGTCTACCACAACTTGGAATGGATTTTGGATACTATGGGAAGAAGGAGGATACTTACGTTTCTTGAGCAATAATCAAAAACAGATTAATAAAACAGATACTGAAGCATCTTTTGTAAAAGAGAAAGTTTCAACCTGTATTGGAGAATTTAAGAAAGATTTAGAAATATCTGAAATAACAGAGCCCTCACAAGTTAGAAGCAAGTCGATTAAGAACTATAGAGAAGTCTGCGAACTTGGACAGAAGATGAAAGGAAGCACCTTACGAACGTACGAAGCGTTACTGGAGACAGATGAAACTATAGGCTGTTGTTGTTGTTGTTGTGGTCTTCAGTCTTGAGACTGGTTTGATGCAGCTCTCCATGCTACTCTATCCTGTGCAAGCTTCTTTATCTCCCAGTACCTACTGCAACCTACATCCTACATCCTTCATCTCTTGGTCTCCCTCTACGATTTTTACCCACCACGCTGCCCTCCAATACTAAATTAGTGATCCCTTGATGCCTCAGAACATGTCCCACCAACCGATCCCTTCTTCTGGTCAAGTTGTGCCACAAACTTCTCTTCTCCCCAATCCTATTCAATACTTCCTCATTAGTTATGTGATCTACCCATCTAATCTCAGCATTCTTCTGTAGCACCACATTTCGAAAGCTTCTATTCTCTTCTTGTCCAAACTATTTAATGTCCATAAGGAAAAGAAAAACAAACAATTTTGTAGCGTCATCCTAAGTTGTCACGAACATTGTATGCAATGATAACTGTGACAGAATCACGGTTGATAGAGTTTATCTGATTTCAGAGGCTGTTTTTACAGCTGGTTTCCTAATTTATATACTCATCCTCTATCAGTTCCTTCTCTCGGTGCATTTTTATGTCTTGGAGTCCAGCAAAAATTGCCGTGGTCGATCTACCTTCCATTCGTTTTGTTACATGTCCCTCCCAACTTCATTACATATTGAAACTTCCTGACAGATTAAAACTGTGTGCCGGACCGAGACTCGAACTCGTGACCTTTGCCTTTGCGGGCAAGTGCTCTACCAAGCAATTGCCCGCGAAAGGCAAAGGTACCGAGTTCGAGTCTCGGTCCGGCACACAGTTTTAAGCTGTCAGGAAGTTTCATATCAGCGCACACTCCGCTGCAGAGTGAAAATCTCATTCCCATTCCATATTCATGAGTCGCAAATTACATCTTCCAATAAAATCTGTTTCTTTTGTTAGCTTTTATGTTTGTCCTAGTAATTCCCGACGTGTATCTCCCCATTGTTCAATTAACAAACCTCAGTTTTTCCAATAGTCTTCTCATTAAAAACCCATCCCTCCGTCCCACAAGCCAAAATTAGAAATACGCTCCGAATGTAACTTTCCGTTCCAGACATGTTGGAAGCTTCGTTTTCAAAACACTCTCCACTTTCCTGACACCCCTCCACGCTACTTATACAGTTCTGTTTGTTCTCTTTTATCTATCCACTCGTTGTCTTCAACAAGCCTCTATATAAAAACTCATCAACAGGTTACATGACATCGTTGTCGTCTTTTTGATGTATTGATTATGCACTATTTCAGTGATTTTTCAGCTCATTTTCAATCCTAGTTTTAAAATCCTACCTTTCCATTCGTTGTTTCTATACCTGCACAAGAGGAAAAGTGTACAATGTCAACTGCAAAATGACGATGTACTATTGCTGTTTCTTTATGAGCAGTGGTCCGCAGACGTAGCTTCTTCTATGAAACACTCTGAAAGTTGCTAACTAAATCTTTCTTTTGTGCTTCTAGGTTCGATCTATACAGGACATGTTAGCGTATTTTTGGGTCACTGTGTCGATCTGTTCATCTCAGTAGCACCTACACCCAGAGTCCCGAATTTTTTCTTCAGTGTGTTCTAACCTCTACATTCCTCTACAACTTTGCCTTTTATGACTACCTCCAACGTCTAGGAGGTTATTCCTTGACTTCTTAATACAAGTTAAGCATCCTGTCTCTTCCTCTTATCAAGCTCTCCCATACACTCCTCTGCCATTCTATGGAGAATCTCCACATCCGTGTCCCATCAGCCCTCTTTATTTTCAGTGTTCATCTACATACAAGGTCTTAATAGCATCGATTCTTTTCTTCTCTAGACTTCCGACAGTGTATTCTTCTTTTCCAATGAATTCTGAATTTGAGACATACGTGCTCAGAAATTTATTTCTCAAATTTCAATGAGGTGGCAGAAGTCATGAGATTCCTCCTAATGCTATGTCATGCCTCTTTCTGTCCGCGTAGTGCAGCATCTCGACATAGCATGGACTCGACTCAACAAGTCGTTGGATGTCCCCAGCAGAAATATTGAGCCATGCTGCCTCTATAGCCGTCCATAACTGCAAGAGTTGCCGGTACAGCAGTTTGTGCATGAACTGACCTTTCGATTGTGGCCCGTAAATTTTCGATGGTATGCATATCGAGCGATGTGGATGGCCAATCTTCTCCAAAGCAGTCGCAAACAATAGTGGCGTGGTGACATAGCGCACTGTCATCCATAAAAATTACATCGTTGTTTGGTCACATGAAGTCCATGAATGACTGCAAAATAACTATTTCATGTCAATCACCCATATAAACACACCCGGAACGTATTTCCACAGGACTTGAAACGCCAACTCGTGCAAGCACTCGTTCTACCGAACCTCTGCAATTGTGATGTAATTCAACAAGGCGTGAATAGTGAAAACAAAAGACGGCTAGAACTAACCATGAATGCCTGTGTGCGTTACACCTGTAACGTTCGCCGATATGATCATGTTAGTGCTTCATATTCCCAGGTAGGGTGGCTGCGGGCGGACAAATTGCGTGGCTATCACACTCTATGTCTACTTCATCGAAACCTCGTCGCGCAAGCACCCCAGTACCTTGCTTTTTAAACACGTTTCATGCCATCTTAATCGAAACACGAGGTCACTCTTATTTGATATCCTAACTGTGTCCACTCACAAAACAAAAAATTTTGCAAACTTCTCAGTTGCCGCTGTCCGCCTCTGGAACAAACTGCCCCTTAACTTGCGCAAAATTCAATCCCCTGCTGCTTTTAACAAGAAGTTGAAGAATTTCCTATTATCATCCTCATAACGTTTTCCACAATAATAATGTACAAGGCCAATCCTCTCCTCTGTCAAACAGCAAAGCTAGTGTCTCCTATCTTCCTCCTTTCTCTTCTTCCTCTTCATCTATCTCTATTAGCCACGCAATCTTCTTTTCCTTTATATTTCCTTAATTATGTTTCATCGTGTATCTATTCTTGTCCTCCCTTCACCAACAGTCTCCCTTAACCTCCCTGCTGCTAGCCCTCCTATTTGAAATCTGTCTCTTTCACAGTGTCTAATTATAACAGTACTTACCATCTACGAATATAATCTCTATATGTATGTATTTTACCAAGCGTGCCTTTGTAATTGTTTATTTCACTTTTTGTACTAGATGTAGTTTAGCATGCCTAGTAAAACATATGAATGTAAGATAAGTAGAATGCCTGGTTAGATGTAAGAGAGGGCCTGATGGCCCTAATCTTGTCAGGTTAAATAAATTAATTATGGGGCCACCACCAACTTGCACAGCGCCTTGTTGACAACTTGGTCCATGGCACCGTGGGGTCTATGCCACACTCCAGCCCTATCATCAGCTCTTACCAGTTGCAAGTGAGACTCATCTGACCAGGCAACGCTTTTCCAACCGTCTACGGTCCAACCGGTATGGTCACGAACCCGGGAGACGCGCTGCAGGGTATGTCGTGCTGTTAGTAAAGACATTCCGTCGGTCGACTCTTGCCGTAGCCCATTAACGCCAAACTTCGTTGCACTGCCCTACCGTCCCACATTGATTTCTGCTGTTATTTCAAACAGTGCTACTTTCCTGTTAACAATGACAATTGTAGGCAAACGCCGTTGCTCGAAGGCCTTTGCGTTCTCGGTAGTGAGACGTAGTGCATGAAATTTAATACTCTCAGTACGCTCTTGACACTGTGGATCTCGGAATATTGAATTCCCTAATGATTTCCGGAACGAAATGACTCACGCGTCTAGCTCCAACTACCATTCCGTGTTCAAAGTTTGGTAATTCCTGTCGTGTGGCCAAAATCCCGTCGGAAACCTTTTCACATGAGTCACCAGACATTTTATACCCTGTGATATTACCGCCATCTGTATATGTGCATGTCGCTATCCAAAAACCTTTGGCACCAGTAGACTGTCATGCTGTTCTGCTTCTCACATCCTCTTTGCTTGTTCAGAGTGGGTTATATTCCACTGACGGTGCCAGAAACACACTGTGGTCATTCCAGAACCGAAACCTGGATCCCGATTGTTCCTTTTTTTTGTCGTTCAGGTGAAGTTTTTTCGTTACTTTTTTTTTTAAATTTGTTCTATCAAGCCTTAAAGCATGTCCTAACATAGTGTCCCTTTTTCTTGTCAGGGTTCCCCTCACCTTTCTTTCCTCGCCAATTCTATGGAGAACCTATTCATTTCTTATCAGTTCATCTATTTTTATCCTTAGCACCACGTCCTTAACGCTTCAATTCTATTCATGTCCGGTTTTCCCACAGCCCATGAATCACTTTCACGCAGTGCTATGCCCCAGACGTAGTTCTGAGAAATTTCTCTCTCAAATTAAGGCCAATGTTGATATTAACAGGCTTTTTTTGAACAGAATGCCCTTTTTGCCTGTGGTAATCTGCTTTCAGGTCCTGCTTTCGTCGACTGTTATGTGTTATTTTGTTTTGCTTCTAAGATAGTGGTATTCCTTTACTTCATCTACTTTGTGGTCACCAATGTTAGCGATAACTTTCTCGCTAACTTCAGTTCTGTTGCTCGTTATTTCGCCTATCTACTGTTTGCTCGCAATTCATATTATGCACTTAGAAGATAGGTTCTTGCATTCGGTACTTTTTTTAATCCTTCCTCGTTTTCACTGCTCACACCAGTGTCATCGCCGAATCTTATGACTTATATTCTTTCACTCTGAACTTTTTGAGCGTTTGTTATCTATCCATCGCTGCTTCTTAGATGTACAGAGTGAACAGTAGGAGAGAAAGACTATCTCTTTTAATCCGTGCACTTAGTTCTTGGTCTTCCATTCTTGTTGTTCCTTCGTGGTTCTTAAATACAGATTGCATATACCCATATTCCCTTATAGTTTAGACTTTTTTATTTTTTATATTTTTATTTTTTTTTTTACATTTTGAACAGCTTGCACAATATTACACTGTCGAACGCTTTTCTAGGTGGACAAATCCAGTGAATGGTGTTGATTTTCTTAGGTCTTCATTCCGTTACCAAGCGCAAGGTCGGAAATGCCTTTATGGAGCATTCACGTTTCCGAAAACCAATATGAAAGTCCGCATCAGAGATTTTCAATTCCTTTTTTTGTTCTTCCGTACATTATTCTTGCCACCATCTTGGATGCATGAGCTGATGGATGATTGTTCGATAATTCTCTCTCTTATCTGCCATCTTCGAAACTCTGTGGCTGATACTTTTCCGAAAGCCTGACGGTATGCCTCCGTCTCATGCACCAACTTGATGAGTCGTCTGGTTGCCATTTCTTCCAGTGATTGTATAAATGCTGAAAGAATGTTATTTAGCTGTTGTCTACCGCATCCTCTTCATCTTCCAAATTGACATCCATTCCTTCATCTGTCACGTCAACAGACAGTTCCTCCCCCTAGTCAATGCAATGTTTTCATCATCCGCTCTCTCCTCTACGTTTTGGGCTCTTAATGTAGATATATTTGCCGTTAATTTCACAGAACGTTGTGTTATCCTTATATTCTGAATCCGTTCTTCTTTTTCGATTTATCCACATTTTTCCTGCTGCCATTTCGCCTTGGCGTCCTTGAAATTCCTGCTTATTTTATATATGACATATATACTTCTATCTTTTCTGAGTATTTTGGTACTTTTTTTCTTACGTCGATGAGCTTGTTTCCCCTATGTTTCTTGGCAGTTACCTTTCTTGTACCCACATTTGTCCGTCCAACGTCTTTTCACCATCCGCTCTCTCCTCTACGTTTTGGGCTCTTATTGTAGACATATTTGCCGTTAATTTCACAAAACGTTCTTTCATACTTGCGCTGAGGAAGCGCTTTTTAGATATGTCCGTTTCTCCTCACCTGAACGGAACTGTGGTAATCATTATCGTAGTTCGTCAGCTTCAGATAATTTCATACGCTCATCATCATTTCTCAGTACTTCAGTATTCCACTTCTTTCCACGTTGATTCTTCCTGCCGATTTTCTTAAACTTCAGTATACTGTCCATTATTCCCAAACTGTATTCTGACTCTACATCTGCACCTGGGAACTCACTACAGTGGAATCTCTGACTGAAGATTACGTAATCCACCTGGTATCTCCCCACGTCTTGTGACTTCTGAACTGTGCATCCGCTGTCAGTAGCTGAAATTTACTGCAGAATTCTGTTTACCTTCCTCTTCTCTTATTCCTACTGATGAGCCGATATTCTATCACAGCATCGTCTTCACTTCCTTCCCATACCCCTACGGTTCATTCTGTCATGATTATTGGATTATCATTTCCAATTACTCACGGAATTACCGTTAAATATCCCGATCTTTTCACCTTCTTCTTGTGACGTCGGCATGTATAAGTGAACTACTATTGTTGTTGAGCCGGTCGCTGTGAGGCGCTTCAGTCTGGAGCCGCGCAACCGCTACGGTCTCAGGTTCGAATCCTGCCTAGCGCATGGATGTGTTTGGTGTCCTTAGGCTAGTTAGGTTTAAATATTTCTACGTTCTAGGGGACTGATGACCTCAGATATTAAGTCCCATAGTGCTCAGAGCCATTTGAACCATATTGTTGTTGATTCTGATGGGAATAATCTTATCAAACATCCTTATCAATGAACTGTTCACACTGACTTTCTCCCTGCCTCATCCTTATATCCGTATTGAATGCTGCTCCCATTACCCTGATTTCTGTTGTGGTTAATTTACCATATATTCGTTTGACCGGAAATCCTTATTTTAATATAAGTTGATACATAGAAGATTACAGCAACCGGCCACTTTTTACAGTGCTATTTATTCATTTAAACAGCACCGTTACCGGTTTTTAACCGACAGGTTCATCTTCAGACGGCTAGTTCACCTTTTACATTAGCTTTCGCTTTTTGTTTCCCCAACTGACGAAATTTTCTTGGGGTGGTGGTGCCCTACAACCAAAACAAGATGTGAGACAATGTCTTTGTATTTGTGCGTCACAACGATTTTAAGTGATGTAAAAAAATTATTAAAGGGAAGATGTTTTGGTTATTTCTACATCTTAAGTATCCGAAACATCTTCCCTTTAATAACTTGTTTACATCAGTTAAAATAGTTGTGAGTCACAATTACAGTTAAAAAGAAACTGTCCCACATCTTGTTTTGGTTGTAGGACACCACCACCCCAAGAAAATTTCGTCAGTTGAGGAAACAAAAAGCGAAAGCTAATGCAAAACGTGAACTAGCCGTCTGAAGATGAACCTGTCGATTCGAAACCGGTACGGCGCTGTGTAAATAAAGAAATAGCATTGTAAAAAGTGGCCGGTTGCTGTAATCTTCATTGTAAGAGACAACCTATATTTTGTGCACAAACACGGACCCAAAATGTCAGTTTTTGACAAAATAGCATCCTTATTTTCTTTCTGTTTTAATTTTTTGACACTTACGAGGTATATATTGAGATTTTGCATTTCCATTTTAAGATTTTCTAGCTTCGATACAACATTTAAAACTTCTGGCAGTCCACAATGCGACTTGTACAATGTTAGCCTACCGTTGGTTGTTCAGTCTTTTTCACATGGTTGCCCTCCTCCGTTCCCGGCTCCCCTTAGGGTCCCCTGTGTAGATCCGAATGGGGGATCTGTCTGTATTCGCCAATGGAGAGATCATCAGACACTTTTTGAGTTCCTTTCACATTCCTTCTTCTTCTCCTTCCCAGCTTAAGGATGAACCGGCTGGTAGTTACCCTAAAGCAGCTTAATAAGCTGTTGGACGGTAGGGCTGGGCCAGAAGGCAAGAAGCAGCGTTCAAAGTTGAAAATATAGATGATCTTTTATTTAAGTAAAAGACAACAAACTTATGACATCAGTGAAATAGCTTTTAAAAATAAGAAAGAAATTAAACAACTTGTCGAATATTAACGAGGATATGAGATTAACAGTTGACATCAGCAAAAGATGTTTTGAACAATTAAGAACCTAAGCAATTTTTCAAACATTAACAGGTATCTGAAGTCAGCCAAGCTGCACGTTAATAATCAAAATCTTAACATTTATAAAACTTTTCAATTGGCTTTTAAATATATCTTAAATGACTGCAGCAAATTTAGTAACTATAGTAACACAAGCAATGCGTCACGTCCTTTGGTGACATAAGTTCACAACTAGGAGAAGTTATTCAGATACTGTTCAACCGTCATCACCCACGGGTGTGCTGGTGGACCGGTCAGACTTCGTACAACGTGAACTACAAAAGACTAAGAACTAACCTTAGAAAACTAGTGACAATGAACTGATTTGAAAAATGTTACATGTGTATTACCACTTAAGAGCCAAAAAGAAATAAATAAAACACAAACATCTACCCAATAAGCGAATATGCTGATAAGCAACAAAGCACTTAACAACTGTGTAGCACTCTGATTACAGGAATGAGAAGACCAATAAGGCTTACGTGCCTCCAGAATTAACTGGCAAACAGCTACTTGTACTAATTATGCAGCAGGAACTGCTAACTTGCTCACACGGAAATAGCGTCCTGCAGTAATCTATGAGAGTAGCGTTTCATGCTTTTCTATCTTCAAGCTTCCATCCGTTACATACTAAACAAATGTGTTGCACGCCGTTACAGTGACGCGTGTAGTTTTGCAGTAGAAAGGTGTGTGACAGAAATGATTTTCGGTAGCGATTTGAGTCAACACCTTTGAACTGACCCTATTGAAAAATTATGACAGATGATGAAGCTTCGTCCTCAAATATATACCGTACGTCCAATTTAAGCACCATGTTAACATCCACATCTGTTTCTGAATCTACATAAATACACAGCAAATTATTGTAGAACGTATGGCGACAGACACATCGTATGAATGTTATCAGTTTTCTATCCCTTTTAAATTGTGTGTGGTGCGAGGGAAGAATGTGTGTGTATGGCTCTGTACACGCAGTACTTTCTGAGCTGTTTGTCGTCATCTCTACACTAGATTGGTGGAGGCATAATAGTATCACAGTCATCTTCGAATGCAGATTCTCTATATTTATCCAATACTGCTTCGCGAGAACAACGTCCTCTTTATGCTGAGGATTACCATTCAAGTTTGCTAAGAATTTATGTTACACTTCAGTACGGACTACACCCACATTTTACGATCCTAACAGCACGTCCTTAAATTGGTTCGTTGTCTGTTGGTATGCCGACTTGATAAGGACTCGAACACCGGATCCAAATTCTAGACTTGGTCACATTACCTACCGTCTTGCATGCATCGACCTTTGTAGATACACTGCACATTTACAGAACCCTTCGAACATATGTAATTCGTCCTTTCTTCTTTCCTAGCACTGATTTTACGTGATAGTCCCATTTCATTCCGCTTTTTAGTGTTACTAATAAATACTTAAACGATATGATGTGATGTGTTACTGATATTGCCGGCCGGTGTGGCTGTGCGGTTAAAGGCGCTTCAGTCTGGAACCGCGTGACCGCTACGGTCGCAGGTTCGAATCCTGCCTCGGGCATGGATGTGTGTGATGTCCTTAGGTTAGTTAGGTTTAATTAGTTCTAAGTTCTAGGCGACTGATGACCTCAGAAGTTAAGTCTCATAGTGCTCAGAGCCATTTGAACCATTTTTTTTTTGTTACTGATATTGTAAACAGATGTTAAACGGTTGTTTCTATTTGTTACAGGCACTATCTTGCATTTATCCACAATTAAAGAAGGCTGCCATTCATTAAAACCGAACTGAAATTTTGTTAGTGGTGCTGTTTATTAAAAGTATAATCAATAATTACATAAAGAGTGTTAAAAATAGGAAAACAGGACACAGAAACACAAATATTAAAGACATAAAGCTGCTGGAGAAGTGGACAGTTGAAACTCATACGAGTAAATTATGTTTGCAGACGAGTCGCAGTGTGCGTCAGACTTGCTAAAGCAGATGCTTTTGGTTGCTTATAACGCTTTACTTTCCCGAGGACAAATGCCGCGGTTGCAGAACAACACGAGTAATTCCTCACAGCCACTAGTGCCCGTATTGTATCGTCTCGATAAACAGACGCACCCCCGGGAGATTTATTGCCGGGCCCTAACGAGCTTCTTCCTGGAAATGTCCTGGAGCAGCGATCCACTGCACGTCGTTCTCTGGAACAAGGCTCCCCAGATCGGGGTCGCGGGGCAAGTGCCAGCCAGATGCGGCCGCAGCCAACGACCTCGCCCAGGCAGCCGGGAATTGTCTACCGAGAAGAGACTCGTCACCGAGGAAACGTTACTTAACAGCATTTGGCGTGCCCTGTGAGAAATAAAAAAAATTGTCCCGCACTGACCCACAAAACGTCACAACAAACTGAATTTCTATTGCTTTCCTTTCGCTGAAAGAAGTCTACGATTTAAAATATTTCATTTAACCCGTTCCTCACATTCCTCACAGAGTAGAGGATACGAAGGCACTTCGTTACATTTGATGCCCGACTGTTTCTTTTCGTGTTTGGCTCTTCGGGGAAGTCGGGTATGGATCCGCTGCATCATAGAGCTCTCTCTCTCTCTCTCTCTCTCTCTCTCTCTCTCTCTCACACACACACACACACACACACACACGCAGAGAGAGAGAGAGATATTCGTGGAAGTCGGGTATCTTTCGATTGTTTTCCTGCTGTTCTTCTCCTTTTTTTATCTTGTGCTAAAACTATCACCTACTCGTAACAGTTACACCTAATAACGGCTATAAGCTGTTCTGCACATCCTAGTCTTCGTGTTCCTCTACCGTCTTCCCATTTTACAACTCCCTCCAGCACTACGTTCGCTATTCGTGGTTGACGTAGCGTGTATACCACTACTCTGTCCTTCTTCTGGTAGATATCTCTACTTATCTGCTTTTTTTAGACTTTTCCCTTTCATACTTCAGTTATAATCATCTTTAATAGGAAACATACTGCAAGAATGGAAAACGAAGTGCAGCGGTCAATATTGCTTGTTGTGCTTTTCTGTCCGAAGATTGGTTTGACGCAGCTCTCCACGCCGCTCTGTATTGCGTAAGTCTTTTTTTCTCCGATTAACTACTACAGCCTGGTTAGTGCGCTCGTCCCTTTGTCTCCCTTTCCAATTTTTGCCCCCCCCCCCCCCCCGACTGCTAATATTAATTCCTTGCTACCTCAGAGTGTGTTCTATCAAAAATGTGTGTGTGAAATCTTATGGGACTTAACTGCTAAGGTCATCAGTCCTTAAGTTACACCCCACTTAACCTAAATTATCCTAAGGACAGACACACACACACACACACACACACACACACCCATGCCCGAGGGAGGACTCGAACCTACGCCGGGACCAGCCGCACAGTCCATGACTGCAGCGCCTAGACCGCTCGGCTATTCCTGTGTTCTATCAAGTGATCCCTTCTTTGTCAAGTTATTCCACAAATTTATTTTCTCTCCAGTTATATTCAGTGCCTCTGTAGTTTGTCTTGACGAAAAGCCGCCGATCTTCAAAAGAACATTGATTATATTGATACAAAGAAATCAATAAAATTCCTGTGGTCAGGACAAACATACAGTTAAATCATGTTGTTCCGTAGCATCCATTACGAAACACTTCCAGTTTCATTTTCTTTGGATTTCTAATGGTCTGCGTTCCACTTCTACACAATGCTGTGCTGCAGGTGTGCACTTCAGGCCTGCCGCTGTGGGCGAGCGGTTCTAGGCACTTCAGTCTGGAACCGCGCGATCGCTACGGTCGCAGGTTCGAATCCTGTCTTGGGGATGGATATATGTGATTTCCTTAGGTTAGTTAGGTTTAAATAGTTGTAAGTTCTAGGAGACTGATGACCTCCGATGTTAAGTCCCGTAGTGCTCAGTGCCATTTGAACCATTTTTGTGCACTTCAATAACTTTTTCTC
The DNA here is from genome assembly GCF_021461385.2 of Schistocerca piceifrons. Classification (NCBI taxonomy): domain Eukaryota; kingdom Metazoa; phylum Arthropoda; class Insecta; order Orthoptera; family Acrididae; genus Schistocerca; species Schistocerca piceifrons. Next base: position 444,416,133 of record NC_060142.1, on the reverse strand, counting down.
ATTTCCAGGCCAATACTTGCTGTCAGCAAAGTTCTTTTACTCAAGAAAGCTTTCTTTGCTTGTGGCAATCTACTTTTAATACCTAAATTGCTGCAGCTACCCTGCGTAACCTTATTTTCTAGGTGTCAGACTTGGTGGTTTAGTGGCAACTCTGCTCCGGTGGTCCTAGCGGTCAGTCACTGGATGCGCTACAGCCAGTGCCGTCTGGCGTAGCGTCCTTTTCGCAGTAGCGGTACGCGAAAATTTGTCGTCCTACTTTCCTAAGTATGTGAAGAAATATAAACAACAATGGAAACCCGCTGCTGGAGGAATACTGTGAAACTGGAATTCGCAAGGGCAACGAGTGGCCAACTGTTCTAGAAATTCAGACATTGGTACCCGCCTCCATGAATCTAACGAGATATCAAGTAGACAATGACCAATTTAATACTGACGATTCGATCAAATAACTTAGTGTACCGGCGCGTAATTCGTGAACAAAGAACGGCACTTACACCTTCGAACTGCGCAGTCGGCGTGGGACGGCAGCCAGGATTCGAAAAACAATCGACACTGGACGACACCAAGTAAACGAATGATAATAATACAGAAGTTCTGGGTTCTCAGCCCAAACGCCACAGGAGGGGTGACAATAATCCTCGTGGACAATGCGATGAACCTAAATGTGCTTCTAGGCGCTACAGTCTGGAACCGCGCGACCGCTACGATCGCAGGTTGGAATCCGCCTCGGGCATGGATGTGTGTGATGTCCTTAGGTTAGTTAGGTTTAAGTAGTTCTAAGTTCTAGGGGACTGATGGCCTCAGAAGTTAGGTCCCATAGTGCTCAGAGCCATTTGAACTAAATGTGCTTCGAACTATGAGAGTAAAACAGATGGCAGCAAAAGTTTCCCTGACATGGTACGCAAAGGTGCCTAAACAAATAACCACGTCGGTACCGAGTTCGAACGGTCACTTACTACTTGTTGACGAAGCATACACAGTGTCTGGAAGGAGAGGCAATACACACGATTGGCCGAAAAGAAACTGTTGAGAAGATGCAAAATTTCTGACGTTTAATGGGGTGAGGCAGAATTCTAGGAGACTTCGTGCTGAATAGATAGGCACTGCATCTCAAGTGGACACTTGGGGCCTAAGGCACTGCTGTCGCTGCGCGTCAGGGATTAACTTCCGGAAACCGCAACTTCAGATTGAGCCGAGCGGGCCGTGGAAACCACGCCGGAATTGCCACCCAACTTGTGTAAATCCTTCTTGCCGCAACTCCATAACAGGCACAGGATGTTCCCGGAATCTGCAACTTCGTCTGAGAGCCTTTCAGCCACCATCCAACAGTCAGTTGCGCCAGCTTTGTATACGAAATAAAATTCAGATTCTGATACAGGATCGAGGGGCAATCTTCAGCAGTCATGTTGCAAAATAAATTTAGCAAATGATTAGAACAACGAGCCCAATACGACGGGATACACATTAGTACAGACATAGCTTTTAGCAGTGCTTCTTGATTATTGCAACCACTGTGAGGTACCAGGCGCGTTGTGGCGCTCTGGAAATACACTCCTGGCAATGGAAAAAAGAACACATTGACACCGGTGTGTCAGACCCACCATACTTGCTCCGGACACTGCGAGAGGGCTGTACAAGCAATGATCACACGCATGGCACAGCGGACACACCAGAAACCGCGGTGTTGGCCGTCGAATGGCGCTAGCTGCGCAGCATTTGTGCACCGCCGCCGTCAGTGTCAGCCAGTTTGCCGTGGCATACGGAGCTCCATCGCAGTCTTTAACACTGGCAGCATGCCGCGACAGCGTGCACGTGAACCGTATGTGCAGTTGACGGACTTTAAGCGAGGGCGTATAGTGGGCATGCAGGAGGCCGAGTGGACGTACCGCCGAATTGCTCAACACGTGGGGCGTGAGGTCTCCACAGTACATCGATGTTATCGCCAGTGGTCGGCGGAAGGTGCACGTGCCCGTCGACCTGGGACCGGACCGCAGCGACGCACGGATGCACGCCAAGACCGTAGGATCCTACGCAGTGCCGTAGGGGACCGCACCGCCACTTCCCAGCAAATTAGGGACACTGTTGCTCCTGGGGTATCGGCGAGGACCATTCGCAACCGTCTCCATGAAGCTGGGCTACGGTCCCGCACACCGTTAGGCCGTCTTCCGCTCACGCCCCAACATCGTGCAGCCCACCTCCAGTGGTGTCGCGACAGGCGTGAATGGAGGGACGAATGGAGACGTGTCGTCTTCAGCGATGAGAGTCGCTTCTGCCTTGGTGCCAATGATGGTCGTATGCGTGTTTGGCGCCGTGCAGGTGAGCGCCACAATCAGGACTGCATACGACCGAGGCACACAGGGCCAACACCCGGCATCATGGTGTGGGGAGCGATCTCCTACACTGGCCGTACACCACTGGTGATCGTCGAGGGGACACTGAATAGTGCACGGTACATCCAAACCGTCATCGAACCCATCGTTCTACCATTCCTAGACCGGCAAGGGAACTTGCTGTTCCAACAGGACAATGCACGTCCGCATGTATCCTGTGCCACCCAACGTGCTCTAGAAGGTGTAAGTCAACTACCCTGGCCAGCAAGATCTCCGGATCTGTCCCCCATTGAGCATGTTTGGGACTGGATGAAGCGTCGTCTCACGCGGTCTGCACGTCCAGCACGAACGCTGGTCCAACTGAGGCGCCAGGTGGAAATGGCATGGCAAGCCGTTCCACAGGACTACATCCAGCATCTCTACGATCGTCTCCATGGGAGAATAGCAGCCTGCATTGCTGCGAAAGGTGGATATACACTGTACTAGTGCCGACATTGTGCATGCTCTGTTGCCTGTGTCTATGTGCCTGTGGTTCTGTCAGTGTGATCATGTGATGTATCTGACCCCAGGAATGTGTCAATAAAGTTTCCCCTTCCTGGGACAATGAATTCACGGTGTTCTTATTTCAATTTCCAGGAGTGTATTATATGTACGGAGTTGGGGTACACATTTCACAGTTCGTATAGAAATTAATAGTAGCCAGATGAATCTGATACCTCAAAAGAAACATGTACATTACTATTATTTGCACGACGATTCTGCTGGTGTAATCAGATTTTCAATATCTTCTTAGTTTCAAGTTTAATATCTAACTGTAAATTAGACAAGTAACAGCCAGAAACGAATTTCCAAATCATAAATGCTTCATCTGATTTTGTCGATCGCTGTATCTTTAGAAAACTATTAGTGTACACCTAAATTGGTATGAATGACAGGCATGTAGCCTAACTTGTATAGTACATGAGTTATCGATTACTATCGATCGCGTGTGGCCATAAGCACTCCACAATCACACGAAAAAACGGTAGCAGCATGCTTATAAATATACTTATTCATCTACGTCTTTGTTTATATCCGATATGTACTGTTCATGAAAAAATTGGTTAAATATTTATTGTGTTTTAGAAAGCACAGGGACATTAGGCTACTGGCCTACCTTTTGTTATATTCCTTTGATATATGTCTATTTAATTTGTTTATGTATCTAATAATGTGTGTTAGAGCGTGTTTATGGACCAGCCGTAGGAATATTTATTTAATTTCAAGTTATTTAAATGAAACTCCAGCATTTCGTATTTTCCATTATGTTTGTGAGTGGGCGTTGGCTTGACGACAGGGCGGGAGCGCTCTAGCCAATCACAGCTATCGTCTCCGGGGAAGACACGAGGCAGTTAGGAGCAGTGCGATAGTTCGGGGGAGTACAGCACACGACACGAGAAGTGCTGGACGCGACGGCGCGACGGACGAGTAATCGGCGGAAGAACTTGGAGAGTGGAGTGGCTTGTGCGTGGTCGCGAGAAACAGAAATACTTCGGAGTGTCGCCTTGTGAACTTGTGAGATTTCCGTGGTTTCCACAGTGAATACGTAGTACGCATTCGGAAGTGAATATTTCGCGAGCTATGTTGTTGTTCATAACTAATTACGTGAAGTAGGGATCTATTGTTTCCCTGTTATTTAACTTATATTTTATTTAATTACTGGACCATCGACACCAGTAAGTGGTTGGCAAAAATATACCGCATTCTCAAAAGTACTTCTACTGCGGTACTCATCATTTAGAGTCGTTAAGATTGTACCTGCAGATTTTATTTAATTGCAATCTTTCATTTATAAATTTATATGTTACATTCATAATTCGCAATTGCCGAGTGATAGAAACCTTCGACCATCCGATTCATGTGTGTACTGTTATAGTATACTGTAGACTCAGCAGTATTTGGCCTGTAATGCGGCAACTACGTATCCCAACCCCTAGACAACGAAACCAGCCTAAACGTTTAATATTGCATCTCTGAGTCTGAGGGTGCATACTTATTTGAAAGCCCGCACCACTGCCAACGTTTGGAAACGGCTGCTGCTGTCTTCTACGGCGCTGTCATTTGTGCCTGTGGAGCTACTCCCTATGATGAAAATCAAGAAAATTCAATGTGCAAGACTGCCACTGCGAACGCGAACTCCTGCTCATGCTTTCTACAACTGATTTGTCTTCACTGGAAGTACGAGAGAAATTTGCGTACGGTCCAGCAGTTAAACGCGGCGGTGGTCCTGTGTGGGGTCTGGAATCGAATGCTGGACACCGGACGCTCACAGAGAGGGAAATGTGATAAATTAACATTTAAATCGAGTGACACAGTTGGGACCGAGCCCTGTCCTCTCTCCCCGGTGCAATTTTGTTCATCAGTCCACTCCTCCCCTAACTGCCAATCTTCCGCTGGCGGCTGCAAATTCACCCCTGCGATGACGTCATTCAGCACAGCAATATGCACCATTAACCCTATAATTCGGAATTGTTGCAGCATTAAATCGCTCAAATCGTGGCGGACCTCAAAGCTACAGGGTTTAGTGCGACATGGCTGCAGTATGAGTACGTTACCGAGATTTAATCATACACACGGGGATATTTCCTGGTATTCGTTGGTAACGTTGAGAACGGTCCAGTATATTTTACGCCTCTACTTTCGGGTTCTCCAGCTCTATCTGATCCCTAATGATGCCACTCTTAGTCGGTCTTTATCAATACTTTCCTTAAGTTCTTCAGGAATTAAGTGATTATTGCATCAGTTGATTGTAATACATTCAAAACATTTCCTGGCAGATCTAGAAACAGTAAGTAGAGCCATAAACTGGCGAAACTAAAAAGAAATACGTGTTAATCGAACATATCCTATCAATCTTTGTCTTGTCGATAACATGATACTGTGTTTCTCTAGTACAGATAAAGTCCAATACCTAACGGAACATTAATTGGCCAAATCGGAAAGAAGACCTGAATATCACTAATATAAGGTATTGAAAATCTAGTGAAAACACTTGAATTAATACTCATTTACCAAAAAGTCCTCACCTGGTTCGAAGTTTTCAGATGTAGTAGAGCATATCTCCGGCTTAAGTTTGATTTGGTTTAATCGCTTTACCATATACAGTCTCACTACAGCTGCAATGTTACACATTCATACTTATGTATATCACGGACTTTTATTGTAACTAAAAAGTCTTATGGCTTGCACTGTAGTCCATTCAGTCCTTCGTCTTACAATTTTGTGTCAGTCTTTCGCTCTCATGAGAGGTTCATGTCTTATTTACAACAACTTATTTTGTTATTTTGCACACTTTTATGTAGGACTACTGTAATTTAGTAGCCATCCATGTTTGCATTGCGCTTCATACGTTCTTGGTAACATGGGTTTTCCAGAGATTAAGTTTTCAAATTTTTCTTTCTTCTTTTGGATAAACGTGTTTGGCCGGAGGTATAATGGAATCATGGCAGAACTGTAACAGTCGTCCGACAGGCAGGCAGGCCATGACTGTGGTCAGTAGCGCTAAAGCAATGGCGGTAAGTGGAGGCCTCATTCTTCCCCCCCACCAACTGCGAGGTTCCCTCTGTGATAAACTACCTTACTGCACAAAACAAAGCGCCAATGGAAATTCATCGCTAGCTGTGTCAGGTATACGGGCCGAAGGCCATGAGCAAACAGGTGATGCGTCGTTGGTGCAGGTAATTTTGCCAAGGTCGTCACAGTGTCCGTGTTGAAGTGTGACGAGGGCTGTTTTATCATTGACCGTACAATCCTGATTTTGCCCCTAGAGATTTCCATCTTTTCTTGCCTGTCGAGAAATTCCATCCTCAGATCAGCATTTTCGTAATGACCGAGAGCTGAAGACGACTCTCACATGTTAGTTTATTCGGAGGCGGCAGACCTCTACGACACAGGAATATAAAATGTCATCCTATGATATGACAAGCCTCTTAGTTCTACTGGTGACTACGTCGAAAAATGGTTCATATACTTCTATATATGTTGCCAAAATTTTTTTTGCTGCAGCCCTCCAACTTCAATGTCTATTTTTTAAAATAAAATTCTGATAAATTCCCATGTAGGACTACCTATAATTTATTTGTCTTCTTATTTAAAAGTGTTTTGCACGTTATACGAGGTGTGACAATAAAGTAACGAGACTGATTTTCTTTGCAGGATGTGGCAACCCTGCAGGCTTGCGTAGGCACAATATCTTTGACCTTGGTCTGTAAGCTGCTTCTAGTCCAAGTGGCACATCGATGCAACTGCTCAGTCGTGAGTTGTGCTGTAATAAGTTAACACGTCTTCGTGTCTCTTGTCACGGAAATGAAACTACATAATATTGCGCAATGGTATGTCATTTCTTTTTCCGTTAAATTGGCTGAAAACGCGACGACAACTTACAGTAAGCCTCCGAAGGCTTTTGGAGAGGAAGTTATGTCAAGAGTTCAATTTTTTTCGTTGGCATAAAATGTTTAGTGAATGCAGCTCGCATGTCAAAGTCGAAAATGAAATGGATGCTTGTGTGCTTCTTTGATTCCAAGGGAATTGTTAATAAAGAGTGGGTGCCTCCTGGACAAACAGTTAACCATTATTACTACAAAGAAATTTTAGAAAGACTTCGTAAAAGAGTTCTTCGTGTCCGTGCCAGTATTGCTGACAGTTGTATTCTGCATCACGATAATTCGCCATCCCATACTGCTCTGCCAGTATAGCAATTTCTAACCTCAGAACAAATTTCAGTACTACCACAGCCACCTTATTCACCAGATATCACTCTGTGCGATTTTTTTCTATTTCTAAGAGTCAAAGCGGCGGTCAAGGGTCACAATTTTCAAACAACACAAGATGTCCAAAAAGCTGTGACGAGAGTCTTGGAGGATATTACAGGAGATGAGTTCCAGAAATGTTACCATCAATGGCAGAAGCGCTGGAAAAAGTGTGTGCAATCAGAAGGGAACTACTTTGAAGGAGACAACACTAAACTTGACTAAAACGGTAAGCAACAGTTTTTTCACACCAGTCTCATTACTTTATTGTCGCACCTCGTATAACGTTGACTATGAACAGTTGTCTATAAAATTCCCTTTTATAGATTGGCTCATGTTGTTATAAACAAACATCGTTTTGAGGTAGCAGCCTTATTTGAAAGTAGCAGTTTACTTCCTGGCGTAAGTGTGACAGCGTTAAGTGTCGTATTAATAGTTTGTTATTAATATAAAATGCAAATTAAGAGGCCGGTCGCGGTGGTATCGCGGTTCTAGGCGCGCAGTCCGGAACCGTGCGACTGCTACGGTCGCAGGTTCGAATCCTGCCTCGGGCATGGATGTGTGTGATGTCCTTAGGTTAGTTAGGTTTAAGTAGTTCTAAGTTCTAGGGGACTGATAACCACAGCAGTTGAGTCCCATAGTGCTCAGAGCCATTTGAACCATTTTTTTGCATTTAAGATATTTTTTAATGTATTCCTTCGCACATTTCAGGTCCCTGCAGGTTCTCCTTGATGGGCGCTATGCAGTTAACGAAAATGGATCAGCGCAAAGCGACACATCATAGGAATGTTCTGCAGTGCAGTGCAGCTGTTGTGTGGTAGCTGCGTCACTGGAGAAAAGCTAAGACGCGTTGGAGTGAGACTGTTCCATGTTTTTGTGATTTCTGTGTATCAGACAAGACAATAACTGAACCGAAGCAAGAATTAAGTCCCTTAAGGACAACTTGAGAGTGATATGAAAGAACTAGAGACCTTAAAGGGACAAAAGGATAAGGAGATGTGGTAAGTGGTTGTAGGAAACGAGTTACAGAACGGGAAACAGTATCTGGCAGTTTTGTCATAGTGTGGAGAAGCAAGCAAGGTGGATAGCTGTCGGCAGGTGCGAGCCGACACCGGCAGAGAGCGGCGTCACCCCACCCTTCCCGCATTCTGCGCTGTTAAGCAGAGCAGACGACCTATTGTCTGGGGGGCGTAGCCATACGCTTACGCAACAGGCTACTGATGCTGATAGTTAAAGATCGTTTAATTTTTTTACTAAAATGGTTCAGAAGCTTGTAAATAAAATCAATCCTGAGTGTTAATGACCTTAGATCAAACGTTTCCACAAAACTTGATCTTCTAAACAATTTTCACGTCTGCTGAATTCTGAAGATCCAGAGCTGAAACATTCATAGGATATGCAGTATAGTGTAAACCCACTGTACAGTAGTTTTTGCCACCAGACAGTTCTGAAGCGTCTTACAAACAGTGTCTCAGATTTTCCCAGTTTAATTCGTATTACAAATGACGTAGAAACCGTTTTACTTCAAGAAATGTGCAGTGCCGCGCCTACTTTTCTACACGACTCGGTCCATGTGTGCGATGTTTTATTATTTCCTGTTGTCAACGAAGCACCGAAATTTATAGAAGGCTGGGAGCCCATTTAAGAAGCTATTAATTACGATATGTGAAAGAAATGCGCACCTTGTGGCATACAAAACACTAACGAACTCTTTTGGAAGACGTGCCCAAAGATCGACGTTGTTAAAGTTGCCTCATAGTGTGCTTGCCTGTGTTTCAGTTATGGTAACACTGGAAGAATCAGGTCCTTTAAGAGACTAGGATTTTTTGCAGGTTGCTTCACTGAAAACCTACTGAAGAAGATCCTTAATCTCAGTTTTGCTTGTCCTGAAACGTCAGTGAAGGATGTGGTCAAGTATAAGAAAAGTATAACTAAGAGAAGACCAAATGTATGATTCTACTGTCTCTCAAAGAGAAAAATATACATTACTTTTTGTACCCGTGTATTTCCTCAACGTGTTTCACAAGGTATCAAGGGTTTCTCGAAATGTTACATCCGCTGAAATTTGAAGCTACATAATTATAATAATAGCAGTAGAGGTGCTCTAGCATAAAAACAAAGGATGGAAGTTTCTATAGGATTAAGTTCAATATTCTTCAAGTTACTAAAGAAACGCTCGATTTTAATTTAGAATTTGATAAACTAGTAGATGCTCTGCCCTTTAGAATTACTTTATGTTTTAAATAATACGGCACCATATTCGGACTATGAAACGATAGACATGTATCCAATTGCAGAGAATTTAAGTTACTGCTGACGGACACAGAAAGCACAGTTCGGAGACAGTTGCTACTCAAAGTTGTATGTAAAAAAAGCGTACAAATTGTAAGTACTGGAGTGGAGAATCAGAATTTAAATAGGAATTTCCATAAGCACGTGTCTGTTGCAGCGAATATTAGGAAGTTGACGCCGTCCCAATTGGGAATGGTTGTCAGAAATTTAATGCAGCAAGAACAGCGGTTTTTAGGCACGTAGTTAGGTGCGCTGGCTGTTCGAAAGCGAGTGTTCAGTTCGCCGTCCTCATCTTGGATGTAAAGATGTATACACAGACCATTCATTTTAATGTGACCACCGTCTTTGTTCGACGTCAACGTGCAATAACCATTCACGGACGACAGGTGGCAGTTCTTGCAGTGGACGGTACGTAAAGCGTGTCGAGGAACGCGTAAAACAGTGCAGTCATTGTCGTAATGCCGAAACGGAGCTATTTATCTGACGTTCAAAAGGGAATTATTATTGGCTTTCGGGCTAGGGGTGGAAATATTTCAGAAACGGTTATTTTTTTATGGGCTTCTGTAATTAAAGTATACTGTGCATGCAAAATTGGTGCTATTCAAAATTGGCGCGAAAGCAACTGTGGTGCATAACGGGCCATAGATGACAGGTGTGAACGACGGCTGTAGAGACAAGTGCGAGGGAATAAACGTGCAACTGTTGAGCATCTGACCACCCAGATGAGCCAAGGAGCTACCAACAGTGTCTCCTCAACGACTATTCAGCGAACGTTGCTGCGTACGGGACTGTACAGAAGGCACCTGGTTCATGTACTCATGCTGACTGCCGTTCGTCGTCGAAAAAGGCTGGAAATTGCTCGCCAGTATCACAACTGGACGTCCACTGAATCATGTTTTATTGTCCTCCAGACAGCCTGCAACCATCGTCGGAAAGGTTCAGGCCCAAGGGGGGAGTGTTATAGTCTCGGAAATGTTTTCGTGGCATTCCCTGGGTGATATCGCCATTCTGAAAGACGCAGTGGATCAACACAGCTATCCTTGTGGACCATAACCACCCCTACACACCGTTTTCTTTTCTCGGCGCTTTGTCATCTACCAGCAGGAAAATAAAACGTGTCACACAGCTCATAGTGTATGAGAGTGGTCCGAAGAGCACCAGGACGAATTTACTCTAGTCCCCTTGAAACGTCCCCTTTGAACAATTTATACAGGACTGTGCTTAAACTGACACACAATATTTTGTTAGCGCAACGCAATCTGACTTTCAAAAATCCCTACAAAAGAATGGCCCTGACTAACATTAAACTATACCTTTCACAAATCACTTACCTCACAAAAATCTTCGCTGCTCAAGCTACTGCAATACAGTGAGCACCACTACTGCCAGCTAAATAAAAGATTCAAACTATGGAAGGCACTAACTACTGATAGGGATAGTTAGCAAATGAAAGATATTAGTAGAGAACAAACAATGTATTTACCTTGATATCATCATATATAAATATAGCAGTTCATGACAAATTACAAATCTCCGCCATCTCTCTCCCCACATCCACCACTGCTGGCGGCTCACCTCCAACCGCGCAACGCTACGCGCTGTTCACAGCCAGCTGCCTAACACTACAATGGCGAGTATTACAACAATGCAAAGCAGCCACAGACTGCACACAGCACAGCCAGTGATTTTCGTACAGAGGTGGCGTTACCAATAAAAAAACCTAAACAGCCTACTTACACCCTGACTACGAAACTCCACGGATTTAAACCTAATGAAGAATCTATGAGATCACCTCGTCCAGGCTGTATGCGCCATGGACGCTCAACGCAGAAACCTAGCACAGCTCGCCACGTCACTGGTGCTGGCGTAGCTCCTCATTCCTGTGGGTTCGTTCCCGAATCTCACTGATCTTCTTCTTCCACATCTCGCAGCGGTCCATCCTGCAAAATACGGTTATTCAGGCTTTTGGTAGGTGGTAGCATTAAGGGGGGACGTTTATGAAAAACACACTCTATTTCCAAAATGCACCAAATTCACAGTTTTGGAGATATGTCAAAGAAATTTTGTACTACTCTTTACATGAAAGTAACACATTTACATATAAAAGCCTCTGATTATATATACTCAACTTTTTTTAATATGATTTGAAGTTTTATTTTCAAAAAATAGTGTCTGTTCCTTTTTCTCAGAAAATATTCAAACGATTTCTACAAAAATTTCTCTGTTTCATCTCTTTATAAGTTGTAGGCTTCTCTCATGAGGTTAATGGAATAGGTCAGATACGAGAAATTTCGTAATTTTTTAATTATAATTCCACAAGTACAATTTAAATTCATGCAAAATTCAAAGCACTTTGCGCCATATCTCTGCTTGTAATCAGAATTTCAAAATTTTCTCTTGAGACAAAGTTTATTAGGTTTACAGAAACATGTGTGCAAAATGTCATAATTCTAGCATTCATACACTCCTGGAAATGGAAAAAAGAACACATTGACACCGGTGTGTCAGACCCACCTTACTTGCTCCGGACACTGCGAGAGGGCTGTACAAGCAATGATCACACGCACGGCACAGCGGACACACCAGGAACCGCGGTGTTGGCCGTCGAATGGCGCTAGCTGCGCAGCATTTGTGCACCGCCGCCGTCAGTGTCAGCCAGTTTGCCGTGGCATACGGAGCTCCATCGCAGTCTTTAACACTGGTAGCATGCCGCGACAGCGTGGACGTGAACCGTATGTGCAGTTGACGGACTTTGAGCGAGGGCGTATAGTGGGCATGCGGGAGGCCGGGTGGACGTACCGCCGAATTGCTCAACACGTGGGGCGTGAGGTCTCCACAGTACATCGATGTTGTCGCCAGTGGTCGGCGGAAGGTGCACGTGCCCGTCGACCTGGGACCGGACCGCAGCGACGCACGGATGCACGCCAAGACCGTAAGATCCTACGCAGTGCCGTAGGGGACCGCACCGCCACTTCCCAGCAAATTAGGGACACTGTTGCTCCTGGGGTATCGGCGAGGACCATTCGCAACCGTCTCCATGAAGCTGGGCTACGGTCCCGCACACCCTTAGGCCGTCTTCCGCTCACGCCCCAACATCGTGCAGCCCGCCTCCAGTGGTGTCGCGACAGGCGTGAATGGAGGGACGAATGGAGACGTGTCGTCTTCAGCGATGAGAGTCGCTTCTGCCTTGGTGCCAATGATGGTCGTATGCGTGTTTGGCGCCGTGCAGGTGAGCGCCACAATCAGGACTGCATACGACCGAGGCACACAGGGCCAACACCCGGCATCATGGTGTGGGGAGCGATCTCCTACACTGACCGTACACCACTGGTGATCGTCGAGGGGACACTGAATAGTGCACGGTACATCCAAACCGTCATCGAACCCATCGTTCTACCATTCCTAGACCGGCAAGGGAACTTGCTGTTCCAACAGGACAATGCACGTCCGCATGTATCCCGTGCCACCCAACGTGCTCTAGAAGGTGTAAGTCAACTACCCTGGCCAGCAAGATCTCCGGATCTGTCCCCCATTGAGCATGTTTGGGACTGGATGAAGCGTCGTCTCACGCGGTCTGCACGTCCAGCACGAACGCTGGTCCAACTGAGGCGCCAGGTGGAAATGGCATGGCAAGCCGTTCCACAGGACTACATCCAGCATCTCTACGATCGTCTCCATGGGAGAATAGCAGCCTGCATTGCTGCGAAAGGTGGATATACACTGTACTAGTGCCGACATTGTGCATGCTCTGTTGCCTGTGTCTATGTGCCTGTGGTTCTGTCAGTGTGATCATGTGATGTATCTGACCCCAGGAATGTGTCAATAAAGTTTCCCCTTCCTGGGACAATGAATTCACGGTGTTCTTATTTCAATTTCCAGGAGTGTAGAATCTGAGGAAAAGGTACATAAACTTTAAAAAACAAACTTTTCAGGAAATGCAATTTAAAGTTCAACCTAACTTTTTTCCTTATGTTACTTCTTCAGAAGGCACCACATTTGTACTCTGGGTCATCTTTACCATCAAGGCTTCTCGTCTTGTTTCTTATTGTCTTTTTTCTTTCCTTTACCAGAGAGGTCACAGTACGTAGTGATAAACTGTAAATCATCGAGTAGAACGGAACATATCTGGCGTTCCGCAAGGTAGTGTCATAGGCCCTCTGCTGTTCGTGATTTATATAAATGATCTAGCTGAGCAGCCTCCTTAGATTGCTTGGAGATGACGCTGTAATTTACCGTCTAGTAAAATCACCAGACGATCAATTCCAATTACAAAATGATCTAGAGAGAATTTATGTATGGTGCGAAATGCGGCAATTGGCATTAAACAAAGAAAAGTTCCAGGTCATCCACATGGGTACTGAAAGAAAACCGATAAATTTTTGGTATACGATAAATCGCACGAATCTAAGGGCTGTCAATTCGACTAAATACCTAGTAATTACAATCACGAGCAACTTAAATTGGAAAGCCGACACAGATAATATTATGGGGAAGGAGAAACAAAGACTGCGCATTGTTGGCAGAACACTTAGAAGATGCGACAAATCCATTAAAGAGACAGCCTACATTACACTTGTCCGTCCTCTGCTGGAATACTGCTGCGCGGTATGGGATCCTTACCAGGTAGGACTGACGGAGGACATCGAAAGAGTGCAAAGAAGGGCAGCTCGTTTCGTGTTATCGCGCAATAGCGGTGAGAGTGTTACTGATATTATACGCTAGTTGGGGTGACAGTCACTGAAACAACAGCTGTTTTCTTAGTGGCGAGATCTATTTACGAAATTTCAATCACCAACTTTCTCTTCCGAATGCATAAATATTTTGTTGACACCCACCTACGTAGGGAGAAATGATCATCATAATAAAATAAGAGAAATCAGAGCTCGAACGGAAAGATTTAGCTGTTCCTTTTTCCCAAGCGCCATTCAAGAGTGTAATGGTAGAGAAGTAGTATGGAAATGGTTCAATGAACCCTCTGCCAGGCACTGAAGTGTGAATTGCAGACTAACGATGTAGATGTAGATGTAGACCAGGTCTTCAACTGACTTTTCAGCTGCAGAGACGAGCTGTAAATCTATTTTTCTCAGGATGTCTTGAGTAAAATTTCCTGCCTGGAAGCCCATTTTTTCTAATACCTTCATCCTCCCGAGGTTCCCTTCATTAAATACAATAATTGCATCACAAGTTGCAATTCTGATAACTGTGGCAGATGCAAAAGTGTTTTTAGGGCATCGTTTCCATATGAGTGAATTCAGAGACTCATTTGTATTTTGTATTTTGCCATCAACACACTTTTTGTGAAGTGCAGGATCGGCCAGAAACCTGTAAGTGGGGTTGACAAGATCCAGGATACAATTTGGAAGCCTCTCCTTGTGAACAGAATCGTTGTTCACCGAGCTGGTATTGAAGTGCAGCTTCAAAACGTGAGCGTGGCCGGGAGGCCGCGTCGTACATTTAATTAATTTTCAGGCACTTCGGATGTGATTTCAACATTGAAACTTTGGGAACTTGTGGTCCATGTGTTGTAGTAACAAATAAAAAATAAATCGAAAATTGACATTTGGGCCCCCCTTAATGTGACAGGGCAGCGTAAAAGCTGCAGCAAATGAAGTGACAGTGTGTTGCCGTCGGACTGGGAGTTATTATCAGTCATCCTCAGCTGTGTAACGTATACTTGCGTGACGGTAATTGCAACAGTGAGTGGGGGCTATGAACAGCAGTTCATAATGGAACCTTAGGTTATCGTGAGAGAGAATATGATCGTACTTGACGGGCATAATACAGAGTTGCACTTCCGAGGAGATATCAGATAAATGTTTGCCTCATCTGTTCTGGTTTAACAAGTTTTTGTGCGTCGCTCGTATTAAAATCCACGTAACAAGTAGGGCACTAAAATGGTTCAAATGGCTCTGAGCACTATGGGACTTAACTTCTGGTGTCATCAGTCCCCTAGAACTTAGAACTACTTAAACCTAACTAACCTAAAGACATCACACATATCCATGCCCGAGGCAGAATTCGAACCTGCGACCGTAGCGGTCGCGCGGTGCCGGCCGGAGTGTCCGAGCGGTTCTAGGCGCTACAGTCTGGAACCGCGCGACCGCTACGGTCGCAGGTTCGAATCCTGCCTCGGGCATGGATGTGTGTGATGTCCTTAGGCTAGTTAGATTTAAGTAGTTCTAAGTTTTAGTGGACTGATGACCTCAGAAGTTAAGTCCCATAGGGCTCAGAACCATTTTTGGTCGCGCGGTTCCAGACAGTAGCGCATAGGATCGCTCGGCCATCTCGGTCGGCTAGAGCACTAAACTTGGAAGCTTACTGTTAAAACGCTACTTTTCGTATTTAATTTTGCTCCCTACAATTCAATCATTTTCATGTACTAGTTGTCTCATGGCTACTGCAAAAATGCGAATCTGTACCTGGTATCAACTGCAAACAGCTTATCTTTGGAGGTTAGTTTGCGAGATATACAGTGAGCACGCTTTAGACTTCTGAGTGAATGGGCCAATGAGAACTCTTACCGTTCACAAGGAACACTGGATACTTGTGTTTGAACCGTAACTATTCTTGTGTGTTCTTTGATCTGGAGAAGGCATGTTTGGATTCAGTGCCGATGTCAGGTGCTGAGTTTGCTGTATGGTGATATGATATCATGTAGTTGGGTTGTATGTAGGTACTGCGTATCTACAAGACAATTTTCTTAATAATTCAATACGTAGATGTATTTCAAAGTTAACTTTTCCTTGATTCTGACTACTAAGTTGCTGTGAACTACGCTTGCTGAATTTTGTTCTACATATGGTTACCATTCCATTATGTCTTTGTGAGGGTAACGGGTTGCAACACTTTGTACACAACCTGCTCGTAATCCATCAATCCGGATGGGAGAGCAGCAGGCTTGGTTACTCTTACCATCAATCAAACTTTCTAAATGCGCTTCTACTGACTTCTAATTCTGTTTGTTTGCTGTTATTACCAAATTGAATTTCGAACACCGTGTGTTCTTGTGCGCCGGCCGCTGTGGCCGAGCGGTTCTAGGCACTTCAGTCCGGAACCGCGCTGCTGCTACGGTCGCAGGTTCGAGCGTGGATGTGTGTGCTGTCCTTCGTTTAGTTAGTTTTAAGTCTAGGGGACTGATGACCTCAGATGTTAAGTTGTTCTCGTGCACCGGTAGTAGACTAGCGTCGGGTCAAAAAAATGGTTCAAATGGCTCTGAGCACTATGGGACTCAACTGCTGTGGTCATCAGCCCCCTAGAACTTAGAACTACTTAAACCTAACTAACCTAAGGACATCACACACACCCATGCCCGAGGCAGGATTCGAACCTGCGACCGTAGGAGCAGCGCGGCTCCGGACTGGAGCGCCTAGAACCGCACGGCCACCGCGGCCGGCTCGTCGGGTCAAAACTTTGTATATTAAACATCATTGTTTTCCCGAGTCAGGGCATGTTCGCATTTACTTACACTGGTAATCCGAACTCTAAACCAAGCAGTGATTCCCCATTTAATATTATTAATTCTGTTATGTGTAACATTATTAATGTGTAACATTAAACAACCATTAAATAAACACGTAGTAACATAATTCAGAACATAATACACGTATGACTGATCACAGAGGAAGAGGCGTAATGTTACAAGCAGTTGGTTTGACTGCCAGACTGCGGACTGAATCTGACAGATCGGCTGTGGACCGGCGTGAATGTTTGTTGGGGTTGCCTGCTGTCAGGTAGGCTGTGGCAAGCGAGCTGAGCGCAGGTAAAGGAGGCTTGCAAGCCACGAGGCCCAGCGGGGTCCTAGCTGGTGGAAAGAGGGATGTGTCCCGGAGGAATGCTAGCGGGATCAACTAAGATCGATGTCCTGTGACTTGGAATTTCGTCACTAATATAATTGTCATGAAAATGTGTAAAATGGCTTACTAGCATGCTGGAAATGAACCAATAACAGCTTTGGAACCGCAGCAATGGGGTACTGAACAAAAATCCGCGTTTGAAGCTCTAACAGTAAAACAGTTTTCGGCATTTTTACTAATATT
This sequence comes from Schistocerca piceifrons, assembly GCF_021461385.2. NCBI lineage: Eukaryota > Metazoa > Arthropoda > Insecta > Orthoptera > Acrididae > Schistocerca > Schistocerca piceifrons. The sequence goes on along the minus strand of NC_060142.1, from coordinate 444,398,688 downwards.
ACTTATGATAAATTGTAACAATTGAATCCATTGGCAATGTCACAGTAACCATAACGAGATGAAAGAGGATAATGCCAGATATATAATGAACATATTACTTACTAATTAAGCAAATATACAAAATTTTATAAACAATTTAGTGCTGTAACTATGGAATCCAGTGTGCCAGTGACGCAAACGATCTTGTGAGCGTGAGTTTCCTTCTTTAATACTCGATTAACTTCTATGTATATTTAGTTTCAGTGGTGACGTGTAAAATAGATGAAGTCGTGTTGCAACTAGTCTGCCGGGTGTGGCGATTTGTATGTTTGAGATTTGTTTAAAATTGTTGAAATTACAAAAAACTAACTTTCTTAAAAGGGTTCAAAATGATCGGAGATATTTTCTGTGTGTGTTGTCACAAGTACGTTTATGATATTATTGCGAAAACTGTGAATGATCTGCACTGAATCAAGGAGGTCATGTGACTGAACTGTTAAATAAGCGTTCAGAGCAGAGCTCATGGCCTTTAGTCTGTCGTCTTGCGTCTCGAGTTTTGGTGACATATTTTCGTCTTGATTTCGCCTGTAGTCGCTAAAGTTATGGGTGGTGTGTATGCGGCGAATGTTACTTTCGTGTAGCGGCACTTCGAGTAAAACTTGGGCAAATGTCATAACTTCTAAATCTCGGGACTCTGATTTCAGTCTCTAGAGGCACTTAGTTAATGACGAGACCTCGCATGAGCGACTTTACTTTCTACTGTACGTCTCTGTAGTTGTGAACTTGTAAATACTTTTGATTCAATGGATTTCTGTTGTGATGGACTTACGGTCATTTGGTTTGAATAGTATTCGTTTGAATAGCACCGATGACTGTAAGATTTTGATTCGCTGGGAATCATAAAGCTCACGCTAGCAAACTTTGACAAACAGTTCAGGTTTTCGAGAGTTTATTGCACTAATGTAGCGCATGTTGTTCGGTTTAAATGCTTTGTCTGCACGAAGCAATTCCAAAAATTTTGCACGGCTGATGGGTACTGAACAACTATTCAAAGAGTTATTTGTATGCGACCACCATTCGCATACGTTGTGGATGAAAGTTGAAAGGAATTCATATCAAGTTTAAAATCAATCTGTTTTGAGCAATATTATTACCCTTCAGGATTTCAACCAAGAGATCAACTTCAGTTCACCTTTTGTTAAATGATTCACTAATTTGTCTCACTGCTAGTATAAGTATTTGGTATGGACGTTATTGTGTTGAGTTTTTGGGATTACAGTGACGATGTACCGTCACTCCTTATTGATGATAGCGAGCCACACTCAAAGTTAGAAACCGTACATTGCCCAAGCTTTGGTGGAACTTACTACTAAATCGAATTATCTGTATCGAAAGGGATAAACGAGATGAGGAGTAGAAGCAAGAGCCCCGAGAGTAACGTGGTAGAGGGGTGTTGAACTCAAACGAATCATTAGCGGTAAAGTTGACAACACTACCCACACAAAACGTGCAGCGACATGTATACACAAAAAGATACACGTAAGCTCAAGAAATGCGTAGTTCTGCAGAGTAATGATGGATTAGGCGGGAAACAGCAGTGCCAAAACCATAGAATACCTCAAACCATTGCACGCAGACGGCGGTTACTGATGTGAGCGAAAAAGTTGTAAATAATATCAACATCTTACGAACGAACTTTTTCTCGATAAAGAACGCAAGCTAAACTGTAAACACCTTATGTTACAGACAAGTGATTATCTATTATTTTAATAAAATGAAACTCATATGCTGACAAAAATACTCAACTTCTTATAGTTGCAAAGACGGATTTAAAATGGTCACATAAATGAAGAAATTAATGTCACAAGCTTTTTGAGTATTCCATCTTACATACTGTTTGTCTTAAACGTAGAATTAAACAAGGATTCAAAAGAAATTATTTCGAATGATATCATATTCATATTTCGAATTTTACTGATTTTGCTTATTTTAATGACGTGTCTCCTTAATTGTGCATCCGATATGAAATTCCAGCCTGATCATTTAGAGTATGTTTATTTATGTTCGCCGATGTGCTTCCCATATTTTATGATCATTCAGCTGTTGACTATTCTATCTGCTTAGTAGTCGAACATTGCTTTTCTGTATATCATGTATAACTTTGTTTGAAACTGAAACCTCCCCTTAGAACAATTATACATGACTGTGCTTAAACTGACTCACAATGTTTTTAGCGCAACCCAATCTGACTTTCAAAAATCCGTACAAAAGAATGGCCCTGACTAACATTAACCTACACGTTTCACAAATCACTTACCTCACAAAAATTTTCGTTACTCGAACTACCGCAATACAGCGAGCGCCACTACTGCCAGCAAAATAAAAGATTCAAACTACTGAAGGCACTAACTACTGATAGGCACAGTTAGCAAAAGAAACATTTTGATAGAGAACAAACAATGTATTTACCTTAATATTGTTCAAAAGTCATATTATATATATCAGTTCATGACATCCATTCTTACAAATGTACTGTTTCTGATGGGCACACGTCCAGATCATCCGCTCTCAAAAATCCGCCATCTCACTTCCCCACATCCAACACTGCTGGCAGCTCACCTCCAACTGCGCAACGCTATGCACTGTTAACAGCCAACTGCCCAACACTACAATAGCGACTATTGCAACAATGCCGACCAGCCTCAGACTGCACACAGCACAGCCAGTGATTTTCATACAGAGCGCGACGTGGCGTTACCAATATAAAAACCTAAACTGCCTACTTACATAGCCCCCATGCTCCCCACAAAAAATTTTACAAATTGTGTTGGGCACTGGCCAATACATATTTGTTAAAATTTTTCATAATTACAATAACAAAGATATCAAATGCACAGACTTATTGATAAACTGTTGGTCAAAAGCAAAGATTTTCTCACAGTCCATAAAGACAGTCCTGATCGTTCATCACAGTAAAATAGCACTGTTTTTCTCAAAGTCTGCGCAATAAAAAAATGCACACGGAAGTAGTGGATTTCCATGCAGTCTTCAAGAAGTAGTGTTGTCCTTCCAACGGAAAGACAGTGCTGACTCTCGACATGCAGACAGGTAATCAGCCACAACAGAGCAAACCCACAGCAGAGTCAGTCGAAGTTTTGAGGAATATTGGTAGGTAGGTCATCACAGAGCAGACCCACTGTAATCCTGGTAGAGATTATGGTATTGGTGGGCCACCAGAGGTGCAGACCCACTGCAGTCCTTGTAGAAATAATGGTATTGGTCGGCCATCAAAGATGCAGACCCACTGTAGTCCTTGTAGAGACGGTCAGCAGCCATCTGTTGCGACTGTGCAGGTGCACAATCACCATCGAAGAGTCTTGTGGACAATATAGAAAGTCCATGAACCACCACTTGTGCACTCACAATTTTTTTTTTTAAATGTCCTTAGAACCAGCAATGCTGTCATCCAGTCCCTTGCTGAATTATTAACACACGTGCAAACACTATCAGTCCCTACTTCTCACATATTGTCCATATACTATGACCAACAGAAATGTGTGCAGTGAAATGTAACTTACAAGTTACTTAATTTGATGAACTGGTGTCAATTACAGTTTTATAACATAAGAATACAATAACAAAGGTACAAGATACATCATTAAAGAACGTAACAGTACAGATACCATTTGTAGTAACACAGACTTAACAAAAGAATAGAAATAAACATATACATCAATGTTACAGGAATTATGAAATAAGTAAATATATAAAATAATGAGAATAATTTTCGAAACATTGATTTCACACATGAGCATTGAAACAGAACAGAATTAATAATGTCTAAACGTCTTTACAAAGTAAATAATATAGTATTTGAAAAATTCTACAACATAAATCTTATTAGCTAAACACTGAAAGACAGGAAGAACACAAATACACAAGGGTACCAAACACATAGCGAAATAATACAAAAGGAAAGGGTTTGTTTTACTATAGTATTTTGCAAACAAAACTTTCTTTACTTCTTGGAGATCTCCCTTCATTCATCATTATTCCCAAAAAGTCCTATCTATACCTGCTTTCTGTATTCTATTCATATTTCTTTCAAAATAATTATTTCTCAGTGTACAATGCTCATTTTGGCCCAAATCTTTTTCATATAACTTTTCCATGCATTCTTTCCCTATTCTCTATAGTTAGTTTCTTATATAGTCTACCCCATCTTAAGCTAACTTAAATCTACTGAGCTCAGATATGTATGCTAAGGGACGAGGCAATGCAGCAATACAAAACAATTAACACAAACAGCAATGACAAAAAAATGCAAATTGGCAAAGCAAGCAGCAGTAAATGTAATTACTTATATCTAAACATGTCAAACCCACAAGCAGAAAAAAATAGTACACTAAAGACAACAATGCAGATAAGGGAAATGTATAATCACATCTTAATGTCCATGTAATTAAAGTGGTGCACCACAAAAATTAATTCTACAAAAAATTACCAAGTACTTGGAAAGAAAATTATATATGCAGTTACTGTTATTAGTCCCTTCTTATTGTTCTTTCCATTCCAAGAGCTCCTTTTTCGAAGAATGTGGTTCATAAAATAATTATTTAATAGATCTGTTGACAGAAAGTGTTCACATTAGCAAATTATTTCATAAAACCAATGCTGCAACACAGCTGGAAACCAGATATCAAAAGAAATAAGCAACTATGAAAAGCAGAGCATAAAAATATCATTCATTAGTCATGTGACATTTCATAAGTTAGTAGAAATCCTCTCAACTCTCATAGAAAGACGCTTGTCATAATCAGGTGTGCAGATGTAAGTATGTTTCCAAGTAATGAGCGTGTCGTATTTGCGAGCATAATGGCCTCTTTTTTTCTCCACCTGATGGCTTTCTTTTGTCAGACGACTATCTCTCAGCTGGGCGCCCAAAACGCATTACGTCAAGGTCACTTACCTTTCGTACTGAAATATTTAAGACAGCAGTTTCCGCTGCAGTGGCAGTCTCATATAAAAAAATTTCATAGGTTGAGAATTTGCATTACAAATGTGTAGAAACAAAATCCTATAAATATAACAGTCTTCAAAAAATTTTCATCAGCATTGTGATACATTACGCGTATACACACATTTCATAACTCTTAAAGTACGATTCTTGGTGTCCAACATCCTTTTTCACAAACCAGAGTCGCTAACCACTACTCATTATTCCTTACCTTATTACACATATACATATTCGTCGACATGTCAATCTTGTGTCGCCACTTAAATATTTCATCATTATAAATACGTAGCATAATCAAATTCCTCATATAGCATCAGCTTATTGATCATAAACATACCTCAACAGCATAATACACATCATCGTCATAATTATAACATCATAACAGATCAATCACATCTCAAAATCGTCGTAGCTTTCTGAATATTGTAAAACCTAAAAAAAAATTCTCTGCTCATTTCAAAAGTGTCATCTACCTCAAACGTACTTTAAAAATCATGATCCCATACCAAATACATCATTCAAAGCTCTCATAGTATCATAATGGTTCCGAAAAAAAAAATATGAACAGTTCACAAAGTACAGACGAAATACAATTTCGTAAGTGTGAAGTTATCCAAAGGTGTAATTACGTAAACATCTGTCACTGATGAAGTAAAATAAATGTTTGTCTCTCTCAGTTAAATGATCAGATAGCTGTGTAATTTATGTGTTAGGGAAATATGGTACCGATGTGTAAAGTTGTATATGCAAATACCATATTAGCTAGGACTCCTTGTGCTTGCTACACACACGGTACACAAAGTAAGCGTGTAACCCCCTGAGGATTAATGTAATTATACCCTCAGGTGTTACAGATTACAGCAATGGAATGAAATGTATCACGGAAAACTTTCTTTGTAATTCAAAAACCTTTGAAAATAAATGTTTTAAGTACAAGATTAATCACTCAAATGCGTGTCCTGTAGCGCTAAATTGTGCGTCTTGACGTAACATAATCTCTGTCATTACTTAAGGGTAAAAAATGTGCCAAGTGTCGTAATTATCGTCGTCCGTAAGCAAAGTTCTGTGGAAGTCAATGTACTTACCTCGTAATAAACAAAAGCGAAATGCTATGAGTATAGATGTTGTAGTTATTACGTACAGTACCGTGATCAAGAAAGTACTACACTGTAACGTATTGTTGTGCTACGAAAAAGGCTATCTCGTTGTAGCTATACCAGAAAAGTTACTACTAAAGCAGGTTTTACTTTCCAGAAGAATTCAGAAAAACTGTGCAGATATAAAGCAGATACAGCATGAAAGCAACAATGTAAATTGTGTCACACATTAGTGGGGTTGTGATATAATCATGTAGCTGTCAAAGAAACCAAATACTAAGGCATCTTTAATCTCACAGAAAGTACTTCAAATAAAGAATGTCTTTTCAAGTAAACCAAAATGTTGCATGAAAATCTCATTAGCAGTGCCGGTATATGTTCTAAGTATGTGAGCCTTATAGTCGTTACGTGATTGTGCAACTAACAAGTAAGAATGTACAAATAACAACACTGTGTCGTCTGTTCACTATAACAACGCATTCGTAATTTCTGTTGAAATAAGTTCTCTTGGTTCTTGAGTGGATATTTAACTTCAAACATTGTTGCATGTTAACAGTTTCTCAGTCTGACAAAGCATACTAGTAACGGGAAGTGGAAAATGTTATGGTAAAGACTAAGTTAAAAAACAGATTATCTTTCAATAAACGGTTTTACATGTGAAACGTGGTGTAAACCTTTACTCTTCCTAGTACGCACAGTTTCAACTTCAACGCAATTATCATGTGGTATACGTCGGATTCTGTAAGGTCCATTGTAAACTAGAAAGAATTTGTGACTCATGTGTATCTTCTTATGTGACAATGAATGAGCTTTAATGAGAACTTTCTGACCAATATATAATTTCTTTGCATTTGCTTTACCGTGTAGTTTTATCCTTTTGTCTGCTGCAGATTTTATATTTTTAATAGCCAAATCAATTATGTCTTTGTGTCGAAGTTTACGTGTATTCGGGAAAGGTACAAGCTCTCTGATTCTGTTCGGTGGTTCTTAATTCTTCAGTACAAGAATAGGTGGTAAAGCAGTGGAGTCATGAGGCATTTCATTCAGCATGTTTCGAAATATGCGTAAATATCTGTCCCAATACTGATGCTTTCTGTGACAATAAAGTCTGCAAAGCTTACTGATTTCTTTCATAATCCGTTCGGAGGGGTTACAATGTGGTGAGTACAATGAAATAAAAACAGGTTTGATTTTATGGTTCCGAAGCATGCGTGACCAAACAGCAGATCTGAATTGCGGTCCGTTATCTGAAATGACTTTGCTAACGTGTCCAACTTCACTAAGAAATTTTTAACAAAGGCGTTGGATACAGACCGTCCAGTGGCTTTACGTAAAGGAGTGAAAGAAACAAATTTTGAAGTAAGTTCAACAGCGATTAGAACGTACGAAAATCCATTAGATGTTCTGACAAGGGGTCCCAAGACATCAACAGCAGCAAATTCTTTTAATTTAGAAGGAATGATAGGAAACAACGGAGCACGATGTGAGACAGTAGATGGTTTAGCCTTTTGACAAAGTTTACAAATAGACAAGACTCTTCGAATTCTCTTCTCCATATTGTTAAAATAACAAGTCGTCCGAAGAATATGATAACATTATCGTGGACCAAAATGTGCATAGCTGAAATGAATGTACCAAATGAGCTTATTAACAAAATCGTCAGAAATGCAAAGTACCCATAGCTTGTCATCAACAGTGCAGCGTTTGAACAGTATGTTGTTCCTAACCAGATAATAATGCCGAATCTGTGTGTGTGTCTTTTCATGCCAATTACTTTTGATGTCTTTCCAAATCGGATCTTTATCTTGTTCATGAGCAATGTCCTTTAAAGATGTGGTGATGAAGTTTTCAACGGCGACTTTCTGAATGTAAAGAATACTGAAATTGTTCTCGAGGTTGCTTTCTGTGTTACTTTTCTCAAGCCCAGCCGGCGCGCGTGACAGTGCGTCCGCAACAATGTTCTCCTTGCTGGGAATGTAGACTATTGTGAAGTGGAATTCTTGCAGAAACGATGCCCAACGTTTTAACCTGTCATGATTTAATTTTGAAGACATAAGAAATTGTAATACACGATGATCACTGTATACTTTTACGTGCTTACCAGAAAGAAAGAAACGGAATTTGTTAAATGCCCAAACAATAGCTAAAGCTTCTAATTCAGCAACGGAATAATTTTTTTCAGATTTTGTTAGCACTCGGCTAGCAAAAGCAATGGTTTTCTGAACAGTAGTGTCATTTTCTGTTGCTTCTTGAAATAAATGGGCACCAAGACCGACTTTAGAAGAATCCGTGCTAAGGAAGAAATCTTGTGATATATCTGGATGAGCTAGTATTGGCGCGTTAAGTAGCGATTCTTTCAAAGAATTGAATTCCAGCTGTGCTTATTCGTCCCAGTTCCAAATAGTATTTTTTTTTTTTCAGTGAGAGAACAAAGTTTTGGTGTAACTAGAATTTGCATATTCAGGAAACGACGGTAAAAATTTACGAGATCTAGAAAACTGCGGACTTGTTTTTTGTGGACGGAACTGGAATGGCTCTGATTGCTTCTAACTTTTCAGGATCCGGCTGAATGCCTTCAGAAGAAATAATATGTCTCAAAAACCTCACCTTTGACCTACAGAATTCAGACTTTTCCAAGTTAACTGTGATTCCAGATTCTGCAAAGATACGTGACAAACTGTTGAGGGTGCGATTATGTTGTTCCCATGGGGCTTCTGCTATTAGAATATCATCCACATATAAGGTGACGTGACGTTTTAAGAACTCAGGTAATACGGAATTTAGCCCTTCCATCGTTCTTCCATCGTTTGCGGCCTGTCTGTTTCAGGAATGATGATAGTATTGATTTGTCTCGAATCTAAGACAAGCCTGATCGATCCATTTTCTTCTCAACAACATGTAATGGATTGTTGTATGAGCTTACTGCAGGCTCAATAATGCCCTCGTCAAGCGTAGATTGTATTTCTGTTCTAACACGGTCCCTTTAATGTGCTGGAATTACGTGTGGTCTAACACAAAATTTAGTATGCTCACGAACACGAAATTTGTATTGAAATCCCTTGATTGTTCCTGTTTTATGAGTAAAAACTGTTGAATATGCTTGTAAAATCTCAAAATGTTCCTGCCTATCAGTGTCATTACAGTTTTCAATTGTTTGAATTTTATTCTGAATTAAGTCATTAGTATCAAATACGCCGACGATATCATCCCTGTCAGTACGTGCAGATTGATTGTTAGTGTCTAGTTCCGAACTGTTGTCTAACAGAAGGTAAGGCAATTAATTTCCTCGTCATGGTTTGAGAGCCAATCTTCAAATTTAAAAGCAATTGACTTACCTTCTTTCTCTAAACATATTTCAGCATCAAGTTTAAGATTGCTTTGTATTCATTCAAAAAGTCTACTCCCAATATAATTTCCATCGACAATAATGGAACAATAAGAAAGTTCATAGAGAAGCTGTGGCTTTGACAAAAGAATTACAAGTTGGTTTGCTGGCGTACATCTACACTTTTTCCAAAGATTGCACCTTGCAATTTAATCTTACGTAATGGAAGTGTGGGGCAATCGTTCGATTTGTTGCATTTGCTAAAGGCTGTTTCACTAATTACTGAAATGGGACTGCCAGAGTCAAGTACTGCCGTAAATTTTACATCATTTACTGTAATGTGAATCACAGGATATGCAATGTTGTTATGTTTTACGTCGTGTTCCTGGAGTAAGATGTCCCTAATGTCTTCCATTTTTACGTAATTACTAGCTACGGCAGCTGCGTCGTCATTTTCATAAGTACGTTTTGTGGCTGCCAGCGGTATGAGTCATTGCCTATTGTCTCTTTGATGGCGCGCGTCGTTATTGGGATTTGGAGACCTAACTTCGACAAATTCCCCTTGTCGAGAGGGCCCTGCCCTGTTTGAATCCCGCCAGTTCTGATGCAATTCAGGTCTGTCGTTACGATCATATCGTCTGTCGTCATGTCGGTAGATTCCATAGTTTCTTTCTTGTCGGTCACGTGATGGAGAATTTCTGCCTGAATCGTAACTGCGCGCTGGACCGTTGCGTCTATTCTGTCTCCCTTGATAATAATTATTTTGGTTCCCATATTGTCTGTTTCTGTGATTGTCTCTGTGATAGTCACTACCACGGAGAGGTGATCTTTCCCTGCCAAGGGTTGTCATACGGGTGGTGTCTGTTTTGGTCACGATTTGCGTTGTCATGTCCAGTTATTATTTCTGTCATCGCGGGATTGTGACGGATGTGACCTGGAATTGTTGTGCTCCTGTTTTCGCGTTCCGCAATCGTCACTGTCAATTTCCAATTCTTGTAACAGTCCCTGAAAAGCTTCAATGTCGTCTTTGCAACGTCCTTCCAAAAATGTCGTAAATGTTCAGGCAATTTGATTAAGCAAATGCGGATGAATTCTGAGGGGCTGTATGGGTTTGACAGGTACTGATTCTTGTGCACATGTCTTCAAAATATTTCACAAGACTGGAAAATTCAGATTGTTCGAAATGTTTCATCACTATGATGCTATGTTTTACTCGGTCTTGTGTAACTTGAGACCAATATGCTGAGAGGAAGGCATGGTAAAATTCTCCTTCACTGTGGCAATCGTGAATGACCAATCGCATTCTTACAGCTGGTTCATTCTCCAAGTAGCCACACATAAATTCTAATCTGTGCTCTAATGACCAGTTGGGAGGAAAACCATGAGAGAATTGATGGAGCCAGGCTTGTGGATGAATGTCGTTGCCAGAATTCTTAAATGTTTTGAATTTACGTGTAGTAATGAACAGCTTATAGTCAAAGTCATCATGTCGGCGAGTCGCATGTCCGTCATTGTTACGTCGTTTCGGCGGTTCCATCTCAAAATTCGGTCTAGCTTGCCAATTTCTTTATAATTTCCGAAATGCCCTGTGTTATTATTTTGTGGCTTTTCCGTATTTATAAGTCCCTCTTCCCGTGTTGGAGCGCGAGTGTCCTCTGAAATATGTAATTTTTTTATTACTTGTGCCAACTGATCTTGTACTTCCTGGATTTCTCTTTTGTGTTGCGTATTAATTTGATTCTGATTTTGTTTGAATTTCTTAATTTGTTCATACTCTTCTGTGTCAGTGATGGCTACAGGCCTTGTGTCATTCAGATCATCATCTGCCTTTGTAGATAAGTTAGTGAACTGATCCGAAAGTTCGGCTACTTTCTTTGATAGTGAACAGATTTCCTCACTATGTTTTTCTGAACGAAATGTCAGAGTGCCCATTTGTGTCGAAATCGTATCAACTGTGACCTTTAAGTTTTTCTGAGTTTTTGCAAGTTGCGTAACCGAATCGGTAGATGCAACTGAGTCAATTTCAACTTGCAAGGTCTCATGATTTTCATGAACAATAGTTTGCAGTTGTTTTATGGCTGCTTCGTGATTCTGTAATGTATTTTCATGCCACGAAAAAATAGGTTGGAAATGTTCGCAAATTTGTGTTTTTACGTCATTACAGACTTTTTGACATTTAGATTCGATTTTATGTAACTCAGTAGTTAAATCTTCACGTGTTTGTTCAAGCGTATGTTCCACTGAGTCTAACTTTTGAAGATTTTGTTCCACTGCGTCTAACTGTTGCTGTGTTTGTCTGTGGTGTTGTTACATTGTGTCTAACTTTTGATGATTTTGTTCCATTGTGTCTAACTTTTGAAGATTTTGTCCCATTTGTTTCTGATTTTGTTCAACTGTTGAGTCTAACTTCTGTAGCCTTTGCCCCATTTGTTGCATTAACTGTAATAACAATGCACTGGTGTCTGAAACATGTTCCTCAGTGCTTTTCGGCAGTGAAGTTTCACCGGCAACATTTACATTTTGACAAGCAGAAAATGTGTCTTGATTGATTTGAGGAAACGTTGAGGACCCAAAACCAGAATCTGCAGTATTTGCAAGATTGTGTCCTGTCATTCCCGATTCCTGAGGCGGGCTGTAGCCGACCGATCTATCGATAATGCTTCCCTGTTCACTAATTGTTTCACTGTCTACACCATTGTTTGCCACCCGCTCCATTTCCCTATGCACAATTACCAAATTACTATGTTGAACATTAGTTAATTCATTACACAGTGGCGCTAAGACACTGCTTTCGTCTTCACTGTCATTTCTCAGTTTACTTTGGAACCTAGTATTACGTTTTTCACACGCCATAATTATCACAATATTTCACATGATAACACAGAAAAGCACAATTTGAAGAACAAAAATAAGAAAACACATTAACACAGCACTGAAAATAATATCTAGTTAATCGCAAGCACAGCTGCGTAATACTTGGTGCAAATCTACACACATGCCACAACTGTTTTACTGTATAACAATGAAAGACTGCAGCTACAAAGGAGATTCTCTCTACAATTACGCACCAGCAATAAACAAAAGCTACACCAATTACACAAACTACAAGAAAAAATTAGAAGATTCCAGTGAGGTATCCTGGCAGGGTCGCCATATGAAATGTCCCCTTAGAGCAATTATAGATGACTGTGCTTAAACTGACACACAATAGTTTTAGTGGAAAGCAATCTGACTTTCAAAAATCCGTACAAAAGAATGGTCCTGACTAACATTAACCTATACGTTTCACAAATCACTTACCTCACAAAAATCTTCGTTACTCGAACTACTGCAATACAGCGAGCGCCACTACTGCCAGCAAAATAAAAGATTCAATCTACTGAAGGCACTAACTACTGATAGGCACAGTTAGCAAAAGAAACATTTTGATAGAGAACAAACAATGTATTTACCTTAATATTGTTCAAAAGTCATATTATATATATCAGTTCATGACATCCATTCTTACAAATGTACTGTTTCTGATGGACACACGTCCAGATCATCCGCTCTCAAAAATCCGCCATCTCACTTCCCCATATCCACCATTGCTGGCAGCTCAGCTCCAACTGCGCAACGCTACGCACTGTTAGCAGCCAACTGCCCAACACTACAATAGCGACTGTTGCAACAATGCCGACCAGCCTCAGACTGCACACAGCACAGCCAATGATTTTCATACAGAGCGCTACGTGGCGTTATCAATATAAAAACCCAAACAGCCTACTTACAAAACGATAAAGCCATAATTGTGTAACTGTGGCTACCTTGGTGCCCTTTAACGAACAGGCATTAATAGTTTTCTTAGAAAGTAGTATCAGGGAATATACAGCTGTTTTCATGACACAGCACTTGCTACAGTTGACAAGTTACTAACAGTAACGAGGTTATAATGGTAAGTTCCCTGTCAATTTTTATATATAGTACTGCTGTATGTAGTTAGAACAGTTTATGAAGACTGCTATTTTTCTCCTGCTGTGGCTGCGAGGATGATTTCCTGATCAGTCTAAGATAGTCACCTTTGTATAAATTTCCAGACAGTATAAATAAGACAGTGCTTCCAGTTATTGACTTTGAAGTAATGAGAAGCTTAAGCTTTCCTCGCATGTCAAAGCGAAGCCGACGAACCGTATTTATGCTCATTGCACAGTTGAGCAGTACGGAGGATTAAACCAGTTCCGTCAGTGTAAGTTCCCAAGTAAGTCTGTGGAGCAAAATGACTGTAATTTGCTTCGCGCGCCGCACATCACTAAATGCGTCGGCACTGGGGACAAGGCAGCTAATGTTGACACAGGTGGAATATCCATCGTCACAAGACACAGTGCCCTCGTCACACTGGACGATCTGATTGATTTGGCGCTCTCAACGCTGTTCAGCGACAGTGTTCTGGTTTCTTTGACTTGCAAACAGTATAGTTTGTTCACGAAATCGGACGCACACGAAATTCCTACGTTATCTCTTGAAATGTACACTTCCCTCCCTTGTCCATATGATAGTCATGTAGCTCTGTCTGTAGTATATACAAATAAAAACCTCATCATATATGAACATGAATATGACAATAACGGAAGATACATATCCAGTCAGCCAGGACATCAGCATATAACTGTTCACCTAATCGAGCAAACTCACTTTTGATAGAGAATGTAGTTATACATAACACCAAGTACCGGGTGGTTAGAATTAAACTTTTCCTATTTAACAGTTATAACACTGAAACTAGTTACCTTACGAGTACCAAACTTGGTAGCATTAATGTTAAGGACATCAGGAAGATAAATAATGCTGAATATATTAAATTGAAATTCTTTTAATATTCTGATACGTTACATCATACCATTACATTTCGCCGGCTGGAGTGGCCGAGCGGTTCTAGGCGCTACAGTCTGGATCCGCGTGACCGCTACGGTCGCAGGTTCGAATCCTGCCTCGGGCATTGATGTGTGTGATGTCCTGAGGTTAGTTAGGTTTAAGTGGTTCTAAGTTCTAGGGGACTGATGACCTCAGAAGTTAAGTCCCATAGTGCTGAGAGCCATTTAAACCATTTTTGAAGCATTACATACCGGTACCATTTCTGCTAGAAAAAGGGCTCAATATGTGTCCAGCAGGTTCTGAAAGCGCAGGATTGCATTCTGCACCGCAGAACGAAGCATGTCCGTAGGTATGCTGACTACCTCCATTGACACGCAACGCTTCAGGGCAGCACATGGGTGAATGTTCCCCTCGTAAAGCCTGTCCTTCAGGTAAATCCACAACCAGAAATCACAGGGAGTGAGATCAGGTAATGGTGTCGGCCAAGCATTTGGTAACGATCGTATTATAATTTGATCGTTTCCAAATGTGTTTCGGAAAAACATGTGAACTTCATGAGCACTTTGCGGTGGGGGCCCATCTTGCATGAAAACTGTTTAGTTAAATGCGTTTCTGTCCTTTAGAGAGGGTATGATGCTGTCGAAGCATATTGCAGTAACGCTGGCCAGCCACTCTGCACGTCTTTGGTCCTTGAGCGCCAACCTAATCAAAAAAACGAGTGGGCTAATGATGAACGTACCCGTGAAGCCACACCGTACAGTGACAAGTTCACCACACACAGGAACTTCATTCACAGTGACTGGAGGTGAAGATCTCCACACTCGATAAGTCTATGTGTTCAATTCGCCCGTCAGAGAAAAATGAGCTTCGCCTGTTCATAGGATGGTCCAGGGCCAGCCCTAGTCAACTTCAATCCTTGCCAGAAAGCGGAGAGCTAAGTCAACTCGTCGTTCTACATCCTGTGGTACAAGCTGCGGTACGATATGGATCTTGTACGGATACCATTTGAGAATGGCTCAAAGCACCTTCCGTACAGTGGACCACGGTATGTTCAACTGTCATGACACAGCACGCGCACTGCCTGGCGATCGGGAATTGCGGGCAACATTGTCTGCCATAGCAACAGCGATTTAATAAACCACCTGTGGTGCAACCGGTCGTCGACCTATTCTCGGAGCGATGCCAAGTTCTCCAGTTGATTCAAATTTCTTCATCATGCTCCGGACAGCAGGTGGAGAAAGAAGACCCTGCCGTAATCCTTTCAGCCGGCGATATTCTCTCGAAGCGCAGGTGCAGCATTACTGTTGTTTTGATGACAAAGTTTCACCAATAATGCCCTGCTCCTTTTGTCCAAACTCATGTTGACACGTCGACAAGTGCAGTGCGCCGCGCGGAGTGGTCGCGCGGTTTGAGGCGCCATGTCGCGGACCGCGGACTCGAAATCCCCTCCCCCCCACCCCCGCTGGAGATGCGAGTCCACCCTAGGGCATGAGAGCGTGGGTTGTTCTTAGTATAAGTTAGTTTAAGAAGTGTGTAAGTCTAGGGACCGATGACCTGAGCTGTTGGGTCCCTTGAAAATTCACACACATTTGAACATCCTAAAGTGCAGTGCAACTGAACAGGTGTGTGAGACTATGAATCACGATGAGTGAACACCACACTGGGTAGCCACAATTGGAACTGGACTCCTGCGCTGTGCCGCATGGAAATAATGCACCCCATACTCTGGACATTAATGCTACTAAGTTTGGTACAAGCACGGTAATTAGTTTCCGTGTTATAACCACCCACTATTACAGAAATTATCTCTATTAATTTCGTAATGGAGGCCCACATCCATTTAGAAAACATGAAGGTGAAAAAGTTTAGATACAACATGACTCGAACCCTCTACCAACTTAAATTCTTTTCCGTATAAGTGGTTCCTCTACCGATTATGCTTTTTCCCCCTTTTTTAGTCTACAAAAATAGTAACAGAAATGAGTAGCGTACAGTGAAACGACATAAATGAGGTGACAGCTAGTACAGTCATCAGTTACAGAATACAGAGAACGAGGTATGATATTCAGTCTTTAACATGAAAACAAATTTAACATCATCCTCCATTCGAAAGGCATCTTCACTGTCACCTTCAACAGGTGGTAATTCAGCATCCACATTTTCTTCTTCTGCACCTTCCTCTTCATCACTACCTTGACCCAACTTATCATTCAGTGAATCCCTCATTTACGCACATTCGTCTTATCCAGAGGAAATTATGAGGACATAAGAGCAGTCTAATAGCAGCATCGTGAAGTCTTTCATTGCTAGTCTGCAGCTTCCTGATAAGCGACTTGCATTTTGCGTTGTACTCTCTTATGGGCTCCATTCACCGAAATGCTATTAATTTACATTTAATTATAACAAATCATAACAAGAACGACATGTTTTTGATGAATTTTCAGTATGCTGTTGCCTTGAAACGGCTCACTCTCAAAATAGGTGAACTACAACGCGATATTAGCTAAATATGAAAAACTTTTATATGACGCCTATGGTTGTTTTATTACAAGAAATCATTTTATTACAGTCCGCCCCAGTAGCTGAGTGGTCAGCGTGACGGATTGCTGTCCTCTGGGCCCGGGTTCGATTCCCGGCTGGGTCGGAGATTTTCTCCGCTCAGGGACTGGGTGTTGTGTTGTGTTCATCATCATTTCATCCCCATCCGGCGTGCAGGTCGCCCAATGTGGCGCCGAATGTAATAAGACCTGCGATATGGCGGCCGGACCTGCCCCGCGAGGGGCCTCCCGGCCAATGACGCCAAACGCTCATTTCCATTTTATTACAAGAAATCATATCCATAACAAATCGTCCTCGAGACATTCAATGTGCTGGTGCTTAAGGAACGACATATACTAATGAGCTGTAAGGAGGTGTATGGTATAAGATAAAACCTACTGAATATTGGTTTGTGCTGAACACACAAAAAAGGTAATATAGCATCTTGCTTGCTGTGGGCGTCGAGCTTTGTGCTTCGTAAAGTAGGTAGTATTTTTGCTTTCCATTTGTTCTACTTTACGAGACACGTCGCCGAAATATCGTAGAGCATATTGTGTGTTTCACACAGTGATTTGCATACTGTCTCTGATGTTAGAGCATGTAGCTTCGGCAGCATCGGGGTGCCTGCAGATTGTCATCTACGAAGTTCTCCGTATTCTAGTTTAGCAAAAGAATTTGCACTGCTCTGTATGTGATAAAGAATTGTTTACTTACTTCTGGCTTTCAAGTTTGTATAAATATGCGATGTAATAGGATAATGTGGGAGCAGAATAGAAAAGCATTTTCATTTTGCATTCGCTTGAGTTTTCGTGGCAGCCATGTCGTAATTAAGTAAAAAACGAAACACGAGCGTATTTGGCCGGCACGTTCAGACAGCTGGAGGTCGATATCCAGGTACTATTGAGATCACTGGTTTCACGTGAAATAGTACATTACTAGCCATTCAAACTGCTACACCACGTAGATGACGTGCTACAGACATGAAATTTAACCGACAGGAAAAAGATGCTGTGACATGCAAATGATTAGCTTTTCAGACCATTCACACAAGGCTGGTGCCGGTGGCGACACCTACAACGTGCTGACATAAGGAAAGTTTCTAACTCATTTCTCATACACAAACAGCACTTGACCGGCGTTGCCTGGTGAAACGTTGTTGTGATGCCTCGTGTAAGGAGGAGAAATGCGTACCATCACGTTTCCGACTTTGATAAAGGTCGGATTGTAGCCTATCGCGATTGTGGTTTATCGTATCGCGACATTGCTGCTCGCGTTGGTCGAGGTCAATGAATGTTAGCAGAATATGCAATTGGTGGAGGGTAATACGGAACGCCGTGCTGGATCCCAATGGCCTCGTATCACTAGCAGTCGAGATGACAAGCACCTCATCCGTATGGTTGTAACGGATCGTGCAGCCACGTCTCGGTCCCTGAGTCAACAGATGGGGACGTTTGCAAGTCAACAACCATCTGCACGAACAGTTCGACGACGTTTGCAGAAGCTTGGACTATCAGATCGGAGACCAGGGCTGCGGTTACCCTTCACGCAGCATCACAGATAGGAGCGCCTGCGATGGTGTACTCGACGACGAACCTGGGTGCACGAATAGCAAAACATCATTTTTTCGGATGACTCCAGGTTCTGTTTACAGCATCGTTATGGTTGCATCCGTGTTTGGCGACATCGCGGTGAACGCACATTGGAAGCGTGTAATTCGTCATCGCCATACTGTCTTATCACCTGGCGTGATAGTATGTGGTGCCATTGGTTACACGTCTCGGACACCTCTTGTTCGCTTTGACGGCACTTTGAACAGTGGACGCTACATTTCAGATGTGTTACGACCCGTGGCTGCACCCTGCATTTGATCCCTGCGAAACCCTATATTTCAGATGGATAATGTACGACCGCATGTTGCAGCTGTTGTACGGGCCTTTCTGGAAACAGAAAATTTTCGCCTGTTGCCCTGGCCAGCACATTCTCCAGATCTCTCACCAACTGAAAACGTCTGGTCAATGGTGGCCGAGCAACTGGCTCGTCACAATACGCCAGTCACTACTCTTGATGAACTGTGGTATCGTGTTGAAGCTGCATGGGCAGCTATACCTGTACACGCCATCCAAGCTCTGTTTGACTCAATGCACAGGCGTATCAAGGCCGTTATTACGGCCAGAGGTGGTTGTTCTGGATACTGATTTCTCAGGATCTATGCTCCCAATGTAATGACATGTCAGTTCTAGTATAATATATTTGTCCAATGAATACCCGTTTATCATCTTCATTTCTTCTTGGTGTAGCAATTTTAATGGCCAGTAGTGTAACAGGATAATGTGAGAGCACAATCTAAAAGCATTTTCATTTTGCATTCTCTTGACTTTTCGTGGCCATGTCGTAATGAGGTAAGAAACGAAATACGAGCATATTTGCCCGGCACGTTCAGACACCTGGAGGTCGATGTCCATGTAGTATGGAGATCACTGGTTTCACGTCACGTCACAAAATGGCACCTCAACGTGAAATAGTAGGCAGTGAGTCACAAAACTCGTTGAGCGACACGACAGTGTTATGTACCTCGTCCCATGTGCCAAGTGGGATGTCCCACCACTTCACGTTAGCTCCGAGGAAACTACGAAAATCTGTTCTGTCTTGTCTCTTTCAGGAAGAGGAAGTACATTATGTAACACTGTAGCATTATTGGTTCCCTCGCGTTCCTATCTGGTTCCGAAATTTCATTTCATTACGTTTCCGATGTACAAGTTGAAAAAACATTCATGTCTGCAGAACGTAAAAGCGAGATGCCAAAATTTAAATCATTTTATGACTTAGCAAAGAACAGACACAGCTGCTAAAGCATCCACGGAGAAAATAGGTGAGCGTGTACTGAGTATAGGCAACATGCGAACGATTCCCTGGCATTCAAGAAGTGACGCAACACATTTTTTCTGAAAGCAGGTTATTCTATTCAGCGTTCTAGTACACCGTATTACCCCCAATCTTTAGGCTACAAATCCCTAGTTTGAAAGTTATTATGTTCTATCCGACGGCCTTGCTCCACCTTACTGGTAGGGTATGTATGTACTCTACTGGTCGACATCGGAGCCAACATCTGGCTGCATTTATAACCTGCATATTATCCACGTGCTGCCTCCCGTGGAGTGCACCCTTGATTGAGTAGAAGGTACGAGATGCAGGTTGCAGCAGTGAAGAAGAACAGTCCAATGAAGTTTTGTGCGCTCCTCTCGTGTGTGCAGATTTGCGTGAGGCCTTGTGTTATTATGGAGAAGCAGAAGTTCGTTTTCCTTTTTATTGTGACGAACACGCTGAGTCGTTTCTTCAGTTTTCTGAGGGTAGCACAATGCACTTCAAAGCTGTTGCACCATGAGGGGGGGGGGGGGGGCGACGTCATCAGACAGAATAATCCCATGAGAGTCGCAGAAGACCGCCGCCATGACCGCCATGACTATACCGGCCGAGGGTGCATGTTTGAACGTTTTATTCTGAAGATAGGTGGTTTGGCGCCACTCCATGTAGTGCCGCTTTTTTCTGGTTGTAAGTCGTGAACCCATGTTTCATCGTCTGTGAGGATGTTCGCCAAGTAATTGTCACGTCTGCCTTGTAAGGAGGAAGCAGTTCTACACAGAATGACCTTCGTTGCTCTTTATGGTCTTCTGTTAGGCGAAGAGAAACCGAAACGGCCTTTGAGTACCCCAACTGGTTGGCTGATGTGTCAGCTCTATCAACAGAGACGTCCAGCTGACAGTGAGGAGTTTGTTCGTGATGCGTCGACCACCTCGAATGAGAGTGTCCTCACGTTCCAACACTGCAAGAGTCACAGCTGCGTGCGGCCGACCAGCACGCGGAAGATCGGACAGGTTTCCGCGACCTTGCTGCGATGGTGACAAACGCCACGCCCAACGGCTCGCCGTGTTTTTGTTCACCGCCAGGTCTCCGTAGACTTTCTGCGAACGTCTGTGAATATCTGTGATGATTCGTTTTCCGCCAAAAGGTACTCAGTAACAGCTCTCTACTTAGAACCCACCTCCGTTACAGACGCCATTTTTAATAGTAAATATTGCGTCGCCACTAGTCGGAACTTCATTAAAATATACTCGTAGAAGCTGTGCGGGAATATTCCACGATGTCCCACAACAAATTCTGCATTTTTTTAAATCGAAATTGTTTGTGTAATAGTGTGGTGTAGCACTTATTGACGGCTCCCCATGCACAAATATAGGGCCGATTTACAGCAACGGGCGCTGATCGTTTTCGGGTCGACGCCAGACACCGACTGCCGACCGGGATCGCGGAACGGAGAAAGAATGGCCGAGACCCTCCGGTGGCGGAATGTGGGGAATCGCCGCCACCCGAGCAGATACACGAGCCTCGCCGCGGCAACGACCCTTAATTAAAAGACTAACCGACTGGCTGCAGTCGCTTCTTCTCGGAAAAATGGAGCGGCCGGTTCCGAAAAAGTTTTCGCCGATACCGTACGCGGGCCTCCCTCTTCCGTCAGCACCGACACGGGCGGCGCGCGATTGTAATCTGGTGGCCCCCGCCTTCCCAGAAGGCGCAAATTCTTCTCTGGAAGTCATACTTAGCGCGAGTCCGCGCTGCATTTCCGGCCCGGGGCCGCCCGGCAGATGGCTGCCGAACGTAATAAATGCGACGCCAGATCGACTCCGGTGATTACCGCCGCTGTAGCCAATAAGTCTCAAGAAGGAATCCGCGTTAGCGGCTGCGAGTAGGTAAATTGTCCGCCGTATAGCGTTGAAACGAAGTGCATGCCGTCAGCTGAGGTGGGGTCTGAGGACACCTGGGTCCGTTTCGACCGGCGAGACCTTTCGAGCTGTCGCCGCACTGGCCGGGGATAATTGGAACCGTGGGGCTCGCGCAAAATTATGTGGCCCATACGCAGAAACGCATTCCCGTTCTGAGCGCTGGGCGATACTATCCCGTCGTTCCGAAACACCAGCCGCCTCAGTCAAGGGGCTGTTCGGTCTCGGAGATTTATTTCATGCTCATGTTCCACATCTTTTTCTGCAAAAAATCATTTTCCATACAAATATTTATTAACAAACAGTGGAACGTATCTCAAATACTATGTCAATTATTCTTGGCCGGTAAACTGAAGAGCCTATGCAGCACAAGGAGGACTGCGCAACTAAACGGTTCGCACGATTGAGGGTTAAGTATAGGTCAGCAATCAAAAATTAAACAGGTGTACATTATCAGAATTACATTCTCTACAGAGTGAATATATAAAATCAAGTTTCCTGAAATTCATTTAAAAATGGCGGCCACTTGAAAACGTACGTCCTGTAAATTGACCTGTTTTGTTGTCTTTAATCGTAAGTAAATAACAAACACTGCGACAAATTTATTGTTTTTTAAGGTTCACACAAAAAGTACAAGCGTCTAATTTATTAAATGTCCGCCCTGGTAGCTGAGTGGTCAGCGCGACAGAATGTCAATCCTAAGAGCCTGGGTTCGATTCCCATCTGCGTCGGAGATTTTCTCCTCTCAGGGACTGGGTGTTGTCTTGTCCTAATCATCATCATTTCATCCCCATCGACGCGCGTGTCGCCGAAGTGGCGTCAAATCGAAAGACTTGCACCCGGCGAACGGTCTACCCGACGGGAGGTCTTAGTCACACGACATTTACATTTCTTAGTTTATTAAATCCAAAACTGCATCCAATTTTACCGAATAGTTTTTTTTAAATCATTAGAGTTAAAAAAGCACTGAGTTCATTAATTTGGACTTATGCTCCAAAACACGGGTTTTCAAGTGTAAAAGTCGTTTAAATTGCTAACAATCGAGGGTGCGCTATTTTTGACGACGGATTTAAGGGTATCCTGCATAATATGAAAGTCTTGATAAAAGTGTATTTAAAGTTTTGAGTTCCATTTTTGTGAACATAACTTAAAAAGTTTTTGACTTGCCGGTAATCTGCTGTTCTTAGGCCTTTCTCTTCTTTCTCTTTCTCTTCACTGAAGATCTCATGTTCTAAAGCGCGAGTCTCTCTTTCCGCAGCTCTGGTCTCGATATTGTTCTGGAACTGGAGCCGGTCCCAACCTCTGATGCGTTTTTCGTCCCTTTTCGTGGCGCAAGCCGTGGTGCCCATAACGACTCCCAAGACTTTCATATTATGCAGGGTACCCTTAAATCCGTCGTCAAAAATAGCGCACCCTCGATTGTTAGCAATTTAAACGAATTTTACCCTTGAAAACCCGTGTTTTGGAGTATAAGTCCAAATTAATGAACTCAGTGCTTCATTGTTGTTCTGCCTGCAGGCTCCTAGGCACCTCTCCTTCAAGTTGTCGGCACTCAGATGTTCGTACTCATCAGCAGTACCTTCAACAATTTCCCACCTCAGTGATAGCTTATGATCAGAAGCGTACAGCGTCTCTTTCATCTCAGCTTGCTTCCATTTATACCAACTTTCAGAACGGTAATAGTACTGCGGATTGTCTTTTATTGAGCTCTTGTGATAAAGTGTCGCCGTAACCGCTTTTTTTAAAATTGAAAACAGGTACTTGAGACCTCTGGTGGGCGAGTACAGCACCTACATCGCTATTTTCTCCGACCTAGAATGTTACGGTAGATTTACAGAGAAAGAGATATCGACCAGAGTCGCAAATGGTCCATGCGCGAGAGCGGCTGAAGTGGGCGCACGTGCTCTTCCATTGAAACGTGATTTTCAAGTATAAAGAATAATTTCGGAGAAAAATCCGTTTGATCGTACATTCTTATAAAGAGTAAAAACATCTTTACAACATAACATGACATCACAGTCTTAACAATTTAATGAAATTAAAAAAAAAATAATAAATATGTAATGAAATGATTTTGTTTTCAAACGTTACCCTTTTTTAAATTTTTTTGTTTGTTATTTCTTATTTGCTCTTTCTTTCAGTCAGTACGAACTTTGTTGTAGAACCCCTTATTTACGTGTGGTAATAAAAATTCATTTAGACAGAATTAAGTACCTTTAAAATTACGTGAACTTAGTCAACCCTCTCATGCTGATAAATTCATATTAACTGATTAAGAATATTTAGTTGAGAATTATATCTTTTACATAATTCGGCCTTGGCACACATTTTCTAAATGCAGTTGGTTTTTTTTTTTTAATATTTACTGAATTCCTTCCCGGCGTTAGCTATAGAACACAAGACAGTCTCTATTAGCAGAAAATGGTTAAATATTGCCAAGCCGACGTTTAGTTATCATTGATAAAACACACTTCACTATACATTTAAGTTATTTGAAAGAACCAACAAATTGTTAAATTTCAACGTTAACTATCCGCCTATGAATGCACAAATGTGAAACTAGTAATAAATTCCGCCAGTCTCTGGATCACTGTAAAAGAAAAACATTTCCTTAATTCACTGCTAATTTTTATCTGCTCCCGATTTACGGGTTTGGTTAATTTTTCTTAGCGGAACAATTTTTTAAATGTGCCGCCGCTGCAAATAGTTCGGTCACGGCACAGCCCAGTAACACCGCTAAAAATGCTGAAAATTCTTTAAAGAAATATTATAGATGACATGGGCAAGCTAATTTACATTAGTAATACACACTTTTGATAAACTGTAATGTATTTAGACCACAACAATAATTCAACTTACATTAGTTTGTAATTTCTCCTCTAATGGCGGCTAAATCTAGATACAGACAAATGAAGTCTACCCATTCATAAAATGCTACGTCACAGGTTCCTCTCTCTCTCAGCTCTCGAGGAAGACGACAAAGAATGCACACTATGTATTCCTATTTATATTAGTATCAACCGTTAATGTCTCTTTGCAATCTGCGGCTGTATTTTACATTTTTGCTATCGCAGATATTGACACATTTCGTAATTACATTATGAGTATAGAAATATTACAATCATAAATACATCGAGAAAATTACTATAGAAAATATTACAATAATAATGAATGTCCTTTACACAAAAATAAATAATTTTTTTGTTAAATAATTACAGTATATACAAATTGCTTCATAGCGGCATATATAGTACAATTAAATTTTAGTTTATTAATAGTGTGTGTTTTGCCAGGGAACGTTACATTGCCCCCTGGCAGCATTTGGCAAAGAGTTTCTGTACTTTGACACAATGGTGCCAGTAACGTTCTTTATAATTCTGTATTTTTTTTATGGAATGTCTCTTTTAATTAGTCCCAGGGTTATATATGTTCATGGCTCCCCCATTTGGGCGAAGGCAGACAGGAAACCTGGGCAAAACTGTACCGGAGCCCAGCCATCCCAGTTGGTTCATGATTAATCTTGTCTCTTTAACAGTCATTCTTTTGAATTGGTTTAGCATTTTGTCATCAACGGTTACATAATATCACAGTCACATACAGTTCAACGAAAGTTTGTTGTGTGTGATTAACAACTCGTAATTATTATTTTTTTGCGATATACTGCAAGGTCACTTGTCCTAGGATAGATCACTTAGTTTTTTGAAATCATTAAGCACAACATCACTTTTCATAATGTTCCCACTACCTATGTATTACAAATCTTGTTAGTGTTCATTTTCTCTTGTCAATTTACGGGTATACATTATAAATGTTCACTGTTTATCAAAAATCGAGTTCATTGACATGTTATGCAGTTTGTGTAAATATTTTGGAATATGTCAATAATGCTGTAGTTGGTGAGCGGTGCGGAGTGATTGTTGAGCGGCGCTCGGCGCGGCGCGTCGGCTCCGTGTAGGTCACCGCCCCCGGTGTTGACAGCTACGGCGCGGAGAGGCGTGTGGCTGTCTGGTCTGCTACGGGCTGCTGCGGCCACTGCATGGCTGAAGTAGCCGGATGCGCGTTGTATATCAGCTCGGCCGTGAGACATCTTCTTGCCGTGCTCCAGCAAACGTGCAACAAGTTCACAAACAGTGTACTATCCTTATGGGCATTTTTCCTGCTGTGGGAAAGAACGCACACAGTTATTGGCAGTTATTATTCAGTAGGCCTTCACTAGTCTGGTTTGCACAATGTTTCGTTGTCACAGTAACACGTTTTATGGGCACAATATTTTTTCACCACGTCATGACTTGTTATTAGTCACACGCAAGTTTTCACCTTAGGACAAAATGTATCTCTGTAGTCAATGCGCTTTTCTGGCGTCCCTTAACACACAAAGAATTATAGTTTGACACTAACTTGGTCCACCGTCTGTTATCGGCTCACTGTTCGTGTCGTGCTAGTTCCTTGTCCACTTGCACACACGGCGATGATACAGTTTCTTATTGCTTTTTCAAAACAACCTCGTGACGTATTGCTGCAGGTTTAACAGTCACTGTCTGTCTCTGCCACACAGTATTACACTTTTGTTTAAGTTTTTTTCGGTTACAATGTCCGTTGTGCAATTTTTTGTAACAGCACATTCGTAACTTCTTTGTTCGCTCTTTACCAAGGTGTGTGATAATTGCGTACGTGGTAACAAATATTAAAATTTCGTATTAGTTTGCCCAAAAATCATCTATATTTATGTTCGAGTAGATTTTATTTGTGCATTCCAGCCGGATTCAGGCATATTGTTCAATAACTCCTTTGAAATTATGTCTCACTTTACTTGCAAGGTCCTACGTAACTACAGTGTAGTCTCTGTAGGCTAAAATTGACTTGGACTGTATCAGGCTAGCTCTTTTAACTGATTGGATCTGCACATGCTTAAATTGAAGCTTCTTTGTGCGTAACTTTGCGTTACTTAAATTTGCAATAAGTTTGCCTCCCATGGTGCCCTCGGGTCACTACTGGGTGCATTATTCTCTTTGATAACACTGGTTTGAAAATAAAGTTCTCAGGGTATCATATTATTGATATTATTCTGGGTTCGAATCTGTCAATCTGACAGCTACACATACACACACACACACACACACACGCACACACACACACACACACACACACACACACACACATATATATATATATATATATATATATATATATATATATATATATATATAATAGAAAAGATTGTACCAAGAAATATTTCAAGTTTGACACATATATAGAATATTATGCAGTACACAAACTAATCACTACTAAAATGTTCCTCCTGATTGATCTCTGTCACAATTTAAGACTATAAATGATTGCACTAATCAGGTTATCTGTCCAGACATTTAGAGCATGTTTAAGCTAACACTAATTAAAAAAAGACATAACACAAATATTCATAAACAAAAGAGAAAGTCAATCATGTTCATATAACTAAATACTCATAGACTAGTACATTATCTCTACAGATCACACATCATTAATGTTCATTCATTTTCAAAAGAATGGTGTACCTTTTTTTTACACATAACACATAGGACCATTAGTCATTTACTGTAGGAACATTTTCACATCCTTACGCGGATACAGTCCCCGTACTCTTCCTGAGTGGGGATCTGCTAAGAGATAGCTACTATTTCCTTCTTGGACTAAGGAATGGAGTATGAGGCTCGACAGTAGGTTTTGTGAGGCTTCACCTCGATATTGTATTGATATCCCTTAACAATTCCTGTTCGTTCTGAAAATACATCTGCATAGTTAGATAATAACTGTACCAAATCCTGCTGTTGCATTGAGTTTAAATTTTCGGACTGTGATACTTTGTTCACAAGTGCGTCCACATTTGCTTTTAATTGATCGCTTTGTACGTCTGGATAATAGAGATTTTGCCCTAGAGAATGATTGTCTAAATGTAGTATCCACTGATTCCTACATTTTATGTTAATAGCGTTACAATTAGGCACAGGTACCTCTTCAGATCTGAGCATGGACAATTCTATCCTCCTACCCGCGTTCATCAAACTTAATTTTCCCCGAGAAAGGTCGATTACTGCGTCCCTTTCTCTCAAAAAATCTGCCCCCAAAATGCAGGCTACCTTTAAACCCTTTACTACCAGGAATGAGCACGCTATGGCTTCTCCCCCTGTATACATCTCTACCCGCACTTGGAGTTTAATTATTTGTCGCTGTGCACTGATGGCTCCAGTGACTTTGCAATTGTTCACAGGAAAAGTCAGCATACGCTTTTCTTTCCCCAGTACTCTGAATAAGTCCATACTCATGACACTGACAGTAGCACCTGTATCTACGATTCCTTGCACATCAATATTGTTAATTTTGATCTCTATTATCGCTTGTACTTTGCCTTTGTGCTCCTTTATGCAAGTGGGTGGTTCAGTTATTAATTCATGTCCCATCTGTACCCCGTCATTATACCTGAGGATACAGATTCTCGATGTTTTGTTCTGTGTCGGGCTGCTCTCACTCCAAACCTCAGCCGACGATGGAGAGCGTATCTCGGCTGAATCTAGTTTGTTGAATTATTACTGGTGGATGGGTGTGGCTGCTCTGTGTCGCTGACCTCCACTATGTGTAAGTTGTGTTGCGTCGGCCGCCACGGTTGCGCAATTGGCGCATTTTGTGGTGGCGGTCAGTTATTGTCATATCTTTCACTGTTTTGCCGGTCCGGACTGGGCCTCTGGTTCTGTGGCCAAGTTCGGTTTGCATCGTTACAGGTATTAGCGTTCCACGGCCCCCTGGCATTTTTCCATCTACTATTGCTTGGTGGGCCTGTTTCATATCGGTCATCAGACCTCCTTTTCCGGTCATTATTCACCGGCGTACTATTGCCGTTCCGGTCTCTACCTCTATTCCCGTTTTGTACATAATCTTGTCTCCTATTGTTACCTCCACCGTTTCCATTATTTGGTGGAGGCATGTTATTTCGACCATTTCTGTAACCGTTTCCGTTACTTCTAGCCTGTTCAGAGGCTGCCTTAACATCCTCCTGAATCAGGTCAATTGAGTCCTGAACAGACAAGAAATGTTCCATGTCGTTCTCCGGTACGTGTATAAGTTTTTCCTTTACATGTATCGGCAAGTATGATTTCAAAAGTCTGATCAAATCCCGGGGTGAAATCTGCTCGTCCCAGTAACGGGTCTTATTAATGTATTTCTCAAAATATTTTCGCAAATTGCCTAATCGTGGAGAATGCGGCTCTGGATTATATACCTCTTTCCGTAATCTCTCCTGAATACATGTTGACCAATATCTGGCCAAGAATGCCTTTTCAAATTGCTCATATGTGTCGCAACTGTCAGCTGCTTCGGTTGCCCATAATGCAGCATCTCCTTGTATGTAAGACATAACGAAATGTATTTTCTGTGTATGACTCCAAACGCTAGGCAAAATGTTTCTAAATCCCTTGATAAATACTACCGGGTGAACAGATTTCTTCTCCGTTGTAAAGATCTGAAACTGTCAGTTTTAATCAGGCTTTCTTCAATCACTATTTTGTTGGAGTGACATTTGTTTGTTTCGCTAACATTGGTTGCCTGTTCTGTCTCGCAGTCGCAATTTTTCACTGCTGTATTTATATGCCTATCATTGTTGGACCTGGCTGGCGTGACACGCCTGTGCGTCGCCGTGCAGCAAGCTGTTTTCCAGCTCCGGAAGGCGACGGTTGACATTCCGCTGCCACAGCGGAATGTGTGCACTGCCTTTTTCAAGTCCTGCACCTCCACATTGGAGCCTACGTCTTTGGCCTCAATCGCGGCGTGCACCTTCTCGTCTATTTTTTTTTAAAAATTGGTTTTCAATGTTGTGCACTTGTTCGGACATTTTCTGCTCAATTACTTGACTTGTGTCAATTTCTAATTGTTCCATCCTGTTAGCCAGTACACTGATTTCATCTACGATACTGGCGTTAGCCACTTGGATATTATCTACTGTTTCGCTCAGTTCTTGCACCGCTTTGGTTATGGTTTCATAGTTTTGTCTCACTTTGCATAGCTTTCAAAGATCGCATTAACTGCAAGTCTCTCTCATGCTGGCGTCGATCACGCTCTGCTTGTTTAGCATCACGTTCTCTATCGCGTTCTGCTTGCATACGTGCAAATTAAGCTTGGAAATTGAGCATGCGCTCGAACAGAACCCTTAATGACTGCACTTCTGACACCTCACCACTCTCTGGTCTGTGTCTAGTGCTTGTGGGTGGTACAGTATTTCTACTATCAACTGAATCACTGGCTGGCAGTGGCACCATTTCTTGCCCTTCTGCCCCCAGATTCTCACATTGTACTTCCTAAACTACGCCACTAATATTACTTCGTGCCCCACTTTCTAACTCGGTATCACTGCTTGCTAACCGTTGTTCATTATCCATGTTTATATCTTTCTGACTACGCAATCTAACCATAGCCAACAAAAGAAACAAAATCTGAACTAAATATCCTAACACTCAGGTTTCACTGACATAATCACACAAGAAATGATCATTTGTTGAAACACACTTATTATATACTACGATGACTAACTACTCAAATGTCCTGTTATTTTAAAACAAAGAACACTAACAGCAAGCACACCACTAATGATCCGAGAACACTGCACTGAGGCTACTTTACTACCCACAGGACAACTACACTGTAGCTTTACCTTTTGGTGATCTATCTTGGGTGCAGCTGCCCCCTGGTATTGTGGTAGGTAATTAATTTTTCGATATAATGAGCTCTCTTCTTCAGCTTGCCTCTGGGTATATAGTGTCATCATGCAAAAAATCATATACAGGTATTACCACACAATATTGGTTAGACAATACATACAATACATGAAAAAATTATTAATTGTTCTCCAACAAAGTTCGACTACAATAATTCCCTAGTTATCTCATGGGTATTTTGTGGCCACTGCATATTCGAGCCCCACGTTGGGCGCCAATTTAATGAAATTAAAAAATATATATATGTAATGAAATGATTTTGTTTTCAAATGTTACCCTTTTTTAAATTTTTTTGTTATTTCTTATTTGCTCTTTCTTTCAGTCAGTACGAACTTTGTTGTAGAACCCCTTATTTACGTGTGGTAATAAAAATTCATTTAGACAGAATTAAGTACCTTTAAAATTACGTGAACTTAGTCAACCCTCTCATGCTGATAAATTCATATTAACTGATTAAGAATAGTTAGTTGAGAATTATATCTTTAACATAATTCGGCCTTGGCACACGTTTTCTAAATGCAGTGGGCTTTTTTTTTTTAATATTTACTGAATTCCTTCCCGGCGTTAGCTATGGAACACAAGACTGTCTCTATTAGCAGAAAATGGTTAAATATTGCCAAGCCGACGTTTAGTTATCATTGATAAAACACACTTCACTATACATTTAAGTTATTTGAAAGAACCAACAAATTGTTAAATTTCAACGTTAACTATCCGCCTATGAATGCACAAATGTGAAACTAGTAATAAATTCCGTCAGCCTCTGGATCGCTGTAAAAGAAAAACATTTTCTTAATTCACTGCTAATTTTTATCTGCTCCCGATTTACGGGTTTGGTTAATTTTTCTTAGCGGAACAACTTTTTAAATGTGCCGCCGCTGCAAATCGTTCGGTCACGGCACAGCCCAGCAGCACCGCTAAAAATGCTGAAAATTCTTTAAAGAAATATAGATGACACGGGAAAGCTAATTTACATTAGTAATACACACTTTTGATAAACTATAATGTATTTAGACCACAACAATAATTCAACTTACATTGGTTTGTAATGTCTCCTCTAATGGCGGCTAAATCTAGATACAGACAAATGAAGTCTACCCATTCATAAAATGCTACGTCACAGGTTCCTCTCTCTCTCAGCTCTCGAGGAAGACGACAAAGAATGCACACTATGTATTCCTATTTATATCAGTATCAACCGTTAATGTCTCTTTGCAATCTGCGGCTGTATTTTACATTTTTGCTATCGCAGATATTGACACATTTCGTAATTACATTATGAGTATAGAAATATTACAATCATAAATACATCGAGAATATTACTACAGAAAATATTACAATAATAACGAATGTCCTTTACACAAAATTAAGTAATATTTTTTGTTAAATAATTACAATATATACTAATTGCTTCATAGCGGCGTATACAGTACAATTAAATTTTAGTTTATTAATAGTGTGTGTTTTGCCAGGGAACGTTACAACAATCTGTATATATAGGGAAAATCCTTCATAATCAGGCATGTGTGTTTATATGTAATGTCATTAAATATTTGATAAAAGAGGTAAACGAGGAAGAAAATTTTTATTAAAATCAGTACTTAAGAGGTTGCAGGAATCACCAGCTATTACATCCTTCAGTAAATAGAATAAGGAATTACCGGGAAAACATAGATGCAAGTTCTTCCCAAAGTTCCACTACTTCAGTAAAAGCGGAAGAAGAAGATAAATTTTTCAGCTGATGTTGTCAAATAGATTGTGACATTACTGTAACATATCACTCTGCAGTTTTGTTTTAGCTCTGTCGCGAATATGCGATAATTAATTGTGTGAACTAGGTATATTTTTGCTGGGCCTGGCAAATATTCAGTTTCTCGTCAGAAGGGAATGCGACCAGAGAACTTGGCAATCTCTGAAGGTCAGCAGCAGGTTTTTCGCAATATGTCAGTAGCGAGGTACGGGCACTTCCTAAGTGGCTGCCAATTTCCACATCAGTGGTCATGGACTAGTTTTAAGGCTCTGAGAGATGAGGAGGTGTCAAACATTCAAAGGTTCTTGCAGCAGGAGTAGCTGGTGCACCACCTGTTGAGCGTATTTCTACCTCTTCCAAGTCTGTTAACTGTGTCACTTGTCATGTTAACTATGTCATGTGTCCCCTGTTGGAACATTTTGCATATTTCGCTTACCATTTCTTTATGGTGAGCAGGTAGAGGGAGTGACACACAATTTCCACGTGAACATCTTCTTTATTTTACAGTGTAAGAATTTCTGTTAAGTGGCATTGTCCACTACAATACAATTTTTATGCCTTTTTCATACAAAGAAATTTCACAAAGGGTACACTTTGTAATAATACAATTTTATATACAGCTACATTAGGACATCAGAAGATGAAGAAGAAGATTCAAGCAGAGGTATCGGAATGTCGACAGCAGAGATTAAATTTAAAGAGGAATATGATACTGTCAAACAACCTTGAAGACTGTGCCTTCAGAGAGAATGGCCAAGAAAGCCTGCAGGCTTAGAATATTATCTTATCTCATCCGCCTCTTACCTAACTATTCAATATTTCTTAGTGCCATGCGCAGCACCTGATTTCAACTCATGTTATTGACAGCATTTTTTTCCTTTGGTGGGAGGAAATTCGTAGGATACTCTTAGCTTAGTGATGCCAATTTTGGAACTTCTTAATTAAGAAATAGCAATTCCAAGATCTTGGAAGCCGACAACGGTCTTGAGACTCGTGAACTGACCGCATGTCGCTCTTCACCACATCCATACATCAGTAGCCACGGATGAAACAGCAGCCGGTAGGCACAGAGTACTTCATCAGGGAATGAAATACTCGGTAATTTGTTTCCTCCCCTTATTCTAGTTGTGCATGCGTATTTAAAAAGGTTCATAACTATGTACTACCAGGATTTTGGTGCAAATGTTCAATTCTGAGGTCTGGTACTGATGCTGTAAGCATGCTTTTTCCTCTTTAAAATATGAGGTCAGTTTGGTGATGTTTCCTTGTGAGAGAGTAAAAGTAGGAGATGAGTTTTTCCGTTTCGGCAGCAAAGTGCATGACAGTGGTCGACCTAGAGAGGGTATACATGACGTGAAAACAGGTAATAGTAAGAAAAGCATTTCTCGAAAAAGAAAGGTCTGTTAAGGTCGTGTAAAAATTTAAGTGGTAGGAAATCTTTCCTGAAGGCATTTTCCTGGAGCGTAACCATGTACGAAAGTGAAATGTGGAAGACAAACAGTTCAGATTAGAAGAGAATATGGAAAAAGAGGACTGCTGAAGATTAGATGGAAACGTAAATATGTATAGAGATATGTAAAGGGTAGGTACTGAATTGAAGTGTGGGGAAAAGAAATTTATATCACAAATTGATTAAAAGAAGTCATTGGTTGATATGATATATCCTTACGATAATGTATTCATGAATTTGGTAGTGGAGGTATAACACCCCCCTGCTTCCCGGGATTTGCGAAATTACAAATTAACAATGACCGTGAATTATGAATTTTGACCCGTGTCGGGGTAAGGCATCCGAATCCAAAGTAAACAATGATTATTCCGCGGGAAACAGGAGACGTTATAACTTGATCGTTATTGAATGAGTAATTTCATTCAATAACGATCGGTAAATGAAGTAATGGAAATAATTTGGAAATACATTTTTCCAGTGGAAATTTTGACGAAAGAAATGATTAAGTTGTAAAAGCAATTAAATAATCGGTCGCCAGCTCAACTGATGAGCGACAGTACTGTTAAGTACATGAATAATTGTGTCAAAAATAAAGTTTACCTGTTTGTAGCACAGCAGGTGGAACGGGAACTTTTACGTAAGTGTTGTGTCGGGCTCAGTAGTCATATAAAATAATGTCATAACAATCTAACTACACTTAAACATTAATGGTTAACTTTCAATAAGTATTTTGATAATTATTTTGTTCATAATTTGTCAGCTACTGACAACACAGATAATTATCTATCGAGATTTTGAATAATGGACTGTCACTCTGTCTTTAAAATTACGTACTTTGCACAGTTTAATCTACTGATAATGAGATATATTGCCAATAATTGATTAAGTATGTTTTGAATGATAATAATTCATTAATTGGGCGATTGTCAGGTGAAATAAGCTTTATAGTTTCATGAAATATCCTTGAACTAACTTCAGCTGAACATGCATTGAAATAAATCTTAATAATCAAATTTATTACTTCAGTCTATTATTAAGTTACTATGGTTGGCGTAAGCTTATTAAGTGCAACAACCAACTACGATAACCAACCGTTGAAAACAGTCTGAAATTCACTCTTCACCGTCTATGCAAATAATTTGATAATTAACATATTTTCTCTTGATAATGCAGTGACACACTCGGTTCAATAAGGTAAGGATCGGAAGGAACCTACTTGGTGATATTGTCGGGTGGAATGTAACTGCAACACTTCGATTATAAAGTGCTCGTTATTAATCGTTATTAATTGTTCAACTTCAGAGAAAAGCACGGTCACTGGTAACCCTTCTACAATTTTATCCTACGAAAATTACGTAGATCTTACTTCCCTCGTTGTCGGTGGATCGACGGAAGTCCACGGCGGCGACACAGTGTGGCAGCGGGCTTTCACTGTTGCGACTTGGGTCCACAGTGCGCTTCGCATTTAAGCCCTCGTTTCGTTATCCATAATAACTTGCCCGGCCATGCTTCCAGATATGTCGACCATTACTTTCCTGCCGTACTTAGATCCACACACTAGCCGTTAGATGTAACACAGCTAGGAATAGCAGCACTTGACTGTACGTCTTACTCCGAGCACGGCGTGACTGCTACTACTGCCCGCTGGCGCGCTCCCGAGGCCAGCGGCACGACAAAACAATCTTTCTGACTTCAACGTCAACTAAATATGCCCTGACTTGCCAGCGTTAAACATTACATAATTTAAACATAGTATTTACAATACATATTTACACTAGACAATACATCGTATACAAACAGTTTCATGTGTTAAGTAAGTGAAAAAATTCATAGCAAGGACTGCGTTGTAGCGTCAAAGAGGGAAGCTGTCGGGTAAAAACTAAAGGCGAAGATCTGGGATTGACCACAGGAAGCAGGTTCAAAAGGACGTGGATTGCAATAGATGCGTAGAAAAGATAAGGCTTGCACAGGATAGACTAGCATGGAGATATGCATCAAAGTAGTTGTCTCATTGAAGACCACAGCCACAAGGTATATCTTGCCACACTTTAAACTTTAGTGGATGAAGCTTCCAAATTCGAATCCTCACGTTGCGAAAAGTGCGGCCATTGGAAAATTACTATTTGAGAAATGCGGTAGCTGGGTAAACTGAAGTGACACCACGTAAGGGCGTAATTCACTGGGTGAAAATAATGTTTGGCTAAGCTGTGCCCTTAAACACACACTCACACACACACACACACACACACACACACACACACACACACACACACACAGTAACACACACACACACACACACACACACACACACATACATACATACATACATACATACATACGCACACACGTGCACGAACAAATTTGTGTGCAGGTCCGCAGGGCGTTACTGTCCATCCAGCAAAAATGCCAAGTGAACGACTTAGTCAAAAGTAAAGTTGTGCTCTCTTCGAGGACTGCCGGCCTGGCATGGTCCTGTTGAAGATGGTATGAACCTTTGTTTCGATGACCTTACGATGACTTATGTTCCTCCGATCTTTGAGCAAAATTAACCAGCAAGATAAAGTGGAACCTATGAGGCTGGTGGGATAACTCAGATTACTTAACTTTTAAGTTATTTAATGGCTTAATAGGATTGTAATACCAATTTCCACCATACTTTCTGAATCACTATTTTCTATTCTACGTACGCAGGTTGTAACTGGTACAAGTGCAGATGTTTTTATGTTTGGTACCTTAATGTGTACACACAGTCTGTTTGTTGTTTTTTTCTCTGCATCCAATAGTCTTTCTACAAACATGACACATAATTTTCTACCTTATATTTTCTGCATTGTTGTAACTGAAGCATTAAGTGGACTACACATGTCTGTATAGTCTGTTTTGTATTCATGAGTCCGCACTTCAGCACCTCACGTCCTGCCCCGGGAAAAATAAACATTAGTGGCTTGCTCTTGCCAGATATACCTAGAAGTACTAACTAAACTAAAAACATTCTACTCATAATACCAATAATTGTTAGTCTGCAGACGAAGTAAATACTGACGTAATGTTTTTCAGTACACCATTCTGTCACCAATAAAAAAATCTGCTTTTTTACACATTACACGCAGTTCCTATTAGAACAGTTGTTTGTAATTCATATTAATAATTTTACTACATTTCATCCAAATATAGACCTGCTACAACGGCACACATGTAGTTACACTACTTGTGATATAAACAGGTAAGAAGGTTTATTTGCTACAAAAATATACTTGGCAGTCAACAGCACTGTATTTGCATAATTTTACATCGTATTTCTTACTAATCATCAGTAAGGTTTGTGTAGATGCAATTTAATGTCATTTGAAAATTTACCTTTTCTTGAATGAGATTTTCACTCTGCAGCGGAGTGTGCGCTGATATGAAACTTCCTGGAAGATTAAAACTGTGGAGCGGACGGAGTCTCAGTCCAGCACACAGTTTTAATCTGCCAGGAAGTTTACCTTTTCTTGTTTATCTGTTGAATGATTGTGTTTACCAGCGAAAGTATCAATTGTACACAAGTATCTGTGTGATAAGCTTGTAACTGCAAGCTGAATTCACTGTTAAAATTTCTTCGACAAGTGAGTTCTGCGGCTGGTCGTTTCCTTCACTTCCCACATGTTGTTTGTACAAATTATAGAACAGTGTGTAACCTTCCGACAGCTAAATTCCGTATGCCAAGTATAACCTCCCAACAGATAAATTCCGTAACCTCCCAATAAGAAGGGTGACTAATTTCTCAATAAAAATATGACTCATATACAACCTTTAAACAGAAATCTCGTAATATAACCTTTCTATAATTAACTGTCTGTGAATCTGAACTGGTAAATCTGGACGTCAGCAGTGCTGCGTCATTGCCCTGAAAAATCATTCTGAATAAACTGAAAATTCTTACCTCAATGATGTCGCCGGATAACACGTATATACCCGCTCCTGTAAGAAATTTTTCTCGCACAGCCCAGTGCAATGCTGGCCACTAGATTTTGCTATCTATGAAAAACAACTGATTTTCTTTACTATAATCGGGATGACTATGGATAGGAGAAATTGGTAAAAACTTTAAATTCAGATGAATGACTGTCAAAAGTTATCTTATAAGAAAGATTATTATTGAAAGATTTTTTGAAAACATTTACATAGGACTTTGATATAACAATAGTACAAAGATCAGTTGCAGCAATTAACATATGCGCGCGGCAATAAAGAACAATAATCCAGAATGAGATTTTCACTCTGCAGCGGAGTGTGCGCTGATATGAAACTTCCTGGTAGATTAAAACAGTGTGCCCGACCGAGACGCGAACTCGGGACCTTTGCCTTTCGCGGGCAAGTGCTCTACCATCTGAGCTACCCAAGCACGACTCACGCCCAGTACTCACAGCTTTACTTCTGCCAGTACCTCGTCTCCTACCTTCCAAACTTTACAGAAGCTCTCCCGCGGGAGACGAGGTACTGGCAGAACTAAAGCTGTGAGTACTGGGCGTGAGTCGTGCTTGGGTAGCTCAGATGGTAGAGCACTTGCCCGCGAAAGGCAAAGGTCCCGAGTTCGCGTCTCGGTTGGGCACACTGTTTTAATCCTCCAGGAAGTTTCAAAGAACAATAATATTTTGCTTTTACTTCATACTACATCGCTTAGGCACCGCCATCGTTCTCCACGACCGGCCTTGGTGATTCCATAATTCTACTGCTCTCCTCGAGCTACAATAAACCACCACCTGACTGCACTGTGCACTGTCCCTGCTCTCTACGAGGTACCTGGCCCAACCGCCCGACTGCAGGCTACTACTACTGCTGCTACTGCTGCCGACACTGCTCTCAGGTCTGCGATTCTCTTGTAGCTTACATATCACAGGCAGCGCGTGAGCAATCCATCGAAGTTACATCTGCTCGAGTGCGCTAGCAATGAATTCCTTAGTCATGGACCTCTTACAAGCGGACTATTACAATCGTATGGAAAACATCTATTGTTTTGGTGTGGGATCTGGTACAGTGTGATTGGTAACGAGTGAATGACGATTTGTAATCATGTACTATCACAATTTCTTCTTTGGGATTTTGTTACGAGGAAATTTCTCGGCTCATCTGACTTCACCTCGAGGCTCTCCAAGATTTACCTTATTTATGGCGCGGGTCATTCTATCAACAAAGATTTCGGATGTTTCCAAGAAGTTTTTTTAGATACTGTTGTCACGTCTTCCATCAATGGTCACATGAAAAATCCTAGTTGCAGCTTTTCTCTATATCTGCTGCCTCATGTTGATTCACATCGCATTTTCTTTTACTAGGCCACGTAACAATACATTACGAGCAGAGAAAGACCCTATAATCCAAAAAAATATTCAAGGACATGTCTTCGATTATGATCTGAAATTTTGTAGAACATTTCTTTCTGCAGATGGATTTATTTTACTGAATAATTACTATGCAACAGCTTTTCCCCTTCTTGTTTTGTAAGATTGCCCACAATATCTTTTTTCTCTTTCTTTGTGATTTTCTGCTGTTATTTATTTTATCTTTTAAGATAGTTTAGGTGCACCTGGTACGGCACCGTTTTTATTGGATTCATGTACTTTGTCTTGCATCCCACTATCAGTACTCATCTATTAAAAATTACAATTAGAAGTATTTCTGATAAAATTATGAGAAATATTTGTTTCAGTAACTTTTGAAACAGATTTCCGCTTAATTTTATTTTACTTTATTTTTTTTTGGGGGGGGGGGGGAGGGGGGGGGGCTCTTCATTTTAGCTAATTGTTGTAGACCATGGGCTTACTTTAGTGTACAAAAAGTTAACTTGTGTAACTTCATTTTTAGGTTAGGAATATTTGATCTATTGTGAAATTTATCTACTATTGTAAAGCTTAGGATGTTGTACTTCATACTGATAATAGCTTCCAAACAGAAGAAACTATTACTTTTTTTGTTAAGTAACAAAAAGGAGAAAAAGTAAAAGACACGTATCAACACTGGATAATACTGATGTGATGGAAAGTATTTTTCCCAGAAGTATCCAAAGTGATTAGTTTCTTCATATCGTGTTTGTGACTAGAACTCATGGTAAATCACACTGAACGCATTTCAAATGATTGAACGGCTAACATTTCAAATGATTGAACGGCTAAAATTCTGTTATTGGAACCATCAGATCATCGAACATACACAGAGAATAGAAAAAACGGAAAATCACGACAGGCACCGTCGAGCAACTCCCAGCTTCACCGCCACACCTGTCAGCAATTAGATGCTTCTACACTAATGACCATTAAAATTGCTACACCAAGAATAAATGCAGATGATAAACAGGGAATTCATTAGACAACTATATTCTACTAGAACTGACATGTGATTACATTTTCACGCAATTTGGGTGCATAGATCCTGAGAAATCAGTACACAGAACAACCAACTCTGGCTGTAATAACGGCCTTGATACGCCTGGGCATTGAGTCAAACAGAGCTTGGATGGCGTGTACAGGTACAGCTGCCCATGCAGCTTCAACACAATACCAACCTTCGTCAAGAGTACTGACTGGCGTATTGTGACGAGCCAGTTGCTCGGCCACCATTGACCAGACTTGTTCAATTGGTGAGAGATCTGGAGAATGTGCTGGCCAGGGCAGCATTCAAACATTTTCTGTATCCAGAAAGGCCCGTAAGGATCTGCAGCATGCTGTCGGGCATTATCCTGCTGAAATGTAGGGTTTCGCAGGGATCGAATGAAGGGTAGAGCCACGGGTCGTAACACATCTGAAATGTAGCGTCCACTGTTCAAAGTGCCGTCAATTCGAACAAGAGGTGACCGAGACGTATAACCAATGGCACCCCATACCATCACGCCGGGTGATACGCCAGTATGGCGACGACGAATACACGCTTCTAATGTGCGTTCACCGCGATGTAGCCAAACGCGGATGAGATCATCATCATGCTGTAAACAGAACCTGGATTCATCCGAAAAAATAACGTTTTACCATTCGTGCACCCAGGTTCGTCGTTGAGTACACCATGGCAGGCGCTCCTGTATGTGATGCAGCGTAAAGGGTAACCGCAGCCATGGTCTCCGAGCTGATAGTCCATGCTGCTGCAAACATCGTCGAACTGTTCGTGCAGATGGTTGTTGTCTTGCAAACGTCCCCATCTGTTGACTCAGGGATCGAGACGTGGCTGCACGATCCGTTACAGCCATGAGAATAAGATTCATGTCATCTCGATTGCTAGTGATACGACGCCGTTGGGATTCAGCACGGCGTTCCATATTACCCTCCTGTACCCACCGAATCCAAATTCCGCTAACAGTCGTTGGATGTCGACCAACGCGAGCAGCAATGTCGCGAAACGATAAACCGCAATCGCGATAGGCTACAATCCGACATTTATCAAAGTCGGAAACGTGATGCAACGCATTTCTCCTCCCTACACGAGGCATCACAACAACGTTTCACCAGGCAACGCCGGCCAATGCTGTTCGTGTATGAGAAATCGCTTGGACACTTTGTTCATGTCAACTTGTTGTAGGTGTCGCCACCGGCGCCAACTTTGTGTGAATGCTCTGAAAAGCATATCACAGCATCTTGTTCCTGTCGGTTAAATTTCGCGTCTGTAGCGCGTCCTCTTCGTGGTGTAGCAATTTTAATGGCCAGTAGTGTATTTACAACAAAAACTTGTGGAACGCGAGTTAGGAATTACACCATTTGTGCAGTTAATAAAATGCCACTTCGTGAACGTGATCCCGGCCCTATTAAAAGTAGCGTTAGAATTTTTCGTCTGTCACAAACGCAAAGGAAATGAACAAATATTGGAAAAACCCCATTACTGTCGGACTACAAAAGTAGTAAGCAGGCTTTCTCAGGTGAAAACTGTGGACATACAACCTCGTGGAGGAGGCAGTAAGGTAGTTGCAGCTTTTCATCTGCGGCACGTCTGAGTCGGCCGGTGGGTGTACGAAAAAGTTTCCCACTTAAGAAGTGCGTACACGTATAGAGTGTGCGCGCGCGTCGGTCGTAACAAATCGCCAGCGCCCTATTTGTACCCAATGGATCCCTCCGCCAGGGTGTCCACATCGACAAGCGCGTACCGTTACTCCGAAAGAAACGCCGCGCCGCGCCGCCCAGCTAACGACCGCGGGACCTCACAATGTCAAAAAACGCGCGCGGAAAAAGCCTAGCGCGGACCGGACAGCTGGTGGGGGTTTTTAGCCGGGCGGTCAGCGGCGACCGCTTGCCGGAATCCGCGGCAGTAATTGGGCTCGCGTGGCCACTGCCGCCGCCTGCCAATTACCCGGTGGCTTATCCTGCGGCGACGCGCGGCACACAGTGGCGGGCGGCGGTTCGCGGTAGCGCGGCAGCCGGCCGCCGCTAAATCCCGCCGGTCCCCGGGCGCCCAGCGCCGCCGCGGCCGGGCTCGCCTCGCCTCTGTTCCGCCCTGTTCTGCTCGTTACGGTCGCCAATTACGACGCCGCCCTGCGCCGGCCGCCGACCCAGAATTAATTCGCGTCGATCGCTGGCGGGCCAGCTGCTGCGAGGCCGCTGCCGCTGTCGCGGAACCCGGCCGTCGCGGGGGCGGTCACAGAATACCCCCTTCCTTCCTAGGGTTAGCTGACCTGTGAAACGAGGAAGGTGACAGTCGAAGTGTCCGTAAGGATGGTGGATCACTTT
Organism: Schistocerca piceifrons; assembly: GCF_021461385.2. NCBI lineage: Eukaryota > Metazoa > Arthropoda > Insecta > Orthoptera > Acrididae > Schistocerca > Schistocerca piceifrons. The sequence goes on along the minus strand of NC_060142.1, from coordinate 444,356,484 downwards.
AAATATTTCAGAATGGAAAAAAAAGGCATCGTGCAAAAGGTGGACAGATTTCAGTACCTGGGAGAATATACACTCAAGCACCAGAGAAACTGGTACAGGGATTCATATTCAAATAGAGAGATATGTCAATAGGCACAATACGGCGCTGTGGTCGCCACGCCTATACAGGGTGTTACAAAAAGGTACTGCCAAACTTTCAGGAAACATTCCTCACACTCAAAGAAAGAAAATATGTTATGTGGACATGTGTCCGGAAATGCTTACTTTCCATGTTATTGCTCATTTTATTACTACTCTTCACATCACATTAATCATGGAATGGAAACACACAGCAACAGAACGTACCAGCGTGACTTCAAACACTTTGTTACAGGAAATGTTTAAAATGTCCTCCGTTAGCGAGGATACATGCATCCACCCTCCGTCGCATGGAATCCCTGATGCGCTGATGCAGCCCTGGAGAATGGCGTATTGTATCACAGCCGTCCACAATACGAGCACGAAGAATCTCTACATTTGGCACCGGGGTTGCGTAGACAAGAGCTTTCAAATGCCCCCATAAATGAAAGTCAAGAGGGTTGAGGTCAGGAGAGCGTGGAGGCCATGGAATTGGTCCGCCTCTACCAATCCATCGGTCACCGAATCTGTTGTTGAGAAGCGTACGAACACTTCGACTGAAATGTGCAGGAGCTCCATCGTGCGTGAACCACATGTTGTGTCGTACCTGTAAAGGCACATGTTCTAGCAGCACAGGTAGAGTATCCCGTATGAAATCATGATAACGTGCTCCATTGAGCGTAGGTGGAAGAACATGGGGCCCAATCAAGACATCACCAACAATGCCTGCCCGAACGTTCATAGAAAATCTGTGTTGATGACGTGATTGCACAATTGCGTGCGGATTCCCGTCAGCCCACACGTGTTGATTGTGAAAATCTACAATTTGATCACGTTGGAAAGAAGCCTCATCCGTAAAGAGAACACTTGCAATGAAATGAGGATTGACACATTGTTGGATGAACCATTCGCAGAAGTGTACCCTTGGAGGCCAATCAGCTGCTGATAGTGCCTGCACACGCTGTACATGGTACGGAAACAACTGGTTCTCCCGTAGCACTCCCCATACAGTGACGTGGTCAACGTTACCTTGTACAGCAGCAACTTCTCTGACGCTGACATTAGGGTTATCGTCAACTGCCCGAAGAATTGTCCATTGCAGGTGTCCTCGTCGTTCTAGGTCTTCCCCAGTCGCGAGTCATAGGCCGGAATGTTCCGTGCTCCCTAAGACGCCGATCAATTGCTTCGAGCGTCTTCCTGTCGGGACACCTTCGTTCTGGAAATCTGTCTCGATACAAACGTACCGCGCCACGGCTATTGCCACGTGCTAATCCATACATCAAATGGGCATCTGCCAACTCCGCATTTGTAAACATTGCACTAACTGAAAAACCACGTTCGTGATGAACACTAACCTGTTGAAGCTACGTACTGATGTGCTTGATGCTAGTACTGTAGAGCAATGAGTCGCATGTCAACACTAGCACCGAAGTCAACATTACCTTCCTTCAATTGGGCCAACTGGCGGTGAATCGAGGAAGTACAGTACTTACTGACGAAACTAAAATGAGCTCTAACATGGAAATTAAGCGTTTCCGGATACATGTCCACATAACATCTTTTCTTTATTTGCGTGTGAGGAATGTTTCCTGAACGTTTGGCCGTACCTTTTTGTAACACCCTGTATAAGATGAGAGTTGGCAATACTCTCTTAGGATTTAAAGGTTGGCTACAGCGCGCATACACAAGTTCTGGAATCTAAGATATTGTTGTCGTGCTTCGCAGCACACGGATTAATTAGTGGCAGTTTGGAAGCCAGTGTAGGAGCCCGCCTGCTGTGGTGCGCACGTGTGTTGCGCGAGGGGTCGTCGCCGAGCTGCTGTACTGCCGTGTCCGCCAGCAGTGACACAGGATTTGGTATTTAGTTGATATTTTTTTATAATTTGCAGCGCGATTATTAATTTAAAGAAAAGGGTTTGTGTATGTGCGTAGCAGCAGACTGTAATTTTGATAATCATAGGACTTGAATTCTTAAGGGAAACCATTGTTAGGCGAATAAATTAAGTATTGATTTTTCTTATTGATTTCTTTTGTAATTTTCAGGTAATTGTTTCACTAAGTATTTAATTGAGAAGTATTTCAGTCAGTCTCAAGAGTTTGAGTAATTTGTAATATTGCATTAATGCCACTGGAGGCAGATTTACATGCGAAGCGATTGTTCAAAGAGCCTCTAGCGTTTTGTTAATTGAATGAGAAAGAATCGCTTTCAGAATATAGTTTTTCAAAAAAGGAATTACTTGGGTTAGCATTTATCGAGTTTAGATTTGACCAAACCCTTTCTTTTGAATTATATGTAGTTGTAGTAAGCAGCAGCAGCCGCAGCAACAGCAGGAGGCGCCATACAGAACATGCATTGCACTCAGCATGAATAATAGGTTTTCTTATGTTTTTGTTAAATAATGGAATGTAGTAGATCAAGCAGTGGCAGCAGAAAGACCAGGTAAGTTATTTGTTTCGCACAGGACCAATAGAAAAAAGTTTAGGCGATCTCTGTCATAGTAAAGTTAACAAGAGTACAAGCACGAGATTTTCAGTAGAAAACACGAGATAAGAAGATAGGGCTCGCGGCTTTCAAATAAAACAAGGGTCTGGCGCAGTTGTTAGATCCGCTACTGCTACTGTAACGGCAGGTTATAAGTATTTGATGGGGTTTGAACGTGATGTTATTGGCGGCGCACGAGCGATGGAACACGGCATCTCCGAGGCAACGACGAAGTGGCAAATTTCCCGTACCACCATTTCACGAATGTATCGTGAATATCAGGAATCTGGTAAAACATCAAATCTCCGGCATCGCTGCGGCCGGAAGAAGATCCTGCAAGAAGAGGAACAACGCCGACTAAATAGAATCGTTCAGCTTGACAGAAATGCAGCCCTTCCGCAAATTGCTGCAGATTTCAATGCTGGGCCATCAACAAGTGTCAGCGTGTGAAATATTCACCGAAACATAATCGATGTGGGCTTCCGGAGCCGAAGGCCCTCTCGTATACCCTTTATGACTGCACGACATAAAGTTTTACGCCTCGCCTGGACCCGTCAACACTGACATTGGACTGTTGATGACTGGAAACATGTTGCCTGGTCGGACGAGGCTCGGTTTCAAATTGTATCAAGCGGATGTACGTGTATGGGTATGAAGACAACCTCATGAATCCATGAACCCTGCACGTCAGCAGGGGAATGTTCAAGCTGGTGGAGGCTCTGTAATGGTGTGGGGCCTGTGCAGTTGGAATGATATGGGACCCCTGATACGTCTAGATTCGACTCTGGCAGGTGACAAGCACGTCAGCAGGGGAATGTTCAAGCTGGTGGAGGCTCTGTAATGGTGTGGGGCCTGTGCAGTTGGAATGATATCGGACCCCTGATACGTCTAGATTCGATTCTGGCAGATGACAAATACGAAGCATCCGGGCTGATTACCTGCATCCATTCAAGTCCATTGTGCATTCCGACGGACTAGAGCAATTCCAGCAGGGCAAGGCGACACCACACACATCCAAAATTGCTACAGAGTGGCTCCAGCATCAGTCTTATGAGTTTAACAGTCCCGCTGGCCACCAAATTCCCCAGACATGAACATTATTGAGCATATCTGGGATGCCTTGCAACGTGCTGTTCAGAAGAGATCTTCACCCCTCGTACTCTTACGGATTTATGGACATCCCAGCAGGATTCATCATGTCAGTTTCCTCCAACACTACTTCAGACATTAGTAGAGTCGATGCCGCGTCGTATTGTGGCACTTCTGCGTGCTCGCGGGGCCCCTGCACGATATTAGACAGATGTACCAGTTTTATTGGCTCATCAGTGTATAACAGGAGGGTGAATGAGTAATCTGGAGATAGAAGGACGAACAAGATGAGCTAAGCCCTCTGTACGACCAGCCATAAATACATTCAGGTGATGTAAGTGTACAAATGGCGGTAGTTCACGTTCACAAGGTACGCGGAGCTGTCATTTATACTCAGGTGATTCGTATGAAAAGGTTACTGACAAAATTATGGCCGCAAGGCGGGAGTCATTAGACTGTTAACGCAAAATCGTAGTTGGAGCTACACGGATGGGAGATTGTATTTCTGAAATTGTTAGGAAAACCAGTATTATCGCAGCGGAAATGTATTTTCCCCTCATCACGCGCATGCACAGTTACGAGGAGAACGGAGCCGCATGCAGCCAAATAATGCATCGCTGTCTCGATATTTTTGAAACAAGAAAAACAGAGTTGGATAAAAGCTGCTTTCGCCTGAGAACGGACTGCCCGACAGTGTTATCAGATTCGTCAACAGTCTTGCGGGGAATCTCCATTGCCTCACTGAACAGTGGTAAGTTAGGTAAAAACTTTCAACGGGAGGCACCAAAATGTGGCAGACATTCGTCGTCGGGTCATCCCCATATCAATGAAGAAGAAGTGACTGCTAATGAACAGTGATCGACGCCAAACGATCCGTGAGCTATACCATGAGGCAGAATTACTGCATACGACTGTACTTCACTCCCCGAAAGGAAGCCTGAGCGTGATGAAAATTGTAGCATGATGAGTTCCGCATGATTTAACGGAAATATAGTAGTGGCTAGATATGATATCGCTAGTACCCACTTGAAATTTTATGGACACGAAGGAGAGGTTTTATTACCCCGTATCATTACACGGGATTAACATCGGTGAACTTATACTAGCTACACTTGAAAAGTTATTTACACGAATGGTGTCATTATGGGTCACCAAGCAGATCTAAATTCCTCCAGAAATCCAGACACATGAAAATTATGGCAATTCTTGCGTACGACTTTGGAATTTTTGTCATAACGTATACCGTTCCCCAATGGCAGTCCGTCAGTTCACAGTATTACTGTTCGTTCGAGGGAGAAGCATCGACACATTCTGCAGAACCGACCTATTATGGCGAATGACAATGTACACATGCATAGAACGCAAGCTCTGAGTAATTTGTTCCATCGATGGGAACAGGAAATACTGTAACATCCACCATACTCTCCAGTCTTAAGCACCTTCTACTTTAAGGAAGCACACATGGCATTCTGTTCGGAACTACTACAGAGGTTCGTCGGGCAAGCAGACCGCTCACTTCGAACGATGTACACAACAGCTTCTGTTAAGTGTAGCAAAAATGGTTCAAATGGCTCTGAGCACTATGGGACTTAACATCTGTGGTCGTCAGTCCCCTAGAACTTAGAACTACTTAAACCTAACTAACCTAAGGACATCACACACATCCATGCCCGAGGCAGGATTCGAACCTGCGACCGTAGCGGTCACGCGGTTCCAAACTGAAGCGCCTGTTAAATGTATCCTACGACTACTACGTCGCTGGTGGAACTGCCACCTTGTTCCCTGTAGATGAAGCCTATGACTAATTAGAGATATCAGCTACAAAATCTCGTATCAGAAAGGACCGTTTGATGCGTATTTCGTAATTTGTTTACACCAGTATTACAAAGCAAGGTTCAATATACAAATCGGCAAGCTTTATCAGAAGCTTTTGATTTACGTGAATATTTTACTGACTTAACAAGATACTATTTAAGCAGTCCCTGGCTATATAACATATCGTCAAACGATCACATGTATTCTCGCACTTTTCTGATGGTACGATACTCGACAGTTATGATAATACTTTGTCTGGAACAAAATATTTGATTTCATGTAATACATCGTTTAAAACTTCAGGTAAATTTTATTCTTTTCTTCACAAACACACAGGAAGAGGACAAAAATCTGACAATGCTTGAGTGGGAGATGCCACAGTGTAGCACACGGTGAGATTCCACCAATCGAAAATACCGTATAAAATATTCGGCTCTATTTCCCTCGCTTTTTCAAATTTTCTTCAATCTCTCAAAAAGACTTCCGGTGATGTGTTGATTTATCTCGCTACGATCCCTCTTTTTTGTTTGTCTTTCCTGTGAAGCTAAGAAAAAACTATTTCCCAATAAAGTGGATTTTATTTAAAACTATTTTGTTACAAGATCCTACTACTAATTGAAAACAAATATCGTGTGGTAAGTCGGTCGAGTTTTCTCTTGATGCTACTGCATCCGTTACTTTCTGACAGTCGATGGTTCCTTTAAATCACAGCTAAGATTACACATTCGCCTATCGGATCTCATGCAAACAGAATCCTCATCAGAGACTCATCTTTAGCTTCTGTTTGTTATGGCCAATTTAACTATGATCGTTTTAGGACCAAGCGCACAGCTTCAATGCCGGCAGTCGTATGCGATAACTCTACGGAACCGTTTATCATCCGAAAAACAACGGCGACTTTAGTACTTGCAACAACAGTTTAGTTTTTGTAGGTGATTTTAGCTGCATTTCCGTGCGGCCAGCTGTGCCACTTCAGGTAAGCGTAACGCCGTCTACTTGTTGCTCGTCGGTTCCTTCCTTCTCTTAACATATCTATAACACATTTCATTTGCAAGGTTTGCATGTGAAATAAGCAAAATAGAGAAACATATAATCATACTGGTTCAAATGGCTCTGAGCACTAAGGCACTTAACATCTGAGGTCATCAGTCGCCTAAAACTTAGAACTACTGAAACCTAACTAACCTAAGGACATCACACACTTCCATGCCCGAGGCAGGATTCGAACCTGCGACCGTAGCGGTCGCGCGGTTCCAGACTGTAGCGCCTAGAACCGCTCGGCCACCGCGGCTGGCTGATAATCATACCGGTAAAAAATATTAATCACTTACTATGGACCTGTAATTTTCGTATGATGATCTCTTAACATCTCACCGCTTACACTACTTGGTACGTCACAGTGGCTACGGATTATGCTGCTGACTATATTGAAGAATAGTAAAAATTTGAAACATTTTATCAATTGTAAATAAATAGTCGCCCTATTACAATTGTAGCTCTCGTATTATGGCGACACTACACGGACACAATTGTGTGGGTGACATTGCTGATGGCTGGCGATCCGTCATGCATGAACAATTCCGTACACTGATCCGATATAGTGACGTGCGGACACCTGAACAGTAGCATCTAAAATAAACACAGTATTGGCTGTAAAATGTTGAGGCTCAAAACTCTACCAGCGAGTTTAAGCCGGACACCGACTGAAGCGGCTATAAAACGAGATGCTGAACACTTCATACGGTAAAGAAAAAGTATTTACTGGCCGCCCAGTCCACCTGTATCAGTATAGCAAGCTTGACCCGCGTTTCACGCCAGTTCCGCCTCTTACAGCCACACACAGCATCTCTGAGTTGCTATCAGTACCCACTGGAGGCGGTGATACGAAAGACAGCACGAAGACCGTCAAAAGCCAAGACATGAACATGCCCAAGTAATAACGTTCTTCCTCTTGCTAGCGAACTCACAAGAGCCCTTGATTCACACACGTATCATGCTTCGTACTTTCTCGTTCGTAGGGTTGATTAGCGTGTTTACCGACTGGCCACTGGACTGATGGGATGCCAATACACAGAGTATGCGAATGAACTTGTCCCTGTTCTGGCAGCAGTGAACCGTAGTTCGCTAGAGAAGCGAAGCGTTGATGGTGACAGCAGAAAAAAAATCGCAGATCATTCAAGTTTCCGAGAAGTGTCGGTGAACAGATACGCAATACTTGTTCGCCTCCGTAGCTCAGCACCCGGCACGGTAGCTCAGCGTGTTCGGTCAGAGGACTAGTTACCCTCTGTAATAATAATAATAATAATAATAAACTTAGTGAACGGATCAGCAACGAACCTGAACTGGTGTCATGGGACGTCCACCCCGAACAAATACAACGAACAATTTAGAACAAAATGAGATCAACGAAGAAAAAAAAAGCTGTAGCGTCACCGCCTACAATGCCAGGGGTCCCGGTTCGATTCCGGGCAGGGGAGTGGGTGTTGTGTGTCCTTTCCTATTCATTTTCATCATCATTGACAGGCAAGTCGCCAAAGTGGCGTCAGCTAAAAAGACGCAATTCGCGGCCGAGCCCCGAAGGGGATATCCCTGCCAATAAATAGCATACGGTCATTTCATTTCCTTGCACAATAGTGTCGGGCTGTATCACTGAGGTACGGGTGTTGCAGAATTTTTAAACAAAGCTCTCTATACAGTTCGACATGGATTCTGAAAACAACCATCTTGTGAAACCCAGCTCGTTCTGTTTCCACGAGACTCAGAGAGCAATAATTACCTGCACCCAGATTGATGTCGTGTTCCTTGACCTTTAGAAGGTGTTCGAAACAGTTCCGCGCTGCCACCTAACGCTCAACATAAGACTGTGGGTTATCAGAACAACCGTGTGACTGGACGGAAGAAGTAATAGCAATCAAAACACAGCATATCATTCTTAACGGAAAGCTCTCTTCAGACGTAAAAGTAACTTTGAGTGCACCGCAAGGGAGAAGTATAGGACCATTATTTTTAGAAAAATGTGTAAACGACCTAGTAGATTATGATGGGAGTTGTACGAGGCTTCTTGCATATAGTGCTGTTTTATACGGAGAAGTCGTAAATCCAGAAAATTCTAACGAAATGCAGACTTACAGATGGTCGACACTTGGTTCATGGAGCGCCAATTGACGTCAGAACTAACAAACCTACAGTGCTACGTATAAGTAGGTGGAAAGACACATTATTCTATGATTATGCGATTGCAGAACACTCACTGGAAGCTGCCACATCCATAAAAATTTAAGACTATGTCTGTGGAGCGATTTAATGTGCAACGACCACATAAAGCTAATTGCAAGACAGATCGGATGCCAGACAGATTCATTGGGAGACGCTGAATGCATGAGCTGTTAAGCTGATTGTGCGATGATTCTCTTGCAGTCTTCGGAATTGTGTGGATAATATTTTTCCGAAAGTCAAGTGGTATGTGGCGAGACTCAGACATTCTCCACACAAACGTGAACAGTAGTTTTGTTGCCACTTCTCCAATTATTTTGGAAATTCTCATAGTATGCTATCTTTCCCATCTGCATTATTTGGTCTTAAATCCTCTAAAACTCTTTTAATTTCTAATTCTAATGTTGGACTGCCATCTCTTCTAAATCGACTCCTGTTTCTTCTTCTATCACATCAGACTCAGACAACTCTTCCCTCTCAAAGAGGCATTCAATGTACTCTTTCCACTTATCCGCTCTCTCCTCTGTAGTTAACAGTACAATTCCCGTTGCACTCTTAATGTTATCATCCGTGATTTTCATTTCATCTAATGTTGTTTTAGCTTTCCTATATGCCGAGTCAGTCCTTCCGACAATCATTTCGTCTTCGATTTGTTCATATTTTTCACGCAGCCATTTCGTCTTAGCTTCCCTGAACTTCCTATTTATTTCATTCTTCAGTGACTCGTATTTCTGTATTCCTGAATTTCCCTGAACATTTTTGTACTTTCGTCTTTCATCGATTAACTAAAGTTTTTCTTCTGTTATCCATGATTTCTTTGCAATTACCTTCTTTGTGCCTATGCTTTTTCCAACTGCTGTAATTGCCCTTTCTAGAGATGTATATTTCTCTTCAATTGTACTGCCTACTGAGCTATTCCTTATTGCTGTACCTACAGCCTTCGAGAACTTCAGGCGTATCTCGTCATTCCTTAGTAGTTCTGTATCCCACTTCTTTGCGTACTGATTCTTGCTGACTAATCTCTTAAACATCAGCCTACTCTTCGTCTCTACTACAGTGTGATCTGAGTCTGTATCTGCTCCTGGATACATCTTACAATCCAGTATCTGGTTTCGGAATCTCTGTCTGACCATGATGTAATCTAACCGAAATCTTCCCGATTCCCCCGTCTTTTCCAAGTATACTTCCTCCTTTTGCGGTTCTTGAACAACTTACTCGCTATTAATAGCTGAAAGTTATTGCAGAACTCAATTAGTCTTTCTCCTCTTTCATTCCTTGTCCCAAGCCCATATTCTCCTGTAAACTTTTCTTCTACTCCTTCCCCTACAACTGTATTCCAGTCCCCCATGACTATTAGATTTTCATCTCCCTTTACATACTGCATTACCCATTCAATATCTTCATATACTTTCACTATCTCCTCATATTCTGCTTGCGACGTCCGCATGTATACCTGAACTGTTGTTGTCGGTGTTGGTTTGCTGTCGATTCTGATAAGAACGACCCTATCACTGAGCTGTTAACAGTAACACACTCTCTGCCCTACCTTCCTATTCATAACGAGTCCTATTCCCGTTATATCATTTTCTGCTGCTGTTGATATTACCCTTTATTCGTCTGACCAGGAATCCTTGTCTTCTTTCAATTTCACTATGTAGATTGAGCCTTTGCATTTCTCTTCTAGCTTCCCTACCACGTTCAAGCTTCTGACATTCCACGCCCCGACTCGTAGAACGTTATCCTTTTTCTGGTTTTTCTATCCTTTTCTCATGGTAACCTCGGCCTTGGCAGTCCCCTCCCAGAGATCCGAATGGAGGACTACTCCGGAACTTTCTGCCAATGGAGAGATCATCATGACATTTATTTTTCTAATTACAGTCTACATGCCCTGTGGATACACGTTATGTGTCCTTAATGCAATGGTTTCCATTGTCTTCTGTATTCTCAGGTCGATGATCATTGCTGATTCTTCCTCCTTTAGGGGCAGTTTCCCACCCCAAGAACAAGAGAGTAGCCTGAAACCCTGTCCGCTCCTTTGCCCTCTTTGACAAAGCTGTTGGCAGAATGAGAGTGACTTCTCATGCCGGAAGCCTTCTGCAATTGAGCAGTTCGTGGAGATCGTAGCGCCTGCTTCGTTCACCGCCACCACTTACCAACATGGTAAGAGGTCTGAAGATGGTCAATAAATGACTGAAACTGGTAACCATAAAAATGAAGGTTTCTTGCGGTCGAGACTGTTTATGTTCATTTAAAAATACGAAGAAAAACAGCTATTCTACATGACAAATGTTCTCCAAATTTAATCATCTCTGGCACAACTGTCACACCTAATACACAAGATTGGCTAGTCGTCAAAGTTACTGACTGCAGCTAAAACGTCCCCTTTGAAAAATTATATACGTGACTGGGCTTAAACTGACACACAACATTTTTTAGCGCAACGCAATCTGACTTTCAAAAATCCCTACAAAAGAATGGCCCTGACTAACATTAACCTATACGTTTCACAAATCACTTACCTCACCAAAAATCTTCGTTACTCGAACTACTGAAATACAGCAGGCGCCACTCCTGCCAGCTAAATAAAAGATTCAAACTACAGAAGGCACTAACTACTGATAGGCATAGTTAGCAAATGAAAAATTTTAATAGAGAACAAACAATGTATTTACCTTAATAGTCATCAAAAGTCATAATATATATAGCAGTTCATGACATCCAGTCTTACAAATTTCAAAACTCCGCCATTTCTCTCCCCACATCCACCACTGCTGGCGGCTCACCTTCAACTGCGCAACGCTACGCGCTGTTCGCATCCAGCTGCCCAACACTACAATGGTAGACAACAGTGCGAACTAGCCACAGACTGCACACAGCACAGCCAGTGATTTTCTTAGAGAGCGCTACGTAGCGTTACCAATATAAAAACCTAAACGGCGTACTTACATAGCCCCCATGCTCCCCACAAAAATTTTAGAAACTGTTTTGGGCAGTGGCCAATAATGATTTGAAAAAAATTTTTCATTATTACAATAACAAAGAAATCAAATGCACACACTTATTGATACAATGTTGGTCAAAGTCCATAAAGACAGTCCTGATCGTTCATCACAGTAAAATTGCAGTGTTTTTCTCAAAGTCTCAGCAGTAAAAGAAAATGCACATGGAAGTAGTGGATTTCCATGCAGTCTTGAAGTAGTAGCGGTGTCCTTCCAGTGGAAAGATAGTGCTGACTCTCGACATGCAGACAGGTAATGGGCCACAACAGAGCAAACCCACACCAGAGTCAGTCGAAGTTTTGAAAAATACTGGTAGGTAGGTCATCACAGAGCAGACCCACTGTAGTCCTGGTAGAGATTGTGGTATTGGTGGGCCACCAGACGTGCAGACCCACTGCAGTCCTTGTAGAAATAATGGTACTGGTGGGTCATCAAAGATGCAGACCCACTGTAGTCCTTGTAGAGATGGCCAGCAGCCATCTGTTGCGACTGTGCAGGTGCACAATCACCATAGAAGAGTCTTGCGGAGAGTATAGCAAGTCCATAAACCACCACTTGTGCACTCACAGAGTTTTTTTCTAATTGTCCTTAGAAGCAGCAATGCTATTATCCATTCTCTTGCTGAATCATTAACACACGTGCAAACACTATCAGTCCCTACTTCTCACATATTGTCTATATACTATGACCAACAGAAACGTGTGCAGTGAAATGTAACTTACAAGTTGCTTAATTTGATGAACTGGTGTCAATTACAATTTTATAACATGAGAATACAATAACAAAGGTACAAAATACATCATTAAAGAACATAACAATACAGATAACATTTGTAGTAAAACAGGCTTTACAAAAGAATAGAAATAGACATATACATCAGTGTTACAGGAATTATGACATGAGTACATACATAAAAGATCAGAATAACTTTCGAAACATCAACTTCACACATGAGCATGAAAACAAAACAGAATAAATAATGTCTAAACATCTTTACAAAGTAAATAACATATTATTAGAAAAATTCTACAACATAACTCTTATTAGCTAAACACATTGAGACAGGAAAAACGCAAATATACAAGAGTACACAAACACATAGATGATAACACAATGGAAAGGACAGGGTTCGTTTTCAGTGTAACATTTGGTACTGCAGTCCAACCCAAAACTTCATTCCATAGATCTCTCGTCTTATTTCAACAGTTGTTTTCACCAAAACATCCTATCCAAGCATGCTTTCTGTATTTATATGTTACATATTTCTTACCTCATTATTTATTTTCCATTATCTTACATCATTTATTTCCAAGAAAACCCTACCTAAACTTGTTGTCTCTAAACCCTACTTTGTTGTTTATATCCTCTTTCAAAATACTTTTTTTTTTGGCCAAACCATATTCTTATAGCTTCTCAATGCATTTCTTCCAATTCATCACAACTCGTTCTCTTATGTAGCCTACCCCATTTTAAGCTAACTTAAATCTACTGAGCTCAGATATATATACTAAGGAATGAGGCAATGCAGCAGCACAAAACAATTAACACCAACAGCAATAATAAAAAATACAAAAGGCAAAGCAAGCAGCATAAATTAGCGAAGGAAATGCAATATTACAACTAATATAAGGCAATGCGCAGCAAACAAGAAAAATAAATTCGTAGTAAAACTGGCTTAACAGAGTAATGTAAAGTGAAATTTAGTAGCACTATGCCTGGCAAACAGCAGTAGTAAATGCTATAACTTATACCTAAGCATGACAAAGCTCAAGCAGAAAAAATAGTACACTAAAGACAACAATGCAGATAAAGGAAATGTATAATCACATATTAGTGTCTATGTAATTAAAGTGGTGCACCACAAAAACTAATTCTACAAAAAATTACCAAGTACTTGAAAAGAAAATTATATATGCAGTTACTGTTATTAGTCCCTTCTTATTGTTCTTTCCATTCCAAGAGCTCCTTTTTCGAAGAACGTGGATCATAAAGTAATTATTTAATAGATCTTAATAGTCATCAAAAGTCATAATATATATAGCAGTTCATGACATCCAGTCTTACAAATTACAAAACTCCGCCATTTCTCTCCCCACATCCACCACTACTGGCGGCTCACCTTCAACTGCGCAACGCTACGCGCTGTTCGCATCCAGCTGCCCAACACTACAATGGCAGACAACAATGCAAACTAGCCACAGACTGCACACAGCACAGCCAGTGATTTTCTTACAGAGCGCTACGTAGCGTTACCAATATAAAAACCTAAACAGCGTACTTACACATCGTTCATTAGAGCAGCACAGTACAAAAGAAGGTCAATAACTACGAAACACATTTTCACCCGCCAGTTCCGGTTGGAAAAAATTCGTAGTTCGTTGTGGGACATAGCGGGATATTTCCTCTTCAGCTTACATAGTTTCATGAAGTTCCAATAGATGACGACGCTACACTTAGTCGTCAAAATGGTGTCTGTAATGGAAGTGGATTCCAAGTAGGGAGCCGTAATTGAGATTAATTTGGGGGCAAACCATCGCAGATATTCATAGGCGCTTGCAGAATGTATATAGACACCAGGCAGTGCACAAAAGTACGGTGAGTCGTTGGACGAGGCTTCTGTCATCATCCCAACCATGTAGCGCAAACCTGTCCGCTCTCCCGCGATCGGCCTGTCGCACACGCAAGTGACTGTTGCAATGTTGACACGTGCTGACACTCTCATTCGAGGTTATCGACGGATCAGAACAAAACACTTCGCTGCTGAACTGAACGTCTGTGTTGCAAGTGCTAAGGCACTCTTCCACCAGTTGGGGTATTCAAACATGTGTGCCCACTAGGATCCTCGCTGCCTAGTAGAAGACCATGAAGGGTAACGAAGGGTCATCTGTGTGAGATTTTCTTGCTCTTTACGAGGGTGATCGGGGAAGCTACTGATGCAGCAAGACGTTGACTCTGAAGTCAACCAGTTGACTGATACCACGCGTACACACGGTCCCTCCCAGTATGATGGCGTAAGACCGTAAAATTGAACGGAGATTATATTGAAAAACAGGCTGTACTGAATCCTGAATAAAACCAACTTGCTGCCAGGAAAAATGGGGCTTTACTTACTAAACGCCCTTGTCAGTTGGGGGATACGTGTCCTCCGTACCATGTCCGCTTGAAGCTACTTGTGAAAATAAACTTATCAGTGAGTTGGTGCAATGGTTTATTAGGGCAAAAAGGCTCTGTGATCGTACTACCTTATAGGTTAGGTTATCCTTTACTGGGCGACTTTGAAAGCTTTTACTGTCACGTCAAATGGAGTTCTTGCGTATAAAGAATAATTCAGTCTGTGGATTCATGGTTAACTTTCCTTTTATGACCTGACCAATGAATGGGTTTGTGTCTGAGTTCAGACAATGGGAAGGGAAAAACATTTCCTATAGCATTGTACCCTCTGTACCACCAGAGTGTTCTCCCCAAACAATGAGGTATGAACTGCATTTCTTTGTTATCCTAAAGCGACGCCACACAATTAAAAACTGTGATATACCAATCTTTCGTCCGCTCTAAATCTTTACACTTTTGAACGTATCACTATACTAAGTTACACACACAAACATCCATCGTGAATCAGCTTATGTGTTAGTGAAAACCGTATCAAAATCCGTACAAGACTTCGTGAGATTATCTTTCCCATACAGACAGGGGTGTTCAACAAGTAATGAAACACATTTTTGGTTGGTTTTATTCAAGATTTCAATACACCATAACTTCTGGCTGTTGTTGTTGTTGTTCCCTTGGTCTTCAGTCCTGAGACTGGTTTGATGCAGCTCTCCATGCTACTCTATCCTGTGCAAGCTTCTTCATCTCCCAGTACCTACTGCAACCTACATCCTTCTGAATCTGCTTAGTGTATTGATCTCTTGGTCTCCCTCTACGAATTTTACCCTCCACGCTGCCCTCCAATGCTAAATTTGTGATCCCTTGATGCCTCAAAACATGTCCTACCAACCGATCCCTTCTTCTAGTCAAGTTGTGCCACAAACTTCTCTTCTCCCCAATCCTATTCAATACCTCCTCATTAGTTACGTGATCTACCCACCTTATCTTCAGCATTCTTCTGTAGCACCACATTTCGAAAGCTTCTATTCTCTTCTTGTCCAAACGGAATGGACAGTGTCTTGAAAGGAGGATATAAGATGTACATCAACAAAAGCAAAACGAGGATAATTGAGTGTAGTCTAATTAAATCGGGTGATGTTGAGGGGATTAGATTAGGAAATGAGACACTTAAAGTAGTAAAGGAGTTTTCATATTTAGGGAGTAAAATAACTGATGATGGTCGAAGTAGAGAGGATATAAAATGTAGACTGGCAATGGCAAGGAAATTGTTTCTGAAGAAGAGAAATTTGTTAACATCTAGTATAGATTTAAATGTCAGGAAGTCGTTTCTGAAAGTATTTGTATGGAGTGTAGCCATGTATGGAAGTGAAACTTCTGGCTGTAAAACCCTATTTTTCAACGTAATGTCCATTCAATGCGGCGGCCTTACGGCACCTTACAGGTGGGCTTGTATGCCCGCATGGTACCCCTCAACTGGTCGACATAGGGGCCAGTGTCTTGCTGCATCAGTAACCTACCAATCATCCACGTACTGCTTCTCGCGGGGTGCATCCTTGTTTGGGCCATTTGTCATTGGTCTCCTGTTAGGCATTTGAGAGCCCCAACTGGTGGACGAGTGTGTCAGCACTTGCAACACAGACGTCTAATTCAGAAGCGAGGTGTGTGATTGTCATCGGTCGATCAGTTGATATGAGAGTGTCTGCACGTTCCAATATCGCAGGAGTCATAGCTGTGTGCAGTTGGTCGCTACGTGAGTGTTCGGACAGGTTTGCACGACTGTGTTGCGATGATGTTAGACGCCTCGCCCAATGACTCTCTGTGCCCTGGTTTTCCACCAAAAGAAACTCAGTGAGAGCTGTCTGCCGCACGTCCGTTCCAGGCGTCATTTTGAAGATCGCCTGTAGCACCACAACCTATCGGGACTTCATGGAACCACAGAGGCTAGTGCGGGAATATTTCACGATATCCCACAACAAATTTTGCATTTTTTCAGCTGACCGTGAAAAAAGAATGTTGCGTTACTTAATGAAAGCCCCTGATATGTATAGATACCGATATGTGAATATTCTGTGATTCTGATCAAAGTTTTCTCTTCTACAGAGGCGTGGCGGCTGTTTAGTTTACTACTTTTTCTGCCAGATACCGCCCCCTGTGTGGCTGACCATCTCATGCTTTTCCAAACAAAATAACGAACATAGAGCAATATATTTACTACACACTCATCGTTACTGTATTTATAAACTATATATATAAAGTTTCATGTGAATCAGTCTAATCTAGTGGTGAAAACCGCATCAAAATTCGTATAGACAGAGTGCGGTGGGGGACCGCAATTTATAATATCTATAAATTATGTAGATCGTCCCCCCCCCCTCCCCCCCCAAATTTTATAAGTCCTTCCAGATCCTTGAGCTCCATGCACTCCACCTCGCCTTCCTTATACGCCTCCCGTCCCCCGCGCAGATCCTCTATGATCTGATTTCTTTCCCCCATCTGCTCCTATTCCTTGAACATATCCGCATTCTGTACACCTCCCGCCGCCTTGATCCCCCTCACCCCCTGGCTGCTCCTATCCTCTCCAACCCCCGCCCTCTGCCGCCGCTTCACTGTTGTGTCCCCCCCTATCCTTGACCTCTACATCATCTCTTTTCCCAAGGTGGCTTCCGTCGACTCCCCCTCCCAAATGATGCCCTCTCTGCCTCCATTTATCCCTCCGATCAACTCTGATCCTCACCTCCCCCTCTCTTCCTCTGTCCTTTTCCCAGGCTCCCTCTACCCCCCTTCCATCCCTTTTTTTCCCCACCTACCCTCTGTCTGCCTCCCCTCCTCTCCCCCAAGCCCTTTTGCATCTGCCCTGCCCCCCTTCTGAGTCTTCTCCCTCCTTTGGTCCCTCCCCCCCCACCACTTCGTTTTTCCTCTCCTCCCCCCTTTTCTTCTCCCCTCAAATGTCCAGGTCCGTCCCCCCCCCCCCCATCTGCCCTTGGCTGTGTGTCATCTTCTTGCCGAATTTTTAGTGCAGTGTTTCCTGTGAGTGTTAAGTGTTGTGTGTCTACCAGAAGTGTTGCGAACGGAATTCATACTGTCGCTGGGTGTGCTTTTTATATCTCTTCCGAACAGACACCAGACTGTCGCCATGTTTTTTTTTTCATTCTTTGTCTACTATCTTACCTGTTTGCTACCTGCGTATTTTATTAGCATCGCCAACCCCTTTGTTTCATGTTTTAACTTTCCACATTTCCGCCGTTTTATCGCTTATTTTTGTTGTTTATTACCTTCTTCTTATGTTTTACCAATTCTGTAGGCTGAAGAGCAGTGTCTAAGCTGCTGCCAGCCCGCCCCCTTGGGGGGGGGGGGGGGGAGATCTAAAATCAATAAAGGAAAAAAATGCAGGTGGTTTAATGAAATCAAAATATATGGTTCCAGAGATCTTTCTAAGTTTCAAACGCCTATGCCTATGAATGTAGCGATTGCACCAAGGTCAGTGTTCGAACCCTAGTCTCCTGCTTAATACGAAGATGTGCTGACCACTATGATACCCTAACACAATGGCTTTTCAAAACCGCACAGGCTCCCCTAGCATGTTTCCCTCCTCTATACTAATTCCCATTCACGCCTCAGGCCACTTGGTATTCCCCCTAAACTCAAACAGCATCGCAGAGGCTTTCCAGCTGTATTGGAGTAGTACCTCAGTATCTAACTAAATGGGGGACCCTGCTTGAAACCTAGGTATAGGTGCTTTAATCAGATGAAACTATATGATACCGGAGATCTTTTCAAGTCTCAAACGTCTGTGACGCATACATACTGACTGAGGCAACAAGTGAAAAAGTGTGTCAAACTGGCATTCGAGCCCATGTCTCCTGTTCACTAGGCAAATGCGATTGGCATACTATACCACTCTGGCACAGTGGCTTTGCATAAGTGCATGGACTACCATAGCGCACCTCCCTCTTCAAAACAAATTCACATTTTTCCCATGCTGAGGTGCTATTCCAGTACATTTGGTGAACTTCTGCAACGCTGTTCAAGTTTAGGGAGGGATACCAAATGGGCAGAGGCCTGAATTGGGCTTTATATTGAGGATGGAGGCATGTTAGGCCAGTCCGTGCAGTTGTGCAAAGCTGCTGTACCAGAGTAACGTCGTAGTCAGCTCTTATGCCTAGTAAGCAGGACACCCGGGGTGTAATCCCGGCCTCGGTATTAATTCTCATTCGTCTCTGTAGTCAGCATGCATACAACATATGGAAGCGGCTTTCTGTAGATGGGGGCGCCCGAGTGTGGTTTCAGCCTCGTGACGGGGTGCCTGACTTTCATTATTCCTCAGTTTGACTAGTTCTCTAATTTTAACTGGTTCTCCATCCCACTGACAAACGTCGATTCCACAGTAATTACCTATGAACTGCTTGTTATGAGAAGAGACCACCTTCAACACGTCCTCTTCACGTTTATAAGCAGTTTTCATAGCACAAGAAAAATGGCACTATTGCTACAAAGATAGCTGACGCTCACGTAACATTACACAGTGTCTGCTGAAGATGCACACTACTCAGAAACTTTTCGCCGGAGACAGCAGAATAGTGCTGTATATGAGTGTTTAAATGTTGCTTGAAAGTGCTATTGCCCATTCAACCAGCTAACTTGAAACATGTTGCAGGAAACAGTGTGCAATTTTGATGTTGCTTAACAGCAACAATGCCAAGTAAAGTGTTCAATTAACCGTATCAAATCCACAAATAACCATGCGACCCTGCGCTGATGCGGGACAAAGCACAGTAAAAGGAACTAGGTTATGATAAGCTCTGCAATGACATAAACCAGTTTTTTCTTTTGGGAGGGTCTGAAGATGGCCTGCAATAAATATCGAAATGGATAATCCGAAAAACACAAAAAGTTATTCAAGCGGCGTCTGTCTTTCTCCGTTTTATGCTTGAGCTAAGCATTCTCTTCCGAGTCTGATGAACATTAATGTACTCAGGTTATTGCTTTACGTACAGAGTATCATTAGGCATTAGCACATTCGCCTCGCAGGTGGTGGAAAGCGGTTGGTGTCACACTGCGATATATAAACAGAGAAAATAATTGTAGTGATAATTAAATCAAGACCCTGCGCTGCCGACAGGCGTTGATATACATCAACGGGGACAGTTGAAAACGTTTGCCGCGACCGGGACTCGAACCCGGGATCTCCTGGCAGACGCTCTATCCATTTTTTGTTTTTTGTTTTGCATTTTGTTCGTTGTTGATCGTTGTGTTTGGTCGTTGCGGACCTCTCATGACATCCGTTAAAGTTCGTTTGCAGATCCTTCCACTCAGTTTTTTTATTACAGAGGCCAACCAGCTCTCTGACCAAACACGCTGAGCTACCGTGCCGGCAAAACTTAAAATTTCAGAGCCACCGAGGGCACAGAGGATAGTGCGACTGCAGGGACTTACCCATTACACGCTTCCCGTGAGACCCACATTCCCAACTTAATGTCCACACACTACATTCGTAGTGCCCCTGCCCATCACACTCATTCCTCGTGGCAGACAATCTTACCGAGTCCCGTAAGAGCATGGGCAATACGTGTGCATCCGCACAGAAGAAGAAGGTCAATGGCCAGTTAGCCTTAACTATAAGAACATGGTATCTGGCCGAAAGACCAGATACTATCTTCAAATAATTTTAGGCTGTTTTCTTTTCTGAACAAGATAGCAAGTTTTCCCAGGGAGAAAGTTACAAGTACGAAGTAATAGCATGCGATACAGTTACGTTCCCCTCCGCATGCACAGAGTAAGGTGCTACGGTCGCAGGTTCGAATCCTGCCTCGGGCATGGATGTGTGTGATGTCCTTAGGTTAGTTAGGTTTAAGTAGTTCTAAGTTCTAGGGGACTGATGACCATAGATTGTAAGTCCCACAGTGCTCAGAGCCATTTGAACCATTTGAACAGAGTAAGGTAAGCGCACAGCGATTAGCCCAGACGAGTGCTAGCTTACAGTGTTAGTCTTGTATTGGGTCCTGGACACAATACGTAGTTGGATGATGTGTCGCTCTGAGTAAGCAATCTAAATCGTACCATATTCGTGAACACGTGTTTGCTCTGAATATGGTTGTTTAGATGGTCAAATTCCGCTACAGCTCTTGTACAACATTTATTACTTTTTTCTGGTTTAAGCCTACTGCAACATAAGAATGTGTTACATCGAAGTGTAACATTTTTATCGGCAAAGCATAATCAGTACTGGTTGGCGTCAACTGATCATTTTTTACATATCTCAAAAATGAGCAAAAAGTGTCAACCACTGTTGGAGACGCTTTGTTCATAAAAACGATACTCGATTCGTATACTGTAGTACGCTTAAGACAGAAAAGAAAAGTAATAATAATATTGTTTGATTTTATGAAGTTCACTAGGCTTTTTGAGCTGTTATTCCAAGATTTCTCCTTTCTGCGGTTCCGAGACCTGGCGAAGAGAAGGAACATTACAAAATGTTACGGCAAGTGGCCTTCTATTCCTCAGAAGGAACATTCAGCTGTTCTCAGTGTCGCTCATAGCCGAACACAAAAGGGTTATATTTCTTGACACTGGTTTGAGGCGAGTCGTTTCGTTGTGCGACTCATGGTGCCATGTCACCACCGAGAGCAGCAAGCTTATCGAGTTGCTTTTAAACGATAAAAGTAAATGTTGCTACAAAACCACTACGAGTGATTCCGTCAACCCTAATTCGCCAGCAACGCAACGTCAGTTTACAAAAATAGGAATTACCTCTCGCCTCGTTGTCCTCAGTGCTGTCGTGGCGTTATCAGTCTGGCTTCCAGAGAGTTTTTCAGCCTTTTTATCTGACTGTTACTCACCCTAATTGCAGCAAACGTTCTGCCCTGTTAGTCATGGCAGTCCGAGTCCAGTCATAGCTAACGTCACAAACCGGACATTGAGAGACGTTTAAGAAACTTGTAAATTGCCAGAGGCTGTCAATTTACAGTCTTGGAACAGTACTCTTCAATCCTCATTTTAAAACGAAGGTTCCGGGATTGATTTCTGGTCCGGCACACAGTTTTAATTTGTTAGGAAATATGAAATCAGTGAACAATCCGTGAAGAGTGAAAATTCTTTCTGTAAATAATGCGATGCTGAGAGATTAAGAAAGTAGAGGCAGTCGAGTTTTATCATTGTGGCAGCTAGGTAACTGACGACAACGGCACAGGTATAGAGGGTATGAAGGGCATCCTGCGGAAAACCAGAACAGAGAGAGGCATGTCAACATCAAATATGAATTTAAGGATTGGGAAATCTTTTCCCAAAGTAGCTGTCCGTTGTGTTGCATTATATGGGAGTTAAACAGTAACCTTTGACTTGCGATATCGCGAAAAAAAAGAAAAAAACATCCTTTGAAGAGTTGATGTGTAGATCGGGTGGGCAATGAAGAAAGAGGCGTGAACCGATTCCGAGCAAATACTTGTGACATTTGTTCGTTGAAAGTAGGGATACCTCCTGAGCCATCAAGGGACGATTATTTTGGTAAAGTAAGGAAGTGCGGGGAGGGGAGGGGGGAGTTGGAACAGATCAGTGCAATGGAACCACGTTTACACGATCTAGGTTAAGTAGAGACGAAGAGAATTTCATACTACAGGTTAGTGTGGAGTGCTGCACCAGACCCAGCCTTACGGCTCAACTCGTTCGAAGGAACATATTTTGATAGGGGAAATCCTGAAGCAACAAGGAGTATACGTCGGGTCTATGTATTACAATGAAACATTCCCCTTACAAATGCTACCTCTCTGTCATCGAAACTGACCTCTTTCCTACTAAGGCTGCAGTCCACGTGAGGTTTTAACGTAAAGGAAAAGATGGCCGGACTCTGTAACTTGTGCTAACTTGGCTTCTTCACTCCAAGTAATTTGTCCCAGGCAAAGCGTAGTCGGTTCTTGATCAGCTATTGTTGTTCAAAATTGATTCCTACCATACGTGATACGGATATTCAGGCTTAGACAGATTATTAAGTGATTAGTCCAAATTTCACAAGGGATCCCAGTGTTGGCATTGGTTAAAATAACAAAAACCATACTTACAAGGCCGCGTGTTCGCGATGAACGATCTACAAGCCGCACTTAAGATAATCCACATATGTACAAGACTACTTTTCATGCACAATGAGCAACAAATCAATGACTAATGAGTAATTAGTCCACATTGCTTGCAGATTCGAGCCAACACGCAACCACACCAATAGCGGCAAGACACGTACCCCACGACCAAACACCACTACCTGGTTCATTTTTCGTGACGACTCAGCAAAAAGCCTATTTCTTATTCTACAAATATAATAGATTATTTTAATAACCATTTCCTAAGACGTTTTAGCCTTTTGAGAATTCCTGTTCTGCGTACTGTTTAATTTATAAATAATACTAAACCCATAATTTTTGTCGCGCAATCCGTATCTCAGAAGCCAATCAGGACGTGTCATCCTCCACTGTTTGCACATCAGCTAAAAGCGGAAGCTCTCACAACTGTAGGGACGTGTGCAAGCCCACACTTGGTAGTTTTCCTCGGTCGCCAACGCCGTTCAGTACCTTACCGTGGCGTCAGCTTCCTCCTATAACAAGTAAAATGGTTAGGATGACAATGCAATTACCATACCTGCACGAACCAGAAATGTTTAAATAGTTAACTTTTAAATGGATTGAAAGGTGGTGGTAAAATTTATTCAACATGAAAAACATGTATGTAGTTTCAGTACAGGGGTTGGACAAAATTATGGAAACAACGCGAAAAATGCATTCTTGTGCATAAACACACATGCTAGCCAAGCCTACAGGTTGCTCTCTTGTATCTGACCGCGAACAGCACCAGTGCAATGTCCTCAACACGTTGCAAGTGTCAGTCATCGTCAGAAAGTGTTGCGTGTAGTGGTGAGTGCACTACTTTGGAGCTAAGTGAATCCTAAGATGGGGCAATTGTTATTGCTCCTACACTACGCGATCAAAAGTATCCGGACACCGGCCTGAATATGACTTAAAAGTTCGTGGCGCCCTCCATCGGTAATGCTAGAATTCAGTATGGTGTTGGCCCACCCTTAGCCTTGATGACAGCTTCCACTCTCCCAGGCATACGTTCTGCCAGGTGCTGGAAGGTTTCTTGGGGAATGGCAGCCCATTATTCACGGAGTGATGCACTGAGAAGAGGTATCGATGTCTGTCGGTGAGGTCTGGCACAAAGTTGGGGTTCCAAAACATCCCAGAGTGTTCTATAGGATTCAGGTCAGGACGCTGTGCAGGCCAGTCCCTTACAGGGACGTCATTGTCGTGTAACCACTCCGCCACAGGCAGTGTACTATGAGCAGGTGCTCAATCGTGTTGAAAGATGCAATCGCTATCCCCGAATTGCTCTTCAACGGTGGGAAGCAAGTAGGTGATTAAAACATCAATGTAGGCCTGTGCGGTGATAGTACCACGCAAAAAAACAAGAGGTGCAAGCCCCCTGCATGAAAAACACGACCACACCATAACACCACCGTCTCCGAATTTTACTGTTGGTACTACACACGCTGGCAGATGAGGTTCACCGGGCATTCGCCATACTCACACCCTGCCACCGAATCGCCACATTGTGTTCCGTGATTCATCGCTCCACACAACTTTTTTCCACTGTTCAATCGTCCACTGTTTACGCTTCCAAGAGAGGCGTCGTTTGCCATTTACCGACGTGATGTC
Organism: Schistocerca piceifrons; assembly: GCF_021461385.2. Lineage (NCBI taxonomy): Eukaryota > Metazoa > Arthropoda > Insecta > Orthoptera > Acrididae > Schistocerca > Schistocerca piceifrons. The sequence goes on along the minus strand of NC_060142.1, from coordinate 444,331,966 downwards.
AGGCTTATGAGCAGCCACTCGACCATGAAATCCAATTTTTCTCACCTCCCGCCTAACTGTCATAGTACTTACAGTGGATCCTGATGCATTTTGGAATTCTTATGTGAGGGTACGGATAGATGACTGGCTATTACACATTACGACCCTCTTCAACTGTCATCGGTCTCTGTCAGTCAACAGACGAGGTCGGCCTGTACGCTTTTGTGCTGTATGTGTCCCTTCACGTTTCCACTTCACTATAACATCGGACACAGTGGACACAGGGATGTTGAGGACTGTGGAAATCTGGCGTACAGACGTATGACACAAGTGACACCCAATCACCTGACGAGACATTCGAAGTCTGTGAGTTCCGCGGAGCGCCCCGTTCTGCTCTCTTATGATCTCTAGAGAGTACTGAGGTCGCTGATGTAGAGTACCTGGCAGTAGGTGGCAGCACAATGTACCTAATATGAAAAACATATGTTTTTGGGGGTGTACGGATACTTAACATAGTGTATGATGGGATCTTCAGTGCCAAAGGCAGCCGAAGTATCTGGCGTTCCAAGAGACACCATATCGAAGATTTATATCGCGCACAGGGAAAGCGGAAAGACGCAGATGGAAGTTTGTGTTGAGTCAGAGTGGCTGACGCGCATTGAGAGGGTTGTGACGAAACGTAAGAGGACGACAACTGAAAAAGTCATTGCAGAACTGCATGTCGCACTCACGATCCCTGTCAGCGCCAAAACAGCACAAAGGGAACTCTATGATCTGGAAATTTCAGGGCGAGCTGGTATTCCAATACCCCTCGTCAGTGATGCAAATGCCTATGAACGGAGAAAAAGTGGTGCTGAAGCCTTAAAAACTGGACCATGGAGCAATGGAAGAAATTCATTTGGGCACCCGTATTGCAGCATTCCATGGGCCCCATTGTTACCCTGCAAAGTTGCATTACTGCCAAGGGTTATGTGACAATTTTGGATGATCAGTTCCATCCCATTATACAGTAATTGTTCCCAGTGGTGAAACTATGTAGAAAGACGACAGGGCCCCTATTTACACAGTTGTATCTCCCCTGGCCAACTGAGTCAGCTGATCTCAATATTATGAAGCCTTTGTCGTCTAGTTTGGGTGGAAGGGTGCGTGGTCGCTACAAGCCTTCACTATCGTAGCCTGGAATTTATTTTGTATGAAGAAATTTATACAATTCCCTTGGAAACCATACAGTACCCGATTTATCCATGATGAGACGACTGAAAGCTGTTTTGAATGGCACCGGTTTTCCTGCAACATATTAGGCATGGTAATTCAATGATGATGGCGTCCTCTTGGGAAAAATATTCCGGAGGTAATTCGGATCTCCGGGCGGGGACTACTCAAGAGGACGTCGTCATCAGGAGAAAGAAAACTGGCTTTCTGCGGTTCGGAGCGTGGAATGTCAGATCCCTTAATCGGGCAGGTAGGTTTATTGTTGTTGTGGTCTTCAGTCTTGAGACTAGTTTGATGCAGCTCTCCATGCTACACTATCCTGTGCAAGCTTCTTCATCTCCCAGTACCTACTGCAACCTACATCCTTCTGAATCTGCTTAATGTATTCATCTCTTGGTCTCCCTCTACGATTTTTACCCTCCACGCTGCCCTCCAATGCTAAATTTGTGATCCCTTGATGCCTCAGAACATGTCCTACCAACCGATCCCTTCTTCTGGTCAAGTTGTGCCACAAATTTCTCTTCTCCCCAATCCTATTCAATACTTCCTCATTAGTTACGTGATCTACCCATCTAATCTTCAGCAGTCTTCTGTAGCACCACATTTCGAAAGCTTCTATTTTCTTCTTGTCCAAACTATTTATCGTCCATGTTTCACTTCCATACATGGCTACACTCCATACAAATACTTTCAGAAATGACTTCCTGACACTTAAATCTATACTCGACGTTAACAAATTTCTCTTCTTCAGAAACGCTTTCCTTGCAACGCTTTTCTTGCCATTGCCAGTCTACATTTGATATCCTCTCTACTTCGACCATCATCAGTTATTTTACTCTCCAAATAGCAAAACTCCTTTACTACTTTAAGTGTCTCATTTCCTAATCTAATTCCCTCAGCATCACCCGACTTAATTCGACTACATTCCAGTATCCTCGTTTTGCTTTTGTTGATGTTCATCTTATATCCTCCTTTCAAGACACTGTCCATTCCATTCAACTGCTCTTCCAAGTCCTTTGCTGTCTCTGACAGAATTACAATGTCATTGGCGAACCTCAAAATTTTTATTTCTTCTCCATGGATTTTAATACCTACTCTGAATTTTTCTTTTGTTTCCTTTACTGCTTACTCAATATACAGATTGAATAACATCGGGGAGAGGCTACAACCCTGTCTCACTCCCTTCCCAACCACAGCTTCCCTTTCATGTCCCTCGACTCTTATAACTGCCATCTGGTTTCTGTACAAATTGTAAATAGCCTTTCGCTCCCTGTATTTTACCCCTGCCACCTTTAAAATTTGAAACAGGGTATTCCAGTCAACATTGTCAAAAGCTTTCTCTAAGTCTACAAATGCTAGAAACGTAGGTTTGCCTTTCCTTAATCTTTCTTCTAAGATAAGTCGTATGGTCATTATTATGTTAGTAGGTTAGAAAACTTAAAAAGAGAAATGGATAGGTTAAAGTTAGATATAGTGGGAATTAGTGAAGTTCGGTGGCAGGAGGAACAAGACTTTTGGTCAGGTGAATACAGGGTTATAAATACAAAATCAAATAAGGGTAATGCAGGAGTGGGTTTAATAATGAATAAAAAATAGGAGTGCGGGTAAGTTACTACAAACAGCATAGTGAACGCTTTATTGTGGCCAAGATAGACACGAAGCCCACACCTACTACAATAGTACAAGTTTATATGCCAACTAGCTCTGCAGATGATGAAGAAATTGATGAAATGTATGAGGATATAAAAGAAATTATTCAGGTAGTAAAGGGAGATGAAAATTTAATAGTCATGGGTGACTGGAATTCGATAGTAGGAAAAGGTAGAGAAGGAAACGTAGTAGGTGAATATGGATTGGGGGAAATAAATCAAAGAGGAAGCCGTCTGGTAGAATTTTGCGCAGAGCATAACTTAATGATAGCTAACACTTGATTCAAGAATCATAAAAGAAGGTTGTACACATGGAAGAATCCTGGAAATACTAGAAAGTATCAGATAGATTATATAGTGGTAGGACAGAGATTTAGGAACCGGGTATTAAATTGTAAGACATTTCCAGGGGCAGATGTGGACTCTGACCACAATCTATTGGTTATGAGCTGTAGATTAAAACTAAAGAAACTGCAAAAAGTTGGGAATTTAAAGAGATGGGATCTGGACAAACTGATTAAACCAGAGGTTTTACAGAGTTTCAGGGAGAGCATATGGGAACAATTGTCACGAATGGGGGAAAGAAATACAGTAGAAGAAGAATGGGTAGCTTTGAGGGATGAAGTAGTGAAGGCAGCAGAGCATCAACTAGGTAAAAAGGGAAGGGCTAATAGAAATCCTTGGGTAACAGAAGAAATATTGAATTTAACTGATGAAAGGAGAAACTATAAAAATGCAGTAAATGAAGCAGGCAAAAAGGAATACAAACATCTCAAAAAAGAGATCGACAGGAAGTGCAAAATGGCTAAGCAGGGATGGCTAGAGGACAAATGTAAGGATGTAGAGGCTTATCTCACTAAGAGTAAGATACATACTGCCTACAGGAAAATTAAAGAGACCTTTGGAGAAAAGAGAACCACTTGTATGAATATCAAGAGCTGAGATGGAAACCCAGTTCTAAGCAAAGAAGTGAAAGTAGAAAGGTGGAAGGAGTATATAGAGGGTATATACAAGGGCGACGTACTTGAGGACAATATTATGGAAATGAAAGAGAATGTAGATGAAGATGAAATGGGATATACAATACTGCGTGAAGAGTTTGACAGAGCACTGAAAGACCTGAGTCGAAACAAGGCCCCGGGAGTAGACAACATTGCATTAGAACTACTGACGGCCTTGGGAGAGCCAGTCCTGACAAAACTCTACCATCTGGTGAGCAAGATGTATGAGACAGGCGAAATACCCTCAGAATTCAAGAAGAATATAATAATTCCAATCCCAAAGAAAGCAGGTGTTGATAGATGTGAAAATTACCGAACAATCAGTTTAATAAGCCACAGCTGCGAAATACTAACGCGAATTCTTTACAGACGAATGGAAAAACTAGTGGAAACCAACCTTGGGGAAGATCAGTTTCGATTCCGTGGAAATATTGGAACACGTGAGGCAATACTGACCTTACGACTTATCTTAGAAGAAAGATTAAGGAAAGGCAAACCTATGTTTCTAGCATTTCTAGACTTAGAGAAGGTTTTTGACAATGTTGACTGGAAGACTCTCTTTCAAATTCTAGAGGTGGCAGGGTAAAATACAGGGAGCGAAAGGCTATTTACAATTTGCACAGAAACCAGATGGCAGTTATAAGAGTCGAGGGACGTGAAAGAGAAGCTGCAGTTGGGAAGGGAGTGGAGACAGGATTGTAGCCTCTCCCCCATGATATTCAATCTGTATATTGAGCAAGCAGTGAAAGAGACAAAAGAAAAATTCGGAGTAGGTATTAAAATCCATGGAGAAGAAATAAAAACTTTGAGGTTCGCCGATGACATTGTAATTCTGTCAGAGACAGCAAAGGACTTGGAAGAGCAGTTGAGTGGAATGGACAGTGTCTTGAAAGGAGGATATAAGATGAACATCAATAAAAGCAAAACGAGGATAATGGAATGTAGTCGAATTAAGTCGGGTGATGCTGAGGGAATTAGATTAGGAAATGAGACACTGAAAGTAGTGAAGGAGTTTTGCTATTTGGGGAGCAGAATAGCTGATGATGGTCGAAGTAGAGAGGATATAAAATGTAGAGTGGCAACGGCAAGCAAAGCGTTTCTGAAGAAGAGAAATTTGTTAACATCGAGTATAGATTTAAGTGTCAGGAAGTCATTTCTGAAAGTATTTGTATGGAGTGTAGCCATGTATGGAAGTGAAACATGGACGATAAATAGTTTGGACAAGAAGAGAATAGAAGCTTTCGAAATGTGGTGCTACAGAAGACTGTTGAAGATTAGATGGGTAGATCACGTAACTAATGAGGAAGTATTGAATAGGATTGGGGAGAAGAGAAATTTGAGGCACAACTTGACAAGAAGGAGGGACCGGTTGGTAGGACATGTTCTGAGGCATCAAGGGATCACAAATTTAGCATTGGAGGGCAGTGTGGAGGATAAAAATCATAGAGGGAGACCAAGAGATGAATACGCTAAGCAGATTCAGAAGGACCTGGGTTGCAGTAAGTACTGGGAGATGAAGAAGCTTGCACAGGATAGAGTAGCATGGAGAGCTGCATCAAACCAGTTTCAGGACTGAAGACCACAACAACAATGTGCTTTTTGGTGTTGCCATATTTTTGTCCAGCTTTTGAAGATAAGAAAAGATGATTTTCATACTGTAGTGAGCAGAGCGGTATTAGACGAGCCTTTGTACTGATAACAACAGCAACAATGGCAACAAAGCTTATTTAGACACTGAGAAAACATGTGAGAGATCAAATATTTGAAATGCCATCTAGTATAGCAGATATCAGTCACGAGAAGCCTTCCCGCCTGGGCCTGATTCCAATCGTGAAACGTTTTCATCAGTGCTCAATGGCCACAGTCAACTGCCGGAGGTAGCAGTAGGAGCAGGCGCGTTGCCTGACACGTGCAGTTCTGGAGAGCAGCCGGCAAGCGGCAGAGCCGGCAGTGATTATTTTGCCGCTGGCCGGATACTGGAGGCGACCCGCGCACGTGAGCTGCCGACTGACGGCTCTGGGCCGCCCGCTGGCGCCGGTAAACATGTCAGGCCGGAGGCCTCTGCCGCAATACACAAGCGCCACTCCGACCGCGGCTGGATTCACGACACTGGAACAGAGCTACAGGAAGACTGAAGGCGCGCTGCCGGTCGTAACTAGCGTGATACAAGAGGCACGGGCATTGGTTACTCAAGAGGGACCCAAAAATTCCACCGTCTACACTCTGTATGGCACGTGGGTCTTTTGTACAATACACACTATCCAGTCACATTTTTCTGACCAGTTGCTAAAAGCATGAATAACAACCTTTTGTGCGCGGATGTGCGGGAAGAGAGTCAATGAAATCCGGGAAAATTCTGATATGGATGTGGAGCCATGCCAGCTCAAGTGTTGGGGTCAGCTGCGCTAGGATGCTCGGTTAAGATCCATGGCGCCAAAGCACGATCGAGGTGGTCACCTATCTTCTCAGTTAAGTTTAAATCTGTAGAGTTTGGTGGCTGAGGGAGTACGGCAACCTTATTCTGGTGCACTTTGAACCATGTACGTACAACGTGTGGGTGTTATGTTGACGAGTTGCGCAATGGATTGAGCTGACAAGTACCCTTTGGCTCGTGCAAGAAGCAATTTCCACCCCACACTACTACAGAAGTCGGACAGACGCTCCTAACATGCCAAAAAGAAATGCCTGAAAAATTTTCAGCAATAAATATCTTCTGGAGTCATCCGCTGTAAGGAAAAGTCACAAAAATATTCTATTTTCTCACATAACTAGTGGGATACTTGGGTAAAGGAGTATTGCTAGTTAGAGTAAGAAAAACGTTAAACGAACGGAAAATATTACTTATTGCAAAATTTAAGAAAAATGAAATGAAACGTTTATTTATAAACTGATACACAAATTTCCGGGTTCTTTTCGGAATAGGAGGTTACCTCTTATCGACAGGAATCCTGTTAATGACATTTGTATACAAAGTGTGGGAAAGCTCTTTTATCCCTTTTCTTTAAGAATGTTATTTACTCGGCAGAGAGCCACGCCTACTCGACTTGAATAATTATCCTATTGGATTTTTCTAAGGACAGTCGAGGCTGTCGAGTGAGAAATGTAATGGAGTGACGTGAATGAAGTATGTTACTTCTAATGGAGGAAAGATGGGGCTCGTCTACGCTGTAGCGCACAATACCGTGAGCTGCGACGACTGCTGCCTGCGTCGTTCGCCACTGAAAAATAACAAAACTATCTCTTTCTATCTGGATTGACCTTCGCCAATCGAACTCTCACTACACCTTGATGAAGTCATGGACTCCTATCTGCTCCTAGTCTAACTATTGGCGTGGTGCACCGGTCAGATAACCAGTCCACCACGACGCCACTCAATGTTTCCTTGCAGGTACTAACTAATACTCTGTCTGTGTTCAACCCGCACATAAAGTGTTGCGGCCAACACAGTGAACAAACACTTAATCGCGAGCGACTCAATATAGAGTATCACTCGGATTTGCTAGTGACAGAGGTGCTCTCTCAGTGCAGTACTGAGCAGAGACTTTGTTCCTCGCTCTCTGCGTACACGCACGAGCACATTCGCTCCCGCTACGTGTTCCCGCTGCAAGAGTGTCACCAGAACGACTTCCCTCCACGCAAAAAGTGAAAGAGTATATCAACCACTGCCTTTTCCTCACTCCTCTGGCACATTGTGTCAGAAATAGTCCCTCAATCAGCGTTACTCCTACAAACGGGAGAATGGCTAAGCAGACCAATCCAGAAATATGTAGCACCTGTGTTAGGTGTTTACTTTCCACTTGAGAGAACTCTGAAACTACGCACTAGGTCCATCAAAAGAATGCATATGCTGGGGCTCTCCCAAACAATACAGCAGGTTTTGCTTTTAAGGTGAACATGCAGGCCATTATCCCATTTCTCTGGCAAACCTGTTTTGGTCCATGGGCAGTCAGTCAGCCGGCGCAGCTGCGTGCTAACTCACGCTCCTACGGACTTTCCAGAGGGCTGGTGGCCTCCACCAAACAAAAACTCCTGTGGCCGTCGTGTCTTGAATGTTTGTGTATGCCAGCCTCGACTTTTTAATCTCGGTACACATTTGCGATTTATTTATTAGATTTTAATATCAATTAAATGGAAATATGTAAAATTTACTCTACCCTATCGAGTTTTCAGGAGACCACGCCATCTTACATCACTGCGATCTGTGTGATGTGTTGCTTTGTCCTGCTGTTAGATGGTATCAAGGCGAGGAGAAAAAGCAGCGTGTAGGAGTTGACATGGTACCCAAAGACAGATGCACACTTGTGTTGATCCATTGTGCCTTCCAGAATCACGTTATCTCACATGGGATGCCGTGAAAAAGTTCTCCAGATAGTAACATTACCTTCTCCAGCTTGTACTTTTCCGATGATCCAACGCTCATCTGTCTGATGGAGCATAAAACGTGATTCATCTGAAAAGGCCACCTGTTTGCTACTCAGTGGAAGTCCAGTTGCTGTTTTGGGGTGCTACTTTCAACCTTCATCCTCGATGAACAGTAGTCAGCATGGATGCTTGAACCAGCTGCCTGCTGCGGAGGTCCATACATAACAACATTCTCTTAATACTGCTGGTAGCTTCTTGGTTCATCTGGACAGTCATTTACTCAAAAATTGCAGGTGTATTGCCCATGCACAGCTCCGCACCCATCGTTCACTCCTTTCATCTACGGCCTGTGGTGCGTCGCAGTTGACTCAGCGCCGATTTTGTATACAGTCACACTACCTCCTCCAGCTTGTACTTTTCCGATGATCCAACGCTCATCTGTCTGATGGAGCATAAAACGTGATTCATCTGAAAAGGCCGCCTGTTTGCTACTCAGTGGAAGTCCAGTTGATATATGATATACTTTATATGATATGATATATATGATACATGATATATATAAAACATATATGATATGTGATACGTGACATATGATATAGTTTAACCACGGCGGTATGCAACAGTTTATAAACCTAGCCGTTTTGAAAACGCTACCACCCTTGTTCCAAAAGCCAATGATCTTTCCCTGTTGTGCGTCAGATATATCGCCCCGTTTCTGTATTACGAGAACGACTGCACTGTTCTCCGTGTGCCCCGACACGCATTATTTACCCTCCACTGGATGTTCTACGACCTGCCGCCTGTGATTGGTTACTGCACGTTGACGTCGAACGTAGTCGGTGGTCACACTAAAGTGACTGGACCATGTATTTGTGTAAGGGGGCTCTATAGCCTAAAGTACGTCTCCTGTAATCCAACATGGAGGCAATAACCTTCCGTATAAAGGCATAGAATGGCCTTCAGAGACTCGGATCCTAGTGTGAGTTCCTCAAGATTCAGTGCTTGGTTCCTTTTGGTATACACTATAAAGAGTGGATTTGACGAGATATTCACGCAACCGGCTCGCTCTGTACGCTAATGACGCAACGCTCGACGTGGAAGTCGAGCTCATGTAGCGCAGAGCCACACCACCTGAGACGCCAAGCTCATGTAGTGTACGAGGAGACTGCCTGAAGTGACTTGCTGCCTAAGAAACGAAACAGAATTTGTCTTTCAATGTGTCTTAGAAAGAACGCAGCACTCGTTGAGCAAGAGCGTATTCCACAGTAAACTGTGACGGATACATATAGAGTAGAGACGTTGGTCCAAGCGCTTACGTATCTCTCTCGATACATACCTAACACCGTGCCAACGCGTCAAAAAAACTGTGAGGGGCAAAACGACGGAAAAGCTACACCATCTCTTACTGTCGACTAAACCCGACGTCAACACTCCCACAGGCCAGATGTTCTGTACAAGACGAAGAACACCTCAATCCTGCATGTGTGCGTGTGTGTGTGTGTGTGTGTGTGTGTGTGTGTGTGTGTGTGTGTGTGTGTGTGTAAGCTGACTGAAAGGTATACTACCGAAATGAATTATTCGCCAGCATCATCACTCTACCGCCTAGCTGCACTTGTAATACCTCCATCTGATGATGAACTTTCAGTGGCTCTAAGAGCAGTTGAAGGTATAACAAATCGTACTAAATTCAAAAAGCCACTGGTTGCATGTCATACCTACGCAGCTCGCCAATAATTACGTGTGATTCAGCTTAAGATGAGACAATAAGAAGAAATGAGCCAGCATGGATCAACAAGAATGTCTGATCGAACTGAAATGGGCACGTGACCGTTGGCACCGGACTTCGGAGCAGTGGCAGACCGTTGCATGGCCTGGTGAATCCAGATACCTACTTCATCACGCCGATGGGAAGGCGCGAATCCGTCGTCTTCCAGGGGAACAGCTCCTTGACACCTGTACTGCAATACGGAGACAAGGTGGCGATGGTTCCAGTGGCATTTTTCAACAAGATAATGCGCCATGTCCTGAATGTGGCAGCAGAATTCATTCGCCCCCTTCCCCGCAAGTTTACAGGAATTAGGTGACATGTGTGCAGATGTGGTGCCAACACCCTCCAGTGACTTACCAAGACCTCATTACTACCATGCCATGGTGCTGCTGTTTTCGTGCCAAAGATGGACGTACCGGCTATTACGTAGGTGGTCATAATGTCCTCACTGATCAGTGTATGTAGGTATAGTATTCGCGGCTCCGAAAGTGGGGTAAAGCTTTTTAATAGTCCTGTAGAGAATGTGACGATGCAAGGGAAAGGATCCTTGAGCATTCTCGAAGTGGTGGACTTGCTTTATCGTAAGATGTAAAGTCGGGTTCCTTAAAATTAGAACGTAATCGGAGAGAGAGACAGCTCGCGGCAGAGAAGCGAGTTGTATTGGTCGCGTCCGTATCAGATGGACGGCGCACAGACGCTCATGTTCCGGATGGCGTACTTGTATTTCTTCATTAGGGAGCGGGCAGCTCGGTGATGCTCAGATATCAGAGCAAGTGCTGCGTAGCCTGCTTTCTACCAATTAACGGGCGCGCGTACTCGCCCCGCGAAATACAGCCGCGGCCGGGCTGTAATTTTCCACTTAGGGAAGCGAGTGATTGGGATCGTCCAGCTGCCAGCCCAGCGCTGCTGCCTCTCTCACGCGCCCCTCCGCAGCTTGAAAACCGCTCAGGTAAATTCTATCCAGCGTTCTGCGAGCAGAGATTCTATGCGCAGATTATACGCGCTGGCAGTTCGCTAAGCGACCGTCCTTTATCAGAGGAGAAGCAAAAACTGGTCTGGATCGAAAGCGTACATTTAAACAAAATTTTACTTATTCTCTTTTTTTTCTTTAGACGTTATATATCACGGGTATGGGGCAAATTCATTCCTTCCGGATTCTTCTGCACTTCATGGGTTAGACTATAACCCTCTCCCGTTTCCACAAAACATTTGCTTGTCTCTTCTTGCTCCATTTACATCCAGATTTGGCTTGAGTTTAGTATCGAATATTTGTATGTGATGTTATCCTGTAATACAGGAACTTCTCAGAGACGTTTAGAGCATGTGTCGGAGTCTCTATAGCGGCCCACCATAGTCCCTGCCCAGAGAGAGAGAGAGAGAGAGAGAGAACAAAATAAATGTGTACATGTTAGGAGAAATGGTTATGAAATATGTATTTAATATCACGAGAGATGTCAGTTTGTTTGGTTTATTTGATAGTTTACCTGGAATGTTTAGCAATTTGGGCAACTCTGAATTTTAAAAACATGAATGATACGTGTTCAAATGGCTCTGAGCACTAGGGGACTTAACAGCTGTGGTCACCAGTCCACTAGAACGTAGAACTACTTAAACCTAACTAACCTAAGGACATCACACACATCCATGCCCGAGGCAGGATTCGAACCTGCGACCGTAGCAGTCGCGCGGTACCGGACTGCGCGCCTAGAACTGCGTGACTACCGCGGCCGGCGATACGTGTTCCTTGGCTAGCACACTTTGTAGTATTATTGAGTAGAGCTCGGCCGAGCGAAGGAATGGGAAGCAGTTGTCAGCCAGAGAGGGAGAGACCGAGAGAGATTTAGTTACAGCATGGCAGAGTGAGGAGCTTGGATGGCGGAGGTGCCGCACAGAAACAAATAATTATTTGAGATGCTTTCTGATGTGACTAAGGATACAAAATGATTTTGACACGATTTTGTAGAGAGACTACACTTTCTGAAAAAGAAAATACGGATCAAGTTCTATTTGCTGCTAGCCATTCCCGTAAGAGATCGAGCTTGGTTTGCATCTGCACTGAATGGTTCAACGACGGTCCTTGCCTTAATTGTATGTGGGGTATCTGACCTTTTGAACTAGTCTAAAAGGACATACACCATACAGCCCAAGAAACTGGTACACCTGCCTAATATCGTGTAGGGCCCCAGCGAGCACGCAGAAGTGCCGCAACACAACGTGGCATGGACTCCATTAATGTCTGAAGTAGCGCTTGAGGAAACTGACACCATGAAACCTGCAGGTCTACCCATAAATCCGTAAAAGAACGAGGGGATGGAGATCTCTTCTGAATAGCGCGTTGCAAGGCATCCCAGTTATGCTCAATAATGTTCGTGTCTGGAGAATTTGGCGCCCAGCGGAAGAATTTAAACTCGGAAGAGTGTTCCTGGAGCTACTCTGTAGCAATTCTGGCCGTGCATGGCGTCGCATTGTCCTGCTGGAATTGCCAAGTCCGTCGGAACATGAATGGATGCAGGTGATCAGACAGGATGCTTACGAACATGACACCTGTCAGATTCGTATGTCAGGGGTCCCATTTCACTCCAACTTCACACGCCCAATATCATTACAGAGCCTCCAACAGCTGGAACAGTCCCCTGCTGACATACAAGGTCCATAGATTAATGAGATTGTTTCCATACCAGTACATGTCCTTTCGCTTGATGCAATTTGAAACGACACTCGTTCGACCAGGCAACATGTTTCCAGTCACCGACGGTCCAATGTCCGTGTGACGGGCCCAGGCGAGGCGTAAGGCTTTGTGCCTTGCACTCGCAAAGGGTACGCGAGTCCGGCTCCAAGAGCCCATATCGATTATGTTTCGTTGAATGGTTCGCACGCAGACACTTGTTGATGGCCCAGCACTGAAATCTGCAGCAATTTGCGGAAGGGTTGCACTTCTGTCACGTTGAACGACTCTCTTCAGTTGTGTTGGTCCCGTCCTCGAATGATCTTTTTCCGGCCGCACCGATGTCAGAGATTTGATGTTTTATCGGATTCATGATATTCACGGTACACTCGCAAAATTGTCGTACGGGAAATTCCCCACTTCATCGCAGCCTCGGAGGTGCTGTGTCCCGTCGCTCGTGCGCCGACTATAACGCCACGTTCAAACTCACTTAAATATTGATAACCTGCCTTTGTAACAGCAATAACCGATCTGACAACTGCGCCAGACACTTGTTGTCTTATACAGGCTTTGCCAACAGCAGCGCCGTTTTCTTCCTGTTTACATATCTCTGTGTTCGAATACGCTCGTTCCCTGTGGTATGTGGTGGTGAACGGCTAATTAGCCACACGCCAGCGCCTCCATTCCATCCATCTCATCGACGACCCTTTGTGTCCGCACTGTACCGTCGTCGATTCGGATGCACACCGCCTGACATCTGCTGTGACAGGCAGATGCTGGGATCTCGAACAACGTATGCTGGCGCTCCTGTTGGGACGACAGCCAGAGTCTGTCACGCCGGACGAACTCCTACACCCAGATACCACTTACTTTCCCAATACAAGAACGAACGCCGTCAACTGGCTGAAGGGCATGGTGCTGTATTACATTTTGTAAGCCGCTCCCGAAAACGCTCAGGAGTTGTGGGTCCACTTGACAACGACTCATGAGGCGTTCCGCTACCATGCGTGGTACGGCACACGACTATCGAACTATTTAAGGGCATTATTCGAGGATCCTCCTGGCCATTGGGGCAATGCGAGTACTAGAAGGCAACTTAAAAATGATTCACGGCACACAATTGATCCTCAGAGCAAACGGTTTAGAGGGAGTCCCCCTTACATTCATTACGCGAAGACGACTCGGAAGCTTCTGGTGGCGGTTGTAGGATCCCGTTATATATATGACTAATGGTCACCATCACCCTCGAAGTAGTTCCCATCCGCACGTAGACACCGGTCCCAGCGCTTCTGCCACTGGTCAAACGTTTTCTGGAAGTCCTGTCCTTTGAGGGTGTGTATCGCCGCCAGCGAGGCCTCTTGAATCCTCTTTAGAGTGGCGAACCGACGGCCTTTCAACTTGAGTTTCAGTTTTGGGAATAGCACGAAGCCGCAAGATGCCAAATCTGGCGAGTACGGTGGGTGGGGTACAACCGCCATGTTGTTTTTTGCCAAAAAGGTCCTGGTGAGCAAGGACGTGTGACAGTGCGCGTTGTCGTCATGCAGCAGCCAATTCCCTTGACGCTAAATTTCGGGCCGTCGTCGCGGCACGTATTACGCGGAATTCACTGTTTGGCTGGGTGGGACGTATTCTTTTTTCACAGTTTCCTTGGTTTCAAAGAGACCGATGATCATGCTCTTCACTTTGCTCTTCGCCTGTCTCGCTTTCTAGGGCCTTGGAAAATGGCTCTGAGCACTATGCGACTTAACTTCTGAGGTCATCAGTCGCCTAGAACTTAGAACTAATTAAACCTAACTAACCTAAGGACATCACAAACATCCATGCCCGAGGCAGGATTCGAACCTGCGACCATAGCGGTTAGGGCCTTGGAGAGCCCGGGCTCTTCCACTGCGACGATTCTTGCTTTGTCTCTGGGTCATAACCGTAAATCTAGCTCTCATCACCCGTGATAACCGTGTCAAGACGTTTGGATCATCAGATGCGATCTGTACCGTTCGAGGCTCCATCGTAAAATCCCCACACACCAAACACAGAGTATCATGAAAATCACTGTGGACACATAACACGTCCTCCCAGCTGAATGCCACTCCGCACACTGACTCTTCAGATATGCAGCTCTCGCCACCTGGCGGTGCAAACATCTACTACTCCTACGTTCCAGATGGCAGCACCAGTCCAGAAAATTTTGGATTCCACGTAAATAAGTGAATTTGATCCAATAAAGTTCTCTAGATCTAATCATACCCCTTTCCCTTCCTTGGCGCTGGGAGCGCGGGAACGGGACATTGAGGCCAGGCCTCGGAAGACGACCCCTGCCCGCTTTGCCTCCGACCCTTCCCTCAGGCCCTTATGAAAAAAAAGTGCAAGGACTTGTTTTGGGGTATTTTCAGTTTAAATAAAATGGGAAAGTACAAAAGAAAAATAGGCAAATCAGGTCTCACCCAAGGGCGGTATGATGAAGTGGGAAAGCTTGTTAATGATTTAGCCAGTCACACGGCTGCTGCGAAGAAAGTTGTCTCGAGTGAAGCAACACTTATAAAGATACTCAAATTGATTAGAATTAATTCAGTTAGCTGTGGTCGTTAAATTTGTTTAAATTTATTTTTAATAGCCAATATTAATATTTAACTTTTAAGTGGTATTAATTAATCGTTTATTTAGGGTACCAGAGCTTATTCCTGGGAAGGCACAGTAAAGTGTTCATCGAGGAAATTGAGCACAGCTAGTCAAACGTATTAAAGACCTCAAGACTAGATTTTACAGAATGATCCAGAAGACATGCAAGGAAGTGGCGTATGCCAGAATGAGATTTTCACTCTGCAGCGGAGTGTGCGCTGATATGAAACTTCCTCGCAGATTAAAACTATGCTCCGGACTGAGGCTCGAAGTCGGGACCTTTGCCTTTCGTGGGCAAGTGCTCTACCATACGAGCTACCCAAGCACGACTCACGCCCCGTCCTCACAGCTTTGCTTCTGCCAGTACCTCGTCTCCTACTTTCCAAACTTAATCAATTAAGAGTGATGCGAATTCGAGCGAGGTGGCGCAGTGGTAGCACACTGGACTCGCATTCGGGAGGACGACGGTTCAATCCCGCGTTCGGCCATCCTGATTTAGGTTTTCCGTGATTTCCCTAAATCGCTCCAGGCAAATGCTGGGATGGTTCCTTTGAAAGGGCACTTCCTTCCCCGTCCTTCTCTAATCAGATGATACCGATGATCTCGGTGTTTGGTCTCTTCCCACAAACAACCCAACCCAACCCACAGATAGTCAACCGTGCGACACTTGTTTACAGTGAGGCACGGGACAGAATGCAAAATGGTTCAAATGGCTCTAAGCAATATGGGACTTAACATCTGATGTCAAGAGTTCCCTAGACTTAGAACTACTTTAACCTAACTAACCTAAGGACATCACACACATCCATGCCCTAGGCAGGATTCGAACCTGCGATCGTAGCTGCAGCGTGGTTCCGGTGTGAAGCGCCTAGAACCGCTCGACCGACAGAATGCACGCAGGGAGAGTAACGTTGTCCGAGTTGCCTGTTCGTCATATCATAGTTGTGAACGTCGAAGGGTGAGGGTGCCCTGCACGAACCTTATAGAAGTCAATCGGAACGAGTTGTTTTCCGTCATTAGGCTGCCACGTACCTCGAGGATACATGTGCTGATTTTTCATTGTTAACTCGTGTTTTGTGAAAGAATACAGTTATCTTCCGTAAGTAACGTATGACTTGTACTGTATGTAGTGTGTAGTAATTAGCTTTTCTGTTTATGCAGTAGTAACTAGTTATTGTTTGCTGTGTCATATCTTTCAGTTGCATAATCTGAATACTGGAGGACGTACACCCTTCGACCAGCGCTGAAATATATAGTTGGGAGCTTGTCACAGACGATGGCAAGCGGGAAGTTACCGACGCTGTTTTTTGGTTTGTAAAAGTGTTGCAAGACAGATGTATTATCAATACACTAATAGAAGCACAGAGTTGTGTTTCTTTCCGTTTCTCTTCGTGGGGCGACAGCAATAGCGAACAACCGAAAACGGTCAACTGCAGGGCTCACGACATTAGTAAGCTAACAGGTGACCCAGCTTCATTGTTTCAGAGTTTCTCATTTCCAGCCACTGCGCCACGACAATATCCCCTTTGTCAAAACTGACTGTATCAGTGGATTTTTGCATTTGCAGTCCGTATCTCCGCTATAATGATTGCCCATTCATCTCTCTTCCGCTTACGTTCTTTCCCTACTGAGTCACGTGCCTGCAGCACCACCAGGAGGCATTCAACATCGCGGTGGGCAGTGGTCAAAATGCTTTGTCTCATAACTGTGATTCTACGCACAGTTTTCACAAGCCATCATATAGCACATAATGCAGGATACTTTATTCTACTGCCAATCATGTCATTTCCTGTTCCATCTACGAAAGAAGCAAGAGAGAAATGAATGGCTCTATGCTTCTACATGAATCCTGATTTCTCTTATCTTGTCTTCATGATCCTAAGCGAGATATATGTTGGTGGTAGCAGGATTGTTCTGCAGTCAGCAACAAGTACCAATCCTCTAAACTTTCTCAATAGTGTTTTGCTAAATGGATGTCTTCTTCCCTACAAGGACTCCCATTTTGTTTTTTGAAACACTCACATGTTGACTGAAACTATCGGTAACAAATCTTGCAGCACGTCTTTGAATTGCTTCAATATCTTCCTTTAATCTGTCCTGGTGAAGAATCCAAACATCAAGCAGTACTCAAGAATGGGCTACACAGTTTTTCTGTATGCATTCTCCTCCATAAATGAGCTACACTTTCCTAGAATTTTCCCAGTAAACTGAAGTTGACCATTTGTGTTTTCTACAATTGACCTGATGGGCTCATTCAATTTCATGTTGCTTTGCAATGCTATGCCTAGATATTTAACCAACATTACAGTCAAGCAGAACACAACTAACACAAATGACGTTAAGCTTCTGCCAGGCGCACACGGAACGGTACTTTTACTACAGTTAGTAGTTAGCTGGGGTGTGGATCGGATATTCATAGAAGCTTCAACCTTCCTCCCCCCTCCCTCCACCCACTCCTTCCGGATGTTATCTTCCACATATGGGGACGAATAAATACATTCGGCCATGAAATAATAGCCCATAATATTTTTAACAAGGGATAGTTCAAATTTTACAATTAGATTTAGAGAACCGGCATTCGAGAAATAGAAGAAGCCTGTGCAGCAATTCTATTAGCACCATCGTATACCTGGGGCGAGGGGTCATGGGAACAATAAACGAATTAGGGTACGTACATATAGTTACTTTTTTATTGTTCAGTATTCGAATGGAACAGAAAATCGCCAACGCTGGTAATAATTACCCTCCGCTGCGCACCACGTAATTGTTTGCGGTATACAGTATGGTTGTAGATGCTGATTAAACAAGTGACAGATGTCAGCAGCTTATGGGGTGGCATATAGAGAAGGTGACAAGTAGTAAGCTCTACGTGTACATGTTTAATGCGCCCCAGAGAGGACTACGTACATCACCCAGAGGCCAGAGTATAATAGGGCAGTCACGTGGTGTGCGCGCCCTCCCAGTTCCATGTCAGAATGGCCGGCGGTGGTGGGGTGGGGGAGCCACACAAATCACCTGTCACAAACAGCAGGCCCGGCGGCAAAGCTGATTAAACGCTTCATTAATTCCTCAGGCCGCTAATTGATTAGGCCCCATACCGGCTCCGGTAACGCACGCCCTAGAAGCGAGCCCATAACTGCTCATTTAATTGAAAAACGAATTGGCGGAAATGCGCCACGAGAGCACTACTTGTGACTACCTGCCGTGAAAGGGAGCCAATTTGGAAAACGGGTGAACCGTCTGCTGACCTCTCAAAATACTAGGCTCCCGAGGCTGTGAAAACGCTTACGAAGCATTCGTCCCTCGAACAAAACATGCACTACGAATACACAAACAACGCCACGTAGTAGAAACTCTCTCTGCATCAAAACAAAACTCATGAGAACAAAATGTACGCACACTCTCAGCAACAACGTTGTTTGTTTTTTGAATTAAAATAAGTATTAAGCTTCTTTTACAGCTGATTCTCATTTCCTTATTGTTTTCTGAAGTTACTTGTCTGGGGTGTAGCACTACGTAGATCTGAAAGGTGGACGTTACACAATACAGACAAGAAGATAAGCTTTTGAATTGTAGCGTCGCGTAGGAATTTTGAGGGTCAGACAGGTAGCTCGGGTAATCTATAAAGCGGTATTGAATGTTACTGGGGATAAAAGAATTTTATGGCGCATCTTGTCAAACGGAACGAATAAGTTGATACGACGTATCCCGAAGGAAATGTGGGTGTAAAAATGGTAGAGGCAGACAAAGGCTTCAGTGAAGCAAGAAAATTCAATTGAATGTAGGTTTCAGAAGATGTGCAGAGTTGAAGGAAATTCCAGAAGATACTCTTGCTTGGAGAGCTCCACTAAATGACTCTTCAGTCCGAAAACTATAGTTAAATTGGCGATTTATCTGGTAATAAACATTCAGCCAGTATTTTTTACGATTTATTCAATCATGAATATGTTTTCGAGCACTGCAAGCTCATAATCAGATGGATATGTTAAAAGAACATTATGTTGTGGACCAAGTGTAGCTAGATGCAGTGCTGGTGCTCTTTGCGGAAATGACGGAAATTTAGTAAGCGCTGACGTAACGTTTACGGACCCCAAAGTGTTTGATGTTCTAGGTTCTTACAGTGTACTGCCTTGTGGTATCCAGATCAGATCTCTTCCCATAAAGTGCGTTATTAAACCATGTACACAAATATACATCGTATTTAGCTGTAACATATGTTTGCATAAGATGGCAGACTTAAAAATACAGTATGATGTTAGCTGCAAAATTCTACAGAGGAGTACGTACACTGGGTGACAATATTATCAAGAAACAATAGAATGGAGTCAACTACAGAAAGCTTAACATATTTTTCTGAGTGCTGGAACCAAACTAGAAAAAGTTCAGAAGTCATGTAACCTAATTCAATTAGGCCGAAAGATCCTACTGGAGCACTGTTGAATAGCTCCGGTTTATTCTGCTTACGAGGAAAACTCATTGCAGGTGATATGAAATGTCCAGTGGGATTAAGACAGCATACTGCCTTTACTACTTGACCTCTCTCCGTTGATTTAATTTTCTTTACAGATTTCATCCCCTTTGTTGCCACAACTTTGGGAGTCTAATCAGGAATGATAGACACGCCAGTTTCGCCCAAATTGTACAATCTACGAAGAAGGAAATGTACTTTTCTAGACATTCTTTCAGATTCTGAAAGTACCAACCTACGTGTTCCTTGTCGAACCATATAACTCTTGCTATAGGCGAGTCGGCGTAAGTTCATCCGTGATAGTTGCTGTGGGTTGGACACGGCACTTTCGTGGGCCTACCTCAAACAATAAAGTAGCCCTATATTGTAAACGTCTCATTGTTGTCGTAGCTCTGTAGACGGCTATTGTTTCCGCCTGAGCCGCTGGCACTTCGCAGTTGAAAGCTTGTTAGGGTGCTTCTTACGCCGTCTCGACTATAGCCTGCACTGCTCTGGGTATTTAAAGAGAATCTTGAAGGAAATGGTACACCCAGTCTTTTCCTGCAGCTTTCAGTTCACTGTGCTGAAACCCAGTCTGCTCAGCAAATTCATATGCCACTTGAAACTTCCTGGCAGATTAAAGCTGTGTGCCGGACTGAGACTCGAACTCGGGACCTTGCCTTTCGCGGGCAATTGCTCTACCATCTGAGCTACCCAAGCTTGACTCACGCCCCGTCCTCACAGCTTTACTTCTGCCAGTACCTCGTCTCCTACTTTCCAAACTTAACAGAAGCTCCGCAATATCCTTTCTTTCAGGAGTGCTAGTTCTGTAGGTCCGCAGGAGAGCTTCTGTAAGTCTAGCGTTAAGTTGCATTTTGTCAGTAAATATTACCAACCAACAGTTACAGCATCACTATTATTAATAAACAAGTTCCTAACGCCAGAGGCTGCAGCGCTAAACACTTCCAGTTGTGCCGGCCTTTGTGGCCGAGCGGTTCTAGGCGCTTCAGTCTGGAACCGCGCAACCGCTACTAACCTAAGGACATCACACACATCCATGCCCGAGGCAGGATTCGAACCTGCGACCGTAGCAGTCGCTCGGCTCCAGACTGTAGCGCCTAGAACCGCACGGCCACTCCTGCCGGCACTAAGGATGTCTTGTGATTCTCTGACGTCATGGAACTTCCTGTGAATGGAGCATTCGTAACTTCCTGTGAATGGAATATTCTGATTAGTTCTCATTGACTTTACCTGCCAAGCTGCTGCTGCTGCTGGCGTGGGACCACTGTCCAACACTTTCTGCAGATGGACAAATTACTACAGTTTCAGCAGCAAACTAATTTGTACAGATCAACAAAATACAGCAGTCATATCACACTGACAATTAAGGCCTGCGAAAGTGACCTACAGGCCAAGAAATACAGAAACCATCTCCAAAGACACTTCATCAATTACACTGCTCTGCTACTATCGAGGAAAGCTTGAATGTTTCGGCATGAAACTGAACTCCAACCAGGCTACATCACCATGAACGATTGTACCACCACACCATATCGATGTATTAAAATACAGTTCGTATCCTCCACCATAAAAAACCATCATTTCCCCATCCTACATATAGCTATCGACCACCAGACACTTGTACATATACCGCGAAGACAGGCAGATCCCAAAAAACATAAGCACGTGCACCATATATGGTTGCAGCATTAGGTACTTCCTGCGAGTTGGGTCGGCCATCCACCATAGCAAATGGCCATGGGGTAACTGCCCCTGCACACGCTGGTTTGACGTACGATCAGAGCGCCCTCCATGGACAGTGATCACTCTCCCAACTCATGTAGAGAGACTGGGCTGGCTCCTAGAGCACAAACACATCTAGTAACAGTATTGTTTCCCATTTGGTCTGCTTCCTGTCATGGTTTCTGCAAAGAGTTGCGATCAGTTCCAGGCCCTGGGATTATGAGATCATATGTATTTTCGAGTGGTTTGCCATAATATCACACCATTCATGCGATAAGTTCTCGTATCAGTCGCATAGAGGTATGGTTCCAATCGCTTACACAGTATCATTCCTAAGATGAGTGGAAATTATATCTCTAGAAAGTATAAACTTTAGAGAGATCATTATGTGAGACGAGCTGCAAACATCTGAATAACTAGAAACTTATTTTGTCTGCAACAAACTTTAATGTGAAAACTCGTAAGTATAGGAAACTGGTGGTTCCAGTTGTATCAGTGGAATGATCAAATGGTTCAAATGGTTCTGAGCACTATGGAACTTAACATCTGAGGTCATCAGTCCCCTAGAACATAGAACTACTTAAACCTAACTAACCTAAGGACATCACACACTTCCATGCCCGAGGCATGATTCGAATCTGCGACCGTAGCATTCACGCAGTTCCAGACTGAAGCACCTAGAACCGCTCGGCCACATCGGCCGGCAGTGGAATGATCGGTTGAGATGGAGTTGTAACGAGGTATGGCTTAATGGTAGACTCATGATGTAGTCTAGAGAGAGGGAGATGTTGCTTCAGATCATTTATCATGAATTTAACCGTTTTCTTTCCATTGTTCTCTTGGGTTGTATCAGTTGTGTGGCATAACCAGCAATCAACTTGTATACAATTACATATTCTGTGTGTGTCTCTATTCATTTTTTTATATAGACAGAAGAAGTTTTATCGTCTTAAAGTTTGTGGTTGCAAACATAGTGAATGGGATAGGAAACTTGTGGGCTGGTTGTATGTCAGATGTTGTCCTGCATTAGAAACTTCTGTTAATGTTCCACAATCATTTGTCTCTTTCTTATACCTTATTGGTAATGACCCCCAACACTAGAACAATACTTTAGAATTGATAGAGCAGTTGATTTACGATAAATGCTTCAAACTCTGCCTATCTGGACTTCCATTAAGCATAAAACAAGACGTTTTCTTCTTAACCATCTATTATATCATCACAAGGGGTGCTAAACTCAGGGACATGTGTGCATCTAGAGAGATCTTGTGCACTTGGACGGGTGCCTTGAGTGAGATTGGTGTGGAACAGTCTTCGCTGAACAGCAATTACAGACTTGGTTTGTTCTGTTCATGGAATGTAGCTTACACTTCCGGTCAGCTGCAAATTAAATTGGTGACACTGTCACAGAGAGGGTTGCTCAAAGTCAGTGCAGGGAGATCTTCAAATCTCTAACTTCATCCTAAGAATGCGGAAATGGTCTGTGACTCTCACGCGCATGGGAAAAGATGGGCAATCGACGTCATAAATTATGCAGTAGACCGGAGTGCTAGAAATATGTAGATCGGTGTATGATGCTGTCTCATATGCCACAGTGTCATATACTATCAACTGTGGTGCTTATTACAGTACATTGTCCCTTTCGACAATGTCTTTTCCATCCGATCCACCCACCTGTACAATGTTGAATACCACATAACGATTTACTGACATCACTTGTTTGAGGTGGAGAGAGAGTCTTGTTGAAAGCAACACCTTCTGGGGGAAGGCCACCACCAAAACAGTCGTTGTGTACACAACCGCAATATGATGAATAAATCTAAATGGAACACTGAGACATCTGCTACCCTGCCACCGCGAAAGGAGAGAATAAATGTAGAGGACAGCTGTTTTGAAATGCTCCACAATGCTGCAAAGCTCTTCCAGTTTCCACATGTTGTGATGTCTTCTAAATTTTTTTCAGTAAGGTATACCGCCTCTGTCTTTTATTTTAGTCTTCCTGTATGTTGTGGGAGCAGCAGCAGCATAATTTATACTATACAATGTCTAGTTTTCTGTGAGAGCCAATAAAATCGAAACATGTTAATGTTCTCGAAGTTGTGGTGGAAAAACAAAATTTGTTGCGGTGTATAAAGCTGTAGTCATACACTGTTCCGATGTGCTAAAGCAGAAAAAGCAGTATATCAGACAACAACACTGATAGTTTGTGGGATATGGTCCTCCTACAGTACATGCGATGAAACTTTGGACTGATCTGTGCAAGCGAATTCGATCACTGAGTAGATCAATAACTGTATATTTAATAGGATCACCACATATGCTTAATGCGAGCACACAAATGGTATTAGTTTCTGATGTATGAATGATGGAAGAAAGAGGTGTGGTAGAATCTTATTGAGTCCTCTACTGTATGACATTAGCAGAGTTTTTATAGTTCGTAGTTTTTCCCTGTTGGATAGTCCAAAATAACAAGCAGAGCTAGAATGTTTGGGTGACATACCTGAATGCACCCTGAGAGACACAGATTTCCTTCGGGCTGCAGTACCTGTATGTAGTTTGTAAATGCATTGCAGAGCAGAAGCAAAATCCTTATCCTTTCCCTTTTCCTGTATGATGTGAAGTCTTCCTAATTTTCCCAATAAGAAACACTACCATAACTATTTGTATTGTCTTTTCTACTACCTTGTGTTGCAAGAGAAAACTTTGCTTGGTGCTGGCCTTACACACTGTACAGTGTTGGTGGAGACATGGCAACATGTTCTTATTTCCACTGAGTGGTCAAAAAACTCGGAACTGTTGCATTAGCTCAAGCCACCCTGTTTCTAGACAGGATGCAGAAGGTGGTAGATATGACACTCTCTGACTTCTGCTCAGTACTGACTTAAATTGGTCCAGGCACATAGAGAAAGCTGCAGGGAGGGTGGGACAGAGACTGAGGAACAGTTACAATATGCTGTGGGATTGTCTAAAACAACACTGAGGTTTTACTGTATAGGATCCTTAGCAGATAGGTTCCAAAAAGTTGACTCATTTCAAGATATGAAAGAACCACAAGTATTATTCACTAGTGGCTGTAATCACTGAAAGACATCTCCGTAGGATCCAACACAGGAATGTGGTCGAATGGAGAGACTTGATTCCAAATGGCAGACAGCATATCTACCAGAAAGCGTAAAACCATAGATCTGAAAAGCCAGTGTATTGGTCGTAGGATTTGGTACATTGCTTATGACCTCAGTCTAGTGTTGCATTTTTCCATTTTTTAAAGTGATCTGTTACATAGCACACCATCTACTGTATGCGATCAATCTTAGTCAGCCATCATCAATCCTCACCTATAACCTAATGGATACATCGCAGAAACTTTCACATGACATTGAGATAGAATGAGTTACAAATACTGTTTGTTCGATTGAGAAGTACCTAGCGGTTGAATGAGGGAGTTGCGAACATCAGGTTAATGCCACGTTCCCTAGCTGAAACACTTTCTAAATTCGATGAGAAGGGTTATTTTATTACGAGCTTACACCGCTGGCGACGTGCACCCGCCCTTTCGGTCTGTTAATATACACCCCTGTGATCACTGTCTATTTTGAATGTCTTGGTATTTGTGTGGTATTTTGGAGGCAATACCATATCTCTATTTGTAAAGCATGAATAGTTTTAAAATAGATATCGTTAGCGACACTTGTGTACTCCTGTAGAGACCAGATCGCTTTTTATGTGAGGCTACAGCCCGTGTTTTTATAACTGGTCGCTTATAAAACGAATGTCTCTCTCTTCCTACGACACACTGGGACCACGTCCATCCATTGTGTATTTTCACTCAATAATTTTTGGTGTCACCAGCATTTATTTATTGGCAATGTATTATACTGAGTAGTGGGCCTGCGACAGATTCACTCTGATCAGCGGGCTTATAAAGTATGCGCTGGAATGTAAGGTTACTTTGGTCAGTGTTCCGACATGTGCAAAGAAAATGACTGTGCCCTGCTGCAAGGGGAGGTATGGATTTGACGTGAAGAATTGCGATTTCAGCACTTCGATAGCTGTGGGAGGAATGAAAGATTTTAGATGGGAAACTATGTCCAGTCATAAGGAGGATATAGATATTTATACTTCAAGACCCATGGCTGTCAGGAGGAGGCATTACTGATACTTCACGCATTGTTGAATGTCACCATATTGGCGATACGATCGTAGTATTTAATTATAATTACACTGATAAATATGTAGCTGGTTTCCTAGGACGATTCTGCCCGGCATACGGTCCTCGTGGTGGATGTGGTTGGTGGATGGAATGAAGCAACATTTCCGGATTGAAGTATGCGCCCTCGTTGAGCCGCCCGAACTGGACACATTGGAGTACAACGTGTAGCATATTGTAACGTAATAACCAAGATACGATCAGAGGCTGTAGAGTCACACAGTGCAATTTTTTACTGACAGAATACAGAACGTTACACGAAGCGTCGAATCTATAACCGAAAGTATCATCGGCCATAAGACAAGAAAGCGTGATCGGACTATTAACAACCGCAACAGAAATAAGATCGACGCGCTAGAAAATGGTTCGCTGATGATGCTGTGTCTCAAGGAAATCCAGAAACACTTGGAAAGAATTTCAAGTTGAAATGAATGGCAGAGCTCTTTAAATGTAGATCAGATAATGCATAATGTATCTGATTAAAATTAGTGATGAACATCTTGAGCTACTCACGCCGTGAAATTATTTAAGGACAACATTTAGAAGCGCTATTAAACGGAACGAGCCTGTAAATTGTGCAGTAGGTAAGGGGAAAGGAAGACATGGATTTGTGGAAAGGTTTCTGGAAGTTTCAAGGGCATTTGCAAAGAAAATCACGTATCAGACAGTAATGCAGTTACAGCTACAGTACACTCATGTTCAGAAAAAACAAAACACCTTGAACTCTTCCTTGGGTGATGGCCGATGATACTTTCGGTTATAGATTCGATGCTTAGTGTAATGTACTGTATTCTGTTAGTAAAAAATTGCACTGTGTGACGCTACTGCCTCTGATCGTACCTTGGTTATTACGCTACAATATGGTGCAGTATCTAACACTTTTCAACAACGGTAGTAAGTATTGAACTATTACGAAGAAAAACTTTCACAGACCTCTTCTAAAATACCGGCCGCGGTGGTCTAGCGGTTCTAGGCGCTCAGTCCGGAGCCGCGCGACTGCTACGGTCGCAGGTTCGAATCCTGCCTCGGCCATGGATGTGTGTGATGTCCTTAGGTTAGTTAGGTTTAAGTAGTTCTAAGTTCTAGGGGACTGATGACCATAGATGTTAAGTCCCATAGTGCTCAGAGCCATTTGAACCATTTTTTTCTTCTAAAATGATTATTAAACGCGAAAACCTAGTAAACTTCATTTATGACAGAATGAGGCCTGGGACTCCCCACTGACATTTCTAGGCTCTGCCCACTTGCATCTCGAGTTTTAATGAATGTGCAAGGGTGTCAAAATTCCATACAGTCATTTCACTGTCTCTGGTCTCTAATATATTCGAAAATATGCACCTAACTTCTGAGAAAATGATCACAACTGTGGCACTTAAAATTTTACATTAGAATCTGCATATATCATGACGAATTTATTACACATATAGATAACAATCACACCGATAATAGTCAACTGCGTGCATCTGGGCATTTAAAATCGCAAAAAAGAAAAAAAAGAAACAAATGATTTTGTCAATTCACGACAGGCACGGTATTGGGTAATAACTTATACAATGTGTCAAACTAGAGCAGTTTCGAAGTGGAAGGGCAGTATTATGTACAAATGCTGGTTAGGATGAGAATACACAAAGAAATCACTGTTGATGCATAGGTAAATTACTGATTTTATCTATGTTACATAGAAGATCCTCAATCTCAAGCAGAAGTGTGACATACCTCAAAAACTTAATTAGCCTCTGCAGTAAAAGATAGATAAAAGAAAATCAAATGAATAGTAACTACTCTTTCTGGGAACAGTTTATTTAAATGACATGTTATCAATCCAAGAAAACATTGTTTGAATGAGACATAGTTTTACGTAAAAGTTTCTCTAAACTACTGTAAGAGTCAAATCGCTCTGCTGCAAATCATGCAGCCATGTACACCTGTAATGGGGCATAATGTAAACATTTAAAAATTTTCCAGAAGGGGTACGAATTACAATCATGGCCCTATGTAGTTGTTATTTTTTGTAGCCGCTTCCAAACCAATTCAACTTATTTTCAGACGGCTATTCTTACCCGAAAATTACACTTCATTGTATTATCTATCAGGAGTCGTTTGGAGTGTACACTTTTTCTGCTAAAAAAATTAGAATTGAAAATCTAATGACTAATCATGGTTTTTCCTAATATTAATGTTAGCAGCAGTATTAGTATTGATATCTTCATTGTTACTGAACCTACCCTTCCAAACTTTATAATAACCATGCTGATTGTGAAGAAGAAAACATAAAGAAAAATGTCTCTATGGAGGTGTGAGAAGAGCTAAAAATGATCAACTTATTACCTAAAATAAATGCCCTTCTTTTCATTTTTGCAAATATCACATCTAGCATATATCACAATGTGCTGTGTGTTAGTCGTCCTTGGTCATGCTACTGATTGTTTCCAACAGCTCTGTCTGCCGTTGTACTAATGATGTTCCTGCGTCTTAAAACGTGTCCTACGAATTTGTGTCTTCATGCACGGATCTGATTTCAGAGATACCTGTTTTGCTGTGCTTTCTGCACCCCTGACTGGTAAATCTATCCCTCCAATTGATCTTCAATATCCTTCTGCAACATCACGTCCCTAAAGTCTTCTAGATGCTCTTATCTTGTTTCCTTTTTCTCAAAGTTTAGCCCTACTGTAGAGCTACACTCCCGACAAATGTTTTTATTACTCATTACCTTATCTCCAGACTCGTGTTCTTGCTATTGAGAAGTTACATTAAATCTCTTTTTTACCACTTTTGTTCTGCTTGTTGGCCGACAGAAACGATTTTGCTGCCTTACTTGAGTTTATTATTTCTGTTCAGCAACCTCCAGGCATTTGCCATAACAGTTTAAGAACATACTTGATACTTAAAACTTTAATAGGAATTGTTTTCTACTTCATTTCTAGCACTGAGGCATTTTTTTAATAGTTGTAAATCATTACGGGCTTCTATCGAAATCCATATACTTAACTGTTCTCTGCAAATATTAAGAATATTACCTGTGTAACACTGTCGAAAAGTGCCTATGAAATGATGTTAAACTTATTGACATTAGTTAGCACATTACTTACAGACAGTCTTCAAAAATTCTTGCCGGATCGACCATTATTTTCACAGTTCACTTAAATCGGCGATATTCTCGACAGCCTAGCCTAGATCGATGAGAGGTTTTAACTTCAGCAATGCGGGGGTATTGTTGTTGTTGTAGTCTTCAGTCCTGAGATTGGTTTGATGCAGCTCTTCATGCTACTCTATCCTGTGCAAGCTTCTTCATCTCCCAGGACCTACTGCAACCTACATCCTTCTGAATATGCTTAGCGTATTCATCTCTTCGTCTCCCTCTACGATTTTTAACCTCCAC
The DNA here is from genome assembly GCF_021461385.2 of Schistocerca piceifrons. Taxonomy (NCBI): domain Eukaryota; kingdom Metazoa; phylum Arthropoda; class Insecta; order Orthoptera; family Acrididae; genus Schistocerca; species Schistocerca piceifrons. The sequence continues at coordinate 444,302,938 of NC_060142.1, read as the reverse complement.
GCTGCCCTCCAATATTAAATTAGTGATCTCTCGATGTCTCAGAACATGTCCTACCAACCGATCTCTTCTTCTAGTCAAGTTTTGCAACAAGCTCCTCTTCTCCCCAAATCTATTCAATACCTCCTCATTAGTTATGTGATCTACCCATCTAATCATCAGCATTCTTCTGTAGCACCACATTTCGAAAGCTTCTATTCTCCTCTTGTCTAAACTATTTATCGTCCACGTTTCACTTCCATACATGGCTCACTCCATACAAATACTTTCAGAAATGACTTCCTGACACTTAAATCAATACTCGATGTTAACAAACTTTTCTTCTTCATAAACACTTTCTTGCCATTGCCAGTCTATATTTTATATCCTCTCTACTTCGACCATCATCAGTTATTTTGCACCCCAAATAGCAAAACTCCTTTACTACTTTGAGTGTCTCATTTCCTAATCTAATTCCCTCAGCATCACCCGACTTAATTCGACTACATTCCATTATTCTCGTTTTGCTTTTGTTGATGTTCATTTTATACAACCCTGACTCACTCCCTTCCCAACCACTGCTTTCCTTTCATACCCCTCGACTCTTATAACTGCCATCTGCTTTCTGTACAAATTGTAAATAGCCTTTCGCTCCCTGTATTTTACCCCTGCCACCTTTACAATTTGAAAGAGAGTATTCCAATCAACATTGTCAAAAGCTTTCTCTAAGTCTACAAATGCTAGAAACGTAGGTTTGCCTTTTCTTAATCTTTCTTCTAAGATAAGTCGTAAGGTCAGTATTGCCTCACGTGTTCCAACATTTCTACGGAATCCAAACTGATCTTCCCTGAGGTCGGCTTCTATCAGTTTTTCCATTCGTCTGTAAAGAATTCGCATTAGTATTTTGCAGCTGTGGCTTATTAAACTGAGAGTTCGGTAGTTTTCACATCCATCGACACCTGCTTTCTTTGGGATTGGAATTATTATATTCTTCTTGAAGTCTGAGGGTATTTCGCCTGTCTCATACATCTTGCTCACCAGATGGTAGAGTTTTGTCAGGACTGGCCGTCAGTAGTTCTAATGGAATGTTGTCTACTCCTGGGGCCTTGTTTCGACTCAGGTTTTTCAGTGCTCTGTCAAACTCTTCACGCAGTATTGTATCTCCCATTTCGTCTTCATCTACATTCTCTTTCATTTCCATAATATTGTCCTCAAGTACGTCGCCCTTGTATAGACACTCTATATACTCCTTCCACCTTTTTACTTTCCCTTCTTTGCTTAGAACTGGGTTTCCACCTGAGCTCTTGATATTCATACAAGTGGTTCTCTTTTCTCCAAAGGTCTCTTTAATTTTCCTGTAGGCAGTATGTATCTTACCCTTAGTGAGATAAGCCTCTACATCCTTACATTTGTCCTCTAGCCATCCCTGCTTAGCCATTTTGCACTTCCTGTCGATTTCATTTTTGAGATGTGTGTATTCCTTTTTGCCTGCTTCATTTACTGCATTTTTATATTTTCTCCTTTCATCAGTTAAATTCAATATTTCTTCACTTACCCAAGGATTTCTACTCGACCTTGTCTTTTTACCTACTTGATCCTCTGCTGTCTTCACTACTTCATCCCTCAGAGCTACCCATTCTTCTTCTACTGTATTTTTCCCCCATTCGTAACAATTGTTCCCTTATGCTCTCCCTGAAACTTTGTACAACCTTTGGTTTAATCAGTTTGTCCAGATCCCATCTCCTTAAATTCCCACCTTTTTGTAGTTTCTTCAGTTTCAATCTACAGCACATAACCAATAGATTGTGGTCAGAGTCCACATCTGCCCCTGGAAATATCTTACAATTTAATACCCGGTTTCTAAATCTCTGTCCTACCATTATATAATCTATCTGATACCTTCTAGTATTTCCAGAATTCTTCCATGTGTATAACCTTCTTTTGTGATTTTTAAATCAAGTGTTAGCTATGATTAAGTTATGCTCTGCGCAAAATTCTACCAGGCGGCTTTCTCTTTCATTTCTTAGCCCCAATCCGTATTCACCTACTATGTTTCCTTCTCTCCCTTTTCCTACTCTTGAATTCCAGTCACCCATGACTATTAAATTTTCGTCTCCCTTCACTCCCTGAATAATTACTTTTATCTCATCATACATTTCATCAATTTCTTCGTCATCTGCAGAGCTAGTTGGCATATAAACTTGTACTACTGTAGTAGGCGTGGGCTTCGTGTCTATCTTGGCCACAATAACGCGTTCACTATGCTGTTTGTGGTAGCTTACCCGTACTCCTATTTTTTTATTCATTGTTAAACCTATTCCTGCATTACCCCTATTTGATTTTGTATTTATAACCCTGTATTCACCTGACCAAAAGTCTTGTTCCTCCTGCCACCGAACTTCACTAATTCCCACTATATCTAACTTTAACCTATCCATTTCCGTTTTTAAATTTTCTAACCTACCTGCCCGATTAAGGGATCTGACATTCCACGCTCCGATTAACAGCAGCTTATTTGTTATATACTTCTGTTCAACTTGTATTGACGTTGAACAAAATCTTTTCTCTTGTAATATCACGAGATTGGAAATTGACGGCTGCACTTGTAGTTAACTTAACCTGCAAAATTTTCCGAATCAGTCCTGATCGTAGTTCATAGTGGAACAATAGTCTGAGTTAACGCTTACATCAGCTAGATCCGAGATAATTTTTTGTGGTACCGTAATGTAAGATGAACTGCTGTATCCAATCGGCCCTTCGAGTTTCGTATTGACCTTCAGCACTGCAATCCTCAGTTGAGCTTTCCTTTTGTTCATCATCGTCCCGTACTGGTTGCAGAAAATCCGTACGAGATCCGTAATGTCTTTCCTCTTCATGATCGTGACCATATCGTCTGCATACCGCAGCATATCCATCTTTTGTCCGTTAAGTTTCAGTCGGGATCGCAGTTGTTTAACGAACCTGAGATATAAATTCCTGTATGAAAGCACTGCACGTAGTACTTCAAAGAGCACTGCCTTGCCTCACTCGTTTCATCAGTCACTAAATAAATAAAAATGTATTTTATTATGGAATAAAAACTGATGTTGCCTTGTATATTAAGAATTTATTTAGTTACAAATGGAAAACACAGTACTGTCGGCGTTCTTCTACAGTATTAGTTTATTTTGTTAACCGCTTTTCGGCTTAGAAGGCCGTCATCAGATTTCAACTGACACAGAGTAAATGTCAATCTTTGCCGGTGCACTAGTAATGTAATTAAAAATATTTAACAGTAAATAAGTAAAAAAAATACCTCGAAAAAACAGTGTCTGAATAACAATTTAAATTAAATTAACTTTCCCATTAAAATAAAATTAGTACGTGATAAGATTGAGGAGTTTTTGGTAGGAAGGATCAAAAAGTTGTCTTGGAAGGAAGTCACTGACAGACGTTGTTGTTGTTGTTGTGGTCTTCAGTCCTGAGACTGGTTTGATGCAGCTCTCCATGCTACTCTATCCTGTGCAAGCTTTTTCATCTCCCAGTACCTACTGCAACCTACATCCTTCTGAATCTGCTTAGTGTATTCATCTCTTGGTCTCCCTCTACGATTTTTACCCTCCACGCTGCCCTCCAATACTAAATTGGTGATCCCTTGATGCCTCAGAACATGTCCTACCAACCGATCCCTTCTTCTGGTCAAGTTGTGCCACAAACTTCTCTTCTCCCCAATCCTATTCAATACTTCCTCATTAGTTATGTGATCTACCCATCTAATCTTCAGCATTCTTCTGTAGCACCACATTTCGAAAGCTTCTATTCTCTTCTTGTCCAAACTATTTATCGTCCATGTTTCACTTCCATACATGGCTACACTCCATACGAATACTTTCAGAAATGACTTCCTGACACTTAAATCAATACTGGATGTTAACAAATTCCTCTTCTTCAGAAACGCTTTTCTTGCCATTGCCAGCCTACATTTTATATCCTCTCTACTTCGACCATCATCAGTTATTTTTCTCCCCAAATAGCAAAACTCCTTTACTACTTTAAGTGTCTCATTTCCTAATCTAATACCCTCAACATCACCCGATTTAATTCTACTACATTCCATTATCCTTGTTTTGCTTTTGTTGATGTTCATCTTATATCCTCCTTTCAAGACACTGTCCATTCCATTCAACTGCTCTTCCAAGTCCTTTGCTGTCTCTGACAGAATTACAATGTCATCGGCGAACCTCAAAGTTTTTATTTCTTCTCCATGGATTTTAATACCTACTCCGAATTTTTCTTTTGTTTCCTTTACTGCTTGCTCAATATACAGATTGAACAACATCGGGGAGAGGCTACAACCCTGTCTTACTCCCTTCCCAACCACTGCTTCCCTTTCATGTCCCTCAACTCTTATAACTGCCATCTGGTTTCTGTACAAATTGTAAATAGCCTTTCGCTCCCTGTATTTTATCCCTGCCACCTTTAGAATTTGAAAGAGAGTATTCCAGTCAACATTGTCAAAAGCTTTCTCTAAGTCTACAAATGCTAGAAACGTAGGTTTGCCTTTCCTTAATCTTTCTTCTAAGATAAGTCCTAAGGTCAGTATTGCCTCACGTGTTCCAGTGTTTCTACGGAATCCAAACTGATCTTCCCCGAGGTTGGCTTCTACTAGTTTTTCCATTCCATTCATCTGTAAAGAATTCGTGTTAGTATTTTGCAGCTGTGACATATTAAGCTGATAGTTCGGTAATTTTCACATCTGTCAACACCTGCTTTCTTTGGGATTGGAATTATTATATTCTTCTTGAAGTCTGAGGGTATTTCGCCTGTTTCATACATCTTGCTCACCAGATGCTAGAGTTTTGTCAGGACTGGCTCTCCCACTGCCGTCAGTAGTTCCAATGGAATATTGTCTACTCCGGGGGCCTTGTTTCGACTCAGGTCTTTCAGTGCTCTGTCAAACTCTTCACGCAGTATCATATCTCCCATTTCATCTTCATCTACATCCTCTTCCATTTCCATAATATTGTCCTCAAGTACATCGCCCTTGTATAGACCCTCTATATACTCCTTCCACCTTTCTGCTTTCCCTTCTTTGCTTAGAACTGGGTTTCCATCTGAGCTCTTGATATTCATACAAGTGGTTCTCTTATCTCCAAAGGTCTCTTTAATTTTCCTGTAGGCGGTATCTATCTTACCCCTAGTGAGATAGGCCTCTACATCCTTACATTTGTCCTCTAGCCATCCCTGCTTAGCCATTTTGCACTTCCTGTCGATCTCATTTTTGAGACGTTTGTATTCCTTTTTGCCTGTTTCACTTACTGCATTTTTATATTTTCTCCTTTCATCAATTAAATTCAATATTTCTTCTGTTACCCAAGGATTTCTACTAGCCCTCGTCTTTTTACCTACTTGATCCTCTGCTGCCTTCACTACTTCATCCCTCAAAGCTACCCATTCTTCTTCTACTGTATTTATTTCCCCCATTCCTGTCAATTGCTCCCTTATGCTCTCCCTGAATCTCTGTACAACCTCTGGTTCTTTTAGTTTATCCAGGTCCCATCTCCTTAAATTCCCACCTTTTTGCAGTTTCTTCAGTTTTAATCTACAGGTCATAACCAATAGATTGTGGTCAGAGTCCACATCTGCCCCTGGAAATGTCTTACAATTTAAAACCTGATTCCTAAATCTCTGTCTTACCATTATATAATCTATCTGATACCTTTTAGTATCTCCAGGGTTCTTCCATGTATATAACCTTCTTTCATGATTCTTAAACCAAGTGTTAGTTATGATTATGTTGTGCTCTGTGCAAAATTCGACCAGGCGGCTTCCTCTTTCATTTCTGTCCCCCAATCCATATTCACCTACTATGTTTCCTTCTCTCCCTTTTCCTACACTCGAATTCCAGTCACCCATGACTATTAAATTTTCGTCTCCCTTCACAATCTGAATAATTTCTTTTATTTCATCATACATTTCTTCAATTTCTTCGTCATCTGCAGAGCTAGTTGGCATATAAACTTGTACTACTGTAGTAGGTGTGGGCTTCGTATCTATCTTGGCCACAATAATGCGTTCACTATGCTGTTTGTAGTAGATTACCCGCATTCCTATTTTCCTATTCATTATTAAACCTACTCCTGCATTACCCCTATTTGATTTTGTGTTTATAACCCTGTAGTCACCTGACCAGAAGTCTTGTTCCTCCTGCCTCCGAACTTCACTAATTCCCACTATATCTAACTTCAACCTATCCATTTCCCTTTTTAAATTTTCTAACCTACCTGTCCGATTAAGGGATCTGACATTCCACGCTCCCATCCGTAGAACGCCAGTTTTCTTTCTCCTGATAACGACATCCTCTTGAGTAGTCCCCGCCCGGAGATCCGAATGGGGGACTATTTTACCTCCGGAATATTTTACCCAAGAGGACGCCATCATCATGTAATCATACAGTAATGCTGCATGCCCTCGGGAAAAATTACGGCTGTAGTTTCCCCTTGCTTTCAGCCGTTCGCAGTACCAGCACAGCAAGGCCGTTTTGGTTATTGTTACAAGGCCACATCAGTCAATCATCCAGACTGTTGCCCTTGCAACTACTGAAAAGGCTGCTGCCCCTCTTCAGGAACCACACGTTTGTCTGGCCTCTCAACAGATACCCCTCCGTTGTGGTTGCACCTACGGTACGGCTACCTGTATCGCTGAGGCACGCAAGCCTCCCCACCAACGGCAAGGTCCATGGTTCATGACAGACGTAGAGGTAACTAATTCAGTACGCCGGGGAAGTGTGCTAGCTCATTTGCTGTTCGTGTTGTATATTAATGATCTTGCAGACAGTATTAAAATCAATCCCAGACTTTTTGCAGATGATTCACTTATCTAAAATTAAGCAAAATTTGAAAGAAACTGTCCAAATATTCAGTCATATTTTGATAAGATTTCAACTTGGCGCAAAGACTGGTCATTTACTATAAATGTACAAAAATGTAACATTGTGCACTTCAAAAAATGATAAAACGTAGTATCTTACCCCTGTAATATAAGTAAGTCACGAATGGAATCGATAAACTCATGAAAATACGTACCTCAGTGTAACACTTAGTAGGGACTAGAAATGGAACGATCACATAAGCTCAGTCGTGATAGACTTCGGTTTATTGGTAGAATACTAAGGAAATGCAATCGACCTACAAAGGAGATTGTTTGCAAATCACTCATGCAACACATCCTCCAGTAACTCGTAAATGAGTGGAGCCCGTACCAAATACGCCTAACAGGGAATACTGAACGTGTACCGGGAAGGGCAGCACGAATGGTCACAGGTTTATTTGATCCGCATGAGAGTTTCGCAGAGACGTTGAGAGAACTCAGCTGCCATACCCTTGAAGATTGATGGAAACTAACCGGAGAAAACCTACTTACAAAGTTTCAAGAACCGATTTTAAATTATGACTGTAGAAATATGCTACAACTCCTTACATATCGCTCCCATAAGGAACACTCACAAAGGAATTTAAACCCTCATTCCTCCCGTGCTCCATACGTGAACGGAACGGAAAAAGACATAGTAAGTGCTAAACTGGACGTATCCCCTGGAAGGCACTTCACGGTGGTTTGCAGGATTTGGATGTAGATTTAACTGTAGATGGTTTCACGAATAAGGGGAAGGTAGATGCTGACAAAAAGGACAATTAAAAACTTTTGGAGAGAACCCAAAAGGAAATTTGAAGAATGAATTAAAGTTCAGTAAGAAGAAATAAAAACTTTAAGTATTGCCAGGACATAATAATTTAGCTAGAAACGGTAAAGGACGTGGAAGAGCAGTTGAATGGAACGGGTATCGTCTTGAAAAGAGTTTATAGGGTGAATACCAACAAAAGTAGAACAAGGGCACTGGACTGTAGTCCTGTGATTCTAAGAGAACTAGATTAGGAAACGAACTGACGTATTTTGTTATTTGGGCAGGAACTAAAGGTCGCCGAACCAGAAATCAATTTCAGACTAGCAACAACAAGGCAAGCATTTGTGAGAAAGAGAAATTTGTTGACATCGAACACAAATTTAAATGTTAGGGAGCATTTAGTGAAGATATTTCCCGTAGAGAAGTTAAATGTGGACGATACACAGTTCACACAAAAAGAGAATGGAAACTTTTGAAATGTGGTGCTACAGAAGAATGACATGCTGAAGAATAGATGGGTAGATCGAGTATCTAATGAAGAGGTACTGAACTGAACTGGGGAAAAAGACGTTTGTGGTGCAATCTGACTGAAAGATGGGTTCAGTTAATAGGACACATCCTGAGGAACTAGACAATGAATTTGGTGCTGGAGAAAAGAGAGGGGGGTAGAAATTGTAGGTAGAGAGCCTTGCGCAGTATAGTCTAGCCTGGACAGCGGCATCAACAAGTATTCGGACTGGAGACTACGACAGGAACGTAAAGTAGGCATGCCGAGAAACATAGAACTGTTTCAGAGCCGCGCTGCAAGGCTTGTAACGTGCCGGTAGAACCCAAACGAAAGTCTAACAGAATTGTTCAGAAAATTAAGATGGGAATCCTTGAGAGGAATCCGATGTAGTTATCGGAAAATTCAGCTGGTTAGATTTAGAGAAACCCTATACGAAGAAGATTGTGTGACCAATGTATTACCACTATCGTATAAATAGAGCAGGCATAACGAGAGTAGGATAAGAGAGATTATATTGCCTAGAGGAGCACAGATAAAGTCACTTTTTCCTCTCTCAGCAGGATAATGTAGGATAATACTGGAACGAAATACCTTCCTCCATGCGCTACTCAGTAGCTTGTAGAGTATAGATGGGCGAAGCGCAGAACTGTCTGGCTGGTGGGGGGTCTTAACTGGAGGTAACAGAACCATAGGAAGCCAGGTCCGAGGCCAGGAGAGACATGAGCAAGCAGTGCCTGGGCTCTGGTGCGGCGCCTGCTGCCGAAACTGGAGCCAAAGCGGCCGTGAGGCTTCTCGGGTTACGGCGCCAGCTGGAACAACAGACGTGGGCCCCCAGCCGCAGGTACCCAGCACGCCTCATGCCGGCGCCTGCCCCGTACACCAGCTGAGGCACGTACTACTTTGTAACACACGACGCAGTTTACTGGCTGCTAAAGCCAGCAGAAATAGTAGACCAGAGCAGAAACCGCTAAACCTGAACAAAGTTCAAAATCCTTACCGAATCACTACCTGGCCCTATACAGAGTTTGCGGTTGAATTAGCCCCTCTTTTAGTGCCTCGAACTAATAACTGTGCCAAGTATTTCAAAGAAAGCCCAGGTCACACCTGTCCACAAGAAGAGTACCAGAATCGATCCACAAAACTTCCGTCCAATACCTTGCATATCGATTCGTTACAGAATCGTAGAACATGTTCTGAGATCCAGCGTAATGAGATACGACAAACAGACTGACTTCCTCCATGTCAATAAGCATGGATTCCTAAAACTTGGGTCTCGTGAAACCCAACTCAGACATTTCTGACATGACATCATGACTGATGTAGTATTTCTTGACTTCCGGGAAGAATTTGACTCAGTACCACACCAAAGTTTAATAATGTATAATGCGAAACACATTTTGTGGCAGTATTGAGAATTTCTCGGTACTGGAAACGCAGCACTTTGTCTAGGATGCAGGGTCATCAAGAAGAGGTTGTCTGGTTGGTTGATCTGGGGACGTGATTAGGAGGGGGAGGGGACCAGACAGAGAGATCATCGGTCCCATCGGGTTAGGGAAGAATAGGCAAGGAAGTCGGCCGTGCCTTTCAAAGGAACCAACCCGGAATTGGCGCGAAGCGATTTAGAGATATCACGGAAAACCTAAATCAGGACGGCCGGACGCGGGTTTGAACCGTCGTCCTGCTGAATGCGAATGCAGTGTACTGACCACTGCGCCACCTCAAACGACCATCGACAGTTATGAAGAAAACTTCAGGCGTGCCTCAGGAAAGTGTGATGGAACCACTGCTTTTCACGTTTTCTATTGAGGACCCTTACGACAATTTTAGTACTACCTTCGGATGTAAGCAGATAATGCAGTTACATATAATGATTTCCACCTGAAAAAAGATGTACTCGTATTCAATCAGATAAAGCAAATGGGTGTCTCAACCAAATGGTTTACCGGAAATCCAGACAAAAGGATCCGTGTGTGGCGCTGCCAGCTACCACCACCGATCGTTTTTATTACTAAGCTGGTTCTTGTCAAGATTTTCTAGGCACTAGTGAGGGATTATGACCCTCGAACTAATGGTTAACCTGTTGTATTCAGCACCTTTCCGGATTCATGTTAGGTGCTTTTAATTTCTGACTGGGTGTTACAGCTCATTATTGGTCTTATGTCCCAATAGGTTGGCAGATACTTCTTGCCAATTCTTAGAAACTTTTTTTTAATAAATTAGGCACTTTTGATCTATAACAGACCCATGCTTTCTGCTTACCTAAGAGAATCGGTAATTGCGTCATTTATTCCCGTTCATGCCGCAAATCTAGTATCATAATTTAACATGAAAGTAATTTTCTCTATTTCTCGCTATTGATTGTAACTTTAATAGACCGCAATTGTAGCGAACACTTCTTTATAATTTAACAGACCTAACCTGATGATGGCTCCGAAGCTACGAAACCAGTCGTAAATTATTTACAAGGACATTCAAGCTCTTACCGTTCAATACATCGTAGAAACGTTCTGCTCTTAGGATCTTGGTGCATCGACAGGAATCTATTTCAGGTGCTGAAAACCCGCAAAAGGAACTGAACTACTTAAGGAAAGCATTCGAGGAAAACTGCTACAACAACCCATATACTTCGCACATCATTTCTCTGAAGACAAGTAAGCAGTAGACCTTCGAGGAGGACACAAAAAGCTTGCGTTCTTTGGCTCAATAACCGGAAAGATTAGCCGGCTCTTAAAGAGATATAAAATCGATGACGTTTTTAGGACTTCAGAAAAAATTTCATAATTTATGAGACCTTTGGAACACGATGAAGCCCTCAGAACGCCAGGAGTATGTAAAATACCATATTTACTAGACTGAGCATTGAACGACTCCTTGTAGAACACGAGAGGTGTTTTGAGCTACGGTATCCTGAAAAAGTAGCGATAGCACGGCGTGCTCTGGGAAACGGTCACCGAAATGCATTCGACGAGACATCTATTGCTAAATATAATAATAGTTTATGGGATAACTTCGTTAAAGAAGACATCGAGATAAAAATTTGTTACGACACCCTCAATAAAGACTGCGGCCCGCAGGTAAACACAGCTTGGAGTCCGGTCATTAGAAGGTTGAAAGGGGCGCGTTTGAACGGAATGAAAACTTTACAATATAAGACGCTGGAGTGAGCACAAGTGACGTCACAAAAGGCAGGGCGGCTATATAAGGACGGCTGCAGGCCAAACGGCAATCACCACTTGGCAGTTTCTGAAGAACCCTCGGCCGTTAGACCGAGAGAATTTTATCGGGTCTTAACAAATTTGTAAAGTGGTGCAAAGATTGACAACTGTTTTAAGTCTTCAGAAATGTAAATTTGTGTAATTCACAACACAGAGAAATGTAGTACCTTATGGATACAATATCACAGAAATACCAGCATGTAACAATTTGTAGTGATGTGAAATGGAAATATCACAAAGCCGGAGTAGTACGTAAATCAAGGGACAGACATCATTTAGCTCTATATCTGTTACTACATACATAATGCGCAATCCACCATACGGACCATCGTGGAGGGTACCTGTAGCGCTACACTTTCCTGCTCCACCAGCAAATGGAGCGAGGGAAAGTCGACTGTGTGTATACCTCCATATGACCTCTAATTTCACCTTCGCGTCCTTATGCGAAATGTGAACTGATGATCGTAGACTCGTTCTGGAATCAGACGCAAACGCTGGTTCTCTAAATTTTCTCAATAGTGTTCAGCGAAAACAACGTCGTCTCCCCCACCGGATTTCACAATTGAATTCACGAAGCATCTCCGTTATACTCACGTAACTATCGAACTTACCAGTAACAAACCTCTCAGCACGCCTCTGAGCTACTTTATGTGTTTCTGTAGTCCGACTTTGGGCAAGGGGACCCCGATCACTCGAGCAGTACTCTGCTCGCTCCAGTGTTCTACAAGCCGTCTACTTTATGGATGAACTACAATTTCCTCACATTCTCCCAAAAAATAACCCGCCCTTCCTACTCCTACTAATTGTTTACGTATATAAAGAACAAGAGCCATCCTATCACACTTTCCTGAGGCACTCCTGATAATGCTCTTGTCTCTGATGAACGCTCGCCATCAGTAGGAACACACAACCATTTCAAGCCCAGATGAACATCTCATTGCATCCGGTGTCAAATTCCACATCCGGTGTCAGGTTACCTATTTGGGCACCTTGGTGCCCCCGCTCCCTCTCCCCTGGGGAACCACCAGTAATTGATCAAGGTCAACCAGGAGGATCACAAAGACATTGTGTCATGTGACATAAAAATGGTGAGAACCCACTCTCCCCCCCCCCTCCTCTCCCCTAATCACCTTTTCTAACTAGCTCAGCTACAAGTGGACCCCTTCATATAGTTTCACCTATTCTTTATCGAACTACAAACACTCCTACCCTCCCCCGCTCCCTCCACCCGTCCCGTAAGAAATACATGCACGTAAACCATAACAAACAGGAAATGTCTTACTATTTTTGGCAAAAATCTTTATTAATTTTTGCATATACATTTGCACACAGAAAACAACTGTTTCTTTACGTTTGTTGGTTGTAGTTTTAAAGTCATCTACCATAATTTTCAACTTATATGTTAAATCCACGCCTGTGTCAGATATTGCTTTCTCCAGCCGGTAATTTGGCAGGTACAAAGAAGGTGTGTTCTCAAATTCTAATACACACCTAATTTTCTTTCTGTGAAGTATCTCCTTTAAGCCTTTAACAGTTAGCTCTGTTCCTTCTAGCAGTTCTTCTAGGCGATGGCATTTGGGGATTTTAATTTTGCCTCTCACTTTCCCAACATCGTTTTTGTTAAAGCACTCCACATCTTCCTGTATGTATGCCAACAGCTCTTCTGTATATAACTTAAAGTTTACAACTTTTCCAAATGAGGTGTCCATTAAATGTGGATATTCCATCGGATTTAAACTCTTCAAATGAGAGTTCTGTTGCTATGTACACAACATCCAGTTCACCACATTTGAATAGAATATAGACATATTTTAAAGCCAGTCCAAATGGGAGTAGAGCTTGATAAAAAAAATTCGTGTATCCTTTAATGTAGTAAACATTCTCGATTCCATTAATTTCGGCAAGCACTTCAACACGTGACCAATTTCTACTGATGTTTACTCAAAATCTAGATATTTTACATCGCAGTAGTAGTCAGATTTTTCCATACGCTGTGTTTAAAGCTATAAGTAAAATTAGCTCTCACAATATTCCATTGGAACTACTGACGGCGGTGGGAGAGCCAGTCCTGACAAAACTCTACCATCTGGTGAGTAAGATGTATGAAACAGGCGAAATACCCTCAGACTTCAAGAAGAATATAATAATTCCAATCCCAAAGAAAGCAGGTGTTGACAAATGTGAAAATTACCGAACTATCAGCTTAATAAGTCACAGCTGCAAAATACTAACACGAATTCTTTACAGACGAATGGAAAAACTAGTAGAAGCCAACCTCGGGGAAGATCAGTTTGGATTCCGTAGAAACACTGGAACACGTGAGGTAATACTGACCTTACGACTTATCTTAGAAGAAAGATTAAGGAAAGGCAAACCTACGTTTCTAGCATTTGTAGACTTAGAGAAAGCTTTTGACAATGTTGACTGGAATACTCTCTTTCAAATTCTGAAGGTGGCAGGGGTAAAATACAGGGAGCGAAAGGCTATTTACAATTTTTACAGAAACCAGATGGCAGTTATAAGAGTCGAGGGACATGAAAGGGAAGCAGTGGTTGGGAAGGGAGTAAGACAGGGTTGTAGCCTCTCCCCGATGTTGTTCAATCTGTATATTGAGCAAGCAGTAAAGGAAACAAAAGAAAAATTCGGGGTAGGTATTAAAATTCATGGAGAAGAAATAAAAACTTTGAGGTTCGCCGATGACATTGTAATTCTGTCAGAGACAGCAAAGGACTTGGAAGAGCAGTTGAATGGAATGGACAGTGTCTTGAAAGGAGGATATAAGATGAACATCAACAAAAGCAAAACAAGGATAATGGAATGTAGTCTAATTAAGTCGGGTGATGCTGAGGGAATTAGATTAGGAAATGAGGCACTTAAAGTAGTAAAGGAGTTTTGATATTTGGGGAGCAAAATAACTGATGATGGTCGAAGTAGAGAGGATATAAAATGTAGGCTGGCAATGGCAAGGAAAGCGTTTCTGAAGAAGAGAAATTTGTTAACATCCAGTATTGATTTAAGTGTCAGGAAGTCATTTCTGAAAGTATTCGTATGGAGTGTAACCATGTATGGAAGTGAAACATGGACGATAAATAGTTTGGACAAGAAGAGAATAGAAGCTTTCGAAATGTGGTGCTACAGAAGAATGCTGAAGATTAGATGGGTAGATCACATAACTAATGAGGAAGTATTGAATAGGATTGGGGAGAAGAGAAGTTTGTGGCACATCTTGACCAGAAGAAGGGATCGGTTGGTAGGACATGTTCTGAGGCATCAAGGGATCACCAATTTAGTATTGGAGGGCAGCGTGGAGGGTAAAAATCGTAGAGGGAGACCAAGAGATGAATACATTAAGCAGATTCAGAAGGATGTAGGTTGCAGTAGGTACTGGGAGATGAAAAAGCTTGCACAGGATAGAGTAGCATGGAGAGCTGCATCAAACCAGTCTCAGGACTGAAGACCACAACAACAACAACAACAACAACAACAACAACAACACTTCTTCTTCCAATTGCAGTTTATAATCTTCCGTTATGGCAGTTGTAATCGCCATACACTCCAGTTTTCGTTTCTTGACGTCGATGTCCATTTCCATTTTTCTTTTTCGTGTACATAACATATTAACTGTACTTATGGAAGTGATTTCGTATATAGGGAATGGTTTAAGTCTGTTCGACTTGTGGAATAACGTTGTTTGCGGGAATCAGGCCCAACTCACCAATCTCTATATTTGATGATATTGTGGAGAACAATGTCGTAGATTGGGAAAAAATGTTTCTCCTACTTTAATATAACACTTCTGTACAACATATCGTCTTTGTTTGAGCCAGTGTTAAGAATCTGCACATAGCTTACAAGTAGATAATTAAACCTGTGGGCAGACAGAACATAGCTTGCAATCTTTTCTCGGTCTAGAGAGTCTGTCAAACTTACTCGTACACCAGACAGTTTACAGGTATTCTTCATACCCCAGTAGACAAACTGCAGAATGCTGTTAATCACCATACAGCAGCTGTTCTGTGAGTTATTAGTTAGCTGACACCACATGGGTATGATTGGTACAGAGTACGGTGGAGCATATTGCAAATACTGTAAATACTTAACAGTCTTCCACATGCTAGAACACACATTACTTTCTGAAGTTACATGTTGCAGGACGTCCAACCTGGGACACCAGGCTCCTTATCCAAGGAAGACGTAAAAGCTTCTCGTAGTCGCATGTGTTGACACTTTGTAAATTTGTAATGTGGTTACCGATAACTTTGTCTGCTGCTGGAGTTGTGATTTGACAGATAAACCCGTCAGATATCTTTAGAATTGGAGCTCATCCATGTTAAACAGTCAATCCCAACTGTCTTGTCGTTGTCCACAATCAAATTGCTGTTTCCTTGGCAGTTTCCTTCCATTCAAAATTTATGGTTTGAAATGAGGTAGTTGTATATGTCCATTTTGTTAAAAATCCCAGCAGAATCCTGCGTTGTGTCGAAATTCAAAAGGTAAAACACGTCTACATTAAGCTCCTGCAAAATTTCAGGCAGATCTCCTGTTGGAACATGCATTTTAACGTCGACTAATTCCACTTTACATGGAATAAACACAAGATTTTTGTGTTTCTTCTAAATGTTTTCTAGCGTTTCCTTGCCGATTGTATCTAACATTCCTCTTGCTGTCACACCGTCCTTCCTGTGTAGGAGAAATGGTATTGCAGTGAGGAACTTGGAGAATTTACTACGTAGGTTGTAGTTAAATGTGCCACATATCTTTTTCTTGAACTCTGCAGTTCCTCCTTCTCTGATTGATCCAGACAGTCTATTTGAGCACAGATTTTAACTACCCTAACGTTATCGCAAAATGGTTCTCTAATAGATGGAAACATTTAAATTCTTCTTGTCAAGGAGAGTGCCATTTTCGGTATTTGTGCTACCAGTATCAATGACAAGATTATCCTGATCCTCCAGTAATAACCGCAAATCAAAGTGTTTGGCGGTTGGCCTCATATTCATCTCTAACAACTGAGGGATGTTTGGCACCTTGGAGGAATCTATGTTTACACAGTTGCCGCTACAACCAAAGAATGATCTGTTGCAGCTCTCAAGCCACGTTTCATACTCTAAAGATCCAAGATGGCGGCACTTCCAGTCACTTGATCTTGCGTCCATACCTTATAAATACGGTTCTATTCGCAATGGAGTCGTAAACTCCTAGCCCAATTGTACTATTTTGTGTGTGAGTGTCTCATGGGGGTCCACAGTGTTCGGAGGAGGTTCAGGAGACAGGGGAATACGAAAGCCGTCCAAGGTGGATTCCCAGCGAACAACATTCGAGACATACTACAATACCTTTGGCCAGCTGATCGGAACCGGCGTTACCACTGCGGCAAGGCCTTTGGCCGCTGCCAGATGAAACTGACAGTAAAAAGTCGTTAAATCATATCAGCCTAAAACCTCAATGCGGATTCTCCACAACTTGCTGATAAAAAAAAAAAAAGATAGGTTGGTCACAAAACTCAATCCCACTTTCGTTAGTCGATTGTTTTTCTATACATCTGAAAAAGAAGCTAAAGAGAGCAGCCACCCCTACATCTTAGGTGTAGCTGGCACGGATGACCCATGCTTCCGTGAACTGGGTGTTCTGTAGGTGGGCCACAGGATGCAGTCTCGTAGAAGCGTTTCCTGAGTTCTGAAACCTCAGAAGCAAAGGGACAAAAAAATGCATCGATGAACAATTTTTTCGTACCTTTTGTTATTCACATGTCGTGATGTTACATCTGCTAATTTAACGATGGCAGTGCGAATGAACAATCGTCGACAAGTTTTGAGACCAGTTACCGCCGAACAGTTACGTGTTGATCCTTCCCCCCCCCCCCCCCCCACTGCCACCACTCTGATCCCCCTCTAGGTCTTTCCATATAATCTTCATCTCTACATAGCAGCGATGTTGCCGCGTATTTTCTAATATACTATCCATTAGACGTCGTTTCGATCTTTCCTTATCTTTTACAGTTTAGTGAAGATCTGCATTTGTCCATCCACTTAAAATTCGGCTATAGTGTCTGATCCACCTCCATTTCATTTTTCTTACAGTAGTAATTACGTCTTCAGTTCCAGTGTCTACTCTCAAATCCTTTTGCTTGTTTTCTTAGCTCTCCTAATAATTTCAGTCTCAAGGTGGTACTAAACAAAATAGTTCTCGTGTTATCACAGCATCTTGCCGTACGGGTGGTTCTGAAGATTCGAGTTTAACGTGTGTGGGAGAGAGAGAGAGAGAGAGAGAGAGTTGTTACGGACGGCCTATCCGCCGGGCATCCGGTAGTGCTTGAGGCTGTTTGTGACTGCTGGTGAATGGCGCTTTGTAGGCGGATAAGGAGCGGCTTGTCTGCGGCTCTCACCGGTTCTCCAGCGGCCTCTCGCTGGAGCTGGAGCCTGCTGGCTGCCGCCACCCCCGTTCCCCCTCCCGACTCCTCATCAGCATACGCGCTCAGGCCGTATTAATTAGCCGTGTTCGCACCTGGCCTGCTTGCTGAGTGCTCGGTGGGAATGCGCCTCCCCCCAGCAGCAGCGGAGAAGGTAGTGGTCGCGCTGCGAGTTCTCCCGTCTTGTGCGGAGTTAGTCCGATAGTTTCCAGAGGCGAGGCAGGGCTCCCCCTAATGCCTTGCGCCTGACACGTGATTGTTTATTATTCAAGCTCTGCAATCAGTCAGCTCCTTCACTGTGGTGGGGGGGGGGGGGCGAGGAGTGGGTAGCGGGGTAGCGAGCAACGAGTCTCTGCATCTGTACTGCTACCATCTGCGAATCACTGTGAGCAGCGCATCAGAGACTATATTTTATTGTACCTCACATGGAAGTTTTCTTGTGTCCCATTCGCGGACGTAGCGTGGGAAAATGACAACTTCTGCTTCTCAGCCCGTGCTGCTTTAAGTGCCAAACTCCATTTGCGCGATATTTCCGGGACATATGGGATGTCTCAGGAGCAATAGCCAATATTCAATGATATAACCGGAGCGACTATTGGTTCAAGTCGCTCTGAGCGCTATGGGACTTAACTTCTGAGCTCATCAGTCCCCTAGAACTTAGAACTACTTAAACCTAACTAACCGAAGGACATCACACACATCCATGCCCGAGGCAGGATTCGAACCTGTGACCGTGGCGGTCGCGCGGTTCCAGACTGTAGCGCCTAGAACCGCTTGGCCACCCCGGCCAGCGGAGCGACTGTTCGAACCAAAAGAATCTAGTAAACACGGACTCTAAAATGCATACCTTAAAAGAGCTTTATGGGCACTTATTCAGCAGGAGAGGTGCGTTTCACAGTAGCGAAGATGAACAAGCACTTCAAAGTCCATGTTTACTGGACATTTTGGTCCATACTCTCTCCTTCCAAAATATGGAAGGCAAAGAGTTTGCAGTTGAAGAGATTTGTTTCACAGTATCGAAGATGAATTACTCACAGCTCTTACTCTTCGAATGATCGTTCCTGTCACCTCCTTGAATGTCGAACACTCCTCCTTGGGCACCCTGTATACACAGGGGCCTGCAGAAAATCCGTAGCATTTCCCTGAAAGACTGCTTCGGTAATCTTCATGTATTTTCAACAGCGTTTTTATTATACAGGACTCATTTCGAAGGCACAGTTCCACCACCACTAGTTGTTGTGTAAAAACCTTCATTGTGATGTCAAGACGCCAGAAACGCTTCTCTGTTTGAGTTATAGAGCGTTCTTAGTTGAAATTTGCGAAACTGTCCTGGTATATATACGGAATTAAAAAGGATTATACACCTTTTTTTTATTTTGTTCATTACAAATGTTTGGTGAAAGCGCGCGGCTGTAACAACAATGGGTTTGTTCATAAAATAATTTTGTCTGCTGTCAGTCACGTTTATTAATTTCTTGTTCGACGTGTTTCTGGAAATGACTTCCATTTTTAAGCACGCTTTCATCTATTACGCACATTTATTTGAGGTACTTTCGACACGTGAAGAGCTGCATTAGTTTGTTGCTTTTACTGAAATATATAAACACGCAAAAATTTATAATTTAAGATAGATAGTTATAAATAGTTAATGGTGAAATCGGAAAAGAACGCTTAACAGCGCTTCTCTTGTAATCCACTTGTAAAGAAACTCTCACGTATATAACATCACTCACACATTTACGAGACACAAGCTTGGTACATATAGTACAGTGAGCACGCTCTCCGTGTGTAGAAAGGCATGCGTTCTCTCTGAGTTTGACCGAGGGCGGACTGTGACGTCCCGGGGACTCGGGGCTAGCATTTCGGGAACTGCACGATTTGTCGGGTATTCGAGGAGTGCAGTGTTGATTGTCTTCAACACGTGGCGAAACCAAGACGAAACCACGTCCAGACGTCGTGGGGTTGGGCGGCGACCCTCAGTACAGATGGACATCGTAGGCTGGACAGACTGGTAAAACAGTCCTCACTGACAGAGACTTCATAATTAAGAGGCTCCATCCTTACAAACAAATAAAAAACACAGTCGAACTTGGTACTATAAAACCCAGTAAGACAATAGATGAAATTCCGCGCTCCAGTAATACTACATGCAGGATATGACACATGAAATAGTCTCATTTAATAAATAAATGCGTGCTGACACAATCCGACGCTTTACAGAAAGTAACAGACTGGAGGATTAAATAAAGAAACAAATTCAGTAGTTTTATACACTACTAGCCATTAAAATTGCTACACCAAGAAGAAAAGCAGATGATAAACGGGTATTCATTGGACAAATATATTATACTAGAACTGACATGTGATTACGTTTTCACGCAATTTGGGTGCATAGACCCTGTGAAATCAGTACCCAGAACAACCACCTCTGGCCGTAGTAACGGCCTTGATACACCTGGATATTGAGTCAAACAGAGCTTAGATGGCGTGTACAGGTACAGCTGCCCACGCAGCTTCAACACGATACCACAGTTCATCAAGAGTATTGTGACGCGCCAGTTGCTCGGCCACCATTGACCAGACGTTTTCATTTGGTAAGAGATCTGGAGAATGTGCTGGTCAGGGCAGGAGTCGAACATTTTCTGTATACAGATAGGCCCGTACAGGACATGCAACATGCGGTCGTGCATTATCCTGCTGAAATGTAGAGTTTCGCAGGGATCGAATGAAGGGTATCGGGCCGGCCGGAGTGGCCGTGCGGTTCTAGGCGCTACAGTCTGGAGCCGAGCGACCGCTCCGGTCGCAGGTTCGAATACTGCCTCGGGCATGGACGTGTGTGATGTCCTTAGGTTAGTTACGTTTAATTAGTTCTAAGTTATAGGCGACTGATGACCTCAGAAGTTAAGTCGCATAGCGCTCAGAGCCATTTTGAAGGGTATCGCCACGGGGCGTAATCAGAAATGTAAAGTCCACTGTTCAAAGTGCCGTCAAAGCGAACAAGAGGTGGCCGAGAAGTGTAACCAGTGGCACCCCATACCATCACGCCGGTTGATACGCCAGTATGGCGATGATGAATACACGCTTCCAATGTGCGTTCACCGCGATGTCACCAAACGCGGATGCGACCATCATGATGCTGTAAACAGAACCTGGATTCATCCGAAAAAATGACGTTTTGCCTTTCGTGCACCCAGATTCGCCGGTGAGTACACCTTCACAGGCGCTCCTGCCTGTGATGCAGCGTCATGGGTAACCGCAGCCCTGGTCTCCGAGCTGATAGTCCATGCTGCTGCAAACGTCGTCGAACTGATCGTGGAGATTGTTGTTGTCTTGCAAACGTCCTCATCTGTTGACTCAGGGATCGAGACGTGGTTGCACGATCCGTTACAGTCATGCGGATAAGATGCCTGTCATCTCGACTGCTAGTGATACGAGGCCGTTGGGATCCAACACGGCATACCGTATTACCCCCCTGAATCCACTGATTCCATATTCTGCTAACAGCCATTGGATCTCGATCAACGCTAGCAGCAATGTCGCGATACGATAAACTGCAATCGCGATAGGCTACAACCCGATCTTTATCAAAGTTGGAAACGTACGCATTTCTCCTCCTTACATGAGGCATCACAACAACGTTTCACCAGGCAACGCCGGTCAACTGCTGTTTGTGCATGAGAAATCAATTGGAAACTTTCCTCATGTCAGCACGTTGTAGGTGTCGCCACCGGCACCAACCTTGTGTGAATGGTCCGAAAAGCTAATCATTTGCATATCACAGTATCTTCTCCCTGTCGGTTAAATTTCGCGTCTGTAGCACGTCATCTTCGTGGTATATCAATTTTAATGACCGGTTGTGTAGGAGTATCTAGAGACAGAAACGGGATCTATCACTAGAATTCTAGTATGGAACAGGACATGAATCTCGAACAAACAACCGAAGAACAAGCGAACTAAACAATCACAGTAATGGTACAGGAAATGGCAATTATAGCTATGGCTACTGCCGATGCTCAGCTCACTCGCATCCCATGAATACAATCAGTAGCTCACCATACATCCGTACGACGATAGAGGAAGGACAGCGTGGAGACGACTCATAATTAGCGACGCTCCGCCGGCCGCCTCCAGGTCCGATCGGCCGCTGAGGCACACATCACGCTCCTTCTCTCGGTACCCGCCCCACACGTCCAGAGGTTTGCAGTTGGCCGCAACCGAGGATACAATGGCTCGCAATCCAGGAACCGCCTGAGTGTCTCTTCCTGGTACCGCTGCTACGTTCAGACCCTGTGACTGTTAACTGCCGAACTTGTACCAGCCATCAACTGCTGGCACACAACTCGCCTTGCCGCCAGGTTCCAACTCGGCCGCCTCATCCCTAGCGAACTGTTTCACCTTCCCAGACTCGCTGTCACTGCCCTCTCGCCTCCGATCTCAACGCGAACCACGCCCTCCTAAAAGGAAATGTGTTCTTCTAGAGGCTGTGGCACGACCTGTCGATCGCGCAGCTGTTCAACAAGTGTCCCTATTCATTTGAGTGTTCTTACGAAAAGTACGGTCTGGTTTAGAAGTGTGTATGTGTAACTCAATGTTCTTCCCATAATACGATTCTACACTCATGCTGATAAATGAAGGATAATTGCAGAATGTGGTGCCACACAACGTGGCACTACGCAATACAGGCACTAACGGCATAGGTACATAGGGAACACACACGACACAGATCTGTAAGTCCCAGGTATTGGCGGTAAGTTGAGAAAACCGTCCCGAAACACGTGTGCTACAAAACGCCACTGTTTCCTGCGCACGTACACCGAAATCAATATTGGATATGATCACCATGCACACGTACACAGGCCGCACAACGGGTTGTATAGCCGCCCTATTCTTGCACCAGTGCCTGTCGGAGCTCCTGAAGTGTCGCAGGGGTTTGAAGACGTGCAGAGATACGTCGACCGAGAGCATCCCAGACGTGCACGATGGGGTTTAGGTCTCGAGAACAGGCAGGCCACTCCAGTCACCTGATATCTTCAGTTTCAAGGTGCTCCTCCACGATGGCAGCTCGGTGGGGCCGTGCGTTATCATCCATCAGGAGGAAGGTGGGACCCACTGCACCCCTGAAAAGGCGGACATACTGGTGCAAAATGACGTCGCGATACACCTGACCTGTTACAGTTCCTCTGTCAAAGACATGCAGGGGTGTACGTGCACCAATCATAATCCCGCCCCACACCATCAAACCACGACCTCCATACAGTTCCATTTCAAGGACATTAAGGGGTTGGTATCTGGTTCCTGGTTCACGCCAGATGAAAACCCGGCGAGAATCACTGTTCAGGCTGTACCTGGACTCGTCGCGAACATAACCTGGGACCACTGTTCCATTGACCATGTACTGTGTTTTGACACCAGGCTTTACGGGCTCTCTGTGAACATAACCTGGGACTACTGTTCCAATGACCATGTACTATGTTCTTGACACCAGGCTTTACGAGCTCTCCTGTGACCTTGCTGTTTTCTGGCCGAATAAACCATGTCTGTTCAGTCGTCTGTAGACTGTGTGTCTGGAGACAACTGTTCCAGTGATTGCGGTTAGGCACTGATGACGAGATATCGGTCTTCCTGTGGTGTTGTACACTGTGGACGTCCCGTACTGTAGCGCCTGGACACGTTTCCTGTGCGCTGGAATCTTTGCCATAATCTTGAGATCACACTTGCGGCTCATGGAGGACCTATACTACGACCTGCTGTGTTTGACCAGCCTCCAGTCGCCCCAGTATTCTTCCCCTCATAATGTCATCACTATGTGTTCTTTGAGCCATTTTCAACTCACGGTCACCATTAGCACGTCTGAAAACGTCTGCATACTTACTCGCTGCACCGTACTCTGGCATGCACCAACACACCTCTGCGTATGTGGACTGCTGCCAGCGCCACCGTGCGACGACCGCAGGTCAGGTGCACGACATGGTCATACCCCGAGGTGATTTAAAACCGAAAACCGCCCACCAGAGTGTTGTTTCACCATGTATCACCATTATCCTTAATTTATCAGAATGAGTGTACAACATGCGTTAAAGTAAAAAAGTACACAGATATTTGCTCGACTTCAGAACTTGTTTAGACCAACTATTAAAGCTTTCAACATCATTTCGTTTCAGAAAATCGTATTAGTACCATACACAAACACCCTGACACCGACTTTCTACCTCACCAAACGTCAGTCTCCAGTAAAAAGTGCCCCTTCAGCGTTCTAGTAATGTATGTGTGTGGAAAGAAACGGAGACCGCATGCCTTACCAAACAAAACAAGAAAGCCAAAAAAAATTATAGAAGAAGCGATATCTTTGACGTCTTTGGCATCTTTGACAGCAAAAAGAGTCAATGGTGGTACAAAGCACGATTTTCCGCGTTTATAGCTGTACGAGATTGTGCTAGAAAGTATATAAAATTAGCAGAACATATGAAAAAACTTCTGCTAAGGCTGAAAAGTAAAATATAAGTAAGAACTGAAAACTCTTAAGAAAAAATGCACGACATTGTTAATATACTCCAGCTCCAACAGCATATGTGAGTATGTGGTCAATACTGGTACAAAGTATTAAAAAAATTAAAACGCAAGCGCGGGAACTTTCTTATTCCATTAAGTTTTGAAAATGATATCTCGAAGGTAGCCTCCGTTCTGCTCAGTGCATTTGGAGAGTCGAAATCGGAAGTTTCGATCCTCTTTTTCCAACAGATCTGTATCGATGTTGGCAATAGCAACACGAATATTGTTCCGTAGCTCAGCCAGGGTCTGCAGACGGTCGTATACACAAAGGATTTGAGATAGCCCCATGAGAAAAAATCGCATGGCGCTAAATCTGGCGAGATTACTGGCCACTGGAGATCGCCCTCAAAGATATGAGACGATCGGGGAAGTGTTCGCGCAACATGGTGATCGATGTTCGTGCCATGTAAGCTGTGGCGCCATCTTGTTGGAACCAGACATCACCCACATCCATTTCTTCACGTTCTGGAAGAAAAAAACTGTTCAATCATCATAAGACTTCGTTACATATTCAGTCGATAGTTAAGCTCGGAAATTTGCGCTGTAATGTTTGGGCATCTAAGTAAAGTTATATGTTTTCGAGTGTAACTGATAGCCGCTCACTTTTGGCCCCTTTCCACAATTTCAGCTACCTGTTCTATCCAGACGGATTTAACCAGGCGCTTCAGTGTACTTCCGTTGAATATGGTGACTGATAAAATCTCCAAGTTCAATCACCTGAACATAACGCTCAGAAGTGACCGTCACTGTCTTATTGTTCTCTTCGAAAAAGCATGCGCCAATAATGCCAATTTCAGATAGTGCACACCAAACAGTCATACGCTCTGTATGCGGGGGCTGCACGTGAAGTTCTCGGGGGTTCGTGCCACTACAGTGCCACATATTTTGTTCATCCACGCAGCCAGACAAATGAAAATGTGCCTTGTCGCCGAAGAACATAAATGCGTGTGAAATCTTATGGAACTTAACTGCTAAAGTCATCAGTCCTAAGCTTACACACTACTTAACCTAAATTATCCTAAGGACAAACACATAGACCCATGCCCGAGGGAGGATTCGAACCTCCGCCCGGACCAGATGCACAGCCCATGACTGCAGCGCCCAAGACCGCTCGGATAATCCCGCGCGGCGCTGAAGAACACTAAGGCGTCATGAGGCATCTCAGACTTCATACACATTTTTTCGTGAAACAAAATCATGTGGATGAAGTTTGTGCACCACTGACAGTTTATACGAATGATATTTCAATTCTTTATGAAGAATTCGTCTCACGGTGCGTTCAGAAATTGCAAGGGTAGCTTCATGTTTGCGTGTCAACCGCTTGGGGGAATTGAAAATCAACAGTCTTACCCTCACGATGTTTCCTGGCTTTCTAGTCGTTCTTGAAGGTCCTGGTTTCTTGTTATGTACACTTCCAGTATCCATAAAGATGTCTACCTACATAACAACTGATTTCCCATCAGGAACACGACCTGCAGGCGCGATGACCATGAAAAAAAATTAGAAAACCATTTTCTTGCCGTGCTCTGTCCACTGGAATTATTCCCACACATGGCTCAAAAGTTTCTGGCTGTCTCCGCTGCTGTCACCCGTCTACTAAACTCGAACAAAAGAATATGTCAGAAATGTTCCGATTTCCCCACTTGGAACTCCATTTTCTAGAGGCCGGTGCTCCACCCACTATATATGAGAATATGTAAACTCAATTAGCAACATCGAACCACAAATAAAAAAGGACAATCAATAAATACACCCGTAGCAACCGGAATAACAACATGCAAAACAAGACTGCTTCGAACTTATGCACCAACCTAAAACAATACATCTATCTACATCTGCATCCATACTCCGCAAGCCACCTGATGGTGTGTGGCGGAGGGTACTTTGAGTATCTCTATCGGTTCTCCCTTCTATTCCAGTCTCGTACTATTCGTGGATAGAAAGATTGTCGGTATGCTTCTGTGTAGGCTCTAATCTCTCTGATTTTATCCTCATGGTCTCTCCGCGAGATATACGTAGGAGGGAACAATGTACTGCTTGACTCCTCGGTGAAGATATGTTCTCGAAACTACAACAAAAGCCCGTACCGCGATACTGAGCGTCTCTCCTGCAGAGTCTTCCACTGGAGTTTATCTATCATCTCCGTAACGCTTTCGCAATTACTAAATGATCCCGTAACGAAGCACGCTGCTCTCCGTTGGGTCTTCTCTCTCTCTTCTATCAAACCTGTCTGATACGGATCCCACACTGGTGAGCAACATTCAAGTAGTGGGCGAACAAGTGTACTGTAACCTACTTCCTTTGTTTTCGGATTGCATTCCCTAAGATTTTTCCAATGAATCTCAGTCTGGCATCTGCTTTACCGACGATCAACTTTATATGATCATTCCATTTTAAATCACTCCTAATGCCTATTCCCAGATAATTTATGGATTTAACTGCTTCCAGTTGCTGACCTGCTATATTGTAGCTAAATGATAAAGGATCTATCTTTCTATGTATTCGCAGCACATTACACTTGTCTACACTGAGATTCAATTGCCATTCCCTGCACCATGCGTCAATTCGTTGCAGATGCTCCTGCATTTCGGTACAATTTTTCATTGTTACAACCTCTCGATATACCACAGCATCATCCGCAAAAAGCCTCACTGAACTTCCGATGTTAACGACAAGGTCATTTATGTGAATTGTGAATAGCAACGGTCCTACGACACTCCATGCGGCACACCTGAAATCACTCTTACTTCGGAAGACTTCTCTCCATTGAGAATGACACGCTGCGTTCTCTTATCTAGGAACTCTTCAATCCAATCACACAATTGGTCTGGTAGTCCAAATGCTCTTACATTGTTCATTAAACGACTGTGGGGAACTGGATCAAACGCCTTGCGGAAGTCAAGAAACACGGCATCCACCTGGGGACCCGTGTCTATGGCCCTCTGAGTCTCGTGGACGAATAGCGCGAGTTGGGTTTCACACGACCGTCTTTTGCCAAACCCACGCTGATTCCTACAGAGTAGATTCCTAGTCTCCAGAAAAGTCATTACACTCGAACATAATATGTGTTCCACAATTCTACAACTGATCGACGTCAGAGATATAGGTCTATAGTTCTGCACAGTAGATGCATAGTAGATGGAAGGCATACTGCAGTGCAGGACATCGACATTGTTAATGGCCCTCATACTACACTACTAGCCATTAAAATTGCTACACCAAGAAGAAATGCAGATGATAAACGGGTATTCATTGGACAAATATATTATACTAGTACTGACATGTGATTACATTTTCACGCAATTTGGGTGCATAGATCCTGAGAAATCTGTACCCAGAACAACCGCCTCTGACCGTAATAACGGCCTTGATACGCCTGGGCATTGAGTCAGACAGAGCTTGGTTGGCGTGTACAGGAACAGCTGCCCATGCAGTTTCAACACGATACCACAGTTCATCAAGAGTAGTGACTGGCGTATTGTGACGAGCCGGTTGCTCGGCCACCATTGACCAGACGTTTTCAGTTGGTGAGAGATCTGGAGAAGGTACTGGCCAGGGCAGCAGTCGAACATTTTCTGTATCCAGAAAGGCCCGTAGAGCACATGCGACATGGCATTATCCTGCTTAAATGCGTATATAGATATTTATGTATACACTGGAACACTGTCTGGAACATATTGGCCGGAAAACAAATTAAGAATCAGTCAAGGTTCCCGTGAGATTTTTCTTGTTTCTGAGGGTGGTGTTATAGCTAGAAGACCCCTCCCACTTATTCCCGATTGGGATTCGCTTTGCCCTACTATCATTTCATTGTAAATTGGCTGAAACAGAAACAGAGCTCTGTAAAGAGACACCTACACCTACATTTATTTGATTACTCTGCAATTCACAATTATGTACGTGGCAGAGGCATCAGCAAATTCTACAACACGCTTATCAAATTTGAGATGTATTATAAATGTCCCGCGTGGAGTTGCTACTATCCCATCGGGCACCGGTCAGGGATTTTCTCTGCCTCGTGATGACTGGATGTTGTGTGATGTCCTTAGGTTAGTTAGGTTTAAGTAGTTCTAAGTTGTAGGGTACTGGTGACCATAGATGTTAAGTCCCATAGTGCTCAGAGCCATTTGAACCATTTGAACCATAGGGCACCTCCCCTGATGGTGGACAGGGGAATGCACAGCAGATATGGTGGCAATCGGGGAAATAAAGTACCCGGGGTGGACCAAAATTAAAGGCTGCTACTTTGTAACATGACACCCTAAGTATCTCTCCCGTCGAGATCACGAAGGAGGGAATAGATGAATTACAGCTCGCACGGAGGAGTGTAACCAATCATTCTAACCGCACTTCTTACGTCGATGGAACGGGAAGAAGCCCTATTAATTGGTTCATTGAAAAGCACCGTCTGCTATGCATTGCCCTGCACAGTACGGATGTAGAGGTAAGTGCAGAAAGTTCCCCATCGACACCTTGCGACCAAAAGCAGCAGGCTGCGGACGAAGTGCAGGCGCAGCCCTTCCGGCGAGTCCCCGGCGGGGAGGCGGGCCGCCAGAGAACGGGTTGCGCGCCGCCCCTGCCTCCTGCCTGCCCCAGCCCCCAGCGCGGCGCCACCCTTCCGCCGGCTGATTGTTGGCAGGCGACAGTGAGGCATGGCGCCGCCGCCCTTCCTGTGCCACGACCCCCTCCGGCGCCGTCTGTTCCACCCAGATAGGCCATCGCAGGCCCCGCCAGAGCCTGCTGTGTACGTAGCTCGGAGGCGGGCAGAAACCGCTGTAAAAAGAGTAAAACCACAGACGAAACGTTCTGTGTGCAATCACAATAGCCAAAATAGCTGTGGGAGAGCAGGGGGAACGCTGAGTCATTTTCATAACCGCTTAGTAATGCCTAAATAAGCATGACCATGGAAACCGGTTTCTCTAACTACACTACTGGCCATTACAATTGCTACACCACGAAGATGACGTGCTACAGACGCGAAATTTAACCGATAGCAAGAAGAAGCTGTGATATGTAAATGATTAGCTTTTCAGGGCATTCACACAAGTTTGGCGCCGGTGGCGACACCAACAACGTGCTGACATGAGGAAAGTTTCCAACCGATTTTTCATACACAAACAGCAGATGACCGGCGTTGCCTGGTGAAACGTTGTTGTGATGCCTCGTGTAAGGAGGAGAAGTGCGTACCATCACGTTTCCGACTTTGATAAAGGTTTGATTGTGGCCTATTGCGATTGCGGTTTATCGTATCGCGACATTGCTGCTCGCGTTGGTCGAGATCCAATGACTGTTAGCAGAATATGGAATCGGTGGGTTCTGGAGGGTAATACGGAACGGCGTGCTGGATCCCAACGGCCTCGTATCACTTGTAGTCGAGATCACAGGCATCTTATCCGCATGGCTGTAACGGATCGTGCAGCCACGTCTCGATCCCTCAGTCAACAGGTGGGGACGTTTGCAAGACAACAACCATCTTCACGAACAGTTCGACGACGTTCGCAGCAGCATGGACTATCAGCTCGAGACCATGGTTGCGGTTACCCTTGACGCTGAATCACAGACAGAAGCGCCTGCGATGGTGTACTCAACGACGAACCTGGGTGCACGAACAGCAAAACGTCATTTTTTCGATGACGTCGCGATGAAAGCACATTGGAAGTGTGTATTCGTCATCGCCATACTGGCGTATCACCCGGTGTGATGGTATGGGGTGCCATTGGTTACACGTCTCAGCCACCTCTTGTTCGGATTGACTGCACTTTGAACAAGGCACGTTACATTTCAGATGTGTTACGACCCGTGGCTCTAATCTTCATTCGATCCCTGTGGACTTAACATCTATGTTCGCCAGTACCCTACAACTTAGAACTACTTAAACCTAACTAACCTAAGGACATCACACGACACCCAGTCATCACGAGGTAGAGAAAATCCCTGACCGGTGCCCGATGGGAGAGTAGCAACTCCACGCGGGACATTTACAATACATCTCAAATTTGATAAGCGTGTTGTAGAATTTGCTGATGCCTCTGCCACGTACTTAATTGTGAATTGCAGAGTAATCAAATAAATGTAGATGTAGATGTCTCTTTACAGAGCTCTGTTTCTGTTTCAGCCAATTTCCAATGAAATGATAGTAGGGCAAAGCGAATCCCAATCGGGAATATGTGGGAGGGGTCTTCTAGCTATAACACCACCCTCAGAAACAAGAAAAATCTCACGGGAACCTTGACTGATTCTTGTTTTCCGGCCAATATGTTCCAGACAGTGTTCCAGTGTATACATAAATATCTATATACGCATTTAAGCAGGATAATGCCATGTCGCATGTGCTCTACGGGCCTTTCTGGATACAGAAAATGTTCGACTGCTGCCCTGGCCAGTACCTTCTCCAGATCTCTCACCAACTGAAAACGTCTGGTCAATGGTGGCCGAGCAACCGGCTCGTCACAATACGCCAGTCACTACTCTTGATGAACTGTGGTATCGTGTTGAAACTGCATGGGCAGCTGTTCCTGTACACGCCAACCAAGCTCTGTCTGACTCAATGCCCAGGCGTATCAAGGCCGTTATTACGGTCAGAGGTGGTTGTTCTGGGTACAGATTTCTCAGGATCTATGCACCCAAATTGCGTGAAAATGTAATCACATGTCAGTACTAGTATAATATATTTGTCCAATGAATACCCGTTTATCATCTGCATTTCTTCTTGGTGTAGCAATTTTAATGGCTAGTAGTGTAGTATGAGGGCCATTAAAAAGTTTCGCTGTCCGCACAGTCCAGAATCTATACGAAAATGAGGAAAAATCGTCGTGAGCACTGAGGCAATCGTCCTATCGACGTACCACGTTGAAGAAGCCATTTCGGTGAAACACCGTCTCCTGGTACAAGAAGAAGTCCTTAAGAGGACCTGGACGTCATGAGTGCTCAAACAATCAAATTTTTTTCTTTAACAAAAATCCTATGTTCCCTCTTGATTCTAAACATGCATACTTTAAGTGTAGTGCCTCGCCATTTTTGTGTTCAAATGCTTTTCTAAGGCAGATGCGGCGGGTGGATGCCTAGCTGTCACACTACTGTCAACCACAAAATCTTGCCTACAATATCTGATTTTATTTTGACGCCACTATTTCCATAGGTACTCGTTTGTGTTATGTGGTTCAAATGGCTCTGAGCACTATGGGACTTCACAGCTGAGGCCATCAGTCCCCTAGAACTTAGAACTACTTAAACCTAACCAACCTAAGGACCTCACACACATCCATGCCCGAGGCAGGATTCGAACCTGCGACCGTAGCAGTCGCGCGGTTCCGGACTGAAGCGCCTAGAACCGCCCAGCCACCGCGGCCGGCCTTTGTGTTATATCCTTGAACATATCGGCTGTACCATGAGCAGTGATTTATTGCAGTCGATCTTTTTGTCGATATAAGTAGATTACTCGAATTTACTTACGTATTTCGAGTGCATTCGTGTTGTAAACTTGTTTTTGCGTATTTCGAATATTTGACGTCGTAAAAGCCAAAAACGAAGAAGTTTGAGTGCTGTCGTAAATTTGACGCTACTCGACGGAAGCATGTTGTTGGAACTACTGAAAATTAAGAATTTGCTATGCCGCAATGTGGTGGCGCTTGGCCTAAACGTTTATCAGACAGTACTTCAAAATGCAAGTTGAAACACCTTACCGAAAATGAAGAAGAGTGTGGTGTTGTAAATAGTGAACATCACTGTTACATTTTAATTATTAAGTGAAAGCTTTCAGAACTACTTTTGTCCATAGCTAAATTGTAAATGCCGTAATAGCGAAAAATTCCTTACGTTTTGTGTGGACATAACTAATAGAAGAGGGTACCCAACAAAATTGTAGTGGAATGTCAAGTCTGTTAACTAAGGAAATGTACAATGACATCTTCTGTAACATGCACAAAATATAGTGAAATGATTATTCGCCTGACTTATGCCATGAGGTTTCGTGGGAAGGGAAGAAAAGAAGCCCACATATTACGTGCTGTGTTGGATCTGCCACAGCCACCTATCAAATTTGAAATGTATTATAAATGTCCCGCGTGGAGCTGCTAGTCTCCCATCGGGCGAGTCCCCCAGATGGCGGACAGGGTAATGCACAGCAGATATGGTGGCTATCGGAGAAATAAAGTACTCGGGGTGTACCAAAACTAACGGCTGCTGCCTTGTAACATGATGCTTACTTATCAAAGGTTAAAGGAAGAAAACTTGAGAGAAAATTACCGGGTCCCACACGTTGGAGATTTTGCAGCGGGCCAGCTCCCCAATCAAGTGAAAAAATTATGATGATACAAAACCTAATACGCCTCGGAAAGAGTGAATAATTTTCTGGTATTTATTATGTTGGAAAAAAACCACTGCATAGAGGAAAATCTCAATAAATAAATTATAAACAGTTTTAGAATGCCCTAACGTAAGTCAGTGAAGCACCTAAGCAGAGGGTAGCGAAAGAAGTTGCAGATATGTATCAATAAACTGGCATTGTTGCTGCATTGCACAAGAGAGGCCATACATCGATGAATGGAGTTGTCACAGTTACCTCTTTAGCTACAAAGTGCTAATCTATGAATGTCTGACAAAACATGGGGAAGGTTGTGCGGGTGCGACAAAAACATTGAAGGTTATAGAGGTAGTACGGAAAGCAAGG
Organism: Schistocerca piceifrons; assembly: GCF_021461385.2. Taxonomy (NCBI): domain Eukaryota; kingdom Metazoa; phylum Arthropoda; class Insecta; order Orthoptera; family Acrididae; genus Schistocerca; species Schistocerca piceifrons. Next base: position 444,269,953 of record NC_060142.1, on the reverse strand, counting down.
AGGCACCGTGTCCTGATGCGTCAAAAAGTCCTTAAATATCTGCTGCACATCCGCGTCCGACAGGAACCGTTGACCTTGAAGGCCTTTTGTAAGGGGTCGAAGGCGTGATAATGGCCTGGGGAGAGCTGAGGACTGTGGAGCAGTTGCTCCAGTGTCTCCTGCTTGATCTGGCTTAACTTCTCCATTACGATATTTACGATATGCGGATGTGCGTCATAGTGAAGCAGCAGCATCCCTTGTTGCCGTTTTCCCGGACATTTCAACTTAACTGCACGCCGTAATTTCTCCAGCATTGCGTAATACCGCCCCTTGGGATGGGGGCGCAAGGTTCCTTCAGATGGAAACATGGGCCAGGAAAACTGGTTTTCGTTTCTCACCAGAGAAGACTACATGTGTCAATTTTAACTGAGCACATTGAAGTTTTAACCAACCAGTGTTAACGATAGGGGACAGTTTTCAGGAAACTGTGCGCTTTCATGGGTTTATTATTTGACTCGAAATTAATTTGACTCCGATACCTGAAAGCAATAAGAACAAAGTGCTTCCAGTCATTGAATATTTTGAAATACAGAAAAGCATGGGGAGCTGACAGGTCCCGCCTCCTGTAGTTTTATAGGGCGTTTATTCGATCACGTTTAGATTAAGGCAGCGTGGTCTATCGACCAGCGCATACTTCTTATCCCAAGATGTTAGACGCTGTCCACCATGAGGACATTCAGTTGTTGACTGGAGCCTTTCGGACCAGCTCAGTTCAGTTTGTGTGCAGACGCTGGTGAACCAGCACTCTGCCTCGAGAGGCACTGAAAATCTCTGCGTCACCTCAGTCATTGGCATTTAGTGCAGAGGTCCAGAAAAACTTTGAACAACTGTTCAGGAATCGGTCCATGCGACCAAGCCATTCGGGATACTTGTTACTGACTGTCTCAAGGATATGAATCTATGAGACCTCCAAATACACAGCCTTGGTGTCTTCAGAGGGCCAAAGTGATTTTTAAGCCTGACACAGTACAAAAAAGCTTGTACTCCAGGTTACGTGTTTATAACTTTGTTGTCTTCCATTTTTGTAAGTACGTTCCACAGTTTTATCGTTGTTTATACTGATGGAACCCAGCAAGAGAATATCCTCAGTCGTTCTGCTGTTTTCCCTGATAGGATTTTCAATGTGCATCTTGCGTAACCATTTACAAATTATGATGCAGAGTTATGTGGCATTATGATGGCACTGGAGAAGATTCATAGACATCATCGTATATGGTTTCTTGTCAGTTCACACTCGCTTAGTGCACTACAAGCACTTTATCAAATGTATCCAGTAGACCAGTTGATTCAGCTCTTCCATGACTCCTTACAGTGACTCCAACACCATGGCAAGGAAGTGATCTGCTGGGTCCCTGGCCACATCGGGTTACAGGGGAGCGACATGACCGACATAGCATGTCAGAATGGTGTTGTCCGTCAGTGTACCATCTGACAGACGCATCATGCGTCAGTGGGTAACTGAATGGTTGCAGGTGATAGAAAACACTCAGATCGATCACACAGGCATGGCGGAGTTCATGTTAGCCTCACCGCTGGAAGAAAGGTCTGCTTAGCAGGCTGCGCATCAGACGTAGCCCTCTAACACATGGCTTCCTCCTCCGGCGGAATTTGTGGTGTGCCACTTTCAGTTCAGCGTATTTTGGCGACGTGTGCCCCATATACTGATACAAGGGTAGTCCTCAGTCTCGATGCAGATCTGCACACCATCCTCGCCGATACTGATTCGAGTGTTACAAGAGTGGTGAAATTTTGTGAACTGTCAGGCCCCATCCATAAATTGGTGGGAATATAGGCAAACTTCAATGCATTATAAACTGCTCTGCATGAAATAGGCATGCTGGCTTTTCGTCAGGGCGTGATGACCGTGATGTTGAGCGCCTCTCGCCTCAAATCATCATCATTATCATCGTTAGATTCCTTGTTCGATAACAGTCACAAGATTACTACCAACACGAGCAGCCATATCGAACGATAAAGCACACTACCGACAGACCACGATCCTGTTGCAATCGAATTCCAACACATGCAAGCATAAGTTTCTCCATCGTACCGGAAGCATAACTCGATTTTTACAACGAAAGACAAACATTAAAACGCTGAAAGAGGAACCCGTTTTCTCTACAGAACGTAACGCGTGGTTCTAATTAAACTGCCGTTACTCACGGAGGTCCGGAGTGAGTTGCAGTTATCGTGTGGCAGCGGAAGTTGGTAGATATCCTAATGCGGAAACTATTTAAGCTGGAAAAAATGGGTTCCGGTTTTGACCACAATGTGAAAATATAGCGTTGTGAGTGCAAAAAAGACATATAGAAATGTCTCCATTTGCAATGGCTAAGGATCGTGACCTGGACAGAAAACATGTGAGCATGGCATTATATTGATATTATTATTAACCATGTTGCATGTAAACAGTGTTTTCCTTCCAAATCAGTAAACACATGCTGTACAAGAAGGCCTTGAAAACGTGCAGACATCATGGTACACTTGACAGGCCCTCTGGGTGTTGAGAGAGGACAAGTTACTCTCTCATCTATTTCCTGCATACGAAAACTTATTAAAGCTTTTATTACAACTTGACACACTTTGAGTGAGACTCTAGGAAGTTAACGGCCGGAGCAGATGTTGAAGGTGCCTGGTAGGGTGCTAAAAGCATGAGGTATTTTTATGGTTCTTAGCTCAATGAAACAGCATGTCGGGAGTTGAAAGCAATTGGCAGCAAGCCCATCCCTTAGTAACTGTTGCCAGACAGGCCCACAGCTGTACAGGGCAGACAGGGCAGCACCTCATCGAGACAGGTCTCCAGCAGAACAATGCCACGATACCTGCCGTGGCGCCAGCAGAAGGCCTGGGCTGGGCGATGGCGTAAAGAAACGCATCTACACAGTGGAATCGTAAACTGGGCTTTGTGTGCAGAGCCATATGTAATAAAAATTCACCTGCTTTCGTGTTAGCCGATAGTGCAAAGAGGTCAGTGAACCATTTCCCAGCCACTTTGGTTGTATAAGAAAAATCCGGTGTCTGAGAAGTGGTTGGAGACAGAATCCTTATTACACCCCCTAGCTAGGACTAACAAGCTCCAAGGCACAGGCGATTAGATAAAGATCATTGAGATTGTATCTGTTTGCTTGTAGCCGTGATACGACTTCAGGGAAAATCAGCTCTTCCCCCTCTGCAAAAACTTAAAAAAGCCAATAATTGGCAGTTTCTTTTTTGTTTCAGAGGCACAGGTTTCTTAACTCTTTCCCTGGGTCGACATGAGTTTGTGCTGTTATGTGTGAGGAGAGATTTAACGTCTCTAGAGCCTTGTGGTTGGCTCAAGACGACGTGAAGGCGGTATCGTTTGTGCACTTTGCGGGAAAACGGATTTTTTTTTTCTGGAGAGGTGTGAAGCGCTTGGGTGTGGGACTTCAGTCTGGTAAGCACTTCTGGTCGAAGCTCTGGCGTGTGTGGGTGGTATTTTGGACCTGTGCTGAGACTGACTTTACTTGCGAGTAGTTTTGACTGGGGAGCCTGTGGCGAAGTTCTTACTGTACCGACAGTGTGACTTCAAATGTCTTTGACTACTCGTTTGCCGAGGGCACACTTATTCGTTTTTGGTTTACCAGTCCTGACGTTTGGTATCCTTGTGCGGTCCGTTGTATAAGTGAGCCAAATTGGTCCTTGGTACGACCAGCGAATGGGTGTGGCTCTGAGCACTATGGGACTTAACATCAGTGGTCATCAGTCCCCTAGAACTTAGAACTACTTAAACCTAACTGACCTAAGGACATCACACACATCCATGACCGAGGCAGGATTCGAACCTGCGACCGTAGCAGTCGCGCAGCTCCGGACTGAGCGCCTAGAACCGCGAGACCACCGCGGCCGGCAGCGAATGGGTGTGTCAGACACTGAAATCTACCGTGATTTCAGGGCTCTGGTAGACAGTAAATTGCGATCCACCTGCCTGATCGCTAGACCGTGAGATTTTTACATTTCTTTCGTGGCCGCGATCGATGCACAGGTGCTGCCTCCACGTCTCACCTATGCCGCACACATCTCGCCAGCTGCAATTTACATCGCCGCACGAAGCAAACAGGACAACGTACTGCCGCTCAGGCATTGTCAGGGCGTACAGATCTCAATAGCCACTTGCTCTCAGCTGCACCTACACAATAAAACGTCAGTAGATTTGATCAATCATAGTCTGATCAGCGTCAGATGAATTCAGATTGCGTTATCCACAATTTTAGAGCCACACAGTTATACTGTCTCTGCCACCCAGGATCCTTACCCAGTGTAGTCTTGAATCACCTGTTAGTTATTTATGGTATTCAAACCATAACTTGTTTAGCATAATTTATGTCTGTTTTAAAAAAAAATGTCGTTAGAACGCTAAAATTATGCCAACAAAATCAATAATTTAAGCAGTCCCCACTAGGGTTACCTTTCAGTGAATTCTCTTAAAAAGCGAACGGACCGAGAAGAAAGGTACTAGTGAATCCACACTACACAGTCTCATATAGTGAATGCAATGGCTCTTCGCGCACAGCATGTGGCTTAACAGCACCGAAAAGTCGGCAGTTCTGTGTATTCACTGCATCCTGTAGCGTAAAATGTGCCTCGTACTCCAGAGAATATTTCCCGGCTACAAATCATCAACTTCTATCGGTACCACAAACCGAAGACCAAACTGAGAATGTTGGCTGCGGATCGTGAGGTTTCAGTTGCTGCACCGTCTGGATCTAGCAGGAGTACTAGTGTAACATAGACCGTATAGTTGACTACGGCATGAAAGGTTCTCGTGATGCTGTATAAGCAATAATACTACTCAGGGTCTGTGCTGCATAAACAGTTACAGCAACGGCAGTCTCGTCCATAATTTCCATTGGGATGGGACGCCTTCCTCTTCCAGGTGCCACATTTAGCTCACCCAAGTTTTCGAATTTCATTATCATCTTCTTTAAAACATTTTGTGACAACGGCCGTCTTCTCAGACCTTCCAGTTGGCAATACTCTCTGTAATTGCTGCTGTTCATATTACACGATTTCGCTAACAGCGCATGATCTCTCTTCTCGATAGCCATACTGCTCACTCACGGCATAGCTTGTCAGACGACAGCGGGAATATCATACCGCCATAGAAAGAGTGTATAGCTCCAGATCTGCACACGGTGATCAAAACTGGAACTATTTTTTTCAGCTTAAGTCTGTTCCGTATTAAATCATTAGCTTATCTACCAATTTTCGCTGGTATACGATAACTGCAGCCCACACTGGATACCCGCGAGTAGTTGCACGTAATTATAACCACCTGGCAGATTTCAGCATACCCTAGCACACTTCTTGCCTATTTCATGTTTGTTGCACGTCACCTTCATGGTGTTCCAATTTTCGTAGTCACTGTACAAGGAATGAAAGTATAAAGTTATTACTCAGTACCCCACGCTCTTCAGAAGAAGACTGCACGAAAACTACAAGACATATAGGAAAGAGACACATACCAGTGGGTAGAGCATCTCTTCAAGTTTTTAACTCACATTACACGTGCTTAATATTGCCACTGAGTGTGACACGGCAGGCGTGAATACGTGCGTGCAGTTCATGGAAGTCATTGGGGAAGCCGCAGTGGTAGCAGCCCACTTCCAAGATCTGCTCAATAGGCTGTTTGTAGGTGCGGACTAATCCGATGCTAGAATAGGGAGCATATGATTTGTCTACATGTTCTGACGTACCTAGTCCTTAGTGGTGCGCTCTCCAACTACACCAAGGCGTTAAAGCGAATGGAATATTAGAGGGATACCCTATCCAGTAACATGTATTATTTTGCAGTATATCTGCTAGATCACGCGCAGCAGTCTTCGGAAACACTCGTATGCTTACAAATAACCCTGTATGTTACAGGGATAGGTGAAATCAAAATCGTAATTCTGTTGCATTTGCATAGTGATTAACAGAAGCCCTTTCGAAAACATCTGCACTTGTTGACTCTGCATTCACACCGGGAGCACCTCTCTTGTCTTCTTGGCGACAGGATATTTCAGAGAAATTTTCGTAAATTGTGCTTTACAGCAACATGTTTAAAAAACAACAGTATGGAATCAACGATGCCGTTGGAAAAATAATATTTTGTTCTGCAAAATGAACAACATTTTGTTTCTGAAATTGTCCTTATAGCTTACGGATGACAGCGTTTGAACATTTCCAACACCTGTCGGCCTGTCCCAGTTCAGAGTGTGGAATACTTCTATTGACTAAGAAAACGTCTATAAGGTATCATATTTCTTGAGAGTCACCGGTGGTCTCGAGGTCAGCCTGCCTTCAGCAGTGGTGGTGCGAGCTTGCCTTGTTTGCGTCTGGCCTTCTGTGCTGCTTGCGAGCAAGCGCGTTTGTTTATTTCCTCGTAGCGGTTTGTCTTCGACTTCATCGACCATCATGGCTTTTCACTACCCCCACATATCCATTAAATTAACTTTCCTTTTGGATCATGAGCTACCAGAGGCGTATGAAGTAGAACGGTTTATATGGGACGAAAGATATTCTCGGAATTCATTTTTCGAGCCTCAGTACTACTGTGTACATAAAGCTGGAGAATGAAGAGCCGTGCGTCGACTTTGTGTGGCGCCACGATGATGATCTCAAGTTCCGATACTCTGACGGCCATACAGCGACTATCGTTGTTGATCAAGTTGATTTTGGCCTCCGAACGTTGAGGTTTTTCGAACTCCCGTTGGATGTGTTGTCGGTTGTGGTGGCCGCCTTTAAACCTTATGGCTACGTTGTCAGTGACGTTGCTGAAACGTAAAGGACGTTCGAAAACTACCGCGACGTGGGTGGTGTCCATCAACTAAAAACTGAACTGAGACAATACTTGCCTTCCTACCTGGTTATCGTCTGCAGGGTTGGCGTCATGTACGATGGCGAGCCGCTCACTGGATGTAGTTGCGGCCAGGAAGACTATACCCATGCTGAATGTCTCAGACGTGCACTGGTTCAAACGCCAATCGCAGACGTCGGTCTCCCTGCAACGCCCACTGTGTTATCTGTATCTTAAGCGTTCGTGGTGTGGCTGCGTGCTACGGCCACTCAGAATCAGTCGGCACCGTCATCGACCCCTCTCAACAACGTGCTGGCCGTATTGCCTTCTTTCCTACACTGCCGCCGGAGACAGTACCAACGGACGATGGCCGTCAGCAGACGCAAGACCTCTGTCCCGACTCCGTGGTTATTGCTCAGAGAACTATACCGACCTCTGCTTTTCTGCCGTCAGGCCGCATGTCGGACGACAGCCACCCGCCATCCGACTTGGAGCAACATGTAAGGAAGCAACGGTCGCCGAGGAAACGGAAGAGACAACGCCGTACCCCTTCTGGTGACTGTCTCTATCAGGTGTCTACAGGAGGACGACCCTAATACAGGTGATGCACTGTCCTCTGACATCCTGGCACTGGACGACACAGTGTCTCTACGGCGTCTCTCCCCGCGTCTCCAGTCAGCATCCACCTACAGACACCGACCTTACCCTGCCCGCATCTGATGTGGTTACATCCTCTCCTGTGACTGACGCTACCTGTGGGCGCACCTCTTATAGTGTTCCACTGAACTGGTCCAGTGAGAAGTCTGTCTCCTGGGTAAAAGATGTCGATGTTGAGGATGAACGTTTTGGAGGTGTACAGAGCGATGGAACGCCCCTGGTGGGATCGACTGCCCCACCCACCATCACAGTGATGTGCCCTTAAACCTGGGCCTGACAGGGAGCTTCCTGTGCTCCCCCCCCCCCCCCCCCCTGCTTGCATCGTCTGTCCTCCTGGCCATGGCACCTTTTCAGACTTACTGCAGAGCCAGGGATGTCAATACCAATCACACAACCCACAAACTGGTTTTACTCCATGAAATGCTGTATGCTGCGGACGATGACGTACCCTCCTTCAGGAAGTGCATATTGCAACTTTTTGTGCTCCCCTTGGCTTTACGCCACTTGTCTCCGATGCTTCCCATACTGGTAGTTGGGTGGTGACCCTATTACATGACAGTATCCTCGCTGATACAGTTGCCTATCTCCCTAACGCTAAAGGTATGACTCTTACGTTTAGTGGCGCCAGGATCGCCAACATCTATGCGCCATCTGGTTCGGGTCGCCGTCATGAACGTTCCACTTTCTCCTCTGAAGCAGTAATGTCTCTCTTTCTGGGACGATACGATGTTTTCATCGTGGGACTTCAATTCCACCCAACTGCCTCATCACTCTCCATGTGCAGCACTAGCGGCAGTTCTTCAGCACTTCAACCTGGGGAACTTTCGAGAGCATGTTCATCTGGCGTTTTCATATTTCACTGGCCATTCTTACAGTCTCATCCATCATGTTTGTATCTCCCACGATATTCTAGGTGAGGTGCAGGCTGTGCCATTAATATCTGCCGCCAAAGGGTGTGGTGCACCCAGGAACCATGGAAACTGAACGCGATCCATCTTAACTTCATCCGATTGCTGGCAGCTCATTGAGGAATATCAGTCTGCCCTATCATCGTCGGTCCTCTGCGAAAAACCTTCCCTCCACAAGGTCTTGATTCGTTACAGTAGGGAAGTCGCAATGTGGAGGCAACGAACCCAGGATTTCTACTTTACCATTCTCCAGAAATGTACTAAGATGCTGTTTCCGCCAGAGTGGCAGGCGATGGTGAATCGTGCCAAGGCAGGCCCACTACCCTTCCTCGACGTTACCTTGAAGGAGCTACAGTCAGGGCACAGACACACGATGGGTTAGAGCAGGAGCGTTGGTCTCTGTACCACTTATAGCGGAATGGCGCCACCATCAGAGGATTTTGTTTAATGTCTTTACGACTGATGATGGGCGGCGCTTAGATACTCAACACGACATAGGGTCTGTCCTCCATGCACGTTATCTTAGGCTGCCTGCTCTCTACACTGTTGTATGCTTTAGCCACAGAACCATTGCTCTTGCAGCCTCTCTCATCTCCTATTTTGGATGTCTCTCAGTGTCCATGTATCCGTAGTGGTGCTGAGAGGGAGACACTGAAATGGGTTACCACCTAAGGCGAAGCTTCTGGTAGCTGCCTTAACATCTGCTAATCGAGCGCCATGGCTATAGGTGCGGGACTTCGTGTGCAGAGCGTTCCTCCATTATGTGTAGCTGCTGGTATTCAGTCTTAGGATTGCCGTCAACTGCAAATGGACACAATTTGTAGATGTATGTTTGGCATCACATATCCCCCAAGTGGCACAGACATTTGCTATTCCGCTATCCATGGTCTGCCTCACGCTAGCGGCATTGGGTTCATATGGTCGCCTCGGCTTGCTGTTCAAGATAAGATACAAGATCCTCACTTTCCTGTGTGCAGGAGCGGTGTAGGTCCGCATCACGTCCCTAGCAGAGCGACAGGCCTTTTTGTCAGCCCTCAGATGGTACTGTGGTGCCATTGTCCTAAGTGCCTTACCAGCCTGTTGCTGGAAGTCCTTGGACCAGACGCTCTCTCAGCCCCCATCCAGTTTTAGGACGTCCCACAACCGTTCTTTTACCTCCGCCATTTTTTCCTCCAACTGAGATATGTACATACTGTGATACTGCTAACGCGTTTGACAACCACGAGGGCGATCTATTGCTTTCTTCCACAGAAAAGGTCAGTGTATGTGGTTGAGGGAAAGCATCCACATGTCTACTGGCATGCCGCCTGGAGATCAGTCTGGGCTCCTTGTTTTGCCATTCGAGTCCAACCTGCATGGTACCCTGTGGTCAATGGGAAGCAAGTACGCCAGTCGAGCCTTTACAGGATACACCTTGCAGGCACCCCAGTGTTTGTCGCTTGTAATGTTCTGAATGAACATTGCCTGGTGTGCGGATCGGCGATAGGTGTCTGGCTCTTGATGTGACAGCTGCTGGCCCCAATTAGTCTTACGACTCCTTATCAGGTATCTCCTCACCTGCTGCTCCATCCAGACTTGGATACTTCTTACGGACGAAGACTAACTCCATGAAGTCGATTTTTGGATATACAGTTCACTACTTGTCTGCTGACGGCGAGAAAAACGTCATTGATTTTTGACGCTTCATTAATGAACACCATAGTGCAATTGTTCACAGTACCAAATACAAACAGTTTTCTCTAATTTCCTTTGTTGTGTCTTTCTTAACTAACCCCAGAGATGGTGTGTTACTCCAATGAGGAGTTGATCCACGCCATTTTTACTATTAGAACCGATTATTCTCTGGTCACCGGAATATTGTTCTCCATAAACATATGCGTCCCTAGTCTCACCGAATCTAGCAATTTGCCGCTCCCTCCTTCTCTCGACTTTGTTTTCCTACTATTCTCGGTGATACTAATAATAACTAAAACTATGAAAATTAATAAATAAGGCATTGTACACCCACTCCAGGTACCCTACGATTTCCTTGGTTCCTGGATGGAGGGAACGGCGCATGGTGGCCAGGCCTCGGGTTGCAGCTCCTGCCCAATTTGCCTTCACCCCTCCCTTTAGGCGCCAGGAAGGTTACTTTGGAAACAGATAAAAAATAAAAATTAAAGGGAGTAGCCTCTTTGCTTGGAGATCAAAACGTCCTCGATCCCGGGCTCTAAACCCGCCACTGCTTAAATTTTGAATAAAAATCTTGAGCCATGGTGGCCGAGGACTTACGACATAAGAATCCTTCATTCTGCCAACAGCCTTGTGAAAGACGGCGGAGGAACGGGTACAGGTTCAGGCCACTCTCTAGTCCTTGGAATGGGAAACTGCCCCTAAAACGCGGAAGAATCAGCAATGATGAGGAATGAGCATGGAGAAGCCAATGGGAACCACTACACTGAAGACACATAATGTGTACCCACGGAACTTGTGGCCTGTTACTGAAGAAGTGTCATGATGATCTCTATATTGCCAAAAGATTCCGGACTAGTTCCCCATTCAGGTCTCTGGGAGGGCGTTGATAAGGAGGAGGTGACCGTGAGAATAAGACTGAATAACTAAAGAAACGATAACGTTCTATGAGTCTGGGGTTGGAATGTCAAAGGTTTGAACGTGGTAGAGAAACTAGAAAAGTAAATTAGTATATTTGAGATAAATTTTTGTCAGTCCATCATTTCCCCCCACAAGGCTCTGGTGAGATGACTGATTACATGAAAAACAGATTTCGTCAGAAGATTCTAGCTTACTGAATTGCAGTCTCACTGTAACGATGTTTCTAATGTAATACAGCTGTCGTTACGAGAAATATATTACTTTCTTTTAATCTGGGAAGTTAGCTAGATCCATTTCAATTATATGAACCGAATTAAATTTTATTTTGTCGATAATGAAACTTAAGTTGTATTAGCACTTAGCATTGTGAATAGTTAACAGTATAAAAATTGTACGATTGTGCTGGATTCTACCTGAGCAAAGAATCGCTTGTTTGGTCCTTTGTGTGTTGAGGTCACGAGTGTGGCTGTTAGTTTGTACAAACGACTGCTCAACTCCGGTCGATTCGCACATAATACAACAGATACTATAAGAGAAGTAAACATTTCAACACTCGATGATTCTGCAAGCTGAGTTGTTGATGTTGATGCTAGACAGAATTCGCATGAGTAATTTTGAGAACTGGCCGGTGAAAAGGGTGGGTAACCGTAAGTAATTATTCATTATGTGTACTTGTACATTGATCCACTGAGGGACAACGGTAAAGCGGTAACTAGTGTTTGTTTTTAATGACCTGATATGTGACTAATAGCCGGCCGGTGTGGCTGAGCGGTTCTAGGCGCTTCAGTCTGGAACCGCGCGACCGCTACGGTGGCAGGTTCGAATCCTGCCTCGGGCATGGATGTGTGTGATGTCCTTAGGTCAGTTAGGTTTAAGTAGTTCTAAGTTCTAGGGGACTGATGACCTCAGATGTTAAGTCCCATAGTGCTCAGAGCCATTTGAACCATTTTGTGACTAATAATGTTATGTGACTAATTTTCTTCAAATTATGATCTATAACTTTAAATTCTTGGTAATATTAAAAAAGTTATTTTTTTGGAAAATTTGTGGACATAGTGTTAACATCATACTAATACCTCTACACTTGCATTTTTAAAGATTCTTTTGCCTTTCAGTACACCATCAGTTCGCTCCACTTCCCAAACATCCCCTCCTCTGCTCTGTTCACCATGTCTCTATTTCACTGAATCACTGAATACTGCTGAACTTAAAACAGAAATAACTGACATATCTCACTAAAGATACACTTAGGTGAAGATTAAGGCCTTAGGGTAACACATGCTGACGTTATGACACGCTTAACTGTCGAGCACATTTAGTTCAGGTTAATTTGCTTGAGTGGTTTTAATGAAATTGCAGATATTCCGGATCCATCTAAGTTACAGTCATTCTGCATGAGAATGTTTTCATTGGGCAGCTGAGCTACAGTGTAGCAGTTTTGCTTTACCAGTGGCATAATTCAAAGTGTTTTTATAATCATTACTTACAAATATAGATGTCTGTTAAAAACTAGAAAATCCACAGCGTCGCTGTGAACTAGTGACCAGATGCATAATTTGATGTCCTCATTTACTATGTAAGGTCGTTAGATTCAACTTTATTAATTGTTTGAATATGTGCGAGGAGAGTGCAAAGAGACACCTTGGCAGTCGGCCATTCACACCCGCAAAAAGTCGAGGAGAGCTCCACCATCCTACAACGCAGGCAGGAGAGCCAAAAACTCTTGGGCCGTGTTTTTCTTTATAACTACTGATGAAGAGCGACTGAAATACTCTGCAACGCCTAATGAGGAAGAGCGCTTGAGGTACTCCAACACAAACCGTAATGCTAAAATTTTTAAAACCGTGATGATCCTTTGGTGTAAACATCTTACAGTCTTTGCTCTCAAGAATTCCCGGGCAGTACGTTGAATTCTGTTTTGAGCAAAGCCATCTCATAACCGTGCCTATTACTTAATCTGCATCTACAAGTATATATCTACTCTGCAGGTATAGGGTTCGTAGAATCAGCTTCAGATTGCCACCGGAAATCGCACGAAAAAGTAGTACTTACTGTGCGGGGACGTGATTTCTCTTACTTTTTTACAACGATCATTTCTATATAGGATGGCGCCAAAAAACATTTTCGCATTTGCAGGAGAAAGTTGGTCATTGAAACATCGAAAAAATCACTCGCCGCAAAGAAAAACACCATTGTTTGAATAATAGCCATCCCAATTCACGTATCATCTCCCTTATTTCACGATAATACAAAATGAGCTGCCCTTCCTGAAGTTTTTCGATTTTCTCCGCCAACCTTCATTGGTAAGGACTCCTTACAATGCAACCTCACTTCAGAAGATGACGGCCAAGCATAGTGTACGGTGTCTGTTTAGCAGATCTGTTGCATCTCATAAGCGTTCTACCAACAAAACAAAGTCTCTGGCACGTCTTCCCCACGACAGTTTCTATGTGATTGTTCCTATTTCAGTTGTTCGTGTTATTTAATTGCTAGGTATGTAGTTGAACTGGCAGCATTTAGAGTTGTGTGATTTATCGTGTAACCGAAACTGAACAGATTCCATTTAGTACTGACGCATGACGCCACCCTTTCCAGTATTTAAATCCAGTTCCCACTTTTCACACGAAACGGATCTCTTGTCTGACATCTTGTCTGAATCTTTTGGCAATTGCTTTTGACTATCTAATGACCTCACTAAACGGTAAATGACAGCAGCACGTGCTCAGAATTTCTCCAAAATCGTTTATATAAACTGGAAACAGCAGAGGACCTGTAACACTACCTGGGGGAACACCAAATAATACTTCTGTTTTACTCGACAATTTTCCGTCAGTTATTACGAACTGTGGCTTTTCTAACCGGAAATCATGAACCCAGTCGCTCAACTGAGATGATACCCTACTAGTACGCAGTTTCATTAGAAGCCGCTTGCGAGGAACTGTTTCGGAAGCCTTATGGGAGCGCAGAAATATGAAATCAATTTGGCATACCCCGTGGATAGCACTCATTAATTCGTGAGAGTAAAGAGGTAATTGTGTTGATATTTTCTGAATCCATGCTATGTACCAACACATGTTTCCCTTTCAATTAATTAACACAAATATGTTACAATATCCTGCTCCAATTAAATGAAACAATAAGTTTACTGTTACCACTCACTGTTTATTTATCCCCACAACGCGTTTCAAAGGTTTAAATCTCCATCATCTGGTGGGTTTACATTTGTTAATATGACATTTGTGTGTGTGCTGTGTTACGAGTTTTTGGAGGAAGTTGTGGCACTGTCTGGTGGAGAAAACAAAACACTATTTCAGAACATGGTTTTGGGTATCTTTCGACAAAAAATTAAACTTATATCTAACGGTAAACATAAAATAAGTAAAACAGAGTACCTCCCATGATCACTGGTTCCTTTCGCTGTCGTAACACATCACATGTATACAGTCATACTTTGTAAACAAATATGGTGTCTGTAAACAATTGGGTGCAAGGATCGTAAAGCGGAAGAGACAACATTATCGCAAAGTATAAAGAAAATACATCGTAACAACATTATTAGAGAATAATTTTTTGTAAGGATTTTGAGGTGTTTGTTTTGAAATGTGGAACACAAGCGTTAGAATAATTACTTCAGGTGGTATATAAATCCGATTTTGTCGACTTAAAATAGATTAAATGTTACAAACTTTATGTACAATAATCAGACTGGGAACAGCGGTAAAATTATACATAAATAACAATTGTGATTGGGTTAATAGACAGGTATGAAAGGCTGGAGATAGAGGGAGAGAAAGAGAAAGAGAAAATGAGAGGGAGAGAGAGGATGGAAAGAGTGATTGTATGAGAGCAAACTTTACATGGCGAGGGTCTTAAGATTATATCTGTTACATGTAATAACTGCCTAAAGGTTGGAGAAATACATTGGTTAGTGCTTTAAAATATGCAGATTGATGTACAATTTGTTGATGTACATATAGTTTCAAGCTGACAAGGGGTACAAGCTGTTGGCATGATGATATATATGTAAATGAGGTCAATCTCTTCTACGCTTGGCCGCTGCCATGGTAACATAACTAAATTTTTATGGTAAATATTAAGGTAGGTGTGTGTGTGTGTGTGTGTGTGTGTGTGTGTGTGTGTGTGTGTGTGTGTGTGTGTGTGCTATTTTAATGATGTGGGCAGTTGCTGAAAACAAAGATGATACTATTGTAAATATTGTCATTTTTGTCATTTAATATGGATTGAGGTTGTTTTGTTTGGTGTGGAGTGTTTCAAGGATGTCTAGTTTTCTGCCTTTTGGTTGGATGTGTGGATGGTGATATTTGTGTTGTTAATATGGTGTTTCGTTTCATGCAGGTGGGTGGCTATTGCTGATGTGTGGTATTTTTTGTTTTTTAGTGCTACCATGTGTTCTTTGAATTTAATCTCAATTGATCTGCCTGTGTGGCCTATGTGGAAGCAGTTGCAGTCCAAACATTCAGTTTTGTACACACCTGTGTGACGAATTGGGTTTGGTGTGGTGACGTTGTGGGGTATTTTCTGTCTAATCTTAATGTCTGTGGTAAAGGATATGCTTATGCCTTTTCGTTTGAAGAAATTGGCAATCTGATATGAAATGTTACCTAGAAAGGGTATTCTACGGAGCATGTTATTTTATTTTTGTTTTTTGTGTTGTGAATGCTTTGCCATTATTGAGTGTTTTAGGGTGTCTACTATGGAGCTGTTATAACCATTTGCAATAGCTGTTTGTATTATTATAACAATTTCTTGTTCACATTTGTCTCCAGAGAGTGGTAGTTGGATAGCTTTATTGATAATGTACTGGAATGCTGCCATTTTGTGGGCTGCAAGGTGACAAGAGGAGTTGCGGATTGTAGTGTGTGTTGTGGTAGGCTTCCGATGGTAAAGCCTAAGAAATTTATACTGTCATCTGTTTGGTGTTCAACTGTGAATTTTATGTTTTCATGGGAGTTGTTGAATAGGTTCAACTTACTGATGTCATCTTTAGTGCCTTTGACTAAAGTGATGGTATCATCTACATATCTGTAGTAGTAGATGATATTTTTGAGGAGGTGATGCTTGGAATTCAGGATTTTGTCTTCTAAGTTACTTATAAATATTTCTGCTAGCAATCCAGAAAGATTCACTCCAATTGCCAGACCATATGTTTGTTTGTAGATTTTATTGTTAAATTTAGAATAGTTGTGTGAAAGTGTGAATTCAAGCAGGTCCATTAGCTGAGTAATGTGAGTTGAAGGGATTTTTTTTTTGTGCTTTTGCGGGCTAGCATTGATTATCTGTAGTGTGTGATCTATTGGCACAGACAAATAAAGATTTTGTGTGTCAAATGATTCAAGTGTGGTTCCATCAGGTACTTCTATGGTTTTGACATGTTGTGTAAATTCTGTTCTGTTTTTAGGTATTGAATGTGTGTGCTTCTTTGAGAATACTGAAGAGCATTTTGTTGAGTTAGAATGTTGGGCTGTTCCTACAGCTCACTATAGGCCTGATGGGGGTCCCATTTTTGTTTGCAAAGTATAACAGTATACATGCGATGTGTTACGACAGCGAAAGGAAACTGGAGGTACTCTATTTTACTTATGTTATGTTTACCGTTAGATATAAGTTTGATTTTTTTGTCAAAAGAAACCCAAAACCATGTCCTGAAATAGTGTTTTGTTTTCTCCACTAGACAGTGCCACAAGTTCCTCCAAAAAATCGTAACACAACACATACACACAAATGTCATACTAACAAATGTGTATCCACCTGATGATGGAGGTTTAAACCTTTGAAACGCGTCGTGGAGATAAATAAACAGTGACTAGTAACAGTAAACTTGTTGTTTCATTTAATGTCAGTAGCAGTTACGGTAAAGCCTAACATAAAACATTCGCATTTCAAGTTATTCTGCTGCAAATCGACATCAGTGATATGGATCTGTAATTGAGAGGATTACTCTTATTTCCATTTACACGACTTGAGCAACTTTCCAGTCTGTAGGTATGGATCCTTCGTAGAGCTAGTGTTTGTATATGACTGCTAAGTATGGCGCTATTATGTCAGTATTCTCTGAAAAGAACGTAATTGGTATATAGTCTGCACAGGAAGATTTGCCTTTCTTATGTGCTTAAAGCTGCTACGATACTTCGAGGATATCAAGTTTCCCATGTTTGCAGCTGTTTTTGAGTTGAGTTCTGTAACATTTACTTCGTCATCTTTGGTGAAGGAATTTCGGAAAATCGTGCTTGGTAACCCCGCTTCAGTGGCACTGTCATCGGTAAATTACCGTCACTATCACATCGCGAAGTAAGTGATTGTGTCTTGTCACTGGTGTTCTTCACATACGATCGGAATTTCTTTGGACCCCCTGCCAAATTTTGAGACACAGTTTCCTTGTGGAAATTATAGCTTCATGATATGCGAGCGAACTTCGAATTTAACACGGATGGTGGTTGACCCTTTCATGAAGTGCCTATAAGCATACAAACACACAATGTGCAAGAACAGAACACAGATGTGCATTAAAGGAGATGGTTCAAACGATTATTAACTGGGATGGACAAGTACTCTCGGGGAGTAACTTTCATAATTTTTTATAATGGCGCAAATTTCGATGGACTTAGTTTTGAAGTACCACCTCAGCCCCTCTTTGCAAAGCCAGGAGCCAGCTGGGTTTGTGAACTCACAAAGTAAACGAGGTTTTCAAGTAAAGACTTCCGACGTGTCTGTAAAGGAAAAGGTTGCGAATTATGACAGTGAGAGATGGAACTCAAATGTGGAACCATTCAGAATCAGAAGGCTGCTTAGGGAGCAGCGGAAAAATGCATGATTGCAATTACTGGCAAAGGCAATAAAATAAACAAGTGGTGCAGAGAATGATTAGGGTTGAGCGACTATTGACGGCCGTATTGAAAATGAAACGGAGACCGAGGAGACAAGTAGCTAGCTGAATGAAGTCAATTGAAAGAACGTATTTGCTGGAAGCCAAAATACCCTAGTAGTAAGTAGATAGCTTTAGGGAACATACTGGAGCACGAAAGATGTGTACAGATAGAAACTGTAGAGAAAGGAAGTATCTAGAGAAAATTTTTAGCCTGCATTGTATATCACTTGGATAATGATGGTATTGTCATTGCTGATGATGACGATAGATATTCTTGGTGTATTTGTTAGTATGTAAAAGGAAACAATTACTGTTAATGAGGTTTTGGTGTTTCTCGACATAGTGGTGAATTAATTTCTCCTTGAAAGGGATTACCAGTAGTATGTGCAAATTTGAGAGTTGTGGGCTCAGGCAGCTGTGGCCTTGGGCTCCTGCGCTGACGTGAAAGTCTCACAAAAAATTCTAAGCCTGCACTCGCGTCGTACAGTATAGTTTCATAGTTTATGGTTTTTGGCAACTCTGTGGCTGTCTCTCATAATCAAAAGAAGGGAGAGGGGATTTTTGTTATAGGACGCCAAAATCGCTGTTTAGAACACTAGAGGTTATGTAATACTTCGCGTTACCAGATTGTACAACATCTACTAGAAACTGGAGGTGTCATTCACAGTGCCGCGCGGGATTAGCCGAGCGGTCTACGGCGCTGCAGTCATGGACTGTGCGGCTGGTCCCGGCGGAGGTTCGAGTCCTCCCTCGGGCGTGGGTGTGTGTGTGTTTGTCCTTAGGATAATTTAGGTTAAGTAGTGTGTAAGCTTAGGGACTGATGACCTTAGCAGTTAAGTCCTATAATATCTCACACACATTTGTCATTCACATTAACAACTTTCAAATTCGACGATGTTTAGAAAACACTGAAAAACACGGATGCAAGAGAAGGGCGTATTGAGGGTCTCCTTCCTTCCTAAATACGTAACAATGTTCAGTGACATTTTTGAATGCTCACTTAGGGGCATAGTATTCAGCCGGAGTTCTAGTTCACCGTTCAAGAGCATCTGGGTCGTAGAACGATTTTCTGTAGGCTTGTGTCGTATTTACACTGTTTCCTCCTATAAGAATTTACCATTTACTTGTTCCTTTGCTTAAATTGACCACGTTACCGTGTATTAACCGTTCCTTCGCATCTATGGATACTAGGATGGTTGGAAATATTCTCGTATCACTAAACGACATTGCAACTGAGATCGGCGCGTCCCTATGTTTCTGTAAGACCCTGTGGGGCATTATTGTAAAAAGCGATCAAAAAGTTTGTGTTTGACGACGTTGTTGCAGAGTACATGCGACCCATTGTGACACCGATAGGTACGTGAATGACTAATATAGCGTTCGTGTGTTTTCGTCGCGTATGCGGTGAATATGCATACGTGAAGTATGGCGAAGCTATGCATCTAAACAGGTCTACGTGCTTTTATTCTTTTCTTGGCTACCAAAAGTCAAACACCGATATACGTCCCATCGGAGAACTAAGAATGTGTATGGGGCAGCATGCGTATCGAAAACCACCGTTGAGGAATGGTGCGCCGAGGAAATCTGCAAGGAGTGCGTAGCGCAGAAGTTACGCCAACTCTGGTGGGCGACACTCGAGGACCCGTCCTATAGTCCTGACCTCAAGCGACTATTACGTCTTCGGTGCCTTAAAAAAGGACTTCAGCGGGCGACGATTCCTGTCGGACGAGGATACGCAACAGCCAGTGAGGACTTCTTCAGGTAGCAGGAAACGGAGTTTTACCAAACGGACATCTTCAACCTGGTGCAACTGTGGACTGTACGGCTTTTGAACGGAAACTTCTTGATCGGCTCTGACGAGCATTGCCACATTGATACTAAATAAATTGGCCAATAGTGGTTATCAGTCAATGCTCACACATACTGATTATCGGCTAAACCGGTTTCGACACTTTAGTCATTATCAACACCACATAGCATATCTTGCCCGATGATAGTGTCAGTGAGTAGTAACAGTGTTGAAACCTTCCCGTCTCCTCTATATCTCTTTTGTTACGCAACCTTCCTTTCTACAATAACCTATGAAACCTTCCCTTAGGATTTCTACCTCTTGCTTAATAATAACAAATGAAATCTTGCCTTTGAAATTAATTCTCTTTCTCAATCTTCACATACAAATTTAAATGCTGCTTATTAAAAGTTAATTTCTGATTATTTCGACGAAACATGGATTTTGTCGTCGTCGTGGCTCTCAGTCGTTACCTGCAATAACCCAAAACTGTTCATTACCTTTTTTACTGTTACTGGATCGCCATCTGACTGCTACATCGAACTGCGACATGAATATACTTACTCTGGTTTACTATACTCTATTAGCTGCTGGTGGGCTGTCATAATAAGTGGCTGTATTTATTACCAAAGCTGACGTTATTATTTAATAGCAAAGCTGACATTATTATTTAATTAATTTGACTGACGTTACGTAATTCATAGTTAAACTTTTTCTTGACAACAATAAAATTTTCCAAAGTTGTACGTTGATGGTTTTTGGGATGGATTATAATCAGTAATGCAATATTGCTGGCAAAAATTAATTATATTCTGAATGAAATGATTTTACAAACGTTCAAATGGGACTTACTTTCTACAGTAATCTTACAACTAGCATTGCGCAAACATACCTTCAGTAGTCTTGAGTTTCTCAAAAAATTAATTCAATAATATTAGTTCCTCTCATGATAATAGTTAGCTGATGTCTCTGTACATACGTTTATAATCTCTTGTAAATCATAGCTAGTGGCTGGCAGGCACACCGCTCCTCTCAACCTCTCGCTTCAGATCTGCTACCGGCCCGCTTCACATCTCGCTTACTACTGTCTTCCTACGAACGCTGAAGTGCTGTCTCTCTTGCCAACAATACTTTATTGCAGACATTCCCTGCTAGCACAATTATTTCCAACATGACAAATATTAATTTTCCTACTTAATCCTACTAATAAAATATAAACATCTTTCATTGACAGTAGACAATAGAAATATACACGTCTTACAGTGTGCATCTCTTCAAGTCTCCTACTAGCGTCCTGCCTGATAATATCCGTAGTCCAATATAATGAACTGTATGATAAAAAATGCTAGATATCGATAAATTGTAGAAATATCCACTGCACAGTTAGTGGTTTATCACCATAGCCAATTCATCCGTCCTTGGAAGCGTCACAGCCCCAGTCTTGTGCAGAACAAAATGTTACTGTCGTCATTATAGCAATAAACACCACTCGCACCCACACTGTTTTCTTTGCTTATTTGCGCTATAAGATGTCCTTAATAGCAGAAGTTTTTTTGCCACGGATCTCGAACAGCGTCCAAAGAGAATAAAACGAAGAGCGAAATCCGCAATTGCTGCAGTTTAATGAGATTACCGTAGCATAATTACATATTTCAGTTTGTATCGTTCAAATATCAGAGGGGCAGCATAATATCCGTGTAATTTCGCAGTGATAAATCGGCTGAAACTTTTAATCCGGCTCCCTATGCAGAAGCAGGCCACGCTGCTAGGGAAAAAGGATTCGTAAGAAGAAAAAAAAAAAGAAACCAGTCGTGTATAGAGAGAAATAAACCGGCCTTCACGCTACGAAATCGTCACGTCACCCAGAACCAATTTATCACCGAGTGGTCCGCGTCCTATTAGAAGCCAGGGGCAGCGAGTCGCGTATCGTGAGCTTGAATTTTGTTTGCATCGTAATTCCGCCTTTCAGAGATTTGTGTTCACAGAGGATTTTATTCCGTTTGCATTGGAACGCCTGAATCGCCACCGCCGCGACACAAAAACAAAAAGAATCTCAGAGGAGGGGAGGAAAAACGGGGAGAAGGAGACGGAAAGGAAAGGAAAGAAATAAAGGAAGAAAGACGAGAGGAAAAAAGCTGCCGGCGGTACGCGTGATCTGTAAAAGGAGTCGATATTCGAAACGAGATGTATTGTCCGTCGCGCCTAAATTCAGATGGCCGCCCTTGGGAGGGGTCATGGGAGCGACTGGCCTGCCCCCCCGCATCAATGATTCAAGGTCGGAGCGGGCCAGAAGCTGCGGCGGCGGTCGCTGCCCGCCTGACCAGGCGCAAGGCGGCATCGGATCCGGTCGATAAAATACGCTGCATTCGGCGCCGGCCGCTATCGACAGAGAAATGCCATTAACTGTACATGTGCTTGCGAGTACCGAGCGCCGAGAATTCATTACCGGACCTTGAAAGTGCAAGGCGGGCCGACGCCTCCCTACGCGATCTAGCTGCGATCGCCGCGCCTCCCGTGTGGATCTACCGAATCACTCTGCGGTATCATCCGAGGACAACTTTTAGTGTTCGGAGCTGCAGGCGAAGGGCAGGTAGCTCGTTAAACCACCACTCTTGAGTGGTTTCGGGTGCTATTATGGCACTTTCGTCACTGCATCCACTTACGACGCAATTTGGGAAAGACTGAGATCAAATTAACGCTCATAATGTTATGACGTCCCGATAAGATATTAGTTCTCCTCACATCCGTTCTTTTACATGCTAAGCGTTTGAAACTCTTATCCAGTAGGCATGATGGCAGGCATTCAGCGAATTACGAGTCGCCTAGCTGGGGTCGCTCTGGCCGGTACAGCTCATATGGGCCGGCCGGGATGGCCGAGCGGTTCTACAGTCTGGAACCGCGCGACCGCTACGGTTGCAGGTTCGAATCCTGCCTCGGGTATGGATGTGTGTGATGTCCGTAGGTTAGTTAGGTTTAAGTAGTTCTAAGTTCTAGGGGACTGATGACCTCAGAAGTTTAGTCCCATAGTGCTCAGAGCCATTTGAACCAAGCTCATATGGAAGTGTAACAGAGAATCTAGGGCAACTTAAATACTGGTCTCTGGAAGAAAGATGACGTTTTCGCGAACCTCTTTTGGGTAAAAATAGACCTAGTATTTGAGGTAAATTGTGCGACATATGAGTTGACACCATCACATACGGCTCAAGAAAACATCGTAAGAGAAATTGGAGTGCTTGCAGAAGTGATCATGTCCAAGCTCAATACTGAAAGTCAGTGTCTCTTGGCAAATAGTACAACTGGATGCTACAACATATCAAAAATACACTGATAAGCCAAAACACTATAACCACTGCCCACCGCAACTGTGCATACCGCCTGATGGCGTTGCGGGCACGTGACACTTTTTTTTTTTTTTAAAAAAAGAAAAAAAGTATGTAAGCGGAGCAGACACGGACGCTGGACCATCCAAGCAAAGATATTGGCTAAAAATGGGGAAATCCATTGAGGTAAACGACTATGACAAAGGACAGATTATTATTACTCAGAGCCTATGAACGAATATATCGAAAACGGCGAAGCTGTTCGAATATACACGTGCTACTGTCTTGAGCATCTACAGAAAGAGGTTGGACGTCCACGACTCTTCACAGAACGCCGGCTTCGGTGGTTTGTCTCATATGTAAAGTGGGATAGATGATGATCTGTGGCATCTCTACCGAAAGAGCACAAGTGTTTTGGAGCACACCGTTCATCGTACATTGCTGAACATCAAGCTCATCAGCGGACCAACGCTACGTGTTCACATCTCGATCCGACGACATCGACAATTACGACTGCAACGGGCACGGGACGATCGGATTCGACAGTCGATCAATGGAAACGTGTCGGCTCTTCCGGTGAATCATATTTTTGCTACAATAGATCAATGGCAATCTGCACAAATGCTGTCACGAACGTAAACGGCGCATCGAAACGCGCAGTGCGTCACGGACGCAGGCTAGCGGGACCAGTGTTATGCTAGAGAGACACTCTCCTGAGCTTGCATCGGACCTGTAGTAGTAATCGAAGACACGCTGACAGCTGCGGACCACCGGCATCCCTTCACGCTTGAGCCTTCCCCGACGGCGGTGTCATCTTTCAGCAGTATAATTGTCCTTGTCTCGCAGCCAGAACCGTACTACAGTGATTTCAGGAGCATTATAGTGAACTTACGTTGATGTTCGGTGACCAGATTCACCTGATGCAAATCCTGTGGAACCCATATGGGTCGCTTTCGGGTGCCATCACCGAGTATGCAAAGCAGTGGCCCGTTATTTACGCGAATTACACGACCTCTGCGTAGACATCTAATGCAACAAACTTCCAAAAACCAACTAAAAACTGACGGATCTCTGATAAACAGAATCAGTGATGTATTTTGTTCCAAAAACGGACAAACAAACTATTATGCAGGTGGTCATAATGTTTTGGCTCATCAGTGTACGAGGTGCATTCAAGTTCTAAGGCCTCCGATTTTTTTTCTCCCGACTGGAAAGAGATAGAAACATGCGCATTATTTTAAAATGAGGCCACGTTCATTGTCAATACGTCCCAGAGATGGCAGCACCGTACGGTAGATGGAATTTTACCGCCAGCGGCGAGAATGAGAACTGTTTTAAATACTTAAAATGGCTACGTTTTCCTTACTTGAACAGCGTGCAATCATTCGTTTTCTGAATTTGTGTGGTGTGAAACCAATTGAAATTCATCGACAGTTGAAGGAGGCATGTGGTGATGGAGTTAGGGATGTGTCGAAAGTGCATTCGTGGGTTCGACAGTTTAATGAAGGCAGAACATCGTGTGACAACAAACAGAAACAACCTTGGGCTCTCACAAGCCGGTCTGACGACATGATCGAGAAAGTGGAGAGAATTGTTTTGGGGGATCGCCGAATGACTGTTGAACAGATCGCCTCCAGAGTTGGCATTTCTGTGGGTTCTGTGCACACAATCCTGCATGACGACCTGAAAATGCGAAAAGTGTCATCCAGGTGGGTGCCACGAATGCTGACGGACGACCACATGGCTGCCCGTGTGGCATGTTGCCAAGCAATGTTGACGCGCAACGACAGCATGAATGGGACTTTCTTTTCGTCGGTTGTGACAATGGATGAGACGTGGATGCCATTTTTCAATCCAGAAAGAATGCGCCAGTCAGCTCAATGGAAGCACACAGATTCACCGCCACCAAAAAAATTTCGGGTAACCGCCAGTGCTGAAAAAATGATGCTGTCCATGTTCTGGGACAGCGAGGGCGCAATCCTTACCCATTGCGTTCCAAAGGGCACTACGGTAACAGGTGCATCCTACGAAAATGTTTTGAAGAACAAATTCCTTCCTGCACTGCAACAAAAACGTCCGGGAAAGGCTGCGCGTGTGCTGTTTCACCAAGACAACGCACCCGCACATCGAGCTAACGTTACGCAACAGTTTCTTCGTGATAACAACTTTGAAGTGATTCCTCATGCTCCCTACTCACCTGACCTGGCTCCTAGTGACCTTTGGCTTTTCCAACAATGAAAGACACTCTCCGTGGCCACACATTCACCAGCCGTGCTGCTATTGCCTCAGCGATTTTCCAGGGGTCAAAACAGACTCCTAAAGAAGCCTTAGCCGCTGCCATGGAATCATAGCGCCAGCGTTGTGAAAAATGTGTACGTCTGCAGGGCGATTACGTCGAGAAGTAACGCCAGTTTCATAGATTTTGGGTGAGTAGTTAATTAGAAAAAAAATCGGAGGCCTTAGAACTTTAATGCACCTCGTATTTAGGTACACACTTGATCGCAACTTGACTTACAAGCAACATTCTAGTAACAGAAGGCTGGAATTGGAAACCAGAAATAACATCCTGAGGAAGGTAATCAGTAGTACATAGATCTCTCAGCCGAAAACTTTAATATCAACTACAGTGTCACTCTGTTACTCCTTGACGGAATACATATGCCCTGAGTGGTAAAAGGCACTGAATGAGACGTGCAGGCTTATAACTGGATGCCCGTAGCCTACACCACTTGTCACGATATGCTATCCGGTAGCTACTGACAGAGTCTCATCGATTACTCCCCCCTCCCCGTTCGACCAGATACTTGTACTTGTCGGGAGGCTACTGCCAGCATCACTGGGTCACAAAGTGTAGTCACCCATTACAGAATTATGTACCAGTCTTCCAGGGATTGACGTCCAAGAAGAGCTTCGCGAAAATCAGCAGCATCTAGCAAATGACTCAGTCGAAAGAGTTGCAGAGTACTGGGCGATCAAGATTAAAAGGGTAGAGCGACTGATTGAGCATGGGTCATACATTTTACGTAAAACACTTATCGAAACTATTATTAAATCTAGCATTAACCCATTTCAACATGCCAAAGCTAATTTACATGGATTCACAGCTCAAACAAATATGAACCAGCCAAAATTATTTTAAAAACCTATGCCTTCACGTAACTGAAACTCAGGCAATACACACACACAGAACTATAACTACCATAGAAAACTCTTGACCATATGATTCTCTTCGGTGTATTAATATGTAAACATAGGGAATGAAGATGCTTAGAGACTGTTGCATCAATCACAAGGAAAACCATCTCTCAACACGTCCAACTAACATTAAAATGCTATTATGATAGATGTTCTATTATGATGGATATGATAGAAAATGCTATTATGATAGACACAGTACATTCATGATAATGTAAGGCTTTAACAACGTAAGATTCGAATGAAACAATAAACTTACTATTACCACTCACTATTTCTATCCACAACGCGTTTCGAAGGTTTTAACCTACGACATATGTACATGTTGTCTTACGTTTTTGGGGTAGCTTGTGCCACTGTCTAGTGGAGAAACAAAAATCATTATATTGGAACAGCGTTTTGGAGATGTTTCAGAATAAAAACTAAACGTATATCTAAGGTGAAAATAATACAAATAAAATAGAATACCTCCAGTGGTCACAGTTGCCTTTTTCAATCATAACACACCACGTGTAAGCTGTCATATTTTGAGAAAAACAACGATGCCTGGAAACCACAATTTACAAAGAACATACAGTAAGACAGAAACATTGTATCACGGTACAAGGAACATATATCATTACTGTGGAATAGGATTTAAGGGATCGTGGAGATCTTTGAGTTACTGATCACATGCATTGGAGTAAATATTTCAGGTGGTATATAAATCTTTTCCTGCCGAGTTTATGTAGCTTAAATTTCATATCCATCTATATAATCACGTGAAATCTTGAAAACTTAAAGCACCATAATTACGTTGCCAACAGTAGTAAAAACGTACATAAATAATAATTTTGTCTGGGACTCAGAGATAGGGAGGAAAGGATTGAGGCAGAGAGCTATAGAGATAAGGGGAGAGAGAGAGAGAGAGAGAGAGGGAGGGAGTGATTGAGATACAAAGGGTGAAAGGAGCGATTGAATGATTGAAGGTGAGCAAACTTTCCCAGAGAAGGGGGTTCTTAAAATTATATCTGTTGCATGTAATAGCTAAGTGAAGATTGGATTAATACATTGGTTATGTTTTAAAATATGCAGACAAATCTAAATTTATGCTGTTAATTGATGTACATACAGATTCAATGTGACAGGGGGTAGATGCTGTTGGTGTGAGTGTGTATTTGTAAATGAGAGCATTCCATTTCTCATTTCTGGAATGTAATGGTAATATAACTAATTATTTATGGTAAATATGAGTGAGTGAGTGTGTATGTGTGTGTATACATAGCAAATTTAATAATGTATGCTTTGTTGAAAACATGATGATACTACTGTAATGTTGTCATATTTGTCGTTTAAGATGGACTGAGGTAGTTTTCTTTGGTGTGTATATTTGGACTGTTTCAACGATATCTAGGTTTTTCCTCTAGGTTGGGTGTGTTTAAGATGCTGGTACTTGTGTTATTGACATGGTGTTTTGTTTCAGACAGGTGGTTGGCTATTGCTAATGTGTGGTGTTTTTGTTTTTTTCTTCTTAGTGCTGCCATGTGTTCTATGAATCTAATCTCAAATGATCTGTCTGTCTGGCCTATGTAGAAACAGTCACAGTCCAAATGTCGAGTTTTGTATAGATCCATATGAGAAAGTGGATTCCATGTGTTGCTGTTGTGTGGTAACTTCAGCTCAATCTTGTTGACAGCGATAAAGGATATGTTTATGCCTTCTCGTTTGAAGTCATCGGCAGTCTGATATGATACACTACCTATAATTGGTCCTGTATACAACGTGTTATTTTCTTTTTGTTTTTTGTGATGTAATTGCTTTGCTATTAATGAGCGTTTTAGGTTTTCTGCTAAGGAACTGTTACAGCCACTTGCAGTAGCTGTTTGTTTTAATATTTCAATTTACTGTTTACACTTATCTTCAGAGAGCGGTAATTGGGTAGCTCTGTTGATCATATACCAGAATGCTGACATTCTGCGGACTTTGGGGTGGCAGGAGGAGCTGCAGCTGGTAGTATGTGTTGTGGTAGGTTTCCAACAAATTGCAAACCAGTGTCTATTATTCTTTATTCTAATAGTAAGGTCTAAAAAATTTATTCTGTCATCTGCTTGGTGTTCAACTGCGATATTTTCATTTTCATGGGAGTTGTTGAATAATTGGTTCAACTCATAGTTATCGTCTTTTGGGCCACTGATTAAAATGATGGTCTCATCTATACATATGTAGTAGTAGATGATGTTTTTTGGGAGATGGTGATTGGAGTTCAGGACCTTGAGTTCTACACTGTTTATAATTATTTCATCTAACAGTCCAGGAAGGTTGAGTCCATTGCTATGCCAGCTCTTTGTTTGTAGAGTTTATTGTTGAATATGAAATAATTGTGTAAGAGTGTGAATTCCAGCAGGTCCATTGGTTCAAAAGGGCGAGTGGAAAATATTTTTTGTGCTTTTGGAGGTTGTCATTAATAATCTGTAGTGTGGGATCTGTTGGTACAGAGGAATAAACGTTTTGTTTACCAAATGAGGCAAGTGCAGCTCCAGTAGGAACTTGTATGTTTTTGACATCTTGTGAAAATTCTGCTGCGTTTTTGAATATTCTACTATTATTGAATGTGTATGTTTCTTTGAGATTTTTGTTGAGCTTAAATGTTAGACTGTTCCAACAGTTCTCTACAGGCCTGATTGGGGTCCCATTTTTGTGTATCTTTGGTTGTGATCTAAGGCAATGTCCCTATGGGCTCACTGCTACAATGTTTCTTGCTCCTTGGATGGTGAATAGGAAGTTTATGTTATCTGAGTTGTGTTTAATCTCTTTTTGTATTCCGGCTGTTGCATCATTAGGTATTTCAGTTATGGTGTTAGCTTGGAAGAAGTCTTAAGGTTTTTTTTATGTATGTTGCTCTGTTCATTACTACAGTTGCCCTTGTCAGCTCTTACAACTATTGCATTATTCGTATTTAATTTAATCTTAATGGTACGTGTGAGGACTTCTTCTCTTTCCTTGTTTGCTGGGAATGATTGTGCAGTCTGCTTCTCCATAACTTCATTCTTTTTGTGGCAGACTGCTATTCTGTCATTTCTTCTTAAAGGCAATGGTTGAAAGCTGTGTGATGCTATTGATCAACTTCTCTCGGTTCTTTTGGTCTAGTGGAGCTTCAACGTTGTGTTTTAACCCTTTGCTGAGTAGTGCTTCTTGTCCTACAGTGAACATTATATAGGTGTTGTTGAGGATAGGTGTACAAAACGTGTATTTCTTTCTGCTGCCCCGGTTCAATCAGGGAGGTAAGAGTTATTTCATAAAATTAGCTGGTTTTTCTTATGTGTGACTTTCGTTTTCTGTACAATATATTTGATGTAATTTCATTTTCATTAATGCAATCACAATCCAGTCTATGAAGCAACAATGCCAGGTGTATCTTTGCACTATAACGCAGTCTATTGAACATTTATTTTTTCCTATAAAAGTCTTTAAGTTTGTTTCTCACCCACAGTTTTTGTGGGTTTTCGGATGTTTCCTATGCAGTTACTGGTTTTTTTATTATTTTTTTACGTTAGACTTGACATAATTCGGAATGGCGTTATTTTTGAGACAATTTCTATTGAAATGAATGCACTGTTTCGTCATTGGCAGTTTTTCTGGGGTATTTTTGTACTAGAAAATAGCCTTGATTGCCTAACTGGGCGATTAACTTTAACTGTAAGCATTTTAGGTTAAGCTTTACCGTGACACACACATATGTCACACTAACGAAATTAATACATCTGATGTTGGAAGTTTAAACCTTCGAAACGAGTTGAGGATACAAATTAAAAGTAACTGATAGCAGCGAACTTGTTTTTTCATTCGATATCAATAACAGTCACGGTAAAGCCTAACCCAAAATATGGTGGACGGGGAAAATACTTGGAATCACACCTTGACGTTATTTTGGTGAGATCATGGGAGTTCTGCTGATTTCCTTCCAAGTAATCAATGTCTTCTTCAAAATACTTGGCGTAGTCCATAGAACTCTTAGAAGGTATACAGCCTTTGCTCCGAGCTACTTGCAATTTTGTGGTGTATGTAAAACAACTTCTCAGTTACTGTTAAGAAACGCATTAATTTCCACTACCTGTTTCGTTGTTTCAAGATCTACACGTGACGGGCATCTAAGGACCTTACTGACTACTGCTGCAACAACATTTGTTTACACGTCCTGCGTTAACAACACTCGTCTGGAACTCGGCAAATATGATTTGGCTAATAATAACACGCGTTTACTATTTACACTGCACTTTACTAACGTTTTACAACCATGACATAATTATGTGGTTTCATTTTCTCAAACACTTAAATATCGTTTCTGTAACAATAAAATAAGATTACTCCTCTTTATGGTCAGTTACGTGGCATTTGGACGTCTAAAGTAACGGGTTACAAGATTTTTACAGAACTCACAGCAATCGAAGTCAAAACGTTCACGATTTGTAGTTCCATGGACACAAAACTATTAAACGAAAGAAAGTCAATACATCGGGACACAGAACTACTAAACGAAAGGAAGTCGAAACGTGGCCGATCACAAGCTAGATGGAATAAGCATTTCCTTAAGTTCTGTAGAGGGATGTTTTTCACCCGGTCTTGTTCTGAAAAAGATGACGAGGAAGAGGGTTCAAATGCCTCTAAGCACTATGGGACTTAACATCTGATGTCATCAGTCACCTAGACTTAGAACTACTTAAACCTAACTAACCTAAGGACATCACACACGTCCACGCCCGAGGGAAGATTCTAACCTGCGACCGTAGCAGCCGCGTGGTTCCGGACTGAAGCGTCTAGAACCACTAGGCCACCGTGGCCGGCGAAGAAGAGGAAGAAGACAAACAAGTGATCGTAAAATTTTCTTAGTTATTCGGCAGTATCCCATTCCTATTCAGACGTCTTCAGTGCTCGAAGTTCCGATCCCTCTGCTGGGATCTTCTTCAGGAGTCTACTGACGCTGCTGGATAACCATTCAGGAAGACCAGTAGAATTCTGAAGATCCCAATAACTAGATCGAAACGTTGACTTTTAAACAATTCTGAGCAGGAATATGAGGCGGCCTAGCAACCTAGATTTTACCATTTATGACGACAACCACTAAAGGCTGCAGACTAAAAAGAAAAAGAAGAGAAGAAGAAGAAAGAAGACGTGCTTTACCGATGCCTATATGAGGTCCGATTCACTGCACCTCGTGGCAGGAGTTTGTGCTGCAGCGCAGCTACGATAATGGATTTTTAATTAGCGCCGCGCATGCGCACCCCTGCTGGTTTGGTGGTCCGCCTGGGCGGATCCCATTAGGCGAGTGTCGGGTCGGATCGGCCGGCTGCGGCGCGGCTACTGTGCGCTATCGGCGGCAGTGCAGTATAAGTTTACGATAGCGCCGGCCAGGCCGTGCGATATGATCGGCCCTTCCCGGCTTTATTGTCCGGCCCCGGGGGTCGCGCCGCCCATAAACCGGCCCCCAGCCCCTACAGCCGGACCGCCTCCGCCGCCCCCGCCTACCGCTATGGAGATGAGGCGGCTGCGGAATGTCGCTGCGTCCTGCCACCCCCTCCCCCACAGTCCCGCTGATAAATTAAACGCTGCCTGGCCCCGCGAGGGTCGAAGGAAGCGCCAAGTGCTGTCGTTGCAACTGCAGCTGCCAGCTTATGAGGAATTCCTGATCGGCTGAATGTTTTGTTTCTTCTCCTTACAATGGATTCTGGAACGTTCTCATCGCCCTCCTGTACCTAATCAAACATCCTGCCTACAACCGTACCTCCTCTTGCGTGAAATCCGACAAACTGGAGATCTCTCGGGAACAAATTGGGTGAGATGATTCTCAGCGAGGACGAGCAAATATCATGATTACGACCGTGCTTAGCAAAGCACTACGGTGTTTAAACCAAGTGTCGAAATCACGACAGCCTCACGGCTTCGTCTTCCTTTCCTGTTCCTGAGGTTAAGTTATACGCTACTGACCATTAAAATTGTTACACCACGAAGATGTGCTACAGAGGCGAAATTTAACGGACAGGAAGAAGATGCTGTGATACGCAAATGATTAGCTTTTCAGAGCATTCACACAAGTTTGGCGCCGGTGGCGACACTTACAACGTGCTGACATGAGGAAAGTTTCCAACCGATTTCTCATACACAAACAGCAGTTGACCGGTGTTCCCTGGTGAAACGTTGTTGTGACGTCTCGTGTAAGGAGGAGAAATGCGTACCATCACGTTTCCGACTTTGATAAAGGTCGGATTGTAGCCTATCGCGATTGTGGTTTATCGTATGGCGACATTGCTGCTCGCGTTGGTCGAGATCCAATGACTGTTAGCAGAACATGGAATCGGTGGGTTCAGGAGGGTAATACGGAACGCCGTGCTGGATCCCAACGGCCTCGTATCACTAGCAGTCGAGATGACAGGCACCTTAACCGCGTGGCTGTAACGAATGTGCAGCCACGTCTCGTTCCATGAGTTAACTGACGGGCACGTTTGCAAGACAACAACCATCTGCACGAACAGTTCAACGACGTTTGCAGCAGCATGGACTATTAGCTCGGAGACCATGGCTGCGGTTACCCTTGACGCTGCGTCACAGACAGGAGCGCCTGCGATGGTGTACTCAACGACGAACCTGGGTGCACGAATGGCAAAACGTCATTTTTTCGAATGAATCCAGGTTCTGCTTACAGCATCATGATGGTCGCTTCCGTGGTTGGTGACGTCGCGGTGAAAGCACATTGGAAGCGTGTATGCGTCATCGCCATACTGGCGTACCACCCGGCGTGATGGTATGGGGTGCCATTGGTTAGACGTCTCGGTCACCTCTTGTTCGCACTGACGGCACTTTGAACAGTGGACGTTACATTTCAGCTGTGTTACTACCCGTGGCTCTACCCTTCATTCGATCCCTGCGAAGCCCTACATTTCAGCAGGATAATGCACGACCGCATTGTTTCATGTCCTATACGGGCCTCTCTGGATACGGAAAATGTTCGACTGCTGCCCTGGCCAGCACATTCTCCACATCTCTCACCAACTGAAAACGTCTGGTCAATGGTGGCCGAGCAATTGGCTCGTCACAATACGCCAGTCACTACTCTTGATGAACTGTGGTATCGTGTTGAAGCCGCATGGGCAGCTGTACCTGTACACGCCAACCAAGCTCTGTCTGACTCAATACCCAGGCGTATTAAGGCCGTTATTACGGCCAGAGGTGGTTGTTCTGGGTACTGATTTCTCTATGCACGCAAATTGCGTGAAAATGTAATCACATGTCAGTTCTAGTATTATATATTTGTCCAATGAATACCCGTTTATCATCTGCATTTGTTCTTGGTGTAGCAATTTTGATGGCCAGTAGTGTATATATGTCGTCGACCTCTTGTTCAGTGTTGTAGTTGCTGCTGCTGTTGCTGATAGCAGACATCAGTAATCACTCCGACGAACTCGTCCATTCACTTTTCTGTTAAGCGCATGTAGTGTCACCAAGTAAATGTTGAAAAAGGTAGAGTATTACTTCATTCACCTGTCGTTGCCATTCTCATCTTACTTTTCTTGACTTGGGAAGCTCCAGCATAAGGGCTGCAAAGGCGCTCTTGTCTCACAGTACACGTTGATTCGTTACCGGTAATTGGGAAGCAGACTCCGAAAGCCGCAAATGCCTCCGGCCAGTTCCAAAAACTCTGGCAAGTGACGTATCCGTTTTGGGCATAAGTACATGCGGGCCGAGAAAATCATTGCGCCAATTAGGATTTCAGACTGGCGTCTTAGTGGCATCTGCACATAGGGTTATGCACAAATGAAAACTGAAACATAACAACGTAGCGCTAGTACACCGACTGACCAATTCCGATAATCCAAAATAAACTTCCGATCTGCAGCGAAGTGTGCTCTGATTTCAGATTTGCTGACGAATGTAATGTAGATATTGAGGCATCATCCACGAGCATTTTTCCGTGAAATGCAAAGGTTCCAAGTTCGAGTCCCAGACCGGCGTAGAATTCCAATTTCCCACGAAGTTTCAATTCAGATGCCATAGCTTGACGTCCGTTCTGTGACTGCGCACTGTGTATGACGGAGAGACTGATCCTGGCATACGTTTTTTCTGCTGAAGCATATGATGAAACCACGGAACGATCAGTGCTGGCGTTCTGAAAATCCTCATTATTTTCTTCAAGAGCCCCTGTTTGATATGAAAACAGATTCTTGGTGTACAGTCTGAATAAAACTAATTACTGGGATGGTCTTTTTCCACCACATCGAAAATAATGATGGATATAGGAACAATATACTACAATGTTATAAATAATAACAGCTAATGAAAGGAACTATGGTTATTTCAGGCATTAAAACGCAGGAGGATACACCATCACTGCATCTGTGACAGCATTACTAGGATGGCAGGAACAGACCTTAAGCGATTCTTGAAGCTTTCCCTGGACTACAGCCGGATGACGTCGACATCTTGCCACGATATTTCGGCTGACAAGCATTCAGCCATCTTCAGGTGAGTGTTTTACAACAGAGGATGCTGGTGCGTGCCTCCATGTTTGTACCAAAAATCGGCCTGGAGGCAAATGGCTCTGAGCACTACGGGACTACATCTGAGGTCATCAGTCCCCTAGAACTTAGAACTACTTAAACCTAACTAACCTAAGGACATCACACACATCCATGTCTGAGGCAAAATTCGAACCTGCTACCGTAGCGGTCGCGCGGGCCTGGAGGCACATGCACTTAGGTTACACCCTACATTGGTCACACTTCCTGTGTGGAAGGTACGTCGAACATGGCAACCATACTCCCTTTCGCCGCCTAGTAAGTGAACACTGTAACCTCACAAGGCGAACATTGTAACTCCACAGGATATTCCTTCTATAGATTATTCTACCGCGAGATATTTCTCTCAGCGAGATATTTCTCGTACTTAGTTGTTAAGGTATCTGTGGAAATATCTGTGGAAATATCTGCAAGTGGATCTCACTAATCGTGATGGCGGCTTTCAACTGGATAAGGCGAAGAACCCGGAGATTTCTTTGCTGTCTTCATCATCATCATCATGTTACGCTCTGAGACTGAGCTGTTGACTGTAATCATTCCTATCATTTCTGCAGTCTTACAGTATCTCTTTCCCATTCGGTTTGTAGTTCAGGGTCTTATGGGGAGTTCTGAGCTGGTATTCTCATGAAGTTTTGTCTTCAATTATCACGATAGTTCTGAATTTGTTCATCCATGTCGAAAATATTTCATTCTGTTCTAACATCTTCAGCTGTTAGCTTCTTGTACATTCCTTCACACTCCTAGCCAACCTCATTTCTGGTGCTTGAATTTTATTTGTCTTCTTCTGCCTTCAGTGCCGGGCGGGACGGTTTGCCTTCTTCGATGAAGAGTTGTGCTGGCGGCAGAATAGCTACCGGCAGGGTCACCCAAGCGGGAGTGGTCTTGAGGGAGCAGCCAGACAAAGTGTGTCCCACAACATACAGCAAGGAGGGCTCTAGAGACTTGGTGAAGCCAACTTCCATAAGGGAGACAGTCCCGAAAGAAAATCAGGCAGACCGCGACACCTAGAGTGGCAGTCCCATCACGCGCTCGTGACGTATACGGGGGATTGTAAAATTACTAAAAAACTCTTTAATATTTTCAGAAAGAAAACATTTTACGCGTGATAAAACGTTTAGCGACAATTAATTTTGTTAATTCCACACCTGAATTTTAACTCCGCATGCCCGGATTCTGACAAAAGGAGCGAGTGCAATATCACCATTAAGCATGCGTCTCAGGCCACAGATGGAGTACTATTCAAAGAGAGCGCTAAATTCGACAGAGGACGCTGATGCAACAGTAATTATGCGCTTGCGTCACCGCACCAGCTTCTTATATAAAACCAGCGACCTGCACCAGCCGTCTCCAATGTAAAACACTCACCAAAAGATGGCAGAATGGTTGTCAGTCAAAACATCGTGGCAAGGTTTTGACGTCATCTGGCTGCAGTCCCGGAAATCCATGGAACAGTAACCAGTACTGACATCGAGTAACAGTGGGCCCTGCCTCAGTACGTCGGTTGGTGCACTGCAGCTACTTTGTAAGGTTTCAGTTTGTATGAAACGTATTCGTGAACTTCGAATAAGTGACCACAACAGTGATACAATTTACTGGAAACATACGAAAATTTGTGCCGGACCAGCACTTGAATCCGGATTTCCCGCTTGTCGTGAGCAGTCCGTTCAAATAGTGCAAATGGCTCTAAGCACTATGGAACTTAACATCTGAGGTCATCAGTCCCCTAGACTTAGAACTACTTAAACCTAAGGACACCACACACATCCATGCCCGATGCAGGATTCGAACCTGTGACCGTAGTAGCAGCGCGGTTCCGGACTGAAGCGCCTAGAACCGCTCGGCCAGAACGGCTGGCGAGCAGTCCGTTTTAACAACTTCGGCTACCCGAGCACGCTTCCAGGACTGACCCAAATCTCCATATAACCCAGTCTCTTCCTGCCACAGAGCTCACGCAAGTATTAATTTTTCACCTGAGGTTACCATGGCTTTGGCTTCAAATACGTTAGTGCAGCGTCTGTATAGTTTGATGCAATGTTCCTTCTGACACTCATGTATGTGAATAATGAGAAACTAATAAGACTAGCTCACATTGCACTGCATACATTGCTCTTCAATAACGTAAAATATTGAACACATCAACTCATATGTAAATTACTCACATGCCTGAAGTTGTCTTGTGCACTAACGGAAAAAAATCGCAACGCTAAAAGATAATTAGTGCAGAGTAATAAAATTTTGGTAATACATTCTTCTAGCTAACATATTTAGGTGATTAACATTGCAAGATGACAGGTTAGTGAAAACGAGAGATAACTCATTGCAAATGCGAAATCCTGGTACATTAATAACCGCCGTGGTCTAGGTTAGCGTCTTTCAATCATAATCAAAACATCTTCGGTCACGGGTTCGATCCCCGCCACTGCCTAATTTTTTATAAATAATCGGCATTGGCGGCCGAAGACTTGCAGCATACGAAGTCACCCTCATTCTGCCAACGGCCTTGTCAAAGAGGGCGAAGGAGCGGATAGAGGTTCAGGGCACTCTCTTGTCCTAGGGGTGGGAAATTGCCCCTAAAGGCGGAAGAATCAGCAATGATCAACGACATGAGGATGCAGAAGGCAATGGAAACCATTGCATTAAAGACACGTAACGTGTATCCACAGGACATGTGGCCTGTAATGGAAGAAGTGTCATGATGATCTCTCCATTGGCAAAAGATTCCGGAATAGTCCACCATTCGGATCTCCGGGAGGGGACTGCCAAGGGACAGGTTACCATGAGAAAAAGATTGAATAATCTACGAAAGGATAACGTTCTACGAATCGGGGCGTGGAATGTCAGGAGCTAGAACGTGGTAGGGAAACTAGAAAATCTGAAAATGGAAATGCAAAGGCTCAATCTAGATATAGTAGGGGTCAGTGAAGTGAATTGGAAGGAAGACAAGGATTTCTGTTCAGATGAGTATCGGGTAATATAACAGGTATAATGGTATAACAGGTGTAGGATTCGTTATGAATAGGAAGGTAGGGCAGAGGGTGTGTTACTGTGAACAGTTCAGTGACCGGGTTGTTCTAATCAGAATCGACAGCAGACCAACACCGACAACGATAGTTCAGGTATACATGCCGACGTCGCAAGCTGAAGATGAACAGATAGAGAAAGTGTGAGGATATTGAAAGGGTAATGCAGTATGTGAAGGGGGACGAAAATCTAATAGTCGTGGGCGACTGGACTGCAGTTGTAGGGGGAGGAGTAGAAGAAAAGGTTACAGGAGAATATGGGCTTGGGACAAGGAATGAAAGAGAAGAAAGACTAATTGAGTTCTGTAACAAGTTTCAGCTAGTAATAGCTAATACCCTGTTCAAGAATCACAAGAGGAGGAGGTATACTTGGAAAAGGCCGGGAGATACGGGAAGATTTCAATTAGATTACATCATGGTCAGACAGAGATTCCGAAATCAGATACTGGATTTTAAGGCGTACCCAGGAGCAGATATAGACTCAGATCACAATATAGTAGTGAAGAAGAGTAGGCTGAAGTTCAAGACATTAGTCAGGAAGAATCAATACGCAAAGAAGTGGGATACGGAAGTACTAAGGAATGACGAGATACGTTTGAAGTTCTCTAACGCTATAGATACAGCAATAAGGAATAGCGCAGTAGGCAGTACAGTTGAAGAGGAATGGACATCTCTAAAAAGGGCCATCACAGAAGTTGGGAAGGAAAACATAGGTACAAAGAAGGTAGCTGCGAAGAAACCATGGGTAACAGAAAAAATACTTGATTGATGAAAGGAGGAAGTACAAACATGTTCCGGGAAAATCAGGAATACAGAAATACAAGTCGCTGAGGAATGAAATAAATAGGAAGTGTAGGGAAGCTAAGACGAAATGGCTGCAGGAAAAATGTGAAGACATCGAAAAAGATATGATTGTCGGAAGGACAGACTCAGCATACAGGAAAGTCAAAACAACCTTTGGTGACATTAAAAGCAACGGTGGTAACATTAAGAGTGCAACGGGAATTACACTGTTAAATGCAGAGGAGAGAGCAGATAGGTGGAAAGAATACATTGAAAGCCTCTATGAGGGTGAAGATTTGTCTGATGTGATAGAAGAAGGAACAGGAGTCGATTTAGAGGAGTTAGGGGATCCAGTAATAGAATCGGAATTTAAAAGAGCTTTGGAGGACTTACGATCAAATAAGGCGGAAGGGATAGATAACATTCCATCAGAATTTCTAAAATCGTTGGGGGAAGTGGCAACAAAACGACTATTCACGTTGGTGTGTAGAATATATGAGTCTGGCGACGTACCATCTGACTTTCAGAAAAGCATCATCCACACAATTCCGAAGACGGCAAGAGCTGACAAGTGCGAGAATTATAGCACAATCAGCTTAACAGCTCATACATCGAAGCTGCTTACTACAATAATATACAGAAGAATGGAAAAGAGAATTGAGAATGCGCTAGGTGACGATCAGTTTGGCTTTAGGAAAAGTAAAGGGACGAGAGAGGCAATTCTGACGTTACGGCTAATAATGGAAGCAAGGCTAAAGAAAAATCAAGACACTTTCATAGGATTTGTCGACCTGGAAAAAGCGTTCGACAATATAAAATGGTGCAAGCTGTTCGAGATTCTGAAAAAAGTAGGGGTAAGCTGTAGGGAGAGACGGGTCATATACAATACGTACAACAACCAAGAGGGAATAATAAGAGTGGACGATCAAGAACGAAGTGCTCGTATTAAGAAGGGTGTAAGACAAGGCTGTAGCCTTTCGCCCCTACTCTTCAATCTGTACATCGAGGAAGCAATGATGGAAATAAAAGAAAGGTTCAGGAGTGGAATTAAAATACAAGGTGAAAGGATATCAATGATACGATTCGCTGATGACATTGCTATCCTGAGTGAAAGTGAAGAAGAATTAAATGATCTGCTGAACGGAATGAACAGTCTAATGAGTACACAGTATGGGTTGAGAGTAAATCGGAGAAAGACGAAGGTAATGAGAAGTAGTAGAAATGAGAACAGCGAGAAACTTAACATCAGGATTGATGGTCACGAAGTCAATGAAGTTAAGGAATTCTGCTACCTAGGCAGTAAAATAACCAATGACGGACGGAGCAAGGAGGACATCAAAAGCAGACTCGCTATGGCACAAAAGGAATTTCTGGCCAAGAGAAGTCTACTAATATCAAATACCGGCCTTAATTTGAGGAAGAAATTTCTGAGGATGTACGTCTGGAGTACAGCATTGTATGGTAATGAAACATGGACTGTGGGAAAACCGGAACAGAAGAGAATCGAAGCATTTGAGATGTGGTGCTATAGACGAATGTTGAAAATTAGGTGGACTGATAAGGTAAGGAATGAGGAGGTTCTACGCAGAATCGGAGAGGAAACGAATATGTGGAAAACACTGATAAGGAGAAGGGACAGGATGATAGGACATCTGCTAAGACATGAGGGAATGACTTCCATGGTACTAGAGGGAGCTGTAGAGGGCAAAACTGTAGAGGAAGACAGAGATTGGAATACGTCAAGCAAATAATTGAGGAAGTAGGTTGCAAGTGCTACTCTGAGATGAAGAAGTTAGCACAGGAAAGGAATTCGTGGCAGGCCGCATCAAACCAGTCAGTAGACTGATGACCAAAAAAAAATCGCGAGAATGTCGTATTGGGTTACAATAGCGGTATGTTGGCGAGCGTTATCCTGTTGGAAAACACCCCCTGGAATAATCTTGATGAATGGCAGCACAACGCGTCGAATTACCAGAGCGACGTAAATATTTGCATTCATGGTAGGTGGGGTAACCACAAGAGTGTTCTTGCTGTCACACGAAACCACGTCCCAGACCATAAATCGAGGTATAGGTCCAGTGTTTCTAGCGTGCAGACAGCGTAACTATAGGCCCCCAGTTGGTAATCTGCTAACCAACTCACGCCATCACTGGCACCATGGCGGAACCAGACTTCATCAGAAAACACAACAAACCTCCACTCTGCCTTCCAATGAGCTCTAGCTTGACTCCACTGAAGTAACAAATGGTGGTGGTTTGGGATCAGTGGAATACACTGTGGTGCCAACTGCTAGTGCGAGTGGAGGTCAAAATCTGTATACAATAGGATTGATCTGCAACAAAAATAAATATCACTATTTTTGGACACGTAGTGATATGTTACCTCGCAGCGAGCATCGTGGAAGAGAAGCTACGCAGTATTCTTCTGTCAGCTTGTATCCCTTCGCCTGAGTTCTACGCAAAATCTTTACTTTGACTCTGTTTTCACTCAGAATATCTTAAATGAATGGTGCTGATAGACTACTAGACGCATCAAGAATCCCCACATAGGCCACTGAAATGGCTATCTTTAGTAGGTTATTAACTGATAATTGTTATACCCCCGTTAATTTAATCATGTTTATAGAATTTAAGCGTGTTCACAGTTTTCGTGAGTAACACAATTATATAATGAGCATGGGCTTATAATAGAATTAATTCCTGCGTTCTACATTTTTTGACTGGTTCGACGCAGCTAGCCACGAATTCCTCACTTGCGCCAACCTGTTCCTCTTAGAGTTGGAGCGCACCCAACGTCTTCGATTACAGGTAGGAGATGTTCCAAAATCTGTCTTTCCCTACTGTTTTACACTCTACAGCTTCATCTGGTACCATTAAGGTTATTCCTTGATGTAATAACACATGCTATATTATCCCTTCCCTTCTTCTACCCAACGTTTTCCACATGTTGCTCTTCTCATTGTCTCTGAGGAGTACCTCATTTCTTATCAGTCCACCTATATTCAGCATCCTTCTACAGTAACACTTCTCAGGTACTTAGATTCTTTTCTTTTCGTGTTTTCCCGTAGTTCATGACTCACTAACACACAATGCTGAACACCAAACGTACAGTCTCAGAAATTTCTTCCTCAAATTAAGGGCGATGTTTGGTGCCAGTAGAAGTCTTTTGGCCTGGTATGCCATCTTTGGTTGTGCTACTCTTTTGTTGTTAAAATAAATGGTTGTGGCTCCATCATTACTTACATTAAGAAGTGGCTACTTTCGAACACCTATGTCCATTTTCAAATCATCCGTATCATGTGACAATCCAGGCAAAAGCCTATGTACAAAAACTTCCGCTGCAGTTATCAAAGCGGCGCTATAGCCGACTCCACAACAATAAATAGACCTCAAAAGGAAGACATTTGTGTCCTTGTTTCGACCTATTTTTGCTTCCAGCGAAATAGAATTCCTTCACTAAGTCTACGACGTGGCCGTCAGTTTTGATGTTGTCGCTAATCTTATTTCTCCTAGTCCTCGTTATTTGCGTCTTTCTTCGATATATCCTCAGTCCATATTGTTTACTGAATGAACTGTTTTTTCTATCCAACAAGTCCTACAATTTTTTTTCCTCTCAGGTTAAAAGTCTCATCAACGAGTCTTATCAGTGATGTTGTTTCACCCGATTCTATTTCCACTACTAAGCCTTTCTTTTAATTCCGTCATTGCGTACATGTGTATAGACTTGACAGTGGGAACGAAAGGCTGCATCCCTATATAACCCTCAGTTTTTAATTCGACGACGTGTAATACGATTTACTCATATCTCTGTTGTAGACCTCTGCGATCTGAAAAGCCCGCGAAGCAATGACGTCACGGCTGTTGGAACATTCGAGAACAGCAACTTTATCGACTTAGATCCATGTACTAGAGCAACGGTGGTCCAGACATTACCGTGTTGATTGGGGTCATTGTTACTAAGGGTATAGTTCAAAACTCCACCACAGAAAACTGAAGGACCATGCAAGACGACTTGTGCGCCTACAACACTCTCCATTGTCTACTGCTTTATACACTGTAGCGCGGGTATGCCTACTCCTCCTATACTAACGTCGCATTTTCTGTGTGAGCCATGCTATTGTTCGAGCGGCAATGACCTTTGACCTGGACGGAGAATGTTGCAATAAAGTTGATGATCGCATGAATGCATTCAGCATTTGGTTCTGAACAATAAATCTTAAATGATCGGACACGTACACCGAGCCGGCCGTTGTAGCCGAGCGGTTCTAGGAGCTTCAGTCCGGAACCGCGCTGCTGCTGCGGTCGCAGGTTCGAATCCTGCCTCGGGCACGAATGTGTGTGATGTCCTTAGGTTAGTTAAGTTTAAGTAATTCTAAGTCTAGTGGACTGATGACCTCAGGAATTAAGTCCCATAGTGCTTAGAGCCTTTTGAACCATCTTGAACTTACATCGAGAACCGGAAGATCAAGTTTACAACAGATGGCATAATTTGATGAAGGACTTAGCGTTTCTTTACGAACTTAATGGCAGATCGCAGTTCTTGGTCCTCCATTCTTACTGTTTCCTCTTGGTTTTCGTGTATGTTGTACATTACTCATCTTCTACTACAACTTAGACCTATTTTCCCAGAATTACGAACATTTTGCAACTTTCACATTGTCGAACTCTTTTCCCGGATCGACAGATCCTGTGGAGGTGTTTTGATTTTACAGAAGTGTT
Source organism: Schistocerca piceifrons (assembly GCF_021461385.2). Lineage (NCBI taxonomy): Eukaryota > Metazoa > Arthropoda > Insecta > Orthoptera > Acrididae > Schistocerca > Schistocerca piceifrons. The sequence goes on along the minus strand of NC_060142.1, from coordinate 444,226,704 downwards.
GCTGCCATATCAAGTTCAAAGTCACAAATGCGCTCTCTGATGCCTTTACAGTTCCTTAAACAAAAATGATCGTCATGTAACCGCGGCTCAGTTTTCTGCTCCGTTCTTCCGTATAATATTCTTGTCAGCGGCGTCGATGCATGAGCTGTTAAGTTGATTGTACGATAGTTCTCGCAGTTTTGTCTGCTTTTATCCCAGCTTAAACTCAGTAGTTGCTGTACTAGTGGTGCAATACGGTATATTCTCAAACGTGCTTCCTAAAACTAGTAAAGTAGGAAACGAAATCAGTAGTAAGATCATCTCACTGTACAGCAGAAAGGCAGTACTGTTACGAACACTTGAGTTGCAGATGGTTTGCTGTAACGACACCTTTGAAAGTTGCAGAAATGATGATACTTGTTTGAATGAAAATAAAAGTAAACCTTCCCTTAACCCCCAATGTGTAGAAGTATGTATTTGTGACCGAAATTCGGTAACAGATATTAATGATACAGTTGGACAATCTTATGGACGCTTTTAAGGCTTGTCGTCTGGTAGAAGTAAGGATTGGCTCCTTTGTCAAGTTGCAGCAGCGCTGTCAGACGGTGTGCAGAACGAGGATTCCTCTGGTGAAAAAAAAACTAGAAAAATGCGTTACACAAAATACAACTAATAAACTGAATGCCAACGCCCGTAGTCATTAGCATGCTTCGGATTAATCGTTACTGCGTCGCAGTTGACTGGACCGCAGTCAGCGTGTTTACCGGGGAAAGCTGAGCAACCTGACGATTCCCGCTAAGCAGGAGAATGTCGGGATGGCGTAATTTGAATCAGAATGAGACGTCTGGAGGAGATGGAGCCGCAGCCATCGACCTTGTGAACACGGGCAGCCGGGCCAGTTTTGTCGCCGCGACTCACTGCACCAGCCCGAAAAACGAATCACTCAATGCGAGAATAGCAGCTGTGAAACAGGCCTTCAGTAAGCGAGAGAACAGACGTTTTCGCCTAGTATATCTAACTAACATGACCGATTATCAACAATATGTGATCTTGGTGTGACGTTTCGACATGTTTCCTATGGGTCATCGTCAGACCTGATGATACCGAAGAGGAATCCTGTCGCAGAGGTGCACCAAGACGCTGCACGCAAGATGAGACCAAATGTATAATCATCGACTGAAGTTTGTGGTCACAAAAAACTGTTTTACTATAGTGCCTAATGAAAAGTGAACAAGTTACCTACTTGTTTAAATGCGAACATTTTAGGTTAGGCTTTAGCGTGACGCTTGCTGGCATTAAATGAAACAAGTTTACTGTTAACAGTCACTGTTTCTTTATCTCCACGATGAGTTTCAAAGGTTTAAACCTCCATCATCTGGTAGATTGACATTTGCTAATATCACATTTGTGTGTGTGTTGTGTTACGATTTATTGGAGGAACTTGTGGCACTGTGTAGTGGAGAAACAAAACACTATTTTAGAACACGGTTTTGGGTTTCTTTTGACAAAAAATTAAACGTCTATCTAACGGTAAACATAAAATATGTAAAATAAAGTACCTCCAGTGATCATATGTTCCTTTCACTGTCGTAACACATCACATGTATACTGTCATATTTTGTAAACAAAATATACGTCCTATCAAGGGAAACGTCTTTTAGAGTGGGTTAAGTATGGACCCATCTCATAAGTAACGCGCGTAAAGTTACTAACGTTCATTTCAGAAAGTGATACACTGCTGTATTTCTTTTTTCGTCTTTCAAGTAATCAAAGATATTCTTATAAGTGCACATCGTTTTGCAGACTGCATCGCAAGCATTCATCTTGCAAGTTGGTTGGTTGATTTGGGGGAGGGGACCAAACAGCGAGGTCCTCAGTCCTATCGGATTAGGGAAGGATGGGAAAGGAAATCAGCCGTGCCATTTCAAAGCAACCATCCCGACATTTACCTGAGGATATTTAGGGCAATCATGGAAAACCTAAATCAGGAAGGCCGGACGCGGGTTTGAACCGTCGTCCTCCCGATTGCGAGTCCAGCGTGTTAACCACTGCGCCTTTCGCTCGGTGACACTGCAAGTATCCTCCGTTAGTTCAAAAAATCAGAGCAATCTGTCTCTTCTTTCTGAGCCTTTCACTGTTGGAGGTTTGCGAGCAATGGAAGTTTTTTTATAGTCATCAATCATTCGACCGATTTGATGTTGCTTCCCATCCCTTCCTATCCTTTCGTTATCTTCTCTTCTATCCGGAAATCGTATATCCATTACTCTGTATAAACTGCTTCGCATGTTCATTTTATTTAATTATTTATCGTATGCCTTTCTGACGCACTGAAAAATACATGGAATTTAGAGCGTAATACATACAACACAAAACCGTATAACCAAACATCTACGGCATTTACGTAATCTATCGACTTTGCCGCCAGCAGGAACTCTTTGGCACCATCGTATGATCTTGTGGCGCAGTCTTCTGTGATGCATCTAATGGTCTGTTGTTCTCCGCAGTCACAAAGCGGGAATGCATGCTTACACAATTTGTGCAAAAAAATGCGCATCTACCACGTAGGGTTATGATTTTGTTTACAACTGACCGTGTTTTGTGCGCCAAATGAAATCCCTGTGGTTTTTTGGGTGATACACAACACCCAGTCCGTTCTCGAGTCCACTCGTTGGTAAGGGTGATCTCCCACAGCGACCCTTCCTGTTTTTGTGGATGGTTTTCTACAACAGAGTCGGTTATGACTGCGTCATCGATAAATATTTATTATCCACTGTCTTATTGTACTCGTTCGTGAAAGCATTTTTGCGTTGTATTTGATGGGGTGTAATGTGGCTTAATACTGGTAGCCATTCCTTAGTTGTTGATTTATAACTTCAGCAATCATTCTTGCAGTGTTCTTTAGCTAGACTTCTATTTTTTGTGCATGTGGGTTGTTTATCCAAACTGGAGTACAACACTCAGCGATTGAGAGGATAAAACCTATAGCAGAGGAAGCTAGGGTTCATACTAACGCTCCTCAGGTTGTGCCCCACAGATTTTGGATAATGTTTTTCCTTGAGAGGTCGCTAAACATTTCGGCTAGCACATCTCACCAATGAAAGTAGAGATGTAGTGGAGTAGTATGCTAATGCCATGTACGATGGAATAGTTGCAGTTAGAATCGTAAAGGCGGATATAACAGTGATAGTATGTCAGTACTAACTTCACATATTTTTTCTTTTCTGTCGGGCTTTTGTGCATGTCTTATAATGAGGTGTAGAGGTGGATGCTGTGCCATCCAGGGCAGGCAAGCGCTAGGGAGTGAGGGACCTCCGAAAAGGTTGTACCATTGAGCAGTTAACACATGGCAGAGAAAGCAGGAGAACGGGATTCGTTGAGCAGGATGAACAGTGGCTTGGCAGGTGCCTCGCATCAGATCGTCACTGCCTAGGACAGGAGAGTATGACACAGTTGCAATCCTACAAAAGGCAACCCTCCACTGTTCTCCCCAGGCCAACCTGAGGACCAAATAACGCACCCTTATGTGGATGAGAAAAACTTGTCAGTGCTGTGAGGGATTTCAGAGAAACGCTATTCGGGGTGTGCAAAAGCGTAGACTCCATCCGCAGCTAACATCTAGAGTATACCAAAAAATATCACCTTCTGTAACTTCATTATATGACTGATGACCCACCAAACCGATACTGAGAGAGCAAAAAGTATTTTTTTGTGTACATGTGGTGTCTGTTCTTTAGAAAATATCTGAAGGAACAGGTACCATCTTGATCCTGCAGCCATTATGAATCAAGACACGAAGGAATTGAAGATATTAAGTGCCAGTGGAAAATGATGACTTCAATGCAGATACACACTAAGCTCGAACTCTTACGGGAATCGGCGAGATGCCACCGGTAATGAGTCTAATGGGCAGAGCACTACACCAGTTGTGTGTGTTTAAGTTGGCATTTTGGATCCAACAGGAGGAGTGATAGGGTAGTCCATATGGCTGCAGTGACTAATCTCCCCCAATGCCATAGTGGTTAGCGGATCTGCCTAGTAAGCAGGAGACCTAGGTTCAAGTGTCAGTACAGCGTAAACTACCAACCTGTTCCAGTGAAATAAATCAGTGTCCACTGGGAACTAATGTCTTCAGTCCCTTTGTGTCTTGAAGTATTTTCTTTCTTTTTGTTTTTCCACGTTGGAGAAATCAGCCCAGCAGGAAAAGCTCCAGTCTGTCACTAGTAGGCGGCTGTGAAGTTAATCTTGAGTTCCACTTTTTGGACAGAAAAATGCGGTAATAAATCGTGCCATTGGCCAATGTTAGCAGCAAATTGGGTGACTGGCTAGGAAATTTTAGGTATATAAAAACTGCAGACGACTGCTGTTTTTAGACTTTGGAAATGGATTTTTGAGTAGAACAGTAAGACAGTCAGGAGAGATTTTGGGATCAGAGGTTGAACCTGGACATATGGAGATGCATGGACTCAGGGAAACGGATGCCCAACCAGCAGAGATGAAGGGCGCCTTCAGTTACACCACTACAGTTTGATGCTGACCATCGAAGCCGTGTGGTAGGAATGGTCAGGTAAAATAACTTGTCAGTTTCGATGGAATTGGTCCCTTGTACACAGATAGGAGCAACAGGAAGCCCAATGAGACCCATTCAGAATACAATGCTCAGGGCCCCTATAACAGATCGCATTTTTAATCAATTATGTTGTGTAACTTTATTAATCAGCACTGATTCCCGATCGGCAATGTGCTGCCAGAATTATACTAGTCAGATTAGCCAAATCACAAACCAGAAAGAGGAGAGATTCGGGTTCGAATTCCGATCTGGCACAAATTTTCAGGTTTTCCCATTAATATAAATCAGTGCCCACTGGCAGTTTATGGCTTTAATTTCTTTGTATCCTGAAGAATAAAATGACAGATTTTTATTGTCTGTCGTAATACGAGATAGCAAGCACAAAAATAATGATATATGCATTCACATAATCCTTCTTTTCAATTTATCTTCCATTATGTATGCTTTTATGTATCATTGTGGAGTCAACAGCCTATGTTGATTTGAATACAGCAATGACAAGCGTTCTCATATTTTTCGAAAGGTATGTTTCTAGATGTGTGCAGTGAATAGAAAAATCTGAAAGGAATATCATCATAATTCGATATAATCGTAGTTACGTAACAAATGTGTGCAGGAAGTCGGGCAATATATTGGAAAGTACAGCTATGGGTGGTTCAGCAGAAAAGATAGAGAGAGAGATATGAGTTAAGCAAGAGGGATAGACAATTAAATGCCTCATTGCAAGGAACCTAGAGAATGTAATAAACAGAGGCACTAAGGCAAACAGAGATTAGATATGTTCATATGAGTGAATGTGCAAATAATTTTGGTGAAATGAGGGTTTACTTTACAAATTCAAGAAATAACGAATTCCTGGATGTAAGGAGGAACGAGAGAATGGAGACTGAATTGAGTGAACCAAGCAAACCAACCGAATAAGCAGAACAGGCTAATAAACTAAACATGACGGAATTTATGGTTTTTATTGCAGGTAAAATGGAAACTGTGAGTAAAGAAACACACAATTGAGAGAGGAGCTAGGGGAACACGACAGGAAGATAGAAAAAGAAACAGCCTAATGTGATAAGAAAAGAGAGGATGAAGTAGCTGAGCAGGAGGGGAAAAGAGAAAAACTGGTGGAAACGAGGGCAAGGGACTGGATGGGGCAATGCAGCTGTCATCACAATTTCTCATAATCAATTAAAAGGTCAACACGATACAGGAAAAGTAGGAGGAACAGGTCTACAACGTGGAAGAGGTGGAAAGATACATAAACATGGCAGAAGACCAAGTAGGCCTAGCCAGAGAATGTAATAGAATGCTATGTTGTAAGGCTCTGATGATTTGTATATAGGAAAGAGAATAACCAGGAAGAAATATGGAATGAGCGTGTGGAATCGGAGGGTGCAGCACAGATACAGTAGTTGACACACAGGAATTGTGGTTACTTTAAGAATTTAAGGAGAAGCAAGAGAGTGATAATAGGAAACAACAGAGACAAGCAGAGCATTTACTGAAGCAGTGTGATCGTCTGTAGGAATGGAAGAGGGGCACAACAGCTAAAAACAGTAGTAGAGAGTGACTTGACAACTGTTTACCACTTCGAAGGATTGCCTAGTACTAAAACATATGCGAGAGAGAAGGGGTAATCATGGAAATACCAATTTTTTCAGAGCCTTGAAGGAAGAGTGGAGTGTACAGAGAGGAGTCATTTAACCAGGCAGAGAAATGTAGGTTCAAAAAGTCTGATTACAAGCGCAATATGCCAGTACGTAAGCACCATGTGTGCAAGGAGAATGCTAATATGCTTCACCCCAGACTGAAATTGAACAGTTCGATAATGTACTGATGCATACTGATGCATAAACTTGATTACATGTGCCGTTACACTTCTTGCGCTTCGTTATTTACTGGACTTGCAACGCTCATGGTCTCTGACATCTCTCTCGTAGTTATGATCTAAATGACTACTACGGAGACATACCATTAACTAACTATTTCTTTAATTTATGATGGCTTACTTTAGGAATCAACGAAAATGGGCACTTGAGGTCTTCAAACACCAAAGCTGGTTTAACTGACTCAGTATTGCCAGAAAATGGGTGAAGTTTTGAGAAATTATTAAAAATGAAGGTTACTCAGTTGTTAAGCTTCAGACAACATTGTTGATGCTACGGAAGTGGATTTGTTTACAAATCTTACAGTTTAGCATGCATGTATGATATTATTCCTACAAAGAAAGAAATGTCTGTTCATTATAACGTAAGTCAGTCAAAATTGTGAAAACTGTGGGAACTGTAGGAAAAGCTATTTCCTTATAACTTAGGTTAGAATTTAAATACAGGATTAATTTTCTGTTTAGGGTTGATGGAAAACTTGTTCGGGCTGAAGAAGCTGACAAGATTCTTCTTCAGATGTGAGATGATGCTGATGTCGATAATGAAAGTATTTATGACCTGAATGATGATGAATACTTGTCCCTAGGTTGTGAAGAGGAGGTAGGCAGCGTTGTAATGGAAGAGGAAGATAATGAAGATGAAGTCACTCACAGTGACGATCATGTAACTGCAAGTAATGAGAACACCATGAAAGATTATTTCATTAGAAAAAAATGGAATGACTTGGTACAAAGAGCTTCTAACTAAATGCTAAACTCCATCTCATAACAGAATTCGTGATAAACCTGGTCCTAAAGTGGAACCCTCTTGTTCGATATAAGAAATCCTAAAGCTCCTAATTATCCCAGAAGTAATGTCCGTCGTGGTAGGAAAACTAACAGAGAGGCTAGGTGAGTGTAAAAAAAGTGGAATGACGATTATCCTAGCAGTACACCTAAGGTATGGTATTAGAGGCGTACATTGGTTTGTTTGTATCATCTGGAGCCTACAGATCAGGGAGGGAGAACTTGAGTGAACAGTGGAACGAAGAACGAGGCAGGTCTATTTCCAGAGGAACAATGCGCCTAAAAAGGTGTCAAGCTATCAAACTTTTCCTCAGTTTTGACAATAAGGAAACAAGGGAAAATCGTAGGATTCATGATAAATTATCTACATTTAGAGATATCTGGGAAATGTTCCTTTCACAGCCTTCTTCCACGTACAGTCCAGGTTCTGACATAACCGTCGATGAACAGTTTGTTGCGTTTAGAGGGAAATGTCCATTTCGAGAATACACGAAAAGCAAGCCTGCAAGTATGTTATAACATTTGGTGGGCTTGTAATTCTAGAAATGCATTTCCACTGAATGGGCAGATTTACTTGGGAAAACAACCCAGCTAACAGAGAGGAGTAAATCAGGGTTCCAGAGTGATAAGAGATTTAACTGCAAAATGGTTCAATAAGGGCCGCAATGTTGTAGCTGCCAATTTTTTCAGTAGCATGTCGTTAGTGAGACAATTGCTGGCGATGATAACCACCTATGTCAGAACTCTGAGGAAAAATAATATTGAAATTCCTAAGGAGATGCAGCCAGATCGCTCGAGAGAAGTAAATTCCTCTGCATTTGGAGTCTCTAATTCCATGTCACTAGTATCATATGTTCAAGTCATCAGCAGTTATACTTTTCTTCTCTTTCCACTCATCACGAACTGTAGTTGGTCACGAAAAGAAGCCAGAAGTAATAGAGCATTACAACAAACGTAAGGGGGATGTTGATACAATGGATCGACTTATGGGAACCTATAGCGTGAAACGCAACACCAAGCGCTGGCCTCTTGTATCTTTCTATAATATGACCGACATTGCTGGAATCTCTGCAACGATTATATGGTTGCATCATCAACCACAAAATCTGACTTCAAATCAGAAGAGGCGGCAGTTCCCGCTGCAGTTAGGATCACAGCTTGTGCACCCTCACATCAACAGAAGACTACTTGATAGGAAGTGCCTTCATAAGGGAGGAAAAAGTAGTCTTCTTGCTTTTGGATATGACTATGGGCCTATAGGACGCAGTACACCTGTGAATCACCAACCAAGAAACAAACGGCAAAGGTGTTCTTTGTGTCCAAGAAACCCAGACCAAAAAAAGAAAAAATTGTCAGTAATGTAAAAAATTTGTATGCAGTTATCATTCCATCCAGATTTTGATATGCTTAGAATGTGATAAAAATGAGTAAGTATGTCGCTGTAGCATGTTCATTTCTGTCACAGTAAAATTAGAACAGGTATTTCATCGTACTGAAGTTTTCGTTTTCTTTCCATTTTTGTTACGATCTCTATAGATACAGCAAAAACTGATAAACAAGAAAATATATCAGTTGCCTTCAGAAAGATAAAATAAAACGGCATGTCCTGATAATGTTTAATATGTAAGAATGTAAATCGTAAAAAATAAAAGATGTTGTTGTAACAAAAACAATGTAAAACAAAATGTGCGCGATTATACAGGGTGTTACAAAAAGGTACGGCCAAACTTTCAGGAAACTTTCCTTACACACAAATAAAGAAAAGATGTTATGTGGACATGTGTCCGGAAACGCTTAATTTCCATGTTAGAGCTCATTTTAGTTTCGTCAGTATGTACTGTACTTCCTCGATTTTCACAATCAACATGTGTGGGATGACGAGAATCCGCACGCAATTGTGCAATCACGTCATCAACACAGGTTTTCTGTCAACGTTTGGGCAGGCATTGTTGGTGATGTCTTGATTGGGCCCCATGTTCTTCCACTTACGCTCAATGGAGCACATTATCATGATTTCATACGGAATACTCTACCTGTGCTACTAGAACATGTGCCTTTACAAGTACTACACAACTTGTGGTTCATGCACGGTGGAGCTCCTGCAAATTTCAGTCGAAGTGTTCGTACGCTTCTCAACAACAGATTCGGTGACCGATGGATTGGTAGAGGCGGATCAATTCCATGGCCTCCACGCTCTCCTGACCTCAACCCTCTTGACTTTCATTTATGGGGGCATTTGAAATCTCTTGTCTACGCAACCCCGGTACCAAATGTAGAGACTCTTCGTGCTCTTATTGTGGACGGCTGTGATACAATACGCCATTCTCCAGGGCTGCATCAGCGCATCAGGGATTCCATGCGACGGAGGACGGATGCATGTATCCTCGCTAACGGAGGACATTTTGAACATTTCCTGTAACAAACTGTTTGAAGTCACGCTGGTACGTTCTGTTGCTGTGTGTTTCCATTCTATGATTACTGTGATTTGAAGAGAAGTAATAAAATGAGCTCTAACATGGAAAGTAAGCGTCTCCGGACACATGTCCACATAACATATTTTCTTTCTTTGTGTGTGAGGAATGTTTCCTGAAAGTTTGGCCGTACCTTTTTGTAACACCCTGTATAATGATGTAGTTTCTGCCATAAAATATAGAAAACAAATTTTCATTTGATGTCTATGACCCACGAATAATAAAAACAGTGTAGAATATAACAATTTGATGTTACAACAAGGAAATAATGTCAAAACCCAACAATAAATAAAGTGCTCCAGTCAAATGAACTGGGGTCTTGAAAGATCCAAGTGCCAAGTCATGTAACTTTTCCAGCGTGCTCAGCAGAGGGTTAAGGCAGCGTTTTTGGCGAACTACAGGTCCAAACACAAACAAGAATGAGTTGAAAATAAAATTATTATGGTACATGACTTCAAAAGACTAGAACTAATGAGCCCAGTGAAATGTTTCAAAGATTTGCTGAAAACGAATTAGTTCTTGGTTGTACTGAACACCACAGAAGAGATTGTTAGATTTTGCTTTCAAACACTACCTTCGCTGCACCAACTTATTCTGACTGGATACTGCAGTAATAAAATAGTTCAACGATATTCTGCAGGAGTTTAAACTTGTACACTGTGGAGATCATAAATCGAACTAGCCAGCAGCACAGGGACACAAATGGTCTGCAGATAATGACCCATGAAAGGAGGAAAAAGACTGGACACATTCCAGTGTTGTTGGACATGTCAGAACCGAGGAGGATGGAGCAATTTGAATGGACAATGAATACAATGGTTCCAGTAATAACAGGAATATTGATTACAGACAGAAAAGGAATGTCCATGGACAGCTATGACAAGCAGCCAGTGCCTGAGACCATCACTATTTTTGCTGAAGTTGAAGATATATTGTAAAGTTTATTTTCCTTTCCTTTAAGATGAGAGTGTGCTTAGCAGACTGCTGGTCCAAGTTTTATTTTTTCTTTGATCTCTTATTTAGTTTTGTAGGATGATGTTTGTAAGTCTGGAATGCCTCTGCAACATCAAGTAAACTGCCTTTAGCAACAGTCCCAGTATTATATATATATATATATATATATATATATATATATATATATATATATATATATATATAATGGCAATTACATACAACTCCAAAAATGCAGTTACAATATAACGCAATGTGTACGTAATTTACAGATTTACAGACGTATTATTTCTATAATTTAACACATCTCCTGTAGTATCCAAGAAGACAGAGGGGTTTCCAGGGTACGAATTTTAAGGATATTCTTCCACAATGTTTCTCACAGTCTGTATTGGGAAACCACAAGTGCACTTTTCAATGGTAATCTTTCCCCATCTGTAAAGTAGGTAGCTGCATTTGCCATGGTTGGTCCAGATCCTGTTATGTGTAGTCCATGTCCTTCAGGTCAGATCATGTTTTATTGTTGATATGGAGGAAACTCTGTAGCTATGGTGGGGTGTTATTACACCACTCCTGCCTCCAAGCTTTGTGAAGACTGAAAGTTATGATCTACCACATTACTAGCTGCTCTGAATGGGGGATGTCTGAAGTGGTGTCTGTTGATTTGGACAACAGTCATGAAGTGTCAACTGTTGGTTGTTGTAGATTTTCTTATATTCTCTAAGAAGATTATTCTTTCTTCTGGGGTTAGGTGATGGAACATGACTCAGAGCAGGTAGCGAGAATAAGGGAGCGGAGTTGATTGTACCACCAATAATAAGAATTGTTTTATTTGTGTATCTACTAGCTACAGGTCGCTGCTGTTTATCCAGACAGAGCTGTAATACTCTACCAGTGAGTAGACAAGGTCGAGAGCAGATGATTGTCAAGTCAAAGCTACTACTATGTTCTACCATATAACTTATGTAGAATGTTATTTCTTGACCTTAGTTTAGCTGCAGTGTTTGTTATATGTGGTTTAAATGGCAGAGGTCGGTCAAGTATAACTCCAAGGTGCCGTGGATGTTTGTTATAGAACAGGCGGTTGCCTTCAAAAAAAATGTCCAGTTTGAAAGATGGCTAGTCTTTTGGTCTCGCCTCTCTTTCACCTAAATGATCACCGTTATTGACCGTATGCAGATTTGGGCACTCGTGACATATTAAGAAGACGAAGAGAACAGTTCAAAGAACGATATGGAAGATTGACAGTGATTAGGCATGATGTTGATTATAACGTAATTTTGCATGGAATATTTTGAAGGGAAGGAATTATGGTCATGTTGGAAGCATATCTTACTCATTGACAGCGGAGGCTGTTGTCGGACGTGGTGGCAGCAGCCGGTATAGTTAACAGAATAGTTACTTTATTGCTGGCAGTTTAGGGAATGCGAAATACTGATCTTAGGCATACTAGGGCGACAGATGAGGAGACGTCGTCACTGCTTCTCCTGCAGATGAGGCAGACTGTGGCAGATGAGCCTTAGCGGCAGAGTGTTTGTTTGTGTCCCATAAGGATGCATGTTTAACGGGACATGAGGCTTTCAGTGCAGACACCAGGGCCTGAGATTTATGGTCCCTTTGCTGGATGGCGTCGAAATGGAGTAACTGAGCCCTGCAGGGGAGAGTTTGTGCCTCAGATTTCATACGTAGCCCCTACAATGTATTATCCACGGGCCTTCTCAGAACCCTGTACTGACCTGTAAAAGAAAACATTTCACTTCTGTTGCCATAACAGATTGCTGCAGAGTGATGCCAACCGCACAGGAGTCCCAAGAGCTGCTGCATTTCTTGAGAGACATATTGGCTGCCTCAGCAGTGTTCCTGTGCAAAAGGTGAATCTATGTATTGACTGTTGGGCTGACTGTGACATCGGTTTGTGTACCGGTGTCCCTCTGTTTGATACCACGATACAGAGAGGATCGGTGGGAAATGATATATCCATCTGTTGGAGCAATGCTGTAATGAGTATTAGAAAATATACTATTGGCAGAAAAACACCACCTTCGCCCTACCACTGGTCGATTGTACTTTTTTGAAGGAGCTCCACATGGAGCATGTGGTTTTGGAAGTACTAAGGAGGAAGTGGGAATACGGGTCAGTTGTAATCAGATTCCCAGAGGGAAACTCGTAATCAGATGGAGGTGTAATTGTTGTGTGGTAGCCGCAAGGCTCACCATGCGTTTGGCGTAAGGTGTGAGGCAACTCTGGTCAATTTTTGGTTTGCGGCCATGAGACGAATCTGAGCGAATTTTTCGACCGAGAGTCTTGGCACAGCAATTTTGTGTCTGGTTTGGAGATGCAGTTATGTTTCCTCTATCGAGCAGTGTAGGCTATGGTATTTCGCCAGTTTTTCAATAGTAACAATAACAACAATAAAAATAATAGTAACGGGCCAATTTGTGGATAATATGTATCTCGTCTACACGAAGCTGTTACAATATTCCATTAGAACACTTTTTTTTTAACATTGAAATCAACTAAATCGTCGGCCTTGTCATTCCAAAGTTAATTGTTCATGTGTCGAAAGATGTAATTTTCGCTGTACTGATACTGCCGGAGGGGACAACCGAAATACGTGGTTAAAATTAAATAGCTTAAAGAAATTAGACAGATACCGAGCAATAGTATTAGCTGTTAATCTAAGACATGTAGATAAAACATATGCTGCCAGAGTTGTGCACAGAGTTATTCTCTATCAGCAAACTTCTCGTGCATCAGTATGTGATCAATGTGTCTTCTTAGTCCATAGAGAATGAGGGAAGGGAATAACGATTATGTGCAAAGACGCCAACATATTTACACCGGCATGTAGCGACCTGTAGGCTGATATTCACGTGGGCGCCATGGCCCTCACCGAATGGTTGCTTTCGTACCATTGTCTTCTCTGCCAGCACCCAGAAAGACCATACTTTGTCAAGGACGATTACACATACTTTGTTTGTTTAAAGAAAATTTATTTTTTGCCTCTGTCGGCTTAAGTTCATTTGGTCATGTCAACAGTGGTAATACCGGCAGCGGCAAAATAGGTTGACGGCACTACAAATGTTGCGTTCGACCGGCTTTTGTCTGGCGAGTTCCTTGTAATCTAGATGTGTATTTGTGGCAGCGTAGTACTGGTTAGACAAATGATATTTACGCACGTCTTGTAAATCGGTAAACCTCAGAAATAGTACTAAAACCCCACAAATTTAATTTATATTTACAAGGATTTTGCCGTAACGCCAGTACTTTTACCAATAAAAGAACGAGCTCGTTTCAACGCATACACCAAGACGTTACACACATCAGTAATGTAGGGATAGTGTAGCAAGATTTTATTTTGTTTATCGCATTTTAGTGTTTGTTTATCTTTAATGTTTCTGCGACAGCGTATCTGTCATTATATAACGCATTGTGGAAGTTTGTTTATACTACGAGGGTTGACTGGAAAGTAATGCCTTCACCTTCGTAACTCTTCAACAGTTGGCAGCATTGGTAGCGGCGGGTACTGGCTTGTTCGGTAGCCTCTGCTCTGCGGGAAGCCTTAGCATTGAACGGTTGTGTTGTTACGGTGTAAAGTAAGGAACCCTGCGCAGACGGTCCGTCAGTGCGATTTAAGCAACGCGCAGTCATTGAATTCTTGACAGCAGAGAGTGTCACCACAAGGGAGATTCATCAGAGAATGAAAGCAGTTTATGGTGAGTACTGGGCGTCGTTGGGCGAGTAAGTTTAAAGATGTGGGGACGGGAATATCTGATCTGCGTGACAAACAAAGAGTTGGACACCCTATGACAGCAACCACCGAGTTTCACAAGCAAAATGTTGGCTGATTGATTCAGGACGATTGTCGTATCACTCAATGAGAAACTGCAAGCGCAATCGGCATTTCACGAGAACGTGTGGGTCACATTATTGCTTTGCTTGACTATCGGAAGATCTATGCACAATGGGTACCCCAGATGCTGACTCCTGAAATGAAAGCGCACAGACTTGAAATATACCAGGAACTCCTCTCACGTTATGAGAATGAAGGTGACACCTTTCTCCCTTCAATTGTGACAGGAGACAAAACGTGGGTACACCATTACGACACAGAGACGAAACGTCGGTGTATGGAATATCGACACATACTCGTCCCAGAAAAAGATATTCAAGCCACATCCCTCATCTGGAAAAATCATGACTACAGTGTTCTGGGACGCAGATGGTGTTATCCATGTTGATTTCCTTGATCGAGGAACAACAAGAAATTCAGAGCGTTACATCACAGCACTGCGAACTCTGAAACGCCAGCTAACAAGGGCCCGAAAGGAAAAGGGAAATGTTTGCCTGCAGCATGACAGTGTCAAACCACACACTTCACGTGCCACCACAGCAGAACTTCAGAGTCTGAATCTCACCATCGTACGGCATCCTCAATACAGTCCAGATTTAGCACCGTCTGACCTCCATCTGTTCCCAGTAGTGAAAGACTACCTGCGGGGATATCATTGTGCTTCTGATGAAGACGTTGAAAGAACTGTGAGACTGTAATTGCGGAAACAGTGTCGACTTCTTCCGCGACGGCTTCAGAAAACTTGTTCATCGTTGGCAGAAATGTATCCAATTGGCTGATGATCATGTGGAAAAGTGAATATTGGTAATTAAAGATCACATTCTAAGGGTTATTTCTGCCTTTGATTTGTTAAAATATTCCCATCCAAACCCAATTAAAGAAGGTGGAGACATTACTTTTCATTCAACCCTCATACAATTTCTTTATAAATCACTCTATGGTATTTGTTTGGCATTTAAAGTCTCTGGAATAGCATATTTGTTGTTACATAATACATTGCAGTAATTTTCAAAAAGAAGGTATATATTCTTGTACATTTACATATAGATTGTGGAAAATATGGAATAATACGTGCAAAAATTTTAAACTGTGTAGAATATGGAAAAATGTTCGCAATAATATTAAAATACGTGCACACTGGTCTTCTCCATAGACACTGAATTATTAAACTGACATTGTTGTATTACATTTATATTTTTATTATTAAAAAATACCAACAAACTAATCCAAAACAAACCTGATGATCATCTCCCTATGCGCACAAAACTCGAATGAAACATGCGGCAAAGTACTTTAGCAATGAAATACGTGGGGGGGGGGGGGGGGGTAGGGGAGATTTAATGTTATTAGTCTAGGGGATAAGGGAGTGAGGGGAGATTGCGTGAAGAGGATCTGAAGTCTGATGCTCACTGTCAAGTCCATCTGTAACCCACAGTGCCTCATGTGCGAGGGCAGGCCTGGGGTGGGATGAAGGATGGTGGGGGTTTACTTCATCCTAATTGCCTCAGCTAAGTTATGTTATCACTGATCTTGAAACTGTGTCCGTGCTCGCCCTGCATAAGTACATTTTTTTTTTGTATTTGTGCGACATACAAAGCTGAGGAGAAGTGGTGCAAGGATGATTCCCATGGTAGGGTGATTTTTAATGTTCTTGGGAAGCTACTGTCGCATCCCGTGACTTCGTGGAAAAGTCGATCGTTTGGCATACTCGTTTTCCCCCTCTATTATAACTCCCAGGACCAAGTTAACTAATACAGCATGCTGTACCAGATGATCAACAAGCTGTTCCTTCCTCTGGTGAACGTGTTTCATAGTTTCTTTCCTGACCAATACTTTTCCTATTTTATTTTTTCACATGTTTTTAACTGCAAACACGATACTACATTGCCTCAAAGTGTCATAAATTGTGTTTTATAGGCTCCATTTATGCATGACAGATGTGTTTGTCATTTATGACCCATACTGCCTTATAATCTGAAAACTGAGAGCTTGTGTGATTGAAGACATAATTTGTGACGACGGCTTCTCTGTAGCCGTGCATAACAAAGAACTGCATTTAGGCCCTACGTCGGTTTACCTGAGTTACTGAGAAATTTTAAGGAAGTTTACTGCAAGCGCTACTTACGCATTTATCGTGACTTCTAGACAGACAGTAATACAAATGAATAGAACGCGTTTTCACATGAAACAATTCTTAGGGATTCACACTTGGAGGTATGGCTTACATGATTAAATTTGTGAACAAAGGTGCAAGATAGTAAATTCGTGAAAACCAAACTACGATAAAATAGATATAATGTATAAATAAGAAAGGAACTCAAAGTTAACCACGTGAAGTTATTCGTAAATAAACGTAGAATCAGATTAGGACATTGAACATCGCCTCCGAATATGATGGCACGAATTTCCTTTAAAATAAATTTACAAACTTCTGAAAGATGACTTTACGACTGAGAAAATCTGGGTTTAAATCACTTGAATATAGGGATGGTTAACTGGGAAATGATTACCGATCACCAAGTGATGTACTGAGTTCAAAAGCGGTTACAAAAGAGCAATATTTTCCAATTCAAAATGCAATGCGAACAGGACACCATTCTACATAGTCACCACACACTCTTGATTTCCAGTCACGGGAATTCAGCTGAATGTTTATAGGTTGCTGTAGTCTCTCCATAGAACCGAAATGCGCCCATATCACATGTAAGGTATCTAAATCACTTCTGCTCAATGTGCTGCCCGAGAAGAGAATATTTTGTTCTTAAACTAGATGGGACTCCAACTGAACATTAACCGAGAACAATGCGACAAGCCGGCTGTCTCTCCATTACCTGGCACTGTTGTGTAGACTTTCTCGAGTCCTTACTGCCTTCAACTTTACGCATCCGTGTTGATCACGCTTTGTCTTAACGTCATCTACCAATCCTCCACAATTAAATTTTGACTTCGTATTTTTTCCGTAGTTCCGATAACTACAATATATCATTTTTTAAAAAATAAATCCTCTTCCAGATCAACTAAACTGTCTTCAGAGCCTAGCATTCCATCAATCTCTAAATAGAAATTAGTAGAAGCAGCTCGTTTTCCAAGTTCCATGTTTCCTCCTATTCAGCCATGTTTCCCGTGGCTAGGTGCGTATGTGCAGAAGTAGCTGGACGAGGTCCACGAATTTAAAGCCCTTGTCTGAGTTCCTTCAGTGCAGTTGTATCGGACTTCGCTTTGGCGACGTCTGTTCTTGCTGAAATGGTTACTTGCCTTACAGTTTCCTGCCCTGACGCGTATCAGCTTCTTCTTGTGGCGTAATTAACCTTGGCCTCTTTTCAGTCCAGTTTCAGTTAAGCTGTTAATAGAAATTAAGCACAAGTAGGGAGATTACGAAGCTACGCAGATACGAGTTGAGACACATCCTCAAATAAATAGGTGTATTAATCGAAATCCTGAAAGACAGATTCAACATGCCCACTCAGTCAATCTGTCCAACATTTTCATTTTATTAGATCAGCAGTCCCTGCTCGGTAAACAGGAGAAAACCGCACAATAATTATTGTAATACGCGAGAAACTGAAAGTGGGTGAGGGAGAGATTCTGGCAAGCGTTGCCACTGCAGCAGCAGAACGTTTAGCGTTACCTGGGTGGCAAGATGAGTGACTCCGAGGTTCGGTTGCAGTTGTGCTCTCTACGTAATATCACAACACTTACAAATCAAGTTCGTTAGCTCGAAAGAAACCGTCAGCCCCTCTTACACTTCTCAAATGTCAGCATTTGCGAATATTGCTACAACATTGCGCCTAAACTGTTCACGTGTCCTGAAGGTTCAATGTACCTCCTGTAAACTATCGTAGAAATCCTTGTCGAATTCTTCACGTCAGTCGAAAAAGCGACATGCACTGCCCGCCCATGGTGCTGCTTAAGACTTTGGCTCCCAAACAGAAAAGTAGACAGATCAAAGTGGCACTATTTTTTATGGTCAGTCTGTATCTTTAGTAGCCATTCAGGGAGAACCACTCTTGGAAAGCATTCAAGTTCTTGCAATGACTTCATTTAATGGAAATCTCTATCTCGACTGCAATCAGCACCTTTTTAATGCAACTAGGAACTGATTTTTTTTAAATAAGTGAGAAATACTCCTACGCCTATATGTCATCACTGCATATCACACCTCTGCCATCACTGAATCATACAAAAATTTGATTTGCACATTCATTAATTACCAGAGCTTCTGAATTTCCTCAAGTGGTTCAATTCTTTATTCTAAGTACAGAAGAAGTTTTATAGACATCCTTTGAGGATGTGGCATCACACTTTGTTCCCAGCCCAGGCTAGAATTCCAGTGACCAGGTAATTCACACACAGAAATAGGACCTCCGACAACCCTGTCCAAGGTACGTTAGTCTGTCAATACCCGAAGAATCTGGCAGTGATAAACCCACTCGTAACTATGCTCATAGCAGTCTTAGCCCAGACATGAGTCGTTCTGATCTCAGGCCTTAGTTTTTTGATAGACATCATCTTTCCGCCAGTGACTGTTATAAGTTTTTATTACACTGTTGCGGTTTTGGCCTTAGGCAATTATCAAGTGCTGATATTATGGTTTTAAGCCATGTGAACGTAATGTAAGCTGACGTTGACATGGCTTAAAGCCATAATATCAGCACTTGATAATGCCCTAAGGCCAAAATTGCAATAGTGTAATAAAAACTTATAACAGTCACTGGGGAAAAGATGATGTCCTTCAAAAAAAATTTTATGACTGTGAATCCCAGCTACAACAGGTTTATTCAGGCCTTAGTGTCGGCAACACCACTTTGGATATAGATAAAGTATCAACCGAGCGCCAGGTTCACCAGTCAGTTATGTCATTTAAGGTATCAGTCATTGTCATACATGACCAACGAAGTGTAAAACTAATTTTTTGAAAGATATAACCGCCATTTTACTTTACAACAGGTTTCATCCCACATTTTATATTTCGGCCTTTGGCCTAAGGCCGAAATATAAAATATGGGATAAAACCTGTTCTACAGTCAAATGGCAGTTATATCTTTCAAAGAGTTTTTTATGACTGTGGCTCCACACCAAAGTAAAATCATTAAAAGATAATAGTTTACAAATATTACAGTGGTAAGGAAGAAGTTGAGACGCATGTGTCTGGTTACATTTGCGTCAGAGGTCGGTGTTCTCTAGTTACTCAAGAAAAGCTTACAAAAGTGACTCAAACAAACCGCGCACTAACCTAACACCAGTCAGGACTTTTAGTATGTTGTTCATGGCTCTCCCTCCTAACATTTTATAAAAATTTCCGACTACACGAATTATTTCCCATATTAGAAGTCGTTTGGGTCCTCACTTACTGGCTATTGCACACCGGGTTATTCGGCTATTTCGTTAACATTATTAATTTAAAATTTCACGTGAAGGTACTGAAAGAAAAAACGACTTAAAACGTCATGCATAAACTAAGTAAGTTTTCAATTCGATCTCAGCTTAATCCCTATGAGCACGGTAGTCTCTTTGTAAGTGGTGAGGCAAACAAAACAATGTAACTGTTAATTTTATGCTGTTAAAATTCAAAAATTGTGAGGTAACATATACACAAACTTCAAATTTACAACTTTTTAGTATACGGCTAAGCCGGTGGCGTAATAATAGCTCTGGCAGCGATGACTAAAAAGGTCTGATATGAGAAATATGCCATATAGCCCCAAATTTTGGTACACTGGTAGGAAGGAGTGCCATGAATAAGATATTAAAAATCCTGAAAGGTAGCGGGTAGTGAGTGAGTGTATAGGGGGGGGGGGGCTGCATTTTAAGGCCAATTTTTTACAATTTCATTGAAAAGCCGTGGTCTCTAGCGGAAACGTATCCCAGTACAAAATTAAACTACAATAAACACGCACATTTATTTTTTCTCCACTCTTTGTAGTTTGCTCGCAGATAGTCAATGAATATTAAAAACTCGCGCACCCAGTATATGCCGTAGCTTAGGCGGTTTTTGTAGGCCAATTAAAGGTAGTTTCTGAAATCAGTGGACCACAGATGACCCATGTCGAACTGTTCGTCCCGATTTACTCTACACCGCCACTTTTGTACGTTGTAAATACTTATCGTTTGCGTCCTGTATATGGTGGAGAGCGTAGGAGATTGCTATCTGTCGAACGGATTGCCCTATCCACAGTTGTTCCCCAAACAACGATCCATAAGACCGGTACCATATGGGTACTAACAAGGGGAGGCCACGATGTTCGGATCACGGATTTACCTCAGACTTCCTTCGCTTTTAATAATCCCACAGGACAGATTAATATGCAAGTAATAAGGCGTAATACTTAACCGATTACGAGAGAAATCTCAAGGGAAGTTTTACGCGTTTGTGATGTACGGATCTGTTGCAACCCTGAACACGACATGGCATCAGTCACGTGGTTAGCGTTCAAACTCCCTAGTCGGTGATCATTGGAAACAGTCGTCCTGGCCTCTTCAACAGTAGTCGTCTTATTTCATACATATTACATTCGAAAGGCAATACGAAGAAAAGAGACGCGTATTTCCATGAACTTTTATTGAATTCCAGTGTTATTTGGTTCTTTGTATGATATTTGTTGCAATAACAAAAATTAGTTCATAGCACAATAACACTGGATATTCAATAAAATTTCATGCAAATGCACGGGTCTTTTCATCATACACTGAAGCTCCAAAGAAACTGGTATAGGCATGCGTATTTTCAAATGCAAAGATACGTAAACAGGCAGAATACGGCGCCGAGGTCGGCAACGCCTGTGTAAGACGAAAAGTGTCTGGTAAAGTTGTTAGAGCGGTTACTGCTGCTATGATGGCAGGTTGTCAAGATTTAAATGAGTTGGAATGTGGTGTTATAGTTGGTGCACGAGCAATGGGACACAGCTTCTCCGACGTAGCGATGAAGTAGGGATTTTGCCATACGACCATTTCACGAGTGTACCGTGAATGTCAGGAAACCATCAAATCTCTGTCATCCCTGCGGCCGGAGAAAGATCCTGCAAGAACGGGACGAACGACGACTGAACAGAATCGTTCAATGGGACCGAAGTGCAACCCTTCGCAAATTGCTGCAGATTTCAATGCTGGGCCATCCACAAGTGTCAGTGTGCAAACTATTCAACAAAACATCATGGATACGGGCTTTTCGGAGTTGAAATCCCACTCATGTACACTTGATGACTGAACGAGACAAAGCTTTTCGCCTCGCTTGGGCCCGTCAACACCGCCATTGGACTGTTGATGACTGGAAACATGTTGTCTGGTCGGACGCGTCTCGTTTCAAATTTTATTGAGTCGATTGATGTGTGTGGGAATGAATCCATGGATCCTGCATGTCAGCAGGGGACTGTTCAAGCTGGTGGAGGCTCTGTAATGGTGTGGGGCATATGGTGTTGGAGTGATATGGGACTCCTGATACGTCTAGATACGACTCTGACACGTGAAACGTACGTAAGCATCCTGTCTGATCACCTGCATGCATTCAAGTCAGTTGCGCATTCCGACGGACTTGGACAATTCCAGCAGGACAATGCGACAGTCTACAGGTCCTGAATTTCTACAGAATGGCTCCAGGAACACTCTTCTGAGTTTAAATACTTCCGCTAGCCACCAGACTCCCCAGACATGAATATTATTGAGCATATCTGTGATGCCTTGCAACGTGCTATTTTGATGAGATCTGCAACCTCTCGTAGTCTTACAGATATATGGACAGTCCTTCATGATTTATGGTGTCAGTTCTCTCCAGCACTACTTCAGACATTAGTCAGCACCACTTCAGACATTATTCGAGTCCATGCCACGTCGTGTTGGGGCACTTTTGCGTGGTCTCGTGGGTCCCACACGATATTAGTGTTTTTGGCTCTTCATTGTATTAGCTTTCGAATGTAATATGTACGAAATAATATGAATAGTTTTGAAATATGTGTAGACTACCAAAAATTATTAGCTGCACTCGATCCAGCGGTCTACTGACTACGGGGCTCGTACGCTAACCATATGACCGCAGGCAAATCATACTCATGGCTATAACGCACCTGTAGATCACTGACGCTAAAAACTTGGCTTGCGCTTTTCTCGAAATCGGTTAAGTAGTACGCCTTACTACTAGCACATTATGTTGTCCTAGTGGGGCATTAAAAGTGTAAAAAGGTCGAAATAAATCCGTGATGCGAACGTCATGGTGTGCCCTTGTAAGGGCAGCAGGACGTGAACGCGTTGGGCGTTGTGATCTATCTCTGCGGTACCGCTTCATCCGCGCTGCGCGACGTGTGAAGTACCGCAGTTCAGTTGACACGTGACAGCTTCGTCACCCAGAATGGGCACTTTGGCGCGTCATATGCAATAACGCAATGTCACAGTGACCGAAAAACGCGAGGAAGGGTGGGGGGCTCCGCTGTCAATGCAGACGCGTCGGAGGCGCCCCTGCGAGGACGCCTCAGGGCTTGGAGATTAAAGTCCGTGAAAGCCGAGTCCTTATTTCAGATAATGGAAGCTCTTTACGAGCGCGCAACAATAGTGGGGGGCGCGGTCCGCGGGTGCATCATTAGGACAGCGCGATCCGTTCCGCAGATAATTGCGAGTCTGCTCTGGCTGTGGCTGGCCGCGGTCGTGTCCAGCCGCGCGGGTCGCGCGCTGCAGAAGATAATTGTGAGGGTAAACAGTTGGCGGCAGTAAACGCGCGCCACCGGCGTTGCCCCGCTTTACGGCCGTGCTGGACCATCAGGGGGCCGTCAGCCCTCTCACTGTAGGCTTCCCGGAGAAGCAATACGCGTCTTTGCGTGTGCGCGCGTTTACTGGATCCAGTCAAAAACATTTACGCCTAACTACGTCTGCGGCAGTAAATAACGAAAAAATCACGAAACAGCAGCCACTTGGAGAAACATGCAATAATTAAAACGAAGCTGCCATTACTATTACAACGGCACCACCACGGCTGTCCCGTGCTCAAGAGCAGTTGGAATCTACGAACGAGAAATGGCGCCCACCGGTTGGAAGAAACGCATCCAAAGTACCTTGGGATCACCTTTGATAGGACACTTTCTTTTAAGGAGCACTTGACAAGAACATCCACTAAGCTCAAAAGCATAAACAGCATCAACCATACTCGTTGGGGATCGTGAGCAGACGCTCTTCGGGTATCAGCCCTCGGATTGGTACACTAACAGCAGAGTACTGTGCGCCTGTCTAGATTTATAACCCATTTAATTCTTGATAATCTGCCATTGTAGCAGCAGTAAGCGATGTAACAACTGCACGAGCTTGGGCTGCACCCCTATCATTATGCTTTCACGCAACACCTGCATCCTGCAGATCGCCATCAGAGGATGCAATTCTGTGAATGTTTCCAAGAGCAACACAGGAAGCCAACGATGGCTTTATGAACGCTATATATATATATATATATATATATATATATATATATATATATTTAAGCGAAATTCGTGCACTCGCTCATCGGGCTTCACAGCGAGAGTCCTCACATGCCAGCGATAAAAAAAATGTCTCTCACAAAATTCCGTCCGGCGGGTACATCCGGCAGAAAAATGACGTTAATGAGCGGCAATCTGGCAACACTGTAACCACATGAATTGCAACTACCTCTGCCAGCACACGTTAGTTGTGCCACACAGCTGATGCTTGGATAGAGTTTTGGGTTATCATGCAGGAACCGAGCGAGGTGGCGCAGTGGTTAGACACTGGACTCGCATTCGGGAGGACGACGGTTCAATCCCGCGTCCGGCCATCCTGATTTAGGTTTTCCGTGATTTCCCTAAATCACTCCAGACAAATGCCGGGATGGTTCCTCTGAAAGGGCACGGCCGACTTCCCTCCCCATCCTTCCCTAATCCGATGAGACCGATGACCACGCTGTCTGGTCTCCTTCCCCAAACCAACCAACCAACCTTATCATGCAGAAGGTCGATGGTTCGATTGTGGGTTGAGACACATTTGGTGAATGTAGTGCAGATGGTATGGTATCTGGTATCTTACTCGTGAACAGCGATTGCAGCGGGTCTTCTAGAATACATTTTCACTTACATGCTACAATCGTAGAAATGGAAGGTTGGTCAGCTTTGTAAGAAGCCCTTCCCACATCGTGGGCATGAATTTATTTGCATCACTTCATCTACTAGATGCAAAACCTGTTTTCCTCGTACCCTCCTCCAGTGGTCCCATAGATTAGTAACAACTATTATTCGTGCGTCGTTCATGTCCATTAGATTTCGTTAGGGCCTTACTTTACCAGTAGGACTAGCAACCTGCTTTGCAAATAATGTCCAGACTTGGTTACTATTTGTATGTGTTATCATCGTGGTTCCACTGATTTATGCCTTTCAACATTAAGTCTGGTAACCGCATGCTGTTTAATATGTATCTCAATGCATTATTACTATTATTATTCCATCGCTGGGATTGTAGAGCCGGCTGGAGTGGCCGAGCGGTTTTGGCGCTACAGTCTGGAGCTGCGCGACCGCTACGGTCGCAGGTTCGAATCCTACCTAGGGCATGGATATGTGTGATGTCCTTAGGTTAGTTAGGTGTAAGTACTTCTAAATTCTAGGGGACTGCTGACCTCAGAAGTAAAGTCCCATAGTGCTCAGAGCCATTTGAACCTTTTTTTTTGGGGGGGGGGGAGGCGATTGTAGAAACGTCACGTCTATTACCGTTAGGGAAACAGTGTAATTTGAAAACGAACATTTCACAATTAGCGGTGTCGGGCTGAATCATGCAGAACAATATCTGTCGGAGGGGTAATGTGCGTTACCTGGAACAGCGCGCAGGACTGACGGCGTGTTTGTACTGTATGCACTGTCCACCAGACAGGAATTAGTTGCAAGCGGAATAACACGCCCGTGACAGACTCCAATGCACATGCTTAAACATATCGAATATTCTCATTGTAAACCTCTAAAACAGTGTGGCAGATGTATGGCACACACAAACGATGAATATGTGGATATGCTGATGGTATTTGATGCATCTGATAACCAGACTGGTGTTGCTGGTCGTGAACATGCTGCTAGATATCCTCATCGACTCCATCAAGATAAAAACGTGTTTCGTCATCGAGCTGCGCCTTCGAGAGTCAGGTTCTCTACTTCTACCATCGTGTGACAGAGGTCGTTCACGGACTCGCCGTACTCCAGCTACTGAGGAAGCTATTCTGGAGATCATTCACCAAGAACCTCAGCGAAGTACACGTAGCGTAGCAAGGCAGCTGCGTGAGTCGCAACGCAGGTCGTTAACGTGCTGTACGAGCTTCGGCTGCACCACTATAATTATGCTTTCACGCAACATCTGCATCCTGCAGATTGCCATCAGCGGATGCTATTGTGTGTATGGTTCCAACAACAACAGGAAGCCAACGATGACTTTATTAACACCATAATATGGTCGGATGAAGCAGCATTCATTCATGAGGGTGTCTTCAATATGCACAGTGCCCACCATTGGTGTGAGGTTAACCCGCACGTCACCCGCGGCCGTGGATACCAAGTTCGCTTTGGTATCAACGTCTGGGCCGTCTTCGTTCAGCACTCAAGAATCTTGCCACTAAATTCGCCAAAATTTTCTTCATTGCCAAATCTTCTGTAATGATGGTTTGAGTGTTTCTGTAAGACTAAGCAGATGAATCAATAACCGACGATTGGAATCCAGAAGTTGTTTCTCTTTTATCACCTTTCGTTAATCCCTTGATTTCGACGGGGCGACCTCCACGTTGGTCACCCATGATGACCTCTCTCCCTTCCAGGAACAGCTTGTGGCATTCAAAAATCCTTGAGCGGCTCATTTGAGCATCCCTGTAGGTGTATCGAATGTTTCTGGGGCGGTTTCTCCCAGTATCACAGTGCAGCGCTACTCGGAATTCTGGTCCACGCTGCACGAGCTTGGGCTGCACCCCTATCATTATGCTTTCACGCAACACCTGCATCCTGCAGATCGCCATCAGCGGATGCAATTCTGTGAATGGTTCCAACAACAACAGTAAGCCAACGATGACTTTATGAACACCATATGAAGCAGCATGAGGGTGTCTTCAATATGCACAATGCCCACCATTGGTGTGAGGTTAACCCGCACGTCACTCGCGACCGTGGATACCACGTTCGCTTTGGTATCAACGTCTGGGCTGTCTTCATTCAGCACTCAAGAATCTTGCCACTAAATTCGCAAAAATTTTCTTCATTGCCAAATCTTCTGTAATGATGGTTTGACTGGTTCTGTAAGACTAAGCAGATGAATCAATAACCGACGATTAGAATCCAGAAGTTGTTCCTCTTTTATCACATTTCGCTAATCCCTTGATTTCGACGGGGCGACCTGCGCGTTGGTCGGCAATGACGAGCTCTCTCCCTTCCCGGAACAGCTTGTCCCATTCAAAAATACTTCAGCAGCTCATGAGAGCATCCCCTTAGGTGTATCGAATGTGACACACACACAGTGGTTACGGTTACTACAACCCACACCACAAGTTGGGAAACGGGGTCAAATTTCTAGTAGTTTACTGTCGAGTTGAGATTTTCACACAAATGTCTTATTCTTATCTTACAAAAACTAACAGTACAACAGTAAACAACCTTTCAAAACACGCCGCTAACCGCAATCAAGTAATTCACAGCAATGTAACAGTTTAAAAATTTCTATTAAAAACGGCAATCAAGTCATTTATAGCAATACAATACATTAAAAATTAAAAAAAAAAAACACAGAAGCTAACAGTACGGCAATGACAGCTTTTCAAAACATGCCGCTAACGGCAATCAAGTAATATACAGCAATACCAAAATTTTTAAAAAATTCTTTTTAAAAAAACACAGAAGCTAGCAGTACTGCAATAAACAACCTTGTCAAAACCCGGCGCTCACGGCAATCAAGTAATTTATAGGAATACAACAGTTAAAAAAAATTTAAAGAACATTAGTAAACAGGCTACTAAAGTAAATGTAGAACTTTGTTAATAAAGTACGGTGAGGTAGTGAAGCTACCAACACCGCCATTTAAAACA
Organism: Schistocerca piceifrons; assembly: GCF_021461385.2. Taxonomy (NCBI): domain Eukaryota; kingdom Metazoa; phylum Arthropoda; class Insecta; order Orthoptera; family Acrididae; genus Schistocerca; species Schistocerca piceifrons. The sequence goes on along the minus strand of NC_060142.1, from coordinate 444,199,188 downwards.
ATCAAAGGTCTCCGCAAACACACGATTAATGGCAACAAAGGAATGGAGGAATTTAAAAAGGTTTTTAAACAAAAGTGTCCTGGAATATCATTAGTGTGGTGTCACAGCCAGACACCACACTTGCTAGGTGGTAGCCTTTAAATCGGCCGCGGTCCGTTAGTATACGTCGGACCCGCGTATCGCCACTATCAGTGATTGCAGACCGAGCGCCGCCACACGGCAGGTCTAGAGAGACTTCCTAGGACTCGCCCCAGTTGTACAGCCGACTTTGCTAGCGATGGTTCACTGACAAAATACGCTCTCATTTGCCGAGACGATAGTTAGCATAGCCTTCAGCTACATCATTTGCTACGACCTAGCAAGGCGCCATTACCAGTTACTATTGATGCTGTAAAACATGTACCGTCAAGAGCGATGTTCACCATTTATGGATTAAAGTTAAGTATTCCACAGCTACGTCCTTTTTTGGTAGTCTAATTTCCTTGTCCTGTTCCAGACCTCACGCCAGCCTGCGTGAGCTAAAACGCGTGCCTTTCGCCTTCCTCTCAAAACCGGGTTGGCTCTCTTGCCAATCCACAACAATTAGAACATAACAGATATGACGGACCCGTGTAAGGCGGCCACAAATCACCCACTCAGCGATGCTCAGGCTAGGCAGAATACTGACCAATTTAAATACACCCGTAACACAATCGCCACTCTCAGGCACCGACTTTTAGCCAGCGAAAACTTGTAATAAGATGGCTTAACTTGCTGACAGAATTAGAGCTAACCTCGTGCAAGGAAACATTACACCACACAGTCCTGAATGAGCGACCACATGCTCAACCAACAAGAAGCATGAATTTACTAATAACACAAGACAGAATAGCGAAACAATTAAACTGCCAAAACTACACCTCCCATCGGGTAGTAACGAGAGGGGGAGGAAAGATCACTGTCTTCAATTACACAGGTGCCGGGGACAGGAAAGCCGATCGCTGGAGGCCACAAGGCAGAAGAGACAGTGGTTACACAAACTTATTACTTAATGGTTAAACCTTCCACTAACTTAACTTGCAATTATGCTCGAACAGGCAGCACACGACCTCCGATGGCAAGGATCCACACATCCGACAGCGCACGCGTCGCCAGTGTATCCAACACGCCAGTCACATAACAACACGCTCTGTCACAGGAGTTCACGTCTTCTCTGCAACGTTGACGGGCAGTGACCGCTCCTTCATGTTGGATGTTTTCTTTTTCAACTCCAGTGTTGAAACGGAGGACTTAAAGAAGCTTGTTAACGTCCCACCAAGGTGAAATGAACAGCAACTACTCGTGGGGCGATTCTGTATACAACCAACCCGCGGGGAGCTCTTCCGTCAACTCCACCCGCCCGTTACACACAACCGACATACATCACGTGGCGACTCGGTACAACCGACCACGCCTGGTCCGCGCTGGCGAGCCAAACTTCCCTCCCGTGTCCACCAGACTCTCTGAGCACATCCCCTACTTCCGTGCAACCACTTCCTCCATAGCAGTTTCCCGGACGCAAAAACGCAGGTATCGATAGCAGAGAGAAAAGACAACCAAACAGCCACTTAATAAGAGACAACATATCAAACAAACATGTCAGGGGAAGAAATGGAAAACCAATGCAATTTAAACACAAGGTGTAGCACGAGTCGACACACGGCTCAGAATGTTTCTGGGGCGGCTTCTCCAAGTATCACAGTGCAGCGCTGCTCGAAATTCTGGTCCACTCTTCACGTGACCTCACTACTTCACAGCTGTTCACGGGAAACAGGGTCCTCACATTCACAGTGCCACACGCGAGTGCGGAAGGTCGCATTCTGATCGCGAGTCTCCCCCCCCCCCCACCCTTCCCCCTCCCTGTCCCAACCCCCCTCCCCTGTCAATCGGAGTTTGTCTGGCCTACAGAAAATCAGTCCCACTACTGTTCGATCGCACCGTGTATCCGTTCTCCCGGTATTCAGGGAGATCTCACGGACTCCAGGCAACCGAGGCCTGCCCTCTACGGCTCTGGACTATAATACGCTAGTCGGTACGGGAGCAGGGCTGCATCGCGCCACGGGATGCCGCGACTGGAAATCCGCCCGGAAGGCTGCGGTAAAAAGCCGCGGGAATGCCGCGCTCTGGGTCTGCGTCTGCGGACGACCCGGGCGGCGCGGGCAGACGGCAGCGCATTAGAATACAGTGAAGGATGGGCACCGCGGGCCGCTCCTTTTGTGGCCCTGATAACGGCCGCTTTATTTGGAGTCGCCGCGGCCGCCGTCTGGCGGTGGCGGTGGCGGTGGCGGTGGCAGTTCTTTGTTTTTCCCTTTGGGCGCGGGTCGGCCGAGTGATCGTTAGCAGCTCGCAGACAGCGAGCGTCCTGTCCTCCGGCCGAGATCTCGCGGGGATAGCGCCCGCCGTCCGGCTACCGGTCTTCGATCAGTCTTGCACGACTGCGTCGCCCCGGCTCGACAATGCTTTCCCGCTGTGAGTGAAGTGGCGGCGGCGGCAGAGAATTGTGGCCGCGTCTCTGTACGTCGTAAGTCAGCGCCACTCGTGCGGAGCATGCTATTCTAAAGAGCAAGTAATGGCCGGCGTAATGAGAGCCTAACGACAGCCGCGGGCCCGCTGATGGACTGCTGACGGCCGCGCCACCCTGCTGCGCAACCTGATCTCGGATCCAGCGTCCGCACTCGGCGGCTTACACCTCCCACGGCGGCGTTCGTTGTACCACCTCCGCCTCGCTTGACGTTACATTTCTTCTTGCCACGTCTGATGAAACGAGACCTTTTTATTATACCGGGTGATCAAAAAGTCAGTGTAAATTTGAAAACTGAATAAATCACGGAATAATGTAGATAGAGAGGTACAAATTGACACACATGCTTGGAATGACATGGGGTTTTATTAGAACCAAAAACATACAAACGTTCAAAAAATGCCCGACAAATGGCGCTTCATCTGATCAGAATAGCAAGTAAGACAAAGCAAAGATGATGTTCTTTACAGGAAACGCTCAATATATCCACCATCATTAGTCAACAATAGCTGTAGTCGAGAAATAATGTTGTGAACAGCACTGTAAATCATGTCCGGAGTTATGGTGAGGCATTGGCGTCGGATGTTGTCTTTCAGCATCCCTAGAGATGTCGGTCGATCACGATACACTTGCGATTTCCGATAACCCTAAACCAATAATCGCACGGGCTGAGGTCTGGGGACCTGGGAGGCCAAGCATGACGAAAGTGGCGGCTGAGCACACGATCATCGCCAAACGACGCGCGCAAGAGATCTTTCACGAGTCTAGCAATATGGGGTGGAGCGTCATCCTGAATAAACATCGTACGTTCCAGCAGGTGTTTATCAGCCAGGCTGGGGATGATGCGATTCTGTAACATATCGGCGTACCTCTCACCCACCGCGGTAGCAGTTTTGTTGTCAGCGCCATCTGTCGGACATTTTGTGAACTTTTTTTTTCTAATAAAACCCCATGTCATTCCAAGCATCTGTGTCAATCTTTACGTCTCTATCTACATTATTCCGTGGTTTATTAAGTTTTCAAATTTATACTGACTTTTTGGTCACCCTCTACATTACTACTCAATTATATGCACACATCTACAAAAGTGATGCGTCACCCTGATGCGTCACGCAGGTGTGTTGCTACTGTGACTATTCCTGTACCGGTGGAAAGGTCACCCCTGATAGTGTTTATAAACATATTACGGGCATTCAGCAAGTAAGGTGACACTTTTTCTTTCTCGACCAATTTCGGATGGCAACGGATTTCAGATCTATTCTGTATTTCTGGATTTCCTGAAGGCTTTTGACACTGTACCACACAAGAAAGGAACACAGAGAAAGGAAAGTTGTTTACTATAATCACTTCTAGAAACTGTCGTAATATTCAGTTCTGGATTTTCTCTGTCGCCCAAGCAACTGGCGAAGCTGTTGCTTGGTACTGAACAAAAATCGGCGAATCGTTAGTTTCTGCTCTGGCAGTTATACTTGAAATTAATATTTTCTAACATTAACCGCCCATAGAATTATAACCCAAGTGTTAGGACAGTGTACTGTTATCAACATAGAGTGCAAAGTTCCTTCATATTCTTGAAACATCAAAATGTCCTTTTATAAATACCTGCCGTTGAAGTGTTACAAAACCAAACATCCCTCCACACTGATTTTTAGCGCTTCTCACCATTAAATAACTTTTTAATAGGCGTCTAACATGTTGATTAAAATTTATGACACATGCAACTGAAATAATCTTCTTCTTGGGTATAACAGATGATCTGCATCATTCAGTGAATATTAATTCCCCTTTTCTTCCTAAAACACCTTCACGTGGTTTAGTTCCACCAACGGCATACGGAGTTAGGTCACACACTAAAACGTCTCCACTTATTCCATAAAAATACACTTAGTTCAATAGTGGCCAAGAACAGATCGAATAAATTTTAAAGATGTATTTAACATTGAATACTGATTCATTCATTTCATAGTGAAATCATAATCGCCACAGGAGATGTATAGCATCAGTTTTCTTGTTGCAGAGTACAGTCGTTGACGATCTGCGTATTGTAGTCAGTGACGTAAAACAACGTGCCGCGTCAAGATACGCCGTTAGTGCTCGCAACATCTCCTTGACGTGCATGCAAACAAGTAAATAGGATGAGGCACCTTGTAGTTTACGCTGAACAATAAACATCATTTTCATAAACTCATTAGTATTAACACCGTACAATACGTATGCGGTGAAGAACTCTCCACGTATAACAACAGTTGTCCTGAGAGTAGCGAAGGAAAAGGTCAGAAGATTAAGGTTTACCGCCCATCGATGACGAGATCTGTAGCGACGGACCAGAGGCTGGGGAAGGAAATCAGCCGTGCCCTTTCAAAGGGACCAACCAATCATTGGGCTATGCGAATTTGGGAAATCACGGAAAACCTAAAGCTGTACGGGTGGGCGGTGACTCCAGCCACCACCCTTCTGAACAGGAAGCCAGTCCCATATCACTGCGGCGTCTCGATCATTTGTGATGATGATGTTTGGTTTGTGGGGCGCTCAACTGCGCGGTTATCAGCGCCCGTACAATTTCCCAGCCTTTTCCCAGCCCAATTTCGCCACTTTCCTGGATGATGATGAAATGATGAAGACAATAACAAAAAATGTTCAAATATGTGTGAAATCTTATGGGACTTAACTGGTAAGGTCATCAGTCCCTAAGCTTACACACTACTTAACCTAAATTATCCTAAGGACAAACACAAACACGACAAACACAAACACCCATGCCCAATGGAGAACTCGAACCTCCGCCGGGACCAGCCGCACAGTCCATGACTGCAGCGCCCTTGACCGATGAGGACAACACAAACACCCAGTCATCTCGAGGAAGGTGAAAAATCCCTGACCCCGCCGGGAATCGAACCCGGGACCCCGTACTCGGGATCGAGAACGAAACGGCGACACCACGAGCTACTGACCTCATTTGTGAGGACCGATCTGAAACTTCTAGAGTAACTCCGAGATGGCTTGAAGTTTCGAAAAATTATTACGATTTAAAAGTGTTAGGATGTAGTAACACAGATTTAAAAACAGAAAGTGGCAAATACACTAAAAAAAAACAAAAAAAAACAAAGAAACAGAAAACGATGCACCACGTAGTAATTACCCGAAGGGACGGAAATTGGTAAATGTGATGTGATGTTCAGAAAAACAAATTATTACAAATACGGAGAAATTGGATAATTTGTTCAAAAGGAAGAGCTTCTCAAACTCAGCAAGTCAACAACGTGTCCGTTCATCTCTGGTCCTTTCTGCAAGCAGTTAATCTGTTTGACATTGATTAATAGAGTTGTTGGATGTCAATTTGAGGATTATGGTGCCAAATTCTGTCCAACTGGAGTACCAGATTTTCAAAATCCCGAGTTGGGTGAAGGGCCCGGCCGGTAATGCTCCAGACGTTCTCAATTGGCCAAAGATCCGGAGACACTTATAGCCTAGGTAGGGTCTGACACGCGCGAAGACAAGGACTAGAAATTTCCGGCATACACCAACGGGCATTATCTTGCTGAAATGTAACTTCGGGATTGCTTACCATGAAGAGCAACAAAATGTAGCTTACAATATCGTCGACGTACCACTGTACAGTAATGATGCCGCGGACGATAACCTAAGAGCCGGCCGCTGTGGCCGAGCGGTTCTAGGCGCTTCAGTGCGGAACCGCGCTGCTTCTACGGTCCCAGGTTCGAATCCTGCCTCGGGCATGGATGTGTGTGATGTCTTTAGGTTAGTTAGGTTTAAGTAGTTCTAAGTTCTAGGGGACTGATGACCTCAGATGTTAAGTCCCATAGTGCTCAGAGCCATTTGAACCATTTTTGAGAACCTAAGGGGTCATAGTATGAAAAGAAATGGCATGCCAGACCATCGTTCATGGTTGTCGGGCCGTACAGCGGGCGACATTCAGGATGCTATCCCACAGCTTTGCCAACGGCCTTGCCGCAGTAGACCACCGAAGTTAAGCGCCGTTGGGCTGGGCTAGCACTTGGATGGGTGACCATACGGTCTGCCGAGTAATATTGGCAAGCAAGGTGCACTCAGCCCTTGTGAGACAAACTGACGACCTAAATGATTAAGAAGTAGCGGTGCCAATCTCGTAAGCTGACATACGGCTGGGGGACCGGTGTGCTGACCACATGCCCTTCCATATTCGCATCCAGTGACGCGTGTGGGTGAGGATTACACGGCAGCCGGTCGGTAGCGTTAGGCCTTCATGGCCTGTTCCGGCGTAGTTTAGGTTTTCTTATCCCACCGCTGTCCTGGGCTTCTCCAGACACGGCTTTGTTGGCCATCGGGTGTCAGTTCGAAGCGGGATTCATCAGCGTAGATAACAGTCCTCCAGTCAATGAGATTCCAGGAGGAAGACGTGTCTGGAGACGCCCCGAACAGCGGAGGGGTATCAGCCTGAATGTCGGCCGCCATACGGCCGTAGAACCAAGCGTGATGATCTGCGGTGTTACTTTATTTCACAGCAGGACTCCTTGGGTTGTCATCCGCAGCATCCTTACAGCACAGTGTTACGTTGACGATATTCTACGCCCCATTATGTGTGGTGTGTGTGTGTATGTGTGTGCGTGTGTGTGTGTGTGTGTGTGTGTGTGTGTGTGTGTGTGCGCGCGCGTGCGTGCAAGAGAGATAATATAAAATTAATTGTTGGTAAATCGGGTGTCAGGTTGAGATTCATTGGCAGAGTCCTTAGAAAATGTAGTCCATCAACGAAGGAGGTGACTTAAAAAACATTCGTTCAACCTATACTTTGCTCATCAGTGTAGGATCCGTACCAGGTCAGGTTGACAGAGGAGATAGAGAAGATCCAAAGAAGAGCGGCGCGTTTCGTCACAGGGTTATTTGGTAAGCGTAATAGCATTACGGAGGTGTTCAGCAAACTCATGGCAGACTCTGCAAGAGAGGCGCTCTGCATCGCGGTGTAGCTTGCTCGCCAGGTTTCGAGAGGGTGCGTTTCTGGATGAGGTATCGAATATGTTGCTTCCCCCTACTTATACCTCCCGAGGAGATCACGAATGTAAAATTAGAGAGATTCGATCGCGCACGGAGGTTTTCCGGCAGTCGTTCTTCCCGCGAACCATACGCGACTGGAACAGGAAAGGGAGGTAATGACAGTGGCACGTAAAGTGCCCTCCGGCAAACACCGCTTGGTGGCTTGCGAAGTACAAATGTAGATGTAGATGTAGATGTAGAGAGAGAGAGAGAGAGAGAGAACTTGCCGTGCAGCTCCCCACCGTTTTCTCTCTCAACAGGATTAGATGTGGTCCCTTTGAGACGCTACAGTATGAACTACAAGTATTTTGGAGCTGGACCTTACTGTTCATACGTCAAGCATTAAAATCCAGCGAACTAGCTACTTCAGCCGCAAAGCTATCTGACAGGGTTTCCGCATTCATCTGTCGGCATAGTACACCGCCTGAGCCACCTTACTGTAACGGAACCGCGGGTCCCGGCGAGGCATTAATTACAGTTGTTCGGTTCATAACTGTTGGTTAATTAGATAATATCTGGCACACGAAGTACGCGAATAACGAGATGCAAATTGAACAGCTCAGGTGGGCGGGGAGCGTGAAGTTGAGGGACTCGCGCCGCCTCGGCTGGCCTAGCGAGCGCAGATTACCACTGGCCAGATATCTGCGGCATAACTCACGGTTATCGCTTTTGAAACGTGCGTATCAAAGGGGTGCGGCGAAAAACGGCGCATGGCGCGCGGCTCGCTAAAAGCACACGTGCTTAACAGCTGGCGCCGGCTCTGCCTGTATCTCGACCCCAGTAATCGCCCCAGTCGCCACGCAGCTGCGAAATTACTCGCCGATGCCTAGATACCGTATTCCAAGCGTCTACAGTTGCGCGTGTGTACATTCTCGATAACGGAAGAAGCTATATGGAAAAACTGGACACAATACGCTTTTTGTTGCCGTTTATTTACATTTTTTGTTTTCTTCTACATCAACGTCAACAGAAATGAGTTTTTACCATCCATTCTTGACTATTATAATCTCGTATAAATTCACGAGACAAAACGTTAGTCATCCCTTTAAAATAGAACACCGGTCACATACAAGAGATTTACATTGTGTGTTTTTTTTTATATTAGATTAAATTTACTTTAATTCCAATTCGTCCGTAGTCAAGAGGTCCTCCAGGATGTAGAACATGTCGGAAGTGTAGAAGTGGTAGTACGAACAAAATACGTATGTTGCACCTTGTCACTGACAATCGGTCTTGGTTCAGATGGCTCTGAGCACTATGGGACTTAACATCTGAGTTCATCAGTACCCTAGAACCACTTAAACCTAACTAACCTAAGGACATCACACACGTTCATGCCTGAGGCAGGATTCGAACCTACGACCGTAGCAGTCGCGCAGTTCCGGACTGAAGCGGCCAGAACCGCTCGGTCACCACGGCCGGCGACAATCGGTCTCCAACCCATCACCAGTTTCTCGTGTCCAGAAACATAGATCCGTTTCAACCAATTCCCTAGCGAAAATTGTGAAGGGAACCGAAAGTAAAAGACATCTGCAGACGGATACCTCGCAAAAGGCCAATGCTGGCAGCAGCACATTAACCTATAGGTCTTCAGTGGACGATATGCCACAGCAGCTAGACAACAGCTGACTGGAAGGGTATTGTGTGGTCCTGTGACTCGCGTTTTTGCTTCTTTTCAAAAGATGTGGAGCGTCGAGTACACAGAGGCGGCTAACCCGCTGGGGGTAAATGGCGCCCTCTCCCGCCGGAAGTTTGAGTCCTCCCTCCGGCATGGGTGTGTGTGTTGTTCTTAGCATAAGTTAGTTTAAGTAGTGTGTAAATCAAGGGACCGATGACCTCAGCAGTTTGGTCCGTTAGAAATTCACACACACATTTGGTAAAGGGTACAGTTCACGCCAGAGGGGATTCTATTTTGAGGGTGTTCCTCGTAAGATCATTTAGGTCACTGACTAAGTTACCGCGGACGTGAACTAGGATGTTTAAGCCACCATTCGTGGTAACCTACTGCACGTCAGTATTCATGGCAGATACTACGTCGTTTGTTTGTTCATTCAGACCTGCCTTGTTTACGGCGGTGTGAAAACGCGTTCTAAAATATAACAGAACATGACTTCAAATAGTGCGTCAAGGAAGTTTCTCGCTCCGTGCCACCACTAACTTTACATCGCACCCGAAGGCCGTTTAGAAGGTACACTGAGTTGCACATTCAGCAAAATTGGCACTTGTTTGAACACCTCATTTAAATGAATATCTCGCCTAATTTTAAGTCTCGTTTCTGGTCGTTCGAAAGGAATGTTGAACTGTGTATTTAGGAAAATGGGCACTCGTTGAACACCTCTCTTAACTGAACATTCCACCACCAGAATGTCCATTTGAACATAGCCAATTATGTACAGCATCCTTGCAGCCCTAAAATGTTAAATTACTCTCCCCCTAACTAAAATGGATAGAAATTTAAATTCATTTGCACACGGTTAAATAAAGTTTTACTTAAAAAGTTATGTGTCAATGCTGCAACTCCTTGAAAAGTAACTAAATGAATTATGTACCTGCAGAAAGAGCAACCTTCCTCATACTTATCTAACTAAATATTCCTTTTACTTATTGTTCTGAAAGTTACACAAGAAAGTACCTTATCAGAAACACCCTGTATACAGTGGCTTGATGAATTGGACGTTTAGGCCTGTTAGGATAATTTACATGGCGTTAGTCTGTACTTAAAGGGTTCAGATAAATCACTGATATACGGGGATATGTTGGCTATACAACCGAATCAAAACAATACAACAGTAATAGAGTTGATAGAAACATGACAAGGAAATGTAGGGAATCAAGCAACGATAGCTTAATGTTGCCAAGTGTACGCTTTGAGCCACTGACAATGACCACAAGCTGTCAAAATATTTATAATTTAAGGTCTCACTGAGAACAATACACACCGTCCATCCAAAATGTTGCGTGACTGATTTCATTCCTGTACCCAACGTCAGAGTAGTAACTTCAAACAACAGATTACCAGTTGTGAGCAAGTAGTGTAAAGGCAATGTTATGTAATGTAAGTGCGAGCATGATGAGTGACCGTTACTGTATCAAACCTCCAGAATGTTTTGAAGAAAACAAAAGGGCGTGCAAAGTTTTCCACGCACGCCTTGTCTCCCGAACAAGAAACAAAGACGCGTGGACGCCTGCACGACTCGACTGAAATAAAAAAATGTGGGTAGTTCATTTCTCGACGAAAGTTTCGTGAGTCTCGTAGCTTGCTGTTCAGTACGATTCTATTACAAAACGCCAAAGTGCAGAATGGGTCTCTGACGGTTGTAAAAGCAAAGAATGTGCGAATGTGACGCGCGACTTGAACAACATCCCAAAGAAGGATTTTTCTGACAATTTCACGAGGTTTATGAGCGCGCTGTGCCCTACACTCAAGATGTTGGAGACTATGTTGAACCCATCAAACACTGAAATGAACATATTAATTATTCTCCAGTTTTTATTAATCCAGTCTAGAAACTTTTTGGACTAACGGGGCTTACTGATTGGCTACTCAGGAAACAAGAATCTTTAATGTCTTTTTGCTTGAGTGATATTAAACTGAAGAGCCAGAGAAACTGGTACACCTGCCTAATGTCGTGTCGGACCCCCGCGAGCACGCAGACGTGCCACAACACGACGTGTCAAGGACTCTACTAATGTCTGAAGTAGTGCTGGAGGGTATTTGTAACTGCTATCCAGTTTTGGTTTTACACTCCTTCAGTAACTTAATTAAGCAATGAACTTTTTTCCTTTTTTTTTTTCATTTTCACTACTCAGATTCCGGCTACAGATCCTGTGGCCTTCAGCCTCATAGCACAGAATTCAGAAATAGTTTAAATAAAATTCCCCTAGTAAAATCTATTATTCCAGTACATTCTACTGTCTATTCTGAAAGTAATGAGCTAATTAGTTTTATTGGAAATGCATCCTATTAAAAGTTATGAACAATGACGTACATTGTGCAATACATATTAAGGAAAATTCGAGTGAGCTAATAGATCGAATTCAGCTATAAGACTGCATCCAAAAGAAACCCTAAATTTTACTAATTCCAGCAAAGAGTTTAAATTAACCTGAAGTCTATTACTTAAATAGATATTAATACTTGAAATCTGTAGCCTGTATGACTTGCAGTGCCAATTGTGACCAAACTACTGAATAATTCCGAGATCTGTTTTGATACTTTTGCTACCTATATTTTTCTAAGTAAAATGACTCCAGTCTCAACTTTGTAAGTACATTAATTAAGAATTAAGTAAATTTGAATAAGTAAAAATTATTGTTCAAGAGGGCTGCCATGGTTATAAGTCGGGAATTCCCACTGCGGATGCGTAAGTTAGTTCTGCGTATTTAAATTGATACAGCTCACTCATGTCATTTAAGCAATAAAACCCAATAGTTAACTTCAAAACCAATTAGAAAGGATCATTTTAACCCTGGGAAATTATAAACTATAATATATTAACAGAAATAGTCAAATATTCAAACACTCGTCTATACAGGGTGTTACAAAAAGGTACGGCCAAACTTTCAGGAAACATTCCTCACACACAAATAAAGAAAAGATGTTATGTGGACATGTGTCCGGAAACGCTTAATTTCCATGTTAGAGCTCATTTTAGTTTCTTCCAGCTACGCTCAATGGAGCACGTTATCATGATTTCATACGGGATACTCTACCTGTGCTGCTAGAACATGTGCTTTTACAATTACGACACAACATGTGGTTCATGGACGATGGAGCTCCTGCACATTTGAGTCGAAGTGTTCGTACGCTTCTCAACAACAGATTCGGTGACCGATGGATTGGTAGAGGCGGACCAATTCCATGACCTCCACGCTCTCCTTGCCTCAACCCTCTTGACTCTCATTTATGGGGGCATCTGAAAGCTCTTGTCTATGCAACCCCGGTACCAAATGTAGAGACTCTTCGCGCTCGTATTGTGGACGGCTGTGATTCAATACGCCATTCTCCAGGGCTGCATCAGCTCATCAGGGATACCATGCGACGGAGGGTGGATGCATGTATCCTCGCTAACGGAGGACATTTTGAACATTTCCTGTAACAAAGTGTTTGAAGTCACGCTGGTACGTTCTGTTGCTGTGTGTTTCCATTCCATGATAAATGTGATTTGAAGAGATGTAATAAAATGAACTCTAACATGGAAAGTAAGCGTTTCCGGACACATGTCCACATAACATATTTTCTTTCTCTGTGTGTGAGGAATGTTTCCTGAAAGTTTGGCCGTACCTTTTTGTAGCACCCTGTATAAGGTCCGAGCTGGTGCAGTTCTCAGTTTAGTTCTCGGTCAGATTCTCATGGAGCAAAAGTGCGGCAAGTCGGTGCCGCAATGTGATGTGATAATACTTGAAACAGAAGCTTAACTTTTCCGGTCGGTACCAAAAAAGTGTAATTGTATTCGTCTTTGAACATTTAACGCGTATTGTGAACATTGTTGAAGACTGGAAGTTTTTGACCCACCTAATGTGACAATTATTAAGTGTAAGAGGCCTGGTCACATGAATATTGTGTGTGTGAGTGATAACAAATAAAGCGCACTGTGGTTGTCATAAGTGCTCAACAATGAATACGGTCTTGACTTTTGATTTTGGAAAACATAATCTAGGATCCTGGCTTCTTAATTGCAGTGTGATTTGGGTGAGACGGACGCAGCTACCGAGAAGACAATATTGAATAAGCAAAGCAAGATCGGTCAGGAACACTGCGCACTATCTACTGGGTGAGGAAATGTTTCATTACATCCGGTTGTGACGTGAACTTTAAGTGGCACTAATACAAGGATTCAGCCCGGCACGTTACACATTGACACCATGAATAGTGAAGGGTTGTCCATAAATCCGCAAGAGTACGAGGGGGTGGAGACCTCTTCTGAATAGCACGTTGTAAGGCATTCCAGATATGCTTAATAATTTTCATGACTGCGGAGTTCGGTGGACAGCGGAAGTGTTTAAACTCAGAAGAGTGTTCCCGAAGCCACTATGTAGCAATTCTGGAAGTGTTGGATGACGCATTATCCTGCTGGAATTGCCCAAGTCCGTCGGAGTGTACAATGGACACGAATGGATGCAAGTGATCAGACAGGATGCTTACGTATGTGTCACCAGTCGGAGTCGTATCTAGGCGTATCAGGGGTCCCATGTCATTTAAAACTGCACACGCCTCACACCATTACAGAGCCTCCAACAGCTTGAACAGTCCTCTGCTGAGATGCAGGGTCCATGGACTCATGATGTCTCCATACCCATACACGCCCGTCCTCTCGATGCAATTTGAATCTCGTCTGTAAAGTTTGGAAGGTATGAGACGAGATACTGGCAGAAGTAAAGCTGTGAGTACCGGGCGTGAGTCGTGCTTCGGTAGCTCAGATGGTAGAGCACTTGCCCGCGAAAGGCAAAGGTCCCGAGTTCGAATCTCGGTCGGGCACACAGTTTTAATCTGCCAGGAAGTTTTGTTGAATGGTTTACAAACTGACACTTGATGATGGCCCTGACTGCAAATCTGCAGCAGTTTGCGGAAGGGTTGCTCTTCCATCTCGTTGAACGATTTTCAGTCGTCGTTGGTCCCGTTCTTGCACGATCTTTTTCTGGCCGCAGTGATGTCGGAGATTTCATGTTGTACCGGATTTCTGACATTCACGGTACACTCGTGAAATGGTTGTATGGGAAAATCGCACTTTATCGTTTCCTCGAAGATGCCTTGTCCCATCGCTCGTGTGCCGACTGTAAACCACGTTCAGACTCACTTAAATCTTGATAACCTGCCATTGTAGCAGCAATAACTGATCTAACAACAGCTCCAGACACTTGTCTTATACACTCCTGGAAATTGAAATAAGAACACCGTGAATTCATTGTCCCAGGAAGGGGAAACTTTATTGACACATTCCTGGGGTCAGATACATCACATGATCACACTGACAGAACCACGGGCACATAGACACAGGCAACAGAGCATGCACAATGTCGGCACTAGTACAGTGTATAGCCACCTTTCGCAGCAATGCAGGCTGCTATTCTCCCATGGAGACGATCGTAGAGATGCTGGATGTAGTCCTGTGGAACGGCTTTCCATGCCATTTCCACCTGGCGCCTCAGTTGGACCAGCGTTCGTGCTGGACGTGCAGACCGCGTGAGACGACGCTTCATCCAGTCCCAAACATGCTCAATGGGGGACAGATCCGGAGATCTTGCTGGCCAGGGTAGTTGACTTACACCTTCTAGAGCACGTTGGGTGGCACGGGATACATGCGGAGTGCATTGTCCTGTTGGAACAGCAAGTTCCCTTGCCGGTCTAGGAATGGTAGAACGATGGGTTCGATGACGGTTTGGATGTACCGTGCACTATTCAGTGTCCCCTCGACGATCACCAGTGGTGTACGGCCAGTGTAGGAGATCGCTCCCCACACCATGATGCCCGGTGTTGCCCTGTGTGCCTCGGTCGTATTCAGTCCTGATTGTGGCGCTCACCTACACGGCGCCAAACACGCATACGACCATCATTGGCACCAAGGCAGAAGCGACTCTCATCGCTGAAGACGACACGTCTCCATTCGTCCCTCCATTCACGCCTGTCGCGACACCACTGGAGGCGGGTTGCACGATGTTGGGGCGTGAGCGGAAGACGGCCTAACGGTGTGCGGGACCGTAGCCCAGCTTCATGGAGACGGTTGCGAATGGTCCTCGCCGATACCCCAGGAGCAACAGTGTCCCTAATTTGCTGGGAAGTGGCGGTGCGGTCCCCTACGGCACTGCGTAGGATCCTACGGTCTTGGCGTGCATCCGTGCGTCGCTGCGGTCCGGTCCCAGGTCGACGGGCACGTGCACCTTCCGCCGACCACTGGCGACAACATCGATGTACTGTGGAGACCTCATGCCCCACGTGTTGAGCAATTCGGCGGTACGTCCACCCGGCCTCCCGCATGCCCACTATACGCCCTCGCTCAAAGTCCGTCAACTGCACATACGGTTCACGTCCACGCTGTCGCGGCATGCTACCAGTGTTAAAGACTGCGATGGAGCTCCGTATGCCACGGCAAACTGGCTGACACTGACGGCGGCGGTGGACAAATGCTGCGCAGCTAGCGCCATTCGACGGCCAACACCGCGGTTCCTGGTGTGTCCGCTGTGCCGTGCGTGTGATCATTGCTTGTACAGCCCTCTCGCAGTGTCCGGAGCAAGTATGGTGGGTCTGACACACCGGTGTCAATGTGTTCTTTTTTCCATTTCCAGGAGTGTATATGCGCTGCCGACCGCAGTGCCGTATTCTGCCTGTTTACACATCTCTGTATTTGAATACGCATGTCTATACCAGTTTCTTTGGCGCTTCAGTGTAGATACACATGTTACTCGCTTACATGCATGACCGAAAGAACAGACATGTTGACAATCCACAGCTGTACGAAAAAATTCGAAATTAATTCACTGAATACGAATTTCTTGGCACAAGCTGTATCAGGTATAGATGTACCACCCAATAGTGACATACGAAAATTCGTACTAGAACCCGCACTTCACACTTACAGCGCGCGGTCCGCTTTTACCACTATGGCTACCCATGCACACTCTCCGGACCGATCCAAACTTCCATATGGTAAGAAATTATTGTGTGTCACTGTTGTATAGTTGATCTGTACCTAATACAGCTAACGTCAAAGTATTAGGAGTCAGCGAATTAATTTCGAAAATACGAGTATTTTGTACAGCTGTATTTCGTCAACAATGGCTGTTGTTTGAGACATGCATGTATGTATTAGAGGCCGAGGAGGGCACACGACGATAACAACACTGGTCACTATTCCCCGTTCTCTCTTTCTCCCTATTGCGGGAATCCATGGAATAATGCGAGCATTAGGTGATGAATTTAAAGTGGTGTATGGAAGTTCGGGCATTTCCGTGGAGTTCGCAGGAGTAGCCTAAGTGGTTAAGGCGACCACTCACGATAAATTAGAAATATGGGTGTTAGGCACGGTCTGGCACAAATTTTCGTGTGACATATTGGGTAGTTGATCTACACCTAGCGTCGAAGAATTCGCAGTCAGCCATTTAATTTGGAAAAAAGTACATGCTATATTGAATTACACGTTTTGGTCTGCAGCAGAAAGCAAGGGATTGTCGCTTTCCAGTATTTCAACGGCATTCTGGCAGGAAGACGCCAGAGATAGGCTGTCGATAACTCAACTGTGACGTTGTGCCTTCCTCCCGTTCCTTGCATCAGAGGCCAATCTTGGACCACCGTGACACCCTAGACAGTGTCAGCAGACTGTGGCCCAGGTAACAGCGGCAGACAATGGCAAGGCAACCATTTCGAAGCACCAGCGGCCATTGAGGCATCTTGTCTCTTCAAAGACTAGAGCAGGACAGAATTCTCGAAGTGTCCTTCTCGAAAGCTCCAGCCCAACTGTACTGCGTCGCTGCGTCTTCTAGAAGACTGTCACTGAACAGCCCTGTCTCATGAACTGTTCTCGTATCATAGTCTGTGGAGTGGAACTATCTCGCTGACTGGGGGATGTAGGGGCGTGCACGTTTATTAGAATACACAATTTATTAACAATACTATCACCAAAACAATTCCAAACAAGTGACAAAATCTTCTATTAAAATTAGCGCAGTAATAGCGGAACCTTAATACAAAATCTTTTAAATAATACACAGTCACAGTGAATATAGACGAATCTTTAGCCAGATAAAAGCTTACGGCTAATATTTAAGAAGGCGTATAACGCTTGCTAAACAAATGCAAAATAAGCTGGAACAATTTTTATCAGCAACACCTATTACAATACACAGTGAATACAACAAGATCTTTGAGTGAAAGGTCAGTATTAGTGATACCACAAACAGCAGATATAAATTACTCTAAGGCAAACCAATGCCTATAATCAACCAAATAGTAATTAAATCCCACAGCGAAGTGAATGAAATTTATGAGTAAAAAGACCTGTCTCATGATACAAAACATAAAAAAAAAATGATCGTACATCCAAGACTAAAGAATAAACGAAGAACCACGCTCTAATTTCATGTGCTCAGTATTTGTCAGGGACAGCATGAAACAATTCATTAACAACTTCGTTCAGCAGCTTAGCCATCATGTTTACAAAACTAGTCAGTTAAAGATAGTGTTAACAGGTGATCAATTAATACTGAACAACTGCCCAAATAAGCTCCGCAGGACTAGTGCCCATTCTGTTTCCTGCCAGTAAACACTCGGAATTACGGCAGATAGACTTGAAAACAACCTTGTACTGGTTCTTGGGAAGCCATGTATGCTAGACACTAAACAAACCACACGCCGCCAGCATTGCCTGCACACGCTCTCTGAAGGTCTCGGAACAGGCTTCCAAGACACGAAGACAATGTTGGCAGGTCGGTTCTCCTTGTCTTCAGCACCTCTCTCGTGTCGTCACCCGCCAACGGCCATTCAGCTCCACAGGCGCACGTTGCAAGTCCAGGATGTTGCGCTGTTCCCCAAGCAGACTTCTTCAGAAAGACTTTTTGGCACCACCTTTCAAGTGGGGCGGGACTTACAATGTGCCGCGGAGGCACAGCACAAATCGGAATTTCCATGTTTGAATGCCACGTCCTTTTAGCCACGGGAAAGTTCATTCTACCGTGGCCAGGTTCCTATCCAAGCAGTACATTCTAGTGGTGTATTTGGTGTAGTTGTACTAACCTGCGACAGTCTCCAGGGGTGTCCCAAGTTTTATATTCTGCGGCATAACCGCGAATAAAGACAGTGATTCAGGGAGTACACAATATTTTTGTTTACTTCCAATCAATAAAAAATCAAAGCTCCGCATTCTGGCCCAGGAGGGCCGATCGGAATCGGCCGACTACCGTGTCGTCCTCTGTCAGTGGCGTCATTTGGATGCAGTATGCAGGAGCCTTGGGTCAGCCCATGCCTCTGCTGACCGTTGTCGGGTTTCGAGACCTTGAATCCGTTACTTCCCATGAAAGTAGCTCCCCAAATGGGAGCGACACGCCACACGTCCGGAATTGCTGAAGAGTGACTCCACGAGCACTCTTCAGAGTTCAAACACTCCCGCTGGTCGCCCAACTGCGCAGACATGAACATTAACCAGCATATCTGGGGTACATTGCAAGGTGTCGTTCAGAAGAGCCCTCCATCCCCTCGTACTCTTACGGATTTATTGACAGACCTACAGGACTTATGGTGTCAATTCCCCCAGAACTACTTCAGACACTAGTCTATTCCACGCCATGTCGTGCTGCGGCACTTCTGCGTGCTCACAGGACCCTACACGATATTAGGCAGGTGTGCCAGTTTCTTTGGCTCTTCAGTGTAATTAAATGCACACATTTCTATTATAGTTTCACAGAATTGTTAAAACTTGTACTCCGCAAACCGCTACGTGTGAAGGACGGTACATGGTGTCTGATTGTTATGCCATTGTCACTGTCGATGAGTTGGCTAAATGTGAAATAGATATTTCAAGAGAATACCAAATAGTTGCAATTATAGAAGAGGTATCTTCCTTTTACTCAACATTTCACAATCTACAACGGAGAAGAAAAATTATTTCAGATAGTGAATCAGTCTGGATTTCAAATGTATTTATTTCATTAACGCGTTTCACCCTTTTGAGGCATCATCAGAGTGTGTAAAAGCTACTGAGTAAACTGTCTTTTTAATCCCTATAATGACACCTCGGGTCATTCCATTGTCTAAAAGAATTTGTAATTGTACAATGAAACACAAGATAAGGAAAGGGCCAGTGTGTATAACAGGATGAAGCGGTTCGCATGATGCTCTTCTTGGGTAATGTATCTCATATCACCCCTACGGAGAACTTGCGTAGATGGAACTTTTTCACCGCAGCGCACAGTGTTCCAGTGACGCTGTTCGCGTATTGTTCCCCACCCCCTCGGGGCGAGTGCGCGAAGCCACAAGGCGGGCGCAATGAAGTGCCCCCTGCCGGCAGCGGCTTATGACTCAGGTGTTTGCTCACAGCCTCACAGCAGGGGTGCCTCCCAAGGTCGCAGTCGGTGGGGTGCAAATCAGCTCCAGCGCCACAAAGCGGAGCTCGCTCGCTACCAGCTATTTCCATCGGGCGGCCAGCGTGAAGTGGCGGGCCATTGTGTGAACAGGGGCGGCTGCAACCCCTTGTCAGGTCATGCTGACTCACCCTGCGCCGTCACAGTTCCCCAGATAGCGCCTGTTGAAACTTTTCCACGAACCAGCCGTACAAAATGCGCAGCGAAGCGTGTCATGGTCGTCCAACTTCCCCGTCCTGCCGTATCACGCTAGACTTGAAAGAGACCTGTTCTACAGCTTCCTGTGGGCCAAAATCGCCATGTAGAACTCCTCACTATGTGCTTTAAATTGTATTTTTTGTTACGATTTGTTTTGATTCATCACTTACATTCTTAATTACTTTTCTGTCGCAGAGGGAGACCGAGAGATTAATAAAGTGAGCAGATTCAAAAGGATGTAGGTTACCGTAGTTATTTGAGGTCGAAGAGGCTCTCACAGGATAAAGTATCATGGAGAGCGTTAGTCTTCGGACTGAAGAGCTCAACAACAACAACAGTTATTTTTTTAATTATATAACCAGACTCACACAAATTTAGCATTACATTACTTACAACGTAGAACCCGAAATTTAGAAAATACTATAACAAAAAGAGCGCAAAAAAACACAGCTTGTATTCTTCATCCTATTACAAGATGATAAATTTAATGTATGAGCTCAAGCAGTAATGGGTCCCAGAGAAGGAGTGGAAGAGGGAGTAAGGAGGGTTGGGGGGCATGGCACTTTCCCGCCAGAAGTCGTCACCTTGGATAACTGTACTTGCATCATTAGCTGACATCATGGCTGCCATCTTGGATGACGTCATCGCCGCCATCTTGGATACATCTGGCAACAATGCAGAGTGGCTCACAAACTGCTTTGCCACAATACTAACGTTTGGGGGAAGTCTACATAGCAATATGTCATGTGATTTGTCTCGCGCCCCGCATAGTGCTAAGACCCTTATTAACCGACACACCTGTGTACAGGTCAGGTGCAGCCGGCCTGTCATCCAGCGCCAGCGTGGGTTAAGCTAGAATTTTAGCAGATGGTTCATCTGCCGGGCAGAAATAGGGGTGGCTCCATTCTGACGTGTATCCGGGCATGCACAGTAGAGGCGGTGTTCCCGCGCATGCGCAGAGCGCATCATTTCCAGCAGGCTTTCCGTTTATCATTGCTTTAACGGCTGGTCAGCAGACGAGAAATACGTGAGCTCTTGAGGACTCTTTTGACTATTGTGCGAATATTCTACACATTCTGCACCGCGTTTTTTTTTTTTTTTTTCTAGTAATACAGCAGTAAAACAAATGAGAACCTCTCTTTTTTTTAAATTGCTGTTGACAAAAGCTGTACATATAATGATAGCTTCTTATTGTAGAAATGGAATGAAACAAAGAAATTGTAAGCGCGTTTATAGAGGTATACGGCAAGGAAAAGTGTTTGTATGAGCCTCTAGATACGCTGTACCACAATAAAGTACGTCTACAGATTTTTAATTCTGAGTTTACATGTTTCAGTAAATGTGGACCTTATTTTATTTTAGATGTGTACGTATCGCTTTAATTGGTGAAGGAACAGCATTTATTTGATTTATTTTCATCTTTTATTTCAGCGTGCGAGGAAGGGCAGTGTCGTGTTAATAACCACAAGAGTCAGAGCAGTTGTGCCGACTGCGACCAGTTAGGACTGTAAACGTCGTTTTGCATGTTCGAGGTCGCACTGTTATGAAAGAGCGTCCCTCATTGCTCTGTCACTTGCGTGGATCATATCATGCAACATTGTCAAGGCACATCCATTCTGACGAAGTTCCTAAATTCCTGTGGGAGTATATGCCCTGTCTTCAGCCCTTCTTCCCGGCCAGAGTCGAGCTCAATTCCTGCACCTGGCATTACTTCGTCTTTCTGCCCTTCTCCCAAAGGCTAAGGCCGACACTGTCACAGCAAATGTTGTATAGACGACTTCATCGTCCATGTCTAAAATGCTGTGAAACGTTAACACAGGTGACCATTTGATTGTACCAGCATGACATGAACACGTTGTCCACAATTCTGTATAATCATAACACACTTCCATTATAGCTGCAGTCCGCCCCCGGTAGCTGAATGGTCAGCGTGACTGATTGTCAATCCTCTGGGCCCGGATTCGATTCCTGGCTGGGTCGGGGAATTTTCTCCGCCCAGGGACTGGGTGTTGTGCTGTCCTCATCATCCTCCTATCATCCTCATCGACTGCAGGTCGCCGAAGTTGCGTGACACTGAAAGACCGGCACCCGGCGAACGGTCTGCCCGACGGAGGGCCCTAGCCATACGATTAAATAAATAAAATAAATTATAGCTGCACAAGATAACAATAACTGCTTAATAAATACGAAGTTAGACACACAGAAATTTCAATATGAATAAACAGCAGATTTACAAAAATATAACCTTTCACACTCAGTGATTTAACTGAGACAAACAAGCCTGTGGTTCCGAACGTGTTCGCTTGGAGTGCGGGTGGAGACCACACGTTAGGTGTACCGTATAACTGTTATAACGAAAAAGTTGGCAGTTCCTCACTTGCACACTTGGAGCGCTGGTGCAGAGTTGTATACGTTAGATGTATCGTGTAATAGCGGAGGACTCTGGCCGCGTCTGCGACAGGACTTCACCCAACGCTACAGGAGCTCCGAGACGACGGACGACGAGAAACGTTTCAGACTGATCCACACAGTCTTATGCAACATTATGAAGAGGACTGCCTGTAATAAAATCATTTTTAAAGTTTTTGTTTTTAAGAAGCAAACCTGGTGCAGAAAAGTTCTCTCATATTATGTAATTGCAGATGGACGGGGGAGAAAGGAAAGGAAAGGAACTAATGTTATTAGCTGCATCGGGACTTAGCGCGGAATGGGCGGCGACGAGTCAAAATGTGTGAGGGACCGGAAGTCGAAACCAGAACTTGTCCGGATGAACAGACACCACGCATTCATAAAACTGATTCACCTAGATAGGCAATGAATCCACAGTCTCCAATGCGGATGTGCATTAACGTTCGACCTATGGCGGGAATCTAAAACTAGCAGGCATGGGGGATGTAGACGGGCGCCGTGGACAGGTGGCTCTAGGTGGGACTGTGAGTCGGCCGGGGAGGCTGCCGAGATGGTCCACTCATTTATGACAAACAGTGCGTGTGTGGGTGGCGCAGTGGTCATTGCGGCCTCAGCTGATCCATGTTTCGAGCCCAGGTCCGGCACACACTTTTATTCGTCGCCGCTGATTCCGTACGATGTCTCGATGCAGCTGATATCATTTTCCTTTCCTTTTCTCCCCTTCTGCCTCCAATTTGCGAAACATGTATCACAGCTGCGGATTTGTCTGCTCTTTCGGACATGACTGAAAAAACAGACACTACGCATTAACACAAAAGTTCTCTTACTTAGAGACCAGTACAAATTCGCATTACAGACAAATAAATACAAAGATTTCTTTATTGTTATGTTTTCTTACGATTCTGTCTTGTGGCGAAAGCCATTATTAAGTTTCTTCCGAAAACAGACCTTTTTAGCGTAATTCATAATATAATAGAATTTCGGTTTAAAGTCTGATTTGAAAAGCAGCAGCAAAAGTGCAAATTTAAACGTCAGGGCCCCAACCAGTAGTCAACGTATTTTACTAAGATAACGTAACAGTTTCCCTAAGATCACATACTGCGAAGTTTTAGTTAAGATATGGTATCGTGGGATTGATGAAAGGTGTCAATCGGAAGTCAGGGAAATGGTGGCTAGACGTCGACAGTAGTAACAGACGGAAAGTCATCGAGTAAAACAGAAGTAAAGTCATCAGATGACCAAAACGAATTGCAAAATGATTTTGATCAGATATCTGTTTGGAGCGAAAAGTGGCAGTTGACCCTGAATACAGAAAAGTGCGAAGTTATTCACACGAGTACTAAAAGAAATTCGCTAAATTTCGATTGCGCGATAAGCCACACATATCTGATGGCTGAAAATTCAACTAAATACTTAGAGATTACAATTACAAATAACCAAAATTGGAACGATCTCATAGATAATAGTGTGGGTAGAGCAAACCAAAGACTGCTGTTCATTAGCAGAACACTTAGAAGGTGCAACAGGTCTACTAAAGAGACTGCTTACACCACGTTTGTCCGCCCTAATCTGGAGTATTGCTGTGCGGTGTGGGATCCGCATCAGGTGGGACTGACGGAAGACATTGAAAAAGTACAAAGAAGGGCAGCTCATTTTGTATTATCCCGAAGTAGGGGAGATAATGTTACAGACATGATACGTGAATTGGAGTGGCAATCATTAAAACAAAGGCGTTTTTCGTTGCGACGGGATCTTATCATGAAATTTCAATCACCAGTTTTCTCCTCCGATTCCGAAAACATTCTGTTGGCACCCACCTACATAGGGAGAAATGATAATCACGATAAAATAAGAGAAATCAGGAATCGCGCAGAAAAATTTATGTACTCGATTTTCCCGAGCGCCGTTCGAGAGCGGAACGGTAGAGAGACAGCTTGAAGGTAGTTCACTGAACACTCTGACAGGCACTTTATTGTGAATAGCAAAGTAATCACGTAAATGTAGATGTAGGGAGGCGTCCGGTTGCGGCACTTCTTTGGTGGTTGTTCTACGTACTGCGTGAATGGTTTCGCCATATCATCAATAAATGGCACCTGTCATGTGATATTCTACACTGAGTTGCGCCGTTCTTGGGAATATCGTTCGTGCCAAAAGTGCCTGACAAATGACGAGCGAGCAGAAGCGAAATAGCTGAGGAGTGAGAAGGTTCGGTTTCTTGGGAGTGTTCTGAGAATGAAATATTGTACTTACCTTAAACATTTCCATTAAATACTTGTGCAGTAATGTTTGTGATTTTTGTGCCGAGTTTAAGTCACTTTTACAGTGTGTCTATTTGATCATCAGGGTGTAAGAGAAGCGCACATTCTGTCTCATACTTGGAAAAAGAGAGTGATAATTTCCACCATTCTCATACAGTGCTGTTACCAAATGTGTACGTTTTGCACCTTGTACCTATCATTTGCAATGGTAGAAATGACACACGGAAGTAACAAGCTTTGGTGAATATGCAGTATACACGTATCCATGTTCAGATCTGGTGCTCATATGTAGTACTGATGATGAATTTAAATTAAACCCATGCAAGACATTTACTATCAGACTGCAAAGACTGATAGCAGATGAAATGGGCAGGAAATGTGCTCATGAGAACTATAGCGAATATGAATCAAGAAAAGACGACAAAAATATAGCTTTCGATATTCAGTTCTAAATAGGAATTGATCCGTATAGAGACAATTTAAATATCGACAATATAAATGTTATTGTGGTCTTCAGTCCGAATGCTGGTCTGATGCACCTCTCCATGCCACTCAGTCCTGTGAGAGCCTCTTCATCCCCGAATGATTATTACAACCTACATCCTTCTGAATCTGCTTACTGTATTCAACTGTTGGTCTCCCTCTACAATTTAAACCCCAACAATTCCCTGGAGTACTTTTGGTCAAGTTGTGCCACAAATTTCTTGTCTCCCCAATTCTTTTCAGTATATCTTCATTAGTTACATGATCTACCTATCTAGTCTTCAACATTCTTCTCTAGTACCACATTTGGAGAGCTTCTATTCTCTTTTTGTCTAAAGAGTTTATCGTCCACGTTTAATTCCATACGTGGCTACACTTCGCACAAATACTTTCAGAAAAGACTACCTCACATTTAAATCTATATTTGATGTTTATACTCTCTACTGCGGTTATCATTGTCACTTCGTTGCCAAAACGGCAAAACTCATTTACTACTTTGTCCGCTGCTCGTGGTCGTGCGGTAGCGTTCTCGCTTCCCGCGCCCGGCTTCCCGGGTTCGATTCGCGGCGGGGTCAGGGATTTTCTCTGTCTCGTGATGACTGGGTGTTGTGTGATGTCCTTAGGTTTAAGTAGTTCTAAGTTCTAGGGGACTGATGACCATAGATGTTAAGTCCCATAGTGCTCAGAGCCATTTGAACCATTTCATTTACTACTTTGTCTCGTTTCCGTATCTAATTCGTTCAACATCATCTGATTTAATTCAACTACATTCCGTTAGCCTTGTTTTCCTTTTCTTGATGTTCATCTCATATCCTCCTTTCAAGACAACGTCTATTCCGTTCAACTGTTCTTCCAAGTCCTTTGCTGCCTCTGACGTAATTACAGTGTCATCACAAACCTCAAAGTTTTTATTTCCTTTTTCTGAACATCAATTCCTACTCGAAATTGTTATTTGGTTTTCTTTACTGCTTGCTCTATATACAGACTGAATAACATCGTGGATAGGCCACAACCATGTCTCACTCCCTTCTCAACAACAGCTTTCCAAATATGTACATATATAATACAGGGTGGTCCAATGGTAGTGACCGGGCCAAATATCTCACGAAATAAGCATCAAACTATAAAACCACAAAGTACGAAACCCGTCTAGCTTGATGGGGGAAACCAGATGGCGCTATGGTTGGCCCGCTAGATGGCGCTGCCATAGGTCAATCGGATATCAACTGCGTTTTTAAAAATAGGAACCCCCATTTTTATTACATATTCGTATAGTACGTAAAGAAATATTAATGTTTTAGTGGGACCACTTTTTTCGCTTTGTGATAGATGGCGCTGTAATAGTCACAAACGTGTAAGTACGTGGGATCACGTAACATTCCGCCAGTGCGGACGGTATTTGCTTCGTGATACATTACCCGTGTTAAAATGGACAGTTTACCAATTGCGGAAAAGGTCGATATCGTGTTGATATATGGCTATTGTGATCAAAATGCCCAACGGGCGTGTGCTATGTATGCTGCTCGGTATCCTGGACGACATCATCCAAGTGTCCGGAACGTCCGCCGGATAGTTACGTTATTTAAGGAAGCAGGAAGTGTTCAGCCACATGTGAAACGTCAACCACGACCTGCAACAAGTGATGATGCCCAATTAGGTGTTGTAGCTGCTGTCGCGGCTAATCAGTAGCAGACAAACTGCGTGAGAATCGGGAATCTAAAAAACATCGGTGTTGAGAAACTTACATCAACATCGATTGCACACGTACCATATTTCTATGCACCAGGAATTGCATGGCGACGACTTTAAATGTCGTGTACAGTTCTGCCATCGGGCACAAGAGAAATTACGGGACGATGGCAATTTTTTTGCACGCGTTCTATTTAGCGACGAAGCGTCATTCACCAACAACGGTAACGTAAACCGGCATAATATGCAATATTGGGCAACGGAAAATCCACGATGGCTGCGACCATTGGAACATACAGTGACCTTGGCGGACTAATGTATGGTGCGGCATTATGGGAGGAAGGATAATTGACCCCCACTTTATAGATGGCAATCTAAATGGTGCAATGTATGCCGATTTCCTACGTAATGTTCTACCGATGTTACTTCAAGATATTTCACTGCATGACAGAATGGAGATGTACTTCCAACATGATGGATATCCGGCACATAGCTCGCGTGCGGTTGAAGCGGTATTGAATAGCATATTTCGTGACATGTGGATTGGTCGTCGAAGCACCATACCATGTCCCGCACGTTCACCGGATCTGACGTGCCCGGATTTATTTCTGTGGGGAAAGTTGAAGGATATTTGCTATCGTGATCCAGCGACAACGACTGACAACGTGCGTCAGCGCATTGTCAATGCAGGAGCGAACATTACGGAAGGCGAACTACTCGCTATTGAGAGGAATGTCGTTACACGTATTGCCAATGCATTGAGGTTGACAGACACGATTTTGAGCATTTATTGCATTAATGTGGTATTTACAGGTAATCTCGTTGTAACAGCATGCGTTCTCAGAAATGATAAGTTCACAAAGGTACATGTATCACATTGGAACAACCGAAATAAAATATTCAAACGTACCTACGTTCTGCATTTTAATTTATAAAACCTACCTGTTACCAGCTGTTCATCTGAAATTGTGAGCCATGTGTTTGTGTCTATTACAGCGCCATCTATCACAAAGCGAAAAAAGTGGTACAACTAAAAAATTCATATTTCTTTACGTACTACAAGAATATGTAATAAAAAATGGGGATTCTTATTTAAGAAACGCAGTTGATATCCGTTTGACCTATGGCAGCGCCATCTAACCGGCCAACCATAGCGCCATCTGGTTTTCCCCTTCAAGCTAGACGAGTTTCGTTCTTTGTTGTTTTATCGTTTGACACTTATTTCGTGAGATATTTGGCTCGGTCACGATCAATGGACCACCCTGTATATTAGGAAATTTGCGGTAAATTCCTATGGTACCAAGCTGCTGGGGTCATCGGTCCCTGGCTTACACACTACTTAATGTAACTTAAACTAACTTACGCTAAGGACAATACACACACCCATGCCCGAGGGTGGACTCGAACCTCCGACGGGGGAGCTGCGCGAACCATGGCAAGGCGCCCATGACCGTGCGGCTACCCCTAGCCCTACTGCCCACCCCGCGACACGTGGAGCCGTTAGCCCCAGTAGAGACGATTCGGACGGGCGGTGCAGCAGGGCCGTCGAGGTGATTGAGAGGCTTACGTAAGACGGGGAGGGCGATCGACGCCTCCCCCACGCCGGCCGCGTCTTTACGAGCGCCGGCGCCGCCGCCGCCGCCGACGACGACGCAGCGGCAGGCGAAGGCCCGCCGCGGCCAGATGCCAGCGTTCACATTAAAGGCGCCGCTACACGGGCGCTTTTTGTCAGCAGCTCGTCCATCGGGCAGCGCCGATCCGCCGGCTCCATTCTTTCGGCCAGATTTCGTTTTTCTCATTAAGATTTGCGGTGGGCCGCCGCCAGATACAGCCGGCCGTCCCCGCTATAAGTCTGTTTAATTAGTCGCGCGAGTTATGCAACGCGGCCCCACGAACCAGTCACCCCGCTCACGGTATTATAAGCATCCGGGGAGCCGATATTTTAAGCGGGATTTACGGTGGGCCGGCGCTCCGCTCCTATTGTTCGGCCGCTTATTTGCGAGGCGCGTAATGATGGAAGACGCGCGGCGTCGGACGCCGGCCGTCCGATCACTGTGCAGCGGCGGCGGCGGCGGCGGCACGGCGGTATGCTCCCGCTAGCGGGCGCCGACACGTGAATTGTTGCGGAACAGGTGTATAATTCTGCGACGAAAATTCTCCGCAGGAACGTCTAACCGGCCGAGCTAAGCGTATGCGTAACATTTCATGCGAAACAAAAGCTGACGCACTTTCTCTTCTCGAGCACATTTCCTACCGATCGTTAACTAAGTGATACGAGTTGGTGGCTCAAGCCCTGTCGTGTTTCCCAAGGCTACCCCAGCTGGTGTTTAAACTGTGCTCGGTGCACTTGTCGCGGTAATTCTCTATGAATGTCCGAACTTACGACGACGACCACCCTCGTCCTCCATCGACTCCTTCTGCCCCTCCCTCCCCCCCCCCCCGCACTTCGTTTTTTCCTCTCCTTTCCCCCTTTTCTTTCCCATCATCTGTCCAGGTTCCCCCCGTCTGCCCTCGGCTGTGGTATGTCATATTCGGGCCAACTTTTTAGTGCAGTGTTCAAGTGAGTGTTCAGTGTTGTGCGTCTTTCCAAAGTGTTGTGAACAGAAAACATGTCGTCACTGGGTGCGAATTTTATATCTCTTGCGAACAGAAACCATACTGTCGCCGTGTTTTGTAATTGCCTGTCTATTATTTTTCTGCTTCCTATGTATTTTATTACCGTCATCAACACTTTGTTTTATGTTTTAAGTTCCACACATTTTCCGCCATTTTACAATTGAAGTCATCGATTTTATCGCCAGCTTTTATTATTTATTATCTTCATCTTTTTAAAACAAATTCTGAAGAGCGGCAACTAAGCTGCTGCCAGCCCGCCCCCTTCGGGGGCAATCGATACTCAATAAAGAAAAAAAAAATATGACGACTACCATTTTCTTCATCATCAACCAACTGACCGTCGAAGGAGTAACGGAATCACACAGATGTAGCATATCCAGCCAGGTGGTCCTGCACGTTTGCATGTCAAGTGGGGCAAACCAAATGTGTGATTTACAAATTTTGACGGCAGTGTTCTTTGATCATGATTTTTTCCCAGACAGTTTCTACAGCGCCCTTTTAGTACCTGGTCAATTTTATAAACGTAGATAACTAACAGTTTAATTAGAGTAACATCTATTTTTACAGTCACTTTGTTACAAATTTAGTATAGGTAACATTTCCCACACTTTGCGCTTTTGAACCACTACAAAAAATTACAACATCTATTTTCGGATCGATTTACGCGGAAAATGTGTAGTGTTGTCGCTCACCTACAATCTGCCGGATAATAAGTAACATGAAACGGTAGGGTAGGCTGGAATAAACTACACTATTTTGGTTTTACTAAATATTTTTTAAAAACTTGTAGCAAAATTCGTCAATTTCAACACCTAGTTTGACATCTTGGTATCGTTGTGCAAATGTTTCAAATGTCTGATTGTAATCCAGTTATTATTGGAGGACTAATATAAGCTATCTAAACAATAATTTTGCTTGCACGTACCCCTTGCTGTGGGGTAACATTAAGCTTTACTGGGGCAAGAGTTCTCAGTTTGTAGTTGTACGCCGGCCGGGGTGGCCGAGCGGTTCTAGGCGCTACAGTTTGGAACCGCGCGACCCTTCTGTCGCAGGTTCAAATCCTGCCTCGGGCATGGATGTGAGTGATGTCCTTAGGTTAGTTAGGTTTAAGTGGTTCTAAGTTCTAGGGACTGATGACCTCCGAAGTTAAGTCCCATAGTGCTCAGAGCCATTTGAACCATTTGTTTGTACTTGTACCCCCAAATTTGGGAAAAAAAGTACTACAAACTTGAAAAAACAAATAAGAAAATTTTTATTTTTCTAAAATGAAGCTACAGGGTCCCAGATGTCTTTTCAAGCATCAGAAATGAAGCGATGAGTGAAAATTTGTACCAAGGCCGGGATACGAATGCAGGCCTACCGGTCGCTAAGTACTGTAGATGCACTAACCACTACGCCCCCCGTGGCGCAGCCTTTTTTCATACTGCACGAACTACACTAGCACGTCTCTATCCTCAACCCAAATCTCTGAAATGTATACGTCTTTAATGTGTACATCTTTATTTTTAGGCGAATTCAGATAGTATACGTCGTAATGATCTGTAAGGCCGTAAAAATGTTTAGCGAGGGAAATGCTTTGCTGCTCTATTGCTCGTTCTTCCTCCAGTGAAAAAGTTTTTGTGAATCGGCCGAAGTACTCACCATTTTTGCCAGTTTTAAGACGTTTTCTTACGGCAGCCGCTGAAAACCAGTTAGCTTTGGATGCTTGTCTTACTGAACTGCCATTTACAACAAGGCCAAGAGCTTGATGGTAGAGTGACTCTGTTAGTGGTTTTTGAGAATATGTTCTCGGTCAGTTCCTGAAAAAAAAATTGCCACTGTGGAGGACGTGATTACATTCGAAGTGTGCCACAGAGGTAAGTATGTTTGAAAAGTACACTACTAAACGAAAGAAAAATTAATTCAAACTCTCTAAGGTGATTATTGCGGCACCTAAAATAAGTAAACACTAACAAAAAAACTCTTGAATATGCCAGAAGGGACTACGCAAGTCGAATTATTGCTTATGGGATGAAAGTTCGCAGATAGTTTCTTGATAGGGTAAAAGTACGCCATGCAAACTTCTACTCCATTAGACGTGCGCGCTTTTACCTCATTCCGCTATTTTCATTTTCGCTAATCTACAGATAAGACACACAACTGAAGTTGTGGAGATCGAAGAGAATATTGGAAGCTTATAGTCGCCAGTTCCGGTACGGTGTTTATCTAGCATTTAAATAGATTTAGTTTTCCCCTAACACTCAGTCAAAACTGTACAAATTTTACATCGGAACCTTACGAAACAGACTTACGGTACTTTCTCCACCTGTAAACGTCCGGCTGCCACGAGGTTCCTGAATAATACTGAGGAGATGATGACGTGCTGCGCTGCCTGGTGGGAAGATAGTGAACCTCTGTTTTAGGGACCTGAAAACTTGATGCATAGTCTTACCCATGCGTACTTCTACCTCTACTTACCCTACGTTTTGGTTTTGACTCCAAGTTTAACATGTTAGTTTTTAAGGTCCATTTATGACACGACAGTTCATGCATTTAATGTTGGCAAGAACGAACAATGCTAATGTCTTTAGGAAAAACGCGACATCGTTGCACAAGAACGTATTCGTACATGTCGAAAGTAATTTGATGGTTCACCTGGTTATTGCCATTATCGCATCACTTGCTGTTTTTAACTTGCACTAGCTGTGAATATTAAAACGATAATAACGATATTTTGTATCAGTATTTTATTACAAGTAATGTCCATTTGTAAAATAGCGATATCCGTAAGTCTGTTTTTTAGATTCGTTTTTGAAACATAATGTAAATATGAATTTACAGTCCCTCGGTATGAACTGCCCGCTTCTGTTCACTGCTCAGCTGCAATCATGTACCGTAAAATAGGTTGACGCGCATTGTTTTCCTTAACTTCTTGGGAGTTGAGTCCTTGTAGCTTCAAGTGTCTACTCAAGCAAGATTCGATGATTATTCGTAACACGATGTTCGACAACAGCAGATTTTTTTTTTTTTCAGATTGTAACCATCACACAGAAAATGACGTGGAGAAAGCGAGCCAAAGACTACCATTTGTTGGCAGTTAGAAGATGTAACAAATCCAAGACCAGACTGGCTGCATAATGTTTGTCCGTTCTCTTATGGAATATTGCTGCTCGATATGGGTACCTTCCCAGATAGGATGCGTAAAGGACACGGAAAAATTACGAAGAAGGGCATTTAGTTTTAGATTGTAGTGAAATAAGAGATAGAGTGCCACGGGCGAAATAAACGAGTTGGAGGGGCAGTCAAGTAAGCAATGGCTTTTTTCTTTGCTTCGAGATCTTTTCACGAAATTTTAGTAAAAACATTCACCGAAATATTTAGGTGTTTCCTTCTCGCACCTACTATTCGCGAGATTCTGAAGTGGAACGCTTGAGAAATAGACTTAAATTGGTTCTGTGAACGTTCTGCCAAACACTTAAATGTGGATTGTAGAGTAGTCACACAGACTGCTGTAATCGATATGGCTCTTATGGATCACGGCCATAGGGTGCAAAGATATGTATGGCATCAGATCCCATACGTTAATAATATTTCATGTGAATGTGGTTGTAGCTACATAGCGTAGACTATTCGAACCTTTTCCCTACACCTCACCGAACAACAGTGGCACAGGCACAGAGATCTGGAAAAGCGAACAGCTTCCAAAAATAGTTCATCAGTCCCCTAGACTTAGAACTACTTAAACCTAACTAACCTAAGGATAACACACACATCCATGCCTGAGGCAGGATTCGAACCTGCGACCGCAGCAGCAGCGCGGTTCCGGACTAAAGCGCCTGGAACCGCTTGGCCACAGCGGAAGGCTGCACAGTTTCCGAACAAAGCCCTTCAAATAAATACTAAATCTTGTTTGAACAGGCACGGGCTTTAGCTCACACTTCAAGTTACTGCCACTCAATATGCAAAGAAGATGCGTATCAACAAATTTTCTACAGATTCGAAATTCCCTGCGACCTGTACAAAGAAAGGAGTATTTTTTAAAAAAATCTGCTTTATTTTCTACTCGTGAGAGTTGGGTGGGCTGTTGCAGAACGTTGTTATTTTCAGCCAAATCCCAGTCAAGATTTGCAGAAGGTCAACCACGATTCTGAGGGAGATATTGGAACTGGAAGTCCCCTCGCAAATGGCGACCAGTCTGTCCCACTAGCAGACAACTGAGATTTTGAGTGTGTGTGTGTGTGTGTGTGTGTGTGTGTGTGTGTGTGTGTGTGTGTTTATGTGTGCGTGTGTACGTGTATGTATGAATACAGAGCGACTTTAAAAGTATGTATTGTTTCGCATGTCGGGATGGAAACGAAGATGCTGAGACTGTCTTCTGGTCATAGACCGTACTTACTACACCTTTGTTCTTCGACAGGTAGTTGATTTCAGGACAAACGTGAAGGTGATTATTGTCGAAAGCTCGAATTTTCATAGGGAATTAGCGTGTGCCGAAGATATTTAACACAACAGATCTATGGAGAAAGACAGCACAGTTGGTGTATTTGGAGGATTTTTGGTACGGTTTTTAACTTTTTGATATCGTTTTTATTGCAACAAAACTCTCCGGTTGTTAGTTACGTTGCAGTTTCATTTATGCAACCGGTTTCGACTCAATTATGAGTACTTTTCGAATCCGTTGCACATGCCGATGATAATGTGGTTGCATAATAGTGATCAGCATGTTATTCAGTACAAGTGAATTAGGAGTTCAAACAAATGAGGCTGAATTTCTGGACATACTAACAGTTCAGCCATTCAAGAATATCAGTGCAATCCAGAAGAAGATACTAGGAGAGAGATCATAACGTCTAGAAGCCAAAAAGTTAGAACAGGAATATGACGCAGCCCATCGACGCAGTCATCAGTGACTATGACAACGAAAACCTGCAAACGTTGCTTCTGTTGTTTTCCGACAGGAGCAAGTCCAGTTACTTAACAAAAAGTGATTTAGGAATAATTTTCAGAAAAGAATGGACAACAGTTTCAAACCAAGCAACATAATGAGTGGATTTAGGGCCACCGTGTTCCACCTGTTCAGTCCTAACCTTATTCCTGCTGGGGTATGTGCTCTTCAGCTGTATCAGTAGAAGTAAAACAAGCAGAACCAACAACTGGGACTAAAATACACCTACATATGTTCGTGCGACGATCTTTGTAACAAATGTTTCAAATGGCTCTGAGCACTATGGGACTTAACATCTGAGGTCATCAGTCCCCTAGAACTTAGAACTATTTAAACCTAACTAACCTAAGGACATCACACACATCCATGCCCGAGGCAGGATTCGAACCTGCGACCGTAGCGGTCGCGCGGTTCCAGACTGAAGCGCCTAGAACCACTCGGCCAGAACGGCTGGCGATCTTTGTAACAAGTAACAGGTGTACAGCACATGCTAGATGGTGTCAAAGTTTCGTTATTACAGTGTATAAGCATACATAGTCTATTCCGTGAAACTGAGTGATATGGTACCAGCTGTCCACCACAATGGAAGAAGCAGGCTGATGGACATCAACAACAAAAGCCGCCCATACTGTCGCAATAAGTAAAAAATCAAATTTTGGACCGAAATCGGCTTATAAACAATACTCATGGCTATGCATAAAAGCGAGTTCAATCTTTCTTGTCACAGAGTCAGCACTGACCATTACACATCGGAGTAGCTATGTAACTTCCAGTACACCATGCAATAAATATTTCAAAAGAGTGCTGGTTGCAGTTTTTTGTATTTACATCGAATAAACATCCGTAATGGATAAGCTTAATCTAATATTGGTATTGGTTTTAATCTATAGATTTTTCTCATCTTCATTGTGCAGATGTTAAACATTCATTTGAAGTGCAAGAGCTATCAAGATAAAAATGAGGGTAAG
Organism: Schistocerca piceifrons; assembly: GCF_021461385.2. Taxonomy (NCBI): domain Eukaryota; kingdom Metazoa; phylum Arthropoda; class Insecta; order Orthoptera; family Acrididae; genus Schistocerca; species Schistocerca piceifrons. The sequence goes on along the minus strand of NC_060142.1, from coordinate 444,164,010 downwards.
GGGAAATTTCATCGGAATGAAAGGAGTGACACGGAGTGAAGGACTGCATAAGGGTATCACATGGCGTAGTGACTACATTCTAAAAATGCCTCGTTTCCGCACGCAGAGCAAAGTTTTCTAAACGTGTCGCGTTTATCGGAGAGCGAGCAAAGCTCGCCGCGCTGCAGTAGGAATTAATCAGGCCACTATTTCGGGCACTGCAGGTGTTTAAAGCGAGAGACGCGGCAACACGCAGCAGCACTGCGGCGCCCAGATAGCGCGTGCTGGCGTGTTGTTCGGGACACGGCGCGCCGCCCCACACGTGCTGGCCGCGCCGCCGCCCGGCTAATGTCGCCCGCACGAGAATGCTTAATTAGGCAGCGCGCGCCGTCCGCCGATGGCTTTCTTCCGTGTAGCCGGTCTCTTGTTGCTGCGGTCGAATCGCGTGGCCGCTGTCGCACTTGTCCGCGCCATCTGCGTGTCGCCGTGGCAACAGGTACACCAGCCGACACGTCTGCAACATGCCTTGAACGGCTGAAGTACATTGCAACCACGAATTCCAGTGGAATTTTTTCCCGCGGTCAATCAAACACGCTGATCCTGATGATACACTAATTGTCATTAAAATTGCTACACCAAGAAGAAATGCAGATGATACAAGGGTATTCATTGGACAAATATTACTAGAACTGACATGTGATTACATTCTCACGCAATTTGGATGCATAGATCCTGAGAAACCAGTACCCAGAACAACCACCTCTAGCCGTAATAACGGCCATGATACGCCTGGCCATTGAGTCAAACAGAGCTTGAATGGCGTGTACAGGTACAGCTGCCTATGCAGCTGCAACGCGATACCACAGTTCATCAGGAGTAGTGACTGGAGTATTGTGACGATCCAGTTGCTCGGCCACCATTGGCCAGACGTTTTCAATTTGTGGGAGATCTAGAGAATGTGCTGGCCAGGGCAGCAGTCGAACATTTTCTGTATCCGGAAAAGCTCGTACTTTACCTGCAACATGCGGTCGTTCAGTATCCTGCTGAAATGCAGGGTTTCGCAAGGATCGATTGAATGGTAGAGCCACGGGTCGTAACACATCGGAAATGTAACCTCCACTGTTCAAAGTGCCGTCAATGCGAACAAGCGGTGACCGAGACGTGTAACCAATGGCACCCCATACCATCACGCCGAGCGATACGCCAGTATGGCGATGAAGAATACACGCTTCCAAAGTGCATTCACCGCCATGTCGCCAAACACGGACGCGACCATCATGATGCTGTAAACAGAACCTGGATTCATCCGAAAAATGACATTTTGCCATTCGTGCACCCAGGTTCATCGTTGAGTACACCATCGCAGGCGCTCCTGTCTGTGATGCAGCGTCAAGGGAAACCGCAGCCACGTACTCCGAGCTGATAGTCCATGCTGCTGCAAACGTCGTCGAACTGTTCGTGCAGATTGTTGTTGTCTTGCAACCGTCCCCATCTGTTGACACAGGGATCGAGACGTGGCTGCACGATCCGTTACAGCCATGCGGATAAGATGCCTGTCATATCGACTGCTAGTGATACGACGCCGTTGGGATCCAGCACGGCGTTTCGTATTACCCTCCCGACCCTACCGATTCCATATTCTGCTAACAGTCATTGTATCTCGACCAACGCGAGCAGTAATGTCGCGATACGATAAACCGCAATCGTGATAGGCTACAATCCAACCTTTATCAAAGTCGGAAACGTGATGGTACGCATTTCTCCTCCTTACACGAGGCATCAAACAAGGTTTCACCAGGCAACGCCGGTCAACTGCTGTTTGTGTATGAGAAATCGGTTGGAAACTTTCCTCATGTCAGCAGGCAAATGCTTGAGACGTTCCATGCCCTGTTTTGAATGTCGCCTCTCATTTTCATCAATTTTATTAATGTTCTATATCATTGCAAGGTGGTAACAGACCGAATAAGGTTATTGTAATGAATGTATTTGTACTGAGAGCTCAAATACTTTTCACTTGATTCCTTTGCATGTTGGGTTACTTCCCTGGGTGCCCTGTGCGAGGCAAGCATCGAAGTACGTGGCACACTGCTTTTCCGGTTGGGGGCTGCACTTCTCCGAGTATTGAGAGGTTCGTACAGTGGGATTAAGCACCTGGCGGAACGACTGACGTCGGTCGAGTTTCGCCTATTGTAAGCAGGGCGAAACGACCTGCGAGACGTCTAAGTGTCGCTGCAGTTTATGTGTTTACCATCCCGGTGCGTCCGGAACGGAGACTCCTGGCACCGACTGACTGCATTGTCCTCTTGATTCTCGGAATACTAGTGGATCGTGCCCTGCTGGGTGCGACTGTCTGGATCCAGATGGCCGGTGGTCGAGGCATGTAGTTTTCGTAGCCGGCAAGTTCAGTGCCCTCAGCTGATTGGTCAACTTAAACTGAGGCTAATTGACGTCATAAAGCCCTGCTCGAAATTGGAGGGAACGGTCGCTATTGGCGCGAATGATGTTCTTTGAATGTTTGGAGCAATTTTGGAATCAGAACTGAATGCTGATTCGCGGTTTTCTAGGATGGTAAGGAGTTGAGCAATGTCGGCTTCGCTCTTGCATTGTGCGGGTGCAGGTAGATTCGGGATCTGATCTTCGTGGGAGTCGGACGGTCTTGCGACTTAATCGCATTTTTCGGCAGAATTTAGAATTCTCGGACAGTGGTTGAAACAGAGTTGCTGCACAGCAGAAGCCGCCGGTTCCTACATCATCAGAACGCTGCCTACCGACGACCTGCTACAGATTTCAGGATTGGTAAAGGATTTTGCAGCTCCGTCACTGTAGGACCTATCATTTGTATACTGAAGCCCTCAGCAGCACGGGCGCCCGCTTTGCTACAACTTCACCTTGCTTGTTTCTCCATGTGATCCCATTTGAGTTCTCACTACTAATCGCGATACTGCAATATAGTCGGGAGAGTAATATTTGATTGATTAGGACCTGCAGTCATTACGTCAAGCTACTGCATCACAGGGAGTAGGAGCCCCTTGTCCTCGAACCAACTCTTATTCTCAATTCTGTACACCCTATCCTTTAACCTACTGTTTGTGTCGATAATCATGTGCCTTTAGGTTCTGATGTATAATAAATGTTATTGTAATAATTAATCCGCATATCATTTCGTAGATATATGCAGAATTCCATCTCCTGTTGTTTATTATGGTAAAGTTCTCTTTTTTTATCTGAGTAGATTACGATTTTTATTAAATTATTGTGAGTGTGCACTCCTTATTTTATCAACTTGCAGGGTCCACCATCATTTCCTTCCATTGCCATTGTGCTCATAATTAATTAGGTGGTAGATAAGGAGGGGATCGAGCGCGTGTCTCGTTCTCATGCAAAATTCGTCTGAATTAAAGAGGTTCAAACCCTTCTTCACCCCGGCACCTCGCACTCTCAAGCATTGTGTTGTACATGTGCCGGATGTCACTTTGTGGGATGAATTTCCATACCTGTTGTACTTGATCAGTCAGTTCAGGGACGGTCAATACTGTGTGGATGATGCTGAATTTGTCATCCGATCATGTACCACACGTGCTCGATTGGGAACAGATCTGGTGATCGAGTAGGTCACGCAACATGTCGACACTCTGTAGAGCATATTGAATTACAACTGCGGTGTGTGGGCTTGCATCATTCTTCTGGAAAATACGTCTTGGAATGCTGTTTATGAATGGCAGCACAGCAGGTCGAATCACCAGACTGACACACAATTTTTTCAGTGGGCGCTGGTTTGCAGTCTCTCAACTGGCCTCCTTCTTACCAACACACGGCCATCACTGGCACCGAGGTAGAACCAGCTTTCATCATAAGACGCAACAGACGTCCACCCTGCCGTCCAGTGGCATCGCGCTTGACGCCTCTGAAGTAGCAAATGGCGGTGATTTGGAGTCATTGGAACGCACGCTACAGCAGCTCTGTAACACTCACCTGTTGATTGATTCTGCTGGTAACAAATCTAACAGCAAGACTCTGAACTGCTTCGATACTTTCCTTTAACCCTGCCTTGTACCCACGCAGTTGATATGAAGCCGAATACAAACTGAATAAAGACGTCACTGTCGTTAGTGCTGTATTTACCAACAACTTGGAACCTACTAATTTACATTCACTTGTTAGGAGACTTCCATGTCATCATTCTACGAGGGCAGTTCAATAAGTAATGCAACACATTTTTTTCTCGGCCAATTTTGGTTGAAAAAATCGGAAATTTTTTGTGGAATATTTTCAAACATTCCCGCTTCGTCTCGTATAGTTTCATTGACTTCCGACAGGTGGCAGCGCTGTACGGAGCTGTTAAAATGGCGTCTGTAACGGATGTGCGTTGCAAACAACAGGCAGTGATCGAGTTTCTTTTGTCGGAAAACCAGGGCATCTCAGATATTCATAGGCGCTTGCAGAATGTCTACGGTGATCTGGCAGTGGACAAAAGCGCGTGAGTCGTTGGGCAAAGCGTGTGTCATCATCGCCGCAAGGTCAAGCAAGACTGTCTGATCTCCCGCGTGCGGGCCGGCCGTGCACAGCTGTGACTCCTGCAATGGCGGAGCGTTCGAGATGATCGATGGATCACCATCAAACAACTCAGTGCTCAACTTGACATCTTTGTTGGTAGTGCTGTCACAATTGTTCACCAGTTGGGATATTCAAAGGTTTGTTCCCGCTGGGTCCCTCGTTGTCTAACCGAACACCATAAAGAGCAAAGGAGAACCATCTGTGCGGAATTGCTTGCTCGTCATGTGGCTGAGGGTGACAATTTCTTGTCAAACATTGTTACAGGCGATGAAACATGGATTCATCACTTCGAACCTGAAACAAAACGGCAATCAATGGAGTGGCGCCACACCCACTCCCCTACCAAGAAAAAGTTTAAAGCCATACCCTCAGCCGGTAAAGTCATGGTTACAGTCTTCTGGGACGCTGAAGGGGTTATTCTGTTCGATGTCCTTCCCCATGGTCAAACGATCAACTCTGAAGTGTATTGTGCTACTCTTCAGAAATTGAAGAAACGACTTCAGCGTGTTCGTAGGCACAGAAATCTGAACGAACTTCTCCTTCTTCATGACAACGCAAGACCTCACACAAGTCTTCGCACCCGAGAGGAGCTCACAAAACTTCAGTGGACTGTTCTTCCTCATGCACCCTGCCGTCGGATTTCCATATGTTTGGCCCAATGAAGGACGCAATCCGTGGGAGGCACTACGCGGATGATGAAGAAGTTATTGATGCAGTACGACGTTGGCTCCAACATCGACCAGTGGAATGGTACCGTGCAGGCATACAGGCCCTCATTTCAAGGTGGCGTAAGGCCGTAGCATTGAATGGAGATTACGTTGAAAAATAGTGTTGTGTAGCTAAAAGATTGGGGAATAACCTGGTGTATTTCAATGCTGACAACCCCTGTTTCAGAAAAATAATGTGTTGCATTACTTATTGAACTGCACTCGTATACACTCAGTGTCTGTGACCACTATATTTAAAAACCTGAGGATAGGTCACTCACATCACCAAAGAACTTACTTTATAGTCACCAATATACATCAGCTAACTAACAAGAGAAAAGACAGGGGAGAAAATACAGGCGAAGCAGAAAAATATGGAAACATTACAAGCCGGCCGGAGTGGCCGAGCGGTTCTAGGCGCTACAATCTGGAAGCGCGCGACCGCTAGGGTCGCAGGTTCGAATCCTGCCTCGGGCATGGATGTGTGTGATGTCCTTAGGTTAGTTAGGTTTAAGTAGTTCTAAGTTCTAGGGGACTGATGACCTCAGATGTTAAGTCCCAAAGTGCTCAGAGCCATTTAAACAATTTTTTTAAACATTACAAGCACAACACTTTACCGCACATAAAACATAGTAGGAGAAACATTTGGCATTCGAAAAATCTTACCCTTGCTGCAAAATAGTGCCAAATTCAGGTAAAAATGGTGGGAGTGGATAGTGATCACGCATCCTCCTCTCCAAAGTAGACCACAAACGCTCAATGATATTCAAATCTGGTGACTGTGGAGGCCACGACGACGGGGGGGGGGTCCGACAATTCATCCTATGCTCAAAAAACGTTCTGGACAATGCGAGCTGTATGAACGGGGGCCCATCTTCGTGGAACAAGGAATCACCATTGGGGAATAAATATTGTACCATCGGATAGAGCTATCAGCCAAAATGGTCACATAAACCTCGACAGTAACGCGACGTTGCAGAGTAACCACGAAGGCCATGGGATACCACGATTCGGCTGCCAAAATTATCATCGAATCCCCGCCATGTTTCACTGTTGGGACGTAAACTCGGCCAGAAGTTGGAGTGAAACATAACTCATCTGACGAAATGGTAACCCCACGCAGTACATACATTTTTCGGTCTTGCAGAAGCGAAATTTTACTACCAAAGCGTGGTCAAACTATCACTGGAGCCAAACGTTTAATTTCTAGCTTTTAAGATAGACAAAACCACTTTTGGAAGTGTTACGTTGAGTGCAAAATGAATGCTGTCGGTTATCACCTCCAATGTATCTGTCACATTGTTTCGTGTTCCACCTTTTATGGCTCTGGCACCATCTTTTCCAGTTAAGGGGATTTGCATCACTAATGAGTGGTACTGGAATTCTAGCTCGCGCTGCAGTTCCCTGCTTCGGATGCTGTCTTCGTGTTGTTGTGGTTCGCGAGTGCGATATTCGGTTTTGCAGAGACTTTTGCGAGCTGCCGTCCACTCACTTTCCGTCACTTTCCACCTGCCAGAAGCAGAGTTCGTTTTGTTTTCAGATGACACAAGTATTGCAATAAATAGTATGTCGAGTGTAGTTCTAGAAAGATCTGCTAATGATATTTTCATGGACATTAATAAATGGTTTAAAGCCAACTCACTGACATTAAACTTCGAAAAGACTCACTATATGCAATTCAGAACCTGTAAGAAGCTTCCACCGAGCATATGCATAAAATATGAAGAAGAGCAGATAGAAGAGGTTTTAAACCTTCCGTAATATCAGTTCCACTGTCAGCCGTCCACTGTCTTAGAGTTCCAATGTCTATGCATGTGATATCAAAAAAAGATTGTCAACGATTTCTGTTAATGATTCAGCAGGTTAGGTATGTGACATATTACTTCGAATTACACTTTCCGCTCTATATCGTGTACAACAACACACCAGGTTACGCTCCAAATTGGTCTGTCACTACAAACTTAATTTTTAAAAATTTATAAAGAAGCTTCCTCTCACATCATGTTCGTTGATCTACCATCTCACAATTCATCAGCTTCCACCTTAGCTAATATCTTAGATCAATAGTTCTCGGAACATTCATTTAAGTAAGTAATAATAGTACCGAAACAAAGTAAACAACGTCAGTATTCGGTCCTGCTGCTGGTAGCTTCAGAATACCCGCACGCCGCAAGACTAAAAGAGTAGCACAAGTCGATTAGAAGTGCTAGTTCGAATGCTTCTCAGAAGAGGCGCTACAAGCTCTAAGAGAGATTATTGCCATCTTTTCTCCCGTCTGGAGGAAATCCTTGAATTTAGACTCTTTACGTAAGGTGAAACGTAATAGACAAACACTGTCTTCATAGTCTGCTAGTCTATTCCTCGCGGTTAGCCTCTTACTGGCAAAGCAAATTATATTCCTCTCCCAGTTTCATTTAACTCATCAGATCACGCGGAACCATGTGCTTAATGATACTTGATCATGGAATGAGTCTTTACATAATCCAAGGGGAGCTGCTAAGAATATTTAAAAGCCTAAATGGAAGGCGATGAGAAATTAGAGCAGAGCAATTTACAATAGTTTATACTATACCGGCAATAAAATGTTACAGTGTAAGGGTCCAACCTGTCGTGAGAAATTACGTAGTGAATGACGGGAGTGTGCCACAAGGAAACATTTCATCTCATACGCATCTGAAAATTTTAAGCTCAATTTTTCAATTCTGATATAAGCTAATTGAAAATTGTGGTGTGCGCACTGTAAGACCTTCGGTACACAAACCATCAGATTATTTGACTTATCGCTCTAACGAAGTAAGCGAGTGTCAGCAATATGTCTCGTGGTCTTATCGTGGCGTGTTTATCTTCTGCCGTTAGTTAGGTCAGACGATAGAAATGCCACTTGCACGCTTAGAGTAGCAGATTGACGGTGACCAACTTTAAACAGAACTTGATTAATTTTCACACACATTTTTTAAAATAAATAAAAGCATAGATATAACGTAACTTGATTCTGGATGCTGTTTACAATTGACAATCTGAAGTTCCTTTGCCCTTGGTACGTTAATCTTATTCTCACATATCTCTGATACTTGACAAAGTGTCTATACATTTCTCTTCATGACTATGTACAGGAATATGATAATCTTATCAGGCGCAGACTGAAACTTGACTGCAGACTGATGCAGACTAATGCAGACTGAATAATTGTAGGTCTGTACACTCGTTATAATCCCTCGCGCGTTCAGGTATCACTGCGCGAGTGTGATCCACGAAGAGAAAAGGTTCTACTTTAGCAGCAATCTCATTGGCTGCGTTACATATTAATACGTGGATCGGCGGAAGCAGAATTTGGTACGTCTCTAAGACAGCGCCATCTCGTAGTGCGGAGACGGACGAGCGCTGCGCCTGCGCTGTTGTGCGTAGTGGGGCGCGCTCTATTGGGAAAGTTGTGTGCGCGCTGACTACGCGGAACTATGTACACAACAAAAATGAAACCAGCAGAAAAGTGCAAAAAGTTCTGTATAGTGATTACAACAGCATCAATCAAGCGCGATTTGGTAGATACTTATGAATACATCAATATTTATATTAAGCACACATCCGATGAGAGTGTTTAGGTACAGCGATAGCGGAGTCAGAATTCCGAGAGGGTGGAGCCGCAACCTTCACGCCATGGGGTATGAAAGAGTGAAATTATGAAAAGTAAATAAGTTCCCGACTTTCTGCGTCAGATACATTGGAGGTGATGACCGACAGCACTCGTTTTGCACACAGTATCTTAACGTAACACTTCCCAAAGAGTTTTTGGGTATCTTCAGCCAAAGAAATTAAACGTTTGGCTCCAGTGATAGTTTGACCACACTTTGATAGTAAAATTTCGATTCTGCAAGACCGAAAAATGTATGTGTGGCGTGGGGTTGCCATTAATTTCCAGTTTTTCGCACAGCGCCTACTGATTTGCAAAGATATTTACTTTGTTGCGGGTTGAATAACATTTACGCGGTTTTTTCATCTACTGATTTTCTTTGTATGAACTAGTTTCCGGTTTATTAGGCCATCTTCAGATAACTAAGATGGCCTAATAAGCTGAAAACTAGTTCATACAAATAAAAATCAGTAGAACAAAAAAACCCTAAGTGTTATTCAACCATCAATATGGAAATGTTCTATCAAGAAGCGACGGAAGAAACCATAAATAATATTTACTTTGGTTTCCACGTCATTCACAACGCCACTTGTGTCGTTTGGAAGTAGACAAATTTTGAATCACGTGCCATTTTTAATGGTAGATAGTTATATTAACAAAAGGCAACGGACCAAGGGCGGATCCATGTGCACCGTTTCAAATTCAGACTATGTTTCCTGTTCACGATCACTGTAGATTAACCTTCTGTTTCTTGCTTTCTAGATATCAAAAGAACCACTGCGGTTTTGTTCCTAACGCGTATTTCTTTTCTTACTAGTTACAATAGCGGTAGCCTGTAGTTTGTGCGCGAGGACGGTTTCTCGGGCAGGCTTGTACGGTGGGCTGTTAGACTGTTACCACGCGAGTTCAGAGGCAGCTGTCGCAGACAGGCTGGTAACGGGCAACATAATTCCGGAGCCGCAACAAATGTCGGCGCGAAATGTGTTCTGCACGGGACGTGGCGAAGCTGTGACGTCAGGGATCAACGAGGGAGCACAATGCACACAGCAGGGGGCCCCGGGGAGAATTCCGCGTCCCGTCCGACGCAAGCTGCCTCAGACAGCGCTGCTAGTGCACACACACACACACACACACACACACACACACACATACAGCCGCGTGCGCGCCATGCATCGTAAGCTTGCTACCGGCCTTCATGTTGGAACTGTTTGTCAACTAATTATCGTTAATTTTAAATAACATTAGTTTAAAATATACACCTGATTTTTAGCTTCACCGTTGAAACTAACGATTCTACAGTTGCTAAGGCTGTATCTTGCAATGTGCTTGTTAGTTGTGTAATACAGTAACTTGTTGCTTGCATTTTAAGAAGTCTACATCTACACATACATTTACAACCATCCTCTGCAAACCACTGTAAAGCGCTTGTCAGAGGGTTTTTCTCCTTGTACCACGTCTATATTTTTCTTCCCGTTCATTCACGAATGGAGTGCAGGAAGAATGATTGCGTGGGCAGTTCTGTAATTAGTGTAATCATCTCCTCGTAGTCCCTACGGGATCTATACGTAGGTGGTTGTAGTGTTTTTCTAGAATCGTAACTTTATGCTCGTTCTCGAATTTGCAAGTAGGTTATCGCGGGATAGCTGGCGTCTGTCCTCAGTTGTCTGACAATAAAGGTTCTTCATGACGCTCTGCCATGGGTTAAAGAAACCTGTGACCAGTCGTACTGCTCCTTCAGTATTTGGTATGACTCCCACACGCATTAGCAGTATTCTAGAGTGAGCAGTAAATGCGTAGTACAGCCAGATCGATTGCACGTGCCCAGTACCTTAGCAATAAATCGAAGTCTACCAGCTGATTTACTATGACTGAGACTACGTGATTATTCCATCCCAAATCTTCACATATTGTTACACCCATAGATTTATATGAGTTGATGCTGTGCACCAGTTTTTCCTATCTTGTACCAGTTATCTTTTCGTGTACACAACACACCGAAGATCCTGCGTAATATATTTTCGTGTTCCATTCTATGTCTCTCGATCTACTGCTCCCTCTAACGCCAAGTTAACTATTCCTGGGTGCTGATCAGATGTCCTTCTGACCTGACATCTTTCCTTAGATAATCCTTTTAATACTTCATTTTGCAGTTTTTTTTTCTGTTCACTTAATTTTCTTCGATAGCATCTAGTTTCAAGGGCTTCGGATTTCTTCAGGAACTTCTTTCTGATTTGTTTATCGATGTATGTAACTAGCAGAGCTATTTCATGGTAGTAAGGTTTTCTTCCATATACCCGCCGGCCGCGGTGGCCGTGCGGTTCTGGCGCTCCAGTCCGGAACCGCGGGGCTGCTACGGTCGCAGGTTCGAATCCTGCCTCGGGCATGGGTGTGTGTGATGTTATTAGGTTAGTTAGGTTTAAGTAGTTCTAGGTTCTAGGGGACTTATGACCTAAGATGTTGAGTCCCATAGTGCTCAGAGCCATTTGAGCCATATACCATTCCACTGGCATATTCCATGTTTCAAATTGGATATTGCCATTTCCAAACACTAAATATGTCGACAAAATCTTCCTGTATGACAGCAGCATGGACTCAGGTCGAATGAATAAAATAAAAATAGTCGTATAAGAAAGGTACATCTCTACCAACAACCTGGCACCCAAAATTTTAAAAATTAAGTACGGAAATATTGGGAGAGTCTTTCCAAATACTTAGACGAAATCATCCTGGAAACTGGCCTGGAAAAAAACTGCTTATTAAATACGTTGTCACAGAATGGAAATATCTTTATGGCTTACAAAAGACATCTATCAGGTAAACTACATCTCAAAATACACAGAATGAGACCCTACAATACAATTATCAACTCAGAGTGCTACAAGTTACATTTTGAACACAAAAAGACACATTGAAGAAATCCAAAACAGATAGCGAAAAGCAATCAGAAATTTCAGGTTCATATTATAATGAATTACGAACTAAAGAAACTGAAAATATTCCTACGTTTATCCGGATACGAGTAAATGCAGGTTAAAATTGTATGGGTACGTTATATTAAAAGAACAGAACGTACCAGATTAATTAGACAGGTTGTGGAACTCTACGAAAATGACAGTAAATCTAAACCTGACACAGTACAATGGAAGCAGGAAGCAGGAATAATACAATTTGATCTATCAGGAAGAAAAACTCTTGGGCCGAAAATTCATGGTTGTCAGAAAAACCCAAGCAGATCGCGACGTCTTGGTCTGACGAGTGGATAAAAGTCGATTCTGAGAGAAGAGAGAATGAAATTAGTACGGGCACAAATAAAAGCTAAAACAAAGCACTGAAAATGTCCGTAGGTATGTAAATCGTGTGGTCCAGTAGCGCTCAAACGAGAAGATTCAGAGTCAAGAGAATTAAAAAGCTAGCTGACGAACAAAACATGAACGAAGTGAGCGTAAGGAGAGCAGTAAGAGAAGCGTTCATTGATTTTGAAAGAAAAAGTTTGTCAACCGATCTGAGTAAAAGGCCTAAGAGGTTTTGGTCGTATGTAAAATCAGTAAGTGGGCCAAAATCATCTATTCATTCACTCAGTGACCATTCTGACACCGAAATGGAAGATGACAGATAGAAGGCCGAAATACTGAATTCGGTTTTTCAAAATTGTTTCACCGCGGAAGATCGTAACACGGTCCCTCCTTTCAATCGTCGTACGAACATCAGAATGGCAGATATCGAGATAACCGATCGCGAAATAGAAGAAACAACTATAGTCGCTTAGTAATGGAAAGGCGTGAAGACCAGATGAGATACGTTTAATTGTACAAAGTTTATGCGAAAGAACTTGTTCCCCTTCTAGCAGTAATTTATCGTAGACGAAGAGTACCTAGCGACTGGAAGAAAGCGCAGGTCATTCCTATTTTCGCGAAGGGGCGTAGGACAGATGCAACAATTATAGGCCTATACTGATGATATCAATCTGTTGTAGAATTGTGGAACATCTTTATGTCCAAGAATTAAGACGTTCTTAGAGAAGAACTCCTCTATAAAAATCAAAATGGATTCCGCAAACAGCGACCCTGCAAAACTCAGCTCACTCAGTTCCTCCATATGATCCACAATGCCGTAGACAGTGGCGCTCAGGATAATGGCATGTTTCTTGTCTTTAGGAAGGCATATGACACCGACCCGCGCTGCTGTTTAGTGAAAAAAAAATATACGAGCATATCGAGTATCGGAGCAGATTTACGACTGGATTCAAGACTTCCTTGCAGACAGAACTCAACATGTCGCTCATAGCGTAATAAAATTGATAGATGGGAAGGAAATTCCGGAGTACCCCATGGAAGTGTGATAGGACCGTTACTGTTTCAAATGGCTCTGAGCAATATGGGACTAAAAATTGAGGTCACCAGTCCCTTAGAACTTAGAACTACTTAAACCTAACTAACCTAAGGACATCACACACATCCATGCCCGAGGCAGGATTCGAAACTGCTGCCGTAGCGGTCGCGCGGTTCCAGACTGAAGCACCTAGAACCGCTCGGCCACTACCGCCGGCCCGTTACTGCTTACAGTATATATATAAATGATGTAGTAGAAAGCATCGGATGCTCTTTAAGGCTGTTCGCAGATGATTCGGTTTTCTGTAATCAAATAGCAACGCCATAAGATAGCAATGATTTGCAGAATGACCTTCAGAGAACTGATGAATGGTGCAGGCTCTGGTAATTGACCTTGAACGTAAATAAATGTAATACGTTGCACATACATCCTCGACTGTATAGCTACACTATTGATGACGAACCACTTGAAACAGTATCTGCAGTAAAATATCTATTAGTAACTATCCGGAGCGACCGTAAGTGGAATAAGCATGTAAAACAAATAATGGGAAAAGCGGATGCCAGAGTCGTAGGAATAATCTTGACGAATTTAACTCATCCACGATGGAAGTGGCTTTTAAGGCGCTTTTTCAATCCATTCTTGAGTACTGTTTATTTATCTGGGATCCCTAACAGATAGGACCGATAGAAGAGATAGAGAAAATCCAACGAAGAGCGACACGTTTCGTCACGGGATTGTTTAGTCGGCACGAGAGCGTTACGGAGATGGTTAACAAACTCCATTGGGAGACGTTACAAGAGAGGTGTTGTAAATGACGGAGAGATTTGGTATTGAAATTTCGAGAGAGCACTATCCGAGAAGAGTCGGACAGCACATTACCTCCCCCTACATATGTCTCGCTTAATGATGGTGAGGAGAAAATTCGCCAAGTTAGAGCCAATACAGAGGCTTACCGACAGTCATTCACCCCACGCGCTATTCGCCTATTCGCCTGTGGAACAGGGTTGGAGAGCTCAGTTAGTGGTACAATACGTACCCTCCGCCGTATACCATTAGGTGGCTTGCGGAGTATGGTACCGATGTAGATGAATAGTAATAATAATGATTAGATGTCAAGTAAACGTTCGTATCGTGTAATACAGGAGATAAAACTGACAACATTTTCGCAGAAAGGTAACGTAATACAGTCGTCCAGAACAGAATTTTGTGCACAGCGGCTGATGTTTGTGAGTCGGGTAGTAGCGAACAGGTTCCGACAGCGGCAGCGTCCTACCGCAGCTCCCCCTGCGAGCAGGTAGGCAAGTTAGTGGCGGAGCCTCCTCCGCCGTCCCCCTTCTGCAGACAGCGGCGCCGGACCCGTGGGTGGGACACCTCCGTCTGGAGGCCGACGACAGAGTGGCGTCAGAACCTGGAACTGGTTTCGGGTGATAGCGCGCCCGTTCCGACAGGACATAATTAGCCGATTAGGAGAGCTTTACATTAACTTAGGCATCTGGCGATGAGTGTAACCTGTAAATGTTATCTCTCCCTTTAGGATAACTGGTACTTCCTCTCATCATCATTCCAGTCATGGATTAGCCGTTATTACCTCGTTCGGTCCATCGGTCTACGTAACTCCTGGTAGCCCTGCACTTCTCGCTGCTTGGTAGGTCGAGAACCGTCTAGCTCCGCTATAATCAGTGATTAGGGACGACCTCACTGAGTACCCCTCAATGTATCCTGGGAAGCTGTGTCATAATATTCTAATACACAGCGGTTATTTGTCAAGACACGGTCAACTGTGTACCCTGTAACAGTAGCGACACCATTGTTGTCATAGACAAAAGGGACAGAAGGAGACAAATATTGACTCACACACCGCTGTCGTTTCACTGGACGGCTGTCACACGTTATACGGGTGGATAATCAGATAACATGACATTTTGCTATGAGAGTTCAATCATTGCTCGCATTCCATTTGCCTGCAAATTACAGCGTTAGACAGATGGTTTACGTGCAACATTTGCATATGGTCGTTAATTTTCATAGGGTAGTTTTCAACTGTGACCATGGAACGACCTCCTACCTATTCTGTTACAGGTAGTGATGATAGCTGTGACTACATTTTTGTCTAACATCAGCCTATTTTCAGTTTCATCGACCTAATCTCTGTGATTTTCGTTACGAATCTTGTTGATCAGTCTCATTTCGTCTTCTGAGTTTCAGTGGGAAATTCTCTGAACTTCGATACTTTCATATTTTATCATTTATTTTTGCTGCATCTTCTACTTCTTTGTCATCCAGATATTTTTGTACTACTACATTCTGGTACATAGTTACTTGTAGACAGATAAGGATGAGTGTTTTAATGGGCACAATGTCATGGTTATTAGGAGTTTTCAAAATACATAATACACAAGTGAAATAAAGATTTATATAGAACCATTCGTCGCAAATAGTAAAACAACTGCAGACTCGTAATCTTAAGGTAAAATATCGGTCATTAAAATTTCAGTAACAATATTCCCCGATGCACATGTCCTCTCTGTTAGTTGCTGTTGTTGTGGTCTTCAGTCTTGAGACTGGTTTGATGCACCTCTCCATGCTACTCTATCCTGTGCAAGCTTCTCCATCTCCCAGTACTTAGTGCAACCTACATCCTTCTGAATCTGCTTAGTGTATTCATCTCTTGGTCTCCCTCTACGATTTTTGCCCTCCACGCTGCCCTCCAATGCTAAATATGTGATCCCGTGATGCCTCAGAACATGTCCTACCAACCAGTCCGTTCATCTTGTCAAGTTGTGCCACAAACTCCTCTTCTCCCCAATTCTATTCAATACCTCCTCATTAGTTATGTGATCTACCCATCTAATCTCCAGCATTCTTCCGTAGCACCACATTTCGAAAGCTTCTATTCTCTTCTTGTCCAAACTATTTATCGTCCATGTTTCACTTCCATACATGACTACACTCCATAAAAATACTTTCAGAAACGGCTTCCTGACACTTAAATCTATACTCGATATTATCAAATATCGCTTCTTCAGAAGCGCTTTCCTTGCCATTGCCAGTCTACATCTTATATCCTCTCTGCTTCGACCATCATCAGTTATTTTTCTCCCCAAATAGCAAAACTCATTTACTACTTTAAGTGTCTCATTCCCTAATCTAATTCCCTCAGCATCACCCGAATTAACTCGACTACATTCCATTATCTTCGTTTTGCTTTTGTTGATGTTCATCTTATATCCTCCTTTCAAGACACTATCCATTCCGTTCAACTGCTCTTCCAAGTCCTTTGATGTCTCTGACAGAATTACAATGTCATCGGCAAACCTCAAAGTTTTTATTTCTTCTTCATGGATTTTAATACATACTCCGAATTTTTCTTTTGCTTCCTTTACTGCTTGCTCAATATAGAGATTGAATGAATTGGGGAGAGGCTACAACCCTGTCTCACTCCCTTCCCAACCGCTGCTTCCCTTTCATGCCCCTCGACTCTTATAACTGTCATCTGGTTTCTGTACAATTTGTAAATAGCCTTTCGCTCCCTGTATTTTACCCCCACCACCTTCAGATTTTGAAAGCTTTATCTAAGTCTACAAATGCTAGAAACGTAGGTTTGCCTTTCCTTAATTTTTCTTCCAAGATAAGTCGTAGAGTCAGTATTGCCTCACGTGTTCCAATATTTCTAAGGCAGCCAAACTGATCTTCCCCGAAGTCGGCTTCTACCAGTTTTTCCATTCGTCTGTAAAGGATTCGCGTTAGTATTTTGCAGCTGTGACTTATTAAACTGATAGTTCGGTAATTTTCACATCTGTCAACACCTGCTTTATTTGGGATTGGCGTTATTATATTCCTCTTGAAGTCTGAGGGTATTTCGCCTGTCTCATACATCTTGCTCACCAGATGGTAGAGTTTTGTCAGGACTGGCTCTCCAAAGGTCGTCGGTAGTTCAAATGGAATGTTGTCTACTCCGGGGGCCTTGTTTCGGCTCAGGTCTTTCAGTGCTGTGTCAAACTCTTCACGCAGTATCGTATCTCCCATTTCATCTTCATCTACATCCTCTTCCATTTCCATAATACTGTTCTCAAGTACATCGTCCTTGTATAGACCCTCTATATACTTCTTCCACCTTTCTACTTTCCCTTCTTTGCTTAGAACTGGGTTTCCATCTGAGCTCTTGATATTCATACAGATGGTTCTCTTTTCTCCAAAGGTCTCTTTAATTTTCCTGCAAGCAGGATCTATCTTACCCCTAGTGAGATAAGCCTCTACATTCTTACATTTGCCCTCTAGCCACCCCTGCTTAGCTACTTTGCACTTCCTGTCGATCTCATTTTTGAGACGCTTTTTATTCCTTTTTGCCTGCTTCATTTACCGCATTTTTATATTTTCTCCTTTCATCAATTAAATTCAGTATTTCTTCTGTTACCCAAGGATTTCTACTAGCCCTCGTCTTTTTACCTACTTGATCCTCTGCTGCCTTCACTCCTTCATCCCTCAGAGCTACCCATTCTTCTTCTACTGTATTTCTTTCCCCCATTCGTGACAAGTGTTCCCTTATACTCTCCCTGAAACTCTGTTAGTAACAGTCATGGAATAAAGTAGTTCTCTAATACTTGCTCACAATAAAAGAAAAGTTATAGAATTACGTTCAGAAAGATTGATAGAGAGGAGGCAAATGGTAAAGTGCAAGGAATAATTTTGACGAGGAAATTAGCACAAAGTTTTATTAGTTTAATCGTCGACCCAAGGCAAAAAGAAAAATTTACTGAAAAAGATTTGTTCACATTTAATGATAAAAGAGCCTTTACTTGATTCAAGTTTAACAATATCTGTAAGAGTAGTAAACAATATAAGGCCTTTACTAAGAGAAATTAACGAAATATTTCTGGTTGACTGGTACTGCCAAAACCAGCCCATTGGAGGATAGGAATAGTAATAACAATTAGGATAACAAACAATGCGGAACTATAGCAGAGAGAAGGAAACACAATCTAAATTGACCATCTAGAACGTTAAAACACCTGTTTAAGCAAATGATTAAATCTGGTTGTCAGAACATGGAAGATGCCACTTTTATACACCGAAAGGTCGAAACATTATGATCACTGCCCACAGCCACGTTGGATGCCGCCTAGTGGCACTGCGGGCACGCGACTCGGTAACGACAGTATCTCAGTGGAGCAGACACGGACGGCAGATTGCCCTAGAGAAGATAAGGGCTGCAAATGGGAAATCCATTGAGATAAGCGACTTGACAAAGGGGAGATTACTATTACGCGTCACCTGTGAATGAGTATCTCGAAAAAGGGGGAAGCTGGGTGAATGTTCACTTGCTAGTGCCGTGAGCATCTACGAAAAGAGCTAGAAGGACAGTGAAACGACTACTGGGGCCTAAATGGTTGGACATCTACGACTCTTCGCGGAACGGGGGGTTCGGGGGCTTGCCTGTCAAGTAAGGTAGTTGGTGATCTGTGCCATCTCTGCTGAAAGAGCACAATGCTGGTGCACACACAAGAGTTTCGAAGCCCACTGTTCATTGAACGTTACTGAACACGAGCTCCGCAGCAGACCACCCCCACATGTTCACATGTGACCCAACGTCATCATCAATTACGATTGTAGTGCGCACAGGACCATCGGGATTCGACCGTGGGTGGATGGAAACGTGTCAGCTCTTCGGGTAAGCATTTTTGCTGCACTACGTCGCTGGGCGTCCCCACAAACGCCGTTGATACGCCCGCTAAACCCACTGGGCAAAACAGGTGATTAGGATTGTGGAAAGGGCAAAATAAGCTGTCAGTCAGTTTCACTCAAAATTGTAATTTATTGTAATTTAATAACACCTTTAAACCAAAGCGGCACATAGCCGAACCTTTACAACAACGAGTTTCAAAATGCAGTTCGTTCACGGCTGAAGGCCTCCAAACAAGAAATCTTAAAAATCAATGAGATAAAAATGCAGTTAAAATGTTTTATATATATATATATATATATATATATATATATATATATATATATATATATATATATATAACAACTGGGTGGAAAGCCTTGCAGTGCCACAATTAAATTTCAAAATTTTAAAATATATTACCATAATCTTTTAAGGCAGAAGGCCGTAATGTTTTCGCTTAAGGGTAAATTCTGAGAATAAGGCTGTAAGCGGCTGAAGACCCACAGTTGATTTTCGAAAAATTCAAAAATACTTTAACCTTTAAGTTTTCAATGGCCAAACGCACACTAAATTTAAGAATAAGGATTTAAGCAGCTGAAGGCCCACAATTGATTTACATAAAACACAATAAAAAATTTTCCTTTTAAAACGTTGGCTATAATAGATTACCAACAGACCATTAAACACCCATGAAAATGACAGTACAGACGGCACTCAGATGCCTCCAGGTGGGGAGGGGGGGGAGGGGGAGCCTGCCCTCGAAACATTAATGTTCACTTAGATGAGACAGGTAGTGGGCCCAACTACACTTGATCCATCGGTAACCCAACTAAGAGACAGTCACAGACCGACCGACCAAACGACTTGCTCGCCACCAATCGGTACATAAAAACTCAAAGACCAAACTGTTAAGGACATAATCATCCACAAGAAATATCTATTAAGCTGTGAAAACTACACCCCATGTTGGACAGCGACAACAGGTGAGGAAAGAACGCTGCCTGAAATTACGTTAGTAGCCAGGGCAGGTAACTAGTACACTAACGGCCACAAGGCAGAAAATTCCGCTGGTGCACTTGAATTGTAGTGAACCAGTATAGTTAACTCCACCTCATAGCAGCTCGATTTCACCACTACAAACACTCTGTGTTGCTGGCAGGAAAAGCTCCCCAACAGCGAATCACCGAAACGAACGACACAACATGAACGGACGTGGCTTAGGGGTACTTAACGCTCCACTCAACTTGGACGTCCTGAGTCGGTGAGCCACGAAGCTTGTAGCGATCGGACAGCTCCACACACTCTCCAACACTGTGCAGGGACCGCCAGCGGACGCAGCCAAATGCACCGCACGGAAATCCTCCATGGTCCGCACCAACCGACCGACTCCCGCGGACCCCCTAGCCGGAAATTATATGCGCAAGACCAAAGATGGTACACGGTGCAAATACCGATACACATCACAGCTACCGCACGTTGAAGGAGGAAGAACCACGGCATAACCGCAACAATAGCGGGAAACCAGAGATAGACAGCCAAGTTCAAGATTCAAATTCAAATGGCTCTGAGCACTATGGGACTAAACATCTGTGGTCATCAGTCCCCTAGAACTCAGAACTACTTAAACCTAACTAACCTAAGGACATCACACACATCCATGTCCGAGGCAGGATTCGAACCTGCGACCGTAGCAGTCGCGCGGCCAAGTTCAAGAAAACGCATAGTTCGGAGTGAGTACGGCTCAGCCGTCATCGAGGTGTACGGCTGCTCAAAATGTGCGGCGCACCACAGACGCAGGCTGGGAGACATCCTACTGCGCTTGCAGGGGACCTGTGGTACTAGTCGAAGTCATGCTGACAGCTAAGAACCAACTGCATCCATTCAGGTTTGATGTCTTCCCAACAGCGATATCATCTTTCAGCAGTATAATTGTCCGTGTCTCGAGACAGAACCATGATACAGTGACATGAGGAGCATTAGAGTGAACTAACGTAGATGTCACGGCCAGCAGATTCGCCTGATATAAATCCTATGGAACTCAACCGGGTCGCATCACCGTGCACGCAAATTAGCGGCTCATTATTGACCCAAATTACATGACCTGTGCGTAGGCATCTAATGGTACATACCTCCACATACCTACCAACAAATTGTCAGATCCCTGATACGCAGAATTTCATTCCAAAGGCGGACAAACAAGCTATTAGTCAAGTGGTCATAGTGTTTCGGCTCGTCAATGTACTTTGAAATATTAAAGGATTACAGCAAATAAGCACAAAATAATTACGGTTAAGAGCTACAGAAACTATGTTCTCCACTGGCACACCTGGATATAGCCGGCCGGAGCGGTTCTAGGCACTACAGTCTGGAACCGTGCGACCGCTACAGTCGTAGGTTCGAATCCTGCCTCGGGCATGGATGTGTGTGATGTCCTTAGGTTAGTTAGGTTTAAGTAGTTCTAGGGGACTGATGACCTCAGCAGTTAAGTCCCATAGTGCTCAGAGCCATTTGAACCATTTGAGCCTGGACGTAGGAGAAACAAAGTAGCTGTATTAGGCTCCCAGCTGTGGTAATAATTTAAGGGATTTAATACCGTATTGGACAGTTGTCATTCGACATACACAGAGATAAAGGTAATATCACCTCTAACAACTGTGTGCCCGATCGAGACTCGAACTCGGGACCTTTGCCTTTCGCGGGCAAGTGCTCTACCTTTTTCTTTTTTTTTTTTTATCGCTGTGTTTGTTCGTTGCGGACGTCGCATGACATCCGTTAAAGTTCGTTCGTTGATCTTTCGACTCAGTTTTTTTTATTACAGAGACCAACCGGCTCTCTGACCGAACACGCTGAGCTACCGTGCCGGCTACTATCTGAGCTACCGAAGCACGACTCACGCCCGGTCCTCACAGATACTGGCAGAAGTAAAGCTGTGAAGACCGGGCGTGAGTCGTGCTTCGGTAGCTCAGGTGGTAGAGCACTTGCCCGCGAAAGGCAAAGGTCCCGAATTCGAGTCTCGATCGGGCACACAGTTTTAATCTGCCAGGAAGTTTCAAAATTCATAAGCACACACACACATGACATATTGATAATGGCAAGCAGCAATAAGTGAATGTCTAGTACCATTAGTCTGGTGAGATCCACAGAGAGAATTTTAGTGTAAATTTGTCACCAAACAACTTTTTCCTCAGATATCGTTCTACAGAAACGGTTTCATAGCCCGCATGTCATGTGGCCAGAATTGATCCACTTAGGCTAACTTCCTTCTTTAGGCTTTTAACGAAGTTTAACAGCCAGACTTGGATTGCAAGACCCCTACCCCATAACATGGAAGGTATCGATCGCAGTATAACGTCTCTACCCAATCACCGGTTGAAAACGGCGAAGTACGGGTTGCCCCTATGGGCGCGGAAGGCGAAACCATTACCTCGAGCTAGGAAAAGATAGAATAAGAGAAACTATCGATCCCGCACCTCACATGAGTCGAATCACTGAAAAACAAGAACGAAATGGAAAGCTACAAACATTCTATTTCTTGTTAAAAATCTACAGCATAACAGCTTACGAAAGTTCCCTGAAACTTCACAAAACTTTAAAAGCCTCACAACTATGGTCCACTCATCACCTGAAATGGAGAGCACATTGGTAACAAGTCAATCAATGCCCTCTCTTCAGCATACGAACCACATTCAGCAAAATACACGTAAGGTGCATTTTTACAGCAAGTTCTGAGCTTAGTAGAAAGTCATGGTTCAACGAAGGAGAAGGAAAATTAGCATAGACCTCATTCTTCTGGATGACTGGACGGAGTTGCACCACTGCCAGGGGATCGCTTTAATCACACAGGTCTGCAAACAAATATTTTTGAGCACTGTTTCATTTTTCATAACTGGTTTTTATGTAGTTTTTGGTGCTGATTTCAGAAATGATATTTCTTTCTGTTACCTGAGGTTTGTCTACAAACAGGCCTAAAACGTTTAGGAAAAATCCTAAAAAGGCCATTTTTTATGTCAGTATCATTTATGTACAACGTTATTAAACCACCTTAAAAATACTTAAGTTAATCTTACACACAGAGTAAGAAAATTTGATAACGTTTTATTACACCAGTATTACAAGTCTTTGTAGTAATGTTGCTTTTTTCCTTGCAAACTTCTTTTTCTGTTTCTCCTGCTGTGGAGTTGAGGATTTTCTGTTTTTAACATCTGACAGTAGACAACCATCATTTTCACGTCCCAGCGTCCTTGATGTCTTCGTTCGATTTCTTTTATATCTTGATGGAATCGTTCTCCTTATTCTTCACTGACAGCTCCAGGAGTTTCCAGAAAACAGATGAGAATGAAGGAAAAGAACGCCATCGCTCACGTTGCAGCCCAACAGTCTGTAGTTAGTTAACAGATTGGCAACAATTTTCTTGCAGTTTGAGTCTTTTTTATTTCCTAGGAAGCTGGTTGCCACTTGTTTAAAAGAATACCATGCTTTCCTTTCCTGGGTTTACATTTTCAACTCGAAGTTTTTATCACAAGTGTTCTTATATCAGACCCAACAAAGAACCTTTCTTTTAAGTTTAGCATCTGAGAGACCAGGGAATTGCCCACAAAGATATCTAAAAACTCTCCTGCTTTAGGCATATTTTGACGAATTGTTTCATCAGTTCCAACGTATTGTGAGGTGGCGGAAATAAAATCTTTTCAGGATCCACTTAACTCTCCTTCTCAACTTTCTTAACTCCAGGAACCAAATTTTTCTTACTGGCCGTCCTGTTTTAACATAATTTTGTTTACTGTCACAGTTATTCCATTCACAGAGGAAGCGGTGGAACTTTGTTTAGCCAATCTATCGGCCCAATAGCTCAGAGATCACTTTCAGATCCCCAGAAACGGTTCACTTACGATCAGAGTACTTAAGCTTGTTAAGGATCAATTCAACGTTCTCATAACATTGTTTCAAATGAACTGAATGTCCTACTGGAACAGACGGATATTGGTTGCGATTGTGAAGAAGAATAGATTTCAGGCTTCTTTTGGAGAAATCAATTAAAAGTCTCCATTTATCGGGTTCTTATTGGATATTGATGTCTCCTTCAAACCAGGAACATTAATACAAAAACCGAGGTCACCCACTCCAGATAAAAGAGACACAAACTCTTTTTCTCTTCTCCTCTACCAAGAAAAGGATGTACCAGGAGCCAGCAACACTTTCTCTCTCAACCTCAGCCCTAAAGCCTCCGCTGAATCCTTTGGAAGGCCTAAGTCTCTAACCAGATAATTTAGTTCCGACAGGGTGAAGAGTTTTGGCTCGTTGTTGGGGGGCTTATAACTACCATCATTGTCGTCGTCATCACTGCCTTGAGACAACTGTTCAGTATAATCTAAAATGTTTTCGATTGTAACTGAAGGACAAGGTACAGGTAAAAGAAGCCCATGAGGAACAGTGCGCATAGCTGAAGGAATGCTCAGATACAAAATCTCCTTTTTATTTTTCAAATCAAAACCTTGTACACAACAATAGCAAAAATAATCGTTTTCATTGTGATTTTTCGGTTCTCTCCATATGATAGGTATTGCAAAGCGAAATGATTTCTTCTTACCTTGAAACCGTTGTCTCAATTCTTCTACACACACAGAACACATTTCTTGTGGAGCCCATGATTTGTCTTGATCGCCCAGTTTCATACCACAGTATGCAAAGTACACCTTTTTAAGAAAATCAGGAATGTTTCTCTGTTGCTTTTTAACAGTATAAGTCCCAAAAATATAGCAGAAACAATCAGGAGAGTTAACACAATCTCTAGAAGCCATTATAAACACAAAACTACTTCTCATTTCAATGTCAGAGGTACTGCTGGAGGCAACTGACAGCGTGAACCCTGCAGGGCTGTTCATAAATCCGTAAGAGTACGAGGGGTGGAGGTCCCTTCTGAACAGCACGTTGCAAGGCATCCCAGATATCCTCAATAACGTTCATGTCTGGGTAGTACGGTGGCCAGCCGAAGTGTTTAAATTTAAAAGAGTGTTCCTGGAGCCACTCTGTAGCAGTTCTGGACCTGTACGGTATCGCATTGTCCTGCTGAAGTTTACCCAAGCCCGTTGGAATGCACAATGGACATGAACGGATGTAGGCGATCAGACAGGACGCCTACGTACATGTCACCTGTCAGAGTTGTATCTAGACGTATCAAGGGCCCCAAATCACTACAGCTGCACTCGCCCCACATCATTACAAAACCTCCACTAACTTGAACAGTCCCCTGCTGACATGCAGGGTCCACGGATTCATTAGGTTGGCTCCAAACCCGTATACGTAAATCCGCTCGATAAAATTTGAATCGAGACTCGTCCGACCAGGCAACATGTCTCCAGCCATCAACAGTCCAGTGACGGTGCTGATGGGCCCAGGCGAGGCGTAAAGCTTTGTGTCGTCCCGTCATCAGGAGTACACGAGTAGGTCTATGGCTCCGAAAACTCATATCGATCATGTTTCGTTGAACGGTCCACATACTGACCCTTCATGATGGTCCATCATGGAAATCTGCAGAAATTTGCTGAAGAGTTGGACTTCTGTCACGTTGAACGATTCTCTTCAGTCGTCGTTGGTCCTTTGGATCCTTTTCCGGCAGCAGCAATGTCGGAGGTTTGATGTTTTACCGGATTCGTGGTATTAACGGAAGACGTGTGGAGTGGTCATACAGGAAAATCCCCACTTCATCGCTAACTCGGAGATATTGCGTCCCATCTCCCGTGAGCCGACTATAACACCACCTTATCTCACTTAAATATTGATAGTCTGCCACTGTAGCAGCAGTAACCGATCTAACAACTGCACCAGACACTTGTCTAATATAGGCGTTGCCGATCGGAGAGCCTTATTCTGCCTGTTTACATGTCTCTGTATTTGAATATAGATGCCTATACCAGTTTCTTAGCCGCTTCAGTGTACCTTATGTACGAGATACTACCGCCAGTTGCATACGTGCACATCGCTGTCGTATGTGTTTAGCCACATCAGTGAATGTTACCAGCCCGATTGGTGTCGGAGGCAATTTCTTATAACAGAAATAACAGAACTATTTTTTTATTTTCCATTTTTATTGAATGGTAATAAGAAATGCAAAGTCTTATAAAAGTTTATGAGTTTGAAAAACATTTAATTTCCTTTTCTTACAAGTTATAAAACAATAATACTAATAATAACAATAATAATAAAATTTTTAACAAAGAAGGAAAAAACACTGCATGCACGAAACAAAGCTGTATCTCTGCTATATTTTCATTGTGGAGTCAAAACAGATTGCACTTTTATTCGTTGTTTTTGTAACATAAAACTAATTTCTCAGGTTTCTTAACCTGTCTCGAGAATTACACATAGATAATTATGCACTGACGCTCAGGATCTGGTTCCTACACGAGATTTAATGCTCCATTGTTGCAATAATAAATAGCCTATAAAGTCCTGAATTTAGTGCCATTGAGTTTGGCGAGAAAAAAATTTCAAGGATCCAACAAGCCAGGCAAACGCATTGTCTTTAGCGTCACCCAAAGGCTTCTGATCTGATTTCAAAGCTAGAATGACGTTTCTGTTATTTACGGCGGTTCTTGTCCAGTGCCCAGAATTAATCGTGTCCTTGGCTAGATAGATTTGTTCGACATTCGCCTCAACACTGAACACTTTGCATGAGCCTGAGGGGCTCAGCTTGACTTATATGTATTACCAAGAGTACTGAGTAGGTTCCACTTAATGTATCCAAACACATACATTTATGAGTAAAATCTTTCCTGGACTTTTTCCAAACTTGTGACCAATATGTGAGAGGATATTTGTTTGCCATAGAATGGTTAGCAGCGCTTTGAATTTATTGTTGGCAGACTTCTGATTTATTGTTGGCAGACTTCTGCTGAGGATTGTTAAAGTCCGTCCTCCCCTAAGTAGCTTGTTTCTGTGTAGAAGATGAAGGCAAATCTCCGTATTTTGTGTTCTGGATCGTTATAAAAGGGCTGCCTAGAAACTGACTGTCGAAACATTTGGAAGATCTTTTCTGTTATGTTTCCTGTGTCTTCCCTGAGTGTCTTTCTTGTGTGTTTTAGGAATATTTTCATGCAATTCTGATAGAGTTTCCTCAACTTCAATCCGACTTTGGTACATGGGGCTGCTACGTTGAGAATGGGCAACTCGAAGAGATTAACACGCCAAGTATGCCAAACCGCCGCAAGAAATTGTGCTCTCGCATATTTTTCAGTTAAACGAGTACGTCGTACAGCATCTAGTAACTGAGCTTGGATAATATATAAGCACTGATGTAATAAGCCATTTGTATTCTGTATGGACGTCAATGATTTTTGACTCATTAATGGCGTGTTGATTGATTATATCTTCTCCTGCAATTTGGGTTCTAAGATTTACGCGGGATTCGCCATGATGGCCATGTCCAAACGGGGTTCCCTGCCAGTCGCATGCAGCCACAAGTGCCACGATATCGAAAATGAGGCCTCAGGTCAGTACGAACTGATTAAGCATCGTTTATATTGGCTCCGCTGGATTTTTTTTGTCAACCGTCCTGATCTTACACTATGTGATAAAGAGTTTCCGGACACCCCCAAAAACATACGTTTTTCATATTAGGTGCATTGCGCTGCCATCTACTGCCAGGTGCTCCATATCAGCGACCTCAGTAGCCATTAGACACCGTGAGAGAGCAGAATGGGGCGCTACACAGAACTCACGTACTTCGAACGTGGTCAGGTGATTGAGTGTCACTTATGTCATACGTCTGTACGCAAGATTTCCACACTCCTAAACACCCCTAGGTCCACTGTTTCCGATGTGATAGTGAAGTGGAAACGTGAAGTGACACGTACAGCACAAAAGCATACAGGCCGACCAAATCTGTTGACTGACAGGGGCTGCCGACAGTTGAAGATGGTCGTAATGTGTAATAGGCAGACATCTATCCAGACCATCACACAGGAATTCCAAACATCATCAGGATCCACTGCAGATAATATGACAGTTAGGCGGAAGGTGAGATAACTTGGATTTCATAGTCGAGCGGGTGCACATAAACCAAATATCAGGCCGGTTAATGCCAAATGACGATTCGCTTGGTGTAAGGAGCGTAAACATTGGACGATTGAACAATGGAAAAACGTTGTGTGGAGTGACGAATCACTGTACATAATGTGGCGATCGGATGGCAGGGTGTGGGTACGACGAATGCCCGGTGAACGTCATCTGTCAGCGTGTGTAGTGCCAACAGTAAAAATTCGGAGGCCGTGGCGTTGCGGTATGGTCGTGCTTTCCATGGAGGGACCTTGCACCCCTTGTCGCTTTGCGTGGCACTATCACAGCGCAGGCTTAATTTATGTTTTAAGCATCTTCTTGCCTCCCACTGTTAAAGAGCAATTCGGGGATGGCGATTGCATCTTTCAACACGATCTAGCACCTGTTCATAACGCACAGCCTTGGTGGAGTGACTACACGACAATAACACCCCTGTAACGGACTCACCTCCATAGAGTCCTGACCTGAATCCTATAGAGTACCTTTGGGATGTTTTGGAACGCCGACTTGATTGAACGTAGTATGTCTGCGAGAGTGGAAGCTGTCTTCAAGGCCAAGGGTGGGCCAACACCATACTGAATTCCAGCATTACCGATAGAGGGCACCACCAACTTGTAAGTAATTTCAACCAGGTGTCCGTATACTTTTGATCACATACTGTATTTTCGGGTTTTTTGGGGAGGGAGGGGGGATACCATCAGGCTTCTGATTGGTTTGATGCGGCCCGTCTCGAATTCCTCTCCCGTGCCAACCTCTTTTCTCACAGTAGCCCTTGCAACCTAAGACATGAATTATCTGCTGGATGTATTCCAATCTCTGTCTTCCTCGACAGTTTTTGCCCTCTACAGCTCCCTCTAGTAGCATGGAAGTCATTCCCTGATGTCTTAACAGATCCTGTCAGTGTTTTCCACATATTCCTTTCCTCTCAGATTCTGCTCAGAACCTCCTCATTCCTCAACTTATCAGTCCATCTAATTTTCAACATTCGTCTGTAGCATCACGTCTCAAATGTTTCGATTCTCTTCTGTTCCGGTTTTCCCACAGTCCCTGTTTCACCACTATACAACGCTGTGCTCCCGACGAACTTTCTCAGTAATTTCTTCCTCTAATTATGGCCTATGTTTGATACTTGTAGACTTCTCTTGGCCAGGAATGCCCTTTTTGCCATTGCTAGCCTGCTTTGGATATCCTCCTTGCTTTGTCCATCACTGGTTATTTTACTGCCTAGGTAGCTGAATTCCGTAACTTCATCTACTTCGTGACTTCAGTCCCAATGTTCAGTTTATCGCTGTTCTCATTTCTGCTGCTTTTCATTATTTTCGTCTTTCTTCGATTTATTCTCAGCCCATATTCTGTACTCATTAATTGTTCATTCCATTGAGCAGATCGCGTGATTCTTCTTCACTGTCACTCAGGTTAGCATGTCATCAGCGAATCATAGCACAGATATCCTTTCACCTTGAATTTTAATTCCACTCCTGAAACTTTCTTTTATTTCCATCACTGTTTCTTCGATGTACGGATTGAACATTGGCGACGAAAGACTTCGCTATCATTTAACATTAGACTGAGGTTTGTGTATTCGTTTGGTCGATTTCTCACCAGGCTTGAGACTGGAATTCTGTGTCCTTCAAAGATTTTGAACTTAACGCCCTCCCTATCACTTCTCGCCCCAAAAAAAATGCCGTTGTCGAAAATCATCCCGATGAGCAACCAATGATCGTGTGTCGTCAATATGCACTATACTGTTTTTTTATAAATTTCCTCGCTCACACCATTGAGAGCTTAAATAAATATATCTACAAATCATAGTCTCAGAACTATACTTTCAACTCTGTGGTGACGAATCAAACTATTAGAATCACAACATGTCCAGTATCTAATGATTGCATCGACATCTCGTCTCAGTATCGCGCGAGTGCCTGTGGAAACAGAGTGTTACCGTGGATTAATGTCCTATTTACAAGTTTCAGAGAACAATGAGATCATTGGAGTTATTCGAGTTTTGAAGCCTCTAGAAATTTACAGCCAACCAAGAAAACGTGTGTGGTGATAAGGAAAGAAAAACAAGTGATAATGTGGTGCGAAATATCAAACAATTGAGGAACTAATTGGTGAGATGAACATCGAGTCGGACATCCGTCACTCATCATAAATGAGTTGAAGAGTAACGTGAAGAATGAAATCATGCAGGGAAGAAGCGTAACAATAGCTGAATTACATATTTTGTTTACTAAAATTACTATGTGGAATTGTGGCTGGACAGCTTGCCTATCGGAAAACATGTGCAAGACGTTTGTCCCGGAATTGAGTGATAAAAACAAAACGGAGAACGGTTGCAGCACTGACATTTTCACTGCAGTATCACACACATGGAAATACTTTTATCGATCTGTTCCTGGTGATGAGGTAATAATACCATGAAAATTAAAACAAATTCCACCAACACAAAGACTCATGGACACGGCTGTTGGGTTATAAGTGTGTTTTCCTGGCAGATTTCATGCCAGAATGCGTTACGGCCAATGGAGATCGCTATCTGCAGCCATATTCTTTCGATTCTTTTCTTTATTTGAAATGAAATTAATACACGCCCCCACTCCCAAATCCACAACTCCCATGGATAAATTTTCCTTGCTGGTAATATTTTCCTTCCGGGTTGCAGGTCGACAACTTCATTTAACGTTTGATATAATAAAGAAAAACTTTGTAGAATGTTCGTCTATTTGGCTGACATGCATAAATAACAGGTGAGATGGACTGAAATATATATTACTGCACCCTCTGTAGCCGCCTTCCCATAAGGCATAAAAGTACAGCGCCTTCTTTAAAATACGTACATATGTATCTTCCAAAGTGGCTGCTTGCTGCACGCGTCGATATTGTGCCAAAACTGACACCGCCAGATGAGTGATATGTTTTTAAAATGTTTTACACGTCAGAATTACAGTATGTCTTCCGATTCAAATTAAATTGATATAATTTAAATAATTTTTATATATTTAGTTATATATATAATTTATGTATTAATTTTAAGTTTCGTTGATGTCCAGTTATATAGATAATTCTATCCACATGGAAATCGTGTTTATAACATATTGATTGAACCGGGTTGAAAGACTAGTGGTAGGGGCATAGAACAATCAAAATTACTTAGGAAAGTTCAAAATAAAAATCAAACATAATATAAATTGTTCTATTTGATCATAGGACTACAAAACTGGAATTGGATTTTGTCTGAGCAAAGTATTACGAACATTATCGATGTTCCTGCGTTGATGTTCTACTTTATTTATTCCAATGATGAATATGGAGGGTACGATAAATCAACTTTGCTTTCGTTTATTTGTATTTGTCGTTTCTTTTCTTCCTGGCTTCACATCTTTCCGGAAATCTTGTTTTTCGTGTCAGTACCCTAAAAAGTATTCTGTTTTCTGCTATGTCCATTTCGGTTCACGTGTTTTTCATATCTTTGTCAATTTCAGTGAATCTTGTGAGCTGGAGTCGTAGCTATTTATTAAGTTAAAGATCTGCTTCATTAGTCTGTTACTATCCATTTGGTGTATGAGTCCATTGAACTCTTCTTTTCCTTATTACGTCAGTTAGCTTAATTTGTGTTCAGCATTACTATTACTTTTAAAGACACAGCACTTTCCCTAGAATTCTTCTTTCAACTTTTTCTACTTTTTCAGGATTCCGAAATCTTGTTCTTTAGATGATTCTGCTGCATACGATGGTTCAGATCTTAGCACTGTTTTAATAAGTTAATCTTTTTAAGAAAAACCACTTATCATAATCGAAGTATTTTGACCTCATAGTTCGAAAAGCTTTTCTAAAAAGGTGTCCACATTAAGATAAGTATTTCTCCTGTGTCGTGTCTGATGGAATTAGTGCCTGGTACCTGTCCGTGAAACTACCTCTGAACCATTTTGAGTTACATAAAATTTTAGTTTACGCTTCAGAAACACGTGCTCAGCTGCAGCAGTCAGTTAGATGTAGATCGATGTCTTTCTACAGAACTTAAACATAAATCGCGAATTTAAAAAAAAAAAATGTTTTTCATACTCTGGAAACCCCTGTGTAGTGCATGGCAGAGGATACTTCCCATTGTATCACGTATTAGAGATTCTTCGCGTTCCATTCATGTATCGAGAATTAAAAGGGTTGTTGCTTGAATACCTCTGTGCATGCTATAATTAGTCGAAAGTTTTGTCTTCGTGATCTCTGAGGGAGCTGTCCGTAGGAGGCAGTAATATATCCCTTGAATCCTCTCTTAACATTCGTTCTTGGGCACTTGTAACTAGAATTTCGCGAAATAAGTGGAGTCTCTTCTCAGATGTCTGCCAGTTAAAGTCTTTCAGCATTTTCGTAACGTTCTGGCGTGAGTCAATCAAAGCTGTGACCGATTGTACTGCTCTTGTTCGTACGCGTCCACCATCAAAGTTCGACCTCCGTACCAATGGACTGGACTACTGCCTATTTAATATAAAATTGAGCCTACGTGGTCATTTCAAATCCCTGTAAATCGTGCCATCTAAAAACTTACGGCCAATAATCCAGAATAGTAGACCTGGCGGAGAATCGAACATGGCCCCGCTGCTTGGTAGTCAGACGCGCTGACCAGTCAGTTAAGGGGGCGGACTGGTTCCTCAAAAATTGTGCATTTCACGACAATGCCCGTTCTGACACTGTGTCTGTAAGCTGAGACACGCTACATCAATTTGGATGGGAAACTTTTGATCACCTTTTCACGAAGGTTATAGTCTTCCTGGGCATCGAAACACTTTGGAATCGACGCTGAGGTGAAGAATGTTGCAAACATGTGGCATCGTTAACCGTTGTGAACCTACTATGACACCGGGATTCTGAATCTCTTGGACAGATCTGAGAAATATTTAAATAATAGAGATGATTATGTAGAGCAGTAAAGTACAACTTTGTAAATAATATATTTTTATTCTTATTCGAATATATTTCTACATTAATTAACACCAGTCAGTCCTTACTTTTCCCCTTAGCATATTTCGTTCTTGTGAGGATACTGTTTTAGAGAACAGTCGTTGCTAATCACAAGAAATCGTTTGTGCGCACGTAATGTCTGTTCATAACGTATTCTGCAGGGTGTTTCACACAGCAAGCATTTTGGAGCCCATGTTTACTGGACATTTTTTTCTTGTTTTGATCCATACTACCACCTGTGAAAGTTGCCTACCCTACAGTCTTAGCAACAACATTACCGATATACATAAATTCCATTGTCAGAGGTATCAGAACGGTTCTCATCTATAACTTTCGACTCGTTTTCTTCCCGTACAGGGGCCCTTACCTCAAATTTGTACATTCATACTTCTCCATTCATCAGAGAATCAGTCCGTATATACATACATTCACAGGAACCGACGCCTTTAACTGTCGGATGACTTTTCCGGACATGGGTTTCTACGTCGAACTTGATCTACTAAGTCTCCTCTATAACTGTGACTGCGAAACTGTGAAACGCCCTGTATTTTTAAAAACGCAGGTATGTCCATTACTTGGGCAGTCACCTGCCCGCACGTAAAAATTACGTGAAGAGAGTACCAGAGACGTGCCACGAGTTTACGAGGACCACCTTCACGACCTGGAGGTCGAACGAGATTTCAACGTCTTTCGCCGTAAAGAAATTACTGGAAACCAATAATGAGTTTCCCGACTCCTATTTGTCAGCGAGCGGATGTAGCCGACGATACTGCGCTACCCGAACGACTAGGATGTTTTCTCACTCTGAAAGTAAAGAGCCCATATTTCACTCACTAAAGTGGAAGATAGCGTTTGACAAACTCGGTATCAGCGACGCTGAGGTTTTGGTGAGAGGGTCGTAAAGGAAGAGTGGTCATCAAACGCGTCGTCAACGTCACGCCACGTCACGCAGCAGACAACATCTACACTCTTTGGTCGTCATGATATATCACAGTTTTATCTGCCTTTGTTAGTCTGCTACGGCGAACATCGTTTTCATTTTATCTCTGGTGACATTTCATACTGTCAGTCTTGGGTGAAGTAGCAATATTTGTATAGCATTTCATCACTGGGCATAACACCTTACATCCAAATGGCCTTTATTAACAACGTTACCTTCTTCGGATCTACAACTTGAACGGCCCTAGATTACTTCAATTATCTATGACTCCATCTTTTGGGTCCCTTTTACTGTTACTGTATAAAATGGCGGGCCATGAAAGCTTACTATCTTTTTATAATTTACAACTTCCGCTGTGAGAACATAAAAATCACTGGATTCTTCCCTACAGGAATAATTGGTGTGATGCCCAAATCAGTGTAATCTCTGTAGCTTGCAGTGCTATAGGATCATATACTGGAAAGCAACACAAAAATAAATACGGTGAGGGTTGCAAATTATAAACATATTTCTCAGTATGTGAAGAGTGGCTCATTCAGAATAAAGGAAATGTACTGCATGTAGTCACTGAGGGCTTTTCGCGTCGACTTATCTCGTGGAACTGAAAATTAAATACGATAGAAGCAGCTAAGCAGGTTCTAGAACGAGACATTTGTGATGGAAAGGTCAGCTGAAAAAGTTTCGTATGTTTAGTGTCACCTGTTGTAAGCATATGACAACAAGGGGCAAGTAGTAACTGGAGTAAATGGAAACAAATACCTGTAAAATTATTCATAGCAGGACAAGATATGTTTTGGTTTAGCTCGTAGTACTTTGCAACCCATTGTGA
The DNA here is from genome assembly GCF_021461385.2 of Schistocerca piceifrons. Taxonomy (NCBI): domain Eukaryota; kingdom Metazoa; phylum Arthropoda; class Insecta; order Orthoptera; family Acrididae; genus Schistocerca; species Schistocerca piceifrons. Next base: position 444,129,366 of record NC_060142.1, on the reverse strand, counting down.
TGCAAAGGAGGACTCGCTAACTAACGCTATACAGAAGCCAACGTCTGAATGTATGCACCCACGAATAACTGAAATGTTAGGAGGAAACAGTTTACGTTAAACACAACAAACCAGTTCACAGACAAGGAAGAATCCGAACGAACGTAGTTTTTGGTCATCCAGCTTAAATTCATAACTTGCAAAATAGGCACAATTTAGCTGGTAATGAGCATTTGAATAAGTCTAACTCAAGGACCCACTGATGTTTGTCACATTACCTCATTATAGCGGGTGCAAGTGCATGATTCTATGCGCACGAAAGCCTGAGTGGCAGATGTCAATGCTAATTAAATAGGAAACGATACAAGATATCGAACTTTTTTCTTCACAATTATTTCTGGTTTCTGAGGGTATTTTCTTTCTGTCGTTGCAACTATTAAAAATTCGTGTTTTTTCAGCAGGCGCGTTTCGCTTTATTGAAGTAATGCCTGATCCATGGTCTGTAATTAAGGTATTTACATTTGATTTATTTTTCAGATCGAGAATCAGTTCGTTAAGAATATGTTGGTTCTTACTTACGGTGATTTCCGTTTGATTTCTTGCCTAAATCAAGAAATGCCGTCTGCTAGTAGCACAACGTTGATTTCATCTTCTTTAGACTGTTAGCTGTCATCTAATTTACAGTTTCTCTGCAGAAATTTGCATTTTTTATGTCTTACATTTTTCGCAAACCATTACTTTCTGTTTATTTTTATTCCTCTAAGTATATACTGGGTTTCTGTTTTGTAGTGTTGCCTACATAACATTGCCAACTATACTCTGTTCTTATTTTGTTATTGTACGTGTGCATATCTGTTTAACTTTGTTGCTTGTATTTATATACCGTGTAAGAGTAGTGAAGAAATTGCGATGACTTTTTTGTGGGGGAGAGAGGAGCCAGGATGAGTGGACATAAGTGTATAGTAGTGTGATGGAGTGTGAGTAGGAGGGAAGGTGAGGAGATAGAATTGAAATGAAACTGGAAGGGGGGGGGGCGGGGCGTTGTGTGGGATAGTGGAAGATTTCTTCAATTATTTTATATAGTGACTGGATCCAATATTTATTCATCGAGCAACTGATTATATTGTGTTAATGCTTACCGCATATGGAAATTTTTTTGAAAAGGGTTGAGGTCTGTCTTTACTGACTATTATGATGTTCATATCTTTTTCCATATTGTTGGTCTATGGTGTTCTTGTTTTAAATGATCTGCAAATGTTGAATGCTTTGTACCATATTTCAATGCTCTGATGTGTTCTCTATACCTCATGTCGAATTTCCTGTCAGTCATTCCAATGTATATCTTTTCACAACCTCTGCGACTGAGATGATACGTACCATATTGCTGGTATCTATTTCGTTTAAAAAAAATGGCTCTGAGCACTATGGGACTCAACATCTTAGGTCATAAGTCCCCTAGAACTTAGAACTACTTAAACCTAACTAACCTAAGGACATCACACACACCCATGCCCGAGGCAGGATTCGAACCAGCAACCGTAGCAGTCCCACGGTTCCGGACTGCAGCGCCAGAACCGCACGGCCACCGCGGCCGGCTATTTCGTTTCGATTTCAGTTTTAGGATATACTTCTGTATTGAGTTGTTTGTTTTGTAACCTATGTTTACGCCTTGTTTTTTGATATCTTACCTATTTTATATATGAATTTCATGCGTTAGGTCATTGTATGCCTTTTTTTTTTGTAATAGTGCAGGTTGTATGTTTGGTTAGTTTCTTTCTTTATTTATGTCTTTACTTTTTTGTTTAGTCTGTCTACCGGTGCTTCTTTGAGTCTGTTTTAATGCTGCTTGTTTTAGAAGGCTAGCTCCTTCTGGTAATCAGAAGTGTTTAGGGGGAACCTTGCTCAGTGTGTTTAACATTACTGCTTGCTTGCGTTTCTGTGGTTGGTTTGAGGTTGCACTTTCACTAGTTGTGGGTTTTCTGTACATGTCAAACATGTGTTTTTCATTGTCTTTTCTTATGTTTATGTCTATAAAGTCGAATGAGTTTTCTTGTTCTTCTTCTATTGTGAACTTCATGTTTTTGTGTACAGTACTTACTTCTTAGCGTAGTTGCTGTACTCTATTTTTAGGTTCATCTACCACGCATGTTATGTCATCCATGTACCTGTGCCAATACACGATGTTGTAGCTTTTTGGTGGTGTTACGTCTTCAAATATTAATTTTTGCGTATGATTCCTGAAAATGTTGGCGAATGTTCCTGAAATGGTGAACCCATGGGTAAACCTTCTACTTGTATGTAGTATTCTTGGCTGAATTCAAAGTAATATTGTTGTGTTATGATTGTAGTAATTTTGCTGTTTCATCTGTGTTTCATGAGGTAGCTGGTTGTGTGTTTTCAGGTTTTCTTCATTTATTTTTATAGTTTCCTTAACAGGGATGAAACGGTATGTACTTTCTATACCAAAGAAGAGTAGTGTTGCTGTGTGAGGGACTTTAAGGTCTCTTATATATTTTATTAGTTGATTTCTATTTCTTATTGTTCTATCATTTTATAGTTTTTAGCAGTGGGTGAGCTGTGACAGCATTTATTTTGCTAGTACGTATGTAGGAGCTGCTCTGAATTTAACTATTGGATGGACAGGATCACTTTCTTTATGGACCTTTGGTCGACATCTCATTTTGGGGGCTTGAGGATTTTCTTGTACAATTCTCTGTTTCTCTCTGTCTGTAAATGTATACTCTATGTTTTTGAGGCTGTTTACAAATCTGTTGGTTGGATCTGATTTTTACTCTTCTATGTTGTTTTTGCTGACTATTTCTTCACTTGTTTCGGTGTATTCTTTGGTTTTCATAAGGATAACACTATTACCTTTGTCACATTTTGTTATAGTGATGTTTTCTGATTGCAGTTCTTTCTTTAGATTGTAAAGTTTTGTTTCATCACAATTATTCTTGCATTTATGATTTTCTTTTTTAATTTGTTTTCATATGTTTTCAGTTTCTTCCTTTATTAACACCCTGGTTAGCCCTGCGTTTACATTACTCTTGCAATTTTTTTCTTCTATGGTGAGAATATATTCAGACTGTATAATGGGATATTCTATCTGTTGTTTATTTCCTGGTGAGTCAACAATGTGTTTGAGACCTTTTGTTAAGAGCTGTTAGCCGTTTTTATTTAGCGTTATATCTCTAAGACATCAGTTTAATAAGCCACGGCTGCAAAATACTAACACGAGTTCTTTACAGACGAATGGAAAAACTGGTAGAAGCCAACCTGGGGGAAGATCAGTTTGGATTCCGTAGAACTGTTGGAACACATGAGGCAATACTGACCCTACGACTTATCTTAGAAAATAGATTAAGGAAAGGCAAACCTACGTTTCTAGCATTTGTAGACTTAGAGAAAGCTTTTGACAATATTGACTGGAATACTCCCTTTCAAATTCTGAAGGTGGCAGGGGTAAAACACAGGGAGCGAAGGGCTATTTACAATTTGTGCAGAAACCAGATGGCAGTTATAAGAGTCGAGGGGCGTGAAAGGGAAGCGGTGGTTGGGAGGAGAGTGCGACTGGGTTGTAGCCTATCCACGATGTTATTCAATCTGTATATTGAGCAAGCAGTAAAGGAAACAAAAGAAAAATTCGGAGTAGGAATTAAAATCCACGGAGAAGAAATAAAAACGTTGAGGTTCGCCGATGACAATGTAATTCTGTCAGAGACAGCAAAGGATCTGGAAGAGCAGCTGAACGGAATGATAGTGTCTTGAAAGGAGGATATAAGATGAACATCAACAAAAGCAAAACGAAGATAATGGAATGTAGTTGAATTAAATCAGGTGATGCTGAGGGAATTAGATTAGAAAATGAGACGCTTAAAGTAGTAAATGAGTTTTGCTATTTGGGGAGCAAAATAACTGATGATGGTCGAAGTAGAGAGGATATAAAATGTAGAATGGCAATGGCAAGCAAAACGTTTCTGAAAAAGAGAAATTTGTTAACATCGAGTACAGATTTAAGTGTCAGGAAGTCGTTTCTAAAAGTATTTGTATGGAGTGTAGCCATGTATGGAAGTGAAACGTGGACGATAAATAGTCTAGACAAAAAGAGAATGGACGCTTTCGAAATGTGGAGCTACAGAAGAATGCTGGAGATTAGATGGGTAGATCACATAACTAATGAGGAGATATTGAATAGAATTGGGGAGAAGAGATATTTGTGGCACAACTTGACTAGAAGAAGAGATCGGTTGGTAGGACATATTCTAAGGCATCAAGGGATCACCAATATAGTATTGGAGGGCAGCGCGGAGGGTAAAAATCGTAGACGGAGACCAAGAGATGAATACACTAAGCAGATTCAGAAGGATGTAGGCTGCAGTAGGTACGGGGAGATGAAGAAGCTTGCACAGGATAGAGTAGCATGGAGAGCTGCATCAAACCAGTCTCTGTACAGAGGACGACAACAACAACAACAACATCTGTAAGACTGATCACCCTAGGAAAGAAATGGGGTGCATGAATGTGTTTGTTATTGGGTTTTGCGTGTTGTAATTTTAGGTTTTCAATTTTCTTAATGTGCTTTAGTTGCATTTTGTTTATAGCACTGCAGTCGACTTTTCCCACGGTGGAAGCGAAAATAACACGATTTTTTAATTTTTTTGTTATCTGAAGGTGAATTTGATGTAATTCTTCGTTTAGTCTCAGTTTCTTCGTATGTAGAGACTTAATTTCTTGTTTCAATCAGGCATTTTCAGCTGCCTGTCGGGCAACTTTTGCTGCCTTCGAACTGTAATTTATTTTTACATTTATGTATTTTGGTGTAAGATCATTACGTTTAGGATTGTTGTCATATCTAATGGTTTCAACTGTTTTATGTAGATTAATATGTATCTTCTTGAATAGTGGCCAGGTGGAATTGCGTGACAAGCCGTCATTAAAATCTTAATTTGTATGGCGATATTATCCATAGTTGCTTTACAGTTCCTGAGGGTATTTTTGTTCTGTCGACGCAAGTGCAAAAAATGCGTGTTTTTTTTCTTCACAAGATGCGTTACACTTCATTGAAGTAAACCATCAGTGGTCTGTAATTAAGTGATTTACATTTTGATTTGTTTTAAAGGTCAAAAAACAGTTCGTTCCATGGGTTCACCTATTTCAGGAACATTAGCCAACATTTTCGTGAAGCATGTAAAAAAGTGCTACAACATCATCTACTGGTACAGCTAAGTGGATCAAATAATATGCACGGTAGATGAACAAAAAATAGAATACAGCAACTACACGAAGCTATAAATACTGTGCACAAAAACATAAAGTTCACAATAGAAGAAGAACAAGAAAACTCACTCAACTTTCTTGACATAACCATAAGAAAAAACAATAACACACATAGATTTGTCATATACAGAAGACCCAAAACAAAAGAAATTATTTTCAATGCAACCTAAAACTACCTGCAGATCCACAAACATGCTGCAATCAGATACACATTAAAGAGATTGAACGGGATCCACCTCAACACCTCTGATTACCAGAAAGAGCTACACAGCAACATAGTTAAATAGATTTACACACATACAATAAACAAAATAAGAAAATAAGTATAGGTGAAAGACACTCTAGTTGGAAATGTTATGTTGGCAACACTACAAAACACAAACCGCAATACATACTTAGAAAACAACGATGTGCTGTCAGACTACATTTCCCGATGTAGGCGGGATATGAAACGGAATCTCCGTAAGTGAAAGGCAACATATTGTTAACGACCTGGTTTTCGATGTTAAAAACAAATCAAAATGTAAATAACCTAATTACAGACCACTGATGATGTTTTACCTGAATGACACGGTACACGTCTGGTTGTAGCTCCAACGACAGAACGAAAATATCCTCAGGAACTATAAAGCAACTACTTACAATATGGCCATACAAATGAAGAATTTAATTACTTCTCAGCACAACCTACCCTGCAACACCCTTAAAAGCTTTGCAGTCTTTTCTGACCAGCTGTATAGTGCTTGCATAGCCACCCTCAGCTACAACCAAGTTAACTAAGGCTTTTGGTAGCTATATGTCGAGCCTTATCAACCAGTGTGGAGTAATACGTACGGCATAATTGTCTTTCTTTGTAGAACAGAATCTGATGTATATGAATTGTAGGCATAGTTTTTTTTCTTGTCCTTTGAACTGGTTTATTGTGAATAACGTAAACTGTTACCTCTTAACGTCTGGGTTGTTCGTGGCTACACACATTCTCTTGACGGCTTTTGTATAATGTTAGTTACCGAGTCCTTCTTTATATCATACTGTGTTGCAAAGTGCTAGCAGCTAAATGAAGTGAAATAGTCTCTGGCAGGCTGCTTGAATTTGCGCACGCGACGATCTGATTGGCTAACTTCGATCAGGAACCGGCGCAACGTATCGAATTTTATACTTAACAGTTATTTCTCAGCCCAATCTACTCTGCAATGCCGTTACAAGCAACACCCTGAGGCAGTTTGGGACCAACCCGTGTAAGAACGGATTATGTGAGAGCGGATCGGCAGGTTTTACCCAGGGGTAAGTCTCCCTGCACTTGTTAACCAGTTTTACCTGTTATATGCAACGGTAGGTTTAACTTGGCCTGAATTTTCGTCTGATGAAATAGGTTCTCGTAACTTACATTCCAGAGACTAAGATGTGGCAGCTGGCCACGATCACCCTTTAAATACGCTATAGGCGCTCATATTCTTGACGCGTTCAGCAACTTGTTGTGTAATTAAATGAAAGTTATGTTTGTGACTCTGAGTTGGAAAAAAGATAATTATCTAAAAGAAAATGATCTTCGCAATGAAAGCTATCTTGTGAAAATAATGAATCGTAATGAAAGTTAGCAGTCTAATCTAAGCAGTTGTAAGTGCCCAGAACAGTATAAAGAAGTTCAGTGGCTGTTATGTGATGACATGAAACGTTTGTTCGCGAAACTGGACCTTACAGTATAGCCCCAATAAATCTTTGATGTCACGGGACCTCGGTTCTGTTCTCTTTTGAATCTCATGGTCGCGTTCTGCATCGAACTAAGATTTTTAGCGGAAAAAAATGGTTCAAATGGCTCTAAGCACTATGTGACTTAACATCTGAGGTCATCAGTCCCCTAGACATAAAATTAGTTAAACCTAACTAACCTAAGAACATCACACACATCGATGCCCGAGGCAGGATTCGAACCTGCGACTTTTGCAGCAGCGAGGTTCCAGACTGAAGCGCCTAGAACCGCTCGGCTTCAGCGGCCGCTTTTAGAGGAAAGAAAAAGCATTCACACTGTTGCATGAACTGCTGACTGCGTGATGTTACCAACGGGTGTGGTTCTGAATTCTGACTGTGGTGTCTGTAGAGGGGAAATGTGGAAATTTGTAACAGATGACTTTTCTAGTTCTTACACACGTAAAGAGGTTCCCATGACTGTATCTTCCAGACCTTATTAATAAAAACCGGAGTTAATATTAAGTCCAGTCACAGATTCCATAACAAAGACTTCAATCACGAGTTCATCACTGTGTGCATGATAACTGAGCTGGTAAATTTGATAGGTAAATTTCCCTTCAAAAGTATTTTTTCACGCGATTCTGAACAGACTCGTGTGTTGTCAAGGAAAAGGAAAACAAGATGAGAAAGTCTTGATAAATTTTAGATTTCTGTAAATCAGTTAGGTAAAATGGTCCAAAGATAGCGTGTTCCTTGAAAAGGGAGGCTGGAGCTGTTGTTCGCAGCTGCGTCGCCGCCATGCCCCTGCGGATGGAGACCTTCTTTTTACGGGGCATTGGACAGGCGTCACCGCAGAATGGCAAGCTGAAACTCCAGGGAGTCTCCCCCGTCACTCCATGTGCACCGCACCGGGAGTGGTCAGCGCTAGCTCCCTGGTCAAGATGGCTGCAAAGAAATACTTTCTATCGGTGTATTCGCTCCACAGTGTTACCACCAAGGAAATAAACCCGAGGGAGACACGCACTAGAGTCAACTCGAGAGGAGTAATCAGTCGCTCTCGGTTGGTTTTGGTACATCGTGCAGATTGGCGTCCAAGTCCCCCGCTATCTTAACTGCAACATGTGCAACATCTTGAAGTCAGCCATGTATTCGATACTCGCTATGGGAATCCGGTCACATCTCTAAGAGATGGGCGCCATTTCCGCAATCGTAGTAACAAGTGTTCTCATTTGGTTCTGCAAGCAACCAGCCACCAGCCTGCATCAGCGATATAGCCGTCCTCAATGGGGACTAATTAGCTAACGTTGACGCGGCGATCTATGAGCTTTGTTTTATATTACAACTTACGCTCTATGAAAATATGCTGTTTACAAGCTCTAGCACATTGAGAACTTCTCAAAAACTCGTCTTACCGGTTCGTTTTGTTGCAATAACGTAATTTTGCTGGCTGAAGAATATTCGTATTTATTTTCGTGCTATAAAAAAATGGTTCAAATGGCTCTGAGCACTATGGGACTTAACATCTATGGTCATCAGTCCCCTAGAACTTAGAACTACTTAAACCTAACTAACCTAAGGACATCATACACATCCATGCCCGAGGCAGGATTCGAACCTGCGACAGTAGCAGTCGCGCGGTTCCGGACTGAGCGCCTAGAACCGCTAGACCACCGCGGCCGGCTTCGTGCTATAACACGCCTGCTATATAAGTACGTCGTTTCAACGTGACAGCACACTGAAGATTAAATGTTAGTTAATAAATATATCAGCGATTAAAGCCATCAAACTCGTAGAGTAAAATAGAAGATCATTTGTTGTAGATGGCCAAATTACGAAACCAGATGTTGTGGACTCGCGTCTAGCTGCATCCATTTTTCCACACCTTTCCATTTTCGAACGGTTGTGAGACTTGTTATTAAATTAATAGAAATATTTTCTGTCGTTTTCAGTGTTGTTTAAACATAAGTATGTTCTGTCTCAGGAGGAAGTTTGTCTGATTTTAAGAAGTATTATAAACTGAAGTCCTGGATGACTGGACATGGAAATTGCCTTAGTGTCTTATAACATGGTCAAGGATATTGAAGTTTTTAGTTATCTATGGTAGAGACAAATGGTTCAAATGGCTTTAAGCACTATGGGACTTAACATCTGAGGTCATCAGTCCCCTATACTTAGAACTACTTAAAGCTAACTAAGCTAAGGACATCACACACATCCACGCCCAGGGCAGGATTCGAACCAGAGACGACAGCAGCCGCGTGGTTCCGGACTGAAGTTCCTAGAACCGCTCGCTCACATCGGCCGGTTGGTAGAGACAGAACAACATGACAAGCATATGGAAAAGAGTGGCCATGTTCGTTTTAACACAGTTGAAGCAGGAATTTTATGCGCGTCCATTTTCGTAAAAGAAATGTGTTGTTTGGAGGCCTGGTACAGTCGCTGGTGAGCGTTACAGTCGCAAATTACGTTCGCTAGCACATGGAATTTGACGCCGGCGCTGTCTCTCGTGACGTATTTTCCGTCTGCGTTCGCCTCTACATCCGTTACGTGGACGGCTTAAGCGACGCGCTCATTCGTCCGCGCCCTCGTTTTGGTCTCCTTTCCTCGCATGGCTCAGTAACTGCTTACTTATTTCCTTCCGCCTGGTTCCCTCTCGATTAAGCTAGAAATTTTCCCTAAGGGCTCCAACGAATGACCACCCTTATTTTCTTGACTGTTTTGTTCATTAATTTCCCTTGGATAGCTTCCTTGTGCAAGTAGCAGTCAAGTGAGGAATCATAACCGTTACCATACTGTGCAGGATGCCTCGACACCGCCCTTATGTCTGAGGTCAATATACGTATTTCGGATTCATTTGCAGCCCCCAGTGTGTCCAGGTGTGAGCATCGCACCGGGCGCCGCCCTGTGGCGCGGTGTGGCGCGTGCCGGCAGCTCGTTAGCCGTGGCAGGTGCCGCCTCTGCCTCCACCCTCCGCCTCCACCACCGCCCCCGCCACCTCCAAAATAATTAGGCTGGCTCGTCACTGCGCCCTCGCGCCTCTCTGGGATGACGCGCGCCGCACGCCCGCTTTCCACTTTTCTAGGCCTCTCCTCCCCCCCCTCCCCCCACCCCCAGACGCCTGCCGCTGCTGGTCTGTTTCGTACGGCTGCACGTGGCTCTGCCACCTCGCCGAAAATGAAGAGCTAGTAGTTCCACATCCTGTCGAACAACTGATGTCTTTGGTCTCAGTACAAGGACAATGTGATATCTACTACTTGGTGCATAGGTTCGTAGCGTTTCTGCGTTGCGCGTTGGTATTAAGATTGCTACTGGTTTATTTATTAATTGTTATTTTTTATTTTTAGTTGACCCTTGCTGTCCGAGTTTGCTGGATAGAGATGGACGCTAGAAAATGGAGTGCTAAATGGAGTAGTCTTCTGTTTTTTCAACACAGGAATGACAGGAGAGGAGGCAGCCAGAAATATCTGTGCCGTTTATGAAGATAATGCTATTGGACGGAGCACGAGAAGAAAATGATTTTCTGGTTTTAAGGAGGTTCATTTTCACGTTAGTGACTGTCCACGTTCACGAGAACCTTCTGGGTTTGATAAAGATGGTTTAAGGGGGGGTAGGACGTCAAGAGGCCCGACTTGGAGCAAGACAGGCACCACAGGACATTTTAATTCCCACTATCTATACTTTTACAAATAAATTCGTAAAACTTTGTCAGCATGACCAGGAAGGATTCAGGATTCACACTCATAACAGTGGAAGTTCAAACACATAACAATTTTTTTTTTTTGGTTGTGAAATTTCAGCATTTTTTCACTTACTGTTGGCTGCATTTGTTGCTATAGGTACACTTTTCTTCATAAGTAAGAGAGATTGTTCGATGAATTTTGCACAGCATACAAACCATACTTACAGGTGTACAAAACCCTAGAATTTTCCAAATCTATTAAAAACTGTGGTAAAAATTGAGGTAATTAACTATAAGAGTTGAGTTTTTTTCTAAACATGAAGTTTAAAAAGCAACAGCTCATTCATTTTTTCATAAATTAAATAAATTCTAGAGTTTCATGTACCTGTAAGTATGGTTTGTGTGCTGTGCAAAATTCATCGAAGAATCTCCTTTACTTACGAAGAAAAGTGTACCTATAGCAATAAATGCAGCCAGTAGTAAATGAAAAAAATGATGAAATTTCACATGTAAAAAAATTATTTTGTTATGTTTTTGAACTTCCACTATTATAAGTGTAAATCCTGAATCCCTGCTGGTCATGCCGACAAAGTTTTACGAATTTATTTGTAAAAGTATGGACAGTGGGAATTAAAATGTCCTGTGGTGCCTGTCTTGCTCCAATTCGGGCCGCTTGACATCCTACCCCCCTTAAACGCATTTATCCTGAGAACTGGCAGATGTGACGAACTGTCATCATTCCACCATCCAACGACATTTGCATGCAGTGGGGAAGGTTCAAAAATCAGGTATGTAGGTCCATATGCTCGAAGCCAAAACCACAAAAATCTGCGGGTGGCCGTATGGACATCTCTGCTTGCTCGTCGTCAGTTGGCTCATCAACAACACCGACGTTCCTTATACTATATTCTTACTGGTGACGAGAAATGGTGCATTTGTGCCGCCGTAAGCGAAAGTAAGGAATGGTTGAGCCGAAACAAAGCAGTAACTCTCCGTGCAAAGACCTACAAAAGATAATGTGATATCATTGCTGACATTTTTGTCAACAATTGAGTCGTCTTGCAGAGATAACGACCAGGAAGATAGCTTGAACTATGCTATTCCACGATTACGCCCGCCCTCCATTCTGCTAGACTGACAAAAAACACTATTCATGGGTTGGGTTGGGAAGTCATTTCGCACCTACTATATTCACGTGATCTTTTCCCCTCACCTTTCTGTTTTCTATCGAGTGTCCCTCAAGGAACTTTCTTTCCAGATGAAAATGGGTTCTGAGCATGGGTCGACGAATTCTTCGCCCATAAATCACGTCACTTCTACAATCGAGGAATCGAGAAGTTACTCCATCATTGGCTGACTGTTGTAAGTAGTGAAGGAGATTATATTATTGATGATTGGAACCACTATTATGTGTGTCTGTTGTGTTCACTAAACTTGTGTAGAAACTCTATGAACTCACGCACCAAACCTATAAATTGTGGTGGTATTTAAATCTAGTCATTAAGGGCTCCAATGTTATGTAAGAGGTTCAGTATGGTAGGACAAATATTACAGTTATAAACTGTGTATGAGTTTTGACGCAGCGAACTCACTTCTTGCAAACACCCGGACTATATTCAACAGTATTTGAGAATGACAGCGCTTAGCAGCTTCCACACAACTTCACAAATAATTTCAAATCTTTACGAAACTTTTCCTTGCTGACACCACCTACAAAATTATGAAAGGAAGAAAGTTCCTCGCTTACTACATTTTCTCTGTTCTTGCTGAAATGGTGCATCAGGAAAGGCGTTTTAATTTTTTTCATCTTTACTACTAACAGTATTCGCTATGCATTTGCAGTGTCCACATGGTGAAACGCAAACTTCAAAAAAAAAAAAAAATAGAGCGCAAGTTATCCGGAACATACTCATCCAGTGTTTGACAGTCAAATCACTTAGTAACTTCCAACGAACTTTAAACGAACTTCAACTCTTTTCTAAACTCTTTCCCGCTTATTTCTCGCTTGTATGCTTCACGTCAAACATTAAATGCATTAATTCATTTGTAATCAGAACTTTAATTGCATTTTACGCGTCGCAGTACGATTCTTTAAACAATATAGAGTTTACCGGTAATTTCATAATTTTTTTATCGAAGAAAAATCGTTCGTGACACTTAACAACAAACTCTTTAACCTAACCAGAAATTTATATCAAAGGATACAATTCTGGTCAAATAAAGACATGACTGGTCACCTTGCCTTTTACCTGATACAAACTGTTGGTGGTATACAGAAGGAACCACCTATATTTTCAGCTGATACAGATCATCATCAGATGGCTTCACGTTCTCGTCCGAGTAACTGTTACGTTGGTTTGCAGGTCAGTTGTCGTAAGCCAGTGTAACATATGTTTTGGCGAAAGCTCCGGACACTTCACTGCAGTTCACCTGTAAACCAACGTAACATGTGTTTTGACAAAAAAATCAAGCCGTCTGGCGATGAATTGTATCGTTTAGAAACTGGTGACGTTTCTTTTTCCATAAAATAACCTAAAACCAGTTGTTTCTGGTTTCTGCTGTACACCATAAACAGTTAGTACCCAGGGAATCCCATTTTCTTATATATATAAGACATACGTGTGACACCAATACAATACACTTATTTGATTGGTATAATATTTTCAAAATTTATTTTAGGATTCTTGTAAGAAACCCATATTTTAAATGTTGAAACCATTTTAATTCTTTGGCCAAAATTTTGCTACCATTATACGAAAATCGATAGTAACTAAAGAGTATAGTACGATAATAAGTTTCACAGGGACCAACTCATTTTTCTAAATCCAGAATTACATATCACATATGAACAAAAGAAGCTTTTGTGTAACAGTCGTATTCAGTTGAAAGACTGTTCTGAAAAGTAACATGTATTGAGCAGATGCTAGAAAATATAAGAGCATGTTTACACCTACTGTAACTCAAACACATCAACTGAATTAATGGAACTAAAATGTAAATCAGAATGTTAAGTTCTTTATAAATAATATAGACCCGCAAAAAATGCAAGAACAGTTTTGGAATCAGAACAAAAATGTATTTAAGAAGATGCACTTTATACATAAATTCTCATTTCTTTTACATTTCGGAGAAATTTCCATTATTTTACTATAATGAGGTGGCAGATGGGATTGAGGACATAATAGTGAACTCAGGTAAGATTGTACCATGTACCTTCACATAAATTTACCATGAAACAGAAGAAGGTCTTGTCAATTAACACTAACGTAAATGAAGATAAATCTAGCTTCCAAGCAGCCTAATCTTATTACCATCTACGTTTTTGTACTTCAGTACCCAAAACCACACAGCTTGTGTTGGATGTATAAAAAATTTTTTGGTAGATGCTAAAGATAACCTGAGAGTGAGTGGATGAGATGGTAGATCATGCAGCACTCCAAAACTTTTAATTTTTGTGATTGCCAACAAAATGTAGGTTGGTAACAGTGTGTCAATATGTTTGATGTTAGTCATGAGAGACTTCAATTCATTGTTTACAAAATATTTTCTGAGCTGCGAGGACAGGTTTCATATTTTAATATTTACATTACACACAGTTACCAAACCAGATAGTAGCCATCATACTACATTTATGAAATCTACAACTTGGATTTGTGGAATACTTGTTCTGTACTGAATGGGGACTTAGACACTTTTTGTCAGCTCTAAGCTTAGGGAAGCCAAAACAAAGCGCAAAGCGCCTAGTAGTTCCAAACTGTAAAATTCTCACAGCCCATCAGGACAAGAACACTCTCAGTCTCGTTATGTGGCACCTGTCTCTAATTTTTCTGCTTATAAACGCAGCACAGTCTCCATTTGGAAAGAAAGAGGGTGACGCCATTTCTTTAAAAAAATCATGTATTTACATTGCTATTTACTTCCCATGCAACACACAATAATGCAATCGCAATTTACAAAAGTTACAGTATTCTACTACAAAACTACCAAGATTTTTCTGCCAAAACTTATTTGAATTATAGAATTGTCAGGCAGGTGATGGCAAGTGTTAGTGGAGGCACCTTAACACAATACCACTGCTTGTAGGCATTTAAAATATGTGGACAGTTTCCCACAGGGTTAGAAAACACCATCGATCTGTATTTTTATTCCCTGAAACGTAATATCTTTAATACATTAATGCCGGAACTACACACAGTTCAGTATCATCTGTAAATAAGTACATGGCTACGCGATATGTTTCAAATAAGTATATGATTTACATATCTCTGGCATAAAGAAAGAAGATTACAGCATTCAGAATGCAGACAAAGTACATCTGGTAGAGCAAACTTGTACACATCATACTCCACTAACCTAACATCATTAAAAAGACTACTCCAGGGAACAGGATTCAGTCTGATGCACACCATGTAAAATATATGAATCCATTACAACACATTCTACACCACACACTCCGTAACATACCAGTTCTAATTCGTTTCCTCTAGAAGATACACAATAGCTGTAGGTATCCACGCTGCCTGCAAATATATCAGAGTTCCTTACAATTCTTGCTTTAGTAACATTACTGTGCTCTATACTTATAATACTTACACTTAGAAAAAAGCAGTATATGGAGGAAGTAACTAGAATTTACAACAAAAGCTGTGAAGCTTTAATGTAAACACAAAATATTAAGCTACATTATAAGAGGAAGATGACATCATATATCGATACTTAAATAGAGGAAAGACGAAACATCCCAAGTTATAATACATCAAATTATATCTTGTGTAGATTGAATAAAGGATATAAAGACACAAACTGTCAAATAAGACTAGACAAATGCTGCTTAAATTCTAAGTTACACAAATAGTGCCAATATGTGAGTCATGTCCCTTTGTTTTTTTACTGCTATAGAACTGTTAAATTACAGCACTGGTATTACATGTGTTTTGCTCTCAAAATCTGATGTACTGTATTTTGATAGCATAAGACAGGCAAATATATTTTGGACCTCAGATGTAATTTTTTTCATTTATGATCAGAGATCAGTCATACTTGAGGGTTATGAGAAGTAACCTGCACATGTTTTGTATACATGCTGTTACACTTTACCCTAAAAATCTGCATGGGAGAAAATTAATGTCTGTACATTTATTAAGGTGTAAATTAAAAAATAATGAAACATTTTAAAAATTACTACTTTTCCATACTTTTGTCCACACAAAATCAGTGTAATGTTCCTGTATATATATATATATATATATATATATATATATATATATATATATACAGGAACAAGAGAGTGCAATTGGCTATTGGCTTAAAATTAGATACTCCTGTTTGTCAAATGTCATTGTCCACTTCTTGCATACAGCTTGCGCTTTTAGAGGGTATACCAAGCTTTGACAGCTGCAATTGATGAGAATTCTATGTTATCACTGTACAAGAAAGAAAAATTGGTATCACCTTCGCTAGACGGTCGTGGAACGAGATTTTGTATGGGTCAGTAAGCACAATATTACCAGGGATGGAAGGAGCAAGGCAGAAGTGAGAAGTAGAATAGCTCAAGCAAAGGCTGCTTTTAACAAGAAGAAAAACATATTAACATCTAAGAGCGTCAGCCTTGAAACCAGGAAAAGATTTTTGAAATCATATGTGTGGAGTGTGGCATGCTATGGGTGTGAAACATGGACTCTCGGGACAGAGGAACAGCAGAAGCTAAATTCTTTTGAAATGTGGTGCTATAGATGCATGCTCAAAATAAAATGGATCGACAAGGTCACAAACAAAGTGGTTCTGGAAAGAACAGGTGAGAAGAGAAGCTTCTGGAGTTTCATTGTTAAAAGAAGAGTGCAATTTACAGGCCATCTATTAAGACATAAGAGACTCCTGAACACAATCATAGAGGGATATGTCGAGGGAAAAAGACCAAGAGGAAGACCACGACTGAGGTACATGGATCAAATCGTGAAAGATGTGGGATGTAACACCTATAAAGAAATGAAGAGAAAAGCTGAAAGACGCACAGAATGGAGACAAACTGCCATTGTAGCTGTTGCAAACCAATCCTTGGATTGACCACTACAGAAGAAGTAAGCACAAAATCTGTATTTAAGCTACCTGAAGTCAGTATACTCACCTGCAATGCGTTGACCAACCTAGCAACACACTCCACCTCCACCGAAGCACATTGTCTCTTTTACTATACATAGGGCTGGCTCTGAAAGCTGCCATGGTAATGCTGAGAATTTTTTTCCAGGTTGACAGCTGGCACAAGGCGTGCTGCTGGAAATACATTTTAGGTGTACTGGCTGGGTTGGGTATCCTAGTCGCTGTTGGATGCTAAAGAAACCAACCTGCACCTGGTAGGGTAATGAAGAGGAACATAGATATTCTTGTACAAAACCTTTATTTTTGCGTCAGAAAACAATTCCTTCTCTATGTTTGTTTGGTGTAGTTTTGACAACACCCAGCTGAATTTTCAGCTTATAATTTAAATCTACATCTGAATGCCTATTTTTTTCCAACCAGTAATTCGATAAATATAAAGAATGTATGTTCCCGAATTCTAAAACATATCTATATATTTCGTGTAAACTGTCTTATTCACATATCGGTTTACCCCATTTCTTCTTGTAGTTCTTCTAATCAACAGCATTCTATACAGGTAATACATTCGTTCAAGAGCACTCTAGCATGGTTCAGTTTTGTCTTTTTAAGGCAATCCACATCTCCTTGTATGTATGTTACCAACTCTTCTCCTACACATTCTTGCAGAATCTCTGTAAGGAAATTTAAGAGTACAACTTTTTCAAAAAACTATCATTAAATGTAGTTTTTTTGTCATTTTTAAACCCTGAAAATGGCCAATATATTGCTAAATATACACTGTCCAATTCACTGCATTTAGGTACAATGAAACTACCCATTTTAAGTAGATCCAAATGGGAATGACGGTTCGTAAGCAAAATTTTTGTGTGGCCTTCGATGTAGTAAATATTTTCGAGTCAACTATTTTCGATCAGTAACCCAATGTATGGCCACTTCTTATTGGTATTTACAGTAAATGGTGATTTTTGCACTCCGCACTCATAGCTAGATTTTCAGCAGAATGTGTTTAAAGCAATATGTCAGCTTTGCCTGCACATCTACAATGGTTTGTTCTTTTTCCAATAACAGTTTATTGGAATTCATGTTATCAATTTAAGTAACAAGATGGTCTAGGTTATCCAATAATAAGCACACATCAAGTCATTTATTGGTTGTTCTCTTTTTCTTCTTTCTTGATAGCTAAAGGATGTTTAGCACTTTAGAATGAGAAATAATGATATTATCTTTTGTCACAGAATACTGATTAGTTGCGGCTGTCAAGGACATTATACCGCATACGCCGAAGATCACCTGATCAAGACCTCACTGCCGTTAATACTTCCTAAATTTAACATGCTGTGAGCTGTCCCCTAGTTCTTCACAGCTAAAACATACTGTATGTGTCACTGCTTAGATTCTGAATAAAAATTATCATAAATAGTGGTCAAAGACCTTAGTTCTGTCAATTGCCTTGTTAAAAGGGCGGACGAGTGGACAGAGTTTCAGGGCACTTTCTTGCCCTTGGAGTGGAACACCTAAAAAGCGAAAGAACCTGCAACTATCAACGGCATGATGATGCAGAAGGCAGTGGAACACCACTGCATTAAGGACATGTGATTTATGTGCACATTACATGTGATCTGTAGTTGAAAAAGTGTCTTGATGATCTCTCTACTGGAAAAAGATTCGGAAGCAGTCCCGCATTCCAATCTCCGGGAGGGATTGCCAAGGAACAAGTGACTACGCGAAACAGCTGATAAGTAGAGGCATGCAATGCAAGGAGTTTGAACGTGGTAGGGAAGCTGTGAAATCTGAAATGGGAAATGCTAAGGCTGCATCTGGATCTAATGAGGGCCATTGAAGTGAAATGGAAAGGAATCAAAGATTTTGTTTAGACGAGTATAGAGTAGTATCAACAGCAACAGAATATGGTACAATTGTAGCAGGATCCATTATGAGTGGGGATTTAGGGCAGAGAGTGAGTTACTGTGAACAGTTCAGCGACAGAATTGTTCTCATCTGAATCGAAAGTAAAGCAACACTGATAACTGTAGTTCAGGTACACGTATCGATGTCGCAAGCAGGAGAGCAGGAGAAACAGAATGCATATCAGCTAGAATTTACATCAGGATACTGAATGGGACATGAAAATCTAATAGTGATGGGGCATTGCAATGCAGTTGTACTGGAAGGACTAGAAGAAATCTACCCATCAAAGAAGCAATGACGAAAATAAAATTAAAGTTCAAGCGTGGGATTAAAATTGAGAATGAAAGGATATCAACGATAAGATCAACTGGTGACACAGCCATCCTCAGCAAATGTGAAGAAGAATTACAGATTCCGTTGAATGAAATATACAGTCTAATGAATACAGAATATGCATTAAGAGTAAATCAAGGAAAGACGAAAGTAATGAGAAATATCAGAAATGAGAGCAGCAATGAAAACATTGGGAATCACAAAGTATAAGAAGTTAAGGAATTGTACTACCTATGCAGCAAGATAACCCATGATGGAAAGAGCAAGTTAGACATAAAAAGCAGATCAGCTTTGGCAAGAAGGGCGTTCCTGGCCTAGTACCAAACATAGATCTTAATTTCAGAAAAAATTACCTGAGAATGCACGTTTAGAGCACAGCATAGTATGGTAGTTAAACGTGGACTGTGGGAGAACTGAAAGAGAGGAGAATCGAGGGGTTTTACTGTGATGCCAGAGAAGAATGTCGAAAATTAGGTGGACTAATAAGATGAAATGAGCAGATTCTCGGGAGAACTGCGAGGAAATGAATAAATGGAAAACACTGACAAGAAGGGAGAGTAGGATGGTAGGACATCTGTTAAGACCTCACGGAATAATTTCCATGGTACTGGTGAAAGCTGTAGAGGAAGACAAAGACTGGAATACTCAGAGCAAATAATTAAGGACGTAAGCTGCAAGTGCTAGTCTGAGATCAAGAGTTTCGGCACATGAGAAGAACTGATTGTGGGTCACATGAAACCAGACAAAAGACATAGAAACGCAATAATTTTTTGAAAATATTTAATTATTTTTTAAAGTGTATTTTAATTAATATACAACCCTAAATTTATACCTAAGCGGATTCTTGGAGTAAAGAGTATTCTTACAAATATATGAAGGTTGCTTATCATAATACACAAATACGATTACAGATCTCTGATCGCGAACGAAAGAATTTAGTGTCGTGTCCAAAATAAAATTGTCTGTATTACGTTATCAAAATAGAGTACACTGGCTTTGAGTAAAATCACATGTGAGACCACTGTCATAAGTTAGCTGTTCTATAACAAAAAAAATAAATCTGGTTCACTTATTTACACTACTTGCATAATTTGCAGGTTTAGCAGCTCTTGCCTAGTCTTATTTTACAGTTTGTGTAGTTACATCGTTTATTCAATCCACACAGTATGTAATCTGATGCGTAACTAGAAATATTTTGTTTTCTCTCTGTTTAATTATAGATATGTGGTGTCATCTTCCTCTAATATTGTAGTCTGACACATAGTGTTTACAAAATATTTACATATTTTTGCACAACACTTCGTAACAAAACGATATTTAGGTTATGTTGGAAACTGACGGTTTGGTTCTGAGCCAATGAAACCAAAGAATGTGATTCCGCTAGAATCTGTCATTCGTACTACCCGAGCAGTATTGTTTAAGTTCTTCCATCTGTCGCGAGCCAATCAGATATAAAGGGCTTGTAGTGTGTGACACAGCAAGTGACAGTACGGCCTTCATTAATGCCAGCGTCCGTCTCTGGCGGAGAGCGAGTTGCAATTTCAGACCAGATTAACAATTCCCAATTGCACGTGTAAACACATGCAAGCTCTCGATGAGACACGACAAAATTCGGACAATCAGTGGATATGCTTTCATTCACATACTGATTTCCCGTGGGCCCTGCATGGATCTGAGCATTTGCGATTTATCATTAGTTGAGTTGGGCTCTATCAAAACTATGCTTCGATAGATTCGGTATTGTACGTAAATGAGGTAGTAAATGAAAGGATTACTGGTAATATTGGCAGCATTGGTAGGGAAAGAAACATAAATGAATGTGTAAGAGAGGCACTTGGAGAGGACAAGTTTAGTTTGTTTTTTTGTTTGACTGTTTGAATTGCACATAATTAGACATGTACTTCATTCAGTGTTATTCCACTGAGTATTTTATATCCTTACAGAGTAGAAACTGTATCTGATAAGCAATAAAAATCTGCTAGGTTCGCAGGAGAGATTCTGTAAAGTTTGGAAGGTAGGAGACGAGATACTGGCAGAAGTAAAGCTGTGAGTACCGGGCGTGAGTCGTGCTTCGGTAGCTCAGATGGTAGAGCACTTGCCCGCGAAAGGCAAAGGTCCCGAGTTCGAGTCTCGGTCGGGCACACAGTTTTAATCTGCCAGGAAGTTTAATAAAAATTAGCTGATCACGTAACATCTGCTGTGTTAGTTCACCAATTCTATTACTTTTGATGCAATTACAGTTTACATATACAAACAAAAAATTATATTTAATTATTCTTGAAACTTCCTGGCAGATTAAAACTGTGTGCCGGACCGAGACTCGAACTCGGGTTCGAGTCTCGGTCCGGCACATAGTTTTAATCGCCGGGAAGTTTCATATCAGCGCACACTCCGCTGCAGAGAGAAAATCTCATTCTGATAATTATTCTTATTTTGTACTCAACAGAACATTCTTCGTCATGATCAAAGCAAGAGTTCCCTGTCATTGATAAATCCGGAACATGTTTAAGAATAACGGAAATGTGTTTTATACGAGCTCGATGAAGAACTGAAGCGGTTTGATATACTTTTGTTTTGTGGTTTTTTTAAATTTTAACATTTTCTGAGGAAATTATGCATCCCAGCGCTGTATGGTAAATTTGTATTTTTTTCATTTACACTACAACATCGCTGTATTCCGCGTTACAAACCAACAATTTTCGGCGAAAACCAGAATTAAACATGGAAAATTTCGATTGTGCAATAAATTCTATTTGTCTTTAATCAACAGAGAGGAGGATAACTATGCAGGCCAAAAAGGTTCCTTAGGGTATGTGACCCCGTGTTTCTAGACGGTTCACTGCTGCCGGTTTCTAGTTGAATTTCGTAAGACATATAATAAATAAAGCAATCATGGCGTAAAGCTTGATAGGTATACACCTAGCATACGCGTAATGCAAGTGAGAACTGACCAAGGCTACTAATTATCGTAGTCTACGCTTACGTATTATAGTCTATGGCAGCCTACCGCAGTTTTTCAATTGTAATGGCGTCTTGAGTGCCGTCACAAGTTCGTCGTGGGGCTCGTATTTCTCGTAGGCCCCAGTTTGTTATATGTGACAACTATTGTTTGAGTGAAGTCACATATAGTGTGCTGTGACTGGCTGATGGAAGCAAATAGAGCCGGCACCTTGTTGATTTTTTTTCCTAACTTGAAGTGTAGTATTTAGAGGTTTTCTTAGTTATACCTAACTACCTACATTAGTACGCAGTTTAATTGGTGTACCACATTAAATAAGTCTAGAAATACGTAATTTTTTGTACGAATTGTCAAGCAAAATGTGTTGTCGGGGATTAAAACTGTTACTGGAATTAAGTTGGTCGGAAGTAGAGTATTCATGTTTCATGTCACATCTAGAACCATACCTCATTACATGGGAAAAAACTCTCATTTTAATATTACACACAAATCTAAGCATTAGGTAAAAACAGTGAAAACAAATTTCAACATTCAAAATCTTTCAGTTAAGAATATTACTATGTTCGAGTGATCAGATTTATGAAGTTTTTACACTGTCGAATACCAAATTTCGGGACATTTCGAAAACATTTATTTTTCACTTATCGTCAGCGCAAAATTTTCCTGTCGCTACCTATGTCCTACATAGTATTCTTAATTTGCTGTTTGATTCAGAACCGTTTAGACTACAATTGAAGATATGTAACTGGCTGAGATGGGTTTGATATCTGACAGTAAAACAAAATATAATCTTTTACTACAGTTTTTGTGTATGGCTAAGTGTATATTGTAAGGGATTAAGATGGTAACAAGACAATTGATCCTGCTGCCAGACAAATTTAATCATGCCTCCAGATACAAAATGATGCGAATAGCAGATCAACATATTATTTTATTCTATTTCGTATTGGTAGCGTAATTGAACAAATCGTTGCAACGCGCTCACATCCTGTTGAGTACAGGGACTAGCAAATTGCAGTCTGAGCGAGGATCTGGCGATTGCATCGAGTATTTTTTTTTTTTCTTCGCGTAATTTCCTCGCTGTAGCAAAGTACTGACGCTGCATTACAAATGTAATCGTTAACCAGTCCGTAGCCCCAAGGAGGTGATCACGCAGTGCGCGAGTTCAGTGTTGGAGCCGTAATTTTCCGTCCTGCATGGACTTCACCCTGGAACAGGTCATCCCACACACACTTCTTACTCTGCCATTTAGGGTTTGCTGCCCTATAGACGTCCCTAATGTAGTGTTGTACGCTACCTGACATAGCTTTGCGTTCATCAACCCTCTCCACACCCATCATCTTAAGTAATACCTTCATAACACCCACATATTTCTCTCCTTTATCCTTTATTTCGCGGGTAAGCAGTTATTCTCCGTAGGTATCAACTTTATGGAAATTCAGTCTACCTATTTTTATGTTATGAAATGTTTCACACACCGAATGGCAGATAGTATACTGCAAGATGTACGCACTTCTTCATCTGTGGTTGGTAGTTTTGGTGGACTGGTGTATTCCATCCATCTAAACATTTAGTCCACAAGACACAGACCAATGAATGGCGGGGGATATTTCGTACCAAAGTCAGCTGTTTTACATCTTGGTTCAAATGGTTCAAATGGCTCTGAGCACTATGGGACTCAACATCTTAGGTCATAAGTCCCCTAGAACTTAGAACTACTTAAACCTAACTAACCTAAGGACATCACACACAACCATGCCCGAGGCAGGATTCGAACCTGCGACCGTAGCAGTCCCGCGGTTCCGGACTGCAGCGCCAGAACCGCTAGACCACCGCGGCCGGCTTTACATCTTGATCCATTCGCATATGAAGCGGGAAGAAAAAGATTATCTACATGCGTCAGAACGCGATCTAATCGCTCGTATGTAGTTCTCATAGTGAGCGTAATATACGATACAGTAGATCAGCGGCCCAACCTTCCTTACATACCAGGTCCTTAAAGTCACCTAAAAGGTTTCATTCAAACGATGTCTTCCTTCCATAGATTCTCATTTGAATTCAGGGACCATTTCAGCAACTTTTAAGTGTGGCACACACCGACCTCATCGACCTATTAGTGAGTCTCTGGATTCCTTAGGCCCCTGCTGCTAGGCCCCCTTGGTAACACTCCAAATGTTGCAGCATTACTCCAAGATTATTTGTTCTAGCGCCTTGTGTACTGTTCCCTTTACAGACGCACCGCAGTTCCCTACACTCCCTCCGAGAAAACAAAGCCGATCTGTTTGCTTTCAGCATCAAAATGATGTAGCCAAGTTTCACCAGCACGGATTACCTCTGAAAGGATCTCCATATCTTCCTCTATTTCAACTGCATGCAGAAGCCATAGTGAACATAATTTGCCCCCTTCTCACAAGCGGGAACTAAGACGAGTTTGCGGCACTTGTACGGAGTGGTATCTATACGAAAATGGAATGTGGTGGCATTTCCACAGAGCTCAGGAGACCTCAGGTAGTGGACCTTGGAACAGGATGTTCCAGAAGTAGTTTACATCAGCCTGTCCGTCGCTACCTGCGACATACTACTGGGAAAGGTCAGTACCTGCACTGCCAGTTTATTGGTAGACGGCGGTGGTCGGTGGTTTTCTCACAGAGTTCAGTACTGCATTTTATCTTTGACTGGCAAGTAGTGTTCCGTGTGCTAAACGTCGTGAAGCTGGAGTTCAACGAGACCACCAAAGGGACGCCTTTAGTGATTTACGAATGGTATCAGTATATATACCACCAAAGAAGATGTGACTTACTGGCGTTGTGTAAACATTATAAGGAAGAAATGCAAAGGAAGATTCTCTACTATAAATAATACAGTTTTAGGTGAGTATATTCCAGATAAAGCAGCAAATGAAGTGCGAAAACATTATGTAAGTCCGAAAAAACGTGCACAAGAAAGAGATACAACATTTTCCCAATTTAGGTTGAAACATTATGACTTAAATCGAGGCTAGGACTTACTAACAAAGCTACCATCACATAGAAGTGCGGAAAAGTAATTGCATTGCATTAGAGAAAATACATGATCTACGCAAGATCCGACCGAATCTGGAGGAATAATATTTCAAGAAAGTGATTTACTGATGAATAAGGGCAGCATATTTTTATTTGCACACGAGAACAGGGGATCGGATGTAGGAATACTGGTGTCTACTACCGCATAGGGAAAAAATCGTGTTTAACAAGCAATGAATCATTCTTTGTAAATGGAACGTTCAAAAGTTTGAACAAATATTTTGAACAGTTGTTTATATTTCACGACAATCTTGGAAGTTCTTGGGAGGAAACAAATACTATTCCAGCTGTCTGCCGAACAAGAAACGAAAAAATGATGATCTTTTTATTTATCTATGAAAACCATCGTGCTTGGGTGGAACCTTGCTTCTCAGATGATGGACTTTGAAACTGCTGTTGCCGAATCAGCTACAAGTTTGTTTCCTGAAACACAGCTTATAGGATTCAGTTTTCATTTTAATCAATGTTCGTGGAAATAAGTTCAGTGTTGCGGCCCTTTTCCTCCCTAGAAAGTAAACGAACTATACTGTTACGTAAGGATGAGTTCAGCTTGGTAGATATTCCACCTGGAAATATTGGATGACCGTCGGCTAACTATTCAGGAGATCACGTCCGAAAACGAAAAGCTTCCAGACTTACATGACTATTTTCGAACCAGTTGCTCGGTACCGAGCCAGGTGATATCTGCAACTGCAGTGGAAAGCGCCATCATACTAACAATTTCCATTAAGGATTGAACTGAAGGATAAATACTTTAATATCAAAAGTTCATCAAAATGTTTAAGCATTAGTAAAAAGAAAGTCTTCGAGAAGACGGAGAGTAACATGGACACCAATTTGACCTATAAGAAGAACGAAGTCGGCAATTAAGACTTTCTGATGGGCAATCTTGTAAAAAAAGTTTAGTGGGGAAGAAAATAAGACTAACTCTTCGTGGGTTTCCTTGGGAATGAAACTAGGTCGGCTAAATGTTGTAAGAGGTCCATGACTGAGGAATTTATTGCTAGCGCACTCGAGCAGATGTAACTTCGATGGATTGCTCACGCGCTGCCTGCAGTATGTAGGCTATAAGAGAATCTCAGACCAGAGAGCTGTGTTGGCTGCAGTAGGAGCTGTGTCAGAGTAGTAGCAGTAGTAGCTAGTAGTCTCCTGTGTCGAGTTGGCTGGGCCGGTCGTGGGGAGCGATGGCGGTGCCTGAGCGATGTAGTATAAGGTAAAAGCAGGCTCGCGCATATGTACTACTGTTATATCAAGTGCCATGTGAATGCTTTTAAAAAAATCTCTTAATAATAATCTTTCTTATAAAAATTAGCTTTTGACAATCATTCATCTTAATTTAAATAATTTACTAATTTGTCCAATCCATGGTCATCCCGATTATTGTAAAGAAAAATCAGTTGTTCCTTTTATACATGACAAATCTATCGGCCAGCATTGCACTGGGCTGTGCCAGAAAAGTTTCTTGTAGGAGCAGATATATACGCGTTATCCGGCGACTTAAATGAGGTAAGAATCTTCAGTTTTTTCAGTATGATCTTTCAGGACCATGACGCAGCACTGCTGACGTCCAAATTTACCAGTTTAGATTCAGAGTCAGATAATTATTGAAAAGTTATATAGGAGTCATATATATATATATATATATATATATATATATATATATATATATATATTAACTGTTGGGAGTTTACACTAGCGTAACATACATATGAGTCACATTTTTATTAGTAGATTAGTCACGTTATTATTACGAGGTTACACTTACGTTTTCGTGTGGCAAGCCCTTTTATTCTCCGCATCATGGTGAAGTGTTGTGATGCACACGTAAATATAACACGTATTTTCCTTAAATAAGGTGGTAAAACACTTTCCACCAAAACACAGTGTGATTGTAGTTTGTTGTGTGTCACAGCCCAGTCAGTGTTCATTTATTCACCAAAGATTATACGCCAAATTTGAATTTTGTTTACATTTTATCTTTGTGTGTGTGTATGCGTGTGTGTTGTCTGTACGCTTCTTAGCTGTTTGTGTTGTCTTTTACATGGTGTTCAAAGGGGCTCTGAGCACTATGCGACTTAACTTCTGAGGTCATCAGTCGCCTAGAACTTAGAACTAATTAAACCTAACTAACCTAAAGACATCACACACATCCATGCCCGAGGCAGGATTCTAACCTGCGACCGTAGCGGTCGCTCGGCTCCAGAATGTAGCGCCTAGAACCGCACGGCCATCCCGGCCGGATTACATGGTGTTCCTTTTGTGTGCTGCTCTGCTACACTTCTAATGTGCTTGTACCTGTGAAAAGACATTTATCCCAGCAAGGGCCCTAGGATCCATTGGTGTCGCTACGTGCAAGTGTTCCAACTTCACCGGAAGTGTCAACAATAAAATTAGTAAGGCGTGTTTTCACACCTTAAGCTATCACGAAATCATAAGTTTAAATAGAAGTTATGCTCATTCTTTAACGAAAACCGCTCGTAGAATCTTGTCAAACTATCTGAAACGAACATACAACTCGGCTGATTACCCGACAGAGGACCCATTATGCTTCCTCTGAGCAGAGGGTGGTGGTGGGAAGACGCCTGTGAGAAAATAGTTTCAGACGTCTAGGGTGTGAACCTGATGTGCCAAACGAGGACCGGCAGCTTTTGAGGGTGAGCAGCTCCTACGCCGCCGCCGTGCCTAACGAACTCTATTTCCGCCAAACCGTCGCGCCATATGTCCAGGCTTGGGTGTGGCGTGCGTGGACGGAAGCGCATTACCGTTGGTGCCCTGAGGAGCAAACTTGCGCAACTCATGTGGGCAGATCGCTCGCTGCAACTCTTCCGTAAGCGATGCTGCCGATGCAGAAAATGTTGAAGTTTGTAAATGTACAACGCAACTTCTCCGAAAGATTTACACCCATCTCTTGACTTGAAATTTTTTTCCATTTTTTCGGAAACCAGTTTCAGAATATTCTACTAACCTTGGGAAATCGCTACGAAGATTCACCTCGGTAATGGCTCTAAAGCAAACCAACATCAGTGCAGTTCAGTACCTGGCACTTCCCCCCCCCCCCCCCTCCCGCCACCCTAACCTAAACATGAACAGGTCAATGAGGCTTCTGTACACTGTTACGTCTGTAAATATACACTCCAGTATTAACAATTTCGGACTAAAGTAGCGGCTGTTATATTTTACAAGTAATAATCTATAGCATTCGACCACTTTAGTCGAACTTTCCTCAAGAACGCATTTAGAGAGAGAAAATGCTCTCGTCCTATCGTTTGCCAACACTCAGCGCATATGATTCAAACAATAAAAACTCTAACGACACATTTCGCCTTTATCTGTATCTGCCCAATACGAATTGATACTTTGGTGTGTCTTTTGACACATCATGGTATAAAAATACGGCCAGAGTATGAGCTTCTTTATTGTGTTGTTAGCTGATTAATTACTGTCTTCATTTTGTGAACAAAAAGTCGAAGAGTAGAAAAACGCTCTCTGACTTCTTTGCTTAGCAGCAGCATACTATCCAAGAAACATTTTTTCCCATTTATAATCCGCTGTATTGAGTTGAGACGCAACAAGAATAACGAAAGCATTTTATTCTAAAATGTCATTGCGAGAGACTGGATTCTCAACAATATACGCTTAATACGATTCCGACTCTAATGCAGTGAACTATCTGCTGGATAAATTGATTCAGCTAATGTTTTCTTAAATCCAATACAGACAACAGTGGTAATCGATAAATCCATTCGTTATCTCATTCATTTAATATCTGGATCGTTTTCCGCCAGTGGCAACAAATAGGTGAGTGGTTTGAACTTGACTGCGATCATAGGGAGGGGTCAGGAGGAGATTACGTGGTTGTGTTCCGGATACGTTATTTTTCCTGATATGTATCAATGATCTGCCACTAAACATGATAGATGACTGAAAAAATTTTCTTTTCGTATGCGACACAGGTGCTACGTGAAACATCCAATGAAGCTCCCAGGCGCCGACCAGAGTGACCGAGCGGATCTAGGCGCTTCAGTCTGGAACCGCGCGACCGCTACGGTCGCAGGTTCGAATCATACCTCGGGCATGGATGTGTGTGATGTCCTTAGGTTAGTTAGGTTTAAGTAGTTCTAAGTTCTAGGGGACTGATGACCTCAGAAGTTAAGTCCCATAGTGCTCAGAGCCATTTGAACCATTTTTTGAAGTTCCCAGTGAAGTTGATCATTTAAAATTTTTACGACAAACGGCTAGTAGAACACTCTCTTGGAGGTATCACGCTGAAAGTCTTGTGCAGGAAATGAATGCTGCTGTCTCTCCTAAAAGAATAATATGCACTGTCTCTGACGCTGACACGTAAAGGTTTGCGTATTTTAATACTGCTCTATTATCTCTTAATTAGGTATCGTTTTTGGGAACTCTGTCGACTCAGCAAGATTATTCCTATCCCGAAAAAGAACTATCATGCTGATGCAAGTTCTCAGTTAGCGAATTTCGTGGAGGCCATTATCGGAGTATCCTGGAAATTTAAATCTACCGTCCCTTCACATATATTCCACCATGGGACTAGTTGTTGCCACGACTGGCTCATTCATAAAAAAAACTGCAACATTCATTCAGTGAAGAGTAGATGAAAAGGAGATTTGCACTTGAGTAACACTTTCTATAGAACTGTATAAAAAGGAATGCACTATTCAGCAGGTTTAATTTTCAGTGGGCTTCCAGCAGAACTGAAAAAGATTGAGCGATAAACCCCAAGTATTCAAACCCAAGTTGTGTGGAACACACGTATTCTGCGAGGGAGTTCCTTGCAGTAGTCGAAAACTTTTCGATGTAATGTTTTATGAGTACTTTAAAAGTTTTGTTCACAAATTTTCTAATCATCGCTCTGAAAATTACGTACTGACTCGTTCCTTGACCAAGAAGCTTTATTTCCCACGATTCAACGGAATGATAAATAAATAAGAAAGTAAATAGGAATAAACGAAAATAAATATATTATTAGGAGTTATCATAATTCATTACTGTGATTATAGAAATTTTTGGACGGGTAATAATTTGTCATGGATTTTAATTCTGATTGGGAATTGATCAGAGTACGCCCAAAGTATAGTCATATGGTCCTTGGACGCGATATTAGCATCTTGAGGTAGTACTGATTGCATTTGTGAGCAGCCAGATGTGGATAGTTTCCCCATTACGAATAAAGCGTGCTTTAGTGGAGTTCCACAGTGCTTACTGAATGCTGTGGTAAGAGCCTGTTAGTAGCGTATAGTGGTTAGAGGCTTGAAGACTACCACTGGGCGGGTAATGGAAGTGCGAAAAGTGCTGCCAGGTGGCAGCACTAACCGCAGGAGCGCCATTGGTGAGAGGCGGTGACGGACTGTGGTAGCACCCACATTTTAGTAAAAGCCAGTCACTCTAAATCTCTCAGTGGATCAGCTGCTGTGCCTCTACATTTAATCAGTTTCGGAACTCGACTGGAGTTAGAAAAATTTGGGAGTCATCCAGGAGCCCTCCTAGGTGTAAACCTAACCTAACGTCACGGACCTGTAGTGGGCCGCTAAGGATAATTATTAAACGTGATTTACATTTCAGAATATAAGTTGATGCTCCGCAACGATCTCCATTTTTTTGCAGCACAGAAATGTTTCAATAATTCACAACAGCATTCCGGTCTGCCTGTGGTTCTGATTAGTCAGTTCCGATTTTTGTAGGACATAGTCGCGCCTTTGTGTACACTTACGTAACAGTGAAGTAGTATCTGATCGTGGAGTTATAATCTAGATGAGGATGGTGTTTACTGAAGAAATGATCTTTCCGAGCTATACTTAAAGCGAATAGCTGGATTTTTTCCATGGAAATTCCACGTTCTTTGACTTTGATGTGGCTTTTGACCTAAGTTACTCTCAGCTGCCACTTTTCTGCTCCTTTAAGAGATTTCTACGGATGCTGAAAGAAACCGTTTTTATATTACCCGTATTATCGTCTCCAGGTAGTCAGCGGTTATATTTAATAGGCACACAAAACACAATAAAGGAATGTTAACACACAGCTACCTTTTTCGAGGCACACTATCATGTGACTGTAAGTTTTCGAATCATCGATCGTCTGTACCTGAACATGCGAAGCGGCAGTCGAAAAATGAAGTTACTTGGACAAAATGTTGTCGTCTTACTTCTTACTTTAAAATTTCCGACTCCTGTTTAACTGTTCCGTCCGATCTTACTGCTCCAGATAGCCTCTTTTTGTACAGCAATGTCTCTATTCATCACAGCAACTGATTTCTTCTCCATAAGTTTCATCAGGGGACCCTGAGTGAGTGACGTCCTATGATTTCGTCAATTATCGACTGTTCATACATATTCTACAAATATGAACACGTGGTTAAGCTGCAGCGAATAGATGCAATACCCATCTGTGAATATTCTTATATACCTGCTCCTTTTATATCAGTCTCAGAAACGTCCACGAAAACTTTACGCAACACTTCCTGGCTATCTCCCGTTAGAACATTAAGCACATTATTTAGAGTCTTTCAAGTTAGCCAGAATTCCTTCCCTTATTCTCTACGTGCAATCACTAAATCCTCTTCTGTTCATGTAGTTTGGACTCATATTTATACTTGACTGATGCCGCTTTTCCGTAATTGCCTAATTTGAAGACGTTTGTTCTTACTTCGTCGAGAACGTTATCCCTGTTCGCCCGATATCTCTATCATCGCCTTATGGATATTGTACTTCATGAACTCCTACGTGTACCAATTTATTTGTATTATTTCAACGTCATTCTGAAACACTGTACACAATTACAGAACTGGCGTTTCGATTGTGTTTGCTGTAATTGTCTGCAGGACGAATAAATTACTGGATTGTGATATAGTCATCCTGATATGTTGTTCTGGTTCTTTACAACTGTGGAACTCCCTTGTATTGTACAGAGCCGAGATACCTACGGAAGGGATGCTTGTACGATAGGCTATTGGCTGTGCTATTCCGTCAGGCGATTGGTGGGCAACAGCCAATCAGCACCTTGTACTCACGGGCTGCGTCTTAATACAGCACAGGTTCGACAGTTCCCTATTCGCTCCTTGGCTGGCATGCGAACACATGTGCCCCGTTGGACTGGGATCACTGGCAGTCAAGACGTCTTCAACTTGCAGCCATCCTTCCTATTCATGCTGTTGTGGCGTGTAGTTACCTTTACAGCCTCTGTTCCTCTCCGCTGTTACATCCACAACCGCCTGTTAGGCGTCTAGACATCTGGAAAACTGATAGCTTGCCCACAGTCCAGAAGGCGTTTAGCTCTTGCAATTTGTTGCGACGCTCTAGCGCATGCAAAGCTTTTGTTAAGTCACACGAGTGCTGATTGGTCTCCCGGTCGTCACGATGGCACCCACCGCAAACAAAATTTTGTAGTTGTTTTAAGAATTGGCGTTAGTACAGTAACGGGTCCCCAGGGAAAGTTACGACTTAATGCAATATCCTCCCTCCTCCCCGCTCTGGCCTCATCTCCTTCCAAGTACATCATCCGCATCTACTGTTAAATTGTTATCGCTGCTTTGTTTATTCGTTTACCAACGTTAACACTGGTGCATATTTTAAGAAATTTTTTGTTTGAAACAGTTAAAAACATCGAACAACGCGATTCTTTTTTCATTGTTTTACTGTCGATCAATGCAAAGTTGTAGCAAATAAGGCAACATATGCAAACTAAAATCTTCGCACTTTCATTTTGCTGGTTCAGTTGACAAGAGGTGAGTCCGCAACAAGAGGTCCGTGTCTCGCTATCAGGAAGAGAAGGTCTTAATTTGCTCAAGTGCTATCCGAATTTTGTCATCAATCGCATCCATTCTTCTTACTCTTTTCCTACTATTTGTACTACTGCTTCTGGTTTACTGTCTTTTACCCCTTCACTCTTCCCATTTTCTTTTACCCTTCCTTGTTTCTGTAACGTGCTACAAGACCTTGCCTTCCTCAAACGGCACCCAGATGAAGTGCCCCAGTGCAATATCTTGGATACACCTCTCGTTTTTAGGATTTCAAAGCGACGCCGACTATTACTCTGAAAGGGTTTTATTCCGACATTGGGGGTGGAAAGCACTGCATTTAACAGCATTATAACATATGTCCCAGTTATCAACAATTTCGGCTGAAATCAGATCTCTTCCTCCATCGCACGACGTCACACCACAACACAGGGTGACGTCACCGCTTCCAGTGCAGCAGCGCACATAGAGCCACTGTGACGACCGGACGGAGTACAAGTTTTCCACGGCCGCTAATTATTCGTATGCGGGAAGCGCAGAAGGCCGCACGAAGCGCGGCTGGCGTAATGGAGGTTCCGTGTAGCAGCGAGGCGAGCCGCGGCCTTAACTCGGCGGCACACACGCGAGTTGTGCTAGCTGCGGCTGCAGCAGCAGTCGTAGCCGTGGCGTGGGTGAGGGTGCCCGGCGGGGCGCTGCCCGCAGTAATTATACGCCGGAGCGTGTGCGCGCGCGCTCATAACTCACCCCTGGCAGCCGCCGCGGCCGCAGCCCGCGCAGCAGGCAAGCAGGGTGGGCTGCCGCCATACTGGCCGCAGGGGCCGCGTACCTCGCGACTCGTGTCCCCTTGCCGCGGCAGTGTGTTGCAATTAGCGGTAGCGCTCAGAGCATCCAAGACTCAGCCTCGTACGTGAACACCACGCAGGCGAACGAAAAACAAGAAAATTATTGGAAAGAGTTGCGTAATAGGAAACATCAACCAATAGCTCGTGTAACGCCAGTTAAACACAATGCCTATGTTTGTAGCACACGCTCGATATGTACGTACTAAATTGAGATAAAGGCTCTTGAAGAGGTGGAAGAAGTTTGGTATCTCGTAAGCCTCATTGATAAAGGCAGTGTAACAGAAAAACGCATAACAGCAAGCACCGTAAAAGGCATGTACGTTCAACCACTTTACTTATTTAAATTCACAGGGTGGGCGACAAGTCAGTTGTCAAAAATGCGTTTGGAGCAATAGTACAAAACGAACGAAAATACAAATTTATTGTTAACAATGAAATACATGTAGAGTTCAATGAAGCTCCAAAAGTTATTCAAAGTGGTTTCTTAAACATGACTCCGATTCAGAAACTGTGTAAAATTGAAGAGGTTGAAAAAAGCAGCCAACCAGTTGCAAACCCACGGTTTATTTAGCCCTTGAGCTAGGTTTCGATATTTATAAAAATATCTTCGTCAGAAGGAGTGGACCTTGTTACATCACATGCTGGTTTCAGCTAATGTAATTAAGCGCCATGTGATGTAACAAGGCCCCGTCCTTCTGAAGAAGATATTATTATAAATATCGAAACCTAGGTCAGTGGCTAAATAAACCTTAGGTTTACTACTGATTCGTTGATTTTTTCAACCTCTCCGGTTTCCATTCTCTTGTAAATAAACCTTGGACCT
Source organism: Schistocerca piceifrons (assembly GCF_021461385.2). Classification (NCBI taxonomy): domain Eukaryota; kingdom Metazoa; phylum Arthropoda; class Insecta; order Orthoptera; family Acrididae; genus Schistocerca; species Schistocerca piceifrons. Next base: position 444,094,966 of record NC_060142.1, on the reverse strand, counting down.
TTCCAAAATTGATTTACAACTTTTGTCACAAATCTTCCGGAAGTGTAAGCTTTTAAATTACGGTTGGATTCGGTCCTTCAAACGCTCAGTATCACGATTCTTGATGAACCTCATTTTCTAGTATACACCATACTGCAAAATTCATGGTTTTGTTTCTAAGGAAGATGGAGATCAACCAATTACCCTGTCTGCCAATCCATTCATTGAAGTTTTCGTTTAGAAAGTCTCTCGCAATAATTCCATAAGCAACGGAGCTCCGAAATGTGGCCATATCAATTTTTTGTCAATCGGTTGCATGTGTTCTAAAAGTGGACTATTTTACAGTTCTAAAGACACTTCTTGAAGCACATTTAGGTAATTTATAGATTTGACTGTACCCTTAAGAAAATAAGGCCCAATTACTTCACCTTTGGACATATCTATCCATACACCATGAGCTTTTAAGTAGAATGCTTTTGTAAAACTTGGTATCTGTTTCTTTCGGATTGTTTACAATTCGCAGAATAACAAACGCTTCTCCAGATCACCTTTATTTAGGCCTAGAAGTAAACTAGATCCACATGATATAAATTTCAGCTTTTCCTGAACCTTTAGTCGCGTTTTTCTTGCGACAGCGTACTCTTTGGACGCTTTTCTATCGGATATAGTCGGCGACTGCACGAAACATTGCGCGACAACGTAAAGTTACTCCTCTGTAGTGACAAACTTTGGCATCCCTGAACGAGGAAACTCAGTAACCGACCCAGTCTCTTCAAATCTTACATTTAATTTGCGAGTACCTTGCCGAGATGGACATTGGACGTGTGGAAAACGAACCACAACCAAATCATAAACAACATTGTAATTAAGGCCAGCTTTCTACCATATTATCAAAACAAATACACGTTGTTCTGCAGTTAACTTACTACACATGGTTTCTCAGGTAAGGGCACGGAACACTGACACCTCCGTACAGATACTCGCGCCAAGAGTATGTCTTTAAGTGGCGTTGAGTTCCTGGTTCCGGAATGTCTGGTCGTCTCGGGCGCTGTTGAGGGAGGTAAAGAGCCAGCGCATGCGTGCCCTGTAAGGAGAACTACAAAGAACGAGGATACCGGCGGACAGATGGCAACGGGAAGGCGGAGGGCAAAGGGACGTACTCTTTGTGATCAAAAGTAACATATTAGGCGCATTGTGCTGCCACTTACTGCCGGATACTCCATATCAGCGACCTCAGTAGTCATTAGACATGGTTAGAGAGCAGAATAGGACGCTCCGCGGAACTCACGGACTTCGAACGTGGTCAGGTGATTGGGTGTCATGTGTGTCATACGTATGTACACGAGATTTCCACACTCCTAAACATCCCTAGGTCGATTGTTTCCAATGTGATACTGAAGTGGAAACGTGAAGGAACACGTACAGCACAAAAGCGCACAGGCTGACCCCGTCTGTTGTCCACAGAGACCGCCGACAGTTGAAAAGGGTCGTAATGTGTAATATGCAGTCGTCTATCCAGACCATCACACAGGAATTCCAAACTGCACCAGGATCCACTGCAAGTACTATGGCAGTTAGGCGGGAAGTGAGAAAACTTAGATTTCATAATCGAGCGGCTGCTCATAAGCCACACATCACGCCGTTAAATGTCAAAGGCGCCTCGCTTGGTGTAAGGAGCGTAAACATTGGACGACTGAACAGTGGAAAAAAGTGGTGTGGAGTGACGAATCAAAGTACACAATGTGGCCATCAGATGGCAGGGTGTGGGTATGGCGAACGCCCAGTGAACGTTATCTGTCAGCGTGTGTACTGCCAACAGTAAAATTCAGAGGCGGTGGTGTTACGGTCTGGTCGTGTTTTCCATGGAGAGGTGTTGCACCCCTTGTTGTTTCGCGTGGCACTATCACAGCAAAAGGCCTACATAGATGTCTTAAGCATCTTCTTGCTTCCCACTGTTGAAGAGCAATTCGGGGATGGCGATCGCATCTTTCAACACGATCGAGTAGCTGTTCACAATGCACGGCCTGTGGCGGAGTGGTTACACAACAATGGAAATGGAAATGAGCGTTTGGCGTCATTGGCCTGGATGCCCCTTACGGGGCAGATCCGGCCACCTTGGTGAAGGTCGTATTACATTCGACGCCACATTGGGCGACCTGCGAGCCAGATGGGGATGAAATAGTGATGAAGACAACACAACACCCAGTCCCTGAGCGGAGAAAATCCCCAACCCAGCCTGGAATCGAACCCGGGCCCCTTAGGACGGCAGTACGCCACACTGACCATTCAGTTATCGGGGAGGACGTTACACGCCAATAACATGCCTGTAATGGACTGGCCTGCACCGAGTCCTGACCTCAGTCGTATGGAACACCTTTGGGATGTTTTCGAAAGCCAATTTCGTGCCTCTCCTCAGTGCAGCATTCCGTGAATAATGGGCTGCCATTCCCGAAGAAACCTTCCAGCACCTGACTGAACGTATGCCTGCGAGGGTGGAAGCTGTCATCAAGGCTAAGAGTGGGCCAACACCATATTGAATTCCAGCATTACCGATGGAGGACGCCACGAGCTTGTAAGTCATATTCAGCCATGTGTCCGGATACTTTTAATCGCGTAGTGTATATGGGGAAGGTGCGACAAGGAATCATACGAAGGATGTCTCTGATTGTGGTTCCTCTTGGTGAGAGTGAGCCTGTGTGAGGTTTCCTTTTTGCTTTGTGTTGCTCGTCGCCTGGTTCGCTTATCTATATACAGACGTCGGTTTTGAAAACAGTGAGCCTCTATCTGCCATCTTTTGCTTGGAGTTCCTTGAGAATGTAACATCAGGTTACTCATTACATGTGATACCCATACGTCATGCTTTGATATCGACGTCGTTCTGTCCTTGCCTTAAGTTGAAATTGTGCTATGCGAGGGGTAGAAGCCATCGCCATTGCTTTGTTACTCTGACTTCTTAAAATGGTCGCCTTGGAAGTCCGTTCACTTGCGTTTGTTCTACTGCAGCACTTCTCATCGGTGTACTGGTTAAGTGTGTTGAAAGGGCAATGTGTATCCCGTATTCATACTGAACTTAACTGTAGCCTTTCGTGTTAATTGAAAGTCATGTCGTATTAAAAAGACAAGGATTACTGCCGGCAATTTTAACTGAGTAGACTTTCTTATCGGTGCACCAAGTAACTGCCGAGCCGCGGCGGATTTTTTTGGAACCACTCCATCGCTCCTTGCGTATCTTTGTATCAATGCCGCGCCCTGTGCCTAGGTGGCGCTCCGGGAGCGGGAGGTAAGTAAAGCGAGGGAGAGTTGGCGTAGCGGCAGAAAGGCGAGTGAGATCGTCTACGAGGAAGTGTACGTTACGCTGTGAGCCGGTGGTAGCTCCATGGCCTGTGGGGTCTGGCAGCATTCTGTAGTGGTCACTACCCTGGTGGTTCTGCCGTATTTTGACTGCACGTTGACTGATTTTTGGTGCTTTCTGTTTGGTCATTAAGGCCATACATGCGGAGAACGAAGCCGATCCTCTGGAAGCCGAACTGTGGGTCCAAGCATTGTAAATGCTCCCTTCTGCATTTTTATTGTCAGCGTGGCTTAGAGTTGGCTTGAGATTGTATTTTAAATGACTGCCTTCACCTGCTTAAGCTCCGGCTGTATGAAATACGACATTGCTTAAGTTACCATATCAGCGATTTGTTTTAAATTCATGCATTTATTTGCTTTGGAAATTGATGGAAATCTTGGTGTGTTCTAGCATTGCCCACGGTTGTTCCGCTAGGAGAATACGAGAAGTTATTTACTAGTGGGCTCACTGTTGGAACTATGGTAAACTAAACTACTGAAGCTTAATTTATCTTGTTTTAAGTTCTGAAATTTTACGTGCAGCATGCTGCGCTGCATTGCCGTTTTTGCTGATGCAAGTTTGTGACCTAGCTAATATTTTATTGCAAATTTTATCTTTAAGATTTCTGTAAATTTCTGGAGCAGCCTAGTCACTAAATTAATTGGATTTTACAGTGTTTGTAAGCCTGTTCATGCTATCGAAGTTTCAAGGCAGTGAGGCCCTGGTATTTCTGGCGATTGCTTAAATTTGAGTCAGTCCCAATCGTAGTGGCATGCTGCAGTGTTTTTCCAAAAAAATTTGGCCTACACCCTCTGTGCTTTAGCTAAAGCGAGTTTTCCATCTCGTATCACGAGTAATATGTTTTTGTGACCTATGTCTTGCTCTCAATCATAGTTGTTTATGTACTTGCTTACGTTAATCGTCTACGCTTGGCTCACTGATGATAAAAAGAGTTTTTACATTGAATTGTACATAGAGGCATGATACAGTTGCTAAAATTCTGCATACTGTTGCCAGATGTATGTCCTCTTCACTGCACTGTAAGAAATTCACGTTTTTAATCTCTAAAGTGCCTTTTCTAAATAGACAGTTTGTATCATTAGCAAAAGACGCAAAATAATCTACACTGCCTCTGGTCTGTGACTGTGAAAAGACGTATGTACTCTTCACCAACACCAGCCAAGTAAATATACAACTCTCCACCTGAAGATGATAGTATGAACCATCGAAAACGTAGTGGCAAAATAAACAAGTGACTGACGTAGAAGCTCTTTTATTCTTACTCTTCATCTCTGAATAACTATTGCAATCTACCTGCATTTCAACCGGCTTAGTGTGTCCGATCTTTGGTGTGTCTTTACAATTTTTGCCTCTCGTCATCCCCCCCCCCACCCCCCCACCCCCCACACACGCACACAAACTTGCCCCCTTTTCTTGCCCATTTTAACAAAAAGACGATTCCGTAATGCCTTAGGCTGTATTCTTCCAACTGATCCCTTCTTTCTGCCAAGATGAGGTTGTTCTTCTTCCCCAATTCTGTTCAGTACCCCGATGTACCAACTTAATTTCAGTATACATCAGAAGCAATTTTCTTCTTATCTGAAATGTATATCGTCCACGTTTCATTTTGCTACAAGGCTACACTCCAGGAAAATACCTCCAAAAGAGACTTACCGTATTATATGCTATAGTCAACATAGCGCTGTGAGAAACACAGTATTTAACTTGCACACCTTTAGGCTATTACATAGTACTCCATTAATATCTCAAGTTGTTGCTGTTGTTCTCTTCAGTCCGAAGATTGGTTTGATGCAGCTGTCAACACTACTCTGTCCTGTGACTGACGCAGAAACTGTTTTATTTGTGCTGATCAAGAGTCGCAGCCATCATAATGCCGTCCCTGATAGACGAAATATTCAGCGATGAAGAGGCTTGCACAGGATAGACATCCTAGTATATTGCCAGTATATTCAGAAGCCTGTGATGCACCATTGTCGAATGACTCATCAAATTATTTTAATTTTATCATCACCTTTTTTAACAGAGCAAAAACCGAATTCCGCAACAAACATAAACTGCTACCACCATCCGTTCCCACTCCTACCATTCAATTAATATACAGTGACGACTTTTATATATGCAACTTTAAGTGCTTCATACAAAATCATTGCCGTTACTTTCTCAACGTCTAGTATCCCAAGAAAGTCTACTGTTATTGTCCCTTTCACCTTGCTGTAATATTTCACACAAATACAACAATATTTTGTCCCCCCCCCCCATATCGGTGCCCTCGTCAATCATCAATGAATAAGTCTCGCTTCTAATATCATGCAATAAAGCATTAAGTAAACATGGTGCAGTAACATGTTTGATGAGAGCAAAGCATATAGTTCTGCGAATTCCCGTAGAGTTTTCTTTAGTCATCTTATATGTTAAGACTACTGGATGATCAATGGTTTTTATTGATGACTTCGAAGTTATTGTAACGTTTTGAACTGTCAGAGCCAGCGTATGATATAGTACTACACATCAAATAGCCGAAATTATTGTTTAATAGTATAATCATTTACTTTAACTACAATTATGTAAGCACACACCACAACTGTAGTATTTATAATGTACACTCCTGGAAATTGAAATAAGAACACCGTGAATTCATTGTCCCAGGAAGGGGAAACTTTATTGACACATTCCTGGGGTCAGATACATCACATGATCACACTGACAGAACCACAGGCACATAGACACAGGCAACAGAGCATGCACAATGTCGGCACTAGTACAGTGTATATCCACCTTTCGCAGCAATGTAGGCTGCTATTCTCCCATGAAGACGATCGTAGAGATGCTGGATGTAGTCCTGTGGAACGGCTTGCCATGCCATTTCCACCTGGCGCCTCAGTTGGACCAGCGTTCGTGTTGGACGTGCAGACCGCGTGAGACGACGCTTCATCCAGTCCCAAACATGCTCAATGGGGGACAGATCCGGAGATCTTGCTGACCAGGGTAGTTGACTTACACCTTCTAGAGCACGTTGGGTGGCACGGGATACATGCGGACGTGCATTGTCCTGTTGGAACAGCAAGTTCCCTTGCCGGTCTAGGAATGGTAGAACAATGGGTTCGATGACGGTTTGGATGTACCGTGCACTATTCAGTGTCCCCTCGACGATCACCAGTGGTGTACGGCCAGTGTAGGAGATCGCTCCCCACACCATGATGCCGGGTGTTGGCCCTGTGTGCCTCGGTCGTATGCAGTCCTGATTGTGGCGCTCACCTGCACGGCGCCAAACACGCATACGACCGTCATTGGCACCAAGGCAGAAGCGACTCTCATCGCTGAAGACGACACGTCTCCATTCGTCCCTCCATTCACGCCTGTCGCGACACCACTGGAGGCGGGCTGCACGATGTTGGGGCGTGAGCGGAAGACGGCCTAACGGTGTGCGGGACCGTAGCCCAGCTTCATGGAGACGGTTGCGAATGGTCCTCGCCGATACCCCAAGAGCAACAGTGTCCCTAATTTGCTGGGAAGTGGCGGTGCGGTCCCCTACGGCACTGCGTAGGATCCTACGGTCTTGGCGTGCATCCGTGCGTCGCTGCGGTCCGGTCCCAGGTCGACGGGCACGTGCACCTTCCGCCGACCACTGGCGACAACATCGATATACTGTAGAGACCTCACGCCCCACGTGTTGAGCAATTCGGTGGTACGTCCACCCTGCCTCCCGCATGCCCACTATACGCCCTCGCTCAAAGTCCGTCAACTGCACATACGGTTCACGTCCACGCTGTCGCGGCATGCTACCAGTGTTAAAGACTGCGATGGAGCTCTGTATGCCACGGCAAACTGGCTGACACTGACGGCGGCGGTGCACTAATGCTGCGCAGCTAGCGCCATTCGGCGGCCAACACCGCGGTTCCTGGTGTGTCCGCTGTGCCGTGCGTGTGATCATTGCTTGTACAGCCCTCTCGCAGTGTCCGGAGCAAGTATGATGGGTCTGACACACCGGTGTCAATGTGTTCTTTTTTCCATTTCCAGGAGTGTATATAAGTACTACATACGTCTCCCCTAGTCCTCTGCTTCCCACTCGCGGCGAAATTTTCGAAGACTCATTGTTGTACAGATTCGAAACAGCAATATCACAACCCACGCACCACAGTTCTTTCTCTTCACATTTCATCATACAACTGTTTACTGTTGGATCAGCTCACTAACTACAGGTGACAACAACGACAACTGGAGTGACTGTTAATGCCAGGCTAGAGCAAGTGAAAGGGGATTACCATTGTCTTGCTACAATCCGCTCAGCGTAAGAATAAACCTGATGTAAACATTGCACTACGTATTCTTCCGCTTTTGCTGGAACCTCATTGGATTTCAGTTTCACGTGGGACTGTAGCCAAGCTGTCTCGAGTACTGTCAAGTACGATAATAAGGGTACGTTTTGTGCTGTGCGTTACGTGCACATCGACTTAGCGATATTACGGGACAACAGCTTTACCATAGCATTTAACTTGGACAGCACTGGTCTGCAGTGACATGGCCAGCTGCAGTTCACACGTAAAAAGAGACGAGCAGAGGAGCAATACAGCTTCGAATGTTATTTAATTTTAAGCAGAATGAAATAATACACTGCAAATCCCCCACGACATGCTCGTTAGACGACTAGGCGAAAACCGCAACAAGTTATCGTTTTTAGCTAACATACTATTGTAATTAAAAACAAGAATGATGAAAATTCCTGACTTAACCACAGGGTAATTTTTGTGGATAAGCTGTGTGTAACGTAGCAGAGTATTGAAGGATTTCACAGTATACTTAAATACTGAAGCCACTGAAGGTATTACTTACAGTCAGTCGTCTAGTAATCTCTTAGCTCGTTCCTTATCCGAATCCGAGAAATACATTTCAGTTCTGGAAGTCACCTGCAACGTTGATAACGAGCCTATCAACAACAGAATCCACGAAGCCAACCAGGCGCAGCATTTACTCTTCTTCTTTTATGACGAACCGTTCTATATACCGCCAGCGTTCGGCAGTGACGTGTGAAAAATTTGCGTGCGGTAGTTCCAGTACGTCTGGCAGCTTAACAGTCTTGTTACTTCTCGGGCCAAATCCCGCAGCTTGGCTCCAGATCAGTTCTATTGGGTTCATATTGTAATGGTTCAGTAGCAAAAATAAAGCGTTTATATGATGTGCTCGACACTGTGAAAATGATTGTTTTTCATGTTTCTACGATACTTATGTACTTCTGTGGTATAAAACGATAGACATAGTCCAAAGAAAGAGGATTTGGTTTTTCATTTTTACCTTAAAAATTAAATTGTTATGTTTTCTTAATGTAGACAACTTTTGTGGACAGTCTTTCATAAAACATCGATAATTAAGAATTTGTATTTGAAATGGAAATAGGAATTTCGCGTCCAATGTGTAATTAGAAACTAGAATACGTGCATTATTCATAAGAAATTATGATGAGATTTATAACTACCAGATGCAGTCATTTAAAACTGAACGAGAAATAAATGGTGCTGCGGAGATTTAAACCAACTCATGAATAACCGAATATGATTTTAATTTCGTTACGCTACCGACTGCGCCACACATTCAACATGTTGTTTAGGAACTGCATCATACACAACAACGGGAAAACTTCAAAGTCGATTATCTCCATAAATTTATGAAAAACAGTAAGAACAGTCTATTTCGCGGCACTTTTTAACCGTGTTCCAAGCGCGTGATTCACTACGAAACAGAAAGCATCCTCAGCCATTTTTATACTGCGCATCAACAGCGTGACAATCTGAGCACAACGCTGCAGAGGCTGTGAGTGTACACGATTTTTGAAATAAAAAGTACGTAGCTAAAGGGTAGTCAGGAAAAACGTTGGTGGCTGTTAATACATTTGAACATCTTAAAGTTTCATTTAACGTAACTTAGTATTAAGATATCTAATACATAAGTACGACCCACTTCCAAGAGCGTAACAACACCAGTGTACGTGTGCTACGGCTTCTGACCATTCATCGCGTTTGGATTTGTTTACATCAGGTATATTCTTATGATGAACAGTTTATAGTTGCGCCTCACGTTTTGTTGTGTCACTAAATAATGCAACATCAGCCATGAGCTCGACAGGGAAATCATATAGCCTGCATCGTTAACAATGATGTCCCAAGAGGGAATGTTTTACATTCGTCTAATCTGCTTTCAAGTAAGTCGCTAATTAATTCTTTCACTAGCCAAATTTATTCGCCGCTCACCAAAAATTTATGCTGGTTACTATTATCGAAAAAAACGCGAATACTGGCCATATGTAGCAACGCTGATACAGAACATCATTGACGTTTATACTGTAATTGTTGTTATTATTTGGTTTACTTGGACACCATATCATCACGAGTGACTTTAGTCATACGTCCTCTTTCTTCCCAGAACTTCTTTCTCTCGTTGCTCTTGTTTTATTTCGCTTCTTTGATTTCCATTTTGAACCTGGCATAAGTCCACCTGCAGTGTACCGCCATTGTCCAGTAGGTTGCCGTATGTTTGTCTGCCGTTTGTCGACTTTCCTCTCACAGCAACTGCTATCTAATATTCTATGACTTTTTCGTCCAGTTCGTCCTTATTGAAGCTATTGAATTCCATATCTACTTGGTCGAGATTTAATCTTCCAACCTCATGATGTACCCGGTAACTGTTTGTCGTCGCTCCTCTTCCGTATCATTCTTGCGGATGTTTCTACAAGTTTGATATCACAAATTATGCTCAGGCGAAAGATTGGGATATATTAGACGACTTGTGAGACGAAATTCAAATCCACAGATACTTGTAAAACATACAGTTTTTTTTCATTAGTTAATTATTCAATAACACTTGAGTACTAATAGGTGAATTTGTGAATGTCACAACCTGTTGAAAGAGCAAGGATGGTTCGTACCGTTACTTTTAGTGTGTGAGCATGACATAATGATTTCTTATATAGTATTTTAAACAATATGTCTGGCAGATGTAACAACTACTATTTTTATCCCCAGTCGTATACAGTACTAGGGACCATTTTTGAACATGGCGAAGAAAATATGATAGTTAAAGTGAGGCTGACAAATCACTATCCAGCGACTCTCGAATGGGAGTGCAAACCCCACTCTATTCCTCAGTGAGATACATGAGAAGGATATTTCATTTTCCCCCTCCTCTTCTGCTAGCGAACTGAGCGAGGAAAAATAGGCTGCATTTTTCGAATTACCTCTTCCTCTCCTATTTAGTTACGTGCATAATATTGACTATTTGGTGTACTGCACGATATTGCAGGTGGACACAGAATGGTGCTTCTATCGCTGCAGGAGAACGGGGGTCGATCGGAATTCCTTTGAATGGCCAACTGAGCCACATTACAAGTCGCCCGTTACCGGAGCAGTTGGGCCGCCCCAGCAGGCGGCAGTTATCCGTGACCACTTTGTTTATCGACGACAAAGCGACCGCAGTGCAGTCGTAATCTGCTTACTGGACCGAGTCTGTGCGGTCGCGGTAACAATTAGCGCAGTTAGTCCGTCTTGCGCGGCCAGATAAGCCGGCCGCTGACCACTAATTACTGGACGGCCTTAACGGCCCACCCCGCCGTGTTATCCTCGGCTATCTGCCGCGCCGCTATTGTCCACCCTCGCAGCCTCCAGCAGTAATGATGGCCGCCGTCCCGTGACGCGGCGGTGCGCGGGCCAACGAACGCCCGGTCCACAGCCCCCAGGCCCGCTCCGCTGCCGAGATACCGGCTTAGGCGCCACTCGGACCTACAGTGACGATTCCAGTGTGTGGCGGCAGCCGTGTGCTGTTTCTGAATGGGCAGTACAGCTCTCGGTGGGCGTGGGCCCAATTACTGATAAGCTACACACTACTCTCTTTCGGATGCGAGGCAAGGCAGCTTAATTGATCATCGACGGCACATTCACAAGAGTAGTTGCCACTGCCTCTTGTACATGCATGTGAACACGAAGAACAGTCAGTGTATTACGTAATATACACAGGAAGTAATCAGAATACTCTATTTAGATCTGAAAGTACACTCATCTTCTGTAGCTCTACAGCCTGATGTGACTTCCGATCAGGGTCCCCGGATACCCACAATTTGGTTGCAACTGCCACGACTTTATTGTTGAAAATCCGACTACCAATTAAGCCTTGTCGCGATACGTAACTAAATAATTGAAAGGATTTTAAAAAAAGCTGAGAAGACGCAAACAAACAGGTACTAGTTGCTTTTTTTGGTGCATTTATTCCAAATTACATATGTCGGGCTCTGCTCATCATCAGATTTGCTGGTGTAAACAGTGTAACAAATAATTAGTTATACATTTTTTTAAAAACACCAAATGTTAACAAGTAAGCGCAGAATCGAACTGAGTGACAGAACCAATAGACACAATTTCACAGCAAAAACAACTTCGACAGTTTGTTTCTCACTCACACATTCACGAACCAAAAGGTGTGAAATATAATTTAAACTTGGAAAATGGGAGAGTTGGTCGTGAGAAGGACTTCGGAAAACTGCTACTTCAGTGCGCTCGCACTTGTTACATAAATCATGCGGCGCAAGAGGGCACCTGCTTACGGTAATATGGCTGTGCAGAGGCCGATATGTTGACTAAAACAGTAAACTAAATGTACACGTTGTGTGCCTGGACATAAGCATATTAAAACACTCACAGCAGTCTCAAAACATATAACAAAACTGTAGAAAAACTTGACTTGTCGAACATTACAAAATGATTTGATTAGATTACAAAAGTCTATTACAAAATTGTAGAAAAATATTTTTGTATTGGATATACATCACTTGTCGAAGATTACAAAAGGATTTGTTTAGTTTTGCAATTACAGTTCTGGACTGTTCGTCAAACATGAAATCTTAAGACATTTGTCCCATCGTGTGGTTTATTATTGCGGCTATCCATATACCAAAATGTTTACTGTCCATTAAAACAGTAAAAAACAACAACAAAAATACGGTACATGTATTGCGCCTGCACGTAAAAGAATAGTAACGGGAAAGGTGCTTATCTGCCTGAACCTAAGCACAACAACAGAACCATTACTGTAATACATCGACCTGAGATTGTATCTTTCAACATATTAAGAAACTTATGTATCTTAAAAGGATAACGTATCAAAATTACAGAAAAATTTGTCTTGATACACTAGTCGGAGTAGTACATAATGAAGGGACTGTACATTTAAAAGTACAATTTTTTTTTTACTTGGTATTCGCTAACCACTGAGGGCACAAAGAAAAATAATAAAGGGAGAGGTGGTTGCCTATATACCCAATTTCACAAACGTGGTTGCTAAAGTTATTACAGTTTTTACGTGCCTCTCGCAACAAATCGTCAAAAAGACTAAGAATCTATTCTTTACCACTAATTATTTGCTCATTGATTAGCTGTTTTGGAGCTACTTGACTGAATACATGTATTTCCAGTTCCTCCAAGATGTCCAAACTGTTTCCCTTCCTCTCTGTGTGCAGAATTTTCATGCTAATTTCTAATTCTGTCAGCGTATGGCTTTTATCTTTTCAATGGAAACCTAATGTGCTACTGTTGCTCGCATACCCAAGTCCTTTAAACCTCGTTTTGAACTCTCGCCCTGTTAGTCCTACGTAAAAACATTCACAGGGTCCGCACTTTATTTTATGTACTCCCGTTTTACAAAACTTATTTTGGACAGGTTCCCCAAATTGTTAACCGTTTGGTATCCTACCTGAACTTCAAACTTTTGGTACAAGTTTGCTATATTTTGTGAGAAAACTCCAAAAAATTGTTAATGCGATGTGTTTTACTTCTCTCTATGTTCCATTTGGCTTGCGGCAATCTTAGCAAAAACTTTCTCAAATGCTGTACCATGTCATAATTATTCTTCACTATATATGCTTTTTGAAATGTGTATAATTCCCCAATTTTATTCTGACAGAACCTGTTAACAAAGTAATTGAGGCTCTCTATTTTGAGACTGGTGCGATGTGTGTTTTAATATGCTAATGTGCAGGCACACAACGTGTACATTTAGTTTACTGTTTTAACTTTTAGTAAAAATATCGGCATTTGCACAGCCACATTACCGTAAGCAGGTGACCTCTTGCACCGCATGGTTTATGTAACAAGTGCGAGGGCACTGGAGTAGCAGTTTTCCGTAATCCTTCTCATGACCAACATTCCCATTTTCCAAGTTTAAATTATATGTCACATCTTTTTGTTCGTGATTGTATGAGCAAAGAACGAACTGTCGAAATTATCTTTGCTATGAAATGGTATGAATTGGTTCTGACACTTAGTTCGACTTTGCTATTTCTTGTTAACATTCGGTGTTTCAAAGTGTATTAATAATTATTTGTTACATTGTTTACAGCAGGAAATATGATTATGAGCAGAGCACGAAACATGTCATTTGGAATAAATGTACAAAAAAACAAACTATTACCTTCTTATGTGCGACTACTCACCTTTTCTAAAATCCAATGAGTTATATTAATAATAATGATCGCATATCTCTACCAGCAGTTTCAGGAAGTCGTACGTAAAGGAATACATAAAAATTTCTACTACACCGAAACGGATAATACCTCCTACAACGTAGTCTACATTATAAGAGTCAACGGCACTCTTGTACATGTAACACAATCTAAGAGTGCAGCTCTTAATCCTAAAAAAACTATATTTTTCAGAAAAAGTTCCTGAAATTGTTTCTTTTTGGCTACAGCCAAAATATTGTGTGAGGCAGCCATCGGTCTTGTTTGTCACTGTGTGTTGTACTTCAGTCTATCTCGGTAGTTTTCTTTCCTGCTGATAATTGTTAGAGCTAGGCTCTTTACTATAAATATCAATCTGAATATCACTGAATCGAGTTTTACCTTCTTGTGAAACTTCTGCTTTTGTAGAAGAAGGTGCGACTTTTCCCAAAGCATGGCTCCTGTCCCCTTCGCAGTGAATGTGTGGGCCGGGCTTGCAATCAGGCACCTTACATCTAGCTCAATAGCGAGTCAGAAATCGATCGAAACGGTTGGTTATTGTTACTGACGGTGAAACATTTTCACAATTCTCGCTGTCAGACAGCGAAACTAATGAAGTACTAGTGCAAAAAGTGCAAAAAGTTAAACTGAAAACCAATTTTAATGACGTCTCGTGTAAGATTTACTCATGGCTTAACCAAGGTAAAGATGATTAGCTATAACTGTCAGCGTATTCTGTATACTTCTTATGGTAGCGCGCCTGACGGAGTTGAAACTGACTTTGAAAACACACGTTAAAAATCCTAATTTTGTTCTGTTTACAAGTGTCATATTCATAAAAAAATTGCGAGTATGGTTTAGAAAAATCCGAGAAGGCATGGCATTAGACGACTCTTAAGCTGCCACAAATAAACAATGAAGCAGCAGAAAACACTGTGCTGCTTGATATTGAAAATCTGTAGCACCTGAAGTCTGAACGTTCTATGCGCCACCATTACTTAACACTCATTCGCAGGACAACTCCGTAACCCGTGGTGATCTCTACAGAACGAGGTCTCAACGATTCCAGGAACAAGCAAATCGTAGCGGGTGGAAATGCAACTGGGATTGTGTGTGAGCTTGGTTCCTGTGGACCTATTTCATAGCAGGTTGTGCAGCGGTGGCGCCTAGCAACTCCGGGTGACGTGGTTCGAGATTCATCTGGATTGTCGACGCCTGTGATGCTGTGCTGACATACAACATCTCCGTGGTGTTCGGCTGACGGCCGGAGATGTCGATAGCCGACGACACTGGGGGAATCATACGCCCAACACGTCACCGGTTTTGCTCAGCTTTCGAACGGTTGTAGTACATATTCAGATATAACAAATGCCATCTTAGTACGGTGCAGTTCTCAGGTGTTTTCGAGAAACTGAGGTTCCAATTTTAGACGATGATGAGACTATTGAATAACATACGAGAGCAGAAGATACATCTATGAGGGCCGTTCAGTATGTGAAGCAACACATTTCTTTTTTTCTGCCAAAGTCGGTTGAAAAAAAATGCGAAATTTGTTTCGGGCCGTCGTGGAATATTCCCGCTTCTGCCGCTATAGTTTCATGATGTTACGATAGGTGGTGACGCTCTTCGTAGCCTCCAAAAGGGTATCTGTAGCGGTTGTGTGTTCCAAGCAGAGAACTGTCATTGAGTTTCTTTTCGGAGAAAACCAGAGGACCTGGCAGTGAACAAAAGCACGGTGAATCGCTGGTCGAGACGTGTGTCATCATCGCAAAAAGGTCTCGCAAATCTATACGATCCCTTGCATGCCGGCCGGGAGCACACAGCTGTGATTCTTGCACTGTTGAAGTGCGGACGCACTTCGCTGCATAACTGTACGTCTCTGTCGGTAGTTGTGACCCACTCGTTCACCAGATGGTATACTCTGAGGTGTGCGGCCGCTGTATTCCCCTCCGCCTAACAGAAGACCAGAAAAAGCAACGAAGGACCATCTGTGCGGAATTGCTTGCTCGTTACGAGGCTAATCGTCACAGCATGACAGGCGATGGTACGTACGGTTATCACTTCGAAGCGGGAACAAAACGGCAATCCGTGGAGAGGTGTCACACCACCTCATCTCCGGAAAAAAACGTTCAAAGCTGCGCTATCAGCTGGTAAAGTCCTCTGGGACTCTGAAGGAGGTATTGTGTTTATGTCCTCCCTCATGATGCAACGATCAACTCTGAAGTGTATTTTGCTTCTGCCAGGAAATTGAGGAAAAGGCTTCAGCGTCTTCGCAGCCCCAAAAATGTAAACTTACGTCTCCTTCTCCATGACAAAGCAAGACCTCACGCAAGTCTGGGCACCGGAGAGGACATCACAGAACTTCATTGGACTGTTCTTCCTCATCCATACTGCAGTCCGCATCTCGCACCTTCGATCTGTTTGGTGCAATGAAGGATGCACAGCACGGGAAACAGTACGTGGATGACGGGGAGGTTACCGGTGCAGCAAGTTGTTGACTCCGATGTCGACCAGTAGACTTGAATAATGCGGACATACAAGCCCTCCCTGTAATGTGGTGTAAGGCCGTCGCAATAAACGGAGATTATGTTGAAAAACCGGGTTTTTGCAGCTAAAAGTGTGGGGAATAACGTGGTATATTGGAATCTTGAATAAAACTAACCACCTTTCAGGAAAAAGAAGTGTTGCATTACTTACTGAACTGCCCTCTGACTTATATAGTTTCATTAATACAGCAGGGACAAATGATGCGATTTTTGAAAATCCCGCAATCGCTAGAACAAGGTCATCGTTTATCCACTCCTTTCAGGCACCTTGTATTTTCAACCGACAAGCAGCGCACATGGCGAAGACTGACATACCCACGGCTTGCAAATGACGCTTCATATATGAGCAAAATCATGCGTACAAACGCTGTACCACTTCGCTACTTCCGTAGATAACATTAGGAGAACTGTAACAGCCATCAACATGATTAACTCAGACACTGATATCCTCGGTGTAGGGAAGCAGCTTAGTTCACTTATTAAAGGGAAATCTTCCGGTACAGATTGTATACCAGTTACGTTCTTTCCAGAGTATCCTGAAATAATAACTCCATAATTAGCGATCATATACAAGAGTACCATAGGGAACTTTAGCAAGTAGTCCTGTACTCTCTGCTATACTCCAAGTCTTCCAAGCAAGGATGTTAGCATCAGGGAAAGCTTCAGGGCCACCATCATCTACATAATTGCCCCAGACAACGGCCGAGGTCAGCCATGTACTGCCTCCAAAAACAGCTTGTATATCACAGGTGAACTCCATTCCATTAGGGCCACCCATAAGCTGCTGTTTATTGGACTGTCCAGTCAAATCAATGTCTAGTGCTCTCAGTGTCTTATACACTGGAGCACTGCGCCGTCAGCGACGACGATAAGCTGAGGCACGTTAACACAATGGCTCGACGAAATATTCGTACCTAAAGACTGGAAAGGGCACAGGTCACTCAAGAAATACTCAAGAAAGGAAATAGGAGTACTCTGCTCAATTACTGACCCATACCACTGACGTCGATTTGCAGCAGGATTTTGCAACATATCCTGTTTTCGACCGTTATGAATTACCCTGAAGAAACTGATCTACTGACATTTTGTTAGAATGGGTTCATAAAATTTGCTTCTACACATCTTTATTCACACGAAGTAATGTTATGGACAGAAGACCTCAAATAGATTCCATATTTCTAGATTCAGAGAAGCTTTTTGACAACTTTCCTTGCAAGTGGCTGTCGGGTAGTGACTATCGAGTAGTCTATTAGTTGTGCGACTGGATTAGCAATTTCCTGTCAGAAAAGTCACAGTTCATGGTAACTGACGGAAAGTTATCGAATAAAAGAAAAGTGATATCTGGGGTTACCCAGGGTAGTGTAGTAGACCCTCTACTGTTGGTAATTTACATAAATGATTTAGTAGACAGTCTGCGCAGACCTCTTAGATTGTTTGGTGATGATGCAGCCGCCACCGTTTAGTAAAGGCATCTGAATTTCAAAACCGTATACAAAATATCTTAGACCAGTTATCTACGTGGTGCGGAAAGTGGCTATTGACTCTAAATAACGAAAAGTGCGAGTTCATCCGCATGAATATTAGAAGAAATCCGTTATATTTCGGTTAGACGATTAATCACACAACTCTAAACACTGTCACTTCATTTACGTACCTAGGGACTCCAATTAGGAAAAACTTCAATTGGACCGATCACATAGCTGATGTTGTGGGGAAGGCGAACCAAACCGCTGATTTTCTTGGCAGAACTCTTAGAAGATGCAACAGGTCTACTAAAGGGACTGCCTACATTTCATCTTCAGGATGTGTTTGCTTACAAATAGTTTTGTTTTTTGAGGAAGTACCCATACCGTGGCATTACTTGCTCCGCACTTCACTGTTAGCACTACGCGTTGTAACCTCCCATCAGTAAAAAATATGTATAGCATTCATATTCAGTGTAACCTCTCCACAGATAAAACCCCGTAACCTACCAATAATACAATGTGACTAACCTCCTAATAAAAATGTGACTCCTATATAACCTTTCAATAATTAGCTGACTCTGAATCTAAACTGGTAAATTTGGACGTCAGCAGTGCTGCGTCATGGCCATGAAAGATCATTCTGAATAAACTGAAAATTCTTACCTCAATGACGACGCCGGATAACGCGTATATATCTGCTCCTATAAGAAATTTTTCTGGCACAGCCCAGTGCAATGCTGGCAACTAGATTTGTCATGTATAAAAATAAACAACTGATTTTATTTACGATAATCGGGATGACCATGGACTGCAGAAGTTAGTAAATTCTTTAAATTCAGATGAATGATTGTCAAAAAGTTAATTTTATTTAAAAATTATTATTAAAAGATTTTTTTAAAAATTTACATGGGACTTTATTAAGCAAGCAGTAAAGGAAACAAAAGAAAAATTCGGAGTAGGTATTAAAATCCATGGAGAAGAAATAAAAACCTTAAGGTTCGCCGATGACATTGTAATTCTGTCAGAGACAGCAAAGGACTTGGAAGATCAGTTGAATGGAATGGACAGTGTCTTGAAAGGAGGATATAAGATGAACATCAACAAAAGCAAAACGAGGATAATGGAATGTAGTCGAATTAAGTCGGGTGATGCTGAGGGAATTAGATTAGGAGATGAGACACTTAAAGTAGTAAAGGAGTTTTGCTATTTGGGGAGCAAAATACCTGATGATGGTCGAAGTAGAGAGGATATAAAATGTAGACTGGCAATGGCAAGGAAAGCGTTTATGAAGAAGAGAAATTTGTTGACATCGAGTATAGATTTAAATGTCAGGAAGTCATTTCTGAAAGTATTTGTATGGAATGTAGCCATGTATGGAAGTGAAATATGGACGATAAATAGTTTGGACAAGAAGAGAATAGAAGCTTTCGAAATGTGGTGCTACAGAAGAATGCTGAAGATTGGATGGGTAGATCACATAACTAATGAGGAAGTATTGAATAGGATTGGGGAGAAGAGAAGTTTGTGGCACAATTTGACCAGAAGAAGTGATCGGTTGGTAGGACACGTTCTGAGGCATCAAGGGATCACCAATTTAGTATTGGAGGGCAGCGTGGAGGGTAAAAATCGTGGAGGGAGACCAAGAGATGAATACACTAAGCAGATTCAGAAGGATGTAGGTTGCAGTAGGTACTGGGAGATGAAGAGACTCGCACAGGCTAGAGTAGCATGGAGAGTTGCATCAAACCAGTCTCAGGACTGAAGACCACAACAAAAACAACATGGGACTTGATATAACAATAGCACAAATTTTGTTGTAACAAACTACATATGCTCGCGGCTACTTCTACCTTATATTACATTTTTCAGGCACCGCCATTGCTCCCCACGACCGGCCCAGCCAACTCCATACACACGACTGCTAGCTACTACTTACTCCTACTAACACTGCTCTTACTGCAGTCAACACTGGTCTCTGGTCTGAGATTCTCTTATAGCTTACGTATCGTAGGCAGCGCGTGAGCAATCCATTGAAATTATATCTGCTCGAGTGCGCCAGCAACAAATTCCTTAGTCACGGACTTCTTACCCTGTGATGGCAGGTAACATTGTCCAGGCATTCGCTAAACCCAAACCCCATCATCGAACTGCCACAGAGTACAGCGTGACTGGTCACCTCCAGGTCACTCGTTTCCAGTCATCAACTGTCCAGAGGCGTGGCTTTTTACATCACCTCAATCGTCGGTTAGCGCTGACGACGGGAAAATGTTCCTCGCGGAGAGCCGCTATACCGTTGTAAGCGAGTCGTTCTAACTCCTTTCGCACATTCGTTTTGCAAGCTGGAATTCTGACAGCACTCTTTAACTCACGAGCGATTTCTTTCCGCTGATTACATGCGATTTTACACAGTCACCCTCCACAATACTCTTTATAAGATCTACCTGGTCATAGTTTAGATGTAATTCTACTTCACTCGTACTTCACAATCACGACACCAACAGTCGACTTGGGAATCTTCAGAAGGGTTGATATGTCCCACTCTTCGATAAATTTATTCATTCTGGGTATTTCTGAGATGGCATATCATAGCGGACTCACTTTTTTGTCGTTCAGTACACTAATAGGTACGTCAGAAATTCATTGATACTATAAAAACACTGATCAACCAAAATATTATCACCATTCCCCACAGCGACGTTGGATGCCGTCTGTGACGTTGCGGGCACGTGACACGGTAACAGAAGTATGTGAGCAGACACGGACGGGGATCGCCCTGGCAAAGATGCAGGCTGCAAATGGGGAAATCCACTGAGTCAAGCAACTTCGACAAAGGGCAGATTATTATTGCGCAGAGCCTGCGAAGAGTAGTTCGAAAACGGCGAAGCTGGCCGAATGTTAACGTGCTACTGTCGGGAGCATCTACGGAAAGAGGTAAGACAGTGAAACTACCACGAGTTGCTGAATGGTTGGACGTCCAAACCCCTTCACAGAACGTCGGGTTCTGAGGTTTGTCTGCTCTGTAAAGTATGGTAGATGGTGACCTGTGGCATCTCCACCGAAAAAGCGCAATACTGGCAAACGCACAAGTGTTTCGGAGCACACCGTTCACTGTACATTGTTGATCAAGGAGCTCAGCAGCAGACCACTCCTCCGTGTTCACGTATTGACCCAACGAAATCGACAATTACGATTGCACTGGGCACAGGAGCATCGGGATTCGACGGTCGATAAGTGGAAACGTATCGGCTCTTCGGGTGAATCACATTTTTTATACACTAGGTCGACGATCGTCTCCAGGCCGTCATCGATGTGAACGGCGGATGGAAACGTGCAGCACGGGCATCTCCTGCGCTTGCATGGGACCTGTGCTAGTAATCGAAGACACACTGGCGGCAACGAACCACCTGCATCGCTTCATGCTTGCCATCTTCCCCGACGGCGATGTCAACTTTCAGCACTGTAACAGTCCGTGTGCTGGAACCAGAACCACGCTGCAGTGGTTTGAGGAGCATTATAGTGAACTCTGATGTCTCGGCGACCAAATTGGCCTGACGTAAATCCTGTGGAACCCATAGAAATGGAATCCATCTGGGCTGCTATTGGGCGCCATCACCGCTTAAGCAAGTCAGCGGCTTGTTAGTTACGCGCATTACATGACCCATGTGTAGACATCTAATGCCACACACCTCTGAAAACCTACCAACATGCTGTCTGATCCCTGATGGTCAGAATCAGTGATGTATCTCGTTCCAAAGAGGAACAAACAGGCTATTAACCAGGTGGTCATTATGTTTTGGTTCATCAATGTACCTAACAACTACCACAAACCGTGAAGTGACCTGTGGACTATAACTGTAGGTACAACTAAAGTCTGTTACATTTTCTGTGGATTAGCTTACACTGAGATGACGAAAGTCATGGAATAGAGAGATGCAGTTATACAGATGGCGGTATTATCGCGTACACACGGTGTGACAGGACAGTAGATTGGCGGAGCTGTCATTTGTATTCAGTTGATTCATGTGAAAAGGTCTGTGACGTGATTACGGCCGCATGATGGAGATGAAAAGACCTTGAACGTCGAATGGCACTTGGAGCTAGGCGAATGGGATACGTATATAAAAATATACTCTCTTACATTGGCAT
Source organism: Schistocerca piceifrons (assembly GCF_021461385.2). Lineage (NCBI taxonomy): Eukaryota > Metazoa > Arthropoda > Insecta > Orthoptera > Acrididae > Schistocerca > Schistocerca piceifrons. The sequence continues at coordinate 444,073,003 of NC_060142.1, read as the reverse complement.
ATAAGAAACATTCCTAGATTCATTTTGTCCGATTTTCCGATTGCAGTCTAACCTCAAAAAGACAACTACAGTGCAAGAGAAGCAGAAACTCATATAGGCAGACACCACAAAAATATGTTTACGTGTAGGGTAAGGTGGGGTAAATACGACCGGGTACGTAAACCCGACCGCCCTCTATTTGTGAGAAACGGCAAAGCGGAGCGATTTCGCATTAGTGTTACCATATACAGCATTCGAAATATCGAAAAGTCACCTTGACAGCATGGCCGCATTTGACGTTTAGACATTCAAAAGACAACAAGTGTTTTCAATTGTTTCAACTTCATTTTTGTGCAAATTGCGTCACTAGATTTACCTTATTAAATAAAACGATCGCAAAACAAACGGTAAGTGATTTAGTAGTGCATTTACTGACCTATTCGTGTATGTACCGTTTTTGTTGGAAATTTCGTGTAAATTGTTTCTATGTGTGTTAAATGAAAAATGGCATGGTGGGGTAAAGCCGACCGCTAAATGGTGGGGTAAATCCGACCGTATATTTTTTATCGTTTATGTGTATGGAACTATTTATTTATGGAAACAAAGTGAATTTTTGTTTATTTTTAGAAAAATGGTACGAAATTACAAACGAAAAACGACAAAACGCAATCGAAACGATATTTGCCGAGCAGTTGCTGCATTGCAAACGGGAATGGCTTTACGAGCTGTCGCTTGTGATTTTAACATTCCCAGATCAACATTGCTGTTGCACCGCCGTACAATGAAATCATCTTTTTTCAATTAAAATTTACATTCATTTAAGTTTCAGTACATTTAGTATTCTAAACATTGTTATTTTTTTAATACATTATGTTCGTTTATGTGAAAAACATAATTGCTTATAATTATTTCCCAGAAAAACCGTCCAATTACAAATATTTCTGTGCAAAATCAGCCAAACAAATAGGGGGTCGGATTTACCCCACCATTTTTGCAAATGGCAAAAATGGACGTTTCTTAAAATACGGATATCTCAGAAACTATTGATGATATAACAAAAATATTTTGCAGACAGTTGCTCCTTTGTTTACCTATAATTTAACGTATATAACCTTAAGATATAGGCACAAGAAATTACTAGGTCGGATTTACCCCCACCTTTCCCTGCTACTGAACTTAAAAATGAGAATAAACTTTCGAAACGTGTTGCGATATGCCTGAAAAAATAAGCAACTGGCCTAGTTTTTCATTACTTATGACAGAGTTGCAGGCTTTCCGAAAACATCGATGAGGATCAACGAAGTTAAGATGCAGAAAAGATATATCACTGTGTCGGGCACGAGAGCATCGCGCCAACTCGGCAGCAAGTGAGGTGTATGGCAGCGTAGGTGCCGGGCGATTAGCGGCGCGGTCAGAGAGCGCGGCAAGAAACGGCTTGCGGTCGGCGCCGCTGCGAGCAGCGTTCGCGGCGAATCTGTCCTGGCTGGTGTCTGCGGCGGAGCGGTGTGGCGGCCTCGCCAGGCGGCGGTGAGCCGGCGAGCAGGCGTTTTTGCGGCCCCGCCTGAACCTCCCGGAGCGGCGCGGAGCCGCAGAGGCCTGCCGGGACACGTGCAGCGGCGCCCTGGAACACGTGGCCGCCGCCTGGCCGCGCACGCGCCGTCGCGTGACGCTCCGCGTAGCGAATGCGGAAACACTGACGCTGTCACAGGGCGTCACACCAGTTTCGGCCAGCTTTGACCATACGGAGACCTCTTCAAAGTAATTTATTTGGATGTTCATTAGGATAAAAGGGGCAATGTTGAGGCAAATGCCGTCTGATTGCGCTGCAGGCACGCGAGGCATTCATGAAAATATTAGGTTCGTGCGAAAGTTCGTGCAGTTCTTTTTTTTTGCGTGTTGGCTTTCCGGTTGCTATGGGTTTATTTACTGATTGTCAAATTTTATTGGTCGTTCACTTCGTAAGATGGCTATAATTTCGCACCTTATAAGAACTCATCCACAAACTTTTCCGTGATCTACAATCACAATTAGGTATCACGTGACAGGTTGTACATCGTATACACTCCTGGAAATGGAAAAAAGAACACATTGACACCGGTGTGTCAGACCCACCATACTTGCTCCGGACACTGCGAGAGGGCTGTACAAGCAATGATCACACGCACGGCACAGCGGACACACCAGGAACCGCGGTGTTGGCCGTCGAATGGCGCTAGCTGCGCAGCATTTGTGCACCGCCGCCGTCAGTGTCAGCCAGTTTGCCGTGGCATACGGAGCTCCATCGCAGTCTTTAACACTGGTAGCATGCCGCGACAGCGTGGACGTGAACCGTATGTGCAGTTGACGGACTTTGAGCGAGGGCGTATAGTGGGCATGCGGGAGGCCGGGTGGACGTACCGCCGAATTGCTCAACACGTGGGGCGTGAGGTCTCCACAGTACATCGATGTTGTCGCCAGTGGTCGGCGGAAGGTGCACGTGCCCGTCGACCTGGGACCGGACCGCAGCGACGCACGGATGCACGCCAAGACCGTAGGATCCTACGCAGTGCCGTAGGGGACCGCACCGCCACTTCCCAGCAAATTAGGGACACTGTAGCTCCTGGGGTATCGGCGAGGACCATTCGCAACCGTCTCCATGAAGCTGGGCTACGGTCCCGCACACCGTTAGGCCGTCTTCCGCTCACGCCCCAACATCGTGCAGCCCGCCTCCAGTGGTGTCGCGACAGGCGTGAATGGAGGGACGAATGGAGACGTGTCGTCTTCAGCGATGAGAGTCGCTTCTGCCTTGGTGCCAATGATGGTCGTATGCGTGTTTGGCGCCGTGCAGGTGAGCGCCACAATCAGGACTGCATACGACCGAGGCACACAGGGCCAACACCAGGCATCATGGTGTGGGGAGCGATATCCTACACTGGCCGTACATCACTGGTGATCGTCGAGGGGACATTGAATAGTGCATGGTACATCCAAACCGTCATCGAACCCATCGTTCTACCATTCCTAGATCGGCAAGGGAACGTGGTGTTCCAACAGGACAATGCACGTCCGCATGTATCCCGTGCCACCCAACGTGCTCTAGAAGGTGTAAGTCAACTACCCTGGCCAGCAAGATCTCCGGATCTGTCCCCCATTGAGCATGTTTGGGACTGGATGAAGCGTCGTCTCACGCGGTCTGCACGTCCAGCACGAACGCTGGTCCAACTGAGGCGCCAGGTGGAAATGGCATGGCAAGCCGTTCCACAGGACTACATTCAGCATCTCTACGATCGTCTCCATGGGAGAATAGCAGCCTGCATTGCTGCGAAAGGTGGATATACACTGTACTAGTGCCGACATTGTGCATGCTCTGTTGCCTGTGTCTATGTGCCTGTGGTTCTGTCAGTGTGATCATGTGATGTATCTGACCCCAGGAATGTGTCAATAAAGTTTCCCCTTCCTGGGACAATGAATTCACAGTGTTCTTATTTCAATTTCCAGGAGTGTATATGAATATATTAAGGAGACTCACAATTTCATGTACGTCTTGTAAATAATTGTTAACGCTTATTGCACGTGGCTTTATTACAAAAACGGCGTAATGCAACGCCAGTGGAGATGAAATGGCAGGCAGAACTCAAGCTCTGGGTGGAAGGCCTGCACAAGTGTTGGTCCTGCTTAAACACAGGAAGTAGCTACGTGGACGTCGTGGCACCACACCTCTGGAGCACAATAGGGTGACGGCCGGCCGCTTTGTAGAAGGGGCCGGTAGGATAACCGGATAATACTTCCGAACGTTGAAAATCTTGGACGCAGGCGAGAGGAACGAAGAAGCGGCAACTCGGAAACCACGCAGGCTGGGTTATTTCCAAGGATATTTACTCAGAAGAACTGCATGGGCTTAGGAAAGGAAGAAGCACGATCGACCTGATATTTTCTATTCGTAAACTGATGGGAAAAAGTTGGGAGTAAAAAGGGTGATAATGGTTTTTATAGACATAGAAAAGGCATATGACTCAATTAATAGGCAAAGACTCTGGGAAGAAATGAAGAAGATAGATATAGAAGATGGATACACTAATGTAATAAAGACTATGTACAGAGGACACAATTGTAGAACACCAATGGGGAACTCTGAATACTTCGAAGTAAGACAAGGACTTAAGCAAGGAAATATGCTATCTCCTGCACTTTTTAATGTTGCGATGGAGTGAATGAACAGGGCAGTTAAAGATATAGTAAAAGAAAAAGACAAAAAGATGATTTTTGCTGATGATATAGTAATATGGTGTGATAAAGAGGTAGATGTACAGTTACAGATTGATTCGTGGAAGGAAATAATGGAAAGGTATGGATTAAAAATACATAAAGATAAGAGTGAAGTAATGGTATTTGGAAGAGAGAAAGGGATCAACGGAAATATTACCTTGAATGGAGAACCCCTCAAAGTAGTAGAAAGTTTAACTTATTTAGGGAGTGAAATATCTAGGGATGGAAGAATAACTAACGAAATTAATAGGAGGCTACAGAAGGGAGGCAATTTCTACCAAACAATAAAAGATCTGAATTGGAATAAGGAAGTTTCAGAAAAAGCAAAACTCCTTATCTATAAGAATTATTACTTCCCTATTCTCACCTATGGTGGAGAAACATGGACAATGACAGAGAGGGACTGGAGCACACTGAAGCAGGGTAAATGAAGTTTCTCAGAGCACTTAAGGGAAAAACAATAATGGACAGCGTAAGGAATGTAGAGATTAGAAAGAACCTTAACCAAGAAAGTATGAGAGAAGAAATTGAAAAAAAGAGATTGAGATGGTATGGGCATGTTAAGAGGTTGCTTGGGCAGACTCCCCAAAATTATGGAAGAACTAAAGATGGATGGGAAAGACCTAGAGGGCACCCAAGAACACGGTGGAAAATGGGAGTGAGAATATCTGTAGAAAGGAGAGGTGTGACCTGGCAGCAAGTGGAGGAAGAAAAGTGGTGGGAGGACCGAGCCAAATGGAGAGGACTCTTCAGCACCCAGACCCGGCAGTAGCTGGAGCGGGATTCGGATATAGATAGATAGATTTACTCAGCAGCGTACCATTGTACGAGTATAGGTTTCTCCTCGCAGACTTTCCGCACTGGTCGGCGTTCGGAAGAATCTGTAGAGAGGGAGAATATTCCGTGGTTTCTGGAATATGATTCGTTTTCGGAATTACGATGGTGGGGAGCCAAGCCTTGCTGGGAAGCCAGCGCTGGAGAGACGAGGTCTTCCATTGTGAGTACCCGTGTGTGACGGTCGCTCGATATCAGCTTTGCTGGTACAGACGGACTTGCTATCTTTGCTCTGAGGGGAGTTTATAGTTAGAACAGTTAGGCACTGTACTGTTGCGAACCTAGACGATTCTAGACTTCACCTCCAGGTTGGAAGTCGTCGTTTAGTACGCAGCGTTCAGTAATTGAGAGCACTTCCTCTCCCTATACTTACGTTGAGACCTTATCGGAACTCCGTCCTTGTGGCTGGGTGTTCGCGTTTCTCGTTTGTAGAAAAAATAGTGGAGAAGACGGTATTAGAGTATATTAGTCAGAGGACCGCCTTATGGCGTCCTAGTGATTGCAAGAGTTTATTGTGGCTGGAGTTCTTCCATCGTCCCAGACAAGTACGAGAACCATCACTTTGACGCACCGGACGCAGTACATACAGTGATATCGCAAATTCCTTCGGCTTATTAGGGCTATAAAAGCTAAACAGCTGTGATCACGTTAGTTTATTTCTTCTGACGTTCCACATCACTGTACATCATCTTTGAAAGTAGTGTCTTCTAGTGTTTGGTACGTGGATGATGTCAGTCATTTTTCGTTATTGATATTAGATCGCGCAGTCATAATAAGGGGCTGAGTTGAGCAATTGATTAGTAATTTTACTGAGGAAATGTAGAAAGTTTTTTCAATCTACGATAAATAAATAAGCAGGAACAACGTTTATCATTTAGTAGTATTAGTGACGTTAATCATTCATTTATGTTTATGTTGTAATTTATATGTTAAATTCCATTAAGAGATCCTAAGATCTGCTTCAGGGGGTGGTCAGACAGGAGTAAAACTTCATTTTAGCGTTTATTATTTCCCGTTGCGCACATTTATTTTTACACCCGCCTGCATCTTGGAACTGTTGGTATTTGAGTTTACATATTGTTATCTGGAGATAGTTAGTGAAGCTGTAGAGTCTAGAAAATGGAGTGCCAAGTCGAGAAATTGGAACATTTCCGGCATATTTTTCTTTCTGACCTCCATAGAGGACTGACAGCAGCGGTGAAGGCAGAAACATTTTCGCTATGTAAGAGGATCATGCCACTGAACAGAGTACGGCAAGAAAATCGTTTCGCCATTAGTGACTCTCCACGTTCAGGAAGCACCTGCAGTTTGATGAAGATCATTTAAACGCATTAATTCACTATGATCCATATCAGTGTACTCCAGGACTGGCAAATCTGATAAACTATGATCATGCCACCGTCGTGCAACATTTGCAGTCAATTGGGAACGTTCAAATTCGGCTATATGGGTACCGCATGTTCTAAACCAAAATAACAAAAATCAATGTGTAGCCATACGTGCTTTCCGCTTGCTCGTCATCGCTTGGCTCGTCAACAACACCGACCAAAATGTGTACGTGGGAATTCCTGAGGAACCAAACTGCTGAGGTCATCGGTCCCTAGACTTACGCACTACTTAAACTAACTTATGCTAAGAACACCACACACACCCATGCCCGTTACTGGTGACGGGAAATGCTGTCTTTATGCCAACGTAAGGTTCAAATGGTTCAAATGGCTCTGAGCACTATGGGACTTAACATCTTAGGTCATCAGTCCCCTAGAACTTAGAACTATTTGAACCTAACTAACCTAAGGACATCACACACATTCATGCCCGAGGCAGGATTCGAACCTGCGACCGTAGCAGTCCCGCGGTTCCGGACTGCAGCGCCTACAACCGCACGGTCACCGCGGCCGGCCCAACGTAAGGAAAAGAATGGAATGGTTGAGCCGAAACAAAACAGAAACTCTCCATTCGCATACCTGCAAGTAACAACAAAAGATAATTTTATGCTTATGGTACAACAGTGACGGTGTGGGACACGACGAAATGCTTCCCCGAGGTGTAACTATTACTGCTAACTTCTATTGTCAACACCTGAGACGTCTTGAAGACTCAGTCCAAGAACAACGACCACGATAACGGCCACCTATGTTCTGCTAGAATGATAAAAAATACAATACAGGAGTTGGGTTGGGAAATCATTCAAGACCCACCTTAATTCACCTGATCTTGTGCCTGCATATTTACACCTTTTCCGCTCTCTATCGAACAACCTTCAAGGAAATTCCTTTCCGGACGAAAATGCGCTACGAACATGAATAAAAAAAATGTTCAAATGTGTGTGAAATCTTACGGGACTTAACTGCTACGGTCATCAGTCCCTAAGCTTACACACTACTTAACCTAAATTATCCTAAGGACAAAAACACACACACATGCCCAAGGGGGGACTCGAACCTCCGCTGGGACCAGCAACACAGTTCATGACTGCAGCGCCTTAGGAACATGAATTATTCACCTCAAAATCACGTGATTCCTGCATTAGCGTAATCGAAAAGTTACCCCAGCGTTGGTCGACTGTTGCAAATAATGAAGGAGAATATATTATTGATGACTTAAGTCTCTGTTGCGTATATATGCTGTGTTTATTAAACTTATGGAAAAACACTCCGAACTTATGAACCAACCCAGTACGTAAGAAGACTAGAGTCGAATCGGGAACAACGGTAGAAGCGATACGGCCAGCAAATGGTGAAATATACAGGCAAAGGCCGCTTTCCTGCTCATACATTTCTCTTGACGGAACATCTACAGCTGCCGATATTCATCATCAATAATAAAATCTTCTACAGTTTTAAAAGTTATTTATTTCTGGAAAGAAAAACACTGACTGGTTTCAGGACCTATGTCTCGTCTTCAGGTGCAACTACAAGACTGTAAATCGATAACAACACATGTCCACGTTGTGAACATAGGTCAAAGCATGCTAAAGTAGTGAGTATCTGGTAAGTGGGATAAAACAGGATATCCTCCACAATCCTAGGTCTGGCAGAAGGCCTCTATCAGAGGAGGAAGTACACAAAAGGGCAAAGGCTCTTTGTTAAAGGAGCGAAACCACCGCTAAATGGAATAAAAAGTTAAGCACTAACGACCCGACATCCAGATCCCCAGTACCAAGCATAGAATGGTCCGGGATTAAGGGTGCACCACACATGGATCCACGTGAAGTTTGAGAGGCGGTCTTTCGAATGATGAAACGTCAAAAAATAGGGGGTTGTGTGGACTGTGCACCTGCAGGCATGTGTGAAAACACATTATAACCCCTGGGTAAAGTTTGCGACTCACCAGGGCTGCAGACACACCCATCGGACCTGTACCAAGTAAAACTCTTACTTGAAATGCCGACAGGACTCGCCATATACTCATAACGTATGCAAGTGGATTGCTCACGAAATCAAAATTTGAATAAATGTAACAGGCAGGTGCACAGTCTGCACAAGCTCTTTTTTGGACGTTTTAGTGTTCGAAAGACCGCCTATCTACCTTCACGCGCATCTAAGTGTGGCACGTCCATAAACCCGGACCACTGTAAGTTTTCTAATGGGGACAGCCCTTTTTTCTAGGTCGCCCTCTGCGAAGGTTTCTGGCAAGCTCAGAAATGAAGAGGATATTCTGTTTCGTTCCATGTACCAGGGATGCACTATTTTAATATATTTTAACGTCAGTGAAGCACACTTTACGGATACACATTTCATTGTATGCACAGGGTTTATCTCTAAGAATTTCTGTTGGTTGTGTTTAGCTTTTATTATGTTCGACACAAGTCCTGAAGACGAGTTGTGCTTTTTTATATAGAAATAAGTAGTTTTTACAGTCTTAGCGAATTTTGTCACTGATGATAAGCGACTTTGAGGGCAAGCAGCTATGGCCAATCACCTAGCAGTGAGCATCTCCGAAACGGCGGAGCTGGTCGGCTGTTCACGTGCTACTGTTGTGAGCACATACGGAAAGCGGTTCGAAGACGGTGAAAGCATGAGCAGCAGTCGACCTGTAGAACGTCAGCGCCTCAACACAGACTGTGGATCTCGGGGTCTCGTTCGCTTCGTAAATCAGGATGTAATGGAGTCAGTGAAGTGAAATGGAAAGAAGATAAGGATTTCTGGTCAGATGTATAGGGTAATAACAACAGCAGCAGAAAATGGTATAACGACGGTAGGGTTCATTACGAATACGAAGGTAGTGCGGAGAGTGAGTTACTGTGAACAATTCTGCGACAGAGTTCTTTTCACCACATTCGACAGAAAACCAATGCCGACGACGATAGTTCAGCAGCGAGCAGCAGATGAAGAAACAGAGAAGGTATATCAGTATATGGAACGGGTAATTCAGTACGTAAAGGGATTTGAAAATGTAATAGCCATCGGGGATTGGAACGATGTTGTAGCGGAAGGAATAGAAGAAAGTGTTAAGAGAGAATATGGGCTTGGCTGTAAGGGTGAGAGAAGAGAAACCATGTACCTGTGGTAAAGTTTACATTGGTACTACCAAAAGAAGCGTAAACACGCGACTGAAAGAGCATAAAAGTCTTTGTCGACTTGGAAAAATAGAAAAGTCAGCTGTAGCGGAACATGCTCTTCAACCAGGCAACCACCAAGTGAAGTTTTCGGATACCGAAGTTTTATCTACAACGTTAAATTACTATCCACGGCTATATAGAGAAGCTATCGAAATTTATAAACATCACGATAATTTTAATAGGAAAGAGGAGGCTATGAAACTTAGCGATATATGGACAGTGGCTCTACAAAATTGCTAACAATTTTTATCTTTGACAAGGTGGTAATCGATAGTCAACCTCATCTTTGCTATGGATTATCACTGCTCATCACGTGTCACCTGAACCACGCCCCCCTTTCTCACAATATATAAGTCGCTCTCAGACACCCGACCAGTCAGTCGGCAAGACTCAGCGGCAGCGCCTCTGAGGAAGTCCAGCGCAGTCCTGGACGAAACGTAAGGAGCAGAAAAGTTCTTGGACCACGACCTCACATCCCGGAAATATATCAACAGCCATAGAATCGAACCCTTTGAAATGTGGTGCTACGGAAGTAAGTTAATAATCAGGTGGACAGATAAGATATGGAATCAGGAGATTCCCCGTAGAATCGGTGAATAAAGAAACATTGGGAAAACTCTGATAAGAAGGGACAGGATCATACGACATATGTTAAGACATCAGGGAATAATCTCCATGGTGTGTGTACTGTATTGTGTGTATTCAACCGCGGACCCAGAAACGACGGATAGGCTTCGTCCCACCTTAGCTCTCTGTGGTTCACAACCCCACAACAGGCGACAGCAGTCCACCCACCTCACCGCCGCCCCACACGGAAACCAGGGTAATTGTACGGTTCGGCCCCCGGTGAACCCATCCTCCCCCCTCCCCCTCAGCCCCCGGGAACGACTCTTACCAGACGAGTGTGCCCCAAATGTTTGCATGGTAACGTAATTATGGTATACGCGTAGGTGGCGACAGTGTTTGCGCAGCAATCGCCGACATAGTGTAACTGAGGCAGAATAAAAGGAACCACCCCGCATACGCCCAGGCAGATGGAAAACCGGCTTAAAAACATCCACAGGCTGGCCGGCACACCAGTCCTCGACACTAATCCGCTGGGCGGATTCGTGCCGTGGAATAGTGCATCCCTGGTACATGGGATGAAACAGGATATCCTCTTTATTTCTAGGCTTGCCAAAAAGCCTTTCGCAAAGGACGATATACAAAAAAGGACTGTCCCCATTAGATAACTTAAAGTGGTCTGGGTAGATAGGAGGTCTTTCGAAACTGTGGAGAAGGACATAGGTTGGAATACATTCAGCACATAATTGAGGGCGTAGGTTTCAAGTGCTAGTCTGAGATGAAAAGGAGGGCACAGGAGAGGAATTCGTGCCGGGCCGCATCAAATCACACAGAAAAAATACAGCTTTTTTTGTTTATTTAAATACCTCAATAGTGCGCTGTTACCTTTCTATAATGAGTCGTACTAATAACTGACATATCGCCCTTTCGTTTATTCTTTCATAAAGAACTAACGGTTTTAGTTACTTCAAGAACTTTTCATTCAGTTTTTCAACTATTGCCATAATAACAAAAATTGCAGACCAATGTCTCTAACGTCAGTTTGATATGGGCTTCTTGACGTATTCTCGGTTCGAATATGATAAATATCCTTGAGATATAAACCTAATGTCCAAAAAATCAGCATGGTTTTAGAAAGCATAATCAATGCGAAATTAATTCAGCTTGCCCTTTTCTCACATGATATCCTGCGAACGTGGATTAAGGTACAACAAGCACATTCCATATTTCTAGATTTCCGGAAGGTGTTCGACACGGTGCTCCACTGCAGAGCGTTAACGAAGGCCCAGGCACACAGAATATGTTCCCAGATATGTGAGTGGCATAAGATTTCTTAAATAATAGTACCCAGCGCGCTGTCCTCCACGGCGAGTGTTCATCAAGGACAGTAGCACTGTAAGGAGTGCCCCAGGGAAGTTTGATAGGATTGCTCTTGTTCTCTATGTACATAAATGATCTGGCGGACAGGGTGAGCATACATCTCTTTGGCTCTGAGCACTATGGGACTTAACATCTGAGGTCATCAGTCTCCTAGAACTTAGAACTACTTAAACCTAACTAACCTATGGACATTACACACATCCATGCCCGAGGCAGGATTCGAACCTGCGACCGTAGCGGTCGCGCGGTTCCAGACTGAAGTGCTTAGAACCGCTCGGCAACACCAACCGGCCACAAACCTCTTTGCTGATGATGCTGTGGTGTACAGTAAGATGTCGTCATTGAGCGACTGTAGGAAGATACGAGATAACTTAGAAAAAAATTTCTTGCTGGTGTGATGAACAACAGCTTACTCTAAATACAGAAAGATATAGGTTAAGGTAGATGAACAGGGAAAAAAACCGTTACGTTCGAATATATCATTATAAGGGTGCTGCTTGACCCTGTCTAGGCGTAACGTTGCAGAGAATCTGAAATTGAAGGGACACTTAAGGAATGTAGTATAGAAGGCGAATGATCGACTTCAGCTCACTGGGAGAACATTAGGTTGGTTCAAATGGTTCTGAGCACTATGAGACTTAACATCTGAGGTCATCAGTCCCCTAGAACTTAGAACCACTTTAACCTAACTAACCTAAGGACATCACACACATCCATGCCCGAGGCAGGATTCGACCTTGCGACCTTTGCGGTCGCGCGGTTCCGGACTGTAGCACCTAGAACCGCTCGGCCGCTCCGGCCGGCATTCACACAAGGTTGGCGCCGGTGGCGGCACCTACAACGTACTGACATGAGGAAAGATTCCAACCGATTTCTCATACACAAACAGCAGTTGACCGGCGTTGCCTGGTGAAACGTTGTTGTGATGCCTCGTGTAAGGAGGAGAAATGCGTACCATCACGTTTCCGACTTTAATAAAGATCGGATTGTAGCCTATCGTGATTGCGGTTTATCGTATCGCGACATTGCTGCTCACGTTGGTCGAGATCCAATGACTGTTAGCAGAATATGGAATCGGTGGGTTCAGGAGGGTAAGACGGAACGCCATGCTGGATCCCAACGGCCTCGTATCACTAACAGTCGATATGACAGGCATCTTATCCGCATGGCTGTAACAGATCGTGCAACCACGTCTCGATCCCTGAGTCAAGAGATGGGGACGTTTATAAGACAACAACCAGCTGCACGAACAGTTCGACGACGTTTGCAGCAACATGGGCTATCAGGATGAATCCATGTTCTGTTTACAGCATCATGATGGTCGCATCCGTGTTTGGTGACATCGCGGTGAACGCTTATTGGAAGTGTGTATTCGTCATCGCCATACTGGCGTATCACCCGGCGTGATGGTATGGGGTGCCACTGGTTACACGTCTCGGTCACCTCTTCTTCGCATATACAGCACTTTGGACATTGGGCATTACATTTCAGATGCGTTACGACCCATGGCTCTACCCTTCGTTCTATCCCTGCAAAACCCTACATTTCAGCCGGATAATGCACGACCGCATGCTGCAGGTCCTGTACGGGCCTTTCTGGATACAGAAAATGTTCAACTGCTGCCCTGGCCAGCTCATTCTCCAGATCTCTCACCAACTGAAAACGCCTGATCAATGGTGGCCGAGCAACTGGATCGTCACAATACGCCAGTCACTACTCTTGATGAACTGTGGTATCGTGTTGAAGCTGCGTGGACAGCTGTACCTGTACACGCCATCCAAGCTCTGTTTGACTCAAGGCCCAGGCGTATCAAGGCCGTTATTACGGCCAGAGGTCGTTGTTCTAGGTACTTATTTCTCAGGATCTATGCACCCAAATTGCGTGAAAATGTAATCACATGTCAGTTCTAGTATAACACATATGTCAAATGAAAACCCGTTTATCATCTGCATTTCTTCTTGGTATAGCAATTTTAATGGCCAGTAGTGCAGATTGTCTATTGCATCGCCGCACTACACATAGAACGCTTGTAGCGTATTCTAGTGTACATGTCAGACCACTGCTAATAGCGTAAGAAAGTCATTATCTACGTGAAGATTAGGACCTGAATGGTCGAAACGACGGAAATCGGAGTAAACGCAATTAGTATGCACTGGGTTTTGTCGTGGTCCGGAGATAGTTTCTTTTGGAAGGTTGTCGCCAGCTTTTACCTCGAAAAAGGAAGAAAGAGAAAGAAACGACAAACTGTTGCTAGTGCAGGCGCTTATCAGCGGCGGGCGTGGTCGGTAAGCGTCGTAAAGGCGGCCGGCTGGCGCTCGCTGGCCGGGGTCCAAGGTTCGAGCTCCGGCCCGTCCCGGCCCTTCCCTGCCGCCTCCCGCGCGGCGGCGGTGGGTGGCGGACGTGTTTACGGCTGCCGATACGGCGCCTCAAGGACCGCGCCGCCCACGCAGACACGCTCTGCCGTGGCTGCGGCTGAGGCAACGCGCCTGCGTCTCGCCGGATGCGATAACTCTTCTCCCTGGCCGCTGGTCACCGGCTGAGCGTTCCATAAACGCCGCCGAGCGATCGGAAAGCACTGCCGCCTGTAGGCAGCGAATGAAACGACGTGTGGCTCACAGCCCGGTATGAACGTTTCCATTTGACGAAACCTCAGCAAACTGAACGTCAGATTCGCTGTTTATAAACACATTTAACTTCTAATTTAGTCTCGCAAGCTCCTTGTCTGGTTTTAAAAATAACCTTCAAAAGTGAGTTAGAAATATGCCCTGAACTGAAATGCCCTCCTACATACACCAGGAGTAGTTTACTTCGCTCAACGTACAAAGGGCATTCACTAACAAATGTAACACTTTTTCGCTTCAAAAAAATGCGGAATTTGTCGTGGGACATCGTGGAATGCGGGGTGGTTATAATTAAACTTTCCCTATTTAACACGTCATAACACAGAAACTGATTACCGTACGAGGACCACACTTCGTAGCGTTAATGTCAAGGACATGGGGAAGAGAAATAACGCAGAATCAGTTCAATTGAAAACTTTTAATATGCTGATAGGGGCTCAATATGGCGCCCACTAGTGACCAGAAGAGTCAGAAAGATCAGGATTGCATTCTGCTCAGCATCCGTAGGTATGCTTGCTACCTCTCTTGATATGCTGCGCTTCGGATCAGCACATGTGTTAATGTTCCCCTCTTAAATCTTGTCCTTTAGGTAGCCCCACAACCAGAAATCACAGGGAGTAAGATCGAGTGATCGTGCCGGCCAAGCTTTCCGAAACGATCGGCTGATAAATCGATCGTTTCCAAATGTGTTTCGGACAAGAAGGTGAAATTAAGGAGCGATGTGCGATGGGGCCACATGTTGCATGAAAACTGTTGAGTTCATTGCGTCTATTCCTGTAGGGCGGCTGTGACATGGTGGCAAGGCATATCGCAGTAGCGCTGGCCAGTCCCACTGCACGTCTTTGGTCCTTGAGCATCAAACTGTTTAAAAAAGAACAGGACAATGATGAACGTAGCCGTGAAGCCTCACCATACAGAGACACATTCACCATAAAGAGGACTGGACGTGCAAATCCCCACACTCAGCAATTCTGCGTGTTCACCTTACCCATCAGAGAAAAATGAGCTTCGTCTGTCCATAGGATGGTCCAGGGCCAGCCCTTGTCAACTTCAGTCCTTGCGAGAAAGTGTAACAATATAGTTGTGCGTCCTGTAGTGCAATATGGATCTTGTACGGATACCATTTGAGAATGGTTCGAAACACCTTCTGTACAGTGCATCACGGGATGTTCAACTGTCGTGACACAGCACATCCACTGCGTGACGATCGGGATTGGCCGCAGCATTGTTTGCCATAGCAACATCAACCATCTTTGGTGCAATCGGTCGTCGACCTCTTCCCGGAGCGACGCCCAGTTCTCCAGTTGATTCGAACTTCTTCGCCGTGCTCCGCACAGCAGGTGGAGAAGTCTACGAACACCTCTTCTTCGGCAGTTGCGAGACATTCGGGAGTATTTTCTGCCTGTAAGATGCAGCAATGGAAGGCCATTTATTCTGGTTTTGACAATGAAGCGGATCGTCGTTGCGAAATAGCAATAAATTTACTTATTCTTAGTGATTTGCGAGGTTCGTAACTTTGCAGCTTTAGCGTCAAAACACGCTACGTATTGAGAAAAGATCATCACACTAGATTAACAGAAATCTGAGCTCGTACAGAAAGATTTAAATATTCGCTTTTCCCACGTGCTTTTAGAAAGTAGAATAGAAGAGGTCGAGAATGCTGAAATGTTGAGAACCGCTGTTCTACACAACCAGATAGCATTTTGCTAGACCGCTGTACCCCATACACCGAATCGTGCCATCAGACAGACTAGTTTTATACTCTGGTGAGACCTTAATAACTGACTGCCAAACTGCTAGCCATGCTTAAAATGAAACCTTTGCCACGGATTACTAAGTTTTCCGACATTTTTATTTCGATATCTCTTTTATTACGCTGGTGCTGAAACATGGCGATTGTCCCACCGCAATTAATAACTGCCACGTACACGTCACAATATGGATAAATTCTCGAAACGTGCACTGATTATTGTCAATGAATTAGTGCGCTACGTGTCACTTGTTGCACTTGGGACTACTGAACAATAATTTTCTGCGATAAGAAGCAAAAATTCTCGTGCAGTTGAGCACCTGTTGCATTTAGTGTTACATATAAAAGTGTTCTAGTGATAGAGCTAGGTGATCTTTTAGAAATGTGGGCAGATAATATAATCAAGCTTCGTTGCAGATTAAGTCACTTCTTTTTTTGATAAAAGACACTTTAAATTTCAGAGCTGAAGAACCAAGTTTGAGTTGTACTTCCTACGCTTAGTGCTGCAGAAATACTGACAGTGATGCAGTGGCGCATGTGAAGCGGCAGAACCGAACTGAACTCAGGCCCATGTTACAGAAAGGTATAACCGCCATTTGACTGTGGGATATGCTTTACCACACGATCTAGACTTCAGCCTTGGCCCATTTTTAAGTGTTACAACGTGAATAAGTGAACAGACTATAAAAGTACAAGTAGCAGACAAGTAGCAGAAAAGCAGGGTAAAATACAATTAGTGTATAGACTGAATGATTTGTTTACTTTCTTACTTGTCAAAAAGCATCTGATTTGCGTGGAATATCTTCGTTTATGTTGACCTGATGTTTAATATGGTAAAGTGAGAACATTTTCGTGATATGTTAATTGGTTGGCTACTCTGAAATAAAACGAATGATCAAATCACAGGTTTACATTTCGTTTCACTATATCTATAATCAGCAACCAACATAAAAATAAGTAAAACGACCGTCAAATATCGACACAGAGACATCACAGTCTGCACCATGTAATCTATGATATTTCAGAAAACCAAGCAATTGAACTGTTTATTTAAAAAGCTTGTTACATTATCTTTGCAGTGGGTACAAGATACCAGTGTGTAGATTATATGGCATGGAGAACAAACTTCACAGTGCGCATGTAAGGCTCGCGACATATACCATTTAATTTAAGAGACATAAGACCTTGTTAAATCGTTAAGTATTTGATACATGGTCCATAATAAAAATAAGTACCTATAAACTTCGTTGAGAATGACAATCACCTTACACGAGACATATAATGATGCATGGTCCTTAACATAAAATGAATGGTTACAAAAATCATTAAAATTTACAACCCATTTACACGAAAGCTTTAAAGATTCTCATAAAAGACCAAGAATTCAAGAAATGGGAAAAATGTGTGGACATAGCGGGCGAGGGTACATACTAACGTTTTTTGTTTTGTTTTTTGTTTGTAATAACAGAATACTGATGAAAGCACCGGATAAAGATACATACAATAACAGGCCTAGAGCGCCAGAGTCGTCCCAGGCTAACAATAAATCCGGTGCATGAGTGTTACAAGCAAGACCTCACCGTAGAACGAGTTCCAGTACCAATCACAAGCAATGTGACAGCAGCTGCGAGCTGTTTCACTTTGTCTGGTGGATATAGGAGTAGACGGTAAAAACATGACTGGGAAACAATGTTAACTGCTCATCGCACGAGAGCGTCCCCTGACTGTGAAACGAGAGCTGACCCTCTGCACACTAATATCCAAGGCATCACCGATTTTTCTCACCTTTGACACGGTCATGGCAGACAACGAATGCTGCTCTAGTAAGAGGCGCTTCCCAAACGATGTTGGAGAAATTGCAGTGCGAATACTTACTACACGAGAGCGACAAACAGCGGCGTCGTCTTAAACAGGAACCTCTGGAAGAGAGGCGATGTTGTCCTCGTGGAGCCACGGTGGCTCAATTCGTTGTCGTTGTTGTTCTGGTCTTCCGTCTGAAGGCTTGTTTTTTGCAGCTCTCCCCGTTAGTCTATCCTGTGTAAGACTCTTTATCACTGAGAAACTACTGCGGTCTACATCCATTTCAAACTGCTTACTGTATTCATGCATAGATTCCTGTACAATTTTACCCACCGCCTCCACCCCCTCACCCCTACGCCCCCCCCCCCATTCCCACACACACCACACACACACACACACACACACACACACACACACACTTTCCTCTGTTACTGTATTGACGACTCCTTGGTGCCTCAGGATGTATCTTAGCATTCTTTTAGTCAAGTTATACCACAAATAGCCCCAGTTCGATTCACTACGTCCTCATTAGTTGTTCTATCTACCCACGTAATATTCAACATTTTTTCAGCATTACCACATTTCAAAAGCTGCTATTCTCTTCTTTTCTGAACTGCCTAAAGTTCACGTTTCACTTCCCTAAAAGGCTACACTCCAGGCAAATACCTTCAGAAAACAGTTGCCAACACATGCATTTATGTAAGAGGACTACAGAGACATTTGAACACAATGTGAATGACCATAGGCTAATGGAAAATAGATTAGTGCACTATTTTTGCTGCATCGTTAGATCGATCGTTTTTTGATTTGATATGATTTATGAATGAAGTAATCATTTCATCCTCATTTATACACAAATCCTAATTTATCCCTGCGATATATTTTAGAGCAAACACGCTTTAACCAGCGATATAACGTCATGTATTATGCCGCAAATGTTCTTTTTTCTTCATGTTAAATTATTAATATGGTTGTTTAGTATATTTATTGATTTTCTGTTCCCCAGTTTTCTGTAAGGTACCAGAAATGAAGGTATGTTTCCTCTTTTTTGCGTATATGTCATAATTTGCATAAAAATAATGTAACTTTATATACAAATTGTTCATCAGTCTTATCTTCAGGGAGCACTACAGCTCATTATAATTCTGTGAGGTTTGTGATATTTGCCACATATTTTATTAAATTGGACACATTTTGTACTCTCATTACATCTAGTGAAACAAGAAACTATGTCGAACCTTAAGTGAAAAAAAAATGGCTCTGAGCACTATGGGACTTAACAGCTGTGGTCATCAGTCCCCTAGAACTTAAAACTAGTTAAACCTAACTAACCTAAGGACATCACACACATCCATGCCCGAGGCAGGATTCGGACCTGCGACCGTAGCAGTCGCGCGGTTCCGGACTGCGCGCCTAGAACCGCGAGACCACCGCGGCCGGCCCTTAAGTGAAGTTGTCGGGTTTAGTGTCGTGGAATATTTTTTGGAACAATGCAACTTTTCCAGGAAGAATACATCAGAAAGTATGCTGAAATATTATATTTGTTTTTCAAGTGTCAAACGTCTCTTTTGCTGATTTTCTCACTTTTTATTATGCTGAATGTTACGGTTGGGTTCCCAATCCATTTAAGAAGGGAAATCGTAATAACGACTGCTTAAATTCCACCATGCAACATGTAATTCATGTGACGTTATCCTAACGAGGATCGAATATCTGTCCCTAGAAACAGAAAATCTTTCCAAGGCTACGAATAATTCATTTTCCTAGACCTTCCTAACAAAGATATATGCTCCGTTGCCTACGACTGAGTGTACCTAATATGATAAACTGAAACTAAAAATGAAAAGAAAAAGCGAAGGGTGTGTCACGTAGGCCACTGGGAAGCTTCTCAGGGAAGGCTTTTCTGCACGACAAGGCGAACGCATATTATAAGAGAAATAAAAGGAAAAAAGTCGCACACTGAGACGGATGTTCATGTTACTGCAGTCTTCATGTCGTTTACTCCTGTACTGAAGTGATCGTAATTCATATAGGACTGATGAAAGACCCAGTGTCAGTCATGAATTACACTTGTGTCGCCAGATAAGATCTTAATGTGTCAGAGCTGCTGACAGTCCACTGCTAACACCATAATACATTCATACCTAAAACCGGTCCGAACAATCCACTGCAATTTTCTCTGGTGCTACACACGTCCACACACAATGAGAACTTGCCGCGTGTGGCGTGCTGCTGTCCGCCGATTATATCTGAGCAGACTTGCTGGAGCCTCCAGAGCGGTCGGTCAGTCGCCGCTCTATATATAGAACACCGGCCGGCCGCAGCCACCTCTCCCTAGCTCTCGAAACTACCTCTGCAGCGTCGATCAATATTATCGTTATTCACACACTCTTCTATAAACCATTACAAGTGATTGGTGACTGCAATAAACAAGAATGCAACCAGACATGGGATGCAGTGGATTCCATAGCCTGAGACTGCTTTTGGTGCAGTCCACGTTTGTAGCCCACAAGACCTTTTGCGGTGTGTGGCACAGGATTCATCTGACATGCCTCTGATTTACTCCACATTTCTGTTTCACTCGCGGAGAGTGCACGGGGAGAACGATTATTGGTAATCTTTCATATTTTTGTTTTTTTTTTTTGGAGGGGGGGGGGGGGGATAATCTGTCATTTGACGCACTTGATGGCGTTCCTTTCCTGTGTCAGTCTCTACGTCTCATAGTAACACTTGCACCCAAGGTCCTCAATTATTTGTTGCGTAATATATTTCAGTCTATGTCTTCCCATATAGCTCCTTCTAGTTTTTCCTTGATATAGCAATACGTGTCCTATCATCCTGTCCTTTCTTCTTGTCAATGTTCTCCAAATGCTTCATCGCCATAGAAACTATGAAGAACCTTTTCGCTGCCACAGCCACGTTCACTGCCCACCTTTGAAGTGCTCGCTCCTCACTCCTTCCCCAGCTGATTTCAAAACTAAAACCGGCCAAAAAGGCAAGACCGTGAAAATAGGACAACACCAAAGATATCAAAATAAGAATCAACCGCAACATGCGAGCCGCACCGGCTCACAAACACTTGGCAAAGTGACACACTGGAAATAGAAATGTTGGGTACGGCCTTTCTGAAATGCATTCCTAGAGTGATGGCCGCATAATGTGCAGACACGATATAAAGATTACGTTTAAACTGCCAAAGAAGACCAAAGAGTGTCTGAGATCGGCAAAGGAGAAAAGGAGCCCACTTGGAAATTGGAAATTTGTGGTAACTACTACGGGACCAAACTGCTGAGGTCACGGTCCCTAGGCTTACACACTACTTAATCTAACATAAACTAACTTACACTAAGGAAAAAACACATACCCATGGCCAAGGTAGGACTCGCACGTCCGACGGGGTCATGTGTGATTCGTGCAGTAGACAACGATGGCCAAGGAGTATTGTGCAGATTACCCCTACCCCTACACGAAGATCATGCTTCCCGAAAGCAGTGGCATTTTCAGCAAGATAATGCGCCATGTCACAAGGCCCTACATGACGATCATGCTTCCCGACAGCAGTGGCTTTTACAACAAGATAATGCTCCACGTCACAAGGCCAGGAGTGTGATGGAGGGGTTAGAGAAACACGGTGAGGAGTTCCAATTGACGTGCTGGCCCGCCAACTTGCCAGATCTGAACGCGACTGAACACATGTGGTATGTCATTGAATGTCATGAGCTCATCGCCTCCTCTCTGGAATTTATGGGAACTAGGTGAGTTGTGTGTGCAGATGTAGTGCCAACTACCTCCAGCGAACTATCTAGGCGCCGTTGATTCCACGCCATGATGCGTCGCCATTGTTATCCATCCCAAAGGTCGACATACCGCCTATTACGTAGGTGGTTATAATGTCCTGACTGATCAATGTGTGTAGCAACTTAGGTTTCGAGAGGGCAGAACACTTGTAAATTCCAGAACGGAGTCGAACGTTGTCTGTTGACACTGATAATTGAACCGTGGCGGCTCCAGTTCATCTTATCTCTGTCTTCCCAGCGATTTCTTTCACTGGCGCCCCATTGGCAGCGCGAATTTAACTTGCAGTTTTTGCAGATAATCACTGGCTCAGAGAGTCTGAAACAGGACCGCAATGGGTTGTGAGATGACAACGAGCAGGAGGGGCGCAGCGTAAGGGTATCACACATGGGTTTTCGCGCGAAACGGTTCCTTCGGCCGCCAGTTCTGCTTCTGCCGAGGTCGACTTGTCACTCCTGTGGGTAGTGGCAATCACAGTGCTGTATCGACGGTGTCCTCCTAAGGCCCTCAGTGAATTTGCACTTCACTGTTTATACATGCTGTGCAGACCTGGACGCTTGCAGTTTTGCCGTCGTCGATTCCGCATACGCGAGGTCCGTTATTGGGGAAGTTTGTGGTCAGTATTGCTCCGCTCTGACATCTTTGCCTTTTCTGTTGATGTCTTAGTATCACTGGAACGTTTTAATTTATTGTGACTAATCTTGACCGCAACCATGTTGTACCTTCGCATTTATTTCATTGGTGGAAATCAACGGGTGTAAATTAGTTGGCGATAAAGTGTATCTCTGAGACCTTTACTTGCTGTGGATTACCAAGGCCATACGCAGTGCAGCGGGGTGCACTCAGCCCTTGTGAGACAAACTGAGGAGCTACTTGAGTGAGAAGTAGCGGCTCAGGTCTCGTAAACTAACATACGACCAGGAGAGCGGTGTGCTGACCACATGCCCGATGTGGATGACACGGCGGCCGGTCGGTTCCGTAGGGCCTTCATGGCCCGTTCGGGCGGAGTTAAGTTTTAGTTTTTATAAGCAGTGCATCAATATCAAATTAAGTGGTTTGCAAGGAAAACTTAGCTTTACCCTCGAGTGTACGCAGTTTCCTGTTTGAGCTTTAGTGTTCAATCAAGTTCTTTACTGAGTGTTATTTACTTGGTTATGAGCCGTGTGGAATAATTCTTGTTCACTGTGTTTGAGATTTTTGTACGTTTTGTAAGGTTTGTAATTTTAGGGTTTGTGATTATTTTAAGAGGTATTCCCTCTGTATGTGTGTTTTGAAACTAGGTTCTAGGTAGTTGTCAAGCCTGAGGACTGATCAAGGAAATACTGTTTGTAATGCCTAGTCACTAAGTACTCCCTTGGAGGCGTAAGAATAATCATCTATTTCTTCTGTCTGTTTGATTCAAGTAGGCACTTGGCCCTGTATTTCCGGTGTAAATTTTTCCTAAATCTTTTGGGGAGTTGTTGATCGTTATATTTTTATATTATCTTGCCAGCGATTTAAGATCTATTTCCTTAAGGCAGTTTTTTTGCGAGTAATGTTTGCTACCTTATTTTATGATGGATTTTTTGGGCTTAAAGCCGTAATATCTAACGATGGTGGCGATTGTTGTTCATGTAATTTGTATTTCTGTAGCCTGTGTCTCACCTATGTAGTGTATGTTAGCAGCGCCTCTTGGTCTTGTGAAGCGCGAACCCGGCATTACCACGCGAGGTCCAGTTGCTGTTATTCCCCCTGCACATGCCCTCCGGCTGTGTTTGAGGCGCGTCCGCTATTGCTATAGCGGAACTGTTTAACTTAGCGGCTTGCCTTCATTAACTTAAGTTTTGCCTTTCCCTTCTTAAGGCTCTGATGTACTACCTTCAACTTCTAAATATTCTGTCTAAAGGCCTATACGTGAGCGGTGTTTTGGGCTGGTTCCTTTGCCTGTTCAAATATTTGCGTAAATTCTTGATGTGCTGAGAAAAAATGTAATGTAATTTTCGTGCTGATTGCCACCTCCTGTTTTTAATGACAACTCACTATTCTTTGCTTGAGCTTAATTTGTCATTGTATCCGTTCTACGAATCTCAGAAAATTTGTCAGCTCTTCCATGCTTGGGATTTTATTCCAAAGTACCAGTTCTTAGCTTAATAGCTGTGACTGTTTAAGAAGATTGTACAAGAGTTATCTTTTACTTACTTATTGTTTAAGACAGGTTTCATTTCTTTATTTGTTACAGGCACTGATTCCTTGGCGTAGCAAGAATTGAAAGTTTAGTCATGCCGATCTGTGGTTAAAATTTAAAAACCTCTTATGTTCAGAGATATGTGCTAATTATTGTATTTTATTTGGTGCTATCATCCGCACTGTAAATAAATGTGAGCATTCAAAGGCCAAATGATGCAAGAATTATGGACCCATTTTTCCATGTGATTCCTTTCCTACCCCAACCAGCAACTTGAGGTTACGACAATGATTTATCAATTTCGTAATGTGTATAACAACTGAATCTCAAACACTAATGACCATTAAAATCGCTACACCAAGAAGAAATGCAGATGATAAACGGGTATTCATTGGACAAACATATTATACTACAACTGACATGTGATTACATTTTCACGCAATTTGGCCGCATAGATCCTGAGAAATCAGTACCCGGAACAACCAACCACTTCTGGTCTTAATAACGGCCTTGATACGCCTGGGCATTGAATCAGAGCTTGGATGGCGTGTACAGGTACAGCTGCCCATGCAGCTCCAACACGATACCACAATTCATCAAGAGTAGTGACTGGCGTATTGTGACGAGCCAGTTGCTCGGCCACCACTGACCAGACGTTTTCAGTTGGTGAGAGATCTGCAGAATGTGCTGGCCAGGGTAGCAATCGAACATGTTCTGTATCCAGAAAGGCCCGTACGAGACGTGCAACATGCGGTCGTGCATTATCCTGCTGAACTGTAGGGTTTCACAGGGATCGAATGAAGGTTAAAGTCGCGGGTCGTAACACATCTGAGATGTAACGTCCACGGTTCAAAGTGCCGTCAATGCGAACAAGAGGTGACCAAGACGTGTAACCAGTGGCACCCCATACCATCACGCCGGGTGATACGCCAGTATGGTGATGACGATGAACCTTTAAAAAGGCGATAACTATGAGAACGCCAACTTCAACATTCAGTGCGTGACAAGGGTATTTATTACGAAGCTGTCGTTTCATAACGATGTCAAGTTTCGGGTTTGCTTGACTGTAGGAGAAGGAGCGAGGTCTTAACACGTAGGCGGCTTTCACACAGCGATAATGTTTACGCGACATGCTCAGTGTTTGGAACTGTAACCAGAATGACCGTCACGACGTGAATAAGATTACCTGAGGT
Source organism: Schistocerca piceifrons (assembly GCF_021461385.2). Classification (NCBI taxonomy): domain Eukaryota; kingdom Metazoa; phylum Arthropoda; class Insecta; order Orthoptera; family Acrididae; genus Schistocerca; species Schistocerca piceifrons. Next base: position 444,048,114 of record NC_060142.1, on the reverse strand, counting down.
GCAGGAATGAATAAACTTACTGCCCATTTGCTGGAATCTTGAGTGTAACCGGGCGTACAGTCTTCATTTACTGAATGTGAACATAGCATTCAGTCTTTTCTGAATATGAAACACTTCTAACAGAGTTTTTTCGATTCGTTAATTCTAAGTACAATACTGTGCAACGGAGTTACCATCGGATGCTTTCGTACAACTAAACATGCGTATTCTGGAACGTATGCAGCAAACTTGTAACAAGAGACGGATAACTCTACCACCTGCGGCCTGCCGGTGAGTACGTCACATTCATTCCCTCTCCTCTGATCCTCAAGGCAGTTGTTTAGTCTACGTCATCTGCCGATAAATTAGCCGCTTCCGCTAGCCCACACAGAACAATTACATACCAACGTTCAACTAACTGAGTCATTTATTCATGATCAGCATCATAATATTTAGGGAGATATTATAGCATGGTATTTACATGTGTCATTGTAAGTGCTGACAAATAAGCAAGCTTTACCTTAGAGCACTCTGCGCCACCTTCAGAACTACAACTGACGCAGCATCGTCTTTGCCTCTTCATAAGTAGAAACAAACGACTAGTACTCTACAAATGCGCTCTCTGTATAGAAGTCTATCTTCATCGATACACATGACTCAGTGACAACAGTGCCGCAAGCTTATACAAGATGTAACAAGAAGGAATGGCCAAGCTTTCAGGAATGATTCCTCACATGTTGAGTAAGAAAATATGTTACATGAACGTGCGTCGAGACGCACTTAAGTTCCGTGTTAGAATTTCTACAGGTCATCAACACATCAGTCATGGGAAACAAAAAATGGCCCTCAGCACTATGGGACTTTAACATCTGTAGTCATCAGTCCCCTAGACTTAGAACTAATTAGACCTAACTAACCTAAAGACATCACACACACATCCATGTCCGAGGCAGGATTAGAACCTGCGACCGTAGCAGCAGCGCGGTTCCGGACTGAAGCACCTAGAACCGTTCGGTCACAGCGGCCGGCCATGGGAAACACACCAGAAAAGAACGTATCAGCACAGTATGAAACAATCTCCTAAATGAAACGCCCTCCGTTATCATGGATACTTGCATGGACCAGCCGTCTCATTGAATCCCTGATGTCCTGACGAATCTATGGAAAATTGCGTATCGCTTCACAGTTAAACACAATATGGTCACAAAGACTCTGTACGTTCTGTGTCGGGGTTCCGTACACAAGAGCTTTCAAATGCCTCCACAAATAAAAGTCTAATCCGCCTAGTTCCAGAATCTGTTATTTACTAGTCTACGAAAATTAACAGTGAAATGAGCAAGACATCCATTGTGCAAAAGTATATATTTTGTCAAACTCGTAAAGGCATATGTTCTAGCAGAATAGGTAGAATATTCTCTAAAAAGGCACGGTCAAGTCCCTCCGTTGAGCCTGGGTGGAACATGAGGCCCTAAAATGCAGTCAGCAACAACGCTGGCAGAAACGCTTAAAGAAAATCTTGATTAATGACGTGGTTGCATAATTTCGTGAGAATTCTCGACAACCCGTAATAAAAAAATTGGTGTGGGCCCAAAATTGAACCTTGTGGGACTCCCTTCGAGATTTCTTCCCTCTCACAAAATGCTTTTTTCCTTCCACCATTGTCTGAATTATTCAGCACAAGTTTCTGCATTCCATTAAGTATGATTCAACCAGCTGTGATCAACGCGATTATGAAGAGAAGTAGACAATGACCTCCAGCATGAAAATAAAAATGAGTACTTCCGGATCCATGTCCATACAATACATTTTATATCTCTGTGTGTGAGGAATGTGTCCTGAAAACTTGGTCTGATCTTTTCGTCACTCCCTGTATACAAGAAGTTGGTAGAAGAGACTAATTCGAATAAAACTTTCGAAATAACTTGTGTCCAATTTTCATTGGTTAGTGAGATTGTAAGGGGTTCATTACTATTCGCTAGCGCACTTGAGCAGATGTAATTTCGATGGATTGCCCACGCGCTGCCTGCGATATGGAATATCTATGCTACAATACAGGTCAGAGCAGTGTTGGCAGTAAGTCGAGTTCAGTAGCTAGCAGAGAGCAGTCGTGTTTTGTAGCTCGCACAGAGCACTTGAGTTATGGAGTTCGGACAGGGCAGTGCAGCGGTTGACTTGAGTAGGGCCGGTCGTGCGGAACGACGGCAGTGCCTGAACGATGTAGTATAAGGTAATAAAAAAAATTATTGTTCTTTGTTGCCGCGCGCATATGTTAATTGCCACAACTGATTTAATCACAATTGTAATGTTAAAGTCCCATGTAATTCCCTGCAGAAATGTTTCAATAATAACTTTTGTTCTGAAGAAAACTTTTGCCAGTCATTTATCTGAATTTTAAAATTTTACTACTTTTTCCTGTGCAGACTCATGTTGATTAAGCAAAAGAATATCAGTTGTTTTCCTACAAATGAAAATCTAGTGTCCAGCATTGCACTGGGCTGTGCCAAAAATTTTTCGTATAATAGCAGATGTATAAATAACGTTATCCGGCGACATAATTGTGAGGCAAGAATTTTTTCAGTTTATTCAGGATGATTTCACAGGGCCATGATGCAGCGCTGCTGATGTCAAAACTTATTAATCTCGATATGCAGTCAGTCTTTAATGGAAGGTTACATTAAAACTTGAAATTTTATTATTGGAAAGAAAGTTTTGTATTGGGAACTTTAACGAGATTTTTTTTTTTTTGTGTTGGGAGGTTTCACTAAATGTGAATAAATACTCATAGATGTTAAGCAAAAATAAACGATTTATTACAAAGCTGATTTGCAGAAATTCCACCTCCGGCTTCAATGCACTTTCGAATTAGCTTAACATCTCCACCTGAAGCTCTTTTGCGTCGTCTTTGTACTTCTCTGAGCGCAGCACTATTCATACTCCGAACTATCAATTTATCTCTTGTGTTTACTTTTTCTTTATAAGCTTTGTCTTTCAACCATCCCTATAGCAAAAAATTTAAAGGGATTGGTCGGTGAACCTTGATAGCCAAGGAAGGTGACCATTTCTGTCTACCTTCCGGAAAATTAAGTTTAGAGGTCGTATCATCTGACAACTAGAGCGTGCAGGGACCCCGTCACTCTGCAATAACAGCTCCATCATTGTAGCCAAAGGAATCATTGTTCCCTTATTATTTGTTACTTGCAAAGAAACCCGGCGTTGGCCAGCATTTTTATTTACAACTGTGAGTCCACACCCGTGCCATGTAGCGTCTGGCCTAGTACTCAATGTTTATGACGTCATGTCTCCTGAACTATGCGTCGCACAACGACGTAATTTTGTAGATACATTCAGCAACATATGTGGATACTGTCTGCTAAATTTATTGCAAATAGACGTAGTTACAAAGAAGTAATAAATTGAAACGTCATGCATGATGCAGAACTTACTCACGCATCTAGTTGTTTTCGACGTCATACCTTCTGAACTACATGTCGTACAAGCACATAATTTTGCAGTTACATTCAGTACTATATGTTCACACTGTCTAAAACGTGTCGCGAAAACAGTAAGTAGTAAAGAAGTAATCAATTATAACGTAACGTCTCAGGCGGTCCATAGGAAGTTACCACTACCATCTCAGGAGGCACTTTTACTGCATGAACCGTGGAAAAGTAGTAAGTCATAAACTTCCTTCCCCTCATCATTTTCTGGGGCTACAAGCGAGAAAACCTTTCGTACAAGTTTTAAATCATATGTAAGATTGGTTGCAAGTCGCCAAGTGCTGTCATTGTCAAGTACCGGGTGAATAAAGTCTGAGAATTCACGCGTCGGCCTAAGCTTCTTTTTCATACCCACCCCAATCCATTTGCGATTGTTGTCTGACAGTAAGGTGCATGTGCGTAAAGTTTGGTTGAAATCGATCCAGTGGTTTAGAAGATGTGGAACATACACACACAAAATAACCAATTTTTATAAAATGTATGTATTTGTAACATACTTGCGTCATGCTTGTACGATGCTATAGATATGACCAGCAGATCACAATGATAGTTGAAATATTCTGTTACGTAAAGTCAGGTACAACCAAACAAACTGAGTTTCAAAACAAAAATAAAATCGATAAATAAATACATAGCAACTTGTGTACCAATACGTGGAACGTAACCAGCTGTCTCTCTGTGACGCACGAAAAGTGGAAACGTTTCACAGAAAGATTTATTCAGATTACTCTATACCATAACATACTAAAATATTTACTGTTCCTCCTTAAATGTCCGTATAAATGTTACACAACTTTAATTATGGATTTCGGCTGGATCACGATATTTTCAGATTTAAAAAATAAAATATAGGACTTCCACTGCTCTCGGTGTCAGCTGATATGAGTGGTTACAATTAAGCTTTCACATTTTAAATAGGTTTATCTGTTTTTCCTATATTCCAGGCCGTTAGGATATTTTATGATAACTAAATTAATCAGTTTGTCCAACACTTTAGTGAATACAGGCATCGTAGAATGTCTTGAAAACCAAATTACCGACCTATAAAACGGTAGCATCATTTTAAATTGCTATATTTCAGCAAATATTATTCGTTATTAACCTGTGTGATACATGTATAAGGCACACGCCAATATGCATGTGATTTGGCTCTACGGTTTTATCTAGTTGGTAACGCCACATTTCTCATATACACTCACAAGTGATTTCAATAAATTGTCAGTTATAACGGCGTGCAGCAGCTGGCCCTCGCGGTAGCATCCGTCTTCCTGTACTGTAGGTAACATTACGGCTGGTAAGCAAACATCGAATGAAAAGCACATCTCTGATGCTTTAGCTAACATGAGGAATATTGTGAAGTGTTTGAGTGCCATAGTGATTTATTGTTTGCACTGCAACGTTTTGGGCATCGTCCTCAAAAGTTCTCAGGATAAAAACAAGACGAAAATTTTGGAACATACTGAGGGAGCTGACGGCATGCTGCTGACGAATACGTTATTGTAACTGGAAGAGTTAGCCACCTCAATATGCACACATCAGCTCGCAACCGTTAATGTTCTAAAATATAGTTTGTCAAAAGTACAGCATACACTGCTGGTATCGTTCTTCCCTGTCTGATCTAGACTGTTTTGGCAACATAAGTTCTACAGAACCATTTTGTTTTTATTTTATTTATTCATGATTTAGTTTTTTTCCGGTAACAATTTACGAAGTTGCGACCCCAAAACCAGTCGCAAAAATGAGAAGTAAAACAAAAATCATAATGTATAGCTGCAGCACTTCTGTTTCCATCTGTGCGAAAACTGTTCACTTTCAGGCCTTTTGCTCCTGCATTCGTACACATAAATTCTGAGCGTATAGTGCGAGAGGAATCACAGTCCACCCTCATTATTTTTCATTCGGATCATTTACAAGAACACAAATTATTTGATAAAAAAGTACGTTAATTGTCGTAAATGCATTATAAAATGTGGAGTATATGTACACTCTGCAGCGCTGGAGGGAGGGGGGGGGGGGCCGCTGAGTTAGTCATCCGTTGGCAGCAACGTCTCCAGGCAATGTGCAATGAGCGAAGACCGCCTGGTACAGGTGGACGCATCCAGAATAGATACAACCCTTCCCGACAGGGAAGAGGTTGTTTTGGACATGTTCACCTATCCAGTGTGCAAGATGCTGCACAGGATGCTGCTAAGAAAAGTGAGAGGCAGAAGTCATCACCAAAACAAATACTGCCGTCCTCTGTGGCCGAGCGGTTCTAGGCCCTTCAGTCCGGAATCACGCGGCTGCTACGGTCGCAGGTTCGAATCCTGCCTCGGACATGGGTGTGTGTGATGTCCTTATGTTAGTTAGGTTTATGTAGTTTAAGTCTAGGGGACTGCTGACCTCAGATGGTAAGTCCCGAAGTGCTTAGAGCCATTTGAACCAAAACAACTACTTTATCAGCTATGGACCCACAAACAGAATTCTAAATTATATAATATAAGAATATACAGCCTACAGTTAACCTGCAACTGTAGCCTGTATATTCTTATATAAACAGTATCAGTTGCTGACGCTGCATAAAAATGTTAAAAATTATGGAATTCTAAATTAATGGAGAAGATCGCGAGAACCCGTTTCAACAATGACGTGAACACAGTAAGAAAGTAACAATATATTAATAGGTTATACACTGAAGAGCCAATGCAACTGGTACACCTACCTAGTATCGTGTAGGGCCCAGTGAGCACGCAGATGAGTCGCAGAACGACGTGTCATGAACTCGACTAATATATGAGGTTCTACTGGAGAGAACTGACACCATGAATTCTGGAGTGTGGTCCACAAATCCGTAAGAGTACGAAGGGGTGGACATCTCTTCTGAGCTGCACGTTGCAAGGCATCTCAGGTATGCTCAACAATGTTCAAAGTCTGTGGAGTTTGGCGGCCAGCGAAAGTGTTTAAACTCAGAAGAGCGTTCCTGGATGCACTCTGCAGTAATTCTGGACGTGTGGGGTGTCCCATTGTCCTGCTGAAATTGCCCAAGTCCGTCAGAATGCATAATGGACATGAATGGATGCAGGAGCTCAGATAGAATGCTTACGTACGTGTTACCTGTCAGAGTCGTAAATAGATGTATCAGGTGTCCCATATCACTCCACTGCACACGCCCCACACCATTACAGAGCCGCCACCAGCTTGACATGCAGGGTCCATGGATCCGTGATGTTGTCTCTGTACCCGTACACGTCTGTCCACTCGATACAATTTGAAACGAGACTCGTCAGACCAGGCAACATGTTTCCAGTCAGCAACAGTGCAATGTCGATGATGACGGACCCAGACGAGGCTTCAGCTTTGTGTAGTGCAGTCATCAAGCGTGGGCTCCTAAAGCCCATATCAATGATGTCTCGTTGAATGGTTCGCACGCTGATACTCGCTGTAGCCCAGAATTGAAATCTGCAGCAATTGGCGAAAGGGTTGCACTTCTGTCACGTTGAACGATTGTTTTCAGTCGTTGTTGCAGGATTTTTTTCCGGATGCAACGATGTCGGAGATTTGACGTTTTGTCGGATTCCTGATATTCACGGAACAGTCGTGAAATTGTCGTACGGGAAGATCCCCTCTTTATCGCTATCTTGGAGATGCTGTGTCCCATCGCTCGTATGCTGACTATAACGCCACGGTCAAACTCACTTGAATCTTGATAACTCGCCAGCAATCGATCTAACAAATGCGCCACACAGTTGTCTTATATAAGCCTTGCCGACCGCTACGCCGTATTCTGTCTATTTACATAGCTCTTTATTTGAATACTCATGCCTATGCAAGTTTCTTTGGTGCTTCAGTGTATTACAGAGAGTGGAGTGAGGTCTGCTCAGTTGTTCTGTTCGGCTGCGGTCATATGGCATCGACAATGGTCGCCAGAGAGCATCCGATAACATCTGCCGACTTGTTTGTCGCAGTGTCTCCTATAGCGTTCGTCAGTTTTTGGCGGGATCAAGGAGGTTAGAATCTATTCGGGAAAGGTTTGGCTTGTACTATACGCTTTACGAATGTATGGGCTGAAGAGAGAAACGTTCTATGATATATTCTAGATAATTCGTGATGACATTGAAAAGTAAGATTGGAAACGCTCTGCACAGCTTCAAATAAATTCATCAGAACAAGCATAATAGAACCCTCACAGACTGTAATTCTGCGTGTCTGAAAGACAAACGAAAGTTTTAGAATGAAATAATGTGAGCACCTAAAACACTAAAAAGTGGGAACATATACACCAATTGAAAACCGCCTCATGTAACAAAATTACCTTCATTAAAACATTGACAAACAGTAATAATAATTCGTAGACAACAAATGATTATCTTCCACAACCCAAGGAAAGTCGACTACAGTAGCCTCGAGCATCAACATTGACACACATCACCGTTCTCAGTGGAACATAACGTTTTTTAGGTAACGTTTCAGGCCAAAATATTTCCAATATAGATTTGTCCTGTGCTACAGATGACATACTAAACTCTCGGGATACCACGAACTTCTTCTCTCTTGCACTAAGCTTAAAAATTTTTCACAATCCACATTTTGCGTGTGGGGATGTCGCCCGATTCGACGGAAGAAGACGAACTGATTTCCATTCCACCTATCGTCGTCCGAAGTCTGCGCGTTCGGGTGACGAGATCTGTGGCGTTGAGACCGCCCACGTGCTAGCGTACAGATGTAGAAAGTTTGTCCGCTTCGGCCGACATTGGTCGTCGCTAGGATGCCCCGACGTCCGAGCCTCTGTGATCGCATCCTTAGTACTGCGGGAGAAAGGTGGGAATCTGTGTTGGAGTATCGGCGTGGGAAACAATTTTAACTGGCCTCAAATCATCAGTTCGCTTCGCTTCTGTTCGCGAGTGGCTGCGAAGGATCTCACTTTACTCGCATTTGTTCCAGTTCACTATACATCCGACAAGAAGCAGTATGTTAGTTTGAAGTTAAGAGCTGCATGTTGCGAGCAACAAATTCTTAAGGGTACACAGTAGACACCTAAGTCACTCGTTGCCTGCTTGTCGGTGGACTGATAAGTGGTGAACGCCTCAGAGAGGCGGTGTTACGAGGCTGGTAACCGGCTCGTTTACTGTGGTCGTCAAAGGCTTTACGGCTACCGTCTGCGAGGTCGCGTGCCCGGCATTTGCCGAGGAAACCGGAAAGCGAGCGAAGGAGAGTGAGACGCAGGCGGTCAGGTCGGCAGGTCGTGTTCAGCGTTTTACCACGTACTTCGGAACAAGTTGCCGTTTGGGACCTCTGCCTCAAGGTTGTATGGGATTGCAGGCTCTGCCGCCCTAATTTCATTGATGAAATCTACTCGAGTAATCAGTCGAGTCGTAGCGTCGTGTTGTCGAAACGTTTCGACGAGTTTCCTGTTCATCTTCAGGGATCCTACTCGTCACGTCTCGTCGAGACTCGGCTGATAAACCGAGAAGATTTCATCAGTCCTAATGTCAGTCTGATGTAGTTCTACTGTCCTGTCGCTCGCCAGCTATGCTCTTCACTTAGGTATAACTTCTACATCTCACATCATCGAAGACCTCCCTTACATATTCATATTCCTAGCCTGCTCCGGCGATTCTTCCCTTCTATCATTGTTTTAAATGGAGTTTTCAGCAACGAATCACTTCGTGAATGAGATCGACATATCTATCCTTTGTGTGGGTGGAAACAAGGCCTCTGGAGTAGACGACATTTCCTCAGAATTTGGAAATCTTTTGATAGCTAACCACGAGAAAACTATATATAAAGACACGTGAGACAGGTGAAATAACCCCACACTTTAAATAGAAAGAAGTAACTCAAATTCCGAAGGAGACAGCTGCTGACAGAACAATGGAAAAACTGGTGTAGGCCGACCATGGAGAACATCTGTTCCGGTTCCAGAGAAAAGTTGGAACACAGGAAACAATGAAAATAGAATTGATGGTATTGAATTACTGGGCATTACTGGGGTTGTTCGGCCTCCAGGTGCAAGCCTTTCCTATTTGACGCCAATTCAACGACTTGCTCCTCTTTGTGATGAAGATGAGATGGAATGATTAGGACACTTTCTTTTTTTTTTTCACTAGCTGCTTATATTTTATGACCCACCGTCTAATTTCTTATGGTGGGTCGTATGTTGCCACTTAGCCGCTGTGACTGGGTCCGGGGTCCGGAGTGACTGAAAGTAACACCACCCCGGCTCCCGTCCCCACTCACACCGTTGCCCGTGTCCCGCCACGTGGAGGCGGGCTCTATTTGTTTACATCCATTTGATATCTTTTTTTGTGCAGCATTAGAAAAACTTATAACTAATACAAAATCAAGTGAGATATTAATAAACAAAACGAAATTAAATATTTAGGAAGAAGGAAGGAAGAGAATTGAACAGAGGATAGGTAATATATTGCCCGTCACCTGGTTGTGGGCGGCGGCACGGGTCTTGGAATGACCCTCAAGACGCTGGCCGTTGCTCACCATGCTTTTAACTTGTACCATCCTAAAAACTACCTTAACTAGAAGAGATTAGGACGTTAAAGCTAGAAACTAAGACTAAGACCTCCATGTCCAGCCTGCTAAACTATTTACGATATACAATAGGGAGGTAACTGATTTTGTGCTTGGCTCAAAGTTGCTAATGAAAGGGTACTCGTGGTAAAAGTAATAAGGTAATGACGCTAACGGTTTGTGTTGAGCCTGCAAGGCTCCTAGTAGAGTACATCAGGCGCAAGCACCTCCCGGCCCCGCCGACAACACGACCTGAACGGTGGTTTTCCCCGATCTACCATAGGTATCCGTCGGGTTGGGCTCAAAAGAGAGGAACCACAATTAAGACCCTTCCATCCAGGACGTGCGCCGCCTCTTACCAGGGGGGCGTGGGTCCCTTGAAGAGGTGCCCAACTTTAAGCTTCAGATGAGAAGTTCTTAGTATAGTGGAGGTTGAGGTATAGGCTGTGTAGGTTGGTTGTACAAACAGTTCACACTGAGCCAATGAGCCTTACAATGATACATGGTGTGGCAGTTAGCACCTTCCGGCCCCGCCAGCAACACAGCCTGAGCGGTGGTTTTCCCCGATCTACCATAGGTATCCGTCGGGTTGGGCTCAAAAGAGAGGGACTACAATTAAGATCCTTCCATACAGACTGTGCGCTGCCTCTTAACGGAAGGTGTAGGTCCCTTGCAGAGGTACCTAGCTTTAAGCTCTTATTGGACATGGAGATGCTGTTAACTATTTATATATACGGTGCAATCTGTTTTTAGGATTGTGTGTGACTTGTGCACCTCTTGTCGGTTGTTCCACTCTGTTCTTTGAATTTGACTTGGTTGACACTATGGATCATCCGCGCTGGACGCTTCAATATCTGTGTTGGTGCCCTGGTCTGTATCTGTTTCTTCTTCATCACTCGTGGTGCTAATCATATCTGTATCCCCCTGGGCATCGTGACGTCTGTTTGGACCGACTTGCCTTCGGTAGGGTCTGTTGCGCAAGTATTCTATTTGTTGGATCTTCGAGATTTCGTCCGTTAGTTTGTTGAGTTCAGTCCACCTTTCCGGGTCGCGTATTATGGAATGTAGTTCGTTCTGTGTGTTTAGGCGATTTATGTGTACTGTGTGTCTTATGTTCGTGCGTTGTCCGCAGAAGAAGACAGTATGTTCAGGGGAACCTTCTTCCCCGCATGTGCATCTATTAGTCTGCTGCAGACTCACGCGGTACAGGTGCGTGGGATAAGGGCCATGTCCTGTGATGAAATGTACCATACCGCGGCTGGGATCAATATGTTTTAGTTTTAGTCTTTCCCGGATGTCAGGGAAGAAGTTGTAGACACGGCGGCCCTTATCGCTGTTGGCCCACTCGCTCTGCCAGGTATCCACTCGCCATGCTCTGAGTTGGCGTGTTGTCTCAATCGGTACACCAGTGATCTGCCGAACCTGGTCTATTCTCCCCATCCTAAGTCAGTACATTGCTGCGCGGTACCTGATGGTGATATCTATGGGGAAAATTCCCATGACGACACATAGTGCGTCATTTGATGTTGTGTTGAATGCCCCTGTTAGTCGAAGTAGAACACTTCTTTGGCCTCGACGTACAATGGTTCTGTTGGTTGAGAGATTTAACCTGTGGGCCCACGTACTGGCAGCAAAGCATAGTACTGACTCGAAGAGAGCGCAATGGTATGTTCGTGTCACTGACAGGGGTAGTCTGAATTGTTCCGAATTTAGCCTAGCCAGTTTGTGTAGTATCTTTTCTGCTTTGTTTGTGCATATTCGCATGTGTTCGTGGAAGTTCAATCGTTCATCAATGTATACTCCTAGATAGCGTGTGACTGCTAGTCTTTTTATGTTTGTGTCCCCGATTTTGACTATTGGGTTCCTGCGCAAGATACCCTTTAGCAATGTATAAGTTGTTTTGTTTCCTGCTATCTTTAATTTATTATCTGTGCACCATTGGGTTATTGTCCTAAGTGTTCCATTGGCTCTTTCTTCTAGCTGGGCACGGTTATTTGCTGAAACTACGACGAGTAGATCATCAGCATAAGCGACAGCTCCATCTGTCAAGATGTGCTCCTCTAGTAACTGTAGGAGCGGTTCTATAACTATGTCCCAGAAGATGGGGCCGCAGATCGACCCTTGTGGACAGCCTTTTGTAATTCGTTTAATCACTTTCTGGTTGTCAATTTGCCAAACGACCGTTCTGTCTCTGCAGTAGTCCATGAAACTATTATACAGAGACTCAGGTACCTGCAGGTGTCTGAGCCTCTTGAACAAGGCCGGCCACCAGAGGTTGTCGAAGGCACCTGAGATGTCTATCATAATTGCAAGTGTGTATTTGGAGGGTGTGTCGTGTACTATTTGGAGTGCTCTGTTAATTGCGTCGTCTATAGATTTCCCTTCCCTGAAGCCGTATTGGTGTGGTGTCAGTCCCCGTAGTGTTCGGTGTGCTTGTAGTCTTTTGCAGAGTAGTTTTTCTTGTACTTTACCGACTGTATTGATAAGGCAAATTGGTCTGTATGACTTGGGGTCTGATGGGTCTTTGTCTGGAGCCTTTTTGATGATAACCACCTTCGAGGTCTTCCACACTGCAGGCACACGGCCCAGCCTTAATGCATCGTTTAACAACGTTGTGAGAAACGGGGTGATCTGCGGTGCAATTTGTTTCAGTACCTCAGAGTGGATACCATCCGGTCCAGGCGCCTTTTTGTTTTTGAGTTCTGAGATCGCTGTCGCCACTTCTTCCTGCGCAAATTGACAGGTGACGGTTGGTGTGGTGTATACTGTGTCTACTTCGCGTCTCAGTGCTGCATGTTGTGGTGTGTCTGTGTCTGCGATGTCGTCGGGCAGGAGTTTGCTCAGCAGGAACTCCGCTGTGCGTCTCCAGCCCTTAGTCATCTCACCATCCTCCTGTCGCAGCGTTCCCAGAACCAGTGGGCTCTTAATTTTCTCTGTCACGATTTTGTATGGTTCCCCCCAAATGTTTAGTTGTGTTTGTGCTGCTACATGGCTGTTCCAATGGTCTTTCCTGGTCTTATTCAGCTCAAGTTTATATTTATCCTTGGCAAGCCGGTCGTAATTGTCTTTCTCTATCTGAAATTGCTCGTTGGTAAAGTTTACGTTTACGTTTTGAGTCTTGTTTGAGTCGTGTTAATTGTGTAGTCCAGGGAATATTTTGGTGTTTTGTCATTCTTTGTGTGGGTATGCAGGTGTTCTGTGTGTGTGTGATGATATCTGTCAGCATGTGTGCTCTGTAATCAACACTGCCGGTGATGTCTTGCGGTATGTGCTCATGTATTTTTTGTCTGACCCTGTCCCAGTCTGTTTTGTCAAATAATAGTCTTTTTGGTAGTGTTTCTGTGTTGACGTTTGGTGTGCCACCTAAGGTTAGTGTGATGATGTTGTGGTCGCTAGCAGTGATCTGGTCATGTACGGTCCAGTCTCGTACGTGGTTGATGGCGGCATTATTAACGAGGGTGATGTCTGTGTTTGATGAATGACCGTTGTGTCCGATGTGAGTCGGGTGATGTCCTTCCTTGTTGAGTACGTGTAGTCTGTTTTCTTGGATGATGTCATTTATTATTCTACCTCTGTCGTCAGTTCTGTCTGAATGCCACAGGGTTGATCTGGCATTTATGTCTGCACAGATGAGAAGTTTTTTGTTGCCAGCGTATTGAGCAACATCTCTGATGAGGTCTGCGTATGGTTTGATGCAATGACAGAATTGGGCGTACAGCGACGCGATGATCCAAGTATCCCCCTTGTGTGTGACTTCAACTGTAACTAGGTGCTCGGAACAGAGTTCTGTAATTTTGACTGGATGTATTTCTTTGTTTAGGATTATGACAGATGCCATGCAGCCTGTCCCCTCCGCAACTGTCACCGCACTTGGAGGAAAGTTGGGGATATGCCCTTGTCTAGTGTAGGGCTCCTGTATGCACAGAATGTCACTTTTTAGTTCACGTAGGACCCGTGGGAGCTCCGAATTTACAAGTATACTCCGCATAGCATTAAGCTGTGCTATTAGCAGTTTGGGTGTTTAACTGTGGCGTAGCACTTGCTGCCACTTTGACTGTAATCGAAGTATGTTCTCCCATGAGCCCTTACGTGATCCTTGTAAAGCTTGTCCATATCGAATGGTTCCTCCCTGCGGGCGCACACCTGCATGAGCAGGTCTAGTAGGCTGTCTGGATCTGTTGGAATATTCTCCGTTTTGAGAATCAGTCTATCGGTTTGCTCTGATGTACGGAAACAAACAGATTGGCCGTACGGGTGTAGGGTGCGGATGAGCATCCGCTGTGCCGTCTCTAAGATGTCTCTTTTTTCTAGCCTACTTAATTTTACATTTATATCTAGCTTGTCGTAACTAAAACTATCGGTGTCGATGGCGTGTGTTGGCGTCTCTGCAGCCGTGACGTGTCGTGATGGTGTAGTGGCGTTGTTGTGCACCTCTGCGGGGGGCGCTGGATTGGCTTCCTCGTTGGTTGTTGTGGGGGTTTCCTTGGGCGTCGGCATTGAGGTTGTTGGTTGGGAGGCTGCGAAGGTGTTGGTATCATCAGGGGTATGCACTTTCGTATCACTAGGTTTTGAGGCAGCCTGCGATTGCCGCGATTGGTCGTCACACGCTTTCCCTTTCGGGACTCTCTTAGGCTTTTTGGGTTTCCTATGCGGTTTTAGTTTCCTAAAGGCTGCGATGATTCGTTTGTTTTTTGTGTGTGTTTCGTTTGTGCAGTCTTGATGTGTATCAGATGTGTTGGTTGTTTGTGCCTCCATTCTGCATTGATTTGACGTGATTTGGTTCCCACTTGACTGCTCGTCTACGCTACCTGTGACAGACATAACAGCTTTTGGTATGTTATGCGCACTGTCGCCTCTGTTGCCAGACCCTCCGCAGAGTTTTGTTGCGGTTGTTGCTGCGGATTAGGACAACACAAATAACCAACACCCGAGCAGAGACAATCTCCAATCCGCCCGGAATCGAACCCGGGACCACGTAATCTAGAAGTAGCACCGCTATGCACTACACCACGAGCTACAAAACTGTGGCCGTCCGTTGTGGCCGAGCGGTTCTAGGCGCTTCAGTCTGGAACCGCGCGACCGCTACGGTTCCAGGTTCGAATCCTGCCTCGGGCATCGATGTGTGTGATGACCGTAGGTTAGTTATGTTTAAGTAGTTTTAAGTTCTGACCTCAGAAGTTAAGTCTCATAGTGCTCAGAGCCATTTGAACCATTTTTTTACAGATCTGGACCTTCTAGCAGTCAAAGTGGAATCATCCTAGAATCAACAAGATGAGCCATAACAACTTCGACGAAATCTACGTGGGAATCCATTCAAGATAAGTGCCAAAGTTAATGACTTTTTTTACAGTGACTTCATTATTTCCACTCTGACGATACCATCCACAGTCAATAACTTCGTTGTTGCCCGATAAAGCGAACGTATGCTGCGTGAGCAACTTTATTAATCTGATTTCTAACCTACTTTGCAAGTGGTGGTATTGTTAGACCCTGTTCCTAGTAGTTTGGCCACTCTTGTATTAGGGTGGATCATCCGTTGGGGTGTGCCCGCTATTGCGTGGAACTTAAACTGACTACTAAGATAACTGTCTTTTCTGCCCTAATATTGTTTTTATACTTGAAAGGGATTTCACTAGTGAGTTCAGTGGAATAAGTCACTACATAAGTGGTGGACTTCCGTTGTTCTATGATCTGTTTATTTGTCTAAAGTTACCGTTGGGGAATTTGCTCTTTTACTTAAAATTTGTCATTTAATATTCTGTACTGTTGTTTGTTTTGCCAATGGGTATTTAATCCCGGTAAATGCCTGTTAAATTTGTGGGAAATTATACTTGTCATCTATATTTTTCTGGGACAATTTGCTATTTAGTTGAAAGGAAGGATCTTTACGTCACTTGTTTCATTCCATATACTCTTGTATAAGGTTTACAATTATATTTGTTATTGGTGACTATTTTGTAAAAGATTTTGCAAAACTGTTTTTGGGGAAATGTGTAATAAATCTTTGTGAGCTACAAGCCTGTATTTGCGTTTCCTTGTGATTGCTCTTGGTAACTATTGAAGAATTTTAAATTTCACGTCCCACACGCCTTTATACAAGCACGACAAACATACACAAATAGAGCACTGTTGCTTTGGGAATCAAATTAGGAAGGCAACAGTACAGGAACATCTCACTTATGCTTATTCATGGACGTGTAGACAACCTATAGAGGACAGTGTATAGGCTGCATCTCTTGTCTGTATATAATTTGAAGGTCTGAACAGCTAAGGAAGTGTTAATTGCTTTCATGTTAAGGCAATCAGGTCGAAGGTTTTCACCGATGATGAAACACTGGAACGACTGTCTCATTGCCGTTACCTCGGCTGCAACGCGATATATGAAAAAAAATGATATAAAAAATTAAGTACTTGTCAGAGTATGTAACAACCCCTAAGGAGAAAGTGAGGAACGAGATGCAAATGAAATTTTATGAGATGATGTGGGGTGTCACGTTGTAGTACGGAGGAGAATATTTCGCTCAGACCAAGAGAGATCCTAAACAATTGGATACTTCTAAGATGATGTTCCTCTGTTCTGAAAAATGTTGTCTAGATAAAAAAAATAGGGGTCAACTACGGAACGGCAGTGTTAGGTTTAAATCTACAACAGGTAAAGCTGTACGGAACAGGAACGAATGGTAGCAACATCTAATCTACATCTAATCTATACTCCAATAGTTATCTTACGGTATGTACTTCCGGTTGGTAGAACTACCATTCCCATCCCCCCCCCCCCCAAACACCTCCCCACACCGCCGTTTCACTGTTCCATTCGCGAATAAACCTCCGTGTGAGGTTGGTCATTTCGCTACACGTATGTGGTAGGATGTAATATGTAGCCCAACTCTACTTGGAACATAAGCCCCTTGAATTTTAACAGTAAACATGTGATACACTACACCTCTCGCCTAACGTCTGCCACAGGAGTTCGTAAAACTCTCCCAAGTACTAAAAGACCCAGCGACAAAATGTGCCGCTTTTCATCTCTTATATCAGTCCACCCATGTAAGGAACACAGGCGACCAAAAATCAAAAAATTTCCAAGCCAATTTTTTTGGGGTGAATTACATTTCCTTAATATTCTTACGATGAATTTCATGGTAGTATTTGTTTTTCCCGCATTTACGTTTAGGTGGTGATTCTACTTTAGGTTGGTTACATATATTTTACAGTTACTACTGTTTTCAGTGGCTTATCGCTAATATCATAATCGAAAAGTAATGTATTTTTGTATACATGTTGCATCCGTTCTTTTAGGCATAACAGAAAAACAGACACTAGGCATATAAAGAGAAGAGGAGTTTGTGGCACAACTTGACAAGAAGAAGGGACCGGTTGGTAGGACGTGTTCTGAGGCATCAAGGGATCACAAATTTAGCGTCGGAGGGCAGCGTGGAGTGTAAAAATCGTAGAGGGAGACCAAGAGATGAGCCGGCCGCGGTGGTCTAGCGGTTCTAGGCGCTCAGTCCGGAACCGCGCGACTGCTACGGTCGCAGGTTCGAATCCTGCCTCGGGCATGGATGTGTGTGATGTCCTTAGGTTAGTTAGGTTTAAGTAGTTCTAAGTTCTAGGGGACTGTGACCTCAGCAGTTAAGTCCCATAGTGCTCAGAGCCATTTGAACCATTTGAACCAAGAGATGAATACACTAAGCAGATTCAAAAGGATGTAGGTTGCAGTAGGTACTGGGAGATGAAGAAGCTTGCACAGGATAGAGTAACATGGAGAGCTGCATCAAACCAGTCTCAGGACTGAAGACAACAACAACAACAACAGGCATATAAACATATATACGGCTCGGCGGTCATTAAGATCATTTCAGAGCGGATGAACTCTCTCTCCTGAGCGGCTGCGGGAATCCAGAGTGATGCGGCGAGCAATGAGTATGGCGGACAGGGGGGCGCTACATAAGGAGTTGGAAATTCAGTTTGGACAGATACAGTGCTCGGACAGCCGAAGTGGTTAAAGCGACTGCCCGTGTAAAGCGGGACATCCGGGTTCAAGTCCCTATCTGGCACAAATTTTCACTTGTCCCGACTGAATTCATTTCAGTGGCAAATCGTGGCTCATGTCAGAATTTATTTCATTACATCAAATAACGTATTTCTTCCCCTATTTACGCACAATATGACACATTTATTTATAGTCTTCTGGCTATGAAACATTCCTATAAACAGCGACATCGTTTACGATCAGATCCGTGGAGCTTCCGATTTTATCCATTAGATCGTTGCACTGTGCAGCTAGGGGACACGGCTCCCAACGTAAGACTGTAAGTCTTTGGGGAACATACCAGTACGCATTCCGAGTATAAAATGATGAAATACGAGGGTCACTGCAAAAGAAATGCACACTATTTTTTTTAAATCCGATTATTCTACATGTTTGAAAGTTTTACAGTATGTAGATACATCCTTTAGGAATAATATTTTCATTTCTCCGCATAATTTCCATCCCTCTCAACTGCCTTACGCCATCTTGGAACCAGCGCCTGTATACCAGCACGATTAAATTCTGGACCTACCTGTTGGAGCCACTGTTTGGCAGCGTGGACAAGGGAGTCATCATCTTCAAACCGTGTTCCACGAAGAGAGTCTTTCAGTTTCCCAAAGAGATGATAGTCACATGGAGCCAGGTCAGGAATGTAAGGCGGGTGTTTTGTTGTCCATCCGAGGTTTGTGATCGCTTCCATGGTTTTTGACTGACATGTGGCCGTGCATTGTCGTGCAACAGTAAAACATCCTACTTTTGCCGATGCGGTCGAACACGACTCAGTCGAGCTTGAAGTTTCTTCAGTATCGTCACATCTGCATCAGAATTTATGGTGGTTCCACTTGGCATGATGTCCACAAGCAGGAGTCCTTCGGAATCGAGAAACACCGTAGCCAAACTTTTCCAGCAGAAGGTGTGGTTTTGAATTTTTTTTCCTTGGGTGAATTTGCATGATGCCACTCCATTGATTGCCTCTTCGTCTCTGGTAAAAAATGATGGAGTCATGTTTCATCACCTGTCACAATTCTTCCAAGAAATTCATCTCCACCATTCTCGTACTGTTCCAAAAGTTCGCTGCATACCGTTTCTCTTGTTTCTTTGTGAGCCACTGTCAACATCCTGGGAACCCACCTGGCACAAACCTTTTTTAACACTAACACTTTCAGTATTCTGCAAACACTTCCTTTCCCTATCCCAACGTAGCGTGACAATTCGTTCACTGTGATGCGTCTGTCAGCAGTCACCAATTCGTTAACTCTCTGCACATTGTCTGGAGTGTGTGCATTACGAGGCCTGCCGCTGCGAGGACAATCCTCAGATTAGATTAGATTAATACGTGTTCCATAGAGATCATGAATACGACTCTTCATAATGATGTGGAACGCTTTCATCACGTAAGCTGCTTGCCCACCGACTAACTGTACTGCAATCGACAGCAGCATCTCCATACACCTTCTTCAACCTCTTGTGGACGTTTCCCACTGACTCGTTTTCACAGCACAGGAAATCTATGACAGCACTTCGCTCTTGATGAACGTCAAGTGTAGCAGCCATCTTGAAGACATGCTGTGACGGCGCCACACACGGGAACAGATTGAACTAAGTTTGAAAACAGGCGGGAAGGATGTATCTACACACTGTAAAGCTTTCACACGTGCAGAATGAAAATTTTTTTTTACAAAAATAGCCTGCATTTCTTTTGGAGTGACCCTCGTATCAGGACCATCTTGTCTTAAGTCTGCAAAGACAAGAATATTAAGTCTCCATTTGGTGGTGTCGAGGAATACTTCTGAGATGGGTCAAAATGGATGATGCGTGCCGCGACGAATCCGCTTAGGCGCTCGTTTCAGCGTATTTGCGAGGCGCCACTGCACGCGGCGCGGAGCAGCTGGCGTGGAGCCACAGGGAGGAGAAAGTCGCGGTTGCAGAGGCGGCATCGGCTTCCTTGCCCCCAGTAATCTGTAACCGAGCGGGCGCCGACCGGCTGTTGAATGCCAAGGCCACCTGGCGGAAGACCTCGTCACTGTTTATTGAACCCGCCACTTGGCATCGGCGCAGATGTGGTAAAGATAAATGTACTTGTAAACCCCGCTCACTGCCACAGAGGTGCCGAGATAAGGTTACTCTCTGGTAATGGATACTTGTGTGTGTGTGTGTGTGTGTGTGTGTGTGTGTGGTGCAACGGCCGTCCAGGTCGCAGGGTACATCCGGCAGGTCCTCCTGGACGCCTACATGTTTTGCGAGTAACTTGTGCGTCGCGGCAGCCCGCTGTTGCTGCCCACACTGGTGCAGCAGTCTCCTACAAGGAAAACTTGTTTCATGGTACGGGGAAGGCGCCGAGTCCGTATTTCTAGTGTGAATACTGGTAATACTGCTTCTGATGTTTACCCTGTTCGCACTGGAGCAACTCGAGATTCTCTGCTGATACAGACGTCGTTTAATTTATGTTGTTCTTCTTTTGGTTTTCAGCTCGAAGATTAGTTTTTTGGAGCTCTTCATGCTAGTCTATCTTGTGCAATTCTCTTCATCGCTGCATAGGTATTTCAACTTAAATCCACTTGATCCTGCTTACTCCTGTCAAATTTTGGCCTTGACCTCCACACTTTCCTGGATTGCCATATTGACTGTTCCTTTTCCCTCAATGTGTCTACTGGCAATCTGTCCCTTCTTTCGTCAGTTTGTGTGATAAATATATTCTCTCCTCGATTGGATTTGATCAGTTATCCTATCTACATTTACATCTATACAGACTCTGCAAGTCACAGTATGGCGCGTGGCTGAGAGTACTCTGTACCATTGCTAGTCATTTCCTTTTCTGTTCCACTCGGCTGGCCGTGGTGGCCGAGCGGTTCTAGGCGCTTCAGTCTGGAACCGCGCGACTTCTGCGGTCGCAGGTTCGAATCCTGCCTCGGGCATAGATGTGTGTCACGTCCTTAGGTTTAAGTAGTTCTAAGTTCTAGGGGACTGATGACCTCAGATGTTAAGTGCCATAGTGCTCAGAGCCATTTGAACCATTTGTTCCACTCGCAAACAGAACTAGAGAAAAACGACTGTTCACGTGCCTCCGTACAAGTCCTAATCCCTCTAAACTTATCTTCATGGTCTTTACCCAAAACATACGTTGGCGGCATTAGAATCGTTCTGTAGTCAGCCTCAAATTTTCTCAGTACTGCTTCTCGGAAAGCACATTGCCTTTTCTCCATTAACTTCCGTTTGAATTCTCGAAGCGTCTCCTAAATACTTGTTTGTTGTTCGAATTACCAGCGACAAATCTAGCTACCCACCTCTGCATTACTTCGATGTCTTCCCTTAAACCGATTTTTAGTGGATTCCAAACACTCAGAACAATACTCAGCAATGGCTCGCACTAGTGTCCCACACGCGGTCTCCTTTACTGATGAACCACGCTTTCCCAAAATTCTCCGAATAAACCGAAGTTGCCCACTACAGTTCCTTTCATTTCACATTGTTTTGGAACGTTACGCCCAGATATTTAATCGACAAGACTGTGTCAAGCAGCTCACTACCGATACTGTATTCGAACATTATGGGTTGGTTTTCCAAATCATTTGCATTAACTTACAGTTTCCTCCAGTTAGTGCTTACTGTCATCTATCCATTTCATCATCAGCACTCTTCTTGACAGTACATTTCCACTGTTTGTCTGGGATACGACACTTGCACCCAGTTAAAATAGACATATCCACCGACGAAACGATGATGTACTGCTCAGACAATAATTTAATGAGTATTCGCTACAAACTCCAAATAGTTCTTGTATTGTTTGAAATATTGTTTACAGAATGGCGGAATTAAACAAATGCGAACAAAAGGAAGGTAATCCCTTATGCTTATACAATGACATAATAAACAAATGCGAACAAAAGGAAGGTAATCCCTTATGCTTATAGAATGACATAATTTGCGGATACCTTGCTACTACTCACAATTAGTGAAAAAAAATGTTGATCTGAGCCCGCCGAACGGCTTGGGTCGCAGTTCGACGTATGCCTTGTCTCAAAGAATCTCTCAGAATACCGAATAAAGCAGACGCTACGTTAGCTACCCGTAGTAAACGAAAATCATCCGTAAGCAGTAATACCATTCTCTAATTTTACATATGGTAATAAAACGACTAATTATGTAAGCCTGTCCCATTTGGCATAACGTTGCACCAGCAGATATCAACGAAATCTATATCGTCCAAAACAAGACACTGCGAAATGGTTTGTTAAAAACCTGCAACTTAAAATCGTTTCAGAACAGATTCACTCCACATCTGAAAACTTTTACAGCCCCACCAACATACAAATTCATCAACTTTCACACACGATATGTGTGACCTAGACAGGGATGTCAGTAACTCAAGAAATGCGATTGACTGACGTTAATAACGAAGAGTGTTCACCACTAATCTTTGTCTGAAAAGTAATTACCAACTAGTAAAACTGAAAGACAATTATGGTAACCTACAAGTTTGTTTATGTTACCGTCATCCGCAGCAAGCACAGAAATATTTGTTTTGTAAATAATAACCGGTTTTTTCTTCGTGCAACGTGTGTATGATACAGTTTTGTTTTGGTATGTGATATTTATAGATTATAAAATAGTTCACGTCCCATTTTTAAGTAAATAAGTGATTACTTCACAGCTCTTCGCGTGTTTGGTTGGCATCTGCGTTTCCTCTCATCTGGTCACGTGATGAAGGTCGCACTGTAACTTCACTAACGAATGTGAAGAAAAAAGTTCGGAACATGACAACGTGATTATATTTCGTAAGTGAAGTTATAGCGCGACCTCCAGCATGTGACCAGATGAGACGAAACGCAGATGACAACTAAAAACGCTAAGAACTGTAAGTGATCACTTATTTGCGTAGGATCTACAAATTTTATGTATCAAAACAAAACTGTATCACTCTAGATCCCAAAGAAAATGCCTTAAAGTAAAGGGAGAAATGGTTCTGGTAGAAATAAAATATATTGCAGCAAGAAAAGGCAATTTTTATATACAAAAGAAGTAACCTACGTTTATGTTCACTTGTACTTCGACACGTTGTGGCGTTTTTTATTACCTGGAGCCACTATGCTTGCAAGGTGTTGGATACAGCAAACGTTTTGTGTAGCTGGGTGTAAGAATCTTCCGCCACCCATTAAATTTTCATTACAGCCATAACTACTCTCACTCTTGTGACCACCCTGATCCATTTGATGTTTTACTTTCCCCCTTCATAAATACCAATATTACCGGCCATTGCTCCCTGAGATAACGCCAGTTTTCGAACGATCTTTGAGTTAAAATTCTGTACCTCGAATGGCTTTCGATTCTTCATCAGGTATTACTTCCGAATTCGCGTTATTACCGTTATTAATTTCGCTTCTGATTTCTCTTTCAAGTAAACAAAATTTTAAAGAAGACTTAGAAAGCTTGTAGCATTTTTACTCTGCTTTTAGACAATCTCAACCCAGGAAATAGGATGTCTTGTCGAAGTACGATTCTGGTTTGTTTTCCTTCACATCCTATTGTATCGATTGTTTATCTTAACAAAATGTTTATTGTGTCTTCTCACAACTTCTCGAATTTTAATCAGATTCCTTTGCCTCAAATATATCATCACGCGCCTGTTTTTGTTCTCTTCTTTCTTCTACCTTTTCCTTTATGCTTGCCGTGTTCCGCTGTAGATTTTCTTTTCTTTTGCTTCATTCATATCTGCATCATCTTAAGCAGTGAACATTTATTAAAAAGTTGCTGCCTTGTTCTGGATTATCATTTTCTATGTTGCTAAACGTGTTGTTTAATTTAATCACAGTGATAACGATCGGCAAAAACTTGTAAATTTTCCCCATCCAAATGACTATACCCCTCGCATTTCTACGAACTGACGAATAATCACATCAGAACATACAATCGAAGCATCCTCAGTTCTACTGATATATCTACGACGACGCGTACGAGAATTACATATATTTACATTCCTTATTCACCAACTAATGTTGAAATTTGACGTCTTAAAACTATATAAAATTCGGCCGTCAAAATAGTGTTTCTCGTCATTTAGTCATGCAACACGATAGAGGAAATGCACAAAAATATATCTCGTTCTTGTAACTGAATCTAAACACTGATATGCACACTCTGAGTACATCATATTCACAGAGCTGCCACAAGGTGGATATTTAATTTCCGTTTGATCACAATATATTACACACTTCCGTTTAAACCAGAAGAAGACATGGCTTCTTCTGGTTTAAATGGAAGTACCTGTGTATAATGTATTGTGGTCAAACGGAAATTAAATATCCACCTTGTGGAAAACACACAACACACACACACACACACACACACACACACACACAGGGGATTCACAGCCCCTGTCATTAAAAAACCTTTTCGTTTACTAGTTTGTTTCGACACTTACTTACGTTTCCATCGGGTGAGGACGCAGTGAAATCTTTTCGGAAAGACGGTATTTCAGATCCACATCCAGTCATCCGGATTTTATTTTATGAGGTTTCCTTAAACTGCTTCAATCAAATTCAGGGATTATTCTTTTGAGGAGGACGCGGCCGATTATCTACCGGTACTTCCTTAATCCCAGCCTATGCTTGCCCTTCTTATTATTCTGCCCCGTCAGGTTACTGTGACCACCTGTCTAAAGCATGAAAGACAACTTTTGCAGCGTGAACCGCTGCAACACGTTTAGGAAGAGAGTCAGTGAAATTCTGGAAGGTCCTGACAGAGACGTGGAGCCATGCCGACTTAAGTGCCGTAGCCAGCTGCGCTTTCTCGGTCCAAGCTCCGTATTGCCAACAGCCCGATCGAGGTGGCTCCACGGATTCCAGACTGGGTTTTAAGTCCGGGGAGTCCGGTGGCCAGGGAAGCGTGGTAAACTCATTGTGGTGCTCTTCGAACCTCACACGTACACTTCGAGCTGTGTGACACATTGCATAGTTCTGCTGGTAGATGCCGTCGTGCCAAGGAGAAACGAACTGCATGTAGGTGTGGACACCGTCCCCAAGGATAGGTGCAATGTGCTTTCCAGAACGACGTAATCACGCAGGGAATGCCACGAAAACATTTCGCAGACCACAACGCTCCGACGATTGTTGCTGGGTGTTCGCACGCAGACGTTTCACGACTTACACGCGAGCAGCCATCTGTCCGACGGAGCACGTAATTCATGTGAAAAAGCCCCCTGTCGCCACTCAGTTGCGATACTGGCTTCGTCACCGATGAACAGCAGTCGGCATGGATGGATGAAGCAGGCACCTGCAGCGGGGGCCCATAAGCAGCGAAGTTCGCTGAACGATCATTGAGGAGATGCTGTGGGTAGCCCCTTGGTTCATCCCGGAGGTCAGCTGCCCAACAGATACACGTCTATTCGCCAGTACACATCTACGCAGGCGTAGTTCGCCCATATCATCTAAGGCCCGTCGTGCACTACAGTTGCGTCGGCGCTGCGAACAATTCGCAAACGAAATGTTTCCATCCTTGGACCGAAAGCCAATGATCATGCCCCGTCCGACGTCAGATAAATCACTCCGTTTTCGCATTACAACTACTGCACTGATTTCGGCCTCCTTCCAACGCGCTTTATATACCCTCCACTGTTAGTCTGTGAGTGGTTTCTGCACGCTGACGTTGCACATAGACGGTGCTCACATTAATGTGACCGGACCGTGCAGTAGTATGCTTTCAGCCTATCTCGTTATTTAAGTCAAAATGTATCGAATTTTAAATAATTATTGACATTAGAAAACAATGCATTTTAATTCTTATATAAATACTCATTACAGAATTAATATCAAATGGTTGAAATGGCTCTGAGCATTATGGGACTTAACTTCTGAGGTCATTAGTCTCCTAGAACTTAGAACTACTTAAACCTAACTAAACTAAGGACCTCACACACATCCATGCCCGAGGCAGGATTCGAACCTGGGACCGTAGCGGTTGCGCGGTTCCAGACTGTAGTGCCTAGAACCTCTCGGCCACAACGGCCGGCAATTAATATCAGTTTCAATCAACTTACTGCTAAGGAACTGATGTGATTTGCTTTTTAAAAGCAACTTTTAACTGGGCCCTGTTACGTGTAGATCACATGTGCTTTAATTTTGGTATTCTACTTACTTAGACAACACGTTCTGGCTGAAATAGTTACAGCACTATGCTCAGAAAAATTAGAGTTACATAAATATAGTGTCTATTTCGGGATATATTAAATAGGGCCTATGAGAAGGTTCAACCTTTCTCATTGTAACTTGTGTAATGTGAAAAAAGATATATAATATTTGTAATATCTACGTCAGATAAGGAGTATTATGAGATAATGGCTCAAAAATGGTTCAAATGGCTCTAAGCACTATCGGACTTAACATCTGAGGTCATCAGTGCCATAGACTTAAAACTATTTAAACCTAACTTGACCTAAGTACATCACACACATCCATGCCCGAGGCAGTATTCGAACCTGCGACCATAGCAGCAACGCGGTTCCGGACTGAAGCGCCTGGAACCGCTCGGTCACAGCGGCCGGCAGATAATGACTCTCACTTGCTATGTTACAGAAAGTGTAGTTATCAAAGAAAGATAATCGGTTCGAACTCCATCCTCCGGTGCTACATGGTTTTTGCTTTAATCGCACAGTTAATAGGTCAATGTGAATACAATGAAAAAATACTTTTATTATAAAAAGTAAGAAGAAGCTGAACTCCCGCTTTGAGCAGAAAGGTTTACCTAAAACCTCCGATTTTAAGCAAAAGTACATAAGAACGAACCTCATCAAGGACTGAACCATGAATTTACTTAGTGATCTCCACTCGTGAAACTCAACTCAAAATTCGACATTGGAAATGCATTACAGCCGTAATGTTCACGATGCATACTTTAAGAACAAAGTTCGCGGAAAAAAGTCTCCTTATGCAGACAATCGAGTCCATTTTTTGTGGACTTTTAGGTAGGTCTTTTGTTTGGTTTTAGGTAACAGCATTTTTACTTATTTTTCAAAAAAAAATCTCTGCTTGTTCTAGCTAACGCCTCAGGGTCCTTTCTTGGTTAAGCTTTTAGTGAAATTGTGTTCTATAGAGTCTTCACGTTCTCAGTAGTTGAATGCGTTACAAAAAGTACTAATAGAACTTTACATAAGATACTAATAGGTATAACTGATCAGTATTTGTAACGATATCACGATTCTAGATGCCTGTGTTTTGTATGATGGGACCGACCATATACTATTTACTTTACTCAGTCTAAAACTCGTAAAACGCTGATACGTTTTCAGCCGATGGGTGGGTTATGATGTGTGTATCGTCCCCAGAAAATATCTAGAGAGAAACTTCCAAACAAAACTTGGCTGCAGAGGACGCGCTGTTAGCCCAGAGAAACAAAACAACGGGGCCTCGTTTTAACGGCCCAGACAAGGTCGTCCCGACCTTAACTCTGGTGTGGCAGGTTAAGGATGATCGTAAATGCCCACAATTAAGTTTTAGGGTCGAGGGGAGCCCTTCGAGCCCTGGGGCTGCATGTCTGGGTAAACGCCGAGCTGCCTCGCTCGGCCTCTCGACTCTACACACATCACCTTCCACAAAACGTTTCTTACGACTCGACGACGTCTGACACTGCAAATCTTGTAAGAGCTTTCTTTCCTACTGCAACATCGAAATGAACACAAACACAGACCCAGACACTCACTCACACACACACACACACACACACACACACACACACACACACACATACACATACACGAACTAAGGCGATCTTCTCAAGAGACATGAAAGTTATCATGGACTTGAAGGGGAGGATTTCTGAGATGTCACGACATGGAATTTGACGTTGGCAATTACTAATGTACGTGAACAATCAACTGAGTCACATCAGATTTGGCAAAATGCTACTAAGGGTGACCCACTACGATGCAAGATTGCTTGCTACGTTACGGGCAGGACCGAGCAGACGCAATTGAAAATAAGCTAGCATAAGTATCCCTTGTCATTTACCTCTTCTCCTAATATGCTGGGAGTTATATTTCTGTCATAGCATACGTCGTCCGTTTGGGTAACTGCGGGGTCAGCGCGGCAGATTGATAGCCGAAGGGCCCTACGTTCGATACCCAGCAGGGTCAGAGATTTCCTCTGCTTCGGGACACAGTACTATGTTTCCCGTATCTTTGTATAAACAGACATCACAAGAAAATCGCCTGAATGGCATCACATAACAATTCTAAGACTACGTAACTTCGTGTCAGGATACGGCTTGACTATAATGAATATTCGAAATTTTCTAAGCATATTGTCGAGTCATCTTTCCGCTGACAAAATGACTTCATAGGCACGTACCGAAAGCCAATAAAATAAAAAATAGTACGTGTCTTATTATTATATCCCACCTAGTCACTGTTTTTCACACATACACCTCCGACCTTCGAACGCTTCGATTTGCTTCTTTTGCCCTTTCCTTACGGTCCTCGATTCACATTTGTTCAATGCTGTGCTCCAGACTAACATTCTCACAAATTTCTTCCTCAGACTAAGTCCTATGTACGATACTAGTGGGCTTCTTTTAGCGAGAAACGTCTGCTTTTCCTGTGCCTGGGCAAGCCTTATTTAACTCACAACGCTTCAGAATTCCTTCGCTTCGTCTATTGCGTGGGCCCCAATTTTAATGCTGAGTTCATCGTTAATCTCATTTCTGCTTGATAAGTGGGGAGGCGCTGGTGCCAGTCGCATTCTCCGTTCGATTCACCCGGATCGATTGTTTCCCTCTGGCGTTGCTTATCTTTGCCTCGTTGGCCGGTGGTGGTGCTGGTGGGCTGGCGGGCAGACTGGATTTTGGCTTCGGAACGGCCGGTACGTGTCGCTCCTCAGACAGTGAAACTTGTGTTTGCGTGGAGTTAGCTGGATCTGACCGGTGTATGTGGCTCGGAGTACGGAAGCGTGCCTGTTATTGCAAGTTCTTGAGGCGTGCCTGGGCCATGGTCTTCTACACAGGACGCTGAGCAATGTGTTATTCATTTTGGCTAGTGGAGTTGAACTATGTACCACGCAGCTGTCTATTGAAGAAGTAGACATTCAAGCTTTCTAGTTTTGCACTCTGGCCTACCCGTGTTATCACTAGCTTCTACCTTTTCTTATGAGTGTAATTATTGTATTGGAACTGCGACGTACTGGTGTTATAATATTATGCTTTGTCTTATCGTTGCCCTTTTAAAACTAGTCTGTTTGTGCTGGGGCAGTTTTACATATTTTGAAATTTGAGGTCTACAGTTAATTCTTTTAACCATTTTTATTATGTCTTTGACTTGAAGTGATCTATCTTTGCAGAATTTTATCTTACTGTAGGCTGTGACTGTTAACATTGTTTCTTTTGGCTGTGGCTGTGTGTCTGCGCTTTTCTGTTGCAGCACTGCAGCGGGCACCTAGTCCATGTCTAAATCAATGTCCGGATTACGACACCTTGGCTGACCAGTACCAGAGGGAACGGGGGGTTCTTTTGGCCGCGGGGAAAATGGCAACCGATACGGCGGCCACTGAGTTCTTCGGGTTGTAGTGAGTGGGGATCTTGCATTAAGTTAAGTTCATTCTGCATTGGGACGCCAAGGCGTCTGTTCCGTTTGCTATACTGCTTATATATTTACCTTCAAAACCATAAAGGAAGGAGACTAGTGTTCTGAATTATACCTTACGTGCAGCGGGAGTTGAACATATGTACATGTTAAAGAGAAATGCTTGATGGGTAGCGGAAATTGGAAATTATGTAAATTGTCCTATTGCGCTTGCCCAGGTGACCTATTTAAAAGAAACTTATTTCACCTTTATTATTCAAGTGCCCTTTGTTAAATGAAACTGATTTTACCTTTTATTATTGAAGTGCTTAAGTTAGTACAGAAGTTATAAGAAGTTCTTGTTTGCAAGTAATTCAATCAGAAAGGTTTTGTGTAATATATTTTTCTGAATTGTGTATCCTGTTCAAAAGAAACTTCTGTCACCTTTATTATTCAAGTACCCTTGTTAAACGAAACTGATTTTACCTTTTATTGTTGAGGTGCTTACAGTTAGTACAGAAGTTATAAGAAGTTCTTGTTTGTTCCTAATTCAGTTAGAAAGGTGTTACGTAATGTATTTTCCTGACTTTTGAATAAGAGACACTTGTAGAAAATGTTTGGTAAATACTGTGCCCTTTGGGTTAAACTGTTGATCAGTAATAAATTAGTTGTATCCTGCAAGTCCTCTGTACTTGTTATTATTTCACTTGTCACCGGTTTGCACGTAAACACGTTGCACTGCTACTTCTCATTACTTACGTGTTTGTCATTCTCCACCCATATTGTATGCTCATTCCGTTCAACAGATCTTGGATGCATCGCCTATCCCTCTCGAAGAGCAATACGAAACGGTACGCCGTAACTACCCCACATGACGGTCGGATCACGACAGTGTCGCAGGTCTATACTTCGTGAGGTGTGAAATTTAATCTAGGACATTGGCACAAAGTCTGATGAGCGGAAACTTAGCGACCCCTCCTCTGCTCCCGTTGCCAACCAAATAATCGTGCGGAAAATTTTTTCGAATTGGCTAACCTCCTAGTTGTGTGCCACTTTTATGTAAAGCCTTCTGGTGGTGACGTCAGTTATGGAGGCGAGTTAGAATCTAAATTTACATGATTACTCTGCAATTCACGATTTAGTACATGGCAGAAGGTTCATCGAACCATCTTCAAGCTATTTCTCTAAGGTTCCACTTTGTAACAACGCGCGGAAAAAACGAGGACTTACATCTTTCTGTGCGATCTCTGATTTCTCTTATTTTATCATGATCAACTGTCGCTGTGTAGGTGGGAGCCAAAAGAATATTTTCGCATTCGGAGGAGAAAGTTAATGTTTGAAATTTCACGAGAAGATTCTGCCGCAACGAAATACGCCTTTTAGTTATTGAACCCTAATTCAGGCATCGTGTCCGTTGTACTACTTCCCCTATTTCGCGCTAATACGAAACGAGCTGCCCTTCTTTGAACTTTTTCGATGCCCTCCGTCAGTCTCATCTGACGGGGATCCCACACCGCAAAGCAATACTCCAGAAGAGGGCGGACAAGCGTGATGTACCCATTTTCTAAGTGTTCTACCAATAAATCGCTGTCTTTGATTTCCTTTATCCACAACATTCTGTATGTGATCTTTGCAAGTGAAGTTATTCGTAATTGTAATCCGAAGTATTAAATTGAATTTACGGCCTTTAGATTTGTGTGATTTATCGTGTAACCGAAATTTAGCTGATTTCTTTTAGTACTCATATGGGTAACTTCACATTTTTTATTATTTACAGTCCGTTGACACTTTCTGCACCTTACAGATATCTAGTTTGCAGCTGGTTTTTATCATCTGATGACTTTACAAGGCTGTAAATAACAGCATTATCTACAAACAATCTAAGAGGACTTCTCAGATTGTCTCCTATGTTGTTTATGTAGATCAGGAACAACAGAAGGCCTATAAGACTTCCTTGGGAAAAGTCAAATATTGCCTCTGTTTTACTCGATTACTTTCCGTCAGGTACTAGGATCGGTGACCTACTTGACAGGAATTCACGGATCCAGTCGTACGACTAAGTCGATATTCCACAGGCATGCACTTTGGTTAGAAGACGGTTGTGAGTAATGGTGTAGGAAGCCTTTCGGAATTCTGAAAATACAGAAGCAGTTTGACAACCCCTGTCGATAGCACTCATAGAAAAATTGAAATGAAATCCCATGCTTCTTGACAGAGAGTAGGGAAACGATGCCGGAGGCCCGCACCGCCGTAATATGCAAGCTCCTAATGGAGGTGGTTTGTTGTTGCCTTCCTGCGACCGTAATGGGGATGGATGAAGTGAAGACGACACAGTAACACCCAGTCATCGCGTGGCAGGTGAAAATCCCTGACCCCGCCTGGGATCGAACTGGGACTCAGCGCTCGGGAAGCGACAACGCTACGGCGAGACCACGAGCGGCGGGCATAGCACTCATTCCTTCGTGAGAATAGAGAGATTGTTGTGTTTCACAAGAACGATTTTTCCTGAATCCGTGGTGACAGTCAATAAATCGTTTTCTTCGAGGTAATTCATTTTGTTCGAACACTGATATGTTCATAAACCATACCGCAAATCGACGTTAGTCATATGGGTCTGTATTTCAGCGGATTACTCCTGTTTGCTTTCTTGGGTATTTGTGTGACTTGTGCAACTGTCCAGTCTTTAGTTACAGATCTTTCGATGAGTGAGCGTTTGTGTATCATTGGTAGATATGGAGTTATTGTACCAGTATACTCCGATAAGAAACTGACTGATATGACGTCTGGACCGGAAGCCTAGCCATTATTAAGTGATTTAAGCCGCTTCACTGCACCGAGGATATCTACTTCTAAATTACTTCTGTTGGTAGTTGTTTTAGATTTGAATTCTGGAATATTTACTTCGTCCTCTTTGGTGAACGAGTTTCGGAAAATCTTGTTTAGTAACTCGGCTTTAGTGGCACTGTCATCAGTGACATAAACAATGTTAACGCGCGTTGGATGTATTCATTGGGTCTTCTCGCTGGCGTACTTTACATATGACCAGAATCTCTTTAGTTTTCTGTCAGATTTCGAGACAGAGTTTCGTTACGGAAACCATTAAAACCATCTCGCATTAAAGTTCGCGCTAAATTTCGAGTTTCTGTAAATTTTTGCCTATCTTATGGATTCTGTGTTCTTTTAAATTTGGCATGCTTTTTTCGTTGGTTCTACAAGAGTTTTCTGGTCCGTTTAGTGTACCAGAGGGGGTCACTACCATCGCTTATTAATTTATGTGGTATATATCTCTCAATCGATACAATTTCTTCGAGTTCAAACAATATCTGATCTACGGTTACATAGCCAACTCAGAAGGAGTGGAGACTGTCTTCTAGATGATGCAAATCAGATTTGCTGTAAATACGCGCTGTAACGGTCGTGAGAGGTAGTTGAAACCTCTCTGTGTATTCTATTCTGTCCACCGTCTGATTGCGGTTTAATTCATTAACTATCCCAGAAAGACTGAGCAATCAAAGTAAGACTTATCAAATGATATTATGTTTGATTTCTTTGTATTCCATAGGAAATCATGACCTGTATTTATTACGTTTTTCCCTTCACCCTACCCTATGTAAGCGCAAATGTGACTGAATGAGTGTTTTTACGAGTGGTTTCGGTTTTTTTTTTTTTTTTTTTTTTTGGGGGGGGGGCGCTGAGTTTGTTGTCGTCTGTTAGCAGCAGATGATGTTTGCTTTCCCGTTTGGAGGGTAGCACAGGATGACCAACTTAGGATCCCAGTACCTGGACAGAGAGGTTTACCCCTTTTAGTCTGAGGTTGGTTTGTCTGTCAGGTTGGTGGCGGAAGTCTACCCTTCTGGTAGCTTCCGTTGCACCGCGAGTTAGGCGAAGATCGGTGGAGAAAGGACACTCTGCAACTAGAGGTTAGTGAGTACAGTTCGTAGCTCCGAGAGAGGGTTTCTGCCTTGCCGAGTTAATTTTATTTCGTGACGGCAAAATCATTCTGCTATTGCACCATTAAACTTTCTTACGTTTGTGCCTGGTTTAATGTCTAATTTCTGAGCAGTTAACTCGTAATCAAGTTTAACACGTGGAGAAGTTCGGTCGTTCGTAAGCGGCAGGCGCGGATTCCATGTCGTATATCTACTATACAAACCTTGCGAATCGGATAAACCTCTTTCTAAGCTAGTGCATGAGCATAATGGTCATAGTTATCTCTCTGAACTATTTCTGTCGTGGGTATGTAGACGGAATGATTGAATTATTGTGTTCCACTTCCCTTTTGTGTGTTTTTCCTTTTTTAATTGCGCTATTCCACCATTTTTGGCGTATGATTTAGTTAAATTTTTCATTCAGGCACCAGCCATGTGCATTCATAGAACGTGCATCAACTTCAGTAATGAAATAAATGTGTTACATAAAAGAAAAACTCTGCGTCCTTTATTTTTCTCATTGATGCCAGTTTTCAAATTTATTTTCTATTCCCTGACTTTTTAAGTTAATTTGCTTGCTTGTGTTGAACAAAAACAGGAGGAAAAATCAACTTAAATAAACAAGCTCATTGATATACGAAATACAACGCTGTTCATCTTGTTAGTGTCTTTAAAAAATGTATTCTTATAAGTAAATTCTTCATTTATTTCAACTGATAATTTCCAGTTCGGTCTTCTCTTAATTGTTAGGAAGGGCTTGAGCTGGTGGCGTCCCTATAATTTTTAAATTTTTAATTGTCCTTGTGAGGTGGCTTAACCAGAAATTGCGAACAAGGGTTACACCTCCATTATTCTTGGTACGTAACGTATGTCGAGCTTTGGCTAGGATCCGTTGACAGTTCTACATACATACTTTACACAGTTACCTTTAAGGTTGGACGTGGTGAGTTGATGTTAGTCAAGAATGCCTTTAAGACGACAAAAACACCGTTACAAATATAAACATTTTACTGAGTTTCAACGGGATCGTGTAATAGGGCTACGAGAAATTGAATGTTCCTTCAGCGATATTGCGAAAAGACTTGGCAGGAATGTAGCCACTAAAGGTGAGTGCTGGCAGCGATAGTAACGAGAATTTACGGTCGCAAGAAGATCGAGCTCCGGATGGCCACCAAGTACTATCGATAGCGAAGGCCATCGTGTTCGGCGTAAGGTTCAGATTGCTCTGAGCACAAGGGGGTTAACTTCTGAGGTCATCAGTCCCCTAGAACTTAAAAGTACTTAAACCTAACTAACCTAAGGACATCACACACATCCATGCCCGAGGCAGGATTCGAACCTGCGACCGCAGAGGTCGCGCGGTTCCAGACTGTAGCGCCTAGAACCGCTCGGCCACCTCGGCCGGCTCGGCGTAAGGCTCTGGCTCATAGCACTGCACCTGCAGCAACAACTTGAGCAGCAGTTGGTACCACAGTGACCCAGCGAAATGTTGCAGATCCGTTACTTCAAGAACGGTGAACCTGTCTTTCCTTGGCAGGATTCGGTTACGATTGTGGACGGGGCCGTAATAAGTTACTATTGGTTGGAGGAGGAGGAGATTAGTGTTTAACGTCCCGTCGACAACGAGGTCATTAGAGACGGAGCGCAAGCTCGGGTGAGGGAAGGATGGAGAAGGAAATCGGCCGTGCCCTTTCAAAGGAACCATCCCGGCACTTGCCTGAAGCGATTTAGGGAAATCACGGAAATTCTAAATCAGGATGGCCGGAGACGGGATTGAACCGTCGTCCTCCCGAATTCGAGTACAGTGTGCTAACCACTGCGCTACCTCGCTCGGTTACTATTGGTTGCCTTATACAGTTACACACATTTATTTTTAAAACAGTATTTGCAGACTCAACAATAAATAAAAATATACCACACGTTATTAATGAAGGAAGAAATAAGTGTGTAAACATTAGTGTTTTCAGTGCGTTACAATTTAGCTAATCACCATAGAATACAGATAAAAATTATGTTAAAAAAAAACAAGCCACTGTGATCACGGCTGAAGGCCTTATACGCCAGGAACAGCAATTATATAAAAAGATTAGAAACTTGCTGTAAAACAGCAAATACAAGCAAAGGTTAATTAAAAGAAACAAGCAACTGATCACCAAATGTGTGAAATAAGATGATGGTAAACCTTGTAACACAACCATTACACTGCTAGATTTACTCCAGAAAGCGACCAGAGCTATTAATTAGACATACACAACCTTTAATGTAGGCATTACAAGGTATGGTAATGAATAATACAATAATAAAACAAAGAACCAGTCACAGACGATGCTCCAGAAATCGACCTCTAAGAAGGTCTGGCAACAAATACTTTTGCGAGCGATGAGATAGGTAGCCAAGAGTTGCATTCACTTCACAAGATGGTAACTCAGACTAGTGCAGTCTAATGAATGACTAATGATAATCTTGCTGAAGCTACCTTACGTCCGATAAACCAAATGCAAGAATGGAACAACAAGCCAAAGCCTGGACCAGCGGGCTGCACTACGCCCCCAGAATACTGTGCTTAGAGTGTCCAGAACGGGAAAGGAATCACTACCACCAGAGTAGAAGAATCACAAACGGCCTACAATCAAGAAAGCTGTCAAAACTACACACCTTACCCGACAGCAGCGGCAACGCAAGAAAACATACACTGCCGTTAAATACACTAACCCCCAGGGCAGGTAACTGGGGCGTTAGCGGCCACCAGGAAGGAAAAATACCTCAGGTTGAATTTAATAAATTTTAACAAGCTGAAAGTAGTAAAAAGTAATAAGAAGTCGCGGAAAGCCAATCAGATCCACTTTCCCCAAGCACTCCACTCGCTGTTCTTCGCTTCAGCTACTCTATGAGCAGCAACACGAACCCAAGTCACTGGAGACTCGCGAGATGTGACAGTGGTGGAGGTTTCTCTATTTGAATCCAAAGGCACTCACCTTAAAGCCTTCATGATGTGATTTACGACGAGGTCGTGCACCCTCGTGACCACAGCCCATCCATCCGGCAGTCCACGCGCGCCACCAGCGGTCCCGGCGTGTTTTCGGGCTTAGTGGACCTGGCTCCTCCTGAGCCCACAACCGAACTGCCACACTCACACGACCCGGAAACACAACGACGTCGCCCCAAAGATAGGGCAACAGTTACTACATATCGATAACCGCCGCTGCTTCCACTAGCGGAAAGGCAACTCTTATGAAACCGAGTGGCGCCAGTCAAAACGAGAAGATGACAAACAACGGCAACCACGCCAAATAAACGGTACGATCGAGCCTGCAACAGAGGGCGGAAACCTACAAACAGCACCAACGCGAGTCGCATCATGGCTCAGACAGCTCCGAGCCAAACGCCCTGTAGTGTGTCTTCCACTGACCACAAATCACCAACATTTACGAATTTACCAGTGTCAAGCGAGAGCCGACTGGAGGACAGGGTTGAAGTCTGTTGCATTTTCTGATGAAATCTCGTTCTGCCTAGGCGCCAGTGATGGGCCCGTGGTGGGTGGAAGGAGGCCAGTTGAAGACTTGCAATCAACCTGTCTGCGTGTTAGACACACTGGGCCCACATTTGGAGTTATTTTCTAGCGTGCTATTTTGTACGCCAGCAGGAGCATTTTCGTGGTTAACCCCAGCACCCTGATTGCATAATTGTACGTCGATCTGGTGATTCGACCTGTTGTACTGCCATTCATGAACAGCATTCAATTAGGTGTTTTCCAACCAGATAACGCTCACCCACATACTGCTGTCATAACCCAACATCTCCTGCAGAAGTCGACATATTGCCTTGGCTGGCTCGATCACCATTTCCGTCTCCAATCAAGGACACATGGGACATAATCGGACGACTACTCCAGCGTCATCAACAAACAGCTTTAACAGTCCCTATATCGACCGTCCAGGCGCAGCAGACATGGAACTCCATCCCGCAAACTGATATCCGGCACATGCACAACACAGTGCAATGTTAATCACTTACATATATTACCTAGACAAATGTATTCCCGAAATTTCATTACTCTACATTAATTATTTTTTGGTGTTGCGATATTTTCCATCACTGTTTGCGCGCTTTTTCAGCCACGTACAACTTAGGGCAGTCACATGACGTGTTCGTAAAACGTCCATTTATCTATTTCAAAAAGTTTCACGGATCTGTAAAAATGCACGTGAATTCCGAATGGCATAATCATGCATCTGAAAAGTCAAGTAATTTTGTTAATATTACGACAAACCAAAGAAAAATTGTAGATGAATTCGTCGGTAAGAATCTTGCAAAATTAATAGAAACTAATCGTACTAACCAGGAATATCAATGAGTTAACCTCATATTATAGGGAGGAAAAAAAGCCCACTTGCAATATGTCAGCCCCCAGATCGACTCTCCCAACAGAATTTGAGCCATTTTCTGATAGTACGCTGTTACGAAAGTTTTAATGTACAGCTCTTAAACTTTCGCGCGCATCGGTTGTTAGTCGTTCTTACACCCCACTACAGCCGCAAAATGCCCGTGCACGATATATTGTGAATAAGAAGTTTGTGAAATACTGTTTTGACATTGGTAACATGGTTCGTTCACTATGTCGAAGTAAGCTGTTTCCACCCGGTATCGTCCTAGTGATCTCTTTGCTTTGAACATTTTTATGTTGCGATTCACAAACGCAAAGTAAATAATTGAAACGAATGAGTGTGTGTTATTAAGTAGAATAGTGCTATTTAATTATTAACAAAGCTATCATGCGTTATTGTCTATCGATTTTATACTTGCTACAGTTAAAAAGCACTCCGTCTTCAGGCCACAAGTAGCCCATCGGGACCATACGACCGCCGTGTCATCCTCAGCTGAGGATGCGGATAGGGCGTGGGGGGCAGGGCGGGCGTAGTCAGCACACCGCTCTCCCGGTCGTTATGAAGGTTTTCTGTGACCGCAGCCGCTACTATTAGGTCGAGTAGCTCCTCAATTGGCACCACGAGGCTGAGTGCACCCGGAAAAATGGTAACACCGCATGGCAGCTCGGGTGGTCACCCATCCAAGTGGTGACTACACCCGACAGCAATTTACTTCGGTGATCTAACGTGAACCGGTGTAACCACTGCGGCAAGGCCGTTGCCTGCTGCAGTTAAAGTGAAGAACAATTGCAGAAGATGCGCTATTCTTCAATATCATTGGCATGATCAAATTGTAAATCGAAAAATCATTTACCTCATTTCATAATGATTCTTCAGTTCCTTGAGCTTATTCATTTTGATTTTTATACGTAAATATAGTTGAAGAACACCAATATGAGAATATTGTTAAAATAACATTGAACGTAAGTGAAAGGTTGACATAGTGCGAACTCATTTTATCTCTCGTTTTTGAGTAGGACAACATCAGTTCTCGAAGAAGATTTCAAAACACGCTGTCCACCGTCCCCCTCTTCTTCTCTCACCCTCAGCATACCGAAATAGGAGGATTCTTGTTGTCATTCTACTTCGCGCTCGAGCGGCTGCAGTAGAACGGAACGAGTAATACCAACAGCATTAAAAGCTGTACTTTCAGAAGGTCATAACTGCCTACTGTCAGAATTACGGACGAAATTTTCGCGTCGGATCGATTGTTGGCACTGATATCTTGCATATGCTCATTTTCTCCTTAAACTATGAGGTCAAGTTGGTGATGTTCCCTTTTAGGTTTAAATCAGTTGTTTCTTGCGTATTGTATTGTGCATTGGATGACTTGCCTTTAATAGTAATATCAAATTAAAATGCTGTTTCTGATGATTTATTGCTATTCAGGTTACAGACTGGTGGCGAAACACTGCGAAACACTTTGAAAGTGCCCCTAAGAGTGCCACTTATATTTCTCATAGAGCCCAATACGACTTAGATTCCGAAGTAAACTGTACAATTTTACGTTATGCATCGTCCTACAGACTGTTCATGAGCGTGGACATGATGTAGTTTCCTCATTAATCGATTTGAAAATCGATGTTGGACTTTGGTACTGGCTCAAAACCAGAAAAAGGTGGGAAATATTATCAATCTGAAATTTTTAATGCCAGGGAACACTTTACCGAGAGAATAGGCCCTATTACAGCATCAACAGAAAGTAAAGTAAAAGGCGTGAAAACATAAAATCTGGGAATGTAAATCCAGGTTTTACTATAACTATACTGTTAGCTTGTTTGTGTTGAAAATACAAACCAGGTATTAAATATAGACTGAAGAAACTAGATGACAGTGTATTCGAAATTTACACTACTGGCCATTAAAACTGCTACATCACGAAGATGACGTGCTACAGACGCGAAATTTAACCAACAGGAAGAAGATGCTGTGATATGCAAATGATTAGCTTTTCAGAGCATTCACACAAAGTTGGCGCCGGTGGCGACGTCTACAACGTGCTGACATGAGGAAAGTTTCCAACCGATTTCTCATACACAAACAGCAGTTGACCGGCGTTGCCTGGTGAAACGTTGTTGGGATGCCTCGTGTAAGGAGGAGAAAAGCGTACCATCACGTTTCCGACTTTGATAAAGGTCGGATTGTAGCCCATCGCGATTGCGGTTTATCGTATCGCGACATTGCTGCTCGCGTTGGTCAAGATCCAATGACTGTCAGCAGAATATGGAATCGGCGGGTTCAGGAAGGTAATACGGAACGCCGAGTTGGATCCCAACGGCTTCGTATCACTAGCAGTCGAGATGTCAGGCATCTTATCCGCATGGCTGAAACGGATCGTGCAGCCATGTCTCGATTCCTGAGTTAACAGACTGGGACGTTTGCAAGACAACAACCATCTGCACGAACAGTTCGACGACGTTTGCAGCAGCATGGGCTATCAGCTCGGAGACCATGGCTGCAGTTATCCTTGACGCTGCATCACAGACAGGAGCGCCTGCGATGGTGTACTCAGTGACGAACCTGCGTGCACGAATGGTAAAACGTTATTTCTTCGGATGAATCCAGGTTCTGTTTACAGCATCATGATGGTCGCATCCGTGTTTGCCGACATCGCGGTGAACGCTCTTTGGAAGCGTGTATTCGTCATCGCCATACTAGCGTATCACCCGTCGTGATGGTATGGGGTGCCATTAGTTACACGTCTCGGTCACCTCTTGTTCTCATTGACGGCTCTTTGAACAGTGGACGTTACATTTCAGCTTTGTTACGACCCGTGGCTCTACCCTTCATTCGATCCCTGCGAAACCCTACATTTCAGCAGGATAGTGCACGACCGAAAGTTGCAGGTCCCGTACGGGCCTTTCTGGATACATAAAATGTTCGACTGCTACCCTGGCCAGCACATTCTCCAGATCTCTCACCAACTGAAAACGTCTGGTCAATGGTGACCGAGCAACTGGCTCGTCACAATAGACCAGTCACTACTCTTGATGAACTGTGGTATTGTGTTGAACCTGCATGGGCAACTGTACCTGTACACGCCATCCAAGCTGTGTTTGACTCAATGCCCAGGCGCATCAAGGCCGTCATTACGGCCAGAGGTGGTTGTTCTGGGTACTGATTTCTCAGGATCTATGCACCCAAATTGCGTGAAACTGTAATCACTTGTCAGTTCCAGTATAATATATTTGTCCAATGAATACCCGTTTATCATCTGCATTTCTTCTTGGTGTAGCAATTTTAATGGCCAGTAGTGTATGAATCACGTATATGGTGAAAACGGTTTGCACTTTCTGACACGAACATTAGCGGGCGACCCTGTTGTGGTTCACTTACAAGACGTGATTATGATATTTATAATGAGTTTATAACATCTACAGAGATGCGTTAACGTGGGTCATAGACTGTACTACGTGAACAGACATTCAGAAATTGATATACTCTGCAAAACAGCGCCTTCAGTTACAGCTCTCTGGGTTCAACCTGAACATGGTTTCGTTTGCTATTTCTCAAGATATTGTACGTAAACTAAGATGTGTAGTGCTGAGTTCACTCATCCTGGTTTGGTAACGCAACGATTCTAAAACAGGAATATTAATTACAATAATCCACCTTAGCTACTTAGTTGTGAAATACAATATTTATTCAAGACGCCTGTGGTGGGTTACTGTAACTTAGTATACTTACAGACGGCTGCGACGTGCTTGCGTACCAGTTACTCGGTAATGTCCTGGCAAGTGAAGGGTACCAGATGTATCATCGATTTTTAATGTCTAATGGCTACACTAAAGCATGACCATGCCCCCATCACATCACGCAAGAAATATTCTTACTGCCCCCACAATACATTAATTAAATGCAGGCAGGGCTGTAAACGGCGATAAAATTAAACAGTGTTCGCTGCTCACTCTGATTTTATTTTAAAATAAGTAAGTTTAATTAAACATTAAATTCCTAAATTCTTACAATGGCAGAATGAACACACAACAAAAGAACGCTAAGAGCAGCATATCACATTCTAAGCGGGTTTAGTTTTAATAAATCATCACACTGAGTTCAAATGATAAAGTGCCCCACTTTAATTGACAAAAATAATCCAACACCTACACTTGCCCTCAAAATCAAAGTCCACCAAAAAGTTAACTTGCAAAAATTTCAACGCTAGGGTCTACTCTAGGAAATCATCCAAGATGCTACACCAGGCTGGTGTAAAATGAATGTGCGCAACGGAGAATAATAAACGCTAAAGTGAAGATTTGGCCCTGTCTGGCTACCCCCTGAAGCAGATCTTAGGATCTCTTAATTCTATAAATTACAATGTAAACATAAATGAATGATGAAGGTAACTAATCCTACTAAATGACAATATATTTATTGTAGATTTAAAAAAAAGCTTTATATTACAAAGTTTACATTTCCTATGTAAAATTACTAATCAATTTCCCAACGCTGCCCCTTATTATGCCTGCGCGGTCTAATATCAATAACGTGAAACGACTGACATCGTCTACGTAGCAAACACTAGAAGACACTACTTTCAAAGATTATC
Source organism: Schistocerca piceifrons (assembly GCF_021461385.2). Taxonomy (NCBI): domain Eukaryota; kingdom Metazoa; phylum Arthropoda; class Insecta; order Orthoptera; family Acrididae; genus Schistocerca; species Schistocerca piceifrons. The sequence continues at coordinate 444,005,658 of NC_060142.1, read as the reverse complement.
TACGGTGGTGTGCAACCTCAGTGGAAATGAAATTCACGTGATCACAGCTGTGTTGCGTTATGGCCCTAAATAGCCGAAGCAATTAGCAATATCACCGTATGTACTGCGTCCGGTGCGTCGGCGTGATGGTTCTCGTACACGTCTGCGACGACGGAAGAAATCCAGCTACAAAATAAATAAAAAAACCTCGTTCAGACACCAGGATGGCAGAAGACGGTCCTCTGACTAGTATAATCTAATACTGTCTTCTCCTCTCTGTGTTCTACAGACGAGAAACGCGAACTCCCAGCCACAAGAACAAGGTTCAGATCACGTCTCAACGTGAGAAAAGGCAGAGGAAGTGCTCTCAATCACTGAACGCTGCGTACTCAACGACGACTCTCTACACGGATGCGAAGTCCAGAACCGTATAAGTTTCGCAACAGCACAGTGCCTAACCGTTCTAACTATAAAATCCCCAGAGAGCAAAGACAGCAAGCCCGTCTGTAGCAACAAAGCTGATACTGAACAAGCGTCAAATATGGGCGCTCGAAACGGAGGACTTCTTTCTCTCCACCGCTGGCTTCCCAGCAAAGCTCGGCTCTCCTCCTCGTAACTGCATAAGGCGAATCATATTCTCGAAACCACGGAATATTCTCCCTTTCTACAGATTCTTCCGAACGCCGACCAACCATATTTTAGTCTTTTGTCGTCCAGCGCGGAAAGTTTGCGAGGAAATACCTAACCTCGTTAATTAGGAGCTCATACAATGGTACGCTTCTCAGAGTAAAAATCCTCGGAAATAACCCAGCCTGCGTGATTTCCGAGGTGACACTTCCTTGTTCCTTTCTGCTGTGTCCAAGATTTTCAGCCTTCCGGCCTAGCTACAATACTGGCCGGCCGCCGTTGTATTGCTACTAATGTAGGCAATCATTCACTACACCATTTTGATAATAAAGACACTCCATCACCTTTCATGCAATAAGTGTTAACAACCATTTACAAGGTGTATGCGACAATGTCAGTCTTCTTTAAATATTCGTATATATGATGTACAATCTATCAAATGATACCCAATTCCGGTGTTAAATCACGGCAAAGTATGTAGATGAGTGCTTGTAAGGTGCGTAATTATAGCCACCTTATTTCTTTAAGTTCCTAATCGAATGCACAGTACATTATTACTTGCCTTACAGTTTAATAACAAATGCAGCTACTTGCCACTTAGCTAACATAATTTGTATCTAGATAGTCAGATAATCTGTGAAAGGGTGGTTAACGAGGTAGGTTTTTAATATTCTTTTAAACCGATAGGAATTCCCAACTTCTTATTTTATGCTAGATGGGAGCTCGTTGAATAACCCACAACAAGAGTATGCAACTGTGTTCTCAATCTTGGACGTTGAGGCAACGACTGCACGAAAATTATGTTTGTGTCTCATATTTTGACTGTGGGTATGACAGTTCAGTTGAAACCAACCTTTATTTTCAGCAACAGAAACTATTAAGGAGTGAATCCATCGGAAAGCGAGTGATACAATTCCAAAAAGGCTTCTGCTGAATGTACAGGTATGTGCTTTACCTAATATTCTTACTGGTCGCTTCTATTGAACAAATACTTTATTTACTTTATCTGCACTGACCCAGAAAGTAGTTCCACAACATGACAGACAGGGAAAATATGCAAAACAAGCGAAGAAATTTTTCTGTAAGTCAGCACAATGGCAGATCCTTCTGCTACAATAACACATTGAGCTGAGCTTCTTCCTTAGTTTATCAATGTGCAGATTCCATTTTAGCTTGTTATCCAGCTGGACACCAAGGAATTTTATACATTGTAATTCATCCAGTGTTTGACTACTAATGTCAACTTGTGGTGCTAGAATATCCCTATTTCTTGTTTGAAGTTATCTAACATGAGATTGAAGAGAGTGAACCCGATGCGGGGTTGTTCAGGTGTCATCTGAACTGTGTCTTCTAGGTTTAAGATTGGACCTTTTATTAGTATCCTTGCCCCATCAGCAAACATTAGATTTGCTGAACTGTGCTTTAAAGGCTTTGGAAGATAATTGAAGTACGTAAGAAAGAATGGTGGACCACGTACAGATCCCTGTGGTTCTCCAAATGCTAAGTTCCCTTATTCCGAAGCTATTCAGAGTAACGACCTTAATTGTGACCTTATTTGGATGTTTCCTCATCTTTTTCCAAACATGCAAATAAGGCAACAATTGAACAGTAATCACAAAAATGAACTTAACAGTAAATTTCAAATTGTAAAAACTGTACACTAAAACTGATCAAAGTGAGGAAACGAGTGTTCCCTGGGACTACAGTAATGCCGATCTCTTGAAGCGTAGGTTTTTGTTGATATGCTAATTATCACAATCGCGCTTAAACGCTGTCTGATTTTCGTAGAGTTCCTCCTGGAATAACGAGTCGAGGCAGCGAACGCAGGCCAGCCACGTGGTCGGGCGCGCAGACAGCTGCTGTGACGTCACAAGTGGACAGCTGAGCAGGCAGCTGGGCGAACCTCCAGCCAGCAACAGACACCACTGACGGCCTGACGGCCCACCAAAGGCTGTCGCCACGGCTTCATTAGTATCGGCTAACGGCTTCTCTCCCCCCCCCCCCCCCCCCCCCCGATACACTTTCAAAAAGGACGCCAGCGTTGTTCCCGGAACTATATTCCGACAGAACAGCTTCTTCTACTTCTCCATTTCATGGATTAGGGGTTCTTGCACGTTCCGGCTTCACAATTGTCTCCAGCGTGTCCTGTGTTGCCCTCATAATCTTCTTCTCCTCGGTTTGTAATCCAATGCTATCTTGGAAAGACTGGAATTCTCTATTTTGGTTTTTTATGTTATTTAATACACTGAAAGGTGGCTACACTGAGCCACAGCGCCAGAGATTGCGCCAAAGAGTTTTATTCAGCCGCCTCCACTGGCAGTGCTTGTTGAGAACTCGTAGTAGTCAGTGCTTGTCGAGGACTCGTAGTAGGCTGTGCTTGTTGAGATGTCGTAGTGAAAAGTTTTTGTCGAGAGGTTGTAGTAGGGAGTGTTTGTGGAGATGTTGTAGTAGTGAGTGCTTGTTCATGTTTTATGCAGTTGTTTGATGGGCTAGACAGCAGATGTTGTTCTAATGGAGATATTGTAATGATTAGAGTGCTTTTCATCAATATATATGAAGGTAACAAAACTCGCTTTTTTTCATTATTTCAATGTCTTGAATAATGCGTCATTACAGGTTCAGTCAACCAAGCACCTGGCTTGTGTTCTTGTATTAGAGTGTAATTCTGGTTTTCTTGCGCAATTATAGTATTTCTATTTTTTTAATTACTTCAGTATAAATGACATTTAAAATTTCTTGTCTTATTGAATAAGAGCCGTGCCAGATGTATACGTTGAATCACACTTCCACACACAGAACAGCCACACTTGTGCTTTGTTGGCTTCGTAGGTTTTATAGTTGCTGGGGACTTAATTAATTAATTGTATTGACGGAAATTTTCATTTTATTCTTTGTTGTTGTTCTATGCAGTCAGATTGCGTACAAATACTAATCAGGGCCAACTGTTTACGACACTTCGTAATCAGACATACAGCTACCAAAAAAAAATTAAAAATTATTTGCATTATATATAATTAAGTCCCCAGCAACTATAAAACCTACGAAGCCAACAAAGCATAAGTGTGGCTGTTCTGTGTGTGGAAGTGTGATTCAACATACACATCTTAGTGCTTGTCGAGGACTCGTAGTAGGCAGTGCTTGCTGAGATGTCGTAGTGAAAAGTTTTAGGCGAGAGGTTGTAGTAGGGAGTGTTTGTGGAGATGTTGTAGTAGTGAGTGCTTGTTCATGTTTTATGCAGTTGTTTGATGGGCTAGACAGCAGATGTTGTTCTAATGGAGATATTGTAATGATTAGAGTGCTTTTCATCAACATTCAAACTATTGTTCATGCCTGAACTGTCTGATTAGTGATGGTGAATATTATGGACTGTTACCTGCACTTCTTCAACGTAATGGGTGCCACTTAGAAATGTTTAATTTCTGCTGATGAACTGTGTGATTAGTGATAGTGAATATTATGGACTGTTACTTGCACTTTTTCTACATGATTGGTGCCACTAGGACATGTTTAATTTCTGCTTATAAACTCTGATGAACAGTGTGATTAGTGATAGTGAATATTATGGACTGCTGTCTGCACCTGTTCAACATAGCTGGGTGCCACTATTGACTGCTTCTATTGAAATGATGTCACTTGTTGGTGTCTGCACCTGTTCAACATTGCTGGGTGCCACTGATGGACTGCATCTATTGAAATAATGTCACTTGTTGGTGTCTGCACCTGTTCAACATTGCTGGGTGTCACTAATGGAACTGCTTCTACTGACATAATGTCACTTGTTGGTGTCTGCACCTGCTCAACATTGCTGGGTGCCACTGAAGGACTGCTTCTACTGAAATGATGTCGCTTGTTGCTGTCTGCACCTGCTCAACATTACTGGGTGCCACTGTTGGAACTGCTCAACCAGTGATGAGATGTCACTTGTTGCTGTCTGCACCTGTTCAACATTACTGGGTGCCACTGATGGACTGCATCTACTGAGATAATGTCACTTGTTGGTGTCTGCACCTGTTCAACATTGCTGCGTGCCACTAATGGAACTGTTTCTGCTGAATGATGTCACTTGTTGGTGTCTGCACCTGTTCAACATTACTGGGTGCCACTGATGGACTGCTTCTACTGAAATGATGTCACTTGTTGGTGTCTGCACCTGTTCAACATTACTGGATGCCACTAATGGAACTGCTTCTGCTGAAAGATGTCACTTTTTGGTGTCTGCACCTGTTCAACATTGCTGGGTGCTAATGATGGAACTGTTTCTACTGAAATGATGTTACTTCTTGCTGTTTGCAGCTGTTGACCATTGCTGGGTGCTACTGCTGGAACTATCAACTACTTGTTTTTTTTAATCATTAAAAGCATTTTATGTCAACATTTGTATAAAATGATTTTTTGTGTATTGTGTAAACTATTATGTAAAGCCATATGTATGAAAGGATTTGTATTGCTTACTGTATTTCATATATTAGGTTATTGAAAGGTCAGTGCAAAGCCAAAATTTTATCTAATTATGTGATATTTACGTATTAATATTATCTTTTATTTTTGTCTGTATTTTTGTGGACGAATTTGGTGGTATTTTCACCGCCAATGCTGGCAAAAATACCATCAAATTCTGGCCCGTGGAGGAAGGGCATATGAAAGGTGGCTACACTGAGCCACAGCGCCAGAGATGGCGCCAAAGAGTTTTATTCAGCCGCCTCCACAGGCAGTGCTTGTTGAGAACTCGTAGTAGTCAGTGCTTGTCGAGGACTCGTAGTAGGCTGTGCTAGCTGAGATGTCGTAGTGAAAAGTTTTTGTCGAGAGGTTGTAGTAGGGAGTGTTTGTGGAGATGTTGTAGTAGTGAGTGCTTGTTCATGTTTTATGCAGTTGTTTGATGGGCTAGACAGCAGATGTTGTTCTAATGGAGATATTGTAATGATTAGAGTGCTTTTCTTCAATATATATGAAGGTAACAAAACTCGCTTTTTTTCATTATTTCAATGTCTTGAATAATGCGTCATTACAGGTTCAGTCAACCAAGCATCTGGCTTGTGTTCTTGTATTAGAGTGTAATTCTGGTTTTCTTGCGCAATTATAGTATTTCTATTCTTTTTTAATTACTTCAGTATAAATGATATTTAAAATTTCTTGTCTTATTGAAGAAGAGCCGTGCCAGATGTGTACGTTGAATCACACTTCCACACACAGAACAGCCACACTTGTGCTTTGTTGGCTTCGTAGGTTTTATAGTTGCTGGGGACTTAATTAATTAATTGTATTGACGGAAATTTTCATTTTATTCTTTGTCGTTGTTCTATGCAGTCAGATTGCGTACAAATACTAGTCAGGGCCAACCGTTTACGACACTTCGTAATCGGACATACAGCTACCAAAAAAAGTTAAAAATTATTTGCATTATATATAATTAAGTCCCCATGCAACAGTACTGTATAATAAAATTGCTACACCACGAAGAAATGCAAATGATACACGGGTACTCATTGGACAAATATATTATACAAGAACTGAAATGTGATTACATTTTCACGCAATTTGGGTGCATAGATCCTGAGAAATCAGTACCCAGAGCAACAACAGAGATCGATTGCGTGTACAGCTACAGCTGCCCATGCATCTTCAACACGATCCCACAGTTCATCAAGACTAGTGACTGGCGCATTGTGACGAGCCAGTTACTCGGCCACCATTGACCAGACGTTTTCAATTGGTGAAACATCTGGAGAATGTGCTGGCCAGGGCAGCAGTTGAACATTTTCTGTATCCAGAAAGGCCAGCACAGGACCTGCAACATGCGGTCGTGCATTATCCTGCTGAAATGTAAGGTTTCGCAGGGATCGAATGAAGGGTAGAGCCACGGGTCGTAACACATCTGAAATGTAACGTCCACTGTTCAAAGTGCCGTCAATGCGAACAAGAGGCGACCGAGACGTGTAACCAATGGCACCCCATGCCAGTATGGCGATGACGAATGCACGCTTCCAATGTGCGTTCACCGCGATGTCGCCAAACACGGATGCGACTATCATGATGCTGTAAACAGAACCTGGATTCATCCGAAAAAAATGACGTTTTTGCCATTCGGACACCCAGGTTCATCGTTGAGTACATCATCGCAGGCGCTCCTGTCTGTGATGCAGCGTCAAGGGTAACTGCAGCCATGGTCTCCGAGCTGATAGTCCATGCTGCTGCAAACGTTGTCGAACTGTTCGTGCAGATGGTTGCTGTCTTGCAAACGCCCCCATCTGTTGACTCAGGGATCGAGACATGGTTGCACGATCCGTTACAGCCATGCAGATAAGATACCTGTCATGTCGACAGCTAGTGATACGAGGCCGTTGGGTATCCAGCACGGCGTTCCGTATTACCCTCCTGAACCCACCGATTCCATATTCTGCTAACAGTCATTGTATCTCGACCAATGCGAGCAGCAATGTCGCGATACGATAAACCGCAATCGCGATGGGCTACAATCCGACCTTTATCAAAGTCGGAAACGTGATGGTACGCATTTCTCTTCCTTACACGAGATATCACAACAACGTTTCACCAGGCAACGCCGGTCAACTGCTGTTTGTGTATAAGAAATCGATTGGAAATGTCAGCATGTTGTAGGTGTCGCCACCGGCGCCAACCTTGTGTGAATGCCCTGAAAAGCTAATCATGTGAGTATCATAGCATCTTCTTCCTGTCGGTTACATTTCCTTTCTGTAGCACATCATCTTCGTTGTGTAGTAATTTTAATGGCCAGAAGTGTATTGTGCTATATACTGAGTCTATACTTAGTTCCACCTAATATCTTCCTCGTATATTCTTAAAAGCTACTTAAGAATCTCATTTTTGTCGATTCTATTTTATTTAGTTGTTCCTGAATCAGCAATCAATTGTTGCTGCCATAAGGCAATATGAGCAAAACAAGGTGGGACGTCTACGCGGAGTACTCTGCTGGCCACAAAAACTACGACACTGTGAAGACCGCATGTGACGAACATCAAATTGGTATGAATTGTATTGCATGATGGATGTGTAAGTTATTAGCATTTGAGCGGAACTGCAGAGAATTGGTAGGAGTAACGCCATCTATTGGGTTGGTGCGTAAGTTTGTAGTGTTTTTCCATAACTTTAACAAACACAACAGATACGCACAACAAAGACTTAAGTCATCAACAATACATTTTATTTCACTATTTACATTAGTCTGCCCACGCCGCGGTAACTTTTCGATTACACGACTGCAGGAATCACGTGGTTTTGAGGCGAAAGAGTTATGTGCGGAGCACATTTTCGTTCGGAAAGGAAGTTCCTTGAAGGTTGTTCCATAGAAAGTGGTAAAGGTGAAAATATGAGGGCACAGATGAGCCGAATGAAGGTGGATGCAGGATGATTTCCTGTATTGTGTTTCATGTTAGTCTAACAGAATGCATGAGGGCTTATCGTGGAGTAGTATTACTTTAGGCAGTCTTCTTGGTCATTGTTTTTGGACTGCGTCGCTAAGACGTCACAGGTGTTCACAATATATGTCGGCTGTTATGGTTACACCTCGCGAAGAAATTCGTAGTACAACACACAACGCTGTTCCATCAGATGCATAAGATAATCATTTGTGGATGCGCGCAGGTCTTTGTACGGGGAGCTGCTGCTTTATTTCGCCTCAACCATTCCTTTCTTTTCCTTACGTTGACGTACAGACACCATTTCTCATCACCAGTAATGATGCGGAATAGGAATGATCGAATGGTCGGTGTTGTTGACGAGCCATTTGATGACGAGCAAGCAGAAATCACGTATAGCTATCCACAGATATTTTTTATTTTGGCTTAGAGCATACAGTACACATATAGACGATTTTTGAACCTTCCCAATTGACTGAAAATATAACACGGTGGTGGTATGACCACAGTTCATCATATTTGCCAGTTCTGGAGTACAGTGACGTGGATCATGGTGAGTTAATGCGCTCAAACGATCTTCCTCAAACCCCGAAGTGATTCCTGAACGTGGAGAGTCACTAAGGTCAAAGCGATCCCATTAGAAACGAGAAAACCATTTTCTTGCCGTGCTGTGTCCAGTCACTAGTATTATCTCCATACATGGCGTAAATGTTTCTGGTTGTCCGCGTTGTTCTCACCCTCTATTGATCTCAAACAGAAGAACATGTCGCAAATGTTCCGATTTCTCCACTTGGCACTCCAGTTTCTATCGTCCCCAGCTCCACTCACTATGATAAAATGATAAAATGACAATAGGTAAACTTAAATAAGTCAAATACCAAAAAAAGATAATCGTTAAATAAATCCACAACAACGAGAATAAAATCTGTCAATATGCAAAACGGAAACGTCGCGAACTTATGCAACACCCTAATATATTCTTTATATGAGGAAAGATTACACAAGGATTTTCTCACTCAGAAATTACGGTTGAATATTGGTTGTTTGCGAGCAGACTTTTTTATGCCTAGTCTAACAACATGTGTCTGAAGTCGATGACAGCAAGATCGAAGTCTATCAAGTCTGGATTCATCATTCCGCGATATTGCTGCTCATATTGCGGAGGACACCATGATTCTCAAGCTTATACGGAATTGATGTGTACAGGAAGGGCATACTCAACGCCATTTAGGATCCCAACGGTTCGACGCAAGTGATGTCCGAGAGTACAAGACATAATGTTCGCTCAGCAGTACAAGATCATGAAGCGACTTATCTTGAGTCGGGAAATGGGCTTGTATGCTTATAGTTCAGTATCAAAAGTGACTGTGCGACAATGTCTGGAGCACCACGCAGTGTCTGCACGGCGACCGTTGTTCCATCTTCCCCTGATACAGCAGGTGCTGCGACAGTTGTGTGACCAACAACATTGGTCGCAAGAGTGCCATCCCGTCACCTTTCCAGACGAGCCAGATTCTCTGTACAGCATCACTCTGGTGTCGTCTGAGAAAAAGATGCTCCAGGTCAGAGTTGTTACCTCATGACGGAACCACATGTAAGGACGATTGCTGAGGGACGGAGCGACGGATGAGTGGCGTCGGCATAGACTCTTATGCACCAGCCTAATATATTATTTGTAGAAGGAAAGATTACACAACGAGTTCCAAACGCTGCCGCTGCTGGAAGAGCACTCTCGTCAGCGCGCAGTGCCGATCAGCCCCACTCTGCTTTCGTCGCTAACGACAACAGCATCATCTTTCTTCAAACCCTGCAGTGCAAGTTGTATTGAGAGAAACGCATCGAAGCTTATAATCAACTACACATACCACCTGTTAAAAGCCTGAATAAACTTTTGCAGCGCGGACCACTGTGAAATGTGGAGGAAAAGGGTCAGTGAGATTCTGGAAGGTACCAACAGGGACGTGGCGCCTGAAATGGTGATAATTACAGCCTCTTAATTCAGCCAGGAAGGAAAGCCGGGAAGGTTTGGACTAGTGGGGATTTTACACACATCATTCATTGGGAGAACATAAATGTATTCTACACAGTTTCGACCACATAGCAACCAATTAAGGTTCAATTTATTTTCTTATTAAATTAATTAAAAGGCCAAGCGATGAGAAGCTCATTTAAAATTTAATGCCAGTTTAAATATATATGACAGTAGTATCTGTTCCCGAAAGAACAGTTACCGTGGATGACCATGCAGCTTTGCTAAAATGAAATGATAATTAAATGGACACCCTAGCTGCAAACAGGCGTTGATGTACTTCATTGGGGACATGTTGAAAATGTGTGCCCCGACCGGGACTCGAACCCGGGATCTACTGCTTACATGGCATGACAGACGCTATATCCAGCTGAGCCACCGCGGCTCTCACAGGGAGCGTGCAAGGGATAAGTCCCTGCAGACGCAATGTCCTCTGCGCCCGCGGTGGCTCAGCTGGATAGAGCGTCTGCCATGTAAGCAGGAGATCCCGGGTTCGAATCCCGGTCGGGGTACACATTTTCAACATGTCCCCAATGAACTACATCAACGCCTGTTTGCAGCATGAGTGTCCATTTAATTATCATTCCAGTTTAAATAATTTACAGAAAATTTAAAGTTAACTTTAACCTGATGTAACTTAACATTTTTAACGCAAGACACGTCCTAGGCAAGGCACAGAATGTAATAAGGCTAAATGCCTATTAAAGGCAGAAGTAAATCTAAACATCAGTTCCAGAACAGACCAGAACGTCCTTAATTACAAAATAGTGACAATAAAACATTGTTTAAAATTGACTGATTAAAAAGAACCCAAAACCATACATAACACAGTGAAAAACAATTTAACACAAGTATCTAGGCAAGACAATTTTAAATCCAGAAAAACATATCATTTTACACATTTTCCAATAACACAAGAACAATTAAGTTACAACAGATTAAGATATATGATGGAGTCCCAAATCGTGTCAGAATTTGCTTAAGGTGAATGGAACAAGATAACGGATACAAATTCAGAATTATAACAAATATAAACTTAACTTGAAAGGGAACATTAAGTAGTGCAACAGCCAGTGGGAGGAAACAAGCGAAAGACAGACAGCGGTGAGAGCTGCGAGTGTGTGCCCTAGCTGGCCGGAGTGACCGAGCGGTTAAAGGCGCTACAGTCTGGAACCGCACGACCGCTACGGTCGCAGGTTCGAATCCTGCCTCGGGCATGGATGTGTGTGATGTCCTTAGGTTAGTTAGGTTTAAGTAGTTCTAAGTTCAAGGGGACTTATGACCACAGCAGTTGAGTCCCATAGTGCTCAGAGCCATTTGAACCATTTGTGTGCCCTACAAATGACGCAAACAGCTGGCTAAGAGAGCCGACGTGGCGTGAGTAATTGGGGCCCGCTCCTAGGTAACACGTACCAGCAATGTATTACAAGAGACTATTAGCGACAGTTTCCTGCAGCACAGGTGATTTTAATTGGACAGAACTCCAACACACAGCCGTGCGTCAAATAAATAACTCTTAGGGTAGAATTAATTAATCTGACGTCTTACCAAAACCCATGACAACTTAACTGCCTTTTAACAAATTAACCAGAAGATTTAAGAAACCAGCTACGAATGTTTAAAAAAAACAATTTCTGCAATAAGGTAGTAAGACCAGAGAAATTTTCTTTTCAAACAAACCATTAAAGCAGCCACAAGGAGTCTCTCATCACATTCAAAGCTCATCCGTACGCACATTAGCCCACAGCGGTTTGGAGAAAATACATAGAACAGACGCACTACATAATTCCTTAGCATAGGCCTTAAGCATTAGCTTCTAAGAAACCAGAACAATAAAAGCAAATTATAAATAGCCCAATAAAATAGCAAAACAGACACACATTCTGACATGCACAATTACTCATCCGTGGTAACTAGTAATATTAAACGTTTCGCTGCGCCTCCAATTGAAAATTAGACGATCAATCGTTTACGTTAAAAATCAGAAGAATTAAGGGGAGGCGAACAATAATAGGTATGCATATACACTATGTGATCGAAAGTATCCAGACACCTGGCTGAAAATGACATACAAGTCCGTGGCGCCCTCCATCGGTAATACTGGAATTCAATACGGTGTCGGCCCACCCTTAGCTTTGATGACAGCTTCCACTCTCGCAGGCATACGTTCAATCAGGTGCTGGAAGGTTTCTTGGGGAATCGCAGGCCATTCTTCACGGAGTGCTGCACTGAGGAGAGGTATCGATGTCGGTAGGTGAGACCTGGCACGAAGCCGGCGTTCCAATACACCTCAAAGGCGTTCTATAGGACTCATGTCATGACTCGGTGCAGGCCAGCCCATTACAGTGATGCTGTTGTCGTGTAACCACTCCGGCACACGTTGTGCATTATGAACAGGTGCTCGATCGTGATGAAAGATGCAGTCGCCATCCCCGAATTGTTCTTCAACAGTCTGAATCAAGAAGGTGCTTAAAACTTCAATGTAGGCCAATGCTGTGATAGTGCCAAGCAAAACAACAAGGGGTGCAAGCCCCCTCCATGAAAATCACGACCAAACCATAACACCACCGCCTCCGAATTTTACTGTTGCCACTACACTCGCTGACATTCGCCATACCCACACCGTGCCATCGGATCGCCACATTGTGTACCGTGATTCCTCACTCCACACAACGTTTTTCCACTTCAATCGTCCAATGTTAACGCTCCTTACACCAAGCGAGGCGTCGTTTGGCATTTGCCGGTGTGTGTGGCTTATGAGCAGCCGGTCGACCATGAAATCCAAGTTTTCTCTCCTCCCGCCTAACTGTCACAGTACTTGCAGTGAAGCCTGATGCAGTTTGAAATTCCTGTGTGATGGTTTGGATAGATGTCTGCATATTACGCTTTACTACCCTTTTCAACTGTTGGCACTCCGCTGCAGAGTGAAAATCTCATTCTGCAAACATCCCCCAGGATGTGGCAAAGCCATGTCTCCGCAATATCCTTTCTTCCAGGGGTGCTAGTTCTACAAGTTTCGCAGGAGAGCTTGCATGGGGGCTTAACTATTATTAATGAAAACACTTTTTAAATTTTTAGTAGCTGTCTGTCCGATTACGCTGTTTCGTAATCGGTTGGCCCTGACTAGTATTATTACGCAATCTGACTGCATAGAACACCAACAAGAATGAAATGAAAATTTTCGTTAACACAATTAATTAATTAAGTCCCCAGCAGCTATAAAACCTACGAAACCAAAGCACAAGTATAACTGTTCTGTGTGTGGAAGTATGACTCAACGTACACATCTGGCACGGTTCTTCCTCAATAAGACAAGAAATTTTAAATATCATTTATACTGAAGTAATTAAAAAAATAGAAATACTATAATTGCGTAAGGAAAGCAGAATTACACTCTAATACAAGAACACAAGCCAGATGCTGTGTTGACTGAACCTGTAATGACGCATTATTCAGAACACTGAAATAATGAGAGAGAAAAGACAAAAATTTTTTTATACCTTCGTTTATATTGATGAAAAGCACTCTAAACATTACAATCTCTCCACACCGACTCGTTACTATCACATCTCAACAAGAACTTTTCAGTATCACGTCTCAGCAAGCACTTACTACCACGAGTTTTCAACAAGCACTCACTACTACGAGTTCTGCCCAAGCACTCCACTACGAGTCTTCGACAGGCACTGCCAGTGGAGGCGGCTGAATAATACTCTTTGGCGCAATCTCTGGCGCTGTGGCTCAGTGTAGCCACCTCTCAAGCTTCTGTGAAGTTTGTAAGGTAGGAGACGAGGTACTGCCGGAAGTAAAGCTGCGAGGACGGGTCGTGAGACGTGTTTGGGTAGTTCAGTTGGTAGGGTACTTGCCCGTGAAAGGCAAAGGTCCTGAGTTCGAGTTCCGGCCTAGCACACAGATTTAATCTGCCAGGAAGTTTCATAACAGCGCACACTCCGCTGCAGAGTGAAAATCTCATTCTGTACTGCCTGGGATAGATTGCGGAGGGCTGTTTATGGTCGACGTGACCCATCAACCACTCTGAGGGATCTACGCCCAATCGCCGTTTAGGAGAGGGGCAATCTGGACCAACAGTGCCTCGATGAACTTGTGGATAGTATGTCACGACGAATACAGGCATGCATCAATGCAAGAGGATGTGCTAATGGGTGTTAGAGGTACTGCTGCGTATAGCAATCTGGACCACCACCTCTGAAAGTCTCGCTGCATGGTGGTGCATAATGCAATGTGTGGTTCTCATGAGCAATAAAAAGGGCGGAAATGATGTTTATGTTGATCTCAATTCCAATTTTCTGTACAGGTTCCGGAACTCTCGGAACCGAGGCGATGCAAAACTTTTTTATGATGTGTTAAGGTTGTAGTGTAATGGTTCACGTGTCAAAGTCATCGGTAATCAGCTGGCACTCTGGAGGCCCGGCAGAGTGCCCTCTTGACTCTATAGGCAGTAGCTGTGCTGAGTTTACAGGTGAAGGTGTGGGCAAGATTCGTCCTAGGGTACAACCATGCCCCGCCGACCAGTATGTGCTCCGGTTGGTCAGCTTCAGCCATTTGAATAGGGTCGCATTTTGGGCGGGTGGGAAGCTTGATGGATGTGTCGGCAGCTTGCTACAAATGTTGGGCACCTGTGTGCCGGTGGTGCGTCACTGCTTTTTGCAGTGGGCTGTGGAACATTCTGGATGTCCACGTAGTACAGATGCACAATGACATCGACGCATTGTGAGAGCAGCAGTGGCCGACCGTACACCATCCTCGGAACAAATCTGGACACATGTTACACATAATGAGTCACCAACGAGCACTGGGAACCGCCTGCTTGCAGCAGATCTCGTGTCCCTCTCGGCAGGCAGCCTCTGACACCATGACACTGCCAAGCGTGGCCACACTGGTGTCGTGAAAGAGTCGACTGGAAAATCGAATGGCATTTCCTGACTTTGGTGATGAGAGTGGATTCTGTCTGTATGTGAGTGATGTAAGTACAAGTGTGCAGCGCAGTCTTGGTAAGCCGTCTGTTCCAAAGTACCCTCGCCCGTGTTGCACAAGCTCCACTCTGGACTTCATAGTGTGGGGGACCATCATCTACAACTCGCAGTCACCATTAGAGTTTCTGCAGGGTTAAGTAACCAATAGCTGCTACATTGCACAGGATGATGTCTTTGTGCTACTGCTATTTCTTCGATTGGAAGGTGGTGTCCTTTTTTGGCAGGACGCTGCTCATCCACTTACGACTGCAATGATGCAACGTGCTCTTCACGGTGGTCAACAACCGCCCAGGCTAGTAAGGCCACCGGATCTCTCACCAGCTGAACAAGCGTGGCACAGGCTGAAGCGAGAACATACTCTTTCTCTAATAATCATTGCCGAATTGCAAAAAAAAAAAATCCAAACTCCTTGGACAGTCTATCGCAGGGTGCCATTCGGCATCTTTGCAACCGTTTGCATGCGAAAATACATGCTTTTGTTAACGCCAGAGGGGATTACACTATTTACTGATGCCATTGTTTGAGAACTATTTACTGAAGCATTTGCGTTTCATCTTTTCTGAATTTGTTACCATATACTCCGGCAATGATGAACTACCTATCACACCACTTGTTAATAAAACTGGTTTGTCCCCGCGGGTGTAGCATTTTTTTTTCTTTTATCATTTTGTTTTATTCGTGATATTTAGTAATGGATATCGGTACATAAAAATATTACAAACAGATCAAACTAAATATAAATGTTCCCAAGTAAATGTGTGTATCTTTGTACCTTCGCTTTAAGAGAACCCGTTTCGACTATCGAAACTGAACAGTCGAATGACAGGGTCCATGAGAAAAACAATGAGGGTTGTTGTGATGGCGTGACTGGTGATGATAGGACACGTATTAAACATTTAAATTAATATATGCACCAAATGGAACTGAATTCAGAAAGACAGTGATTACTATTGAGGATAAACCGATAATTGTGCACTGAGCGCTCGTTCCTGGTGAACGAATGCAGTTCTCGCGTGCCCAACGGACGCATGTCGGTGGATCACTAGTGAAACAATGCTTCTGCACGATATCAGATTTGAACTGTGTCGTGTCACTCAATAAACCGAAACGGTTTCGCGTGTGCGTCGGAATGTGCTATCGTATAGACAAATATACTCGGAAATACGTTAGTGCGTGTGTTTCAAATTGTACACGCTCTGGAACTGCAAACACACGAACTGCCATTATACGGCGCGCGCACAAATGATTTGTTCTGATCAGTCGACAATCGCAGCAAACGCTTATTCAGACATGAGAACTGGTTTAAACGAATTAGGAGCTGGTCCGTTTATAATATTATGCGAGTTGCATGAATCGGGCGCGACAGTGTATTTCGAGCGGCTGAGATCATCTGTGGGTGCGTAGGTACTTATTATGAATAATAACATTGCCACTGTATACGTGTGGGGCTGTATTTAATGTCAAACAATGATGTTTACTTAATTCTGTTCAATAAACCGTAAAGGTACAGGGTGAGTACTTGAGTGCAGTTGCATTGATTTTGAATTGTGTAGGAAATTTAATCACTTTTATTTCAGAGCGCCACACATGTCATTTGCCACTCTTTACTAACTCACATACGGTCATTCAGCGTAACATAGCCAGGTCAGGTCCCCACTTGATTACACGGTCATTCATACATTTTTCAAATTCCAGTTTAAATTCCAATTTTTAAATTACGATAAGGATGTGGCAAGGATGTGCGATAGCACATACATTATTTGAAATATACTTGAATACTGCTTTATGGTTATGGAAACCTTCCTGTTGTAGTATAGATGTGCATACAAATGATTACAAACTATTCACTTGTGTAGTATGATCATGACCGAATTTTCGCACAGGATGACCAAGCCATTTCTGCAGATGGTTACATGGACTACATGGTTAGAAAGTTGCACAGAGAATATCAGAAATGGGGTTTAACCACCAATTTAGAGAAAACGGAGTATCTGGTTACTAGAGAAGAGTATCAAGTCTTGACGTTAGATTTTGGGATAGTAAAGTCTACTACGGAGAAGTACCAGATCGCGCTAGGTAGATGAACAACCAAGAAATTAAATGGAGTGTAATCGATCAAAGTATTCGATCACAATCGAAGGTATGTTCATTTTAAGTTACTGTAGAAAGTAGGAGGGGTGCTCAGTAAGTAATTTAACACTTGTTTTTTAAACTGGTTAGTTTTATTAGGGATCACAATATATCGTACTATTCTCTAGTCTTTTGGCTACAAAAACCCTTTCTTTCAATACAATCTCCGTTCAGTGCTACGGCCTCACGCCTTTACTGGTCGATGGGGAGCCAGCGTCTAGCTGCAACAATAACCTCTCCATCAGCCAAGTATTACTTCCCGCGGAGTGCATCCTTCATCGGGACAAACAGAGGGAACTCGGAAGGCGTGACATCCGGCCTGTAGGGTGGATGAGAGAGAACAATTCGTGAAGTTTTGTGAGCTCCTCTCTTGTGCGCAGACTTGTACGAAGCCTAGCGTTGCCATGGAAAAGGAGAAGTTCGTTTGTATTTTTGTGGCGATGAACACGTTGAAGTCGTTTCTTCAATTTCCTGATGGTAACAGAATAAACCTCAGTTGTTCGTTGGACGAGGCGGGAGGACATCAAACAGAATAACCCCTTCAGAATCCCAAAAGATCGTCACCATGACTTTACCGGATAAGGGTGTGGCGTTGACATTTTTCTTCGGAGGAGACGTATGTGGCGCCATTCCATGGATTGCCACTTGGTTTCCGGTTCGAAGTTAAGAACCAGTGTTTCACCGTCTGTGACAATGTTCGACAAAAAATTGTCGTGTTCATTCTCGTACGCGTAAGTAGTTCCGCACAAGCGGTCCTTTGTTGTTCTTTATCGTCTTCTGTTAGGTGGCGAGAAACACAGCGGTATACACGTGGTGGACTAGTGTGTCACCAATATCAGCAGCGACGTCCAGTTGAGCAGCGAGACGTTTGATTATGATCCGTCGATCACGTCGAATGAGAGTGTCCGCACGTTCTATGACTGCAGGAGTCACAGCTGTGTGCGTCCGGCAGACACAAAGGAGATTTGACAGGTTTGCGCGATCAAGTTGTGGTGACGACCGACGTTTCGCCCAACGACTCACCATGTTTTTGTCCACTAGTAGGTTGTGCAGACAGTCTGCAAGAGCCTTGAATATCTGCAATGCACTGGTTTTCAGCCAAAACAAACTCAATGCTAGCTGTCTTTTTGGAACGCATCTCCTTTACAGGAGCCATTTTGAAGGCTATGTATAACGGCACCACCTGTTGAACTCCATGAAACTGTAGGAGCTGAAGTGGAAATATTCCACAATGTTCCGCAACAAATCTCGTATTTTTAAACTCAAACTGGCAGAGTAAAAACGTGTTGCATTACTTATTCAATTCTCCTCGTATAGTAACAAATAAATGAATTAAGTGGAACTCGTTATCAGGTGTGTTTGTAGATTCTAACTGTGGGATACAATTAAAGTGAAGATATAAGTACGAAACGAAACAGTAAGATCGATTCCTGCCGAGTTACATTTGCAACAGATGGCACCACAAGTATCACCTCATCGAACCTCATTGCAATGACCAACACCAGCCATGCTGAAGGACCTGCCCAAATCCAGATAACCATCACAACGTCATTTCCCGCTACTCCGATCCCACAACCATCCTTCCATCCAATGGCCTTTAACAAACCTACAAAATGTCAAGCCACTGACATCTCTCCCACTCCCACACCAACAAAACTGCGAATTGAACCTGAGGACAATCAGCACATGGATACAACTACTTTCCTTCCAACTTCTTCCCCAACAAACCACACCCTTTATCCTCTTCAATCCTAAGTTGCATAAACTCAAATCTTCCATCCTCGAAATCAAAAAATACCTACCAAGCTTCCACATCCAACAAATCAAGACTCCGTGTTACTAAAGTCCCTAAAACTCAACTTCTATATGTCCTCCTGTCCAAAATTCCTCGTATTTCTTTAGTCTGAAAGCCTCTTTAACTCCTGTCATCACCACACCTATGGAACTCAGCCTCCCTGAAGTCCTCAATCCTCACAGTACTGATCACAAAGGACGACCTCGAGATCATTAATGAGGAAGTGGCATCAGAACTGTGCAAATATCTGGACTTTGAAAAGCCCTTCAGGTCGATGGTGACCTTGGCCCCACTCACCTCATCTGTGCCTTCTCTGAATCTGCTGCCACAACAGATCTTCTCCTTAAAGAGGAAGCTTTGATCTACCACTACTGCCACAAGGTCAAACCTTCAGATTCCCATCCCCAGTCTTACCGCTACCAAAACGACCACCTTACTGCAGACAGTAAAATCCCATCTACTTGTCCACACTGCAAAGCCTCCCATTTTCTTACGCATTATATCAACTAACTTCCCGTCCTGCCTGCAACACCTACTGTGAATTCTAACCCACCCACTCTGTGAAATGCATAATTAAGCCACAACTTACCAAACATGAGTTCATATTATTAATCTGTCTCACTGATACCCCCATTCACCCCAACAATTCCCTCCACCCAACTGCCTCTGCTGAAGATATTACCAAATTCATTACAATCATCCACCAAAATATCCATCCAGTCCAATGGCTATACACCCTCCTACAAATTTCCCTTGCTGACTGATCCATCTGCTATCACAACAGCTAAGCTACCTACTTCCACAACCAGGTCTTCTTCCCACCTTGGTATCCTTGTCTAAACCTCCTCAGTCCTCGTCAAACCTCATCCACACAAACCAGTCTCATCACTTATAATGGCACAACAGCACTACAAAATCCTGGACCACAAGATCTACACCTTCTCCACCAATATACATATTTTAACATGTACCCTATTCCAATACAAATTTTATTCATTTATCTTTAAAGAAACAATCCTCCAACCCTATCACATCAGCCGAACCTCTCCCTATATCCTCCACTGCACAGACAGCCCCCTTTGCATGGTCCGTGGTGGAGTTGCAATTGACCACAAAAAATATCTCCATTCGGCCACAACCCTTATACAATAATCCCATCGAACATCTTATCCCTACCCTCTTTTTCCAAACCACATCCATTACCAGTGCCACCACCTAATCACTCCATCCAGTATGACTTCCTCATCCACGCAGATCATACCATTTCCACCTATATTATGTAGTGCCACAGACCTCACCATCCATGGTAGATCCCCCTCAGAAATTCAACGATGTCATCAATTACGAGTCCCTGCAAGGTGACATCATTCCCACCCCAGACCACACTTGTCCTGAAAGCAACACCAAGATCAATGTCATCCTAGCATCTCCCAATCTCCTTGGGTGACTCACTGCTTAAGTCCTTAATCCGACTGGAAGTAATCAACTACCTGTACTCCTCACCATCTCCCACAGAGAACCTCACTCCACTGCACCCCATCCCAGACTACATCCAAGAGTCATCCAAGACTACTCTTGCACCAACTGGAATGCCCCCTACCCTTCCAGCAACCTGACAATATCCCTCATGTCACGTCCTTCCTGCAGAAAACCTTGTCAGACGCTATATCTACCCATATTCCTTCCAAGGCCATACATTCTCGCCACCCCTCCCTCCACCCGAAGCCCTACTACTCCTCTGAGAATCTCATCATAGTACTACTCCTTCTTGCAGACCTGTGATTGGGATACACCCACCTTGTACCGACAGAAACAGAGACATATTAGGAATTTATTAAATGCAAAAAAAAAACTCCGCGACTGGCGCCAGACATGCTTCAAACTCAATCCTACACTCCCTGATAGCTCTTCCAAGTACTGTACAGCATTTCATGATAACCATCACTTACCTGACAACCTGAGCAAAACTAACCATTTAGCATCCTGTCTGCCTGACACCTTCTCCATTCCTGATGGCCCAAATTTTCATTACTCACTTCTCCCCATCATCCATGAACATAAAAATTCCGCTATCCACCCCTGGCTCCCAGCTTCCAGTACTTGGAAACATACCACATATAGAATTAAATACACCAATTACAGCAAGTGAAATAAAAAGCGTACTCCACAGAAAACGCAACACTTCGCGCAGTCACAAGGGCATTACTTTAAAGTCAGTACTGCCATTTGACTTTTGTTTATTTGCAGTGTTACATTTACACTTACACGATCATGATTTGGGCTTCAAAGTGCCATTATCAAGTGTTTTAAGTGTTATACAGTGCCTAACATGGCATACTCTCGTATTTAAAATACACTATTAGACACATTGTCTAAGGGTTGATATTTCTGGTAAAGATTACTGCTTTGTTTCAAAACTCTGTGTATTTTAAATAAAATGTTTTAAACAAAATGTTTTATAAAAACAACATGGTACTGGCAGTTACCAGATGGCAGCTGTATCTCATCTTTCCCAGCCATATATTACGCGGGAAGAGGTATTCTGCGCATAGACAAGCGACAGCGCAATGAAATTAAAAAAAAAAAACGAAGTGTTCTGTTTCTTCACTACATGTTTCCCATTTTGGTATTTTAATGAACTGTTATTAAGGCACCAAGCAGAAGAGAATGAACATTCGCTTACTCGTGTCTTCTTCTTCTGTGTGAGAGTGAACTAACTATCAGTAACTCTAAACTCAGTTTCTGAGTGTAACATTTTCTTTAACGAGTTTTCATGTGTTTATTTCTCTCCTTATCTTAAACCATCCCCTGGACCACCGTCTTGTACTTCTTCTTTAAAAACAGTGCCAGGGTCAGTGTTAGATATGCTTTAAATGTATTTGTAGCCTTTCCCAGTATTGGCAAAATACAGAAACAAAACGTCTGCTTCGAAAGTAAGTTTAAACTGACGAACTTTGTCGTTACGTGTCCGGGCTTGTTTGACACATCCATGGTTGTGTAAGAGCAAATTTGACAAACAGGTTTGCTCTTGTTGAAGGTTTCATTGTCCATTCGAAGAAAGTTAATGTAATCATCGAGATTAACATTTCCTTTAGCAGAGTTGTATGGGTAAATGCCTTCTCCATTTTAAGCCACTCCCCGGATCAGCGTCTACTTCTTCTTCTTCTTCTTTTTCTTCTTCTTCTTCATTAAATACAGTACCCGGCGCCTCCATAATTTTCTTTCCCCCATGGACCTTGTTGTTGGTGGTGAGGCTTGCGTGCCTCAGCGATACAGATAGCCATACCGTAGCTGCAATCACAACGGAGGGGTATCTGTTGAGAGGCCAGACAAACGTGTGGTTCCTGAAGAGGGGCAGCAGCCTTTTCAGTAGTTGCAGGGGCAACAGTCTAGATGCTTGACTAATCTGGCATTGTAACACTAACCAAAACGGCCTTGCTGTGCAGGTACTACGAACGGCTGAAAGAAAGGGGAAACTAAAGCCGTAATTTCTTCCGAGGGCATACAGCTTTGCTGTATGGTTACGTGATGGTGGTGTCCTCTTGGGTAAAATATTCCGGAGGTAAAATAGTTCCCTGTTCGTATCTCCGAGAGGGGACTACTCAGGAGGACGTCGTTAGCAGGAGAAGGAGAATTGGCGTTCTACGGATCGGAGCGGGGAATGTCAGATCCCTTAATCGGACAGGTAGGTTAGAAAATTTAAAAAGGGAAATCAATAGGTTAAAGTTAGATATAGTGGGAATTAGTGACGTTCGATGGCAGGAGCAACAAGAATTCTGGTCAGGTGAATACAGGGTTACAAATAAAAATCAAATAGCGGTAATGCAGGAGTAGGTTTAATAATGAATAAAACAAGAGGAGTGCGGGTAAGCTACTACAAACAGCATAGTGAACGCATTATTGTGGCCAAGATAGACACGAACCCACGCCTACCACAGTAGTACAAATTTATATGCCAACTAGCTCCGCAGATGGCGACGAGATACATGAAATGTATGATGAGATAAAAGAAATTATTCAGATAGTGAAGGGAGACGAAAATTTAATAGTCATGGGCGACTCGAATTCGATAGTAGGAAAAAGATGAGAAGGTAACGTAGTAGGTCAATATGGATTGGGGGTAAGGAATGAAAGAGGAAGCCGCCTGCTACAATTTTTCAAAGAGCATAACTTAATCATAGCTAACACTTGGTTCAAGAATAATGAAAGAAGGTAGAATACATGGAAGAGGCCTGGAGATACTGGCAGGTTTCAGACTGATTATATAATGGTAAGACAGAGATTTAGGAACCAGGTTTTAAATTGTAAGACGTTTCCAGGAGCAGATGTGGACTCTGACCACAATCTATTGGTTGTGAACTGTAGATTATAACTGTGCAAAAAGGTGCTAATTTAAGGAGATGGGACCTGGATAAAATGACAGTGTTTCAAGGAGAGCATAAGGGAAAAACTGACAGGAATGGGGGAAAGAAATACACTGGAAGAAGAATGGGTAGCTTTGAGGGATGAAATAGTGAAGGCAGCAGAGGATCAAGTAGGTAAAAAGTCGAGGGCTAGTAGAAATCCTTGGGTAACAGAAGATAAATTTAATTGATGAAAGGAGAAAATATAAAAATGCAGTAAATGAAGCAGGCAAAAAGGAATGCAAACGTCTCAAAAATGAGATCGACAGGAAGTGCAAAATGGCTAAGCAGGGGTGGCTAGAGGAAAAATGTAAGGATGTTGAGGAAATTTGTGGTGGGGTCTTATGGGACCAAACTACTGAGGTCATCGGTCCCTAAGCTTACACACTACTTAATCTAACTTAAACTAACTTACGCTAAGTACGATACACACACCCATGCCCGAGGGAGGAGTCGAACCTCCGACGAGGGGAGCCGCGCGGACCGTGACAAGACGCCCAAGACCGCGCGGCTATCCCCCGCGGCTAAGGACGTGGAGGCGTATTTCACTAGGGGTAAGATAGATACTGCCTACTGGAAAATTAAAGAGATCTTTGGAGGATAGAGAAACACTTGTATGAATATCAAGACCTCAGATGGAAACCCAGTTGTAAGAAAAGAATGGAAAGCAGGAAGGTGGAAGGAGTACATAGAGGGTCTATACAAGGGCGATGTGCTTGAAGACAATATGGATGCAGACAAATGAAAGAGGATGTAGATGAAGATGAAATAAGAGATATGATACTGCGTGAAGAGTTTGACAGAACACTGAAAGACCTAAGTCGAAACAAGGCCCCAGGAGTCGACAATATTCCATTAGAACTGCTGATAGCCTTGGGAGAGCCAGTCCTGACAAAACTCTGCCATCTGGTGAGCAAGATGTATGAGGCATGCGAAATACCCTCAAACTTCAAGAAGAATATAATAATTCCAGTCCCAAAGAAAGATGGTGTTGACAGATGTGAAAATTGCCGAACTATCACTTTAATAAGTCACGGCTGCAAAATACTATCACGAACTCTTTACAGACGAATGTAAAATCTGGTAGAAGCCGACCTCGTGGAAGGTCAATTAGTATTTCCTACAAATGTTGGAACACGTGAGGCAATACTGACCCTACCACTTATCTTAGAAGATAGATTAAGGAAAGGCAAACCTACGTTTCTAGTATTTGTAGCTTTTGACAATGTTGACTGGAATACTCTCTTTTAAATTCTGAAGGTGGCAGGGGTAAAATACAGGGAGAAAAAGGCTATTTACAATTTGTACGGAAACCAGATGGCAGTTTTAAGAGTCGAGGGGCATGAAAAGGAAGCAGTGGTTGGGAAGGGAGTGAGACAGGATTGTAGCGTACCCCCCGATGTTATTCAATCTGTATATTGAGCATGATTTAAAATCCATGGAGAAGAAATAAAAACTTTGAGGTTCGCCGATGACATTGTAATTCTGTCAGAGACAGCAAAGGACCTGAAAGAGCAGTAGAACGGAATGGACAGTGTCTTGAAAGGAGGATATAAGATGAACATCAACAAAATCAATACGTGGATAATGGAATGTAGTCGAATTAAATCGGGTGATGCTGAGGGAATTAGATTAGGAAATGGGGCACTTAAGTAGTATCGGTTTTAACCGGTCTGTTTTAGCCATCGCTAGTTAAACTGACAAACTTTGTTTGTACGTGTACTGCCTTGTCTGACCAATCAGAAGGGCCACTTTTACAGATGTTTTCCCGTTTACGGAGACCTCTACAGTCCCAGGTCAGGAGACATATAGCTGCAAACAAACAACAAATTAATTAAAAATGGTTCATATGGCTCTGAGCACTATGGGACTTAACGTCTGAGGTCATCAGTTCCCTAGAACTTAGAACTACTTAAACCTAACTAACCTAAGGACATCACACACATCCATGCCCGAGGCAGGATTCGAACCTGCGACCGTAACGGTCGCGCGGTTCCACACTGTAGCCCGTAGAACCGCTCGTCCACTCCGGCCGGTAACCAATTAATTATGCAACTTTATTTTTATGACTATTCCTCGTACTTATTAGGCATCTTGTTTGTCTTTTCGGAATCGGAATTTATAAACACAGTTTCTTGGTAGCTTCTGAAGGATTGTTTTTATCTCCTTCTTTGAGCTCTGCAGGGTGGACAGCTCAGATGGCACAAGTACGGCCTGCGAAATTCTAGGTTCCGAGTTCGAGTCACGGACAGACGCACAGTTTAAATAAACCAGGTGGATTCAGCACGACAGAAAACTGAAGGGGCCGGCCGGTGTGGCCGAGCGGTTCTGGGCGCTACAGTCTGGAACCGCGCGACCGCTACGAACGCGGGTTCGAGTCCTGCCTCGGGCATGGGTGTGTGTGATGTCCTCAGGTTAGTTAGGTTTAAGTAGTTCTAAGTTCTAGGGGACTGATGACCTCAGAAGTTAAGTCCCATAGTGCTCAGAGCCACTTGAACCAAAATTTAAGTGTTCAAGGAAATAACAGGACTAGTAGAAACTGAAATTGGTACTTGTTTCTCTGAAGAGCTATATGCCACATGAAATAGAGAGCACCTGTCAGCAGCCGCCGAGACAGCTACACCTGCCTCCTGTTCGCTAAGAGGACGGCCAACAAGCAGCTGTTTATGGAGAGGTGACCATGGAGACGGCCCCACACCTCCAAGTGAGATAAGCCGGCAGCTCGCGACGTGACGGAGCGCCAGCCAGCTAGGGCCACACCCTGGCGGCAGCTGTGCCGGCAGCTGGCGGCTGGCAGCAGGTACAGGTGTCTGTCGCACCTGCTGCTGCCGCTGCCGTTGCCGCTGCTGCTGCCGCGCGGCACGTGCAGACCGGCCCGGACCGCGCTCTGCACTGCCAAACCACTCGGCGAGCTTCGGCAGCGGCAGAGCCGATTAATGGCCGCCATAAACGTGACTGCTTTATGGAACCAAGAAACCGGCAGCGGCCCAGCGCGCTGGCCGCGCGATCGCAAGTCGCTTCATTAACATCCGCTAGCCCTCCGCGTGCACCTTGCTTTTTTTGCGTCCCCCCTCGCTTGCACACCCGCTGCCGTTTTCGCAACTTACGAGTACTCGCGTGCCAATGCTTCCACCCGGGCACAGCGCACAGAGACAGGGAGGGAAAGAGGGAGGCAGTGAGCTGCGAGGAAGGAGGAGAGAAAGAGAGTATGTTGACACTCGGCACGTGGCTTTATGGGCGTTATAAATTGTCGAAAATTTAATTTAATTGAAATAAAGCCATCAGCGATATATATCTCTCTCTGCGAGCGAGCGCGAGCGCGCGCGGGCGCTGGCAGTATTTTCGGGAGTATCGTTAATAATACCCGGCCGACAATAAGTCGCTGCGGCGGTCGGTAGCGCAAAGTAATTTGGTGGGCGGCCATTGCGTCGTTTTTGCGCGGCGCGGCACAGCGGTAAGGTGATTTGTTAGCTCCGTGGCCGCCGAACAGGAAAGGGTCCATCTGTCTGCAGCTGCGAGTAACTACACGAGTTGCTCCCGCGAGGGCTGATCTGTAGCCGCTTTAGTAAAAGATCAACAGTGGCTAGTGTAATGTGAACAACGAGGGATGATAGTTAAACTGGTTACGATTAGCAGAATTTGGAAATGTCCTCGTGTACCTCGTAATTGTTCAGATGTGCGTGTGAATTCCGAAGGGACCAAACTGCTGAGGTCATAGGTCGTCAGACTAACTTATGCTAAGAACAACACACACACACACACCTATGCCCCAGGGAGGCTTCAAACCTCCGGCGGGAGCGGCCGCGCAGTCCTTGACATGGTGCCTCAAACCACGCGGATACTACGCGCGGCTAACTCGTAATTGGCACAAATGGCTCTGAGCTCTATGGAACTTAACATCTGAGGTCATCAGTCCCCTAGAACTTAGAACTACGTAAACCTAACCAACCTAAGGACATCACACACATCCATGTCCGAGGCAGGATTCGAACCTGCGACCGTAGCAGCCGCGCGGTTCCGGACTGAAGCGCCTAGAACCGCTCGGCCACCGCGCCCGGCAGCTCGTAATTAATTCTGACCCCGGATACATATCCATTAATGTGTAACTAAGTATAAGACTCCTTAGAAATTTCCTCTTCTCAGATTCCTCGAGCATCTTGTCAAATTCTATACTCGATGAACTCAGTTGTCTACCCAGTCGTTTCCTATGCAAGGCTGCTTCCGCACTTATATCAACATGTCCAAACCTCCTTCCACCTCCACGCGGTACATATTTTATCCACCATCCATATCTGCCCTGACACTTGACCATCCTACCAGCTGTAGTCCTACTCACCATACTTTCTCAGTGGATCATGGTTCCAACACCTCCCGCAGCCTCCAAACCTCCTCGCTCCGGCCACCCTCTACATAAAATTCCTCCCAGACTAGCACTATCCCCTCACACAGACATAGCAGCCAATTTATCTGTTTATTTTCTTTCTTTTTTTCATTTCAATCATCCCTCCATCCAACCTGCTTCCAAACTCAGTATCCACTGGGAACTGCCTCGAGGGTCTCGCCCAACGTGCCACTATCACCATCACGATCCCCATAGCTACTACCCATACCAACGCCATCCGTATTTTATGAAAAGTCATCAGAACGAATCATTTTTATTGTATTTTATATCTGTTAGTTAAACCTTTGAAATCTGTGCGTACATCCAATGTCGGTTGACTGTGGAGTAACAACATTCTTCATCTACATCTAGATCTACATGACTACTCTGCAATTCACAGTTGAGTGCCTGGCAGTGTGTTTATCCAACCACCTTTGAGCTACCTCTTCAGCGCGCGAAAAATCGAACACTTCAATTTTTTTATCCGTGCCAGCTCTGATTTCTCTTATATTATTACGACGATCGTTCCTCCCTACGTAGGTGGTCGCCAACAAATTTCTTTCACACTCGGTGGAGAAAGTTGGTGATTCAGATTTCATGAGTAGGTCCTGCAGCAGCGAAAAAGCTTTGTTTTAATGACTGCCACTCCAATTCGCATATCATATCTGTGGTATTCTCTCCCTTATTTCGCGATAATACAAAACGATCTGCCCTACTTCGTACTCTTTCGACGTCCGCCGTCAATCCTATCTGACGTGAATCTCACACCGAACAGCAGTACTCCAGAAGAGAATGATCAAGCGTAGTGTAAATAGTCTCTTCAGTAGACCTTTTACATTTTCTTTCTGCCACTAAATCGCAATCTTTGGTCTGCTTTCCCGGCAATATTCTCTGTGTGTTCATTCCAATTTAATTTATTCGTAATTGTAGTCTCTAAGTATCTACTTGAGTTTACAGCCTTTAGATTTGTAAGATTTATGTTGAAACTGAAATCTAACGGGTTCCTTTTAATGTTCATGTGGCTGAATTCACATTTCTCATGATTTAGAATCAATTGCCACCTTTTGTACCATCATATATCTCGTCTAAATATTCTGCAATTCATTTTGATCATCTGATTACATGACAGCAAATGACAGCGTCATCTGCAAACAACCTAAGAAGGCTACTCACATTGCCTCCTAAATCGTTTATGTAGATGAGGAACACCAGAGGTAGTATAATACTTTCTTTGGGAACGCCAGATGTTACTTCTGTTTTACTCGATTACTTTTATTGAGTTATTACGAACTGTGACCTTTCTAACAGGAAATCACGAATCCTGTCACATAATTGAGACGATACCCCATAGACGCGCAACTTAATTAGAAGTCGCTTATGAGGAACGTTGTTAAAAGCTTTCTAGAAATCTAAAAATATGGAATCAATTTCACGTCCCCTGTCGACAGCACTCGTTACTTCGGAGAATTGACAAGAACGATATTTTCTGAATCCGTATTGGCTAAATGTCAATAAATTGTTTTCTTCGAGGTGATTCATAATGTTCGAGCACAGTACATGACCCAGAATCCTACTGCTAATCGACATTGCTGCTGATAACCAGAACCCCTCCCCCCCCATGCCGGAAGGGGTTGGGGGTGGGGGTGGGGAGCGAAATGTTCAGGAAAGAAAAAAGGAAAAAATGAACATAAGCGATAGACAGGACGGACAGGAATAGACTAGAAACTCTTCAATTGCAAATTCTGAACAACGACATACCAACATTGCTTGGTTATCCACCATATGTGCTATCATTCCCTCCAAGCCACGTAAGGGGTTGAGATGCTAAGCTTCTTGGACTCATGGTCCAAGTAAAGTTCGCAATTGTTATTCTTTGCCATCTGGCTTGTGTCCATGGCAAAATCATCCAAACTCCGTTGCTTGTAGGACATTGTGGTTGAGTAGGTTCTTATGTTCAGTGTAACGTAATTCAAGTGGGTTTAAAATGAGGTCAAAGGATTAATAGATTTGACGGTACGACCACACTGCAGGCCCCTTGACTGCAGGATGCTGCAGATCTTTGTGCCTCAATATGTTCAGTTATTCGGTTGGGAAAGATGGACAACCGTTGTATTCTGTAGTGAGATAAGTTGTTTTAACTGGTCCTTACTATGCACAATATTGGCAACAGTATGGACATCTGAGCTTAGGCCACAAATTCTATAATCGTGTACAAATTGGGGTCCTTGTTGATCAAGTTAATACCTCAACGTCCCGGTGACTGTTCAGAAAGGCATGTTTGTGAAAGAGCATTGTTCTGTTTAAAGATGGAGTCAGCATACTGTCTCATGAGAGGTAACACATGTTCTATGTGAAGTACGGCCGTGTCGTCACAGTCCCTTGAATCGCTACCAAAGAAGGTGACCTGAAGGCATACCGATGGCTCCCCTGCCCCTGATGCAAAAGATATCACCGACGAGTCTCCGCAAAGGAAAGGAAAGAGAGAGAGAGAGAAGCAGAGAGAGATGGAGAGAGAGAGAGAGAGAGAGAGACGGTAAAGTGTTCTTTCCCCTCGGTACCGACATGCTCGTCGACAGTGGTATTCCGAAGCAGTGAGATTAATCACCAAAAATGATGTGACACCTCTCCTCAATAGTACATTCTCTATTCATGTGGGATACGTAACTATCTACTATAAATGCAGCAGAGTCAACTGCCGCCATCTTGTCAGACGTCAACTCTGTAACTGAGATTCTGGTAGTTCTATTTATAGTGCAAGATTCCACAAGGGACAAGTGTAATACTTTTACCAGGGTGGGGGTCGCAGTTGAAAGGAACATTGTGTGCACCCCAAATAAGCTTAGTAGAGCTAATGTTTGCAATAGACATAAAAGATTTCTCAGATATGCTCTTCAGCACTGTTATGCGGCTGTGCACAACAGAGTATCGTCGTTGGACGATCGTAGGTAATTTCTGAATGACTTGGACAAAATTACAATTGATGCATAGAATAGGCAGCTCTCTCTAAATGTAGGTAAGATAATGCCTATAATCAAGAGAAAATACCATATACTATCTGAGGAATATCTCGAGTACGTCACCTCCTGGAAGTATTCGGGAGTAATGACAAGAACGGATGCGAAATGGGGTGATCGCGTAAAATCAGTATTAGGTTAGGAGAATGATCAGCTGGAAGTGTTCTAGAAAGGTTAGGTGCATTTGTGAAGGAAAGTGGATACAGAACGCTAGAGCCAACGTGTTTAGTATAGTTCAAATGGTTCAAATGGCTCTGAGCACTATGGGACTTAACTGCTGTGGTCATCAGTCCCCTAGAACTTAGAACTACTTAAACCTAAGTAACCTAGGGACATCACACGCATCCATGCCCGAGGCAGGATTCGAACCTGCGACGGTAGCGGTCACGCGGCTCCAGACTGTAGCGCCTAGAATCGCTCGGTCACCGCAGCCGGCGTGTAAATTTAGATATACGTTGCGATTGATAATGGAAGCAAGACCAAAGAAAAATCAAGACACCTTCATAGGATTAGTCGACCTGGAAAAATCGTTCGACAATGTTCAATGGTGCAAGATGTTCGAAATTCTGAGAAAAATAGGGATAAGCTATAGGGAGAGACGGGTAATATACAATATGTACAAGAGTCACGAGGGAATGACAACAGTGGACGGCCAAGATCGAAGTGCTCGGATTAAAAGGGGTGTAAGGCAGGGATGTAGTCTTTCGTCCCTACTATTCAATCCGTACACCGAAGAAGCAATGATCTAAATAAAAGGAAGGTTCAGGAGTGGAATTAACATTCAAGGTAACAAGATATCAACGATATGACTTGCTGATGACATTGCTATTCTGAGTGAAATTGAAGAAGAATTACACGATTTGCTGAACAGGGTATGGATTGAGAATAAATCGAAGAAAGATGAAAGTAATGAAAAGTGGCGGAAATGAGAACATCAGGATTGATAGTCACGAAGTAGATGAGATTAAGTAATTTACTACGTAGTCAGCAAAATAACCAGTGACGGACGGAGCAAGGACATCAAAAGCACACTAGTACTGGCAAAAAGGGCATTCCTGGCCAGGCGAAGTCTACTAGTATCAAAAATTGACCTTAATTTGAGGGAGAAGTTTCTGAAAATGTGCATTTGGAGCACAGCATTTTATGGTAGTGAAACATGGAGTGTGAGAAAAATGGAACACGAGAATCGAAGCATTTGAGGTATGGTGCTACAGACGAATGTTGAACATTAGGTACGGAATTAGGAGCTTCTGCGTAGAATTGGGCAGGAAAGGAATGGGTGGAAAAACACTGACAGGGAGAGGGGACAGGATGATAGGACATCTGTTAAAACATCAGAAAATGACTTCCATGGTACTAGAGGAAGCTGTAGATGGCTAATACTGTAGGGGAAGACAGAGATTGGAATTCATCCAGCAAATAATTGAGGACGTAGGTTGGAAGTGCTACTGTGGGATAAAGAGGTAGGCACAGGAGAGGAATTAACGGAGGGCCGCATCAAACCAGTCAGAAGATTGATAACTAAAAGAAATAATGATAATAAGGTATACGTGTGCTTAGCGCGACCCTCCATTCGTGTGGTGAGACTTGGTCGACCAGGGACTTGAGGACTAGGGTTTTTTTCTCTCTCGAGCTTCCGTTCAGTGCAACTCTGATATGACCACTGCCATATCAGAATGCTCCACACGCTTGTGTATTGCATGATTCGACGGAATCGTAATTGCTTTACAAACAGATATCAATATTTAATCTCCCTGAACTGAAAGAAATGTCATCACAATGGAAAGGTGTGGAAACTATCGCAGAGCCGTGAGAAACAGCTGTCATCGGGAACACTGCGTGCGCAGTTTTCATGTCGAATGGTGGGAAGTAGACGGTTTGAATGGAGACGTGTCTAGCCTTTGGCGTTGTAATAATTGTTCTTATCACACCGTGATTATGTAGAAGGAGCAGTGAATGTTAAAACTCAAAGTTGATCTGCAAGTAGCTCAAGCAGAATTACACTGAAGCGTCAAAGAAACTGGTATAGGCATGCGTATTCAAATACATAGATCTGTAAACAGGCAGAATATGGCGCTGCGGCCGGCGCCGCCTATGTAACACAACAAGTGTCTGGCGCAGTTTTTAGATCGGTTACTGCTGCCTCAATGACAGGTTATCAAGATTTAAGTGAGTTTGAACGTGGTGCTGCAGTCGGCGCACGAGCGACGGGACACAGCATTCCCTAGGTAACGATGAAGTGGTGATTTTCCCGTACGACCATTTCACGAGTGTATCGTGAATATCAGGAATTCGGTAAAACAACAGATCTCCGACATCGCTGCGGCCGGAAAAAGATCCTGCAAGAACGGGACTAACGACGATTGAAGAGAATCAATCCTTCCGCAAATTGCTGCAGATTTCAGTGCTGGGCCATCAACAAGTGTCAGCGCGCGAGCCATATCACGAAACATCATCGATATAGGCTTTCGGAGACGAAGGCCCACTCGTGTACCCTTGGTGACTGCACGACACAAAGCCTTACGCTTCGCCTGGGCCCGTCAACATCGACATTGGATTGTTGATGATTAGAAACATGTTGCCCCGTCGGACGAGTCTCGTTTCAAATCCTATCGAGCGGATGGACGTGTAAGGATATTGAGACAACCTTATGAATTCATGGAACCTTCATGTCAGCAGGGGAATATTGAAGGAGGTGGAGGTTCTGTAATGGTATGGGGCAAGTGCTCTTGGAACCTTATGGGAACCCTGATGCGTCTAGATACGAATCTAATGCGTAACACGTATGTAAGCATTCTGTCTGATCACCTGAGCCGGCCGGGATGGGCGAGCGGTTCTAGGCGCTACAGTCCGGAACCGCGCGACCGCTACGGTCGCAGGTTCTAATCCTGCCTCGTGCATGGATGTGTGTGATGTCCTTAGGTTAGTTAGGTTTAAGTAGTTCTAAGTTCTAGAGGACTGATGACCTCGGAAGTTAAGTCCCATAGCGCTCAGAGCCATTTGAACCATTTTTTTATCACCTGTCTGTGCGTTCCGACGGAGGTGGACAATTCCAGCAACACAATGCGACACCCCACACGTCCAGAACTGCTACAGAGTGACTCCAGGAGCACTTTTAGGAGTTTAAACACCTCCACTGGCGACCAGACTCCCCAGAAATGAACGTTATTGAGCATGTCTGGGATGCCTTGAAACGTGCTGTTCGAAAGAGATCTCCACCCCCTTGTACTCTTACGGATTTATGGACAGCCCCGCAGGATCCATGGTGTCAGTTCCCTCCAACGCTACTTCAGATATTAGTCGAGTCCATGCCACGTCGTGTTGCGGCACTTCCGCTTGTTAGCGGGGGCCCTATACGACCTATACGATGTTAGGCGGGTGTACCAGTTTATTTGGCTCTTCAGTGTAGGACAGATAAGAGCTACACTTGTCAGCAATACGCTTAGGAATTGGTAAGACGACTGGATTGTGGTCGAACCTGCCAAATCAGGCAATACGTTTAAGAGAGACCGGAAGGCTGCTAAGTGTCCCACTGCTTCGCCGCTTTGAAGAGTATGAAGAAGCATCTTGCAGATAACTCAAGCAGTACAGAAACAACGATAGGGGAGGCTAGTCGGAGGTTTGCTACAACTGAAGTCCAGTGGTTACTTTGCTCTACCCGTAAGTCAACCCACTCTTCCTTTCCCGTGATGGTCTGCAATTGCGAACGAGAAGGCTGTTGATGGCGACTGTGTCCCGGGGCTATCGGCCGCCCTTGGTGTTGTGCGCCGGCGACCAGTCGTCGCGAAGTGGCGCCGCGAATAACAATCGCCGCCAGTTTGGAGGTTGGCGGCGACGAGTGGTCGGCGCATGCGCAATGAGCCCAGCCAAGGCTGACACGCGGACCTGCGGTCACTTCCTACTGGTTGTTGGCGCCTCTGTACTGCAGTGGGCGGTGTGACGACGGAGCTACAATCCACTGCCAGATTTCACCAATTCACTCTACGGCAGTAATTTGGGGAAGGAAACGACATTAGGGTACAAAGCTTGGGCTGGAGAAAAAAGTTTTGGTTGTTCGTAGAATAAATTAACATAGCTGATCTACATTCGGTTGATGCTTATTTTTTAGAATTTCGTGTTCTGGTTTCTACCCTTTTTTTCAGATCAATTTTGAGACCTATTTAATTGAAACTGAAGACGAGGAACCCATGCCGAGGAGCTGCGTGTTGTCACTACTTCTTTATTACTGCTTATGCGTATGCTCGTCTGCTATCGTACTGCAGCATGAAATTTTCATTGTGCAAAGGAGTGTGCCCTCATATGAAAACTTCCTGGCAGATTAAAACTGTGGGGTGGAACGACTCTCGAATTCGGGACCTTCGCCTTTCGCCGGCAAATGCTCTACCAACTGAGCTACCCAAGCATGAATCACGACCCATCCTCATAGCTTTACTTCCACCAGTACCTCATCTCGTACCTTCCAAGTTCCACAGAAGCTTTCCTGCGAAACTTGCAGAACTAGCACTCCTGGAAGAAAGGATATTGCGGTCACATGGCTTGTCTCCAGAATGAAATTTTCACTCTGTAGTTGAGTGTGCGCTGATATGGAACTTCCTGGCAGATTAAAACTGTGTGATGGAGACTCGAAGTAGGGACTCTGGCCTTTTGCAGCGAGTTCTCTACTGACTGAGCTACCCAAGCACGACTCATGACCCTATCTCACAGCTGTACTTCCGTCAGTACATCTCCTGCCTTTCAGGCTTCACAGAAGTTCTCATGCGGAAGCTGCGGGTCTAGCATTCCTGGAAGAAAGGATACAGCAGTGACAGAGATTAGCCACAGCCTGGTATATTTTTCCAGAATGAAATTTTTACTCTGCAACCGACTGATGTTTTCATTTCAGTCATGATTGTGGACAAGTTGAAGAAGTCAAGCACAGATTTGCGTTTCTTAAATAAGGTTCCTTTTTTACTAAACAAACGCTGTTTTTAGCCTTGGAAATTATGAAACAGTGGCACTCTAACATAAAGGTCAGCATGGAGTTGGGGGGGGGGGGGGGGGGGAGGGGGTCAGCACAAATTTCCTGGACATTAGGTTAAAGATAGAAGACAGTAACCATAAATTTAAAATTTACCGAAAAGATTCCTTCACTGGCACTTTCATCTCGGCTTCCTCCATACACCCTACAACCTACAAACATGCAGCATTCCATTACATGACCTACCTTTCCCTTTCTATCCCTATGTCCTAAGAAGACTTTGACCAGGAACTTAACACAGTAAAAACAATAGCCATAAATAATGAATTTGACCTCAACACCATTGATAAAATTTTGGGTAAAAAAATGAAGAAGCAAGCCAGATCTCTACCGTCGCCAATGAAAAACACAGACAAACAGGAAATGAAATAGTGCAGATTACCTTTCATAGGGAAAACATCAAATAATATAAGTAATACCTTGAAGGCAAAGGGTTTGTTTGTGTTTTTCGATATCCGTACGACAATAGGTTGTTTCTTGTTCAATGCAAAAGACAACCAACCAGCTATCACAAAAAGTGAAGTTTATAAAATCACATGCCGTGAGTGTCAATCTTGCTACATTTGACAGAAGGGAGGTCAATCTGTATCAGGCTTAAAGAACACCACAGAAGATGGAGATTTGTATAATCCGACGCCTATTATTAAACGAGCAAAATCAGTTCAATTATTCACCTCTTTTAGATGATATCACAACCCCAGGATAGAAGAAAAACTTTGTGCCCCAGTCCATCGTAGTTAAAAATATCTTGGCTGACGCCTGACTCTAGTCCGGTCATTGTAGTGTAATTGGTGAATGTGTAATAATGTATGTAATTTGTTAAAAAATGGTCATTGACGAATTTGTTCATCAAGCTATGGATCGATACCTTAAGAAGTTGAGATGATTATCTTTGCCTTGTCATCATGTTCATCAGTGCATTATCATCTTTGGGAATCAGTAATGTACTTGAAAATGGGCTTATGACCCGAAACCTATGTCGTGCAATAACATTAATAACAAATTGTGAAACAAAGCTGTTTAGTTAACTTACAATGTTTCACCAAGAACCCACAGTTGATTCAATTAAAATTGAAGACTCCTTTTTCTTGGGATTCAAACACTTCCTACACATATTGCGGTTATGGTTACGAAAAATCATAAGGAGACGTATCATATTGCGGAAGAGAAGAAATTAATATAAGATTTCAATGGACTATTGACAGCTAACGAAGAACAAAAAGAATTAATTTTGCGATCTGTGCAAGATCGTCGGAGACAACTCCCTGACCGAAAAAAAAAACATTGTGCTAAACCTAATACTGATTTATGCTGCATTTACAGATTTTACATGTTCCGTTCCATATTAGTAATTAAATTTCTCCCATTTAAATATGTTTCAGCGTGTTTGCAAAACATGAGCATGTAAGTTGATTTCAGTTGTTTACTCCAATAGAAAACACACACTTATTCCAGTACGTAAGTCTCATTTAAATGAGTTCTTTTCGGTACTGGTTAATGTTTATTATTTGTAATGAACTTTGGCACAATACTAACATTTGTTAAAAGTAAAAAAACGGGGTAGTGCTCAAATCATTTGACATGCTTATGTAAACCCCATAAAGGTCCACCCAAATTGGAGCAGTTAAGCCACGCATAAACAGTAATTAAAAAAAAAAAAACAGATCGTGACACGCTCCTCGGCCTCTGAATTATGGGTTTCTCATATTCAGTTTTCAACAAAAAAGGCCTTAAAATTCTTCTTAAAATAAAAGAGAAAAGAACTAGTGCATGGATGTGAAGAAACACGAAATTCGGAAAACAAGGACCACCGTAATCTACATATGTCTTTACGTATATTCTTCGCAGTCCACCATGCACGTCATCGCGGAGGGTATTTGAACCAAAACTAGTAATTCCGTTTCCTGTTCCATTAGCAAGTAGAGCGATGCAAAAGTGATCTCCCGTCTGCTACTGTATGGGCCCTCATCGTTTGTATTTCGTCTTTCGGTTCTTCCGAAGATGAACGTTGAAATAAAATCGTCCTGCTGTCTTTGCAAATGCTAGTTCTCTGAAATTCCTCAACAGTGCTTCGTAAAAAGATCGTTTAATCCCTCAGAGGAATCATATTTAAGCTCTCGGAGTATATCCGTAATTCCTCTGTACAGACGTAATGGACTAGCAGTAAATCCAGTAGGTCGCCTGTGAATAGCGAATGTTTTCTGTCTTCCTTTAATCCGATCTGATAGGGATTCAAGCACTCGAGCAGTACTGAAGATCTGGTTGCAAAAGCGTTCCTTTACGTGGACTCTATACGCGGAGTTTAAAACAAATTGTAACATACAGACTGTTAGTAAAAACAAGAAAAAAACTTCCTAGAATGTATCAAAAGGCAATACCTATTCTGCTATTGGCCACTGAAGATCCGTATTTGATATTTTATTTACAGATGGAGCAGAATTCATAAGAGGTCATAGTAATTTACCACAATATGCACAATTGGTCATATACGAATCCTGGAACATTTATGGAGGTGAGGCATCAGAATCGCTTCAGTTTATGGCTGGAATTGTCGGTGACAGTTTAATTGGCCCATACACTTCACCAAACAGATTAACGGGGGCTGTGTATCGTCGATTTCTGCACGATGAATCACCAGCGGTTGTTGGAGAACGTTACTCCTGTGGTTTAGCAGGAATTGGCTCTCCTCTTACTCCTCTTCCACTTTCTATGGATCGTGCGACGTTACGACGTTACCTCACCGGAACGTTTCATGGACAATTGATTGATCTAGGAGTCCGGTAGCATGGCTGCCTCCTCCATCGGACCTGCATCCGTTGGATTTCTGGCTATAGGAACATTTAAAGGCTCGGCGTACGCCCAAATAATCGAAAATGTGCACACGTTACAGGAAAGTGCAACCAGGGAATGTGACGCAATCCGAATTGAACTAGGTGTATCAACAATAGTCCTTGGTTCACTGCAAAGAAGAGATGAAGGACGCGTCAGGGTGGGTGACAACCACTTGTAGCACTGCCTGTAGTCTATATTTCTAGGTACAGACAGATGGGAACGAGAGGACAGGCTGGCCGATACCTCAGAAGGTATGTTGTAGGCTCTTTACTTCCATTTTTGGGGAGTACTACCTTCTGTAGGAATACGTGGTTTTTTTTAAACACCCAGCGATCTCTTGTTCAAACGTTTGTTCAATAACATGCGGACCGAAGAACTGAACTCTGTCTTTTGAAATTATCTCACTGAAGAACATCACATTTTGTCCGCCCCGATAGCTGAGTGGTCAGCGCGATGGAATGTCGTGCAAAGGGGCCCGGGTTCGATTCCCGACTGGGTTGGA
Organism: Schistocerca piceifrons; assembly: GCF_021461385.2. Taxonomy (NCBI): domain Eukaryota; kingdom Metazoa; phylum Arthropoda; class Insecta; order Orthoptera; family Acrididae; genus Schistocerca; species Schistocerca piceifrons. Next base: position 443,966,564 of record NC_060142.1, on the reverse strand, counting down.
GACTTTCTCCGCTCAGGGACTGGCTGTTGTGTTGTCTTATCACCATCATCATCTCATCCACCGGAGTGGCGACAGGAAGGACATCCGGCCACCCCTTAACTTAACCCTGCAAAATCCGATCATAACAATGCTGACACTACGAAAACTGAGGGACAAAGATACAAGCAAAAGAAGAAGATCACATTGTAAATCCTACGTTTCCTCAGTGCTCGAGCGTGAAAATCAGAAATATAGAGGAAAGTGAGGACTAAACTGAAAAAAAAGACAAATTGCTAAACAGAAGACAGGTGAAAGGATGTGTGGCATATGCCGAAGATTAGGCTCCTCTTCTGGCATTACGTTATCGCAGGTCAGTGGAACAACGGATCATGAAACTTTACAGGAAAAAAGACATACGCCGTTCCAAAGTATAAGACGCGTCACAAGACAGAGTCGTAGAATTATAAACTTACATCACCAACGTTCATTACGAGCAGAACTGTGGAAATTATAATGTCGCTCGCGTATAATTAGTTTTCTGGAGACTGAACAACTCCTATGTAAGGGTCAACACGATTTCTGCCAATAACGATTGTGTGTGACTTAGCTTATTCCGTGCTGTGTGCTCCAGCAGATACGGAACACAGCCTACACCGAAGAGCTCCAAGCTGTCTAGTACTCAGGTGCAACTGAGTTACAGCTTGCCTCCAACAGAGGTGACTCAAGTCAAGTCCCATTTTATGCATCCATCCTACATCACTGTAAGAGTATCCAAGTCGACATCAATAATGTAGGACTCGTTCATTCACTGGCTGGAAACTGCTATTGTCTTTTCAGTTGATGTGGCCTGAGGACCTATGGGACGTCTGTTGACGCAGTTAAAACAAGATTACTTATTACTAATTTTATTGTTCATGTACATCTCGTGGCTGCGGTCTCAATGGTGGCTGGTAAGTGCATATGACGTAATGGAACTGCTGTCATCAGTCGTATACCCAAGGTTGCCCAGAGATTGCTATGTCAGCCGGTTGTATACGCCTGCAAGTTGAAGTCTGGCAGGTGGCTCACACGCCGATCTGTAACCGCTTCCCGCGCAGCAGATCCAGTGCGGAGGAGGTGTGGTCGCTGTACGCATGTGAATCATTCATACGGTCCCTATGATGTCCCTCTCTGGTCATTTCACGTGTTGTCCTGTCAGATAGACTGTGGAGTCGGGTACCTGATGTCCGGTGTTGTTATGTACACTGATCCAGGTCCATCGGTTTGGTAGACCCTCTGGTCCGTATGGTTCTGAAGTATCAGAGCTGCTTGTGCCCTGAACTAGAACGGTGCTGGTGGATCCAAGGACTACCTACCAGTAGCAGCTTTATTCCTGGGCTCCGGCGTCAGTTATCTGTGGTTACAAAACCGCTGCCGTTACGCCAGGAAGCGAGAGTATGACTGACACAGTGTCACAATACTGGAACAACCTTACACAAGATATTACATACAATAATCAGATAACTGAGTGTGAATGACGTGGACGCCATCGATCCTAATGGACTGCCCCTGGTTGGGGCATTTATTGCGCTGAGGAAAGCCTTTGCTGTGCTAGATCATTTGTAATGACTGAATCGGTACAATTTATTACGAATGGTCATCGTTCTCTAGTTCTGCTACATTTAGTAAACGGGTTTATTTTCCATAATTACTATGTCAGGTCCCTGATAGGCGTCGTTGCGTCCTATCTAGTGCATCTTACTTACTGGGTGGTTATAACTAAACTATCCCTATTTATCACGTTATAACACGGAAACTAATTGCCGTACGTGACCATGGCTACCCAAATTTGGTAGCATTAATTTCCAGAGTGTGGGGTGCATAATTTCGATGCGTCACAGCGCCACCGTCCAGTTCCAACTATGGCCACCAGGTGCCGTGAACAGTCATCATGATTCTAATCTCACACACCTGACCAATCGCAGTACATTCGTTGACGTGTCAACATGAACTTGGACAAGAGGAGCAGTGGTGAAGCTCTATTAACAAAACAGCAGTAATGCTGCATCTGCACTTCGAGAATATCGCCGGCTAAACGGATTATTGGAGGGTCCTCTTTCTGTAACTGCCGTGCGGAGCGTGATGAACGAGTCCGAATCAACTGGAGAACTGGGCATCGCTCTGGGTAGGGGCCGACGACAGGTTGAATCACAGGTGGTTGATGAAATCGCTGTTGCTAAGGCAGACAACGCGGTGCACAATTCCGAATCGTCAGGCAGTGCGCGTGCTGTGTCACGACAGTTGAACATCCTATAGTCCACTGTACGGAAGGTGCTTCGAACCATTCTCCTATGGAAACCATACAAAGTCCATATCGTACAGCAGCTTGCACCACAGGGCGCACAACGACGTATTGACTTCGCTCTCCACTTCCTCACAGGTAGACGAGGGCTGGCCTTGGACCATCCTAAGGACAAACGAAGCTCATTTTTCTCTGACGGGCGAGGTGAACACACAGAATTGCCGAGTTTGGGAATCTGCACCTCCAATCACTGTGCACCAAGTTCCAAGGTATAGTGAATTTGTCACTGTATGGTGTGGCTTCACGGCTACATTCACCATTGGCCCATTCTTTTTCGAACAGATTGGCGCTCAAGGACCAAAGAAGTGCAATGTGACCGGCCAGCGTTACTGCGATATGCTTCGCCAGCATGTCATACCGGCCCTAATGGACAGAGACGCATTGAACTCAACAGTTTTCATGCAAGATTTGGCGCCACCGCACATCACTCGTGAAGTTCACCTGCTTCTCTGAAACACATTTGGAAACTATCGAATTATCAGCCAATTATTTTCAAATGCTTGCCCAGTACGGTCAGCCGATCTCCCTCTCTCTGATTTCTGGTTGTAAGGCTACCTGAAGGACAGGGTTTACCAGGGGGGCATTCACCCATGTGCTGATCTGAAGCGCAGCATATGAGAGTGGCAGCCTGCGTACCTATGGACATGCTTCGTTCTGCTGTGCAGAATGCAATCCTGGGCTTTCAGACACTTCTGGACAGTGACGGGCGCTACACTGAGCCCCTTTTGTAGCAGTAATGGTACCGGTATGTAATATTATGGTGTACCGTAACGGCACATTAAAAGCATTTCGACTGAATTGATTCTGCATTATTTCTCTTCCCCGTGTCCTTGATATTAATGCTATCAAGTCTGGTACCCATACAGTAATTAGTGTCTGTATTATAACATGTTAAATAGGGAGAATTTAAATATAAACATCCGGTATGTTATGACAACTGTACTGTTTCTTCTGGATGGACTGGGGTTTAAAAAAATGTAAACTAAATATTACGATAAATTTTATAAATAATCGACAAGTACGCCAAACAATAAGAGGTAGAACTACAATGGACATGTTATTCCATGGACTCTTGCGCTTTTATGCATGAACTATCTTTCCTTTGCCTTTCGCTTATCTGCTTGGATTCGGACCTAAGAGGACGTTATTGTGTAAGGCTCATCTCGCTGTTCCAGCTGATAATGTAATTTGTACTTAAAACCCGAAAAATATAATGGTTATTTTGTCAAAAGAATTTGTGTATGTGGTCAATCGGCTGTGAGTCTGATACCTAAGCTGCCTTAAGTAGATATGGGCCTTAACAATGAATTTTCATTGTTAGGCGCCATCTTAGAAAAAATCCTTAACATTTTTCTGTTAGCTCATCTACAAGACGTGCAGTCGGTTACGACAATTAACTTTATTTTAGATCCCACCAGACCGGAGGCAGCTACTAATAATTTAACAATTTTATTTACAGATTTTCTTTATATAACGAGATAACGCAGAAAACATCTGGTCACAGGATTCCAGTTCCACTATAGGATTTCATTTGTAGATGCCACTCTTGTTATATTGGAGAATCGAGACGAAACCACGATAAGCTACGTATTACAGTAGTGTTCATAGAACAGACTTGACAAATATTCTCTAGTGCAATAAGCACACGACTTCTCACGAACCCGGAATATTTTCCATAGTGTTGGGAAATAAGAAAACGACAATTAATTATCGACGATTACGTAACTACCCCAATGACAATTAATTATCGACGATTACGTATCTACCCCGAGAACTGAGCTAGCTGCTGAGTGCTTATACACGTCGGGGTAAATTAAAAAACATATTACACTGTTAATAATATTCCTACATCAGTTATTTCTCTTTTATGCTGGGCCATTGCATTAATGTGTGTTTCTTTTTTACAGAAGTCACGGCTCGTATTTTATTTAATTACATTACACTAATAGTCAACAAAGAAATAAAATGTTTATTTTATTACATTACACAACACAGAACGCAGTTCGGTGTCTACTTGTTTTACGCTTTTCCATTGACCATGCTCTCTCTTTCTCACACAGCAGTGTCGATGTCACTCTACTGGTAACCGACTAACTGTGTCGAAATGTTATGCCTTGCGGCTGCCTTATATTGACACATCCTTCTACCAAAGTGATGCTGGGCTGTGTCGAAATAGAAAATTTTTACTGTCCTGTCACGTACTATCTGGGTGTGTAACAGTATGAAGATTACCGCAAACACCACAAACCTGCGTCTGCTCGTATATTTGCCGACAAGAAGAACCTAATTGAATACTGAAAACTAGATCAGAGTTTATAGCCAGCGCAGCTGAACACTGAATTATTATTGCCACGCACTGTCTTCATACCGTTACAAAGTTCCTGTTAACAAATTGTGGTAAACTGTTGCTAATCTGTGTTCTCATCATTTTGCCAACGACGTTACCTAATCCTAGTCAGCCCTACGACGAGGCTGTATAGCAGCTGCGTGCAAGCAAGCCACATCAATAACAGCAACTACTTTCGGTGCTAGGGGGTTCTCTTCCTGCCATCTTGTTATGTTTCCACCAAACGTATTTAGTGAACACACAATTTTGATTGTTCTTTTGATCCAGAATGCGGCAGATAGCATAGTTCGTATTAAGACAGCATATTGGCTTCTAGAAAGCTTTTTCGATACCGTTACGCACTGTTACTTATTAAATATAATACCTGCATACATGCGAAGACATGCAATTGAAATGAAGGTTTTGTAAAGGAACTTACAAGGGGACCGCGCTTACATATCATCACCGGTTTCGTCCAGATTTATGGTATACGCAGGGCTTGGGCCGAAACAACAGTGAAAGAAGTTTGAGCTCCAAATGGTTACGTATTTAGAAGAAAAACAGCGTTTTTTATGCGAGTTGCGTGAGGCGTCAGCCATTTACGTTAACGTAGCTTCCTGACAACGGTTCATGTAGGGAAAGAGGGTTGTTGCGTGGAGTCCCTAAGTGGAAACATTTTTTGTATGTCCAGTTTTTACTTACACTGCAAATAAACCGAAATATGATCAGTATATGGTATTTATTAACATAATTTTACGGTTGATTATTTACACGGGCTGAAGTGACATTCGTCGTAAAAACAAACAAACAGCGTCCGAACAGGCCTTGAAGCCCCAACGATACCGACCGGCCGCCGTGTCGTCCTCAGCCCTCAGATGTCACCGGATGCGGATACGGAGGGGCATGTGGTCAGTACACCGCTTTCCCGGCCGTTGTCAGTTTTCGTGACAGGTGCCGTTGCTTCTCAATTGGAATCACAAGGGCTCAGTGCACCCAGCTTTCCAACAACACTCGGCAGACCCGCATGGTGACCCATATCGTAAAAACAAGAGAAGCAGTAATTTTCTTGGCATCTTCCATTCATTACGATTACATGGATGTTTTAAGGTTTCTGTAGGAAAACGAAGGTGATATTCATCGTGAAAACAGAAGAAGCAGTAATTTTGTCGGCTTACTGCACACATTGTAATTTAATGTTATTTGTAATTATATTTACCACTCCGCTGCTTTGTGAAATACTGAAGTATTTCAATCTCGAAGTTCTACGAGCCTCCAAAGTAACGACACTGGTGCTAACATTAAACTGCTATTTATGTGTAACTACGTTATTATACTTGTTCGTACGTATTTTTAGCTGATCATAACGCTAGCGGACGAATCAAAATCGGTTTTCCTCTTCTTTCTTGTCACAAACTTATCGATAATTAGAAATTATCACAACAGCACATAGCACAAAAACAATAAAAATGGCATTTACATTAAATTCAAATGCAAGTAAAAACTGATTAACAAAACAACAACTGAGCTTAAGCAAGGCCAACAATTTGTCTTGGCTAAAATACGGAAGGGCGACAGCCGATAGTGCTGTAGATGTACAGGTAATTTAAATCTATCATTGGCGTTGCTGACTATTCTTTTTCGTCGTATGACTGAAAATCACGATATCTTTCGATTTCACTACACCGCAATTAGGTTTGTAATTTCATTTAGATTTAAATAACCTGTTAATCGCCGGAACCGTCTATTGAAATCGGACAGTTTTGGGGACATGCAACAATATTATGAAACTGATAGCTGTCACTCACCAAGTGTATGAAGCTCTTTTGTTGTTTCGACGAAAGCACACCTTCCGAGTCATGTGCGTGTGAGTTGCGCGTCGTGAATGTGAGAGTGAATGCTGCATTTACCATAGTAACCGATCGTAGTCGCCATAATATTATCAAATTGGACATGTAACAATATTATGAGACGGATAGCTGCGACTCGCTATATAGCTGCGCTTGCGTGTGTGCATGTTCTCTATTTTCCATGAAGCCTCCGACAGTTCTTTTGCTGTTTCGACGAAGGCCCTGTTGGCCGAAAGCACACCTTCCGAGTCATGTGTGTGCGAATTGTACCTCCGCGCATATGTGAGTGCGTGTTGTCTATTTTCGACGAAAGCGTTGTCGGCCGAAAGCTCACTTTCCGAGAGTCTCCTCGTACTTATCTGTGACTCAGCATCTCCGCTGTATGGTGAGCAGCTACTATCCTTTTCATAATATTGTTACAATGCATCCTGGATTTTCCATTCTTTAATTTTTCGGGTGTATTTTCTAATAATTCAACGTGAACTACTTCAATCGTTGTATCACCGCACTCGCGCTTGCGAGAGCTTTCGACCGCGGTTAAAAAGTGTATCCTTACATTAAAGTAACGACACACTTACTTCAATTAAGAGCATTATCTCCCCATCCACTTATCAGCATCAGGAAAACAACCATTAGATATCTTGAACCGTTCGCAAATAAAAGATGTGCAAATTTCGAATTATTTACGGTTAAGGAGGGTAGGACGTCAAACGGGCCGACTTTGAGCAGGAGAGGCACTGCAGACTTTTTTAATTTCCACTGTCTACACTCTTACAAATAAATTCATAAAACTTCGTCAGCGTGACTAGGAAGGATTCAGGATTCACTCTCATAACAGTGTAAGTTCAAAAACATAGCAAAATTTTTTTTTTTTACATGAGAAATTTCATCATTTTTGCACTTACTATTGGCTGCATTTGTTGTTGTAGGTACACTTTTCTTCATAAGTAAGAAAGATTCTTCGATGTATTTTGCACAGCACACAAACCATACTTAAAGATGTAAGAAACTCTAGAATTTTCCAAATCTATTAAAACTGTTGTAAAAATTGAGATAATTTACTATAAAATTTAAGTTTTTCTAAACATCGAATTTAAAATGTAACAGCTCATTCGTTTTTTCATAAATTAAATAAATTCTGGAGTTTCACACACCTGTAAGTATGGTTTGTATGCTGTGCAAAATTCATCGAAGCAGCTCTCTTACTTATGAATAAAAGGATACCTACAGCAACAAATAAGCTAATAATAAGTGAAAAAATAATGAAATTTCACACGTAAAGAAAAATTATTTTGTTATGTTTTGAACCTCCACTGTTATGAGTGTGAATCCTGAATGCTTCCTGGTCATGGTGACCAAGTTTTATGAATAGTACAGATAGTGGAAACTAAGAAGTTCGCCGGCCGGTGTAGACGAGCGGTTCTAGGCGCTTCAGTTTGGAACCGCGAGACCGCTACGGTCGCAGGTTCGAATCCTGCTTCGGGCATGGATGAGTGTGATGTCCTTAGGTTAGTTCAGTTTAAGTAGTTCTAAGTTATAGGGGACTGATGACCTCAGGTGTAAAGTCCCATAGTGCTCAGACCCATTTGAACTATTTTTTTTAAAAATAGTCCTTTGGTGCCTCTGCTGCTTCAAGTCGGCCCGTTTGACGTCCTACCCCGCTTAAACATACAAACACATGAGACAATATTTAGAAGGCAGTACGTAGCAACTTTCTATTTTACCATTATGTGTCGTTTTCTTTCTAAATATCAAATAGTATGCGAAGCTGATTGTCTCCCTCTATAGATCTAGCTTTATCCCCAATGAAACAGTTTTAATGGAGAAAAGGTTTTTCGTCGATTACGCTCTCTTTTATAGACGCCGTAGGCTTCTTCTTTGCTCAAGTTTTGTAAAACGTAATTCATTTTTTGCTTTCTGATATTTGATGTTTGCGTGAAAACACTCGTACGAAAAATATCAAGACGCCATACAACCGTCACAGTGTGTCATGGTAAGGAAGCAAACAATAGAATAAATAGTAAAAACTCATAGAATCTGGAAGTCCACGACTCTGACGTGAGTGAGAGAGGCGAAAGTTGGCTAACGTCCGATATTACTAGAAGCAATTGTAATCTCCCGTTGCTGCGCATGAACAGTTTTCAGCATACTTAAGATTTTGTAACACTATACTTAGCACATAACACAGATTTCCATACTCGGGGAAACAGAAGTGAGAACCCTGCATCATGGACAAGGTCCTAGTGGAAGCAGTATGACATTGTCTTCCTCTCACATGTTATGAAGTGCCAGGCGTGTATCTGTGCCGTAATGATTGCTTGGACTAGAGTTTTGTTGATGATATTGTGGATG